>NC_138589.1:12211310-14611310 GCF_964289735.1 Phaethon aethereus | reverse complement strand
AGACATTCCTCTCCAATGTCATTCAGCAGCATTTTGTTTTTCGTATCTATGTTTACTATTGCCTTTAAGCACAAAGGCAATTATCTGTCCCGTGAGTCCAGAATTCTGAGGTTGCATAATAGAAGCCACTAAACATGAAATCACAAAACACAGCAATCCTTACACCTACAAACATACAACAATTCTGTTGCTCTCTCTAAAAATTAAAATATCACTTTTAACTTTATTTTGTTCTTTAGCTTTGCCATAAGTTCTGTAAATATCACTCAAAATTTCACCTCCCTGAAATGAGTAACACCTAACCCTAAGAATAAGGGTTTAGTGACTGACAGTTACACAGCAGGTATACATGAATGAAAAACTGTGGGAGTTCATGGCCTATCAGTGATCCAAGGCTAACGTACATAAAGGTTTACTACTGCAACAATTTATTTTTTGAAAAGGGGGTAGGGAGATGGAGTCACAGTGAGCAGGCAATTAGGAAAGGACAGTTAAAGTAATGGATAACTGAAATAGCTCCAGTGAGGAATGAGCAGTAGAACTTTACTAGGACAGCACACTGGAGACAAGTATATTTTAGACAATTGTATTATGTCTTGTTAAGAGCAAATGCAGGTTCCCCCACCCCCAGGTATTCAAGGAAGGAACTAATATTCCAAAGCAGAGTCTTACATGTTCTTAGAAGTAGATGTATGGGGGGGCAGGGAAGACAAGGACTTTATTTTGCTTTATTGTTATTTGGGTTACGTTCCTGTGACATTTTCATTTAAGGTCTTCAGAGACTTATTGTGAACAAAAAACTCACTGGTCACTTGCCTATCTAGCAAGACCTATTTTTTCAAAGATTTATGCTGCCTGTCTAATAAAAGTGGTCTGAAAGTCCTCATAGAATTCAAGAATATAGCAGCTAAGGTCTATTTCTTTTCAAAAGAACTGCAGCTCATTTCTTGTAAGTCCCATTTCTGCATATCAAAGTGTTCCATAGCAAAACACATCCCAAACAAATAAACAACTGCATCCAATTGCTAGAGTTCAATCAGCACTAAGCAAATGTTTGACAGCATGTGTACTTGTTGCCCCTGGGGCTTTCAGTAAAAGTGAAATATGTCACAACTAAACCAGCAGAAATTTCAAAATACTTCCCAGCCATGGAAAAAAGATGAAGCACAAGATAAAGTCCCACAAAAGAACTTTAAGCTATTTTGTTCAAACCCCAGGAAGTCATCAAGATGAAGAGAGAGAAGCATGTAATACTCTGGACACAGAATATCAATAATTGGCTTATACATATCAGAACAGCATGAAAAAAACCAGCACAGAAATCCACTGTCTCAATTCCCACATATGTTCTTATGCTCAATGAAAGAATGAGGAAGTCTTCAGTGATGATGTTACTCTGCATTTTAGAGAAACAAATTCTGACAGACATTACTACAATCTAATGAAACTGAAAAACAGTGAAGTCAGAGGTCGTTTGCTCTCTCACTGGTAGCACAGCAAAGTCATTATAGAAGGCAACATCAAAGCATTTGCTTTGTTATTACTTTGACACTGTTTTCCCAGATACCATCCCTTACAAGAATGATTCCATTAGTTTTTAGGTACTCATAGTGTTCAGTTTATGCTCACTTCCAATCTCTTTCTTCCCTTATGATGCTTTTTGGAAAAAACTTCCTTTTTTTCTTTTGACAGCTGTGGAAGACTGTAATCCGCTGTCATACCTGGCTAAGTAACAGATAACAGTGTCTGGGTTCAGATCCACTGTGATAGAGGATTTAATCTGCTGGAAAGGATAACCAAAAGACTTCTGAATACTTGATTTACAAGACTGTGAGACGAGTTCAACATTTTTTCCTTTTCTTACACGACTTCTATCCCTTCTTCTCTTAGGGGGTTAAGGTATTTGTTATTTAAGGCCTATTTTCTCATACCTCATATAACATAGGCCCAAGTTTCTGAGAAAACTGCACAGTTGAGACTACTATGAGAAGGTACATATGCCACGCAAAAGAAAGTGCTATGCAAAAGTAAGATTATTAAGATAGGGAGAGTTAGCAGCTTGAGGATTCAAAGGGTAAATGCCAAAATCAAAAGCTAGAAAACACTAACGACAATGTGTGGGGTGTGAAGAAAACAACATCCATTACATGTATTAACCATTATTTAAACTTTTACATTGCATATTTCCAGCTTACAAAGCCTCTCCAACCATGACAGAAGATGCCTGAACAGACTGACTGAAAAAAAAGGAAGCCTCTGATGGTACCTCTATTCCTTCTTAATACTCAGTCACAAAATAAAGGTAGAAATCTGATTGTAAGTAAATGACACTAAGGTACTACACATGCACAGAAACACATTCAAGTTGAGTCCCTCTACCAAGGTGATAATGTTGGAGGGAATAGCGTAGCCAAATGTTATCAAAAGCATGTGTTGTATTGCATTAGTGTTTAGTATTTAGATAGTAATGTATTAGCAGCCAGGAAAGGATTTTTTTTTTTGTTATTTAACACACCAATCCAAACTAAAACTAAACAGTTTTGTGATAATTCTTCTGACAGAGATCCATTAAAAGCCTAAAAGCAAAATTAATTCCCCTACAAATCCTCAAGGTGCTTGTGGTTTAAGCCACAGCCTCTGAAAGAAAGTGAAACATGGGTAAAGTCATTATTAAAGAAAAAAAACTTGTGTAGATACTAAAATATTTGACATCTTAGTACATACAAAATATGGTATATTCTGAGCACACACCAACTTGTAATGTCCTATGGTCAACCATAGGCTTATTATCTTCACCAGAGGCAGCTCTTACCTTGACTTACTGAAGGGCCATCTCCACCACAACTCTGAGGTTGTCTCTCTCCCATGCAAAGCCCCAGGGCCAACACCACAACACACTGGAAACACAAGGCGTACCAGGACAGGAACAAGTTGTACCTGCAGAGTACAGAGGAGATCATCACCAGCTGAAAAGAGCTACCACCACTGCCCACATTGTAGGCTGACTAAAACTATGTGACTGAATTAGTATGGAGTCAAGATAATGAAGTTCAATACCGTTGAAATAAAGTAATTTAGTCTCTACCCAAAAAGAAATGACAAATTCTTAACATATTTTTAAAATTGGCTACTTTAACCTCTATCTGCCTACATCTGCAGACTGCAATATCACTGTCTTTTATGCATTGCCGAAATATATTTCTTGTATCAGAAATATTCCAGCAAAAGATATAAACATGTAGTAGTAAAAAACAAGAGTAATGTTAAACAAAACTTTGTGCAAACTATGGAAAAAAGGATCTAGCAGACCTGTTTCTAGGGATTATCACAGAGTCAGCAAGTTTTTCTATACAAACGAGGTGGTTTAATTTGGCTACTCCTACCTCAGGATATCTGAGAACAGATGGCAAGAGAAAGCAGTATTTTGTGTATTAGTCCAGAAAAATAATTGAAGCTGGATGTGCAAAGAGAGTAAGAGTATGTGTAAATTCACCAGGTGATAGTTACAGACCAACAATTTCAAAAGCCTAATATACCTAATCAATTAGTGCAGGTATATACGAATAATCAAATAATGAAATAGAAATTAAACAGTGTACTCACTCCCCCCAGCACTGAGGGGAAACTGTCATTGTTAATATAAAAACAGGCATTCATACCAAAAATGAATTTAAAACACAAAATAAACTGAGGTAAAAGAAATGCTGTGAAGTTTCTCAGTATTGAACAGCAAATGCTACAATTCTTAGTTACTAAAACATAATCCTCCTCCCTCTGCAGCTGTATTTTGCATTGCATACAAAGTTTATTTGCCAGGAAAAAATATCATCTTTTATTAAATGCAAAAACATTGCCACTAAGGGACACACCATTATGTTAGGATATATATTGATATGTATACATATTTTTAATTATATATCCAGTTGTGCCTAATGGTGTGAACACATATGAAAACACACAGATTGCCTTCCTCCACAATCCAGAATTACCAATCCACTGAAAAATACTGTCCCTGGGTTAGGTTTACTTGCGAATTAAGAAATCAAGGCTAGAAAGGCAAAAAAAAAAAAAAAAAAAAAAAAGAAAAAAAAGAAAAAAAGAAAAAACACCAAGCAACTTACCTTTAAAGAATTACTAACACCTAGGACTAACTGAACTAGGTTATTTCAAAGAATTAAAGTAACTGTGGTTATATACAAGTAGCTAATCTATAATCCTAGGACCATTGTTATCTTACCCCTTTACCATATATTAATGAAAGCAAGAATAAGAGAATGAAGAATGGGTATTACTCTCTACTTAAAAAGACACATCTCACTCCTGCTAATGGCATGTAAAAAGCAATTAAACTTGTAGTACATTAACAAAGTATTGCATCTGAAACATCTAAACTAAGCAATAAAAATGTTTTCAACACCAGTGAAGTCAGGCCATGTTTTTCAATAGTACCTGTAAGGCTAATTTAAAAGAATGCCTAAGATGATATTAAAATTTAGGAAAGGTGCAATAAAAAGAAAAAAATATACTCAATAGGTATAGCTTACAAGTGTCCATGTAGATTAGTGCAGGGAATAAAAGGGTGCATTTAAAGATCTAGTTAAAGGAGCTTATATTTTCCTTGTAAGAAAAAAAAAAAAAATCTTGTATCAATTATCCATTGTATGAAAACTAGCCAGCCTACAAGCAATTTATTGTAAATATATTTATATGAACTAATAAAGCATTAAAAATTTAACTTGACTTTTTGTATTGTGCAGTCTATACTTCCTTTAATCATTTAATATTATATAATCACAATATAGTTTATATTATAATAATATTTTATGTATTTTTATATATGAGCCTCAATCCTCATTGAGTGTTAAAAAGAAAAATTAATTTAACAAGAGATATTTTACTGCCCTATATCCTTCTTTGTGAACATTTGCTGGGATTGTTTTTTAATCAGTAACTATTGCTAGGTTAAGTTAAAATAACAAAGTTACAACAAAGAGGCATGGGAGGGGAAATGTAGATATGTTGTGATACCTGTTCTAACCAAATAATTCACAACACCCCTATGAAGAAAATAGATCATAAAAAAAGTCTGGATGGCATACAGATGAATGGTTCTCTGGAATTCCTTAACTGAGGCAACCTTCATCATGATCCATTTCAGCACAACAAATCAGAATGGTTACTATTATTAGAAGTTACACAGAGAAATAGCCTAGAGCTACTCCTCTAACATTTTTTATATGACTTCTGCTTTGATGAAAACAATTATGTTGATTTTTCAGTTTTAAAAATGTTACTCCTATCATTTGGTTTCTGATGTAAATCTATTGTTACAGTGTAATTACTTCAAAATGTCTGGTTAGAGGGATAAATCGGGCAACAGATTAAATGACTGTTTCATTTGCCTTGTTCACCTGACTATCTGACAACATTGACTAAAACATTCAGTCCTATGAGTTCTTTAAATGCAGCACACAGATGGTATTCTAGGATCTCATCCATGAGATCACCAGAACATGAACTGAATAGGACTTACTATACCTACCCCAAACAGAACAAGGAATAAAACACAATTTTCTTGCGTTTCAAACATCTTTTTGTGACATGACTGATGCCTTTACCATTAGTCAGTAAGGACAACAGTTATGCTCTATTGTATCAACTGTACTGTGGTGCATCTTTACAGTATGTTGGTACTATGTAGTGTAGTAGAAGTAATTTTTGTCTTTCTCAGCATACCAAAGTACATATCTAAGAGGCTGCAGAGGATTTCTCTCCTTTCGAGGCTTATATTCAAACCTTACACCGAGTGGCCAAAATGTATTAAGAGTAATTCCTTTGTTTCATCACAGTTATGGAATTTTGCACAACCTTTCCACACTGGCATTAAAACAGCACTTCCACTGACATCATAACCACTCAAGCACTTGTGCTGACATTGTAATGACTCCTCTGGGGCTGTTACCACATCAAAGGAAGTATGAGAGACACTTCATTGACACTGTAACAGCTCCAGTGCCTGGAATGTGATGGTAATGGCTCCTCTGGGGCTGTTACCGTGTCAGTGGAAATACATATGAGACACTTCCAATGACGTTATAAAAGCGCTTACACCAGTATCATAAGTAAAACCCCAGAAATTTGGCAGTAAAAATGAAATTATCAAGCTAAACAAAAATGGTTAAAGTGCTCCAGGAAAACAGACATTTTCAGGAAACTTGTAGGTTTGTTTCAGCTTCCCTGAAACATTGTATAGTATTATATACAAATACTAACAAAAAACCCAAAGTCCCACCTCCTCCTAGATAAGACATCAGCAGATACAGGGGAAAAGAGTGCCTAAAAACGCTCCTCATCCTTAAAACAATAATGAAGGTACTGGCCCTTTACAAATTGTACTTATAATAAACTTTGTGTTTTAAGATACTTCTGTAGCAAGAAATGTTTTAATTAATATTTCATAACTTCTCAAAGGAAGTAACGAATGGCTAGGAGTCAAAATAAGTAACTTTCATTCTATGGATGTCATGAACTGTTTGGCAAGTGCTTGTTATAAAAATGTACATTCTATAGTCCTAATCCTTCAAAAAATAGTGTTCATGGGAAAATTGCTAGTGTCATGAATTCATTATCTGAGGTCACAAGCTAATTATCAATCCTTGTGCAATTTGTTAAACTAAAATAACAAATCCAATTAGCTTTCACCAGCTATATGTAACTAACAACAACTGAGAATTACAATTACTATTCGAAATCATGACAGAGTGATTTTTTTTGTTTGTTTGTTAGTTTTGTTTTTTTTAATGTCACAATCTTCTCTTTGCACCCACATCATGGTCTTAACTTTTCTATTATGAAAGTCCTCTTCAATGGATTCCCCAAGGACTGCTTTTGTAGATTGTACAAGATTGCCAGGACCACAGACCTAGCGCTGAGAATCCACGTTCTACAACCTAGAAGACTGCTAGGAAAAGTTTAGGAAAGGCAGCCTTTTTCACATCAGGCAGTAAACACAAACAGTACTGATCTAGGACAGCAAGAGCAATGTTCCAGTAATTAAAAGCAATAGGAAGGTTATAGCATGCATACACAGCAAATTAAGGAACCATGCACTATCAAAAAAGAAATGCCCATTGGCAGAACTTCCTTTTGACTTCTCCTGTCCTGTAGGTCATTTCCAGACAGCCACTCTGCTACTTAAAAATTAAACTTGTATATAATAACTTTGAAATTGTGTGACTTAGTTCCTGTGATTATAAAACATATTAGTCATGTACCATTTTCAGAATTTGTTGCAAATATCTAGATTCAGACAATCATTCACATAAAAAAATGTGATTTTTCTACATGTGATGGAATGTTTGTGTGTTGAACAGTTATTTTTATGCAGAAACTAATACTCGCCAAAAGTAACCTATTAAGAAGTTCTAGTCAGCACCTTATGTGGTGATGCATTAGTACGTCAGATGTTACTCACATTTTGCTGTTATAATTTCACTTCAGCTAGAAGGTGCCTACTTTTGAACTCTATTGCTCTTTTCAATTCAGTTTTTCTTTGCTTATAATTTACTTGGAACTCAAAATTAAGTTTCTTTTTTCAATGTTATGCAAGGACACTGGACTGTAAGACTCCCATCTTGCGAACCATAACATTAAATAGTTTGGCCTTGGAGACAAGTCATCTGAGACACACCTACAGAAGCCCAGGCAGAGAGCTACAAAGAAATGACTGCTATGCTGTGACTGAATTGCAACAGCTTCAAGCATCTTGAGGAGACAGTACTTGTCACACACCAGATTATAACAGTAATAAAACAAAATAAAGAAATATAGCCTTACTAACCTGGAATTAAACATCTTTCAAGGGAAAAAAAATACTGGAAATATGGAAGACACCTGAAGTAGGTTGCCTTTAAGCAAAATTTTAATCTAGATATGCTAGTAAAAAATGCATGTGAAAAGAAGGCAAAAAGCTACAGCTTTATGGATTCGTATTTTGTGCATGTAGAAAAGGTTGTCAAACTGTCATAGACACATCTGAGCAGTACTGTGAAGAGAAAACATTGGCTTTATTTTAAGCAGAAGCTCCAAACAAATGTGAAACTATGAATGGGCTTTGTAACTATCCACAGGCAGAAGACTTCAGGACACAGCATTCTTCAAAGGGGAAATTCTGATATGATGCTACATTTAGAAATCAAGCTCCCCACATGCACCAAGCTGTGGGAGAGTGAGGTAGGGACTGCAGAAAGACCAGAAATAAACCCATCAAGACAGTTAGATTTTCCCCTGCAACAGAAGGGAGGGAGGGAGGGAGGAAGGACCCCAAACAAAAAAATTCCACCAATACTAAAGGAATTAAGAGAAAAGATTAGATTAGAAGCCTATCAAGTCCTTACTCTTATCAACAAGCTTCACTTGTGGTACAGGTGGGGTCAAAATAACTCAGAAAAAAAATTGAGAGAAGGAAAATCGATTTGTACTTTGTGAAGGCAGGGATTGTTTGAGATACCGAACATGTTTATTGCTCTGAAACTCATTAGCTACAAGAATCCATATATTGAGTAAATATCATGATAGCTGAAAGGAAAGAAGAATACAAAGTTTCTAAACAGGTGTAGGAAAAACAACAACATGAGAAAAAAAAACCCACTTCCCAACAACTGAAGAGTCGATGGGGGAAGAGGAGGGATGCAGCTGACCAGTTTCATACACTCTTAAATGCATTGTGATAGATATAGGCCAAAAAAGAGCATGTGATGTGTATATTTTCAATAACTCTGTGACAATTATTTTACTTCAGCCTCTTTTTTTTATGAAAGAGGGTTATTAATTGTTTACACCGACAACATCTGGACTAACTGAAAAGCTGCTGAAAGACATATCACAAACTCATGAAAGCCATTAGCAAGCGCTTGGGTTCAGTAAAGAATTTAAACATATGTTTGACTTTAACAGTCCTTAAACTTGACAGAAACCAACATAACTTCAGAAGGTAACAAAAGCTAAAAACAAGTTCCCTGACAGGAACGGACCAGTACCTTTATCTGCAACAAATGCCAATTCCAATACGGACAAAGCTGAATTTTAATACTTGCCCAAAGCATACGGACACGCAGTTAATTTCAGTGCAGAAACAGCTAATAAAGTCAGCTTTAAAACGTACAGTCAACTAAAAAAATACAGCCCGAAACTATCTCTGAAAAGTACATGTTACAGGCAGCGAAATACCTGTGTAAGCTCGCTTCTAAGCTCAAGCTTTGCAACACCGATAGCTCTCCCGCCGCACGCCCGCGGGCGGTGAGTTAGGAAAGCCCACAGGCTGCCACAGAGGCACTTCTCCGAGGGACTGAGTCGGCGTTACAAGGGCAGGGGCTGAGGCAGGGCAGGGGCTGCCGCAGTCAGGATTTCCCAGTGGAATTAACCAAAACCGTCCCCCCCCAACAAACAACTCCCCTCCCCCGAAACTAGTCCCGATACCGTCAGCAACGAAGAAGCAAGGCAGCACTCTCCTTTAGCCACCAATTCCCCACGGCTTCCCAGACTGCAGACGTCCCTGCTGCCTCTACAGCCCTCGCAAACGTCCCCTCCCCGCCCCCCACGAAGCTTGGAAGCGCGATGCTGAGGCGATGCGCGCGCGGGGCCTCGCGCCGGTCCGCGCGCCTTACTAGAAGCTTCCAGGCGGGAGCTCGCTGAGGTAACCCTGCGGCGGGGCGCACCCCCGCCACAGGACAAGGCAATCAGGTGGCTTTTCCCCCCCATTTTGAGTAGTAACCAAGAAAGGCAGTGGCTTTACCTCACACTTTCACACAAATTAGGGCGATACTGACACAGAGCAGCTGGACGTGGCTTTTAACATCTCCTGTGGCGCTTTGTCGGAGTTGAGGTGTTGGTGGTACTTTGCTGAAGAGAGTTCCTGGCCTTGCTGGGAGAAACTGCCTCAGGTTGCAGCTCTGCTGTGGAAAAGCTATTGCTAGGTGCCTCAGGTACGTTTACAGTCCAGTTTGGAAGAGATGTGGTGTACCTTTCACATATGTGAGTGTTTTGCTGTTTTGTATGAGGTAGGTATTTTCCTATTGTTTGTTGAAGTTTAAAATTAGGGCTCTGATTTACTATGTATCTGTTTCTGCACTGAAATTAGCTGTGTGCCTGTATGCTTTGGATGAGTATTAAAATTGAGCCTTGTCTGTGCTGGAATTGGCTTTTGTTGCAGGTAAAGGTACTGGTCTGTTCCTGTCAGGGAACTTGTTTTTAGCTTTTGTTATCTTCTGAAGTCATGTTGGTTTCTGTCAAGTTCAAAGTCAAGTATATATTTACTTGGAAGCGATTGGAAACCTCGTTCAGTCAAGTCTTGTGTGTTTAGTAAAACTCTGGATGTGAACTTTATCACAGATAGATTTTGGTTTCTCAGAAAAGAAAATAAAGATCTCAAAACCTAAATTTTTAGCTAGAAAAGTTGGGTAGTCACATGAAATGCTAAACCTGTTGTGGACTTGCTCTCCTTGAGTATGAAATGATACTCTTTGAAAAGCTAAGAAGCCATCTTAAAAATGAGTAAATTGTTCTCTACAAGACTTATGAAAAAAGCTAGTGTAATTTAATGGTTTGGTTGTCCATTTCCTACTTGAAAACTAATAGTTTTGAAACATGATAAATGTTTTAGGTACTGATATCATTAATGGACTTGATGATCTTAAAGGTTCTTTCCAACCTAGTGATTCTGTGATTCTGTGTAATATAAGAGTTTATATTAATTTTAATGCTGGGTACTTGAATATGCATTGGCTGCTACCTGTGTAATACAAATTTATTTTCTATTGTTTAGTGTCATAAACTAGTCACTTAGCATTTTTCCATGGTAGAGCAGTGGTGCTTAACTTGACACTCCTCACAGAAAGGTATTGCAAACTGCCAGACATATGTCTGCTAATGTATACCTTGTATAATATTCCCACTGTCTTTAGATGGGTCTCAGAAGAGGTATTTTCACTTTTTATTACTATTTTTATTTTAAACATGGGCATAGCTCAGTAGGTTGCATATAATAACAAGTGCTACCTTAGGGAAAATACCATGATAATAATAAAATCATGTGATGATAGTGAACTTCGCATATTATACTACTAACATTTAATGAATGTGATATTTTATGTAGAAATCTTTTAGGGTTATAGGTAGTATTTTATTTTCACAGAAGGTAAAATAAACAGTCACAGTTATACACTGGTAAAAATTTCCACCTTAACACATATCAGTTTCATGCAGGCAGCACTACCTGCTTTTCTTGCATATATGCTAACATACAGACTATTAAAACTCGTGAAATTTTAAATAAAAACACTTGCCGATATATTTCATTCATCTGTTTACTAATGATACCATAGTAGAATATTTTAAAATGAAAAAGCTTCATATTAATCTGCTTGAGTAGTTAGAACAAGAATTTGCTGAAAAACTTGTTTATTTCTTCATAACATCCTTGTCTTTGATATTTTCATTTTTATCTTGCACTAGTTTCTACTGGAGTTTGGCGCTTTAATTTAGGCTTAGACAGCAACACTGTCCTGTTAATTCAGGGCAGCTCCTTTCTGCTCTTGCTGCAATTCTTTCATGACTGTGACTATTAATGTATGTATATATTATTTTCAGGCACAAAACAAGCTTGTATACAGTAGGTTAAGCAAGAAAATGATGCAAACATTAGTGTATTTATAACTGTCATTCCTTTATTTACCATGCAATGATGAAGATGTGTAATCTTTACAGCAAAAGTCTGTGATCCTCTGCCAGCTGGCTCCCTGCCTTAACTTAAGGGAATAGTAATAAATGAAGCCCAAGCAAATGGTCACCATCTGGGTAAAGCTCAAGTGTGCTTGTTTGGACAAGGCTCCAGGGTCATGTAAATGAAATGGACTTTAATGTTAAGATGCATCTGTGAACATAGAATTCCTTCTTATATAAAATCTGGCTTGATTCACTGCAGGTGCAGAAAGTTGGCAGTATTTAGAAATTAGATATAATTTAGAGTTTTTTTTAAAAATGCACATTATTTACATGCATAAACAGCCATCTGATGCCCCTCTTTCAAAGCAGCTTTGAAAACAGAAAGACACTATTAAAAGTAAAAAGGAAAAGGGTATGGGGCAGCCATGTAAGTAATATGTTCTACTGGGCTTATTCATACATATTGATTCTCTATTATTTTTATCAATACAAATAATACCGATGCTTTGCTATAATTAAGTACTTGCACATTTGTTAGGACTAAGATTTTTTGAATGTAAACCAAAAATGTTGCATTTACAGTATCAGATGAGAAGCATGTGTATTTTTAGCAGCTACAATGTAATGTATCATTGAAGGTCTCATTTTAAACTCCTTGCTTCAGTCGAATCCAGATTTAATTTTTCTACTTCTGATTGCTGAAATTTATTGTTGTTACATAATACTTTAACCTTTCTCAAGCCTTTCATATATCGACAAGATACAAGAGGCTTTGTATTTTTGGATCTTGTTCAGTAAAAGACTTACTTTGCTTTGAGAAGATAGTTAATTATAGTTGAAGTTAGTATAATACATGACTCTTGGCATGTTCATATACTTTGACTGTTTTACTTTATTCCAGCCTGTGCTTGATGGTAAATGTTCCCTTGAAAGTACTACTTAGTACATCTGTGTATCACTTGTAACATTAGGAATCTTATCTGACTTTTTAGCTGTAGTTCCGAGTCATTGGATGATCTTTTTGTTGCTCGACTGACCACAGTTTTTCCATACAAAGCCATTAGTCCTTGTATAGTTTTGCACTAGTATGAATATTCTTCATTTGTTTTGTCTGTATGCATATATATGTTACATAAGCAAGTGCTGCATGTTTCAGAAAAAAAAGTCAAACCTGTATCTGTGTAGTGTTGCTGTCAAAAACACATAAACCTACACACAGTAAAGACTACTGTAAGTCAATATTGTCAATTATGGATGATTCATGTATTACTGGCCATCTTAAAAATATGAAAGACCTTAAATTCCTAGTTCACAGCTTCATATTAAAACCTCTTTGACAGATTCTGACAGTACAGTGTCAACCATGAACAGCATTGCCATTTCCAGCCCCTGCCATATGCACACATGCCAGATGGATTTCCATTTATGCTTTTTCCTTATTTGTACAGCACCTTATACGTGCACTGGACTTATTCTTGTATGTGTGTCCAGGAAGAAAAGAGGATACTCTGTTTCTGACAACTACAATTAAATTGTCTAGCACTATACCATCACTGAGTACTGCCTCAGCTGGACTTGCAATGTTTTCACCCTTTACGTTAACAGAACTGAGATCTAAGTGAGGACTCTTGTGGCTCATAAAGAACAACTCTTCCAGCTGAAATAAAGGCATCATCCCTTTCATTGAGCCAGTGGGAGCTGTGCTAAGCTTCTCAGCTGGAAGTCGCTCTTTGCATCTTGCAAGAGACTGATTTAAAATCATTCCTTTGAGGGCAGCTGGGGTGAAGAACTTGTTTGGGAATTAAGCAGAAGCCCCTCGAAACTATGCACTTGCTTTTAAAATTCAGTTACCATAACAACTGTACGGTACTTTTGCTCTCAAACAAAGCACTTTTTTTGTGTATTAGGAAGCTTGCACTCCAGGACAGAAGCTGATTTGTCTTCCCTGAGGAAACACAGCATATGAGATGCAAAATGTCAGGGAGTAAAAAATATGGAACTGGAGCTATAAAACCACTTTAGAAATAAAATAGCTTATACCCTCTGAGTCCTTAACTTTTTTTCCGCCCCCGCTAATAAATGGGAAGATTAAGTCAATCTGTACCATTAACAGTATTGGGGCAGTCATCAGTAGGACAGATTATTATGACAGTGGCTCTGATAGATTTTGAATTATTAAAGGGTTGAGTGCCAGACCCTGATTCCCTTAGGCTTATGTAAATAGTCGTCACTAAGAAACCTACAGATACCACATTTACATCCTCTGCTGAGATACTCTTGTATGGTGCTGATTGACAAATACAATATAATAATGGTCAGTGTAGCTTGTACTGAGCTAGTGAATTCTATATGCAATAATTTAATGATCAGATTCATATTGCTCACTGGCAACTGAATAATAGTTGCAATTTTATAGCCTCTTCTGCATTATTATTATTATGCCATTTCTGCATGTTACAATTATCCTCCCTGCCCACCCCGTTGTTGCAGTACAGCAGATCCACTAGTATATGTGTCATCAGTTACTGGTTTAATCTAATAGAGACCTTTCCAGTATTAACAATGGCAATACTGTAATGACCCCATACTATTGTGCAGTGAACACCATTTGCCATCATAATATAATTCCAAGTTGTCATAAGCATACTTTGTCAGTTTTAATGTCAGAGAGGTCAAAAATTTCAGTCTGTGTTATTAGAGTATAAAACGAAGCTGTTGCTGGAAACTATCTATAAAACAAATTTTCAACAATCAAATAACTTTGTTGTTTTATTTATCCTTTAATGTGCTGTAGCTCAGTGAAATTGAGTCCTTGAACTAAGGGTATGAAATGATACTATTAAAGAAACTAAAGTAAACCTAGTCACAGCAAGTAATTTTTTTCTTTTAAATCACTCAGCTGGTGAAGTGAACTGAGTTCAGTGCTACCAAATCAGGCACTGCTACCATATCCATAATTACTGCTTAAAAGAATCAAGTTTGGATCAAACAGGAGGCAGCAGAGCTTCCACTTATCCAAGGCAGCCATAAAGTTGTAGGTGAAAGAGGAAAGAAGTATTTTCATATTTTTATGTAGGAATTGTAATTTACAGACACATGTTTCTGTTACATATTTGCAATACAGTGTTGCTCTTTTTGTATATTTTAGGTATTTTTGTAGTTTAGGGCGAGAATTAAATGCTTGAGTGCCCTATAATACTTGAAAAATACTGACTTTTCAGTGTCAATTACTGTTAAGACAATTCATCTAGAAATGGAATATGCTAGCTACTCCATATTCATGAGGTCTACACAGGTGGAATGTAGTTCCCAGTTGAGCAACTAACTGTAGCTACCAGTGGTGTAATTTCCAGGAAACTGCGTCAAGGAACCTGAACATTCATTTTGTAGACTAGATAAATACTTTTGTTGATTTGGGCTTGCTTCTTCCTCATAACAGAGAAGATAATCCTTAATTGATCTAACATAACTTATTTTTAAAATATACCCATAAAGTATTATTCTTGCATGCCAGTGTATGTTAATATACCTCTAGAATGGAAAAAACTACTTTTGGCAGTTGTACCATACAGTAGTAGTTGCATCATTATGGTATGATTATTTCATTATTAAAAGTTTATAGGAAGAATTAATAGTAACTCGATCTTATTGCTAACAGCCACTTTGTTAGTGTTTAAAATGTTCTGGACCATTCTGCTTGGAAAAAAAAATAATCCAATGCAGTCTAGGGACATCAGAGAATCTTTTTATGCTGCTATACAAGTATGTAGACTATTAAATCTTCATTTGAAAATCACAGAGAGCTTTCTGAGAATGAAAATAAATTTCCATTTAAAAAATTACATAAGAATTTAATACATTATTTTAAAAAAAACCAAAAACAAACAAACAAAGAGTTCCTTAAATTCATGTTAGACTGACTCATTCTAGGGAACCCAAAATGCCCCTTAATCTTGGTATGTGGGGCTTAATACAGTGTTAGGTGCCTGGAAGGTAAATCATAGCAATGTCCATATTTTATGGTACCTGGTTGCGGAGTAAAAAACAAAAGTCTGCAATGTCTGTACTTCTGGTTTCCTTTACACATGTGTAAAGTAAAAATCTCACTTGGGATCCTGAGATCCTGATGTTTATTGTGTAGTCTTAGCAGTTAGAATGCTCACTTAGACGGAGGGAGACCAGGATTTAATTACCTGCTCAGTTCCTCCCCTCTTTCAGATCTTGAGTTTCACAATATGAAGTTCTAATTTTGAAGCACAAATCTAGCTAGATGTGAGCACAGACATAGCTCCAAATTCAGCAACTTGAATATTAAAGTACCTAGCAGCTTTAAGCACTTGTTTCATGACTGTAATGTCTTCTTTCATGTCACTAATCATGACAGTAAACTGGGCTTTTTCAATTAACACTTGGGAGCCAAAATTCTGCATAGCTTAATTTTTAGGCAGGTCTAAGAGCCTCACTGGATCATGCTTGTTAGTCTGTATAAAAACTTTGTAGCAATCAGTTTTAAAAACTTCATCTGTTGAGAGTCAGTATAACTCGGTTTAATCTCAAGTAGACTCACCAGGTTTTAAAATATTGGAAGTATTTGTGTTTTGTATATTGTGTAATAAAGATGAAGGAAAACAGTTGACAATGTATTGTCCTGCAAGCAGAGATGTACCTGAAATGCAGATACTATTGCTTTTTTAAAATCTATTACAGCCTACTTGTTGAAAATGACTTGGTACTTCAGATTTTTTTCATTAACACTAATAGGGTTAACATTTAGTCAACTATTTTCTTTATTAGGAGAATTTCAGGTGTTTAAGGGACAATGAAAAATATCATAAAATGCTCACTAATAGTGAATAAATTAAAAGGATTTTTTCAGCTCTGTTTATTATAATTATTTGCCAGTTTACTCCGAGTTATCTATTCTAATCAATGATTCAAAGCAGATCAAAATGATAATGAACCTTAGCAAGGACATGACACAATTGGCTGTGAGCAATTGTAATCACTGTCAGTCAGTTGAGAATTAAAAAGAGAAATCCTTAACTCTGCACAGGAGGTAACTTTTCTGGCACCTGATGATTAATTTATATTTCAATGAAACATTGGAAATGGATATGTGTTTTTTCTGCTAGAAAATACATTTTTCAGTGAATCAATGTTTTAGTGAATTTTTTTAAGGAAATTCCCCAGCACCTGGGCTGTAGAGCCCCTGATACCACGCACTGTAGGCCCTCATTACCAGTAGGTGAGATCCACGCTGTTAGGAACATGATGCCTTATTTCAAGCACAATGCTGACGGACAGCTTACTTATGTTCCTAATTAGGCACTAATTCTTTCTATTATGACCAGCATAGAGTAGGTATCTTGTGCCAGGCACTAAGCAAATAGTAACGTGGTTCCTGGAGCAATGAAAACAATGTAGAAGCTACAAACAATGTTTTTTTCTCTAAGATGTATGTTATTTTACTTTCACTGGATGAACCTTACTGCTAAATGGAGAGACATGTGAAGGCATAAGGGACATAAAAGGAAAATAATTTCTGGAGCATAGTCAGAGGAAAGATTGTTAGGCAAAAAGAAATGGAAGAAGCAGAGAAACTGAAGTAAATGGCCTGTTAGATTAGAGCAGGGAAAGCCAGGTTAAAACTTTGCATTTTGGGAAAAGGAGGGGAAGATGGGAAGTACCCGGATGTCCAAATTTGCTTCCTATGGTAGTTCATACTGCCTGTAATCCGTAATTTCTACCTGTTCTTTTTCTCACAATCACATGCACAGAAAAGGGGAGGCATTGCCTAAATTCTGCTACTTTAAGAACACAGTATCTTGTCATAATTTGCTGTTGCAAATCATGGTGATAAATGAGAGAACTGAACCCTATTTGTCATCCTTACTCAGTGTAACACAGCTGAGATGCTGCCTGAGAGTTGCTCTGAGCACCTGTACCCTTTGTCACTGTGTCTTAATGAATTGTTTAGTTTGCAAATTTTTCCAAAACAGATAAAATTAGCAATTCTACAGTCAATGGACAATAAGCAGATAGAATTAATGAAAAAACCAACATGCAGAAACAATTAAAAAAAGCTTCGTCATTTACTTGTTTGAATTTAATCACATTGAAACTGTTGGTGGCCCAACAGCTGCAGAAAATAACTGCTTTCAAAAAAGATTAACCAGACTGTTCTGAAACTTTGTTAGAAATATTTGACACTGGTATATGCCTTCCTTATGGTCACATCCTTTCGTATACTTGGCATTGTATTTCTGCATTTTTATGCATATGTGAATGTGTGTACAGAAAAAAAGAACCTTTTTTGCTTAATGCAAGCAATTTCATTTATGTTTAATAGAGTATGTTAAATACATATCCTAATTGTTAGAGGGTACTTAAATCTACAAGAAATGAACTTAATTACAATTTAATTAACTCTAAACCAAATTAATCAACAAATGTATGATTAGGTAATTATTACCTCTTTACAAGTCCTGTTGCCAGTAATAGAATTCAGAATGAAGAATGCAGGAGTTAAGAGTCAATGTGCCATTTGGGAAATGTGTGGAACCATATAATTGACATTTCAAAATGTACCAACTACCACTGCAACAAGATGTTTATGTAATGTACAACTCTGTGCCATCTTAAGGTATTACTTACTTCATTTTAGCAACTTGCATAGTCACAAAGACCTCATGCTGAATAAAAGCAATTGAGTTGCAAATTACTTGGACTGCTTATGGAATATGAAAACATTTATTAAAACACTGTTTCTGCAGCTCACCTTCCTACATCCCTATTCTAATGACTTAAGTTACTTTCTCCACTGTTTACTTCAAAGACTAATTAATCAGTGATATTCATAGAGCCAGATGCTGGAGCATCTGAACATATGTAGTTTGAGCACCATGCAACTACTTGTATTACTGCATTATTTATCTTCATAAATATTTTTCTCAAGTACTTAAAATTAAGTCTGGTGTATATGTATTGGTCTATAGAGCCCTTATGGAATAGCTTCTTTGTACTTCTTTTAAAGATAAAAGTAATGTTTTTTTTAAGTAAATTAGGACTCATCAGAAAATAGTGATTCTCAAGAAAATACGGTTTAAAAAATTGAGAGTAACAAAACTAAGAACTTAATGAGTGAGATTTTTTGCTCTAATTTTCAACTTTGTTCTTTGATGAAAAACAAGTATTCTGCAAAAGCAAATACAGTTTGTGAAGGACTAGCCTATGAAAAGGAAAATTTTCATTCAGCCATAGTGTAAGTTTAGAAAGTTGCAAATTATCAAGATTGTTGCTGTCCCCCCAAAGTAATTTCAAAAATATTTTAAAATATACTTATGAATTCTTAAGAAATACAAACAGAGGTTTGTATTTAATTAGAGTTGTACAGATATATTTTGTCTGAAGCTACTTTCCCAATACTTAAATAAAAGAGTGATTAAACACTGGAAGTGGTTGCCCAGACAAACTGTTGAATTTCCATTCTTGGAGATTTTCAAAACTTGATTGTACAAGGCTCTGAACCACCTGATCTGACTTTAAAGTTAAACCAGCTTTCAGGAGGAAGTTGGATTAGAAAATCTCTGGAGATCATCTCCAACCTATATATTTCAGTTATCCTGTGATTACTAATTAACAGTGCTAAAGCACAAAGAATATAATTTAGGTTTTCGTGCTTTAAATATGTGTAGGTTTAAAACTGGATCTCCAGCGTGACCACACAGTTAGCCGTAAGATAGCTCACAGTGAAACTGGCAGTGAGTGTCGTGTCGAATGCATCCTTCAGAGTAGTCTGGCTAATGGAGTGAAGGGTAAGAATGCCTAAACTCTTCCCTTTTAACCAGACTTGCTTTTTCTTTAAAAGTGTAGGTTATGAGTTTCTTTCATGATAAAACTTAATGAAGACAGATTACCTGTACCATCAAAGCACTAAAAATAGATATATAACTTAGCAATAAAAAAGAAAAAAAAATACTTCAAAGCCCATATCAAACAGCTGCTTCAAATCCAGATTTAAATTGATTCTGGAAACTTCAAAAACATACTGGAATGTTCAAACATAGCTAAGTCTTTTGAATAGATATGTGCTGCCATATTTTCAATGTTTAGTATTCCTCATGTAAAGTTTATTTTATATATATATAATTATTTTATATGGAGTACTTATTGCACCTGAGATAATGAATATATTGAAAATTGTCTCATTTTAGCTCTCATGAGTAATACCTCTAACCTGACAGTCAGCATTGTGCCACCAGTCTTTTTCACTATCCTTGCTTTAATGGTAGGGAGTAGTTAATATGCTTCCACCTATTGAACTATAATCTAACCAACTTAAACTATAACGGAAAGTTTTCTAATCTGCCACCTAGAACGTGAATTATCATGTGTAATATATTTTGTATAGTAGAAAGAAACAAGATGGGAGGGTCATTTGAGTTCTTGGAAGATTACAGCATAGCAGGAGAGGGAGTGTGTAGGGAAGGAAAAAAAAATATTACAAGCAAAGTTGTCTTTTGGAGAGTAAATCAAATACCTGCCTATACAATTTCTTAAAACTGCAAGACTTGACCTTCACTTCTAGATCTGAAAGTCCACTATCTCCCCAATTGAATGGACAGTCAGTGTGCCAATAAGCACTGAAATGAGTTGAGTCCAGCTTTGTGAACCTTGGTGTGTGATAGTAGAGGCTGGTGATTAGTTTTTTATGTCACCAGTTATATGTGTGTCAACTCTTTTTTGCACGTATATTAGAAGCTCACTTTGCACTTCTTCCTCATTTTTCTCCAGTCATGCTGTCTGCATAATTTTCACTTTTCTTTTGTGCTTAGAGTGCTTTCCTTGATTCGGTACCCACTACAGTCATTTCTTAACCAGGAAAAACAAATTTCCCACAGAGCTTTATTTTACTGACAAAAAACAGTAATCACTTTTCTAGAAAGCAAGCAATGTCAAACAGCTTTGTCTGATGTAGTCCAAGCAGAATTAGGCTTGCATGTGTTAGTTATAAAATAATACACAGCAAGAACAAATGCTGATGGTAGCATTGACCCAGACATCTGAAGACATGAGGATGCCTGACTTGCACTGATGGGAAGGCTTTTAATGGGATACAGTAGGCTTGAGAAGGCTTCAAGTCCACGTTTCTAATAAATTTAATTACTAGGAGTGAAGTGCTTCTTGTGTTTGCCTCAAGTCATTTGCTACTTTCACTGCATCTTTGCTAACCCATGTACCCCTGTTTAAAATTGCCAGTCTCGCATAAAAGAAATGAGTCTCATCAGTATGTTCACACTATGTGGTCCATCACTAAGGGCAGATACCTGTTTATGCTTTTGGCTCCATTTGTTTAATTGATAGTCATTAAATACAGTGGCTCTGTTACTTAGTAGGGCTATTATACTCCTCACACATGCTAATTTAATAATTGTGACTGCCTATGTTTTCTTATTAATTTCTTGTTAGAACTTTACTAAGTCAGGGGCTTAGTCCTTTTCCCCCCGAAGAGGATTTTTGGGAGCACAACTGGGCCACTGCTTTTGACTGCGAAAACAAATTATAGCCTGCAGTCTATTTTGTTCAGTAACCTACCAAAATACCCAAATCAATCCCCCCAGATCTGCCACAGAAAAGCAGAATGAGACTGCTGGTGCAGTTTGAGTGAAGAAGAGGTATAGAATATAAAAATGTGAAAAACAAATTATACATCAGATTTTGACAAGTTATTTAGGATTTGGGCATTGTTACCTACTTTTAGATATATACTTGTGCCTCTTAATCATTAATACCTCTGAAAAGAATGAATAAAATAATTACTTAAGAATCCTGGCGATTGTGACCTGTCATCTGCGGTGAAATATTGAAAACAGGTTAAAACGTTCCCAGTGTTCCAATGCATTTATGAAGGTATCCTTGCTACAGTCTTGTTCTGTGACAAGCTCAGAAGCTTATATACTATGAAGAAAATAATTATTCTGTATTTGAAGAAGTATTTTAACAATCTGCTGGAAGAAGAATATGATGTACATGCTGATCCATGCAATAGGTCATTTTCCTTTTTGACATTTACAATACTTTTATTTTTCTTATAAATCAAGTTTGAAAATATTTGATGCTTTTGATAGATCTCCTATCTACTCAATGCCAAAATACTAGCATTAATTTCTGTGTAATTAGTGTCGAAAAGATCCTTTATAGACTGACATTTGGAGGTGTGGAAGGGGGAAATGAAAATTTTGGGGGAAAGAATAGATATTTTTCATTCTATAAAAACATTGTAAGAAGTGCAGGACCTCAACCATCACTCAACCATTATCACAAAAAAGTAACCTTTCAGGTGCTAAGGAGTAATTATAAGTTTTATATACAAAGAATTATGGCTTGTATCTTCAGATTTAAATTAGAAATACAGCATAAATGAATTATAAATCTATTTGCCAGAATTTTTTGTTGTTTCAATTTACTGAGAGATTTGACTAAAATCTCACAGAATATGTTGATCCATGTGTAGCATTTTTATGCACTATTTACTTATCCCCTAATGTTTTTTTTGTGAATTGACAAAATATATGGCTAATGGATTATGCAAGAAAATAAGTCACGATAGAGAGAGAAAATGCCTGGGGAAACACAACAAAATTATTTAAATATTTTACCCAGCTTTCAAAGTACTTGCAAGTTACATAATGATATATATTTAGAGCAAATAAATTCTTAACAGATTCCACTGAAACTGTTTTTGTTTCATTGCGTAGGAGCAGATGACATAGGAAAAAAACCAGAAAATTATTTAAGGTATAACATGATGGTATATTTTTTTGTTTTTAAAATACTTGTAAATAGAATTCACTTTGAGAGAGAGGGAAAAACAAAAAAACAAAACCAACACAAAATTCTGCTTGTAAATATATTATTGGTCAACCAGAAAAATAATGCTGGACCTAGGCCATTGTTTCACCAAATTTTAGGGTGGTATTGGCCGTATTCAACTAGTGCACTGTGAATTTCCTTCTTGAATCATTGCGTAAGATCCACAAGAAGAAAGGAAAAAGTATTTACATTTTACTTTAGGTAAGCGAATAACTTAAAAGTACTGTTTGTGGTCTTCCATTGAGGGATACAGTAATGGTATGTTACATTTGAAAAACAGTAGATTTGAAGAATTATAGTGAAGTCCAGTGGTTTTCAAACTTAGGCTGAGGAGATGTAGTAGAAAACATTTCTACATGTATAGTTAAGGCAGAACTACTTAGTCTTGGATTAGTTACCAGGGCAAGTACCAAAGGTAACCAGTGTCTCATTCTGTTAAAAGCTGTTTCTGTTCACTTAGCCTTTCAGTATACAACTCCTTTTTTTGTTTAAGTGTTTTTTTAATTTTTTTTTCCCTCTTGAAGGAGAATGGATCTTTACAAATGAGTCTATATACTTTGCTTTATTTTTGTAATAGAGTTAAGTTCTTTCCCTGCATATAGATGTCTATGTAATCATATTGTTTTTTGCAGCAGAGCTACAACATCTGCATTTCTGTTTTTCTGATACACTTTCACATCCATGAACAATGGCCTGGGACGGACTGAATGGTATATACAAAAGAGAGGAATGGATGTGAATCTTTAGTTTTCAGTCAATAAATAACTTGTTGAATAACACACCTGAGCTGGGATCAAAAACTGGGAATCTGATGGCCTCCTGCAGAGATATCATGCAAGATCATGAAGCATTTAAAATTGTAATTTTGTAATTAAAATACTTTGAAGAATATACATAATGTAAAATTATCTGTTTGAGTAGAAGAACACATATTTGGCAGTTAATAATCAGATGAACCAGATTTAGAGTGTCAGTAAGTAAAGTTTTATTTCTTTTAAACATGATTTTTAGAATTTTTTTTTTACTTATTACATTTTTGTGAGTGCCATATGATAAAGCATTAAGATGTGTCAGCTTTCTGAAGTGAAAAGATGTATTACATTCAGTCTACTGTTAAAAATGCCTCTAAGCAACAAACACCTAATATTACTTCCAGATTGTTTATTATTTCAGATAATAATGTATGGTATCACAAAAGCAATTAAGACTCAAAAGACAAAATACATTTTATAGAAATGAAAGGAAAATTCAGCAGTCTTTCTGATGATTCTTTAGAAACTAAAATAATTACAGGTCATTCTTTTCTCAAGGTCATATTTACAAATAGGATTCAGGCTTCTGTAAATTGCATATTCTTCTCCAGAAATGCCAGTCACTAATAGTTTATACAATAAAGTAAGATAGATGTTAGTGTGAAACAATATGAGAGTCACATTTTCATGACTTCCTGATGCTTTTCAACATTATTCCAAGTAATTTTAGCTTTCATGTTAATGGGTAGGAAAAAAAAATATAAAATAACTTTATATTTAATAGTTATCTTCAAAGGACGATGGAAAAAAAAAAAGACAGTTTTTCTATACTTCCCAGTAGACAAAAGGATTACTAGAACACGAGGAATAATTATGAATACAGATTCCTTAGATGTAATAGTACTGTCCGTTTTGTATGCAGAGAAGTGAAAAAATAGATTTTACAATTTCAGTACCTGTGGGTTTTTTATTCCTTGCTGCATATCTTAATGTAAATGACTTTTTTATTTTTTTGTACATTCTAAAAGAAATGATTTAAAGTTCTTTGTACTCAGAAAGAAATAAATTATTTTTGGTATTAAATTGTGTCTTGAGAGATAGAGCTATCTCTATTAAAAATCAAGACAGGTAGCATAAAAAGAAGTGTCTGATTGCTTTCTTAGCAATTGCATTGTTTTCTTTCTGGTTTCAGAAAATTGTCTTGAGATTGGATTTCCCCTTACTCCTCAATACAGTAGCATGCAATATAAAGTAATTTTTTTGTTTCAAATACATTTTCTCTTTGGTGCTATGAAGGCTGATTACATAACACAGAAGCATTTTGCCTTCAGACCACAAGAAGAGTGGCTGCCTTCTGGGCTTAAACGAAACTTTTAGTAGTGAATCACCCACCTAAATAATATTTTATTTATCTTTTACTCATCTGACAGGGCCATCTGATTCCTTAACATTAAAAAAAACTCAAACACAAACCCCAAACTCCATTCATTGTGTTATGACCCATGGTATATTAACACTGAGTATTGTCAGTATTATCTCAGTATTGCTGAGAAAACAACAAGAAACATTACTCTTTTCTTGCATTTATAACTTTGAAGATGAGTAGCAGGAACATCTGTTTCAGCTACGACTTTTCAGGATTTTGAGAACTCAGTGCGTGTTGAAAGTGTAGAGCTTCTATAAACTTATGTCTTCAGTCAGTGTGGTTAATTTAGTTTAAAGAAACAGGACCAGCCTCTGCAATTAGTTAAAAGAAGATTGGTGTAGAAATCCCTTTATTCATCTGCTCAATTTTCAATGTATAGGGCTATGATTTAAATATTGCAATAAAAATCTAATTAAGAATCTATACTGCAAGCAACTTCTTGATGTGATAGCTGAGATAAAAGTTCATAGTATATAATGGTATTCTAGCAACATCTTATATACATCATTATAATTAAGCCAAACTATGTTAAGATACATTGCTGTTGGTTCACTTTCTGTTAGGTCGCTCATATACGTGAGGAAGAAGAGATTTTTATCTTTGATTGATTGATGACTAAAAAAGGAAGAATATAATCTTGGTCATGAATTGGGATGTCAAAAATCTTTATGGTCTTAAACTGCAAAATTTTTAGTGTGATCTTTGGCATTGTGGATGAAAGAGAGAATTATAGGCTGTAACAATCATGAATACCATTTATTATTTCATCAAAATCAAACTATGAAATAGGATTAATGAAGACTATTGTCTAATTACCATAGTTCATTATCCTGTGCAAGAAAGCCCTGTTCTTCATAAGCAAGTAACATGGTGTCCTAGTTTTGTCTTGGATAACTCTTTCTAGTAGCTGGTATAGTGCTGTGTTTTGGATTTGGGATGAAAATAATGTTGATAACACACTGATGTTTTCAGTTGCTGCTAAGCAGTCAAGGACTGTTTAGCTTCTCATGCGGAAGGCTGGGGGTGCACGGGAAGCTGGGAGGGGGCACAGCCAGGACAGCTGACCCAAGATGGCCAAAGAGATATTCCATATGATAGAATGTCATGCTCAGTATATAAACTGGGGGAGTTGGCTGGGGAGATGCAGCAGCTCGGGAACTAACTGGGCGGTCAGGGGGTGGTGAGCAATTGTGCTGTGCATCACTTGTTTTGTATATTCTTTTATAAGCATCTTTTTTTCTGTCCTGTTAAACTGTCTTTATCTCAGCCCATGAGTTCTACCTTCCCCTGCCCCCAATTTTCTCTTCCACCCTGCTAGGGGGAGTGAGCTAATATCTGTGTGGTTGTTTTAGCTACCTGCCGGGTTAAACCATAATGCATGGTACCTCACACGTAAATGTGGCTATTTAATACAAGGAAGCATGTATATAATGTAATATGCAACTTACTCTGAGCTACTGCAAAAGCTGGGGCTTTTTTCTGTGTAAGAACTGGGCTAAGCAACTTCTATATTAGTACTAAAAAACACATAACCATACCATAAAAAAGAAAAACCTCAATGCAAATTACTTAACAAAAGCTGGTTATTGAATTTTCCAGTAGTCCTATGTCCCTTATTCCAGCATATCTGCTTATATTTAGCACATATCTTCACCTTTTTAAAAGAATTTTGTACTTTGTATAGTAATCATCTTATAGAAGAGGTAGATTGTCTTTGATCAGAAAGTGTGAAGTTAAATAAACTTTGTAGTTTTGCTTTTAATTTTTAATGCCAATTTGTAGTTGATGTTGTTGCATAATGTTGAAAGATGTTTAGAGCTGAGTCCTGCTTTTTAGCCCTGTTACAAAAAGTAATAATCTTAACTGTTATGTAAATAATTTCAAATGAAAAGGAAAATAGTAACAAAGCTGATTCAGTGACAGGTAATTATAGTATCCTGTGTACGTTCCTTAGTGCTTCTGCACCTCATGTAATCAATATCTATTGTTATATCATGAGCCCTTTGCAAAGTGTTACTCACTTTAGGCCATCACTATAATCACTTAAAGTATTCCTGTTATATACAAGGAATTTTTTTTTTCTTCCCTTTTTTAGTACTAAGCCCTCAAGGCCTATGCTTCTGCTTATTACCACAAAATAGAAGTACATACTAAGCTTTCTGAAATCACTCCATTCAGTCAGCCTCCAGCTGATATGTAGAAATTTATTTTGAATTACTTCAGCCATGCTTTGGAACAATAGTGTGAGTTGTCAAAATTACTGAGATAAACAGAGATTGTGCTTATACCTGTATACTCTTAAAAATAACGTTGTTAGTATTAGCAGACAGTTAAGGTAGCATAACCGTGTCTCAAGTATAACTTCTTACTTCTCTGTGTGCCTTTCTATGACATTGTCTGCATTCAGCTATAGTGTATGAAAAGATCCAATGGAGATAATGAATCACATGTCAGTGGATTAGTGCTGTAAAGTGAATATTCTAGTACTTTCTTGTTACATATTAAGCTATTTATTGCCTTGGGTATTCATTATGGATCAGTACAGCAATTTTGCTTCCTAACACTAGCATGCTTACACTTCAAGGTTTCAGCTACTTCCTACTAGACCTTTTTGTTTTCCTATTTTGTACACAGTGGAAATGAATTATTAAACAATCAAAAAAAGCTATACTGAAACCCACTTGCTTATGAGCGAAGTTATCGAGGAACTTCTGAAGTATGTGTGCAGGTAGGCTACACTGGCTTGTGGCACTAACAAGACTTTTTATTTTTTTTGAAAGGGATGAAGGTGGTAAAGTAGCTGTATACGGCTGGCAAAAAATAAAAAAATAAAAGGTGAAGCAGGTCACATGTTTGGGTGTGTACCTGTTAAGTAGACCTGTGCTCATCAGAGTTTGGATTAGGACAGTATACTTGTTATTCCAAATATACAAATATACTTAGGTCAGCCTTGCTTCTGCAGTCAGGAGGGACCTGGTGTGCTTTCCTTCGTGTCATTGAGGGAATACTTGTAAGGGACAAATTGAGTATTTTGATGTCCTAACACAAGTATTATATTATTGGCTAACATATCTGCATGACTTATATAATTTCTCAGATGTCAAGCTCTTTCGAATTGTAACCTAGATAAAGACCAAAACTTCTAGCAGTTTAGGTCAAATCCATTTTTAAAATGTTCTAAAGGCTAGAAAATCTTGTGATGACTTTGATAAAGACAAAAATACTAACTCAGGTGAGGGTGGCTTTCTATTTGAAAAGTACTTAGAATACCATTTAAAATGTCACTGAATGGCATAATTGGAACCTTCCTAGAGTCTTTAATACTGTATGTGCAAACCTGACCTTTACATGGCATAGAAAGAGGGAGTGTAAAAAAACCAAAACAAAAAACTCAAACATGTCAATACTTACCAAACAACGAACAAATTAAAATATAATAAAGCTACTAGTGAGAAAACGGCTTCAGTTAAATAATGTAAATTTGAAAGATCAGAATGTTTTATTAGCACTTTAAAAGAAGCTTGAATGAATTTTTTAAAACCAGAACAGTACTACATTAAGACAGTTTCACGCAGAATTGTAAACAATAAGTATTCAAGAAACAGTATGTCATCAAAGGATTTCTGTGTCCCATCGTAAGAATCAAAACATGGTTTGAATATGTTCAGGCACACTGATGGTTCTACAATAGAACTCCAGAGGTTATAAAAAAGAAAATCTTGAAATTATTGAATATGACTATTCATTATATGCCACAGGAATACCTACAACTATTGGCAAGATTTTCCTAGCACTAAGCGGTGGAAAGATTGTTTAGAAATATGGGGAAAACCGCTGAAGGCATTCAATACATCATTATGCAATCCATATGAAAGCTTTAAGAGACTCTGGTCTTACTACCAAAGGTGACTTTTCCTTATGTTCATCTGTTCTTCCAGAAAAGATAAACCTTGTTAACATTTTAGAGTTCTTCATGTTAGTACAAGTCAATGTGTGTATGCTGCATGGAAGATTTCAGAGTAGCTTGGCTAGCATTATGTTCTTTGGTAAACCAAACCAAATACCTAAGG
Source organism: Phaethon aethereus (assembly GCF_964289735.1). Taxonomy (NCBI): domain Eukaryota; kingdom Metazoa; phylum Chordata; class Aves; order Phaethontiformes; family Phaethontidae; genus Phaethon; species Phaethon aethereus. The sequence continues at coordinate 14,582,469 of NC_138589.1, read as the reverse complement.
AGGAGTGCATTCACTCCTAAATGATTTTGGAAATGACAGTCTTTCACTCAGCTCGTTAAAAGACTTGCCTCTTACACCTATTAAATGACAGATGGCAATTTACAATAGAGGAACAAATGTTAAAATTATTAATTATGACTTATTTTAATATTTACAGATGTAATTAGTACTAGTATTTTATTATTTGGTTATCTTATACCATGAGGGGAAATCTTTTCTTTGACAGATTTTTATAACCATGATATACAATCTAACGTATTACTACGTGAAAACCCTCTAAGATTGAAACCAGATAGTTGGATGAAAACCAGGAGATTATAATAATCTTCTTTATTAAAACATACTGCCCATTCTCATTTTTATGACTTTGTACTTTTATTTTTCATCATTATTTTAAATCCTCCAAATTATCTTCCTAAAATATTGATACATATTTGTTAAACAAATTTTCTACTTTATTCTGTTAGTCTGATAACAAATTACCAGGTATTGAAATTTTGTTATGAAAACAAAAACTGAGAAAATACCAGTGACATTTTTTCACTTTTTTAATTGAATGTCATGGAGGGAATTACATGAAGTGCACCTGTCCAATTATCTTACATTCAATCAAGATGAAAAACAAAAGCAAGACAAGAACAGTGAATTACTTTAGTGAACTAAGAAGGGTTTACACAGTTCAGAATGGGTAAAACAGTAGGGAAGGAATATATAAATTGTAGTTAGTTCCTAAGTACTCCTGCTAACTCCTTTATCCAAAGGGACTGATAAAAAGATAGAATAAGTATAGGATTAATATATCCAATTTTAGTGGACAAAGACAGTATTGGCTAAATTGTGCTTTAAATTGTGAAATATTTAAAGACAATTTTTCTTTTTTACAAAGTATTTTTCAGAAAGCGATCAAAGACTGCTTAGGTAAATATTACAGAGTAGAACTAGTGCTCATGCTTTATTTCATGGCCTAACTCCTTGCATTACTATACAATATCACCCTTCTTTTTCTTCTGGCAATTTAATTTTTTCACTCAATTCCCTTCAAACTTGTCCCTGAGTGTTTTACCTGATTATCACTTTTCAGTATCCGTATTTTCTCTCTCCATGGTCTCCTTAGCCTCTGTTATGCTTCTCTGTTCCTTTCCAGTTCTCAAATATGACTACTTTTCCTCTTCTTGTGTGATTAAAACCAATAGCATAGATACCCTTCACCCTTTGTTATTATTCTATCCTGCCTATTACCATAATTCCTTTCAGGTTGTTTGCTACAGACTGAATCTGTTATGTTGTCTTGGAAATGCTGACCTGTTGTCTTCCTTGCACCTTCTTCACATTTTTCACAGTGTAAATCTCTTTCACAACTTCAGGTGTTCTTTCATATGATAGCTTTGTCTTTGGAAGTCTTGTATTAGTCATTGCTCTCCCACAATAGACAAAATTTTATTCTCGACTTTCTCCTTTTCAGCAAGTATCTGTAAATGTTGAATTGTCTGAATTCAATTCTTATTTCCAGGCATATTTTTCACATGGCATCTTCCCTTTCAAGTTATGTAGTTGTTTACACTCTCATTTTATATAGAAAAAGGATGTTAGAATAAATGTCAATTTATTTTAACACTCTGTGCCAAAGAACTAAATCACATATATTTATGCCATGGAGTTACATGTGAAACACACTTAATGATTTAGAGCGGTAAGCAACTATTTACTTATTACTTACATTAGCCATGAATTATAGAAGGCATATTATGTACCTTTTCTAGTACCAAACTGTTATACTATGAGATGTTGTGGGTTTTTTGTTTTGGGGTTCTTTGGGGGATGGTTTGTTTGTGGGGTTTTTTTTTACATCAATTCAATATATTTTCAAATTATTTGAGAATCAGTTCTTTACTTTTCTACTGATCAGGGTAGTTACTTAATATTTACTTTAATATACTCTCAACTAGACCTATGCTGGAATCCTTCCAGAAATGTTGGTTAATACATTTTAGCAAGATACTGGAAATTTTATCCTGTTACAGTTAACACCAAGGTGGGGAGTTTTTTAACATATTGTTCAGCAATTATTAATCTAGTGATGAATAATAACTTTTAATTTCAGTTTCTTGAATATATTAATTTCCCTCCTGCTAATATGCTGCTTTAGATATGCCAGTATTTTTAATTTATTTCTGTGCTTAAGTATCATTTGCATAATGGCATTAAGAGGTCCACTCATGAGTATTTGGTAGTGGTATGTTGGACAAAGTGGATAGGTTGTAATTAGTGGCATCTGACCTTCAAGTTCATTAATATGCAAATAGAAATACTACAGGGTACAAAAGCATGGTGCAATTAAAACAGTCACTGCTGTGTGTATCAGATATTTCAGTCATGGTGACTTGTTTTTTATATATTTATTTTATATAGTAATATGCCCTCATAGAGATGTGTACATATAAATATATATGTGGACAAGCAAAGGTATGTTTACACTGCCTATAGCTAAAAGGGGGAAGCTAAATAAACACAGCATGGACATAAATATTCTTTCTGCATTTTCTTACATGAGTTTTCTTTCTCTGAGGTCCAGGTATATCTGAGGCATATTCAAAGGTAGGAAAGTTGAAGATACTGTAAACTTTGTTACTGAACGACTGTGACTGAAATTCTACCAAAGCTTTATATAAGAAAGGTAGGCACTGTATCAGATTGTTTTGTTCAGTTTCCCCAGGGGCAGCTCAATTGTCAAATATTTTTTCTCAGCTCTATTTTGGGGTTTTCTCTTCTGCATTCTCCTATGCACTGTAGGTAGATGAGACTCATATCTGAAGATTTGTCTTAATTTAGCTGATTTGATTTAAAAATATGTTGAGTTAATCTTGGATATTTGTCGTGGTTTAGCCCCAGCCGGCAACTAAGCACCACGCAGCCGCTCGCTCACTCTCCCTCCCACAGTGGGATGGGGGAGAGAATTAGGAAAAACCTCGTGGGTTGAGATAAACACGGTTTAATAGGACAGAAAGAAAGAAGGGAACAATAATGATAATACCAACAAAGGAATGTATAAGAACAAGTGATGCCCAATACAGAAATTGCTCACCACCCCGTGATCGACAGCCCGTCCCCGAGCAGCGATTTCCGCCCCCCCGGCCAACTCCAGTTTATGTACTGGGCATGACGTCGTATGGTAGGGAATATCTCTTTGGCCAGTCTGGGTCAGCTGTCCCGGCTGTGTCCCCTCCCAGCTCCCCGTGCACCCCCAGCCTGCTCGCTGGCAGGCCAGCACGGGAAGCTGGACTGTCCTTGACGGCTCAGCAACAACCCAAAACATCAGCACCTTATCAACAGTTTCTCATCCCAAATCCAAAACACAGTCTCACACTAGCTTCTGTGAGGAAAACCAGCTCTATCCTGGCTGAAACCAGGACAATATTTCAAAATGTATTTAGTTCTGATCATCAACTTCTTTGAGTAACATTATGTATGCAAGGTGTGAGGAGGATCCCTCCCCCCTGCCCCCAGCTAATATATATGAACAGTAAGAATCTCAATATGACTTCAAGCCATTTTTTTTATCTGGTAGGACAATAGACTTCTAAAAGATAAATTGACTTTTTACTGCAGTCTGATTAATGAACAGGTATTGCTATCATTGACAATTACCAACCAAATAACTTTTGACTCCAAAATTGCTAGCTGGTTTTTCTGAAGGTGATAACATGATTTATGTACTTTAAAATGCAGACATGCTGACACTAAAGAAAACAGTAAGATCCAGGATTTTGGGTGCTAAGCTCTGCTTATTGGATTTCAGTGATGAAATCACTTGATGTGCTGTATTGCAAATAAAGTTAAGTGACCTGGGATTTTAAATTTTGGAGGTCTGATTCCATATTCATAATACATGAAAGTAGCATAAATGTGCAACGAATATTAGCTTGTTGTATTTGAAGTTTTGCATCTTTCTTAATAGAGCTAATCACAAAAACACCATTTTATATAGAAAATAATGTTTAGAGCTTCAAAGGCAGATGTGCATACACCATGTGCTCATTTGACTACTTGTGTGTGTTTTTTAGAGAATCTTTTTGACAGGTGGGAAGAATTGAAATTAATCAGCTAAGATAATGTGCTAAATATTTTATTTTTCTTCAAAGCAAATTTCTTCATTGTTTAACCAATTCATTTATTTTTTCAGATAGTATCTTTGTGAAGACAGCTTTTACTCCCTTAGAGATAGTCTGTGGGGTAGGATACCATGTGAAGTCAGAATTTAAGCGCCAAAATGAAGTGAAATATATATGTATACAAAGCTGATTGCCACAGACACTCTCCTTCTCAACAAACCTAGCCAACTCTTAAGCCCTATGCACATAAAGCAAGCTTATCTTTAAAGAAGTGGGAATTTAGAGTATATGAGTACAGATTTTCATTCTTGTATGACTAATTAGTGTATGTCAGAGACAGATGGCAATGTGTGAATTTGTATGGCATTAAGGGATATAAAGACGCTCTTAACATGCAATTTAATTAGATCTAGCGTTATTTGTACTCAAATAAAAGGAAAATCTCTTTTATAATTAATTTGGTTGATACTATTTCAGAGATTACTTCCCCTCTGCTACTCAGAGAGCTGATAAATAAAATCACTGACTTTTTTTTTTATTATTTTTTAAACATCATCATTTCACTAATTAGATGTATACCATCAGTTATAAATGTTGCAGTGCTTTTAAGTATTTTTTGAATGGTCCTCCTATCGTTTCTATCTCTCCAGGTGGAGAAACAGACCAACTTCCAGATGAGCAGGCCAACTTCGAAATGCTGTTTGGGGAAGGGCGTGGGGAGGGGGTGGCATTTTTCTGCTTTTGTGTCTCTTGCTTCATTGGGAACCTGAAATACGAACCAAGTGCCATTCACTTTCTGGTTATTTGTTTGAGTGTCCTTCAGTTTTAGGGTAACTTGAAAAAAAATTACTGTAACCTGGCTCTTTTTAATCAAGTAGTGGCTGAATTAGAATTGGCTGCATTTCTGTCTGTGATGTTGAATATTTTTCTATCTTTAAGATGTATATGTTTATGTTGGTATCAGTCACTAATAGATTATGCTAATAATTTACATTTTAGTGTGATCAGATTAATATGCCAGCTTTTTAAATACACTAGTAAATCCTACAAAAGTATAAGAGGATGGAGATCATGGAAAGGAAACAGAATATTTGAGAGAGGGCAAAAAGCTAGTGGCATCCAAAAATGATAGTCCAATATGTTCTATTCTACTTTGCAAAATGGTGGCAATATTTGATAGCTTCTGTGATTTTATGACAAAGACAAAGGTTGCATTAACATTTTTTGTAACATTTTGAGTTACAGTACATGCACAATGTTTGGGAAGGTTAGTCACCTTCATAATCAGTCAAATAAAACATTTGTGAAAGAAAAGTAGTATGAATGGGGGGCAGGATGTGAGTACATTCCCCTTGGCAGTAGGAAAAGATATAGCGTGGATGAGGTTTTCTTACTGCTTAGTCTTAAGCAGTTAAAGTTCAAAGCAGTTCTGTTTCTACTGGACATCAAAAAGTAATATCAAGAACTAAATATCTTGGTTCTGCAGTGCTCAACTTGCCCAGAATGTAAGAAATTAAAAATCAAGTTTGTTTGTGGGTCTTCTGTTCAGAAAATCTTCATCTCCAAAGAGCATGCCTGAAATTGTAAGCTGAAAGACATTCTGTCATAGTGGTCCTTCAGCTCTGTAGCACAACTTGCTGTTTCTGAAAGAGATGATGTGACACGGTTGCCTCTCACAGCCATATGGCACTAGGCTCTTTCCAGTTCTATGTTTGGTTTTGCGCAGGTATAGTCACTAGCCCAAACCACCACATGCTATGTTCTCCACTATGTGCTTATTATTTACTTGTGTTTGGAAAAATCTAAGATCTAGTCTTTGATTCAAACTGCTTTCATCTAAATAAAATGACATGACAGTGCAGAGATGCCCCACTTACTCTTAGTTCTCTCAGACCATATACTTTAAAACTTACCAAACCTATAATGAATTTAAAAAGAGAGTTAGCTGGAAGTTACTGGTCATCAATTGCAGCTTAAATCCATCCAGCCAAACGATAAACTGCTTTGAATTACTGTAATTGGACTTACAGTAAAAGAATTATTGTGCTCAAGCGAAGAAGGAAGTACCTATGACACAGTATAACTGTGTAGGACTTCAACTCCTGGAAAGGGGGTGGGGGGGGAAGCCAGTGCCCATAGCCCATAAACTTTAACTAATAATACAAAGACTTTGAAATCACAATCAGTGTTTTGAATAGCAAAAGTACAAGTTACAGAGAAGTAAAAGTGCTCTGTAACTTTACGAAGGATTACATTACATATGGAAACCAACAGTATGTCATAGTGAAAATTGCCATTTGGCAAGAAAGGAGTTTCCAGTGCATGCATAATAAAAACCCCACCTGTAACCAATGTAGAAGAGTGATCAGATTCTTGTTAGTGTAACATACCATCATGACCAATGTGATAGAAAATTGCAACGAAGCTTATATACGTAGAGGTGATTACAAAAAAAAAAGTGATTAATTATTAGCAGTGCATGCATAGCTAACACATGCAGCCTGACATGAAGAATCAGTGTTTTGCATGCCCTCAATTCAATATGAAAGTAAGAACATGGTACATGCAATCCTTCTCTTGTAGAATGTAGATATCCACACGGTGTTGTGTAAAATAGTGCTAGGCAGGTTTCTTGTATGTGAGAGGGTAACTGCTGTGAAGTAATTTGTGATGCTGTTCTCTGCACTGGAAGAGCTCTATGGTGTGTTTATTGAGACAGAAGGTACTGGAAAAATTCTCAGTTCCAAAAATAGCGAAGAGTGTTTTTTGCCTGTGAAAGTAATCTGTCTTAGTCTGAACACAACTGGTTCAAAATCTACTAAAGACAACATGAAAAGAAAGTGTAGTTCAGCAATTTCAAGTTCTTTGTCCTACTGTGAAGACTGTATTTTGAGTCTGGTCTTAAGGTGAAGGGAAAGGAGAGGGGAAGCATGAGTCCTCCTTCATCACCTTCCCTAGCTGTCTTACACAAATAGTAGCCAAAGTAGTCCCTATGTTCAAGAGGCTGTGGTCACTGCACCTTAATCTCATGCCTTCTGTATTATTATGTTACCTTATTATTAGGCAACATACCAAGAACGTGAAAGGTACAAGCCAACGCAAGTTTTAAAACATTTTGAAAAGGCAAGTTCTTAATTTTAAGATAAAATTCACCTAGTTGAGTTCAAAATAAAACATACAACCTTCCATGGCCTTTAAGAGTATTAACTTGGATTGGTAGTGGTAAGAAAAAGATACTTTTAATAGTTTCTTTACAGTATATGAGTGATAGTTAAAAGGATGGGCAAATTTTCTACCCTGTATCATTCTGTACTGTACAGAAACTGCACTCCATCAGAGATATCTAGAAGTATAGCTTACAAATAAATTTTATTAAATAGTATATATTTCTGGTTCTCATATGGCATCTTTCAAACAACCTATTGCAGAGCAATTAAAGACACTGACGATCTGTAAGTAAAATTGTCATAAGCAGAACTTAGTGAAGGATTAAGTGTAATGGAAAAATTGTCTTAGGAGTACTTAATGCAGAATATGTATTCTAATACAGTACCTTGAATATTCCAAGGTCTTGAAGAAATGAGGATTGAATATTGCCTTGAAAAATGTACTGTCTGTACTTTGTACTACATTAGGAAAGAATCTTTTAGCATGTTTGTTTTACTTAGTAAATAATACAGTTTTAATAATCACACCTGTATTTTGCTTTGGTATGAAAGCATGTGCATTAAACGAGGATACACTTACTATAATGCATGTGCCATCCTTCAAAACTTCATGTCCCTTGAGTACTTTACTTCCTATGAACTCTAAATGCTGCAGAAATGTAAAAAATATTTTGGTTTTCTTGGATCAATGAGCAAATTTTCCCTTGAAGCACTCCTCTCCCAAGTGGGTACTGCTGGATTACTAAGTGACTGCTGTTAACGCTCTGTAGTTGTACTCCAGCCTGACAGAAAGCAAAGCTTAGAAGGTAAGCAAGAAACTGCACTGCTAGATGATGATCATGTATATGCTCTTTAGAAACAATATTACTAGCATTTTGGGCTTCCTAACTCAGCTCTTGCTGTTGCCTTTGGCATGATCAGAAAAAGTGTATTTGTTGTTATTCAGTTAAGTAGAATAGCTGTGCCTGCTGATCCAGGCAGTATTAGCCCCATGTAATAAACAAGGAGAGTTTGACTTCTCTCCCATGTGACAGGATAGGTAGACCATTAATGGTCTGTATCTGGGTTTTTCCTTCTTGGTCTTCTTTTCAAAAACAAAAACAAAAAGCAGGGGGAATTTTAGATCAGGAGCTGTAGTTTAAATTTGTTTTAAATGGGTGCAAGGTGGCATGAGGAAAAAGATAAGGCTTAAAAAAAGAAAAATCCCATATTCCTGCTACTATCTTAGATTCTGTGTTTGAAGTTCTGAAAGCTATGTGATATCCAACTGCCTGCATCACTGAGAAGTAGGAAAGAACCTTCCCCCCCCCCGACACCTCCTCCTTCAGATTGTTTTGTCTTCTGCTTCTGTTCTGTCTTCCATTACTAATGGAATTAGCAATACAGAAGTGGTAAGGTGGGATAATTTAGCAATTGGTTGTAATTTAGGGGATGTAGTACTACATGGCATGTCCATTGGAAATTCCTGGAGCAGTTTTATAGCCAAGATCTATAATTAAAACTAAAATACTAATGGAAGGGTCTGATGGACTAGTTAAAGCAGCAGATTCTAGTAATTGGGTAGATGGAGACAATGTTTCTTTACAGTTACCAGATAAGGTACCTTTTTGGATTAAAGGATTTTGATACCCCATGATCACAGATACTTCTAGATACAATTTGTACCGGAAACATTTTTATACATATCATAAAGTTATGGTGTTTGATTAATGCCAATTTTCAATTTCACCTAAAAAACAGAACAGATATGAAACTGGATAATCTGTGGTGAATAGTTCTCATGAAATCCAGTTCTGTAACTGGCTGGGTGAACTTTCCTTTCCACGCTTCTCTGGTTTTCACTTATATGAAAGCCAATTATTTGGAAGTTATGCTGGGGGGATGGAAGTCTGCAAGATCAGAGACTATATTTTCAATGCTATTACTTCATGCTTCATTGCATAAAGGATATACAGATTTCCTTAAGACTTTTTCTGTCGTTTGATACCAGCTATCCATTTCTATAGTTACGCTGAATATGAAAATATAGAGCAAAGCTGAAACTGTCATCTGCATGACACTATTTCTGGAAAACCTTTGTATTTTATGTGCTTTTTAAAGAATTTTTTTAAATTTAACCTTGCACATGTCGAACACAAAGAATTACAACGTTAGTATAAGAAACTGCTAAGAATCACAGTTAAAATTTAAAGTGTCTAATTATTCTGAGTATTTAATTCTTTTGAACAATATGCTTCAGAAGAATCATTATCACACTGAATTCCCCGACATTATCTATTATTTACAGAAGTGGCTATTCATGCCAATGTAACCTCTGGCATGATAAATGGGTTAGTAAATCCAAAGCATATGTGCCCTTTTGGTAGCAGATGGCAGGTTAGTGCCAGTTGAGACACTCTCTGAATTCTCTAGTGGCCCTTGCAAAGTTTGTAGTTATTGAAGAGACTATTGCAGCATTTCTTTTTCAGAAGCATTCAATAAATGCAATAAAAAATAAACATGCAAGTGGAAACAAATAACTATTTTTATGTTGTGGTTTTTACACATAGAATGGATTCCTGTTTTTTTTCAAGTCAATGATAAATTCCAGTTGCCTTCAGTTTTGTCAAGATTTCATTCAAGGACTTTTGTACTAATGAAAAAATTGTGAAAATGCATGAATAATATTTCTCACATACTCTCAATGCTTCGCACCTTGCAGAACCATCTTTCTTGGTTCACTGTATTACAGATGTTCCTCCTTTGTATATATCTACAAATATCTATTTTGATTTTATTATTCTGTTATAAATCCAGGTTATCTTTGTTCTAACAGAATTTTACTGTATCCCACTGGGAATCACTGCTATCATGAAATCTCACAATGCCTTCATGTATTTCACAAATAGTATAGTTGGCCTAACATGACATATTTTAGAGTATGGTTTTATGCTTGGAAAAAACACTATGTCTTTAATTTGAAAAATTTAAAATAAAGAATCTGTTAAAAATGGAAATGTAACATTTTAAAGATTATGAATATTTAGAATTCTTATTTTTGAAGTATTTTTTAATATATTAAGAGGAACAAAGGATTGATTTAGAACTATTTAGACTTATTTTCTCTGTCTAGTTTTATCTTACAGCACTGACAGATTTCATATTAGTAGTGTAGAGCTAGGTAACCAGAAGGACTCTGTTTCATGATCCTTTAGATCACTAGATATAGTTTAGATCACTAAATATAATTTAAATTATTTTAAAATTAATTACACCCAAGGCAGTGTGCGGAGTAAGATGAAATAGTAACAAAATTAATGGGTTTATTCTCCCTCCCTGGGAATTTGGAAACTTCATTTGGCTACCGATGCCTTTGATTCATGTAATGTAGTTGCAGAAACTGAACAGAATTTTCTAAAACCTTGAATAAAATTTCTATTACAGTCTAAGCTTCCTCTAAGCATTGTGACAGGTCAGAAGTAGTGGGTACTTAGATATGAAAGTATGGTTTAGAGTTTCTTTTCCATTATGTTTTCTTCATTGAGCAGGTTGCCTAGATGGTCCTTCTTGTTAATAATTCTCTTGCATACCTGATTGCTATTCCAAGCAAGTTTTCTTCCTCACACCAGTCAGAAATGCTAAGGATGAACAAGACTGAGGAAGTCATCTAGTGCTTAGGGAGCCTAACTATGTTTGGGAAAGGAGGGCAAAATAACAAAGCTACATTTCATGTTCTCGGAGGAGAGCTGTGGAGAAAAGCAGGATCTGGGTTTCTGGTAACTATTTAAATGGGGATATTCACAAGCTTATGCTGAATGGCACCAAACTTAACATTGGTAACTCTCTGGAAGTGTTGTCTATTTTGCTAATGGCAGTTGTGAAAGACTTTAGGTCTGTTCATTAGAAGACAGTTTCCTGCCTTTGATTTCCCCCCACCCGCCACCCCGTAGAAGTCTCCATTGATTTCAGTAGGAACTTCAGCACATGCAGATCAATGACAGGATATGTACTGGTGATGTACTTGCTAAAAGCAACAGCAAGTAATATATAGTGGACTGTGTACTCCCAGCATTTTTCTGTATGCATTTTCAAATTGCAGAGGCTTTAGAAAACAAAAGAAATAAATTGCTTTGAAAAAAAGGTGTAATTGTTTGCTTAAGGAGCCATGAGAAGGAAGCAGTAAAGAAAAAAAATATTTTTGGGGAAGGAATCTATAGGGCAATATAAAAATTTTGCTGAAAAGAAGAAAGGTACTAGTGATTTCGTGAAGTGCGTTATTTTTAAAGTGCCAAATGTGTTGTTTCCTAACAGTTGGCAATTAAGACTTGTGGTAATTTTGCAGTAATTTTACATTAAAAATCTGCCATAAATGTCTCTACTGGATATAAAAATTTCTGTTATGAAGGGATTGTTGTATGCATTAGACCAACTTGGGAAAATTGATCCTTACAGAACAGTTTCTCAAACTGAGAGAATAAAATGATTTATGTTATCTAGAGTTGAACCAGTGTAATAATTACACATACATTTGTCCTCTGTAACAGTGACTTCTGTCACTTCTATGAGACCTGTACGTGAAGATGCCTGAAAGGAAACTAAATCCTCAGTAGGTGAATGTTTGTGAAAGTAAATCGATTTGGTATTGCTCTTAGGGTCAAAGCCGTTTGATGTAGATGGATTCTTTACTTCAAATGTATTCCTTCTTCGTTTCATTGGGAAACATATCCAAGTGTGTGAGTGCTTACAGTTGAGGAATGAAAAATTTCTCGTTGCTAGTAGTCTGCCTACATTTCAAACTGCAGTTGGTTTTCTTAATTATGAGTTAGTATCATGTTGTAAAGCGTGAGGTATTAACCAGATCACTTTCACTCAAGAACCATTTGAGCATAACTAAGCTCATACACCTCAGTTTGGTTCTACAGCTATGACAAATAAAACATTTCTGTTTGTGTTAATTGCAGTTTTGTGGCATTTTTACAGTTTGTCACTGTCATTGTCCTAAAATGTATATGCAAAAAAACAGAATTTGGGGAAAGTTTTAGTTGTGAATGGAATAGTGAAAGTAATGTGAGTATAGAGCATGTTAGACTGAGTTGCCTGATTTGATCATGGTCCTGTGCCTGCATGCCTGGTCCAAGTCTGCCTCTTCTCAGCTCTGAAAGCTGAAAGCATTTGGAGAAAGGAGAAAGAATAGTCCAACAATTATAACTGAAAAATTGGTGTCACCAACAATCAGGAGAGAGTAAATTACTTTTTCCTGATCCTTGGTATAGCAAAATTGACCTGCATGGCTGAAAAGACCTGAGCTAGGTCAGGAATGGAATAACCACAAAGGTATGTGTACTATTAATTGTTCTCTTATCTAAACCTCATTTATAGATTGAATTGATGGTGATCAGTTTCCTATCTCTCTTTGGGAAAAGTATGTGGGACTAGTTCCTTCATGCTCTTAAACTTGTATTCACTCGATGTCAAAAACTATACCTCAAACTGCTCTTCTGTTGTTGTAGCCATTTATATTCCTGTGTATGACTTGACAAGGTACAGATAAGTTCTTTTGTGCTTTTTTTTTATAATGTTTTCTCTTGGGAAAATATTATCTATACAGTTTCTACAGCTAGGGAAAGAGATTATGTTAATAAGAAAGCCAATAAATATAATTTATTTTTAATATCTAGTTTCAAAAGCCGAGAAGCTTCTAAAACAATGTTTTAATCGTTTTGAGGATATACCAGATGTCAAGGGTAAGAAGCTATCTTATCAAAAATAATTGTGTTTGTGACAGTGAGGAATGGGAGAAGGAGTAGAAATTATATTTTTCTTGTTCAGCAGAGAAATGTGACATGCTCACACTCAGAAAACGTATCCTTGAGGGTAGAAGGGAAATTGAAGGAAAAGTTGAACTATAATTAATAAAGAGTATAATTAATAAAAATTCTAATTAGTAAAAATTCCAGTATCATCTGAAATATTTGATAATAGAAATTTTTGTTCATTAAGGACCAGCACATCCAAACTAACATTAATCATCTAAGGTCATTGGAGTGAGTGTCAGAACCGGATTTATACCAATAACAAAAGGCCTACATCAAAAGTTGTCTGTTAAGGTTTCTGTCTGACCTTGTTAAGGTCAGTCAGCTACTGAGTTCCAATCAAAATGAAAGTCTAAAATCACGTGAGGCACAGTGTTTCTCCTACTGAAGTTCGTGAAACAGCTTGCAGTCTCTTCACCAGCGTAACAGAGCTTGTCTTATAAAGATGCTATTAGGTTTGGTTGGGGAGCAATACATATTGTAAATCATGGCCTCATAATTGATTAAGAAGACGAAGATAGTGTAAGAAAACTGAAACTGTTAAAAATGTGAGACAGCTAAATAATTTATAAATTGCTATCTCTGTAGCCTTTATTAGGCAATTAAATTCATAACACTGATACTCTCATATGAGATACCACATTTGGCTTCAAAAGGTCTAGCACTGGTGTCACATGGTAGAATCCGTAACTACTTCTGTCTGTTCTCTGTTACTATTTAGGTACTCTTAGTTCATTGACTTATGTCCATGATCTGACAGTGTAAGTTACATCTCTGTTGCTCAGCTGCTAAGTGTATTCCCCATGCTAGAAATTATTTATTATAGTGGCACATGGTATATCATGTCATGTCTAAGTGGAGGAGAGATTTTCTTGTGATGTCTTTTCTGTTCTTTAATCTTTCTATGGAAAGCTCTAACTTTCCCTTCATACTATTAGAGAATGCCTGAAACTTTTTTTTTAAACTGATGACTTCTTCTTTCCCCAAGCACTATATTAGGTGCACAGGAGCACTTCTGTGTGCTTTGCGGGTATAGTGCTAGAAGTTAATCATGTAATAGTTTTGCAATTGTTTTGAGGTTAAATATAGTTACTAAAATCTGAGCTGAGTATTTGCACATGAAAGACACTGCAGTTCAAGTTTTTGTAGAGTTCTGCTGGAATTAAAAATAAAATAATTTTAAATGTATGATGAACTAGAGGCAATACAGGCTTCCTACTGATAGTATAAACCTTAGCAGTACCTTGCTAATGAACATATTTCACTGGGTTTGAAGACATGTTTTATTGCCTTTATCTTTGCTAAATGAATGGAAGATTGTTTTGTCCAAAGTCAAAGGGTCTCACAGAGATCTGCTTAATTTGTTGAAGTTTAACTGATAAACATAGAATCACGGAATCTTTGGGTTGGAAGGGACCTTTAAAGGTCATCTAGTCCAGCCCCCCTGCAGTAAGCAGGGACATCTTCAACTAGAGCAGGTTGCTCAGAGCCCCGTCCAACCTGACCTGTAATGTTTCCAGGGATGGGGCATCTACCACCTCTCTGGGCACCTGTGCCAGTGTTCCACCACCCTCATTGTGAAAACTTTCTTCCTTAGATCTAGTCTAAGTCTATCCTCTTTTAGTTTAAAACCATTATAATCTCTTTTCCATGGAAGAATTTTCTCCATCGTACCTGTTACAGTTTCCTTTCCTGTCAGACTAGGTACTGTAATACTACAGTTTGTGACTATTATGTCTTACTAAAGAAACAAATATATTCAGCATATACCTACAAATACTATCATTTGAATTGTACTAACTTTCTGGACAAGTTATGAAGGATTTTGCGTTTGGTTGTCATTTTCTATTCCCCTGTGTGTTCCATTATTCCCTGCAGTTTTGCTTTTAAGTTGCTAATAACATGGGCGTTGTTGTTTCCGTTTAATGAAACATTAGCCAGTATTTTATAATTTAAGAGTGCTAATTATAGATCAGAGGCTCTGTATGGTCTTTGCCTTTTCTGGTATTTTTTTTTTATAACTCTTACTCTCTAACACACAATTTGATGGAAAATATTATCTATCTTTTATGTTTTCATTTAGATTGTATAATTTTACATCAAAACAAAAATGCTTAAATTCTAGCTGGACAAAATATTGCTCAGCATTTAGATTTCACTGTGTCAGCTATCCAATTTCTTTTTAAGAAAAATGTCTTATGTTTACTATAACTTGTTTCCAATACAGTGCTTTCTGACTAGATCATCTGTGGGAAATGAAAAAAATAATCTAGGACTAAATATGTAAAGGGTTTTTGTTCTTTACACTATGTGTTGATACTACGTAGCTATATGCTCTGGGTTTTTGTGTGTATGGACTTAATGAAGTTTCTTGCCTCTACTTTTATTTGTATGCTCACAAAGAGTACATGTACATACTTTTCTGGTATGACTTTGGAGATGATATAAAATATCTCTGCCTTGCTTTTAGATTCTTCAATGCTGAGGTAAGTTCCTTTCTAACATGTTTTCAGTGATGCCTTAGAAATTGCCGTTCCTAAGTTCTTTCGGTAAAAATCTCATTTATTTGCTTGGTCAGTAATAGGGGCTAGCAACATGCTGCTTGGGGCACCCAGTGTTATTAGTGACTGTAATTACTTTCTGTAGCACCTTATCCTCAGCAGTTGCTGTAGCAGAAGCTCTAATTGCTCTAATTGAGTTGGATTTTTTTTACCAAGTGATCAAATTCTGTTTGGCAAGCAGACCCTGAGTGATTAAGGTCTGAGTAACACAAAGTACAAGGAGTTAAAAAGTGCCCCCACTGGAAGTATGGAATGTTTGGAAACTTTGCCAGTGATGAAGTTCTTTACATATGTGGGTGCCAATGTGAGCAAGTTCAAGTAAAACATCCCTTTTGTATCTACCTGTACCTTGTGGGTATCGGTGTCACTAGGAGCTAAAAGGTAGCTTTCTTTGCCTAAACTGATTGCAAAGTATTATAAGCCTTAAACTTTTCAGAAGTAGCTGAAATAACTCCAACAATGAAACTGTAATACGGACATCTGAGCAGTTTATTTAATTAAAGATGAATGAGGTGTATTTTAAAAATCAGATTACAAAAAGGTACAAACCTTAGTTATCGGAAAGTCTGCCAGGAGTTTATATTTGCAGGTACTCATAAGGGACTAGATTCTTCCGGTCACTGTTTTCTTTTTTAACATGCTTGTAAAATCTCAAATTAGCAAATGTTAAAACAACTGAAAAAAGAAAAAAAAAAAAATCGTTCAAGTTCATTGATATTTCATAAGATCCTTATCCTTGCCCTATTTTGGTCAAGCTTGTTGACACAAATAAGTAATTGTTCTTTCTTATGTAGCTTTCTTTTTTCATTTCTGATTGTGTATGACTTAAGTTTGAAACTTAAGTCAAGCATGTTGTTTCTCTCTTGATTGCAGAAATTATTTATCATATCGGTATTTCACACAGTGTTCGGTCATTCCCAGGGTGGAAATCTGCGACTGTAGCCTTCGTGGCAAAATCTCTGCATTACTTAAGCATATATTCTTTCCGTTGACATCCCTAGGTACAAAGCACAGTGCACTAATTAGGTCCCGCATGCTCCTGCTATAGAGATTATACATGTATATAGTAAAAAAAAAAAAAAAATTACAATCTTTTCCTATAACAAATTATGATCAACAGTGCTTATCCAGATCAAAGCATTACACTTGCTAATTTCGCACAAACAATAAGTATTAATACAGTCCAAAAACTAAAGAAGATTTTATATCCCAGTCATTACTTCCCCTTATATTTCTGTAGTGTTTTTCAAAACTACCACCAGAAGTTCTCCTCCTTCATGAAAATGTACAATTTCATGAGGTGATGTGATAAATGTTTTGCTGAATACATAAATGCCATTCCAACAGAAGGGACTACTGATTTTTAGGGAAAGAGTAGATCATACCTAGGGTCACGTTTTCCCAGTTTTGAGAAAACGTGTGTGTCTTGAACAAGAACTTGCACACAGATATTTGTGTTTGATAGCTAATACTAAAACTATGTTTCTTGAATTTTTCTAATCCCTCTTTGAACCCATATAACCTTTTATCTTCATACCTTTATATGGCAAATGCATTGGTTGCACGAGAGAGTACTCTTTGGTTTAAACATACTGCCTGATGGTTTCACTGAATGAATCCAGATTCCTGAGTTTTGAGAAGGAATACACATCCATTTGCTGTTTGCAACCCTAGCAGCTTTCAGATCTCCATCATATTCCCTTCCCAGTTTTTTCTTTATGAAGGGTAAGTTTTGTAGCCTTTTTAATTTCCCTTTATGTTGAACCTCTTTCATGCTTACAATCATACTAGTTGCATTTCTCCATACTTATTCTAGCTCTCTATTAAGCCCATAAGCCAGCTAATGAAAATAAAGGGAAAGTCACTCAGCAATTCAGTGACCAAACCAAGCAGAGTGTAGATCTTGAAACCATTCTTTCTAAATGAATTATGTGTTTGGAAGAACTGCGAAGTAAGCATCAGTTAGAGTTTTGCCTGCAGTCTTCAATCTTTAATTATGCCCTACTGGTGTGGATTAGTTATCGAATTTGTATTCTGGTGGCTGAAGTAGACATACATTTCTCCAGAATTTGGTATTTCTGTGGTTTGGCAGCTGGTTACTCAGTGAGGAAAAAAAAAAGCAATGAAAATTAGAATACCCCTAGGGGAGGATCAGCAACATCTGCTAAAGGGAAATAGATATGTAGCCCAGGTGAAAATTCACAAGGTGTCCTATTATAACTAACAAGACACATTTCTAAGATTATTATTTACACTGGCCTAATTTTTTCTTGGTGATATTCTTATGTTCTGTAAGGTAATGGCATAATACACAACAAAACTAAATAAAAGAAGTAGCAGGGCACTTAAGGAAAAGCAGATTACAGAGTAAATCACAAGCACCAAAGGAATATATTTTCAGAAGACTCTATTAACTTTTTTAGCTGAATTAGTTATGTATTTTCACAGAAGACATAGACAATAAAACAGCAGCCTTCTGGAAGCCATAAACTGAGTTAATAGCTGTAATCCATGTAGTGTTTCTTCATCTGAGTAAATGTCTAGAATTACACCAAGCAGTATCACATATCTCTGGGATACCAAGACTTGCAGTCTTTGAGATTAAAATACTGGTAAATGAAAAAAGATACTTTAAACAAACTTTAGATTGTTGAATTCTCCACCAGCCAACATAAAGGGAGGCAAAAATAGTGTCTTTCCTGTCTTACTGATACTGCTGTGCTTGCAGCACCTTGCAATACTATGCAGACACTATATTACCTGTATGTGATACTGGATCTGTCAAGGCAAGATACTCCCAGGTGAGCTGATCAAGCACTGGTGAGGTCCCAGTCCCAGTCCTGGTCCATTCCCTACATTCTATTGCTCTGTTCATCTTCCTGTGCTATCTTATGTCAACAGGGACTTTCATAGTCTAGTTGTGCAATACCTAACAGGTTGTCAATACTGAACATTACTTGACAAAAAGAGTTGGATTTACACTACCGAAAGTGTTCGTGTACCTCCTACACATCAGATCAGATTGCACAGTACATAATTTGCATACTGCCGCTTTGCCCATGCATATTGGTTGCATTCATATCCAAGCAGTGTATTCAGATATTACACAGGTGTGGATCCTGGTTTTTGGGGAATGTCTCTATTTGAGTGCTAACTTCCTCAGCTAAGTTCTTGGGAAATACATCACATACTGCATTATTTTCTCCAGTAGTCAGGGCCTAAATTAACATGGCCTAACACTTTGACCTATATTTCTCTTCATATTGATACATATACCTGTAACTGGATTTTGATATTCTACTGTTACAAACGTTCCCAAAATGTATGTTCTGATGATAACAGATTTTGGGGGGAGAGAGGGAGGGAGAACAAGTAATTGTATTCAACATATGATAAGTCTAAGGCAGTCAGCAGCTTAATTCTGATTCCACTAAAGCTTATGGCTGCTTTATCATTGGCTACTTGAGGATTAAGAGTTAGACCAAGACTGAATGTTTTTCAAAATCTCAAACTCTATCTAATTACTTTTGTGTGGTAGACATCTACAGCAAAATTCTGCCATTGGAGTAATTCTGCATTAACTCATTAGTGTCACTGAAGTATCATGTAATTTGGATCCAGTTAATATTGCAACTAAAATTCCATTTTGTTTGACACTAGTTTTTATTTCTACAGTTCCAACGTGTAATTCATTCAAATAAAACCCTTATTTTTAAGTGTTAAAATCACATTAATGAAAACAAGTACTTTCAAAACAAAATATTTTTGCTTCAGGGAAATACATTATTTTTCCTTTAAAGGAAGGGAGAAGATAAACATTTATAAATCAGATAAATATGTTGCTCAGTACTTAATGCTTAACATGTGCCGAATCCTAAGGGATTACTAAGGGATGTGTCAGTTTTCAGTTTACTACTATAAATATTTTGTACTATGGAAGTATAATTTGTGGGTTTTGTGCAATTTGATTCTATTACGCTGAGTTACATATAATGCAAAATATGTAGATTTTAACCAGTGCTTACTATGTTGTTTCCAGTTCCATGGGGTTTAAATGTTTAGAGATTCCTTTCTGATATGACTTGTCTGATAGTCTGAACAAAATAATGTTATATATATCTACATGCACTCAATTCATAATATGCCTTTAATTGCAAAGTTAGGTTATTGCTAGTTATAAAGTAGTCTTTTTTTTCCTCTCTTTCATCATAGTTTTTCATAGAAAATAGTAGGACACCATCTGCTTATCAAGGTCATTTGTTGAAAAATCCATCTTTGCTTTAGAAAGTAATGATGTAGTTTTTTCTGTTTTGCACACCTTTGTATTAGCTAACCCACTTCAAGAGCTTTTGCAGAATAAGAAGGTGTCAACAGGACAACATTATGAGGAAACCTCTCATCTATACCTTTTCTAGGGAATTGGCTCAACTGCATGCCTTTCCGAAGTACATGTATGCAGCATAGGAAACAAACAGGATGAACAGAGGACTGTGTGCTGTTGCAGGGCTGCAATCTCATTGGGGTCACCAAGATGTGGTGGGATGATAGTTCCTGCAACTAGGATGTGGCAGTGGTCGGATACAGGCTCAGTAGGAAGGCCAGGCTGGGACAGCAGCATACCCTTTATGTGAGAGAGCAGCAGGAATGTATAGAGCCCTGCCTTGGGATCAGTGATGGGACGGCTGAGAGGTTATGATAAGGATTAGCATACGGAACAATGTGGACAATGTTGTGATAGTTATCTGCTATAGATGCCTGATCAGGAAGAATTAGATGAGGCCTTCTTCAGACAAGTGGAAGAAGCCTCTGTGTGACAGGCTATGGCCCTTATGGGGGAGGCACAACACAAACAGCACAGACAATCCAGGAGGTTTCTGGAGTGTATCAATGACAACTTCCTATGAAGGGTGATTGAGGATCCAATGAAAAGACATGCTCTGCTGGACCTCATGTTTTCAAACAAGGAAGGACGGGTTGGGGACACGAAAGTCTGGGACAGAATTGGCTGCAGTGACCATGAGATTGTGGAGTTCAGGATACTGAGAGTACGGAGCAAGGCAAAAAGCAGAATTGTGGTCCTAGACTTTAGGAGTGCAGACTTGGTCCTGTTCAGAGATCTGTTTGGAAGAATGACCAGATTACATAAAAATGTGAAATGCAGCATGGATATTCTTCTGCATATAATTTCCACTCTAAATATTTATTCACATACTCTTTTCTTTTTTGTGGCAGTAACTTATTGCAGGATCATCCTTTCTGTATAATAGAGATCTTACAGCTCAGTTCAGTGGGAACAAGAGAGCATTTATGACAGAACAGAAAATTTTGCCCATTTCTTCACTGATTGGAAATACATCTTTTCTTCCTCCCATTATTCAGATTTGAGATCCTGCATGAAACACACTCTATTTGAATAACCTTTTAATTCAATGTTGTCCAAGAAGCATAGTTAAGAACAGGACAAGAACATGGCATTGCAATTGTTAATAATGAGGCGAGGTCACATGAAGATTTTTTTCTAGCTCAGCAGTGTGATCTGTCTGCACTTCTGAAAGGATTTCATCATCAAAATTACCACAAACTAGCCAAACGTCTGCAGAAACTCCTCACTCATACTTTTTGTATGCTGAGCACATAGAAAGTGATAGGTTAGTAATAATAAATTGTCATTATTGCTATTATCTTAAAGTAGAGACTTTTAGCCAGTCCTGTCTTGTTCAAGATTGGTTGAATTAATTTCACTGTCACAAGCATTTTCTTAAAGGAAATAGTTTTGATCCATGAACTCCTGTGCTTCATGGAAGCCTAATGTTTAATTTCTATAGTACCTGAATGTAATAAATACTTATCACAAACAAAGTTTTTTTTTCCAACTCTAGTAAGATTGAAGAAATCTTTTGAGACAGAAGAAAGTGGGTGTCCCAATCTGAGAAGAAGCTGTCTAGAGATAACCTCGTCCCAATTTATCTCTGCAAAACCCTTTACAAGGCAGATGACTATTCATCTTTTGAAAGTCTCTAGCAAATTCAAGCTAAGAATAAAATTCTTTTCTTGAATAAAAACTGCCAAGTAAAAATTTCTGTAAAAGTCGGTCAACACACTGAAAGTAGTATGATGTGGTTTTATTGTTCGCAAACATAGAAGGTATTTTTCATTCCTTTAAACTGTACTTCCGGGGCAGTAAAGTGATTGAGTTGTTAGAAGTATGGCTGAATGATGAAAGATTTAGCCTGATAATCTTAAAACCTCTAATTGTATTTTCACAGTTTTGAACTGTTAAGATTTTTTTTAAGTCTTTATTTGTAGGCTGTATTTAAACATTCGTTAAATGTATTTTTCTTCCCTTGTCCCCCATAGCTAACCAGATGACTGGGTTGCTAGGGATCTTTCTTTTGTTTTTATTTTAATAAATAGAAATCTTGAAGAACAAGTAAAACATTTAACTTAATTGTTTTCAAAAGTCTTACTTGATTGCTTTAATAATTTCTTCCCTAGGTTTCAATATTTCAGAGGTGGTATGCCATGGAAGAAAACATAACAGTGTATATAGCTGAGTTTTGTCTTAATAAAGAAATGCATCTTTATTTTTGCATCTGCATGTATGACAGCAGAAATAGATATGGCTGCTGTATCATCAGCAATCCTGGAAATAACAGAAAATGGGACTGAACTGATAGTAGCAGCTACAAACGTTTTAGGGGGGGCTCTGGATGCAGTATTGCAGCTTCATGGTACATAACGTTACAAACCCAAATGTAGGAAATGTCATATAATTTTCAGATTTGTTCAGCAAGTCTTCAGTAATGGCACAGTTGCTCCTGGTTTTGAAGAGAAACTGGTGCTGTTACACAGTCGATAAAGTCGATAAAGGAATGATGTCATGTTTTCTTTAAGAGATACTGAAGATGATGAAAAAACCTTGAAAGTCCCACATGGTAAGTTCTGCTTCTCCCAAACCTGGAAAGAATGCAATACTCTGTACTTTTCCTGCATTTTCCTGGAGAATTCATCCTTCTCATTCTCTCTTGCTCAGTTTCGTTGGTGGGAACCCCATATGCTCTCCTTATCTTTTCTGCAAAGATGCCTCTCGTGTATTTGGTCTGCCATGGGGTAGGCTGATCAACACGAGGAGCAATTAAGCTTCAGCTGCAACAATCCTGAGGAGTATCGTATTTTACCTACCAATATACTAATATTAAGGACCAGAAAAGGTACAAATGGGCTACTTGCCTTAAGTCTTCTAATGAGGTAAGAAGTTTTTAACCAATGGACTTGCTGCTGTTCTTGTAAAATTTCTGCATTTCAGAAAGCAGCTAATACAAACCTACCAGATTTGAGAGTCTAAGAGGAATCACTAATGCTATTTCTGTACTAGGGACAGAATCACTACGTGGGAGATTCACTGCTTTATATCACTCAGCTGTGCAACCTGAACACAAACAGTACAACTGCTTGGATTTGATACACAGTTAGAAATGCTTTTTCCCCTTTTCACCCTCCATTGATATGTATCAGCAAGTAAAACAATATGAAACAACACAACAAAAAGAGAAAATATTTTCAGTTGTTGTAGGAAGGTCTTTCATTTAATAGTAAGCTAGTGCTTTTAGATGCATGTCATCCTGACAGCCCTCTTATCTGTCTGACTGCAAGACAGAAAATAATATCATAGCATGCCATAAAGATAAGGGATTTGGGGGCAACAAAGGACCAAAAAATGGGATTTGGGTTATTGATGCATTTAGAAATCACATATTTTTTTTGTTACTGTGAAGGTGAAATGGAGAAGTTTCACAGGGAAGGAGCATCCTGGACTTACTAGCGTCCTTCTCCCTATACCTTTGTGCCTTGTTTCTACCAGTCTGCTGAAATAGCCAGTGTTCTGATTAGCATTATTGCAAAAAAAGTAGAAATAAAAGCATTAAAATACTAATTACATTACATTAACGTGAACATGGAAGAAAGGTGCTCTTTTAAGGAAACAACATTGCATATTTGCCCTTTTCTGTTGGTATGCTTTGTTTCAGGTATTAACGCATTCCTATTTAAACTCAAAGTTCCTAGTTATGAATAAGTACAAAAAGGAGCATTTTGTGCAGGGCTTACCAAATGGGACTTTTCCAGCTTTTTTCATTATATTCAGTAGCTTGCAAACCCAAGCGAAGCTGACTTTCACTGCCATTCCCAAATGCTTAGGGTATTTGCATTATTTAAAATTCTTTTGCACTTCAGGAAGCATGGATTCTACCAGCTAACGTAAGCTTTGAAATCTAAACTTCATGCAAAAAGGTGGGTTTTTTGGGGCAGGACATCCAAGCCAAACTGAGCAGGGGCATACAAGTGTATATGAACTTATTGCTGTTGAATTCAGTGGAGTATAGAATTAGGACTAAGAGGGTTCAGTCCTTTATGTATCACGGTAACCTACATTGCCAATGGTATTTGATTTTAAAAAAAAAAAAAAAAGCAGCTTTTTCTATTTTTCTTGTCCAGCTTCAGAATATAAACTTTGCAGGTTTCAAGTAGCTATAGAATTCATGTTGTTTCACATGGCTTCTCTGGTCTGTCAAATCCTCTCAGATAGAAATCCAATGGGAAAAGTGTGGGGGTTTTTTGGGTTTTTGTTTTTGGTTTTTTTTGTTTGTTTTGGTTTTGGTTTTTTTGTTTGTTTTTTTACTAAAATCAAATCACCACCTTGATAGGGGTGGTCACCTTCCGCCATGAAACTGTTCTCCCCATTCAGTTCCAGCAGCTATGTCAGTGAAGGTCACCAAGTATGTAGAAAGATGAAAACAGGACTATCTTCGTTTTAATTCAGGACTTCTACACAGAGAATACTCAGTTACAAATAGGTATTTGTAATGCAAATTGATTTTACTCTTAACTAATGCCTAAGATGACAATTCTAGATTGCCATAAAAACAAAAAAGTATTTTTTTTAAATAACATACTTTGAATTCTGCAGTCCAACATTATTTAGAAGATATGGGAAACTATTTTTGCAATTCAGATCTCATCATTTGTTGTAGTTAGAAGGCTAATAGACTATTCACTCTAAAGTTTCAGTTTTCCAGTGTCTAAGAGACCAAAAATAAAGAAAACAAAAAGATGCTAAGGGCTTGAAAAAGAAAAAAGATTCATTAAAGTGAATCTAAATGCATGAAATCAGAAAGAGCATATCTGAGCAGTTAGGCATGGGTAGTCTCATGAAACCAGGGCTTTGCCTAAACCAGCAAGTCTGACTGAGTACTTACATGTCTAAATTAATTTAAAATGACCTATTTCCCTACTGACTTTCTGGTTAGTGGGTGGAGCCAGTATGCAATTGACTGTATCAGACCTTAAAGCTATGTCAAATGTCCCTGAGCTGCCTTGTTCTCTCATTTGTGCTGATGGAAAACTGGAATAACCCTGTCAAAGCCAGTGGAACTCTGCAGGTACAGAGTTAAGAATAAACCAGGTTTTCATTTAAAAGTCAGAGTCAGTAAAATCATAAGAACATGCATTTCCATGTTTCTAGAAATTCAGGTGGATTCTAGTTGGTAACATGTATTTCAATTGAATTACAAATGTACTCTTTGGACACCTCTTTTTACAAAATTCAATTCATTTGAAACCTCCTGTATGAAAATTTGAAAAGCAAAACCCTATTTATCTGTCAAGTTTATGGGCTGTTTAAAAATAGATTACAAATATATTCTGTGAATATATTCTCACAAAGTTCATTCCACCCAAGTGTTGGGTGTTACAGTTTTTTTCAGCTTACCCTTTTGGTGACCTCATCACTTCTACAGAATCACTTCTGCTCCCTAATTTACTCCTTGAAGAGATGAAGTATTTACAGCAATTGGCATGATTAAAAACACCTAAGAGAGGGAGCTAACATAGTCATTACTTCAAAACTAGTATTTAATGTTTACCTCTTCAGTGGCCCATTGTGTTTTGTTACTGAGCAGGAAGTGAAGAAAATCCATATCCCTTGCCCAGCAAAACTGAACAGAGGGATAACCTAGGTGCCTTACTTCATTGTGAGCAATCTGAAATTTGGTGGCATTAGCCATGTCTGTTTTTCTGGAAAATGTGATGATGTGAAGAAAAAAAATGCCATGTCAACCTACAGTAGTTTAGAAATATGAAAGGAGCATATGGATGCAGATTCTATGTGCTAAAACTCATAAATCCTTAATTACTCATATATAACTAATTGTTGTAATAGCAACCAAGGGGGTTCTTCTCAGAGGTCATGAAAAACCTAGTAATCATATTTTGGTTCCTAATAGCTTAAAACAATGTTACGTACAGCGACATTTATTTAAGAGAAGTATGCATTATGTTATTCATTGCCTTTCCTTGGAAAATGTGTTATGCTGTTCACAGTAATGAAGTGAAAATAATTAATGTGGAAATCGGACAAGTTATTCAAAAGACAAATAGAAGTGCATACAAGCAGGCAAAGGGGCTAGGATTTCCTGAATTGTCATGATGATCATAACTCTAATGATCATAGCTGGTCTTCTCACATACAGATTAAATTTTTTTTTATGCCAATATATTTATTGCCTCTTTCTTACTGTCTTCTGTCACGGAAGATACTGTCAAATTTTAGGGCAAGGGAAGCAGTTTATTCCATAGAACACAGAGCTAATGAACTGCTAAAGTATTTTCTGCTAGCTTTGGAGAGATGATGAAAAAGTAATTCAAAATACAAAAAGCAATACAACTCGTTAATTTAACTAGAGGAGTACTTATTTCTTTCCTTATCTTCACCCCATGTCAGTTTTATTGGCAGCTTAACCAAAGTCAGAACATGGCTGATGAAGGCAAGTACATAATAAATGAGAATAATCTCAAAAAGAAAATAAGCGCAGTGAAGGAGTGGACATTTAGGTTTGTTTGCCTGTTTTAAAATCCTTTATACTTGCACAGTGTCTTCACAGCTTTAGTCAAGGATAACAGAAAAATGAACAACTACCTCAATATGAAGTATCAGCCAAGGCCAGACAATTCTATACTTTTCATGAACTAGTTGACTTAAGGCAGAAAGGTGAAATAACAATGCATTTGGTTCATTAGCTAAGTATAAATGAAACAAAATTCCCCAGGAAAATTACTTATAATCAACCAGAAACACAGACTTGGGCTTGACATAATTTCTGGTTTAATTGTCTCTAGAGCATTTCACTTAAAAAAAGAGATTAATTTATAGGCAGAAATCAACTAAGTCTGAGTCCCCAGTTCTGATGCGTACTTTCCTATGGGTTTTCATCTTCCTGGTCAGCTTTGTGTTTAAGAAAACGTTAATGTTAACTGAAACTTTTCTTAGGTATTTGGGCCTTGCTTTGTGACAGAGCCTTTTCATCAATAAGAAAAGCTACAAGCCATCTTTTCTTCACCCATTCAGTTTTTAACAGTGGGGACTGAATTCTCTTTGCAATTTCTCCTCCTTTGTCAAATTTGGTTCAAACTGACCAACAAAAATTAAAGCGGTGTACAGAAAGAGTAGAGTCACACAAATATAATTTTCTTAAGAACAAAAGTAAAGGTATAGGTCTTAATTTAAAATTAAGTAGAAATTGTCAATCTTACTTGAAGTTCAATATTTTAACCTCTTTTCAACAATATTTTTTTAACAAAAAAGATGTTCAGGTTTAATGTTAACATTTAATTTACATTGGTTTTACCAACAGCATGTTCATATTTTTTATGGGAGGATGTCTTTCTTCCTAAAGTCTATGGCATAGAGTCAATTCCAATGAATTGGTCCAAGAAAAGAAGTTCTCACCACCCTAGTATTCGCACTTGTTTCTGAATGCAAACATCAGATGAGGGAGTGAAAAGCCACATAGACTGGAGAAAGTTGCGAAGATTTCTGCAGCAGGAGGTTTTGAAACAGAACGTCATTCTCTGTGCACCTCAGTTACTGAAAAATGATCCATACTTCCTGTTCTTCTGTGGGCTTTTGGAATGCTGCTCCTATTTGAAAAGACTTCAGCGCTGGTTCCATTGTTTGTGAAACCTCCGCACTCGTATGCTAGAAGCAAAGTGCAAAATGTTGAAACTATTTCAAAGAATACTTAGTACATTTAAATCTGTTCATGCCCTTATCTAATACATCTTAAAGGTTTAATTAAGAACACATAGCTAATACCAGCTTTATTATAAACACAGGAAATAAAATTCTCACCATTAGTGTTAGACTCTAAAAAAAGATCAAAAGAAAGCAGGTGCACCGAAAGCCTTTCTCAGAATCAAAAAACATTGTATTAATGTGTTTTACTGGGTAAGACACAGACGCTTACCACAAAAGCTTAGATAAATTTTTTATGGAAGTACTTGACTTTAGCAGGATTACTTTCAGAAATAAGGCTTGCAAGTCACAGAGGAAGCTCTTATTTGCCAGCTGAGTGCATTATTATTAACATTATTAATCGGTATTATTATGTTTAATACTTATGTAAGTTATGTACAGACGTGTATTCTGAGTATTCATAGTCTATTGTTACCATGATTCATGCTGTGCTTTGTGGGATTTCTCACCCTATGTTTCTGTCTAAAATATGATAGCCTCAATCTGATGCTTAATAAGTTTTAACATTTGTGAATTACTATTTTCTCTCTTCAGGGATGTTAGGCCAAATACTTTTATTTGCTAATGTAATCTTCACAGATATTTCTAGTCTATGTCATATCTATGGTAAAAGAATACTACAGTACTTATTGTGAATGTTATGAGTTTCTCAAGGATTAAATAAACTGAGTCTACAGATTCTCTCAATGATCTGTCTTCTTTTCAGGTGAAAGTTCGTTCCCACCTCACCAGAAACCAAATATACGTCAATGTGTGCTGTACCTAAGACTGAATGGATAATTGCTTCAACTCCCTGACTGTTGGATAATGTTATTTGCTGAGTTATAGGTAGTTCCAGTTCTGAATGAATGTTAAGAAGAGATTAGAGCTATGATTCTTATTTGAAAGGTACTCTGGTTATATGTGTGAAAGCTTGATCAAACCTGTTCTGCAGAAGGTTTGCCAGTCTTTGAAATGTCAGGTTCAAGAACTTTCTCAGCCTTTGGACAAACTACACTCTGTGGAATCTCTAAAACTCCATGAAAGGTGATGATGCACATATCATCTTTGAATTCAGTTTTCATAACATATTTTATTTTTAGGACATTTTTTACCTCTATTTAAACATCCTTTGTTGCAATTACTGTATAAGCATAATGAGCAACTCCCATCTGCTCACATCTCTGTACATTCATATTCTTTATTCTTTGTGTGCTCTTAGGTACCTTTCCCCCACTTAGCTAGATTTGTATCAACAGCTATGATTGTAAGCATATTCCTTTCTTTACTACAGACCAATGCTTTTTTTGTCTTGTAGTTAAATGACTGGGACTTGAAATCAATCGGGCTTCTTCTCAGAAGTTGTTCAGCAGTAGTTAGGTCACGTTCCTTGTGCATAATGAGGCACTGAACAAGTTAAGTTTAAATGGATTTTTTTCATCAATAAATACAAAACAAGAATCAACCTGATATAACAATTTTTTCTTATGTGCCTTTCTTTTTAAAACAAATACCTATGAGAAGCATTTCGATAGCAATTTCTTATTGCTCACAAAATTGGTATTGTACTAAGCCATTTTGTTTTACAGTTGTTTTATTCTGCCATTTTTATTAGTCACAAGTTTTTTAGGATAAATCCCTAACCATATATATAACATAAATATATGCTAAAATCAGTCTTGCCACTCAAAGGGCAAAATGGTAAAATGCATCAAAGGAGCCATAGTTTTAGCAAACAGAGTTTTCCAGTTCTATTGTAGATTTACAATCACTGTATGGGCAAAAAGAACAAGATCTAGATGTAGCCCTTCTGAAAGAAATTTCTTGCATTCTGGCTTTGAGATTTTCTTTTCACATTATGACGCAGTATACAAGGCATTTAACAACGAAATCTGTCTTATCTGACTTGGAAGTTGTCCTTGCTTTGAGCCAGAGGTTGGACTGGATGACCACTTTCCAAGCAAAATGATTCTGTGATGCTATCAAATTAAATAATCATCTCTCCTCACATACTGCAAAAAATAGCTTTCAGAATGCAGTATTTAAAAGTATTTCTTTAAGCTCTTTCTCATCATAAAACAGTGAAGAAGTAAAAACCAATGTTCATTGCAGATTTTTGAGTGTTAATGGGAAACACATGCTGATTTTCCTAATGTACAAGAGTAACCTGAGAGAAACGGAAATGGAATGTCTGGTAAACTCCCTGGGTATGCAATCACCAAAATTATTTCCTAGCCATTTCAGATCTATCTATATATAAAATTACACATGCAGAACATGTATATTTACATATATGTATCTCCTCTCTTTGTTAAAGTTAACCTTTTTGTTATTTTAAGATTTGTTTGGAAACAATCACTAACAGAAGCACAACATTAACACAATGAGAATTTAGTGACCAGGAAATAATAAAAGGAAAAAAATTGTGGCTGAGACATTGTACTTATCTTGGGAATCATTTTCCTTCTCTTACTGCTTTTTTTTTTTTTTTTTTTTTTTTATATACTTAGTGTAGAGAGTTCCAACTCTGTTGATTTGCTGCCAACAGTGTGTTTGCCATTTCAGCATCTGGAAGCCTGACTGTTAAATAATCAATATTTATTATTAAATATGGAGAAGCATTTACTAAGCTTTCCTTGGAGATCTTCTTGACACCTTAGAAATCTCTTTGTTGATGAAAACTCTCTGTACTGCTTTTCAGAATTGTTCAGCATATTTGCCGAGAAGAATGGAACCGGAGAGGAGACCTTTCTAGTTCCAAACATCTTACAATTAGCCAGACAGAATAAATACTGTTTTTAACAAGTAAAAAATTTAGAATTAGCATAAGACATTATGATATACCTCTCTTAATGTTCTTCAACCTTTTTCATATTGAATGAACAGTCATTCTGAGGATTGATCCAATGCCAACTAAGTCCATGGGAAAAATCCCATTTCCTTTTTTGAGGAGTACAGACTCATAGGTATTTAGTTTTTATTCCAAGGTATACTGAGCAGTTCTGAGTTTTTTCTCTACTCTTTGCTGTAGATTCATGAACTGTTTAAACCTTTCTGGATACAATCTGATATTTCATGGACTGGTAGTAAAAGACTTCCTACTCCATCAAATTTCACGACTCAAATGAAACTTTTCATCTTTTTTCTTGCATAAACAGATTTTGCCGATTTAAAAAAAAAAAAAAAAAGAGGATCATTCTAGACATCTGCTATCAAGAGCAGATTGGTGACTTCACTGTCACACAAATACTAATCTTAGCTTTTGTAAAACCTCATTCCAAAACTTATTAATGATATGTGCAATGTCCATTTCTTTCACAAAACTGGAAAAATAAGGATTTTCTGCATAGTCAAAGGAGACACAGGGCATCCCATGGGTGTATGCTGCCTGTGAAATTATTTTGTCTATCCAATATGTCATTGGGTTTGGGCAAAATCTGGGCTTAATTTTCATTATAGGTTTTTTAATAGACATTGCTTTAGCCTATGAAAACCCCTTTGACTTCAATCCAAGTTTCTCTCCTTGTCTGTTGTTTATTGTTACATAAATAAAAGTAATTTACCATATATAGATACAGATTTATTTAAGGTTCTAAATTTGTAATATATATGAGTTAACAGACTGTTCTGTAATTTATGTGATGTAGTGCTGAGGGTCCTTAAGAATCCCATTTTTATGCCTAAATAAAGGTAATTTAGATAATTAAAGTCCTTATAGACATAGAGTAGATTGCATATGTGGAATTCTCAAATAAGTTCCTTATTTAACCCACACCTTTCACGTCGTTACTGTGAAGCCAATTTTCCTTTTATTTTTCCTACCTCACTTAGATAAAGCTATTCTGTGCTGTTATCTGACAGTATATGAGCAGTAGGGCTCTAAGGAATTAACTGAAGATAGAGGTCACTGAAGTGTGAGGAATACCACTGTATTAATGCTGAATGTAGAAGAAACCCACCAACTGATAACTTACCTAATGGTTTTTAGAGGAGAGGAAGCAGCAAACTGATTCCTTGACCTTTCTCTATAATTAGCATAATGAGAAGATCTAGTGGGAAAAGTTTTTTGTCATTCAGCCCACTAAATCTAACCCATTAGTGCGTATCCACTTGGGAATCAGGTAGCTTGCTTGGTCTCCAAGCAAGCACCTTCATAGAACTGTGTTACAGGCAAGCCATACGAGATAACATAGCCCAATGATCTTGCTAAATGCCTGAGTGACAGACGAGGCTAACATCACCTCCTGACACATGCTTTGACTTCTCTTTGCAACAAGGGAATTTTTAAGGTGAGGAACGTGTCATCCTCTGTAAATCACAGAGAGAGAAGGTCAGAAGCATGTGACTGTGTATTTACTAAAAAGCTAACAGCTTTAGTAACTTTACTGAGATATGAACCTTTAAGAGTTTTACTCACTCTGCAGTAATCACGATAACCTGTAAGTCAGTCTTGCAGAACTATCATGAAAGTCACCAGCTGAGGCATAAAGTTTGCCCATCTATACTGTACTGTGGTAGTTGATGGATTTTGAAGAAAAAGAAAATCCCTGATGATATTTTATTTAGCTCTTAAAAGGAAATAAATTACTCAGCTCAGTTGTGGGGTCAGAGTATTTTGCAGTGCCCTCCTATGCACCTATGAAGGTATTTCTTTTGTTTGGAAAGAGAAGAGGAAGAGTTCAAACTGGTTTAGTTGGATATTTAACTTGTCTTCACATATGACCAGTAGAGGTAATTTTCTTCAGAATCAAGATTTGATTAGAGGGGTCTAGCTGGCAAAGCAGGTCTGTTGGGATAGTGTAAAACCCCATCTTGAATGGTGAAGTTTTAGTAAATACTCTTCCTGGATGGAGAGCATGATTAGTGGCGAGTCGTTTTGCAGTTTTTTTCAAACGCTTCACTATAAGAACACTTGCCACCTTCTTTCCTACTCACAAGGATAGAACATTGGGATTAATCATTCTTAGCCTAAATCCTCTAGTTGCAGTCTTCTCTTAAAATTGTGCTTATATGACAATCCCAATTGAATTTACCATGAGTAGGAAAATTTCCTTTGGGAGCTCTTGCTAATTCAAGTGACTCAAAACAGCTTATTCAAAACAGTTGTACTGTTTATTCACCCAGAAGAACATACAAAGGCCCATTCCTCTGAGAGTTATGTTAACTTTCCCTGTTTTCTGAAAGTTTAGGAAGCTTGTGCTTGACCCAGATGCCTTGAGTTCAGAGCTAGGAGACTCAACATTTCTCTCTATTCATAATGTTTGCTGGATAATGGCTATGCATCCCACTCTTCCTTTCCCAGTTCGGGAATTTTCTGTCTAAGAGACACCATTATCAATTCCTGCCAGCTTTGTCAAAAACAGGCTAATTTAGTTTAGCGAAGTAAATAATGGTTGAAAAATAAGCAGTCTTTTAAAGAAATTAAAAAAAGAAATTTTAATTTCTTATCAGGATGTTTGTTAGTAACCTAATCTAGAATCTAAGTGTAGGCTGAAAATTCAAAAAAATTTTAGACACAGGATTTAATCTACTATGATTAATGAAATGTTGTTTATTTTAGTGGAGAGAATGCAGGGGCACATGTCAGGATATTTTTCAGGTATTTTAATTAGAAACTGCTGAAATATTTCTATGTATTTTTATTACATCTTTGTGTAATATAAGGGCTTAGATAAAAATTAAATACAGTAGTCTGCTCTTTTCCCTGTGCTCACTGAGTTTAAACCTGATTTGCCATAAATTTCACTGGGGAAAAGTAGCAACTGTTTTCTCATAGAGGATTGGTTTAAACTTCTAAGTTTAAACTCTCTGGGTGTCTAGATTTGATGCTTTTTTTATTACCTTCATATCCCATCTCTTTTTTGTTTGCCTTCAGAAAGCCAAGCAAGCATTGGAAGTGAGATCAAGCTGTTGGTAGGATTTTTACCACTAATTTTTAAGAAACTAAGATAAAATCCATTTAAAAGCAGAGCCAAACTAATATTCCACTCTCCAAGGTATCATTAGAGTTGCAACTCTAGAGTTAGAAAAGAGTCATTGTGTGTATGGTATACTCACTTGTAGTAACCATCTTCTGAATACTACTACAACAGACAGATAACCAGGATGCAGAGATGCTTTATTTGTGTTTTTATCCTTGGCCCTGCCTGTGACCCAAGGGACTAACATAGGGAAATCAGCTGTTCTGATTGTGAGCTGTCTAAAAATGTTTAATGCTTGAAGCCTGTTTTTTCCATTTCTTGCATTCGCTGTTCCACAGATTTCCACAGTGGGAGTGGAAGTAAACATACTTCACGAATACTTCACAAACATCAGGACATGTGCATATGTGTTCATTTGAGAGTCTGTGCTGCTTAGTTTATGCTCTCTTAGGAAGTCAAGGCACCTCTTTGACAATTTAAGTTTTTGCTAATGTATGAGTCATATTGACAGCATTATGTGCTATGCCATTAATCCATCTACTGCTACCACATGATCTTTTTGTGCCATCCTTAATATATATCCTTTGACTCCACTATTACATTGAACTTGTTTATTTGATTTGATTTTGGGGCCCTAAAGTATTAAAGATGCCAAATTTCAAAATATGACTGACAGTACCAAGTTTAAACTTTGCAAAAATCTTGTTTCCTGTAGTGAGCTCTTTTTTGATGTTAAATAAATCTAGCACCACCACCTGCTTTTCTTTCTCTTTTTGGCTAAAATCAATGTTATTTAAAAGGCAGTGTGTTTAAAATTTGATAGTGAAAAATAATTTCATTTTACCTTTTTTTTTAATAAACAAAAAGGGCTTACCCTTTGTTCCGTCTTCCACACCAGGTCTAGTGCTAGATGTAGACAAGGAAATGAGATTTCAAAGATTGTATCTAGAGTTATTTTACCAAAAACAGTGTTTTCTATTTTATGTGGTGAATTTGTTTAACTTAACTTGATAAAAGCTAGAATTGGTGACAAGATGATTTAATACAACTCTTGCTAACAAGTTGCAGACATTACTAGTATGTCAAAACAACATTGCTAGAGGCATTCTGGTGTCAGGCTGGACTGATAACTACAATACAGTGAAACAGCTTTTTGACAGCTATTTTATTCTTGAATGCTACTGATTAAAGAGAACTTGAGTTAGTGTTATTTTTTTCCCTCCCGATATTTTCCTTCACATGCATTTTTATTTTCATTCACAAGTAGAAAGGTAAATATTTTAAGACTAATAAAAATTAAAACCTAGAAGCCTACATCTTGACTAGATGTGAAATGGAATTTTAGATATTTTCTTCTACAGTTAGGTTGTTGCCTCTCGTTTTTGATCTGCAGCTCAGGTGTACTTCCCTACAGGAATTTTTAGATTTTTACCCTGTGTCTTTGACCACCTCCTTCATGAGATGTGTATATGATCAAAAAAGCCTAGAGTTGATATGGATTGGTACTGTCATTTCAGTAAACATAAAGTGACATTTGGTGAATTAAAAATTTTAATTTTTTATAGATTATGTGGGACTTGAATCTTATTCCCTTGATTTTAGAAACCTGTTGCACTTAACCACAAATTCTATGCAAAACCTTCAATTTTGATCTGAATTAGAAATATCAGTTGAATTTTAAACTGTACTTTATCATTTTTCAGTTCTCTTCAGTGTGTTGATCGTGTCCAAGGATTCCTGCTGTAAACAAAGAACTTGAAACTAAAACTTTTACCTTTACTTTTCATCAAGTGTTCACAGAGAACACTTTCTGAAAAAGTTGCTGGTTTATTTGGATGCTTTATAGTAGGTGTCCTGGTTTCAGCCAGGATAGAGCTGGTTTTCTTCACAGAAGCTAGCGTGAGGATAGGTTTTGGATTTGGGATGAGAAACTGTTGATAAGGTGCTGATGTTTTGGGTTGTTGCTAAGTAGTCAAGGACAGTCCAGCTTCTCGTGCTGGCCTGCAGCGAGCAGGCTGGGGGTGCACGGGGAGCTGGGAGGGGACACAGCCAGGACAGCTGACCCAGGCTGGCCAAAAAGATATTCCTTACCATACGACATCACGCCCAGTACATAAACTGGAGTTAGCCGGGGGGGGGCGGAAATCACTGCTCGGGGACGGGCTATCGATCGCCGGGTGGTGAGCAATTGCTGGCATTTGGGCATCACTTGTTCTTGTACATTCCTTTGTTGCTATTATTATTGTTGTTATCATTGTTGTTTCTTTCTCTCTTTCTGTCCTATTAAACTGTGTTTATCTCAACCCATGAGGTTTTTTTTTTCCTAATTCTCTCCCCCGTCCCACCGTGGGAGGGGGAGTGAGTGAGTGGCTGCGTGGTGCTTAGTTGCTGGCTGGGGCTAAGCCACAACAGTAGGTTTTCAAATTATAGCAGCATTACACATGAAAAGTGTGATGTTGAATTTTACGCATAAAAAGTGCTATGTTGAATTTCTTTGTTGTTCTACACATCCTGTGTGCAGGCAAATGTGAGGGAGAGATTTGTGTAAAATGAGATGGAAGTTTGCTGTCTGCCAGAGACTGAAGACTTGAAACTCAAAGTTTGAAGCCCTGAGATTCCTGAGAGGAGGATTTTTTCATGTTCTTCTCATCCTCAGAATGGCATAGGTAGGTAAACAGTGGATTTCAGGAGCGCACTTTTGTGCTTATGTAGACATCTGTTAGTCATAGTGACACAGTCCTTGCTCCTGCTGAGCTGGAACAGTAGGCAATACAGGTACAGTGTTGTTCTACATATATTAGGCTGTTTGAAGTGTTGCTTTAACATGCCAGAGCTGCTTCCTGAAACGGAGCACAATTGCTTTTGACCTGTGCTGTGTGTGCATACTTGGTGATTCAGATGCCTAAGCACAGATAACTATTGCTGTTTTGGGTGCACTAGTGTAACCATGACATCCATAGTAGCCATGGCAGGATACGATGTGGGTGAATCATACTATTCTAGAGCAACAACTGGAGGACAGATAGGATACTTATGCATCTAAGGCGTCACTACATGCATATTTTAGTCATCTGAATTATTCCTCAAAACTCATTCAGAGCTAACTCAGGAGTGTGCATTAGACAGGTCTGTAAAAATACAATTCTTTACTAATCACCTCAGTGGAATGAAATGCAAAAACTACTTAAAATCAATGTAGAGCAATGGTAGTCCATGCATTAGGAAAGTCTATGAGGAAATGAAGTTAGAGAGGAATTTTTTTTTATTTTAAAATTATTTTCTCTGGAATCATTGTAGCTAACACATGATAACTTTTATGCTGGTGTGCCTCATTTTCAAGTGGTCAAGGCTTTATGTTTTAGATTGTAGAGACATTAATAATAGCAGAGTATGTGTTTCCAGATGTTGCATCAGTAGTCATAGAATTTAAAGATAACTCTTGATATTGTCAAAGGGCTTAACCATCTTCATTTTCCATTCTCATTACTATTTTTATATATGTGAAATGTCCTATTTCAACATAGTACTATACATTTGTATTCTAAAGTTTAATATATATCTATTACAGAACCAAATGAAAAAGATATGTCAATTTTGTGGCCTAAAAAAAAAAAAACAAATAAAATTGGCTCTTTATTTGTACTCTTGACTTATCCATTGAAGCATTTTAACTGGCAGACTCCTTCTAATCCCCTGACAGCGCCTGGAGGGGTGCCGGTAGAACACCAAAGGGCTGGTGGGAAGATATGACATATGACACTAGGGCAAGATCTGAACTCAGACAAATGAAATCTGTCAGCCAGCTCCTCAAAGCTGCCACATCACTGTTTGGTTGAGCTGGCTTGATACACAGACTTATTGTATTATTCAGCTGGTTTGATTTTCCTTTTTATGACAACCTTACCCTAGAGACCATCCATCTCTTTGCAGTGTTGGAGAATGACTATAACGAATGATATTGAAATATAATTTATAATCCTATACTGTAAACAGAAGTGATGGTCGCTCCTAACCACTGTGAAGAATTCTAATAGGTGCATTTGACTCTTGTTTTCTTGGAGGGTTGGAAATGCTCTGGAATTGGGAGATTTTTCATAGCTTAGCTTAATAAGTCGTATAGCAGAAAAGCTATGAAAAACGCTGAAAAAGACAGGAAATTTTTCTGAATGTGCCCAAGCAGTTAATGATGCATGTGAACAACGACAGCTGCAACAGATTATTTGCCAGAAGTTTAAATAGTAGTTATTATTATCAGCTTTCTGAATTATGTACTGAATGAAGGGCTCAGCAGTAAAAAGTTGGGCTCAAGTGAAATATCTGAATCTGGAAACAATCTAAATTTAGATCCTGAAATATTCATTTTAAATAAAAGCTACAACAGAAATGTAAGATAAAATAGTTAATTGCTCTCTTGTGTGGCAAGCTTA
The DNA here is from genome assembly GCF_964289735.1 of Phaethon aethereus. Lineage (NCBI taxonomy): Eukaryota > Metazoa > Chordata > Aves > Phaethontiformes > Phaethontidae > Phaethon > Phaethon aethereus. Next base: position 14,544,425 of record NC_138589.1, on the reverse strand, counting down.
AACATGTATTACCTTCTCTTTTGAATCGGGAAAAGGTGAGGGTAAGTAGTACTAAACTCCTTAGAGAACACTCCCAACAATACACTTATTCAGTCTGGTGGATTTGAACAAACAGTTTGTCCTGGATAGGGAAATGGCAGACCATGTCTTTAGCATATGGATTTTTACCTTGAAAGGAAAGCCTTCTGGAAAGATTCTTCTCCCCACAAAAGCTACAAAAGAAGATATTACTGAAAAGATACACTTCCATGTGTGTATTGAGTTTGCATGGCAAGGTTTTGGTAGTGGAGGGGCTAGAGGGGTGGCTTCTGTGAGAAGCTGCTAGAAGCTTCCCCTATGTCCCATAGAGCCAATGCCAGCCAGCTCCAAGATGGACCTGCCGCTGTCCAAGGCTAAGACAATCAGCGATGGTGGTAGCACTTCTGGAATAACATATTTAAGAGGGGAAAAACAAACCCTATGCAACTGCAACTGAAGAAAGGAGTGAGAATATGAGAGAAACATCTCTGCAGACACCAAGGTCAGTGAAGAAGGAGGGGGAGGAGGTGCTGCAGGTGCCAGAGCAGAGATTCCCTTGCAGCGTGTGGTGAAGCCCATGGTGAGGCAGGCTGTCCCCCTGCAGCCCTTGGAGCTCCACACTGGAGCAGATCTCCACCTGCAGCCCATGGAGGACCCCACGCCAGAGCAAGTGGATGCCTGAAGGAGGCTGTGACCCTGTGAGAGGTCCATGCTGGAGCAAGCTTTTGGCAGGACCTGTGGCCCCATGGAGAGAGGAGCCCACGCTGGAGCAGGCTTGCTGGCAGGACTTGTGACCCTGTGGCGGACTCATGCTGGAGCAGTCTGTACCTGAAGGACTGCTCCCTGTGGAAGGGACCGAGGCTGGAGCAGTTCATGAAGAACTGCAGCCTGTGGGAAGGACTCACATTGGAGCAGTTTGTGGAGGACTGTCTCCCATGGGAGGGACCCCACGCTGGAGCAGGGGAAGAGTGTGAGGAGTCCTCCCCCTGAGGAGGAAGGAGCGGCAGAAAACAGCATGTGATGAACTGACCGCAACTCCCATTCCTGGTCCTCCTGTGCCAGCTGGGGGGGAGGAGGTGGAGAAATCGGGAGCAAAGTTGATCCCAGGAAGATGGGAGGGGTGAGGGGAAGGTGTTTTAAGATTTGGTCTTACTTCTCATTATCCTGCTTCGATTTTGACTGGCAGTAAACTAAACTAAATTTCCCCAAGTTGAGTCTATTTTACCCGTGATGATAACTGCTGAATGATCTCTCCCTGTCATTATCTCAACCCATGACCCTTTCGTTATACTTTCTCTCCTCTGCCCAGCTGAGGAGGGGGGTGATAGAGCAGCTTTGGTGGGCACCTGGTGTCCAGTGGGGGTCAACCCACCATAATGCGATTGCTGGTAGTTTATTTGTATGATTAGATGTTAATCTGGATCATCTAGATTTTTTTTCTCATTGAGGTATTTCTGAATGGTAAAAAAAGAACAGCGATACATGATCATGGTCAGTAAGTCCTTGTCTGACCTGAATAACTCCATTTACACTTCATATTCATGAAGTTACAAATTAGTTTTGTATATGTTTTGTGTGTCTTAAATGTTAAATGTAGACTAAAGATTAGAAAGAACCAGATTGGTTTAGATGGAGGTGGGAGAGTAGGGGGTTTGTTTTATTTTTAATACAACAACATGTATGAAAGTGAAAACAGAGACAAAGTAAGACTGTCCAGACACTAAGTAGTAATTCTAATCAAATTTTGGATAAACGTATGCACCAAGTACAATGCATATGGTCTTTATAGTAGAATCATTGAGCCTTCTTTTTTTAAGAGGTTTATTATGTTTTGAGAAACACTGCACTGAAGTAAGTGAAAATAAAGTAGTGGTGAGTTTGCTTTTCTGAATATTCATTCAAAACAAACCAGTGGATTTACTTCAGTCTACAGAACATATCACTGGATTTTAGTCACTGGTTTCCATGTTGTGTTCCTTTCACCTTAACACTGTTAGGCAGTACAAAACAAAGATATACAAGCCCATCTTTGTTTCTGTAATCGGCAAAAACTGGCAGAAATTGTGTGCATTGTAAAGGTGCTGGTTGTAACAGTGGAATTAAGAACTGAGGTTCTCACTGTTGTTTTCACTCTGTCTCCTCCTATGTACTTCTCCCCAGCACACCCAGGAACATTGTCCAAAATGGCCCCTGCAAAAGATGGCTGCTTCATGCCTGGACATGTTTGTTGCTGTAGTTTTCAAAAGCTGTTTAGAAATGAACTCTTTAGTGAAATAAAGCTATTCCATTTCTAAGGAGAAAACAGATGAAGAGCAATCATAATCCTGTTGATGGGAAAAAAAAATTACACTTTCACCAGTTTGCTTTCTACAAGTTTTCAGTATTAATTTTTTGTTTCATTTTGCCCTCCCAAATTTTATACTTGTTACTGATTTACATAAGTGGAAAGTATAGTTAAGTGCAAGTTAAGTGCAAAAGTACACTGCTTCTGGAGGAGTCACCTTCCCCATTCCCATTCCAGCAGGCCTTACTTTAAAAGTTTATGACACTTAGTGACATTTTGACAGAAAACTATCCTATTTAGCAGTGTGGGGATCAAAGCATTGAACTTTGTGCAACCTTAACCTTTCAATTATGAACAAGTTGCGAACCTCTCCAACCCCCTCCATGTTGGGCCAAATATAATTTTGAGAAACCTGTTTAGAGGTACCCTGAAGATTCAAAGGACACATCTCCCTCAACTTCAAGACTGGAAAGATGTTACATACTATGTGGTATGTAATCACACAAGATTACACAAATAGAACAGAATCAGAGTCCTGGGATTTCTTTGCATAATGTAACAAACAGCAAGTAAAGAATAACTGGTTAAGAGTACTGTGTAGCAGTCTGTGCTATGCTGCTAGTTCCATGAATCCTAGTTATTGTAACAATCCATCAAACAATGCAATTGTGAAATCCTTTGTTGTGTTGAAGACCAGCAGAGGTGAGGAAGAGATGCTTTTAAGAAATCAAGAGATACATACCTTTGTGCCTAGTAATCAGCTTCATGCTACTGCTTAGCAGTATAGAAAGAACTGAATGATATGTTTGTAACAAACCATTTACAAAGTATTAACCTGGGAGGACTGACAATTGAGTTGCTAACAGTTCCATATTCAGCAGAGTGGAATGCCTTCCTAAGTAGAAGTAAGAGCAGCACAAAGGAAATTCAAATTTTTATTGCCTTCTGTAAGAGAAACACACAAAAGCTTTATCAGCAAACTATCAACAGTAGAATTAAAAACTTCATATTTAAACACAGACAAGAGATCATTACAGATGAAGAAGGTATCTGAATGTTGTTACATCAATTTTATCCTGGTATCCCTTCCCAAGTAATTTGTCAGAAGTTACATGAAAAAAAGCCACAGACATACTTAATAGGATCAGTTCCTCTCACACATCCCTATTCATAGATTCATAGAATGGTTTTGATTAGGAAGGGACCTTTAGAGATGATCTAGTCCAACTCCACACCATGGGGTATGGGGCATCTTTCATTAGACCAGGTTGCTCAAAGCCCTGTTCAACCTGACCTTGAACAGTCCTAATGATAGAGCATCCATAACTTCTCTTGGCAATCTGTTCCAGTGTCTCTCTGCTCTCATCATAAAAAATTTCTTCCTTATGTCCATTGTAAATCTACACTCAGTTTAAAACTGATGCCCCTTGTCCTGTCAATACAGGCCTTGGAAAAAGTCTCTCTCCATCTTTCTTATAAGCCCCCTTTATATACTGAAAGGCCACAATAAGGTCTATATGTTACTTGAAATGACTCTTAACATTTTTATAAGGAAGTCTTTATAACATTAGATTTTATATAGTTGAAATTTTGGTGTTTTTTTCTGGAAAGTGCTTGGAAAGTGATAAGGTGAAACTGAAAAGTAATATTCCTACAGGTACATAGATATCATTTGTTGACATGGTGTTATTTATTATTGGTAATATTTTTTTCACAAATTTAATGCATTTATCTTCCAGATTATATTCAATTTAATGGTTGATACAAACTTCCTGTCCAAGGGAAATAACTTCAATCGTGACCTGGATTATGTATCTGAGGAGGAACCATAAGTACAATTTCATCTACAATAAGAACTGTCTGAAGACAGTGATGTCAAAACAATCACAGTTCCAGAATCCTGCACGTGTAAGCCTACAATCTGTATTTTATACCCAGAGGCAAAGTCTTGTGCTTAGAATTTTCTTTGACTTCTGTCAGGTGCTAAAGAGATGTAAAGATAAGGGTTCTGCACAATTCTACTACTGCAAAACCTCATGCCAGATTCCTGCTTTTCTGTGTCTTGAGGTACTTTTCAGAGTGCCACTCTTATATTTTTGCTTTGTTAGTATACTAAGCCTGTTAAGAAATCCTGATTTTGTTTTTAGAATGGGCACTTATGTCATGAAGTGGCAGGGCTTTTACTAATAGAGATTGTTAATGTCTTTCCTTATGGAAGGAAACTGTTTTGCCATTCAAACTCCAAAATTTCCATTGAACTTCCTTGCTACTGTCACGTACAGACAACCACACACACGCACACATGTGCGCACACAGACTCTCTAATTGGCTTCTGCATCCTTACACTTCTGGTTCCTCTGACACTTCTGGTTCCTCTGTTGGTATTGACAATCTGATGGCTAAAATATATTCCAGTAATCACCCAATGTATTTCTTTACAGTTGGGTTCCACTGAAACCAGTAGAAATAAAGTATTTGTGTTTGGTATGCTGCAGGTATCCTGAAGGTATCATCACTACATCTTCAAGAAGGATAGGAATCTGGACCTAAGAGGAAATCATCAAATTTTAAGGAAAGAAGTCTCTTCCCTTACTCCTTGGTAATTTTGGGGAGTTACGCCTAAGTGGTAAGTAACCTGAAACATAGAATGATAAGGTATTGTTCAAATTAGCTTTATCTACAAAACAGTAATTCAGCCTCTGCGTAGAGGTAGTTCTTTCTACCAGCCCCTAACCCTCCCAGCCCCTCTCCTTTTCATTTTCAACCATTTTTATACATTTGAGCTTGACATAGCGTCTGGGAAAAAATTGGTGAACACACCTGAGCAAGGTAAGGAATAGACAGATTTGGCATCAGTGTCTTCCTTTGTTAAGTGTTTCAAAAAGCTTTATGTTTTGCCCCAACATTTAGATTGTATATGTAGTAAGACATTAATGGTATGAAATGAGGTCATTCATGTGTCAGTTAATATGACATTATTTTGTACTTGTTTGAATAAATATATTTTTTTTAAAAGAACTGTAAAGCACTGTAATGTCTGTACATGAATTTGGTGAGGATTTAATTTCTCAGAACATGTGATACCTTATTCAGTTTACATGTTTTGTGTTGTAACTCCTTGGTATATTACCACTTCTCAGAAGACCATCAGAGTAGGCTTCAGAACTGACTTTCATTTAAGGAAATAGGCTGTATTGTACTTTTCTGTCATCTAAATCATATAACCTGTTTATGTGATTGAGAATTAAACGTTAAAAACACTTGGATACATAAAAAAGCTTAGTGATTTGGCTCACATGCACATGCACTTACTGGGATCAAATGTGTTCTTTATAAGATGTTTTTTAGAGATTCACTTTGAAACAGAACAAGTCCAAACATGCCTTAATTTTCCATTACTTAGAGCTTTAGCATGTTGTAGCAAAAGTAAATACGGTAAGATTAATAATGAACTCAGTCAAGCTTTGCTGAAATTTATTTTGTGTCATGAATACTATGCACTTTTCAGGGGTTAATGATATCCTAAATATGTATTGTATTACCCTATGAAACTTCAAATTTTCCCATTTTTTATTTCAGAAATGGTCTAGAAAATGTTTTATTTCTTACTGTCTTTTGGAAAAATTAATTTCTCTGGAGTGTCCTTGGTTAATACTCAAATAATAAAATCAGTGAGCCTGTAAATCCAAGGAGCCCCATGTCACTGAGCACAGAGCAGGACAGATCAGTTTAACTGAGATCAGAATTTGATCCACTTGACCTGAAGTGACTGATCTCAAGAAAATACAGATACATATAAAACTGCCATACAATAAATATTTCATGTCATGGAGATCGGAAGAGATGATAACACAATCCACTTCTAACTGGAAGAAGCAAACAATATTATATTATTGATTTATTTACATTACACCTTTCTAGAACAGGAAAAATAAGAAAAAAAGAGGCCTCTCTCACCTCAAGGTTCTGTACTATGGAAAAGCTTACCATAGAAAGGCTGTGTCTGGGTAAGGATTAGAGTAGAAGTGTTGTGTGAGAGAAAAAGATGCTGTGAAGATTAACTCAGAATAATGCAACAGAACGAATGAGTTGGTGTGCAGTGTCAAGCAGTGTAAGTCAGTATCATTCTTCTGTTGTGAAGTAGTTTACTGCGTAAGAGGCTTCTTTAGAAATGACAGTGTCAAGTCCTAATGAATTGATCCATTTCCCATCTTTCTTCACCTCTACACCCAAAGAGTATCCCTAGCAAACGATAATAGCAGAGTGCCTATCCCAAGAACATCTTCAAAATAATCAGACTATGGCTTAAAAGAATAGCAGAGGCCCAAGAATAAAATTACAGAGCTAACTGGGAAAAACAGATGCAATATATCTTCCATGGCACTTCAGATATGGTTTAGTGGGCATGGTGGTGTTGGGTTAATGGTTGGACTTGATGATCTTAAAGGTCTTTTCCAATTTTAGTGATTCTGTGATTCTGTGATTCAGAGCAGGATGATGTTCATCTTAAGGAAATGCAGTGTGAAGGAACTGTAACGTTGATAAAGATGTGCAATTTGTGTGTAAAAAAAAAAGGGAAAAAAGGGTTGCCTTCTGTAAAAAAAGCATAATAGCACACAACTCTGCTCACTCGAGCTTGGGAGAGCTTGTGCAGAAGGGCTTCCTTAAGAATGACAGGGAATGACTAGCATAACACTTGTTTCTAGCAATTGTCAGAACTATTTTTCAATTCTTTCATGTTCAGAACAATTCATCTCAGCACGGGATGCGAGTCAGCCTAAAAACACAACTATGATCGGATGTCATAAGCGTAGCGTCTCACAGATTATGCCCATTTAGTCTTGAGCAATTTTAATTTTCACTCCTGCCAGTGAGCAGCATCATATTTTTTCTCTGTGTTTACCTCTGGATCAGACCAATCAAAATAATGACCTTTCCCATGAATGTGGTTGATCCACCCTTTTTGACTAGATAGCATAAATAACAGGAGACAGATTTAATGTTTATATAATTTTAATCATCAAATAATTAAAAATAACTTCTAAGATGTGATTCAGTGGAGTTTTGTTTTACCATCATTGGTTAAGTTTAACAATGTTTTTGAAATATACCATATAAAATTCTTTAATGAAGCAGCCTGCTCTTCAATGCTTTATTTTTCCTTTTAATAATATAGTTACATGTGTAAAGTACAAAGAGAGGCAATGTACAAGGGCTGTAACTGAAATAGAAGTGTACAATATAGCTCAATAATAATCCTGTTAAGTAATTCTATTTGCTGGTGCAATACAAGGCAAGTCAAGAATACATAGTCTTTTTTGTACACATGTCAAATGGCTCTATAATAATTCAAATGCTGACAGTTGGCATTGTTCTCTGACTAGCAAACAAAGCAACTATTTCAGTGTTTGATCCATTTTTTATTGGGACTGTGTAAAATGACATACTGCATCAAACATTTATAAAAAATAACAGGGGGAAAGTTTTTTTCTATTCTATGTTCAAATGAACTAACAACTGCTGGCACATTCACATTTAACAACAGCTAATCAACAAACAACATTAAAAAGAACTAGAATAGCCCCTCTTGCCAGGATCTGGCATTTTTCTCTGACCAAAGGAGAGAGGTGTATGTGTTTTCTAACTGTTGCTTGATCTTGATTTTATTAATACAAGCAACGCACAAAGCAATGTATTTCTTTGAAGACCCCATTTCAAGCTCTATGTCATTGCGCTGTGCTCATACATTACAACACTCCTATGTCACTTGGCTCATGCTGTAATTAGCAAAGAATTAGAAAAGTTCCTAAATGTCTTGTTTCTGTGATCTTAAGAGAGTAAAATGATGCTAAGAGATATTTCTGGGGTAAGGAAGGTCATTGAATGTTACAAGGTGATATTTCAACATTACTCACAGCAGGTTATGCTCTGATGCTAGTCAGGTTCTGAAAAGTTAACTCACCAAGGCAAACAATTTAGGAAGATCTCTTGATTATTTGACACTAATACTTATTTGGATGACAAAGCTCGGTTGTTAGTAACTGTTTCATGTTCATGCATTTGTCTGAAGTGAATGTAAATCTTTACAGTCTTCCTACATGGCCTTTCTTAGTTTTATGTCAGATTTTTTTCTGAATTCAGTCAGTCTCAGCAACAGGCAGACCAGCAAAATCAGTTTCAGAGTTAAAATAATTAATTGGTAAAGCAGAGACTAAATCAACAAGACTGACAGTTCCCTGAAGAAGGTGGTTTAGATTTAATCTTTTTTCTTGCTCTGCCTGAGACCGACTTTTGAGCCAACAATAAAATACAACTAGTATTTCTTCCACTGGTAGCTTGAGAATTTAGGCTCTCTTTTTTTCTTTGCTTTTCAAGGAGGTCCCTGAAACAAAAATGTCTCATTTCAGGTTGCAAATCGAGATAAATGAAACTTATTAAGTGCTAGAAGTGATGAGGAAAAAGTGGCAAGTTTTAGTTTTAATTTGATCTGTATAGTTTTTCTAAGTTTTTATTGCCTGGATCGGTATCTGAATCAAAAAATAAATTATTCAAACAGGTCTAATAACACTCTCCTTCAGAAAAAAGATTAAGCCATACTGTTCCCTGAAGAGGTACTAATAACTGTGCTGACCTGGAATGGTAGTAAGCCTGTCAACACATAAGCAAAAATTAGGTATACAGTATACAATAATATGTTAAAGGAACGCCCCTCCTGCCCCCCAGCTAATTTGCCTGGAGAAGAAGAAAATTTGTATAAAAATAAAGGTATTTGTATTGCTTATCTACCAGAACTTGACAAAGCAAAAACCTATGTATTTTAGTCTTTTCCATAAAAACCCACATAGCATGAAACACCTCTTCTGAGGAAAACTGTTTCCGTCTTGTCTAGGAGGGCTGGTTCATTCTTGCATGAGCATTCCACACCTGTGAATAAGCAGAAGCTACTATAGCCTGGAATGGCATCATAGTAGTATATGTGTGCAGAATATAGCAAATCCAATTTTACACCAGGTTTTGAGAGCCTTTTTCTACATCATTTTATTGAAATGATAGCTTTATCTCTGAAACATATCTGAAACAGTTAAATCATTTTATATGTATGGAAGACCATGATGTGAAGGGCTGTTCTTATATAGGTTTTTGTAGGGAGAACATTGAGCATGTCAGGGATATTTGAGAGAAGGATAGGACTGTAGGCACAAAAGAGTCTATTCCAGGAAAGAGAGAGGCAGATATCCATATCTCAGACATACGGGAGATAATTGGGCCTCTGTACTGATGGTGGCCTAAAGTATAGCAGTGAATTACAGTTACGTGGATTGTGGGAAGTGTGATCAAGTATACCAGTTCCTTTTCCCTGGGAAAACCATGAAAGGTATTCTGTGTTCATACTTCGACTCAGCACACTTCAGTGTTAAAGTGTAAGGGAATGTTGCAGATAAGCTGCTATTCCAGACTGAGAGAAAGCAGTGACTATTACTCTGGACAGCAGCAAGACACTGTTGATCTCCGCACACAGAAGCTTCCATCTCCTACTATCACAAAAAGCACTGCCTTAGAAACAGGCAGGTAGTATCTTGCTCATCCTGCAGGTACTCAGCCATTATCAGAACCTACAGTCTGAGAATGCGAGAATAGACTAAGGAAGAACAGACTAGTGGAAAGAAGAGTACTATAGGAGGAGGATGGAGTAGTAGGGGAGCATGGGATCGGCTTGTTAATTTGAGAGGCAGGAGATGTATCATACAATAGCATGAATGTAGTCCTAATTCAAGGATCAATCGTCCTAAAAATAGACCAGTACACCCACTTCCTCTTTTACGTACTTCGGTTTGGAGTTTATCTGTATTGAGTACATGTGGGAAATACCAAAAGCTGCGTTCTTGAGGCTATATAGATTTTTTTTTTTTTTTTTTTTTTTAACAAAAGGTAGCAAAGTGTGCTTACCTAATGCTGTGGTTCCACCTTTGATTGCTGTGTAGACGTGCTCACTTTTAGATTTCATTTTCCCTCAGCGATGAACATTTCCTTTCTCAATGTGCAAGCATGCAGTCTTTCCATTTTAATTTTCTCCTGCAGACATTTATGTAATACAACACTGAGCAGTTTTTCACAGTTGAAAAAGCCTTAGAAAATTCATACAGCTACACTCAGCACAGGGCACTACCACAGGCAGTAAATGAGGATCCAAGAAAGAGTAGCAATTTTATAGCGTACCCCAACCAAAACACCATGTATTCTGTAAACCTATGTCCTTGCAGGGCTTTACTGTTTCCATATCTGAAGGCTGACATAAGCTATCTTGGACATCACAGCTCCAGGTAAAGTTGGACTGATAAGCAACCAACAAGCTTTCCTTCCTCCCTGTCCCATCATAATATTATCTCTGTCCTCTGAGACCACCAGTTAGTTCTGTCCTCTTTTCCTCTCTTAAGATTTTAAATTCTTGAGACAGGGATCATCGCTTTCTCTAGTGGTCATCTCTTCCCTTCCCTTTCCTCCCCAAAACTGAGAACACTGTCAGAACATTAAAAAAAAAGAAAGAAGAAAGAATGCAGTAGCAAATATTTCAAATATAGCACAACCATAGCACAGTTATCCTTCAGCTACTAGCAGCTGAAAATGGAACAGGGAGATGTTAGTGTTCACTTTTACTGATCTCATTATACAAACCACTAAGAGGAGCAAGGGAATACATTTGGAGAGGTTTCATGTGGTTAAAGCAACAGGGACAATTCATTCTTTGATATCCCCTTGTTCAGTGTATGTGCCTCACTTTGTGCCTGCCCCTCAAAAGGCAAGACCGTAAAAATATTGGATGATTTTTGAAAGGAATTGGAAAAATGAAAAAAGGCTCTAATTAAAAGGACAAAAATACACTTGGAAAGTGCTTCTCAGTGTTTTAAAGTTAAAAATCAGACCACCTATCCAAATCTCCTCGTTAAAAGTCAGATATAGTTTTCATGCAGAGAGCTTGATACCAGGTTTCTACCTATCTAGACAAATACTTCTACTACAATTGCTTCGATTTCTGTATTACCAAGGTGCCTAACAACCACTGATTGATACGTGTGTTTGTGACCTGATGAACTTGGTAGGGAAGAGTCAGCATCCCCAATTGTTAAATTGGTAATGAAAGCTCAGAAGTCAAGAGGTTTGTCCACAATTGCCTGGAATGTAAGGCACAGTCCCTGTCTCTGGAATTCTGTGTTGCCCATTAAACATAAAAACAACAGTCTTTCCTTCAGCTTTTTTTTTTTTAAAATTTTCATTTGAACACTGTAGACTCTGTGCGTTGGTGATTCACTCTTCTATTGGCAGGACCGGAATGTTACATAATAATTGCAGAAAATTTAATATAGAAAGCAAAGTTGATACTAGTCAAACTTCTTTTTTTGAGTAATGTGGCTGATAAAGCCATGGCAAGGCTTGAGAAAAGAAGTACCAAATCCTGACAGAATCTACATGGAGTCCAGTTAAATAGGTGTCAAAAAACCCTGATGGCTATGTATAATTTATTGCCTTCAAAGTATGACACTTTATATAGCATAGTATATAAAGATTAAATGTAGCCCTTTACATTTCAGGCTGCTGGAGAAATATATTTTCTTTTGGTTTTGTTTTCTTTCTTCATTAGAAATGTAGTTTGTTAAGTCCCTACACAGCTGATTCCTGCTCTCCAGAGAATTCATCTGCATGGTCCTTACTTCTACAGTTTCCAACCTAGGGGGATGTACTTAAATCTGACAGTTGAAAGAGTTGCATGCATGGCCACTTTGATGGGATCTCCAAGTTACCATCATAAATAGCTATGTGGTTCCCTTAAGAATTTAATTAGTCATTTCATTTGAATTATTCACTTGGAAAAAGACAGTGCACTGGGTAACTTTTAATCTAATTAGGTTATTAGCTAGTAGTAGAAGACGAACATCTCCAAATAGAAGGTAAACATTATATTTCAGGCAATAGGAGCACTAGTCTTTGAGGTAATGCATGTGGTTTCATAGTGCTCCCCACACCCATTAAAATGGAGTAATCTTAAAAAAAACCAAACAACAAACCCTGAGGTTAAACTATGCTTTGTGGAACTTAGCTATATGTTATAAAACTGAATGAAAACCTTTATAGAGGGAGGAACTGGCCTGTAAAGATAAGAATTAAATATATATATTTAATTTATATAAAAATATATGTATTTATGCATTGCCTGAAAAAATGTTCTCTAAATAAATTATAATTGTCAGCTATCACCTGATAAAAATATGTACACCTGCTTAAAAATTTTGTAATTAATAGAATAATAAGGTTATATTTTAATTTTACTAATTTATTAGAAATAGATTTAAAGATTTATTTCACAGAACAAAAGCATTTAAGCAAGACTTTATATTACTGTTATGCGTCAGTGATAGTAACATTGGGACTTCAGTCTGCATTACTACAATGATTAATTAAAGGCCTTGTTCAGGATGAGTGAACATCATTATTGTTTTTAAATAGGAAAGGCAGATAACCATTACTGATTACTCCTCAATTCCCAGTCTCACTTGTTAAAGACTAAAGAATACTAAAGTAGGTTGTATAGTTTTCATGAAGCTATAAACGGAGCCAAGAATAATATGATTAATATGAACACATACAAAGGTAAAGAGTGAGAGCTAGATTAATTTAAAAATTAAAATTGCAAAAATGCTCACTGCTGTAAGTGCAAATAATACTGCCATTTTTATTAATGGGGTAAAAGGAATTTAGACTATAACTTTAAACATTTTTTTCTAATTGCACAACAATTTTTAGAAGCATTCCCAGATGCAGCAGCATTATTTAAAGCATGTACGTAAACAGAAGCTAACTACCTTGCCTTAAGAGAACATAAATAGAAATTCTGTAATCTTGGGTAATTTAAATACATCAGTAAGAATACTGAAATACAAACCTGTCTGCTAATTAACTGACCATTAGAAATTACACACATTGTTTAAATAAAAATTACTGAGAAATTATGTTGTTGACTTGGCTGAAATCAGGAATTAGAGCCATAAGGAGTTTACACTAAGGCTTCCAGTGAGCAAAATAATTTCTAGGATATGTTTCTAGGGTGATATGCAAGCACTGCCTCTGTAAAAATTTTTACATCCATCTTTCAGAGGACACTTTATTTTGCATGTCTGAGTGGTTGGTTTTGGTTTCCAGGTAAGAGAACAGAAAGTAGATTTCTTAGCTCAGTCAACTGCATAAGCAGGTGCAAATTGTGCTAGCTTTACAGTACAAAAAATATATGTGCTGTGCACAAAACTTTTAATCCCATGATGCCCAAAATGGAACTAGAAACTAGGAAGTATTGTATAAGCACCTATGCAATTACAGTGATTAGAAATTAGTGTTATGGAATAGGATTCAAATCAGTCAAGACAAAGCTGATAGATTTAACCATTAGAGAAATCAGAAAGGTAGGAAAATGTACGGTCTTTGCTGAGAGAGGCTTCATACCAGTTTGTAGGGTCTTGCTCAGAATGTGAGGTATCAGCTGCTTTACTGAAGAAGGTATTTATTCCCTTCTTTCAGGGAAGAAGGAGAAGGTAATAGTCTGAGCTTAATGAGAGCATCAGACACCTTAAATATGATCAGTACGGAAGAATAATTGCAATCTTCTGTTCTTCTCTGATAGCAGTTCATTGATAGCAGGTGTTAGAACAACAACATCATTGTTCAGGCTCTCAGCCTCCACAAGTGCTCTGATTCAGTAATATATTTAAGTGTATGACAAGTGTCAATTGAATCTTGCATCATGTTCTTCCCCTACAAAGTCATGATTTCATTCTGGCACAGAAATCCTAAGCAGAACAGGGAAGGGTGGTATGGTCATGTGTAACAGCTACGGAGGGAGTAGCTCCCAATGGACCCTGCACCAAAAGGAGTCCCAATAAAAGAAATGCTTTGCTTGGGTTCAGCCTTTTTTGCATTATGAAAAGGAATGGAAGGAACATGTGTCCTTCTAATTTAACAAGAGGAGGAGGAGTATATCTCTTCTCTTCACACTGTCCTCTGTGGACAGCCTTCCAGACAAATAAAAGCACGGGTGGTCAGAGTTATTTCTACTTTTATAGCATTAATTTAAAGACATCTATAAGTCAGAAAAATGCTTTCTGAATGGATCCATATAAAGCATACATGGTCTGAAATGTGTGCAGCAATAGCAAAAACTCTCAAATCATCTTTTAAAGTATTTTAAGAAGACTTTTTTGGGCACATGTTACAAAGAACAGAAAGTAACCTTTGTGGTTCTCACTGCAACATTATATTCTGTTGTCTGTCCATCAAAAAATAAAGTGCAGCTGAGCTGAAGCTACTTTCGTAACAATCTCAGTGACTAAGAATTCAAATTCAAAAGGACACGCAAGCCAACAAAAACTTCACTAAAGATGTAAGTTCACAAATAAGTAGAAAATAGGCAAGTAATAGAGATGTGTTCTCTGCTAAACAACAGATGTCAGGCAACATACAATGAGGAAAAAATGGAGGATTCTGATGGTAAAATAATTCTTCTAATAGCACATAATAAATGATTAAAAAGTGTGTAAATCAGAGCAACTAATAGTTGATCCAAGATAACATTTTTCAAAAAACCCTTAGCATTCAGGATCCTACTTGGGTACTCAAAACTTCTACAAATATAATTGCAAGTGATACTGTGTGGTTGCCATTTCGATGTTCTCTCTCCTTCCTTCAAATGGAAAAGACTTGCTTCCTTCAGCAACACTGAAGAAAACTCCCTGAAAACCCTAGCATCTATGATCTACGGAGAATATTGATTATGGAGAAAAATACAGAAATGTATCACCATAGAAGGATGAAATCTTTCAGATATTTGGTGTGACACAAGGAAGTTCTTTTGTGTTCATGAAGGACATAAATTATAAGTTTTATACAATAGATAAGGGGTAATCTCAGGGAATAAGCCACAGCTTGGACCAAGTTTGGCAGGCAGATGCACTTACCGTCCGGTTCTTTTGTTTAATAGGTATGAAAATAGAGCTGAAATGGAAATTGATGCAGGCAGATGCTTTAGATGAAAGATCATGGTCTATATCTGTTTGGTTTTTGTGATGGTGTGTCTCAGTACAGACCTGTGAGATAAAAATGAATTTTGACCCTTCCTCCAAGTTTCCTGGTAAGCTCAATTAATTGGATAGGGTTTGTGTCTAGTCTGTGGGCTGCCTGAGAAGGCCTGGGTATTATATGTGTCTGTGTGTGACGTGACTCAAAAAATAACCCTGATATTTAAATGCTTAAAAGTAAAGTGTTTTTCTGACTTCTTTCCTAATTTAGAAGATCCACATTTAGATTCCACAGCGGCTCTCTCAAGATTTCTTTGCAATGAACGGGTTCCTAATCCTTCATTAGACATGAGCCTGTGAATCTTTATGAAAATTTAGGGTGTATTGTTGGCTTTTTATTAGAAAAACTTGGCAGTTATATGTAAGTGTGTTATTCAGTGTCCAGTGACGTCACTGATAGCCATGATGTATATTTTTCCAGGCATAGGATCAGGTTTAGTTTTTTGTGGTTTTTTTCCTTCCTAGGTGTTTTGTACTGGATTACTTGAGTCTATTCTCTGTTATGACACAGTTCTTTCCAAGGTGAATTTTCATTGCCACCATATTAGAAATTTATAAAATTTGGAGAAATTATACATGCTCTGCCTCATCCCCTGATAATGTTGTTTTTGTATACCACAAGGATATTGCTTTCTACCAATAAAAGAATTGCAGACTTAAGCCTGAAGGAGTATGTCCATTATTTATGTATGCAAAACTGTTGTTTGTCAATGGCAAACTTACATTGGCAAGAATGGTAGATTTGTATGACTGTAATAGGTAGAACTGTCATTCTAGGTAGTTGTATTTTGTGAACGCTAAAGTATACTGTACTGCAACACACATAAGATTGTGTTAAATAGAATAACTAACAATGAGAATTCTGTGCCTTGGAAGGAATTATGAGAACAGCAAGGTGATTCTTGCCAACTCTAGTTCTCTTTTCTTCTGAATGGCTTGGCATGCCAAAAAGTTCTCTTCTTTTTATTCAGCATCATGGGTTTATGAATTGGATCATCTTTAATACAAAAAAATCAGTTTTTTTACTAGAGATGGACAGCACACAAGGGTCTTGATCCAAACAAGTTTCTCCACTTGTTTGAGTAGACGTTAGGACAGTCCCTCATTCTACCAGTTTCCAAGACACGGTGAAGAGTCTGCTATTCAAGGCATTGTATCATTTATCTCCAGCAGTATTAAAAAGAGATTTCCCATTAGGATCCAGGATGCTGCCTGGCACATACAAAGCTTTTTTTGATGAAGAACTCTAATGGGATTTTTTTTTTTTTTTAGCTTAAACTCAAATCTTTTACATTTTATTATTGGAAGATTAGGACATTCAAGAATTTTTTTGTGGATTTCTTCTGCTATAAAACAAGCTTATATTCTGTTGGCACATCAGTCAATTACATAAAGATAGAAAAAAATCAAATAAAATAGATCAAATAGCTGAAAAATATAATTCAAACCCATTCAGCTCAGTGACATCAGCTGACTGTAAATTATATATTTTTATATAATCTTTTATATAACTGATATATAAGCTGTGTCTTTTGTGTATATATATACATATATCTTTTATATGCATATATCTTTTATATACATATATATGTAACTCCAATGGTAGTCCTCACTCCTCCCAATTCTTCATGTTTCTACGTAAGAAGGGTCTGTCTGACCCCACTGGAAAGACAACTGAAATGTTTAGTGCCTTTGTATCAAAATCAGTAGATCTCTCCAAAAATAAGGAAATGGTTAGTGTTTTTCATCAATTTCAAAGTGAAATATTGTATTAAAAATAAATATTTGCATTTAAGTATTTCTTCACTGCTTCCTCAAAACAGCACTTTTCAGTGTTTCTGTGCAGTGTTTTTGCATTAAATACTTAATTTTGGGGTAAGTGATGCATTTCAGGCTGCCCCAAGGTGGTGGGTTTTATTTCCTCACTTTTTTGGTCTCTCTCCGTCTTCCATCCTCAAGTTCTGTTAAAAATCAACAAAACCATTCTCTGTTTTTGAGGGTTTGGGTAAATAACTGAAACATCCTTTATTATTTTCCCACCTGTAGTAATGTTCACTCTGGAAAGCTAAGTTAGAGTTGTAGAAAAATAAGTTAATTAAATGTTATTTTGACAATAATACACCGTGAACAACTTATTATTCTATACTTATATTAGTGTAAATTAGAGAAGAAATAGGATTAAAATATTTCAGAACAGCTGTCTGAAATGGTTTCAATTCTGTAGTGAGGATGACAAAATGAGGTGTTTGACTTCACACTGTGCAAGCTGCTTTTTTTTAACTGAGAGAAAGGTTTGTGTGATACCACTACCATCTTGAGGCAAGTCAGAGTATAACAGCTGAATTTCTATTTAAACATAAGGCCAGGTCGTAAACGAGCCTGAATATCATTCATTTCACCTTGTTCCATCGCCATACTATTTTACGGTTAAAAAAATTGTATTCTGTCAACTACTGAACCTACAAATGCTTGTACAATAATAGTAGTTCTTTAAATACATGCACAGTTGAATAGCCTTAATATTCAGAAAAAAGTGGATTAATTTTCTTTTTCAAGTACTGAATACAGACAGATTGAGAGCACAGAGCTGAAAATTTGTAGTCAATACTCATGTTTTGATATAAAATACCATGCTGTTTCTAACATTTACCTTGTTAAGCACTGAAACTCCTTGCTATAGAAAGTACAGAAGCTAATAATTTTTTTGGATTTTGATGTGACTCAAAATTGTGGAGAAGACATCCATTAAGAACTGTGAAGTAAACGACCACATCTGGCTAAGGAAGGCTCTCAATGTAAATTGCTGAGAGAGAATTTTGCAAGTACTTGTCTTTTTGTATGCTCTTTCCTAAACAACATTTTGGACCTATGATAGTTGAATAATTAAGTAAATAGACCTTTTACCTGATCCAGCACAGGTGTTCTTATTTACGTGGGAGTGTTGCTGATAACCAGATTTTTGGAAAGTATTTGGATAATGTAGTGGTTCATGCATTATTAGAGAATAATTGGACAAAATATTAGTAGGGTTGTTCCTACTAATTAGGGGATTAGAAAATTATTCTGCATAATTTTCCTGAGAACACATTAGGTTTAATTCTGTCAATTCAAATATTTCAGGTCAACTGCAGAGTCAACACTGCAGAATTAACAGAAAAGAATCACAGTGAAGTAATTCTTATTAGAGTAATTATATTCAAATATTGTAATTTTTTCCCTAGATTAAAATGAAAAGTCATTCCAAAATAATGCAATCCATAGCTAAATATCACAGCCACATGCTTTCCATGATGGTTGTCAGTACAGGATCCCATGCTTCAAGCCATGCTATTGATTGTTGTCTGCTTCCTGTACTTTAGATCTCTGAACTTCAGTTGCTGGATCTCAGTGTCTCCTTAGCCTTTCTCTGCCCCCCTTGGCACCTGTGCATGTCTGCAGCACATCCATTTGACACACAGTACATCATAGTGGTTGGTTCTGCTATATATTGTGGGAGCTTGGCACTCTTACAGTGCGCTAAGAAGGTTCTGTTTTTATTTCCAGTAACTGCATACCTAGGACTTCTTCCTCCTGATTTTAGTTTCAGGGTTTTTTTTCTTATATTGGATTTTATTGTTTATACTTTGTTCCTTACCTAAGTGGATTTCTACTTTTGTTTTCATGCTCCCTGTGAGGAAAGTCTTTTTCCACTTAAGTTTTTTTCATTCTTTCTTAAAACTACGTTGTCCCTTGACTTTGCAATTTTTTTTCAAGTTTCACTAAAACCAGCATTTAAATGCAACTTCTAGAAATAGTCTGACCTTGCCAATCACCTTTTTTGCTGTTGGATAATGCATGGTACCTTCCAACTTCTACTTATGATGTGTCTTTGAAATGGTCAGTGGTTAGGGTTACTTCAAACTTTTGCCCTCCACCCCTCAAATTCAATATTTAGTATCAGTGTGTTGCATGCTTTAGGACATTAAGTACTTTGCCTTTGTATATTAGAATGGAATATGGTAATTTTAAAATATTATTTTGTTGAAGATTACAGTAAAGGTAAGCAAGGTTGCACATAAAACATATTATATGGCTAAGGCTGTATTTTAATGAAGAATTATGGGTATGGTGGGTGTTAGAGCTGCACAAAACTGCACTGTGATTCCCAGGAGATTTAGGGAAGCTTTTCAACAGTTGGATCTTGAAGTTTTTCTGTTTCAGAAGGGGAAAACTCATTTGAAGCTTTCAGGGTTCAGTGATTTTGAAATTAAGCCATTATACAGAACTATCACAGCATTTCTTATCCATGTGGAAGCCCAGGCAAGATGATCCAAACTAGAATTGTATGTCTGTATGTCTCATTTCTCAAGTTACTGGTATGTCAATTATTATGTCAGAGAGAAACTGTAGCATCAATTTGGAAATGCCTTTATAAAAATACTTGCCAGCCCTTCAAACTGTCCACTGCAAAGTAGGTTGTTTCCTGAAATCCTGATTCATTTTTCTTGTGCACCTGGGAATGCCCATGTTCTCAATCAGCTCCATAGAGGCAGATTGGGAGTGCTGCTTAAAAGTTTTAAGGTGCCAGCCCCCTGTGCTGAGGCTTGCCGACGGCAAATTCTGCTTCTGTTTGCTTACCAAGCTTTATATTTGAGCTTCAGTGAGGAAGAGGAGAAAGCATGTTGCCTGTGCAATGCTTTTGCATTTGTTGGGGTTGGCAGCCTGCTAATCTGCTCTTCCTTGCTAGTGCTACTTCTCCTTCAATAGGACTTTGGTGCCAAAACACTAGATCTCACCAGGCTATTGTGGATACATTCTTTGTCAGTCAATTCAGTCCTGAGTGTAGGCCTGTGCCTAAATGATCATACAAATTACATATGACAACTGGCAAGGAAGCTGTCAGCTACTACCAAGGTCTTTGGCCTAAATGCTGTAGGTAGATAGTGAAGACAAGGAGTATGTAGTTTCATTTGATCTAGGCTAGACTTACAGAGACTTTCATCTGTATACACTCTAATTCAAAATTCACTTCAAACTCAGAATGAGTCTGGCTAACATGTGCCAGTCATGTCCAGAATACGAGCTGTTGATATGAATGTGCATGAGCAGTTTGAATATGCTATAATATTTACATTTCTGATACATGCTAATAAGTGTATCTTGTACTACTTTCTGTATAAGGGAAGACGTGTCTGATGAAGTTTGGGTGCTAGCCTCCCCTGGTATTTGTTCAGGCAGCAATACATATAGGTTGTGCCGTCTATTATGCAGCTGAAATAGAGGAAAAGGCAGTGGCAGCTGTCAGATGAAGTGGTAGTAGAGCAGACATTTCAGGATCAGCCAACACTGACCACAGCTAGTGGGTAGATGATGGCTTTTTGCCAAAATGTGGACATCTCGTGCTTTTGTGACAGCAAAATATCCTGCCATTAGCAGCAGGGTCTCCATCCATGTTTTAGGACCAGCAATTTCAAGCTCTTAAAAGAAAATTATCTTAAACTAAAAGTGACTGAAGGTAATAGAAAAATATATCACAATTTGCAACTGTGTAGAAAAGTGATCAGTGAGTTGTAGATGTACAATGAGTATGCTGAAAAAATAAAGTGCACAGTAATTTCCAGCACTTTTTATTTTTGGGAAAGGCCACTGTAGTCTTCATGTATTATGAGTTACAAAAAATTAGGCTAAGCAATAATCTTGCTTTAAAGTTAACTTTAAGTTAACTAAGAAAACCAAAGGGAAGTAGATAGGACAGTTTGTATGGAGAAGGCAGTGCTGGGAGTGAGCTGCATTAAAAGTCATGGTTGGAGGAATGCACAGAGGTGTTTCTGTGGGAAACTGAGTGCATACATCAGCACGAGTTTGCTGCCTTTTGTCTCTGAAAGTACTTACCACATGGTATTTCTCTGTGTGACACCCAGTGGCTTGCCCAGATGTAATATATGTAACTCCCTCCTGTGGACATGCATTTCCATTACAAAAGTAGCTTTCTTCCTTAGCTAAAGCCACCTTTTAAACTTTTTAAATTCCATACCCTGAACAATATATTAGCTATTCTTTCTCAAAAAAAATTTGTCAAGTATAGTTGGGCATTTGTGTGTGTGGTTTTTTATGACTTGATAAGTAAATGTAAACCCTTTTCCTGAACACTTTGACTCACTATAAACAAAGCCAATGTCAGATTAAAGAATGTGAACAGAGAATGGATAGAATGAAGCAAGACCAGAAACACAGGATAAGCTTTAGGAATGAGCAAGCAGCTTGAGCGGAGTACTCCAGAAATCAGGGAATCATTGAAAGATTCAAAGACGGGAAAAGTTGAATGCAATAAATATCATCTAAGATGGTCCTTATTGGCTGGCAAGATAAAGTAGGTGTAGAAATTAGCCTTGCAGATTTTAGCTGCAGTTTTAGATCAGTCATTACTTTTGGATTTTTTTTTTTTTTTTACTTTCTCTGATGTTTATGTTAAGCATGAAAATTGAAAGAAAAACTGGTCAAAGATATCCTTCATTAGCAGTGGACTGTAGTGTTAAGGAGAAGATAATAACTTGGTAATATGGGAAACAGATGCATTGTTACACAAGGAAGGCTAAAATAAATCACTTCCTTTCATAAGTTAGTGTTCAGTCTTCTCCTAGAACTGTATGAATTGAGGATTATAGAGTTATCATTTGTCATTTCAATACTATGGCGATGATGCCATGCAAGCAGTTTAGCAGCCAGAGCCGAAACTACAAGTAGCCTATAGCAACGTGTGAAATCTTTTGCCTTCATAATAAATGTACCAATGAAGTAGAAGAGTTCAATGACTAAGGTTCAGAAAATACTATTGTATATATAGTGACCACAGGAAGACAGTCCTAAGTCCTTTGCAAGGTAATTTTTTATATTAAACAATTAATAACAAAAGCAAAGAAAAACTACACTGGTCTTTAAGATTAGAGAAAATTAACGGAGATGGGTGAATATTACCATCTTTCCAATGGTAAATGTTTTCACATTCAGAACACTTTACCTAAGACACTCATAGGTGAATTGCAATGGTGGAAAATAAGCTCTTCAGAGTAAAAATATGAAGCAAGATTCAGACTCAAACATGTGGTGTTACTTACCACCTAAGGTAAGTAACACCATAATTTGTCTTAGTATGTTGATGACAGTCTACTGATTTTAGATGATGTCATAGTTAAAATAAAACAAAGATGCCTTGAAGCCAATATTAATTTTTGCTTTTCTGTTTTCATTTCATTTCCCTTCTTCTGTAGAGAGATGACCTGATTTCAGCTGGGACAGAGTTAATTTTCTTCCTAGTAGCTGATATAGTGCTGTGTTTTGGATTAGGATGGGAATAATGTCAATAACACACTGATGTTTTAGTTGTTGCTAAGCAATGCTTGCACTAAGTCAAGGACTTTTCAGCTTCTCATACTGCCCTGAGAGCAAGAAGGCTGGGCGTGCACAAGAGGCTGGGAGGGGACACAGCCAGGACAGCTGACCCAAACTGACCAAAGGGATATTCTGTCCCATGTGGTGACACACTGAACAATAAAACTGGGGGGAGTTGGCCAAGGGGCAGCAGCCGCTGCTTGGTGACTGGCTGGGCATCGGTCAGCAGCTGGTGGGCAATTGCATTGTGCATCACCTGTTGTGTATATTCTTTTATCATTATTATTATTATTATTTTCCCTTCCTTTTCTGTCCTATTAAATTGTCTTTATCTCAGCCCATGAGTTTTACCTTTTTTCCAATTGTCTCACCCATCCCACTGTGGGGGAGTGAGCGAACAGCTTTGTGGTGCTTAGCTGCCTGCCTGGTCAAACCACAACAAGAGGAAAGGTAATAGATGAAATTGCAGGTTTATTTTAATAAAGATTTTTTATTAGTAAAATATTAAAGTTTACTATATTCTATTCATAGTCCAAATTCAGTTCTTCAGTCACACTGCAGCAGTGCAATTAAATGAGAGGAGTGCAGGACAATTTTCTCTAAAAAATATTCCCAAGCATGTATATGAATACATCAGAACTATACACTTCTAGGGCTGTACTGTGATCTGAACTTGTATAAATATTAGAAAGAGTAAGAAAAGCTTGTCCTTTGCTTTAGGTCAGTAGAAGTGAGCGCCCAGTGCTGACTGTGCTTCAAAACTTCTGGGAAATACGTGGATGACAGTCAGAATAGCTGTACAGCAACAGCTGTCATAATTTATTTGCCAGCAACATTTCGTATTGCCCTGGATCAGTAAGACAAGAGAGGACAAATTACAACTCTAAGTGGTATTCTGGTTTGAACAAGGCAATAAACATGTCCCTTTACCACAGGATTTACAATAGGACTGTCTTTGGTCTAATAAAAAGGCTTAATTTGGGCATTAAGCCTTCTTAGATGGAAACTAGTAAAAAGAATTAAGGTATGGACTGATAGAAAACAGGAATTTTTCTTTGCCACTGTACATTTAAAATCTTCAAAAGTACCCTAATTCTGGAGAATGTTTACTCATTCAACAAGATGTGTTTCTTGCCCATGGGAACAGGCAGCAACTTGATTCATGGCCTCCCTAAATGCCTTGAGTGTTTCACAGCTGCCTCTGGGACTCCTGGACTTCAGCCTTGGTTTAATGTTCTGAATAGGCAGAGATCATTAGCACTACTGTAAAGAGTCTGTTGTAGAATTCAGTTTAATTATCAGGTCTGCTTTCATCATAAATGCTGGTTTGAAGGATAATAGTTGGAGTTTAAATTAGCAGATCTGATGCTGAATATCTTTTATATGGTAGGTTTGTCGTACAGATGACATAAAGTCTGGCGCAAAGCTCTTTGAAGTCACTTGAGTTTTCTCTTGATGTCAAGAGTCTTTGGTCCAAGCCTTTAGTGTCAAACTCACTTGCACTCATTTGTTTTAAGACACAATAAATCCGTGTTAACGGATAAATAGAAGAACAGATTGTGTGATAACTATATGGTTTTTATATTAATACATTTTCCTGTGACTTTACATGTCTTTGCATTAATCTAAATCTTCCTTAACACCGCTTCTAATCTAGTCATCAAGAGTTGCAATAATGTCTAAACACAGAGCAAAAGCAGTCAAGTGCTACGGTCATTTTAGTTATATGTCTACTGCAGTACTTGAACATGAAGGTATCATAGTTAAAACCAGCCCTAATTCAAACATATATTCTGTGGAAATAATATGAAAGCTCTGATTAATCTAGTAATTTAATGTTTGTTTAATCAAGATATTGCAGAGATACTTTTGTAAAGCCTTATAAATTACACTGAAATCCAATGTGGCAGCAGATATAAATGATAGCTACCTAAATATTCAAATCCTTTTATAAGACAAGTGTATACAGAAAATAGGTAGATTACTTTTTAAAGTGACTAAAACTGCTATTTAATGTAAATGAAATAACAAAGTTCTTAAATTATTTTATGAATATACATTTTTAATCATGAGAAGAAACTGTCTAGACTAAAATTCATAGTGATGAATATTGTGATGATACAGAGAACACAAGTGATGACGCTTGCTATAAATGTTCCCTAAATACGCACAGAATTATTTCCTTTGAAGAAATGTTGAAATTCAAAGTTTTAGTGTCATGTGCTGGAGTAGTGATATTTTTCAGTCTTTTAAAATGCATGCTTGCATTTGAGGTTTAGTTCATTATGTGAAATTTTCAGGGTTTCAGATACAAACATTCTACTTTCCTTGCAGGCTGTATAATATAGCTGTATGGTAATTATTGTTTTCACCCTGCTTCTTCTAATAACCCTGTGCTGTTGCACTTCCACAAAGCAAACTTAAGATAAGCAGAGATTTATCAGAAGATGTAAGGAGAATAATTTTGTTAAGTAGCTCAGGATTCTGTCAATCACAAAACTTTTCCAGGCTGCTTTTGTAATATGAAGTATATATTCCTTTTGTTATCCACCAAGATCCTACCTGTTCTTGCATAAGAGGAGGAAGGGGGTTATGAAGGCATGTTGAAAATGGAAAATGAAGCTAAAACCCATAAGTGATTCTCTTTTTGGTATCAACATGGAGAAAAAACATTAAGAAAGAGTTGGAAAACTCCCTTGCTTCTCAAAAAAAATTAAGGTACTAACAATATTAGTCAGCCTCCTGCAAAGAGGAGGAGAGGAAAAAACTAATCCTAGTGGTACCATCACCTGTTCCAGCACCTAAAACCCCAGTATCACTCTCAGCTGTCATCATATTATTTCTACTGCTAGAGAAGCATGCTGGCTAGAATTTGGTTTTATATACTTGAAGCACCTTAAGTGCTTTACAAGAGATGAGTCAGAGTCTTTAAGTGCGGTCAGCCGTGATGTGTTATGTAGTAATTCATACTTTAGAAACTAGTATTTTATATTATTCGTAACTATGGAGAAGCAACCCACTGTGCCATACATTTCCTCACTGAAGGAACTGAGGGTAATCTGGGAAGTAGCAAGGTGGGAAGAGAGGTGTTTGGAGTGAAGCTGAGTCTGGGAAAGCAGGAGAATAGTTGTTTTAAACATTTATGTTTTTTGTTTCCAAATAATCATTATCAGTAATTATTTATTCTAATTGGCAATAAGGTAAGTTAAATTCCCCAGGCTGAGTTTGGTTTGCTCGCAACAGTACTTGGTAAGAGATTTCCTTGTCTTTATTTTGAACCATGTGCTTTCTCACTCTTGTTCTTTTCTCCCTCATTGCACTGCAGGGGTGGAGCGCAGCAAGCAAGCAGATAAAACATCTTGCTGACTGAAGTTGCCTCTGCATTCCTTCTTTACTGGCAGCCAATCTATCTTAGCCTTTTTGATATTTTAAGTCTTTTCAATCTCAATTATATATATTATCCTATATTTTAAAAATTATGAAACAAGACATTATTTTGTTGTTAAAAGCTTCCTTGTGCAGAGCGGAAATTGAGGCCTCTGCCACCTCCTGTTTGTGTACACTGTCAGCCTGGTGAGAAGTAGCATAGGAACTCATGATTCCCATTTATGAGCACATATGCATAAAGAGAGGAACTCTGCTTTTCTTCTCAGTGGTTCATTTAATCTGTGCTACAATTCAGTTTATTCCACCCAGAAGAAGAGGAGGAATCGTTATTCACCTCTAGCCCAGATGAGCCGCCAGACTGTTTCAGGTCTGCAGACATTATTATGTAAAATTGTTGAATAAGAAGTAAAAAAAATTAATGGAGCAGTAAGAGTCTAAGGCAACTAAGATGCCAGTTGCTTTTTTTCCTTTAGGTTGATACATTGCTGGTGGTAACTGTTAACATTACAGTAGTTTGTAAGTAACTGATGGGGGGTAGTAAAGATGATGGAGCCAAAGTCTTCTTGGTGGTATGTAATGAAAGGAGAAGAGGCAATATAAACAAATTCAAAGTCAGGAAATTCAATTTAAACATAAGAAAAAAAGCTTTTCAGTGTGAGGATAGTCAAACCCTGGAACAGGTTGTCCAAAGAGATTGTGGGTTCTCCATCCTTGGAGATACTGAAAACCTGACTTGGATGCAGCTGCGAGCAACCTGCTATAGCTCACCCTGCTTTTGGCATGGGGTGTGGATTAGACTATCTCCAGAGGTCCCTTCCAGCCTTACCCAGTCTGTGATTCTGTGTTGACACTTCCAATAGGTACTTTCCTACCCATGAATAGCAGCACAGAAATAAAAGAAGTAAATGTAATACCTACGATTAGTGCAGAGCAATACCTCTTAATGTCCGTAAAAAGCCATCTGAAACTGCCTGAAATGATGGCTTTTGAAAATAAATTGCACTCAAATCACCCAGCTGCAGACAATTTTAGTAAAAACATTGCTGAGCTGATATGTGGGTTGATGATGTTTCCATTGGCTGTGGTTTGCAAACCTCCTATTTTTTTTATTGCAAACCTATTAATTTCTCAACGGACACTGCATAGTCATTCATCTTTAGAAAAGCTATTCCAAAGATTTATGAAAGCATAATATGAAAATAAGACTAATGTATTATCTGAAAAGGGCATTAATGTTCGTGCTACTCACAGCATAAATCAGAGGTCAAATAGCCATTCACATCAAAATGGGTAAAGCTTCTTATAGTACTCCCTTAAATTCATGCCCACTAGCATGCAATTTTTGTTACCTGTGTTAAGAAATGATCCAAAGTACACATGTTCCTGTGGCCTGAACCTATGAATATTATCAAAAATAACACCATGTAGAAAGACTGGAACAGAGGAAGGCAAATATACTAAAGAGAATACCTACTGTCTTCCTGTAGGTTTGATCATTTGGAGTTAAATGCTTTTCTTGTATACAACAGAGTTTTGTTGACAGCTAAGAGATGCTTTTTGTTCTGAGACAGTAGAGCAGCAAGAATTTTATATAGTGGCTACTGAGAATGCTTTGCATTCCTTGAAGCAACTAAAATAGAGAACACAGCTGACAGGAGTACCATAGTTGTAATAATGGGATTAAGTACTCTAAATCCCAATTGGATAAATCACAGGAAGTTCCTGAAGCAGAGTTTATTCTGGATCTGCTGTACATTAAACAGTTGTAATTATGCTGGGTTTGTCCTTCACAGAATGACAAAAATGAAAATACTTTAAGTGTGTATTTTATAGAGATGAAAAACTGCCTTCCAATTTTATGTCTGTTTTCCTTCTAAGATTTTGAGGCATTGTTCATATTTTGTGAGTGCAACAAGGGAAGACTGTTCAGCATTACAGAAATCCAGCCACTTCTAAGGTGAAATACAGTCATGAGAACAGCAAAGCTACAAAATGATTGTTGATAGGAATGATAAGAGTATCATTAAAAAACTGTAGGTGTGACATAGCACTTAATAGTCTCAATTGGGCTGAGAGCCAAGAGATAACAGAAGGTAGGACACTTACTGAACATGCTTCAGTTTTCATATTTTGAACAGTGAGAAAAATGTCTTTATAAAGAATATTTTAGATTTGAGACATCCAGGGGAAGAGGAGTCAAGTTAACATAGACGCTGTGCAGTGTAACTTTACCAGTGTACCAAGGTCAAGACCTTTACATGAAAAATGCTGTGCATACTTTCATGACTGCAAATAGCAGTCCATGCCATATCTAGTTCAGAAATGATCTCTCTTGACAACAGCTTGGCAAGAATCTCTTCATGGCCCTTTTAATTAAACTGAGGTATTATGTCGCTCCTTGGAAAATCTGTAGCCTAGTGAATAAACGTTGGTTATTTCTATTTCCAGAAATTTCCTTGGAAATCTCATCTAAATGTTCTGGAAGCTTCCAATTAACTTTGTTCATTAAGTATGAAAAATGACATTCAGGGCTGTCCTAGCTTCAGGAGTTTTTTGCTCTAATAACAGGACCAATACTTGGCCAAATTGAACCTAGCTGGTTATTCTTTTGAATGACACATATAGATTTCCAAATGTCCTTGCTATTTCCGTAACTGTGGATTATCCAAGAGGTCCTTTTGTGAACAGCCTTGAAAAGATTGAAAATGTAAGTCTGCAAAGGACTATGATACTTACGCAAGTTGTAACGGAACTGTAATTTTAGATGTTGAAATTTTTCATTCTATATTCTTCAAGTGTGATTCTAAAATTGACCTGAAATTATAATTTCCCCAAAAAAGGTTAAACCCCTTCATCTTGCATTATGTGGGAAGAAACTTTTAAAATATTGATTAGGCACTAGCCTCAGTAAAGAAACAAAGTCTTTCTGTATCATGTTCTCAACACATTTCTTCATGTCTTCAAAGGCAGAGGAAATATAAAGAGTTTTCTTAGGAAAACTTTTCTCTAACAAGCCTTTAAATGAGGAAAATTCCTGGTATTTTGGGACTGGCAG
The DNA here is from genome assembly GCF_964289735.1 of Phaethon aethereus. Classification (NCBI taxonomy): domain Eukaryota; kingdom Metazoa; phylum Chordata; class Aves; order Phaethontiformes; family Phaethontidae; genus Phaethon; species Phaethon aethereus. The sequence continues at coordinate 14,515,195 of NC_138589.1, read as the reverse complement.
GGATCATTCTGTAGGCACCACTCACAGATGTGGCAAATTTGAACTAGATTTGTGGTCTGTCTAGACCAGCTTTTGATGATAGCCAGTATCAGGTGCTCTTAAAATGGTGCCGAAAGTCCTCAGCAGCATGCCTTGCCTTCAGGGAACATTTCCTTTTAACAACAAAGGCTGATACATGCATCTTCCACTAGTTGCATCATATATGATTGGGCATATTTAATAATTTTCTATAATATTGTACAATGATGTTCATGTGTGTATATCCTGCTGCATTACCTTGAGGTCATCAGGATCATTTGTGGTCTTTTACTTGAGATGTTCAATTTTTAGCTCAGCTAGCCTGTGGCACACCAACAGGTTCCAATACAGGCAACTGTGTTTTAAGCATTGCCTGGGGATATTACGTCAAGAACTGGCAAGAAGATGGATGTTTGGTAGAAGTGACAAACTCCATTTCCTGGAGAAAGTTGCTCACTGCACTCTTCCTAATAGAGCTGCTTATCTGTTATTCCAGATGTTGTAATGATGACAGTTGTTTAGGGAGACCCTGAAGAGGTGAGGACATGAATGAATTTTACTGGAGAATCCATCTTGCTTGTAAGTCTAAGAACAAAACAACACTCACCGTGATTCATGCTTATATTTGGCGATTCATGTCTATATTCTGAGCAAGTTTCATTGCACAGGCTTCCAAGTAGCAAAAGCATGGACCTTAATAAAAATTCATAGTTAGTATGTGTTTTCAAACCTAGAGGATTATAACTGCATGTGGCAGAATGAAGCAATGATGTTCTAAAAAGGAAAACTTCCTTCTTTGTGAAATGTTTTCATGTTTATGCATGTGTTTTGAGGCTGAAACAGGTGTTCAAACTCCAAAACGTAACATGTAGCTCTCATCTGGAGTGGTTAAGCCATCCTGTAAAATATGTTGCACTCTTACTCTTGCACAATAATGTGGCAACACATCTTCTTCTTAGATGGATGTCATCTCCACCCAGTCAATCTTTGTGATGTGGTATTTTGTTAGGTACTGGGTGCCATGCTCAATACTTAATTAAAAAGAAAATAATTTCATCTTCCGTTGTTTGTTTTGTGACCATGAAAAGCAGCAGCAATGAATGCAATAACAGAAAAATATATTTGCCCCTCATTCAAAAGATATGAACTAAAAATATTTGACTCTGAGCAGAATATTATTGGATTCATGCTCTGCTTACAGGAGATGAGAGGGTTGAGGGGACAGAAGAAGAAATAAAGAGATATGAAAGCAGGTTAAGCAATGGAATACTAGATCAAGAAGAACTGGGGTACAAGCAGACAGCAGGATGCAATACAGTAAGCCAGAAGTTTCAGATTGTATGCTTATAATTTTTTGAGTGATCGCTGAAATTTACAGTTTCTAAAAGCTTCTTATGTGATTGAAGGCGTGACATACCTGCTTCGGTTTGTACAAAGACTGATTAAAATTACTTAGCTTTTTGTTGCTGTTCTATATTTTTCTTAACTAGGTTTTTTTTTCATTTCTATAACTATATACTTCTGCATATGAAATCTTCGGGACCGTAAAAAAATGTTGTCTTCTTAGTGAGTGAAGTGTAGTCACAAAAATAGTAAAACAGTCCAAGGCTATAAAATCAAACTACCCAGCTAATATCAACGAGTTTTCTGAAGACTTTCCTGTTAAGTTTTCAAGTGTATCAAAAAATGTAAAACATTTCTTTGGAATCTGAAATGCATATTTGTCTTCTAGAATGAGTCTATTTTGATAATGTGCAATTATTTACTAAGACTGTTAATAGCTCTTTGATTATAGGGTTTTTTTGCTGATGTGTGTTGCAAAAGGCATATTCACCTATTCTCCAGTAAGCCAAATGATATGAGTTGCCAAATTTCTGCTCTTTGGGTTGTAGCTAAGAGAAGCTGAGTCCAAAAAAAAGTCATCAAGATGTTCTTGATAATATTATAGTGAGGAGTACTATTCCAAGAGACATTTCCTCATTAAAATTCTTAGATGTAGCAATTTCCATAGTTCAGCGTTCTTCCATGCTGTGTAGGTAAAATTTTTCAGCAGCATCTGTAGACGTTTTTAAATTTTTTAGATTTGGTACAAACTTGCTATCGTACTGATATTTCTAGCAAGTTTATTATTGTTATGATGCAATCATTTTCATACTGGGAGTATCACTTAGTGATGAATCTTATGCCATTTTAATAATCATGAACCTTTTGAGAAAATAATTACAATATAATGATTTCTACAGAGGAGAATTTAAGTTTTGATCAGAGGCTATAGAGGTCAAACATGATATATTGCCTGTCAGCATTTTTCTGACATGCCCACCCAGTAGGGATTTCTTGCTCCATTATTTAATTTTCTTTATTTTTTGAAACATTTCCATTTAAGATTAAGACAATTTCTAAAGTAAGAATAGGTTTTCCGTGTCAAAATGTGACTGATATATGGGAGGTTTGTTTACTTGTTAAGAAAATACTATAATACTTTTTTCTGAATATTGGTGTGGTTTTTATCAGTGCTTCTATAAGTATTCAGTTTTTATTGCCAGTTTTTTTTTTTCTTTCTTAAATATTTGCCTTTCTGTAATTCAGACACTAATAAAATACCTGAGTGAAATAATTAATCTCTTTCTTGGTCAACAAATGCATGAGAGACACTCCAGGAAGTGTGAATACAATGCATAATGTTGATCTTCTATTCATTCAGAACTTAGGGGCATATGTTTAAAGATAAGCAGTCTGTTATTTGCTCTGTGCATGGAGGACAAATACGCCTATTGAACTGTTTTCAGATGTTAATTTTTTTCCTACCCTATTTTTAGGAAAAGCATATACACCATAAGTTTTCTTCTGTTTGCTAAATACATAGCGAAGTTTTATGACATAAAGGCTCTAGAGGCTGATGTTTTATGGCTGTACAGGTCAAGGTACTCTGAGAAATTCCCTTTATCTTTCTGGAATCAGTCTGTGAAGCCTTTGTGTCCAAGTTGTACTATGGTCCTAAGAGGTCAGAAAAAGAGACTAACAGTACTCTTACAACCTGATTTGCCAACACCAGTGCGTTTACTGATTCAGTGAACAAATGTGAAACATGAGTACTAGTGTGGAAAAATCCTATTGGTAGAAAAGAAAAATAAATGCATGCTTTTTTATTTACTGAGGCTATATATATATATATAGCCACTGTATATATACCTATACAAAGTGTACTATTATCAGTACACTTTGGGATTGTGTGTAAAGCCTTACAATGCTTGCTTATGCAATTATCCTGTGCATTTGCATGCTTTGTGTCTTAATTAGCAAGTGTAACATAGTCTGAATAGACAATCTGTGTGACCTAATAGAATACTGTTTTTAAAACATGCATGTACCATCTTATAATGATATGCCAAAATACTTACTTATGATGTCCTAATAATTCTTGATTTATGTCAAGTGTGCACCCTTGGTTCACTGAAAATAGATATTTTCTCCTCATTCATTTCTTTTCATTCCTGAAAGTCTCACAAGAACAACAAGCAAACAATCATGTAAATAGGAAATATTATGTGAATTTATTTTTTTTACTGAAATTCCAAACCAGCATGTGCTAGTCTGCCTTTTGAACAGATGATATATGTAACTGTAAATGTGAACACAGTAACCCATTTTTTTAAAGTTGATGGTCATTGTTAAAAAAATAACACAACAAAACACAAAAAAGATGGATTTCCCAAAAAAGAGAATAATAGCACGTTCATGTTAAATTAGTGGAAATTTTCCAGTTATTCTAGTGGAAAGATTTTAATTTTGTTCTGGACATCAAAATAATTTCTACCCTTTGGCTACTCACAAGTCTTAATTACCTGGTAACTGTTGGATTTATATTTTGTGTCCCTTGGTTCATTAAAGCAACTACTTACATTCAGACATGGACAGACTGTTCAGATGTATATTTTATGGATTAGCAAATCTTTCTTGCCTGAAATTACCTTTTTTAATTTATCATATGCTTATCCTAATGACTCTGTCTTGATCATATGAATTTCAGTATGGCTGACTTTCTATATGGCATGCAATCTTTATTCTCAAAGAGATGGAAAATTATCTCTTTCCCTCAATAGTTCACTCCAACTATCCTATCACAGTCACTGTTAAAAACAATTTTTATTTGCCTGCCATCACTTGCATGTTATACTGTTCTTTGCTTAGTTACAGAGCCCTTTTGTAACTGATATTTTCTCCATATGAACATGCTTGTACAGTAATCATTTTTGTTTTCGATCATCTTTTTGGTAAGCTAAATAGACAGAACTCTTTAAATCTTTCACTACAGGTATTTTTCTGCAGCCTTCATGTAATATTATGTCTTTCTCTGAGCCTACTCCACTCTTTAAACATGATTTTTAACATATGAACACCCAATCTGCATGAAGTATTCCTAAGTAGAGGAGTAAAATTATTTACTGCCATTCATGTCCTTTGGGTTTTCACTGTAAATGGCCTAATCAGTGTGACGTTAACATCCTGTTCAGAGTCTGTCTTTTCCAGGATAGTTTCCTGTTCTGTTTGTATGGCTTGTATTTACTGCCCAGGGATCCTTAGCTGTATTAAAATACATCTTGTATTAATTGGCCCATTTTGTCAGACATTGGGATTAACCTGTAAAAAATACTGTCATAGTTATTTACCACTCTGCTGCTCTTTGTGTGGCCTACTATTTCCAGATGGTAGTAACAATTATAAAGCTAGCCCACCTCTTAACAACTTCTCTTAGCAAGGAGATTGAATGAAATAATGCCTGCACAAACATAAGGCATTATGATATTTTATGGAAGAAGCAGTATTCCTCCTACTTCTAGATCTGCAAAGCACAATGGAGGATGAGAAGATCGGCTTCAAAAACCTGATAAGAAGCCTAGTCAGGGCATACCTTCTCAGGCAGGCTCTCAGTAAACTTTCAGAAAATGCTAAGAAGATTTCAGTATCTTCTGCCAAAGTAGAGAAATTTATCTTGAGTTACTGGTTTTAGTTCTACTGAAGCAATGTTTTGTCCTGTAACTTCTTCATGAGACCAGTTTTCTCAATGCATTCTTATCAATCTTTCTAAGTGAAGTACAAATATATATTTCCCACCGTACGCTTATCTATAATGTTGCATTTTTCTCCTACTGAAAAACCTCTATACAGGATCTCTTATTTTTGCCTTGGGCAAGTCATTCTCTCATATGCAAATATTGTAAATAATGCAAAATTTGGGAGTTCTGGGGGTTTTCTTCTTAATCCATTCAAACTTAATACTCAGCAGTTTTTATTTTGAAAATCCTTCGCTGAATAAACCTCTGTAGGACAAATCCTGTCCCTAGGGTACAACCTTTCCAGGTGAGTTATGAATCAAGAAGTGCAACAAGTACTGAAATCTGAGGAAACCTTTGGACAGGTGGGATTTCTCCATCAATGCTCTGTAGCTGTTTCAGTCTCCTCCACTATCTTTCCCTAAAGATACACTTAGTTATTGATCTGCTGACTACACAAGCCTACTGATAAGCTTTGCATCCTCTGTTGCAGAAGGTGTATCTGCTGGCCAAGTAAGCATTTTGTGGATAGAGAAAGGTGAAACAGCAAAGCTGCTTTCATTGTAGGAAGAGCCCTTTTTAGCTACAGGAGAGAAAAAAAAGTCACCTTCAAAGCTACAGAGAATGAACTCCTTCCTGAAAAATCAAGCCTGCAGAAGTGGGAATCGGTTTTGATTCTCTATGTGGGGAATCAAAATAATTCTTTATTTGGGAGAAGCAGACAAGGTTAGTCATTTTAGTACACAATGCAGTTGCTCTAGTTTGGCTTGCAAAAGAAATTTTTAAAAGTGATTTAAGAATTTAACATGAAAGAATCTTGGTAATCTTTGAACTCATTTTCTGAGTTTCCCCAGGTCATTTCTCACCAGTACTGTTTCAGAACTTTTTCCAGACCAGAGAAGGTCACCCATTGCAGGCCTGGAGATCAAGGATCACATAAATCTGGTAATTCACATTATCTAAGTAGGAAGATGAGATAAAAATTTAATCTGGGTCTGTTCTCCTCTGGTTGATCCATCTTGTGCTGCGATACATCTTTGTGTGGTGGATTGAACAAAAAAAACCCCCAAAGAAACATCTCCTTCTGCCTGCCTATTTTAGTGGTGTTTTTAGCCAGTTAGTCGTGGCTAGTTTAGTGTGGTATTCTGAAGTACCATGTTTTCCTTACTCGCACGAAAGTGTTCTTCAGTACTGCTTCAGTTTATGAGGTCAGTTTAAAGTCCTGTGACATTCAAATTTTGGCTTTGGTCTGACTATAAATGAGGGGCACACTGATAATTTGGTTTGATGATTTGTCCATAAGAAGCTGGATTTTAGCCACCAAATTAGCTGAGGTTATTACAGTGTTGTTTGGTGGATTATAGGCACATGACATGGAGTATAAATAACCTAAAGGAGAATCCATTGACAGCCATTTGGTGTTCCTTCAGGCTTTCAGCAGGAAATTTAACCTTGCAGTCAACCTCCAGTGATATGGTCTCTGTAATGAGTTAATTTCTTTATTAAAATGCAAATCAATTTCCTTAACATAAAAATGTATAATATGCCCTAAAACACAATTCTGGTGAGATACATACAGGATCATGTACTAAAATTTAAATTAATGTATATAAACTGTTACTGTACAATGGAAAGGTCTGTTACCTAAATGACATTTTATTTTTGGAAGTAAATGATAATTAGGAGGATTTAGTTGGACTGATTCATTGATGAAAAGAAAATTAATATGAAGCCAAGATTCACTTTGAGATGACAACTCAAAGTGACAACTGTTACTATTTTTTATCAGTGTAAGTTCCATCTTTTGGATGAGACTGAAATTGCTTATAGCTGGTGGTTATGAAACAGCTGGCACTTTCTGATAGCCTTACTATGAGTGAGCTTTATTCTGTGGAATATCTCCAAGGGTAAGGTGTCATCAAAAGTAACTTGTCTCTAATCTAATTCCTATATTATATCACTCAAAGTACTAATGTGTCATATGATTTCATACACAGCTTCTAAACACAGTATTATCTAGATAGAGTTCCAAGAACTGGGTACAAATCTCTCTAGAAAGATTATGCTGTAAGGGCTTCTGTGTGTTCTTCTCTGTGCAGCCAATGGAGCTTAATACCTAACACAAAAGTTGGTTGTCTTTTGCAGAGATCCTTTTAAGCACATAAATGAGATACATGAGAATTAGGAGAGATCATAAGAGTCTGGAACATCATGTTTACCACAGAGGTAACATGTGGTACATGTTTACCACATGTTTACCACAGTGCAGAGGACAACAGATTGCATGTGCAGAAAATCTGTAACGCATGCCTAGAGAGTCCTTTCTACATCAACATCAGCTATGAGGTGACTGGGCTTCCTGCATGAGACCTTCTGTGTATGACATCTGGGTATTAGAGCCACCTTCTAAATAAGGCCCATGCTTTAAACTGACAATAGAGCTGCCCATGCTTTAAACTGACAATAGAGCTCTCACAATAGAGCTAGGCTTCTAAATTATGTTGGAGGTCCACTGTTTTCTCCTTACCTTCCTAGCATGGTGTCTATCCAGCAGGTTTGAAAGTAGAGTGTTCTAACCTCAGAAGAACATGGAATTTCCAGGGTCTTTTCAGTTTTGTGTGGTCGCTGCAGACTTCACTATAAAAAGAAACTTTTTGCGTTAAAGACATTCTGAACTCTGTTTTGTTATTACTTGTCCTGTTCTTGTGCATGGAAAATTGCCTTGCCAAGATGTGATTTGAATACTTTCCAATTAAAAGAAAAATCAAAGCTAATTCTTTCTTCATGCATCTTCCATCACTCTTTTAATTTTTATTCTCCAAATGATACTCTTTCTTTTCCTCTGTATCACACACAACCCCTGTTTCTTACTGCAACGTAGCCAGTTCCCTTTCACAACTCTGCTGACTTTGTTAAAGGATTATGTTTATGAGATTTCATTTTTTCAGTTAAAGGTTTAACTTGATTTTCCTCCCGTTACCTTGCTGATCTTTTAAGCCAAAACAGCCCAAATCCTGTTTCCTACTTTTGCCCTGATTGTCAAGATAGAAGTTTGACATTCCAAAGCTTTATCAGCTTCTTTTCTGCTTCCTACTGTATACTAAAGTACAAATACTAAACTTGTTGCTAAGCTTATGAGATCTCTAAGTACAAATCTGTTTTCTATTATGCTCAGCTCTGTGTTAACTTTTGGTCAAGTTGGCACTATGCCTCACAGTCATGGTGAAAAGGAAAGATGTCTCTTACCTTTCTTTGCTCAGTCACAGGTCCTGTATTTAATGATCCTTCAGTGCTTCACTGTGATATGAATTATTCCAGAAAGGAATGAGAGGGTTTGCACAAACTGACCGATATTTACAAGCCATCTGTGCATGCTGAACCACTCCATGGTTTCTCATATGTGTAACACTAGCTTCCGTAGACAGTTGCTTACAGCTGACATGAAGCTTGTGATTTCCACTATTTGGCTACATCAGATGATAATCAATCTTTTTGCGCTCTTACAATGGGTGTTGTAAGGTCATCAGCCACTGTAGATGCCACCAGAGAAGGACCATGGCACAATTAATGGTGTAGTTTTACATGTGTATCTGATACTAATCTGCTTGTGTCAAAAATTGCTTTTAGGATTTTCTCATAAGGGGCAGACCTTTAAAACCCCATTCTAATCATTGATATTAAGATTGAAACAGTGCAAAAATTCAGTGATTGCATATGACAACAAGGTTCATGACCACAGGAGAATGTGAGCTGACTTCTAGATCATTTGAACCATCAGTCAAAAAGCACTCTAAAGCTTCAGCGTCCAGATATGAGCATAGAATCACTGGTATTGACATCTATGCAAAAGGTAAAATAGATTGTGGAAAGCAAGAGTTATGATCTGATCTTAAGGTCTCAAGGTGTAAGAGTAGAATTGAAGAGCAGCTTCCAGACTTTTGTTATATAGGTAGAGAACTATTACAATATTTACCTGTAAGAGTGAAAAGAAGGGACTTGTCCCAGCTCTTTGGATGGTTACTGTTTTAATGTGCATGGTTCTGATTTTTCTCACGTAGTGCACATATACAAAAGAGGTTTCTACTGCAAATACTCTGCCTCCTTAGCAATGTTAAACTATCTTATTTGAATAAATAGGAATGAATATTCTGAATATTTTCCTGTATTATTACTATTTTGACAGTTCTCTTCCAGAAAGTAGTATCTGTTATTGTAATGAAAATATAAGCAGAAATGCCTACTCCCCCCTCCTCTCCCTGATAGTTTTTGAACTATTAGTAATGTTAGGGGCTTTTGTATCAATATGTGGTGAACAGAAGTAAAATTAATCACTTCTCAGAAACTTTGAAATCACTTAGGTTGAGACGTTACAGTGCTATCAGCATTCTTTAAAGAACTGATTTGAAAGGCTGTCCAGAGCTTCCAAAAAGACAGTGTGGACTGTAGTATTCATGGATTAGTCTAGCAATTGGTGGTTTTAATACACTGTTGTACATTCCTGCAATAACAGAATGATCAAGTCAGACTTTTAAACTGTAAACTAGACTGTAGCCCATGTCCAACATGGAAAGAGTGATTCCCAGGAACAAAGTTAGATTTCCAAACAAAAATTTCAATATTTGATGAGCTTTCTGACAAAGATTAAGTGTATTTTTAATACTATGCTAATGATTATAGCAGAGTAGGCTATAATATATCAGAATGTAGCAGAATGGAAGTCCTGCAGGTTGGTATAATGAGAACTATTATTGTCACTTAGAAGATTGAGCTGTTTCATTTAAGCAGTTCTGAATGCCAAAATGCTGAAAGTAAAATATCAGCAGTTGTTAACTGTAACGATTTTTAAATCAGGATCATTAAACAGAAGGATTACTGCAGGAGCTAGTGATGAAAGCTGTAGCAATAATGCATCCATTTAGCAGGCATTCAAGATGTAGCAAAGAACATGACTGTTAAAGTTAACAGTTCATGATTTAGAAAATTTTACTTCAATCTTAAGCATTTTCCCATAAAACAAACCGATTTCAAGTAATGTTTTGTGTATGTTGCTGTTGAGACTGCAAGCAGTCTTTATTGGTGGCGTGTGCTTAAGATATCATGAAGGGGTGTAAACTACTATGCAGAGGGGAGGAAATTATATATTCTCACAGGTGCACCTTTTTTCTGCAGTGATGAAAATGAATGAAAAAGAAAAATTAAAACAATTGAAAACAAAACCAACAAAACCTCCATTGTTGTATTGCTCTAACTTTGCTATAAGTTTATGGAGTTGTCAAAACAAGACAATGTACATAAAGTTTATATGTTTGGCTAGTGTTAGCTAATGTTCCCACTTAGCTCTGTTGTACTGAGTTTTGTCTCTATTTGCCAAGACTTGAGGTATTAGACTCTAATGCTTAGAGAGTTAACTTTCTAATGAAACGAAATCTCGATTTCTTGATAAGGAAGTTCTACTTGTGGGTGTCATGCTTCCTGGATTGTTCCATGCCACAGAGCATATAGTTCCAAATCACTCTGCAGGAGGAAAGTAGTAAAAGGAAGATGCAGCCTGCATAATCAATGACATAAAAGAGTGGTTTTATAAGGATCGCATTCAAGAAGGCTCTTGAAGTTGTGTTGAGCTTCCTTAGCAAAAATAATTTCTCCATTCTTTTTCTTCCCTCTGCCTCTCACTTTTGAAATATTTACTTTTGGAAGAAAATACAGGAAATAGTCTAATGTACAGTGAAAGCATTATTTGAAGTAGGCATGAAAGTGCAACAGAAACATCATATATTTTAGAAGCTTCTATATAGGAAACAAAATGTGATCTTGAGTCACAATGAAAAAAAAACCTGCAGAAAAGCTGATGGTGATACAATAAGATAGTAAAAGATCCATAAGATGTTATTAGGAATACCAAGAGAAATAAAACTAGAAAGAAGAAAAGGAGTCAGTTTTATTTGGGAAGTATGGTGTATATTCTCAGGACACTTAACAACGTGTCTCTAATTAAGAATTATTTTTTGTGTATTGTAGAAGAAATCTATTGTACTACATGCAGTAACCAACAAAAATCTGACCCTAGAAAAGCTTGCCATCTAGTTACATGGCCAGAAAACTTCCCCTGAACTGGTTCAAAAAAATCAAGGGAACCACTCAAGTTTGTTGTTGACACTATTACAACCTATAAAAAGGAGAATTTCCTATGAGGTAATAGGTTTCAAGCAATGCATGCAATGCACAGATCTGAATCTTGCAAAGGGTGAGGTAGAGTGGGTGGTGGGAGATAAAAATTACTCTGCTGTCTTTAGTATTTAGTTTTCCTTAGAATACTTCTATTTAGAATAATTATACATAACATATGCAAAACAAATGTTGTTGAACGTACATAGATGCCACAAAAAAACAAGTGAGGTTTCAGCTTCCCTTCTTTTTCTAACTGAGAACATTTATAGAGTTTTGAGCATATAAGGCATATAAAAGTCTGGAAAGTGAAGTACAGGCACGGTCTGTACTATATAATATGTTTCTTTTTTCATTAAAAAAATGAAGTTTTGTCAGTGCCATTTATATCTTTATTTAAGAATGTGCATCTGGTGCTTTTGAGAAGAGCATGCAAATGATGGATTCTTTACAGGTTCGGGATTAAGTAAATTCAGACTGCTACAGCATCATCCTATTCGATGCTGCTGAAAGGAACTAATCAAATAATCTATAAATATCTTCAGTGTCCTTTTCCCTCTGAGAAGCAAGTTACTTTCTGTGAAATTAATTTCCATATTGTGCATGCTAAACAGAGTGAGTGGCAACTCTCCTTTCAAATATGTATTTCTCAGTGCAGAAATGCTTGCATTATCAATCTAATCTAGGTAATAATCAATAATCAATAAACAATCTTATCTAGGTAAAAATTTTTACATTATTGTAATTATAACATGGGTATAAATTTATAAATAGTGAGGTGAGTGCCTTTCTGATAAATCTGTTCTTGATCATGACAATGCAGTATTCTGCCATGTATCCTAATGGACAACCTAGGATGAAGGCAGGTGAAAACCTGGAATGTAGCCAGTCTGTATCACAGAATCATTAAGGTTGGAAAAGACCAACCTTATCAGCAAGTCCAGATCATCAAGTCCAGCCATCAACCTAACACCACCATGCCCACTAAACCATGTCCCGAATTGCCACATCTACACGTTTTTTTAACACCTCCAGTGATGGTGACCCCACCACCTCCTTGGGCAGCCTGTTCCAATGTTTGACAACTCTCTCAGCGAAGAAATTTTTCCTAATATCCAATCTAAACCTCTCCAGGTGCAACTTGAGGCCATTTCCTCTTGTCCTATTGCTAGTTACTTGGGAGAAGAGACCAACACACACCTCACCACAACCCCCTTTTAGGTAGTTGTAGAGAGTGATACTCTACAACTCAGCCTCCTCTTCTCCAGACTGAACAACCCCAGTTCCCTCAGCCGCTCCTCATAAGACTTGTGCTCCAGAGCCCTCACCAGCTTTGTTGCCCTTTGGACATGCTTCAGCACCTCAACGTCCTTCTTGTAGTGAGGGGCCGAAAACTGAACACAGTATTCGAGGTGCAGCCTCACCAGTGCTGAGTACAGGGGCACAATGACTTCCCTTGTCCTCCTGGCCACACTATTCCTGATACAGGCCAGGATGCTGTTGGCCTTCTTGGCCACCTGGGCACACTGCCAGCTCATATTCAGCCCCCCAAGTCCTTTTCCGCCGGGTAGCTCTCCAGCCACTCCTCCCCAAGCGTGTAGCGTTGCATGGGGTTGTTGTGACCCAAGTGCAGGACCTGGCAGTTGGCCTTATTAAACCTCATATGGCTGATCTCAGCCCATCGATCCAGCCTGTCCAGATCCCTCTGCAGAGCCCTCCTACCCTCCAGCAGATCAACACTCCCACCCAGCTTGGTGTCATCTGCAAACTTACTGAGGGAGCACTTGATCCCCTCATCCAGATCATCAATAAAGATATTGAATGGTTGACCCTGTTTCCATTCCTGTAAATTTCTGGATCCATCCTCCTCTTTTGCAGAATGATATTCCTGGAATATCCATAGGCACAAGTCCCAAAACCTAATATGGCTTAAAATATAACTGTCTTCAGCTCAGCAGGCAAAAAAGGCAACTTCCTTTACTGTTTAGTTTCCTACAGATGTGTTTGTTAGAGAACAATGGATCTGCTACTATCAGCTGACCAAGAGGTAGGAAAAAATGGGTCCAATTTTAACTACTGTGCTTTCTACCCTGGATTCCTACATATTCTGAAAATTTTCATTCAATTTTGATACCTGAGAAGGCACTTGAGTCTTTTAAGGCTTCCTTGACTGAACATTTTAGTGCTTAACTACATTTTTTGTCATATACTTGTATTGACTTTTTTCATCAGTAAGAGTGCTGATGGTACTCTTTCTCCTTTCCAAAAGAAAACAGAAAGAGAATAAAAGTTCTAGCACCAGAAGTCTTTGAGTCGTCTGTTTCTCTTGTCAGATTTTTCTGAGATTGAGCTTCAAGAACTGCTGTGTTTGGAGAAAGACATATTCACACACCATGTAAGCCTCAATATCTTAGAAAATCCCATTTAAAAATAATTACAATCACAGAATCACACACAGAATCACAGAATCACTAGGTTGGAAAGGACCTTCAACATCATCAAGTCCAACCATTAATCCAGCGCCACCATGTCCCCTAACCATGTCCTGAAGCACCACATCCACACGTTTTTTGAACACTTCCAGAGATGGTGACTCCACCACCTCCCTGGGCAGCCTGTTCCAATGCCTGACCACCCTCTCAGTGAAGAAATTTTTCCTAATATCCAATCTAAACCTCCCCTGGCGCAACTTGAGGCCATAATGTGTCAGCTGTGGTTTGAGGCAGAGAACACAGATTTAATACATGATTGAAAAATGGAATGAACCAATCAAAATACAATTTGGAATAGTTTTTCTCATATTCTGTCCTGTTGGAAGGATAGCATCTTTGAACAATGCTGGCTGAAGCCTAACTCTAACCTCAGGGCATGAGTCACCTACTTGATAGCAGTAGTCACTAAAGAAAACAGTTAAAGAAAATATGTTCTTGCACTGATTTCCATGTCTTTAAATTCACTCACTTTGGATTCCCAGTAGCCACTGGATTATCTTATTCTGGACTATAGACATAAAAGTAGAAATTCACTCCGTTTACATTTGGGTTGTCAGTAATATAATTTTACTTTTCAGTCTAAATTGAACCAGCTTGAACTGACTGCAAAAGATTATTCTCTTATGATGTATGTTCTACATACATTTGGAGGTATGACTCATTTTAAAAATCTGAAGAAAGAGTTCATTCTGTTCTAATTTAAACCTACACATTTTACGAATTCTCTTTTACACCTTCTTCTTTCATGAGAAAGTATCCTATTATAGAACAAAAACTTATGAATTATTAGAAAGATTAGACTTCAGAAATGTAAAATTGACAACCAATCTATGGATAAAATTCTATAAATGTTTAATACTGTTATGCAGCATCTTATTGTTTATATTTTTGATACATAACATGGCCTTTCCAATGATTTTCACAAGATATCTTCTGCAAATTTCACATCATATCTTTAAAAGGCAGTTTATTGTCATTCAGGTGTAAGTTATGTGCCTGCTCAACTAAAACATGGTTGTAGTTTAATACTAGCAGTGATAAATTGCTGGAGTGAATTCATGCAAACAGGGAAATTGAAATTAAATTCATCACACTAAGAAAACCATTCCTCCCCATGTAAATTAGTAGCTTTTCTGCTAAAATCAATTTGTTTTGGTAAATTATGCAAAAATTCTCAAAGGACTTAGGTAGATGATTTATTATACTCTTGGCTGTTTCATATTATTAGAAAATGAAATTTATTCACACAATATTAGATAGCATAAGCTGAGAGCTTTAGTGACAATTTCTGTTTATTACAGTTAATCTAGGTTGTCTATGATGACAGAATTCCCACAATATGTAGAACATAATCTTTATGAGAGATGCTTTTTATTAAACTGTACACAAGTGTTCTTCATTTGAATAGAACAGATCAATTACTTCTGTATTGCAAGACCTTTCAATTGTTCTCATAATCTCTGATGAAATTCAGTATTTCCATGAAAACTGTTTGTATTGTGAATTCTTGAAACATCAGAACTTAAAAAGCCCCTCAGAAAATAAACAGCTCCTCAGATATTTTGAACAATGTAAGTGGGAGTTATTTAAAATTATGTTAGGCATCTTGGTCAGAGTTCTAAAAGTAAGTTTTGTAGTTCATTTAGGCCAAAAGAGTCCTGCAGCTGAAATCGTCAGTGTTCATATTAAATGCATGTTGCTATCATTTGACGGGATCTACACCCCTAAGAAATACAAAAATGTTGTGGTAGAGATACCAGGGTTTGGGGGTAGGGTGTGGAGAATAGGAGTCAATCAAGTAATTAATGTCTAGGCAATAAAGCATAGAGGCAAGGAAATATATTAAACATAATAAATATGCATTTTTATATATATTTTTTTTACTTCTTAATTACGGAGTGTTTGGCTTGGCAATACAGATTGTACCTATGTTTTTGTAAGAATTTGTTCTGTTGAACGCCATGGGAATTAACCAGCTCTGGTAAGTACAGCAGGTTTGCCACTATCAATTGCATCTGCCCATTTTGCTACCCAGGTTTAATTGTATTATGTGCCACCAAGCAGAAAAACCATTAGCCCAAAGAGAGAAATAGGCAAACACCATAGAACTCAGTTTAACCAGAGTGTAATTAGAAAAGACAACAGAAAGGCACTTTTCTAAAACAAAATGCTGTTGCTTGCCTTATTTCAAAGATCTATTGCAAAGAGGGATCTTTGTTACTTTCAGCTAGTAAGTCATAATCCTAATGAACTGTGATTACTTTTTATAGAGGAAAGTGTAAAACAACTTTAAAAGTTGCTACCAGTTCTCCCTTTAATAATTTCTTTTCAGAAGATAAAATAATTTTTACATGAAATAAAATACATCATGCAAAATATTGTGAATTTGAACTTTCCTATCAGTTTTAAACATCAGACAGCTTGCCTCTGTTATCTCAGAAGTCTTTACTTATCTTTATGCAAAGTCCAATTAAATTAATATTTTTAGACAAAATTTAAATATTTCTTTTAACCAACAATATCAGTTAAAAAATTAATCTTCTATCACAGAGCTACTTTACATTCACTAACTCGTGTCTAGGCATGTTGCTTACACCCTGAGTCAGTGAAATGTAGCAGCAGGTCTGAAGGGCAAGTGAAGCTTTGTGAATATTAATTACAATGTCAATGGGCTAGCAAGACCTCCAAACCCCCAAGGATAATGTTATATAGTGCCAGGTGACAAAATGTGATGACCCTATAGATGGCCACATTAATTGACCATTGAATCTGGCAGTTTACAACGTGATTTACAAGTGTATTCCTAAACCTTGCTTCATGAACTTTATTATGTGAGGTTTAGGATATCAGAAGTTTGTGACCATGATTTCTTTACTAATAGAAGGCAGGTCAATTTGCATTTTCTTTGTAAATTTTTATTTATAAGAGTCTAGCTCTATTCCATTTTTATAAGAATACTATATGTGAGAAAAAAATAATAAGTACATGACATTTCTGGAAAGCTTTTTTCTATGTTATATGGCTCCTACCATCAGCTACCATGGTATGTGAGTTTTACACAATGTTATAAGTTTACATTTAAAACTATTACCTTCAATGCTTTGTGCCATTGAATAGTTACGTGATGTAGATAAGCCTTATGACTTAAACAATAGATCATTCTTCTTCAGAAAAATGCGTTCCTCTAATCAAAAGGGAACTATACAAATGTAATTAAAGCCACTTTTATGACACAGTTGCTATTTTATACACTTCAGTTCGCATACTAGTAGTGTTCAAAATCTTACTTGGAAAAATTAACACATCTTTTATTGAAACAAGTTTACTTTTCTTTAATTGGTCCATTTAAATTAATGAAGTAAATTCTTTTGACTTGTAAGAACTTTCTTTTATAACTTTCGGGTAACAGATTGCCATGGCAGCCTGGAGTATCAGAAACATTTTTCCATAAAGCGGGAGGAGAGACGCGAAACAAGCGGTATCATGCTGAGGGTCATCCACGAGATGGCAGTAGCGGGATAAGTTCGTAGAAGTTCGAGCGTTTATGAAACTCTGCTCTTTGCTTCTGGAACTTATTTCGAAATTTAATTTGGATCAGGGAGAAGCGGAGACAGAAGTTGCTTCCTTTGTCATCTTCTTGTTCCCAGAAATATAATGCGATTGTAAAGTAGGGACCGTAAATTTGTATGTAATCCTCTCTGACCTCATTTAAAACTTTTTTTTTTTTTTTTAAACTGGTCATTGGTGCAGCAGAATTTCTGCTACACAAAATGCTGTGAATAACATTTATCCTGTCTCCCTCCATCCCAATTCTGTTGTCGATGAAGGGACTAAACTCAAAGATTTTAAGCATTTGTATTTGTTGAAGGTCTGCAAGAATGTTTGTTTTGAATTAAGCACTTGAATGAATGTCCTAGTTTTCAGTCATGCTACACATCTCCCAGTACCTGTACACTTGAATGAGGTCTGATTGCAAACAGGAGTTTTGCCAAAGACTTAAGATCTGAATTTGAAAAGGTATTTATTACCTCTCCCCTGTAAAAATATGTTTCTGAGAGCTATTCCTGTATACTGCTAAATTTTGAGGCATTTCAATTGCCTCAAAAGCAAAGCAAAACAAAACAACACAACACAAAAAAAGAAGAGAGGGAACTGAATATTCCTTTAGCATTTGTTTTGTCAGTAATGCACTCTAGTTAAAATTCTTTATCAAATGTAGTGACTAAGTGAATGAATAGATGGTAGTCCTTCCTTTCTTGACATGGATATGTCTGGTTGATTCATGTTCCTCCGGCTTAGATGTCTATCATGCCTAATGTGGAGCTAAATAATTCTGTGCTTTCTATAGACCAGACACTGGATTTCAGCATCTTAACCCTCAGCAATCTCTGGACTATCTCCACTTACCAAAATCTGATGGAGAGAAAACCCCTATATCAACATGTTCAAGTATGAAGTTTGTAAAATGAAAATGATTGAAAATAACATCTACCTTATCTGTTAAATACCTGATGGTGTTAAAGAATTGAGTCATCCCTTGAAGCTGCCTTTCTCTGCTGTCCATATAGGAAGCCTATAATGACCAGGTAAATTGATGACCTGGCTTCAGCCAGGATAGAGCTGGTTTTCTTCACAGAAGCTAGCGTGAGGATAGGTTTTGGATTTGGGATGAGAAACTGTTGATAAGGTGCTGATGTTTTGAGTTGTTGCTAAGCAGTCAAGGACAGTCCAGCTTCTTGTGCTGGCCTGCTAGCAAGGAGGTTGGGGGTGCACAAGGAGCTGGGAGGGGACACAGCCAGGA
This sequence comes from Phaethon aethereus, assembly GCF_964289735.1. Classification (NCBI taxonomy): domain Eukaryota; kingdom Metazoa; phylum Chordata; class Aves; order Phaethontiformes; family Phaethontidae; genus Phaethon; species Phaethon aethereus. Next base: position 14,496,665 of record NC_138589.1, on the reverse strand, counting down.
CAGCTGACCCAGGCTGGCCAGAGATATTCCCTACCATACAACATCATGCCCAGTACATAAACTGGAGTTAGCTGGGGGGCGGAAATCGCTGCTCGGGGACAGGCTATCGATTGCCGGGTGGTGAGCAATCGCTGTATTGGGCCTCACTTGTTCCTGTACATTCCTTTTTTGGTATTATTATTGTTGTTATCATTGTTGTTTCCTTCTCTCTTGCTGTCCTATTAAACTGTTTTTATCTCAACCCACGAGTTTTTTCCCAATTCTTTCCCCTGTACCACTGTGGGGGGAGGAGTGAGCGAGCGGCTGCGTGGCACTTCGTTGCCGGCTGTGGCTAAACCACGACAACTGGGTAGATGTCTTTAGTGAAGGGACTCTCCACTAGGTGAAAAGATTTCATTACACAAAACTGAAATCCTGTGTTTGAGTGCTTTCATGCAATAGAGTTTCATTCTGGAGATTATATTTTTGCTTCTTTTTCTGACATGCAGAATGTGTGCGTGTGTCAGACTTATTTGTAAATGTCCAACAAAACCTTAATCTTTTACACAATATGTTGACATAGTAAAGAGAGATGAAGTATATATCTCATAATTTTTAAACCTATTGCTGGTATTTCATAGTCTACTTTTTTACATACTAGGAAGGTATGTAAAGGAGCTCAATATTTTTGTTTTATTTAAGATCTTGCTGGTAGTGAATTTATTGTGGCTTTGCACAGAAAACAAAGCAGGTACCTTATTTATGTGGAAGCAATTTACAGACAAAACTAGTGTTTTATCTGAATCCTTATTTCAGAGAATCTTATAAACATCGTGTCATTTGGATTTACAGCTTTTTTTGAGGAAGCAAGCATATGATGTGAGTAGTTACACACGTGAATGAAGAGTTACACTTACATCATCTGACTAAAATAATAATGTTCGTTCTTTTGCTCTTGTTCCTATCCTGTTCAGTAATGGTCTAAACAGTGACTGCCCAAATGATTTTTCAGCAATGAATACCAAAATTCCTTCATCTATCCACAGACTTTGAGTGGAAGTATTTATTGACCTACAATGTCAGTTTTTACAAATTATGTTTTGCATATATTTTGGTAAATCCAGCAATATTAAAAGGTAGTCTAGTACAAAAGAGGGTGTAGAAATCTCAAGAGACACAGGTCTTATCCTTCATGAGAATTGACAAAAGCTTTTAAAAAGTCTCCAAACAAGCAAAATAATAAAACACAAGAAAACTGACCTCAAGATGTGTACTACAAAAACATATCATGCATCTTCACCTGTGTTTTTGTTTATATTTTCATGGACTTTCCCCTGAGACTGAAAGAGGCCAAAGGAAAGAACTAAAAATGGGTTACTCATAGCATCCTCCATTTAAATCTTTAGTCTTTTGTGAAATTTCTGAAAATAGTAATTTCCAAATCATTTGCACTATCTTGCCACTTCCTGTTCAGTCCACTCTTTTGTTGGACTGTTTTTTTGTAATAGAAAATTATTTGGGAACACAGGTGTTACTTGCATCTTGTATTTTTTTTATTATTCTCACTCAAGAGCAGGACAAGCATGACCATTCACCATGCAGATGTTTTGAATCTATAATGCCTTTTGGTACCAGATAAGGGTAGAAATGATCCATCAATTTGCCTGAAAAAAAACAGAGTAAGTGATAGTGATTAGCCTGCTTTGCTTGTTTTCTTCTTACTGGTTATCTATAGCTCATTAACACTGCTTAACTGTTTTTCTCTTGATTTTCATTAGATTAATTCAAAGAAGAGGGAGCAGGAGTTAAAACCTGATGTTATCAGACTAAGTCTCAAATCTAGTTTTCTGTAATTAAGAGCTCAGTTCAAGTCTAGGGCATTCCCAGAGAATTAGAGCTTTTGATTACAGATGTTTGTTAAAGCCAGACTTATATTTTTGTTGTTATCCTTGCTCAGTTGTACAGTTTGTGACTCACATTTACTGGGTTTGTGTGATGATTTGTCATTTTCTAAATTCATGTTATCTTACCCCTACCTTCTAAATTCATACTGCCTTTCCCCACAAGCTTTTGCTGTGAATGGCTTTTGGATTCTATGTTTTTATTTAACCTCATGCCAGTTCAGAAACCTAGCCTACACTAGTTATTTATCTCCTATTCCCCTTAAACTAGTGTAGATATTTAGCTTTATCAATCTAGAAGCTAGGTAAGATTAATCCTAGGTGTCATTTTGCTATCACATTTGGAAAAGAACTAATAATGTACATTATCATTTAGAAGGACTGAGTCTTTAAGGATGCAAATTTCAGGAGCGCTAGTAAAATGCATATCTTCTTTATTTATATGTAACTGTATCTTCTTAGATCTGCTGTCTTCTTTAATTGATGGAAACCTTCAAAAGTTATGTACCATTCCAAGGCAATGTACCATTTTTTTTCCTCCTGTATTCTCTTGGCAGAGAATATAGAAACAACAGACTCCCAGATGCGTAAAGACAATTAGCTATTAATCAAATCTCCAGTATACTCTAATTTGACACTAATTACTTTGTTATAATTCATTAATAAATATTTAATTTGGCCTTGAGCATGTACTGCTTGTTTGTTCCTGTAAAGACCTAGCATGAAATCATTGTTTCTTGTAACATTATATCTACAACTGATTCAGCAGCAGGATTAGAATCTAAGGAGCACAGGTTAATGGAAAAGTTTCACTATTGCCTAATACTAGCACAAACAACAGGTTTAAAGAACCTGGTAACTTTTCATTTCACTTAGAATTTAAAGTGTCTCTACTTTATATGTTATTGTCAAACAATAAGGAACATTGTGTTTCTGTGTACCCATCTCTTTAAAAGTATGCTGTGTTTTGATCTCAGTTTGCCTGAGTGATACATAAGGTTCCCCAAGAACTTCCTTTACAAAGTAATTAAGCATAATTATTTTCATGCTTACATATAGATAACCCAAGAAGCTAATTTAAAGTGTGTCACTTTATTCACTTTGCTACCTTCAGGCCTTTTAATACTGTTAGAGATTGTAAGTACTTCTGAAACTGGGTACATTGTTTGTCACAGTAGCGGCTCACAATTTAAGAAATCTCTACCACCACTCACTTCAGAAAACGCTTTTTTGGGACTGACTTAATGTTACAGAGTATGTGACATACATAGAAACACAATGACAGGTCTCTTGCTCCTGTTAAACACCATTGTGTTAAAAAGACTGGTTTTCTTCTGCAAAGGTGCTGAATGCTTTTGCTTGTTAGTTAAAAGATTCTGGAAAGGAGGAAATGAAATCTCTGGTACCTTTGGAGTGTGAAAAGGGAAAATAGTGAGGGATTGTTCTTGCCCACTGACACCTTGATTTTGCATGTTTCAAAGCAATCCCATGAAATGTTTTCAGCTGCACTGTTTTTAAATTATTTTTTTCTTTTCTTAGAAGATGCATTAATATAGTATATAGTTATATCTACGTATATGCAATATGTATTTGTAATATATGTTACAGATTACGTATGTGTATGTGTTTTATTCTTACACCCTAAAAAGGCATAATTTTTTAAAGTCACTGTTCTCAAGTAGGATGGGGAAACATTTGAACCTGTTTCTATGTCTGTTTTACTTTTCAACTGCATTGAAACAGGGGAAAAGTTTCCATGAAATGTAGAAAGAACTAAATAGTCATCAGAGACAGTAAAAAAAAGATGTCATAAGTTTTGCAGTGTCATAAAACCTTCACTTTTAGAACCGTTTTAACAGCTGGATAGTAATAAATTTGAATTTATAAGACATTAGTCTGGGACTTACTCTGAAATCTAAACAGTCACCCCTGAAAAGGCTTAAAATTTGAACTCAACTTGGAATCAGTGAGAGTTTCTTAGTCTGAATGTTGTCTTTATCTAGAAAACTTCTATTGAATTTAAAGACAGTAGAAGCTTGTACTTAAAGTTTGTCAACATTCTTTATTGTTAACTACATAAAGTTTATCATCTAGAGTACTCGCATACAATTACTTTTGCAAATTTTCAGCATTTGGTACTTCTTTATAGGGTGATCTAGGAAAATATTTTGAAGGTGAGTCATAGAATGGCGGTGTTTACAGACAGCTTAAATTTTATCTTAAACTGAGTGATTGTCTCTGTAGATTTTAGCAGATATGTCAAGATAAATGATGTGTATTCAGATTCTTTCTGCTCATGAGTAGAAGTATGTGAATGAATTAAAGCTAGGAGACAAAGAAAGAAATAGAAGAAATTTTGTTTTGCACATGCGAATGTGGAAGACTGACACCTTCTTTTAATCCTAAACAGTCAGTGCAAGACTGACAGTCTCTGTAAAGTTGTGCAAACAGGTTGGACAGGAAAGTTTGCATGGGTAGTTGCTCAAATACTACGTTCTGTAACAATTGACACCTGGAAGCCTTTATTATGGCCTTTCTTCTAAAGTTCCTATTTTTTAATGTCAGAACAGCAATCCAGGTGGGAACAAGCATTTCTAAATCAGAGAATGAGGCTGCATTGCTGTCAAAGACCATTGTTTTTATACTTGTCTACAGGCCCTAGATTTTGAAAATATCTTAAGTTCCATCATCGAAATACTTTTGAAGATTTGGGGCATGGTACAATCTGTGGTTATTTCTGTCCAGGAGAGTTGTTTTAGCTGATACAGTGATGAGTACCAGCGTAGGTATACACCCAGTTGTAATCAGCCAGTAGAGATTTCTGCTCTTTTGGTGCCCTCACACCATTTTCTTTTTTCAGCACAGAGATGCAATTTGATTCCCACAGTATCACCGCCACCCACATTCAGATAGACTAGCAGCCATGAATAGGGATGATGAAAAATGTACAGGAGAGGTAAAAACAGACAGTAGTAATCTAGAAATGCAGGAAACTGCATATGATTTCATCTTGTAGACTTGTATTGGTTGCTGCCATTTCTGATGGATGTTCCTAACCCTTAAAATCAGAAGTCTGGCCTGTACAAGTTCTTTAACTGGTGCGCATTTCTCCTGGATATTGAATATCATTCTAAATGGCCATCCAAATATATCGGAATGTTCAAAGTGGCTATTTTTGTCCTGTATTTATGGTTATGACTACCTTTTAACTCTTAGTGCCCTTGATATTAATAGTGTTTGTATGCATAGATTAAAGACAGGTATTCCTTTTTTCCCTCCTCTTCCCTACTGCTGACATATGAAAGCCTGATTCACCCTCTCTCTATCTAATGATTAGATATTAAAATCAGATAAGCTCACTAAGCTTTCATACTGACTTGAAAGGAATAAAAGAAGTGAACTCAATAATATGTGGCTTTGCTTTAAACTTAATTCCTTCGAGAATTTTTTTTTCACCTATTCTGTAATATGGGGGTGAGGTGGCGTTCCTGTAATTACTGAAGCTGTAACTGGAATAGTTTTCTAATCTAACACATTGAATATAATCCCTGCTGGTTTTCACTAGTGGTAAATACAAGAAAAATCTGTAAATAATGACTTAACCAAGCAACTTGGGTTATGTATCTGTTCCTGAACAGTGTTGTTACTTTAATGGTAGAGTAGTAATTCATAAAAATGCTCACTTTTTTCCCAGAGTCCCAAGTGCATCCATTTGCACCCTACCTCCTAGGCCATGCTATGTGTGTGTTTAGGAAAAGAAGCGGGCCAAAGTGAAAAGCATAAATAAATGAATGAGCAAAAATCATTCTCACAGTCTATGTTCTGTGCCCTTATATCAAGGGAGGAGAGATTACTCTTGTACAGAGATGCAAGCATTAAACTGAAGCTTAGTTGTTCTGTGTGAGGCAGTTTGACATTTGTGGATAATTGACATCTTATATCCAATTCTGTGTTATTTTTCCTATTTCCTTTTTTCCTAGCTATAGGATCAATAGCTATAGTCAAATTTAAGTAGCACAGGGTCCACGTATACTACTGTAGTTGATCAAAACTTTGTATAAATGGGCCATAAGGACCCTCGCTCCATTGTGCTGCCCTACCAGGTGGAAATAAATCATCTGGTAGTATAATTATAGTTTAGGTTGAAAGGGATCTCTGAAGGTCATTTGATCTGACACCCTGCTCAGAACAGATTGAGTAACACATTCTAATACGTCATAGAGGGTTTATAAAGAAAGGAAAACTTTAAAAATCTCTTATTGAGAGGGCTTGGGTAAAAAGATCAAGACAGACTTGAGCATTTCTTTCCTGTAACTCATTATTTCACAACTAACAAATGAAAGAAATGTCTTATAAATAAAGGTTCAATTCAATATCAAGAAAACCAGTGAAGAGTGCTGCATATGTATGATAATTGCCCTATAAGGAGATGATCTCTGCTACTTCTATTTGTGGGGAGGCAAATTTTGCATTTGGATATTGCATAGTTTCAATGGGAGGATTTTGGGGGGGTATTTTTTGGACAGCAGTTAGAATAGATACATAGGATGTACACAGCGATTGGGGGGCGGGCAGATTTAAAACGTACTAGACTACTATGTTTATTTTGAGAGCTGGTACATATTCCCAGGACAGCTTATCCATGTCAGGAATCAAAATTAACTGATTTTCAAACACTGCCAGTGCAAATGTTTTCCACAGAAGTCAGTGCAGAATTTTGTCCCAAATGTTTGATAATATTTGTTTGTCTGAAATATGATTTCTTAGTTTTCTATAGCAATATTTCACACTGAATTACTCCAGTGTCCTTCTGCCTTCTCAGAATAAGTCAGGTTTTCCTTTCCTTTGTGGTAGAAGGAACAAATAAAAGCTGCACAAAGTTTGGTGAAGACATGGCCCACGCTGTCCCTGTAGTCTTGTGTAATAGTTTTCTGAAACTTTTCAGGGTTGATTTTTTCTTTTCTTTTTTTTTTCTTTTTTTTTTCTTTTTTTTTTTTTTTAATCAGTGGGGAAATGGGAGACCACTAGCAGACATTGTCTATATTTAAACAACTCTGAGAGAAGATTTTCCCTTCAGACACCTCTGGTAGGGAAGAGCACCAATCCCAGTTCCAGACAGGAAAGAAGTGAGCTCTGCATTCAAATGCGTGGAATGAATATCACACAGCAGCTTGTGCTATAAGAAGCTGAGGCCATTGCTATGAAATACTGGAAGTAGATAAGTCAATGGATAAGCAGTGCCTTACTACAACTTATTGAAAACAATTCACTTGGGAAAATGTAGTGTGTGCTTAATGTCACCTTCAAAGAATTGTTTCATTAACTGATTTCTAGAATTAAAAATACAAATGTAATAATCCTGCATTTGCTTATCAAAACATCTGACTTGTGTGGGAAAATGGGCAGTGAAAAACAAGTTCACAAGACTGGAGAAAATGTCATGTAGAATACATGACCCCGCAAGCACAGAACTACATGCAACATATTTTAGGCTAAGGTTTAAGAAAAGTATTGATAGGTGCCTAAAGTTGGAATTCTAGCTTTTTATTTAAGCTCTTAATTGGGTGAGTTTTCCCATCAAAATCCTGACTGAATTCAGTAGGGGCTAGTTATCTCTGAAAGCCAGTTAACTGAGTTTGGGATTTACCTCTAGACTGCAGGGGATTTTTTTTTAATTGTTGACCTTAGGGTTTATGTACAAGTATTGTAGATTTGTATCAAAGGGCTCAAAAACTTGTTTGTTTGGGTTTTTTCCTCCAATTCTGAAAAAAAACCAAACAACAAAACCCCTAGAATTCTGGGAAACATTGATTAGTCTGGACTTTAGAAGGGGAATAGGTGCATCTGCAGTTAGATGGTTGAGAATCTTAGGTAAATTTAAAGCTCATTATGGAAGTACTAGTGAATCTAGGCCCCTACCAAGGTTCAGTGGTGCTATAAACAAGGCTAACTGGATCAGAGACTGTAACTTTGGTCTGCTCTAACCTAATTTTCTGCCTCTTGTGGTTGCTTTTGGCATCACATATACATAATCTGCCATATTTTGTAAATACACCAACCGCAGTCATTGTATTTAACACCTGTAGGTATGTGTGCCTGATTTGGCAGGGGAGGGCAGAGAAGGGAAGACAGATTGCTGCATCCATTCCTAGCAAATAAAAGTATAGATTACTGAATATGGAATCAATTTCCCCCGCTGATGCCCAGGTGACAAATTGTAACTCAAATGCCAGAGCTGAATAGAAGGGGATCTCTGTGTTTCATTTATACCTCCTAATCAATTATGCAGCTCTCAGCTAGAAGAGAAGTATTCCTATCCCACCGTGGACCTTGCTCCAGATATTACTTTATTACCTGATTGTCAGACAAACATGCCAAGTAATAAACTGATTTTCACGGAAAACACAGTAGGTGATACCAGTGTGTCAGCAGACAATCTTTTGAAAGCCAGATGACAAACAAAATCACAGATTGAGTTAGCGAGGTAGAATACAGTCCCTCTGACTTGCTATGAGACTAGGTAAAGAGGGGCAGGAAATGCCAGTCATTTTGATAAAGTGTCTGTTTATTTTAAGGCATAGAAAGGTTGCTTTAAAATAACTGAATGTTAACAATAAGAATGGTTGGTTAAATCAACCCACCTTGTAAAAAATAAATATATACTTATATTCATCAAATCTCATGTTTGAAGTTTGAGCTTGTTCTTGACTTTGATAATGTGAACAAGTTGAAATGGTTTTGGTTAATGAGTCAATTATATTCAGACCAGATCAACGTCATGCAGCATGATGTGCTTACTAAACTGCTGTGTAAATAGCTAGTAGCTTTCTACACGTCTCATACTCCTGACAATGCAGTGAAGAAACAGCATCACTTGTCAGCCTAAATTCGTGATTTTTCTCTCCCAAGACCTCCAACTTTTTTTCAGTCTTAATGTAAAGTACTAATATTGAAATGCAGACAAGTCTTCCACACCTGAATTTGGAATATATTGTAAAAAGGAGACCAAACAAAATATAGGAGTGTTAAAAATGATTAATTTTTCTGAAAGCTGTAGTAAAAGCTCTCAGAGGAATTTATCTGGGGAACATGGGAAACATGGGCTCACTTGAAAGAGTTTTGAGCCAGAATGTTTGATCCAGCTGCTCAGGGGTACATGGTGTGTTCCTGGGTTTACTTGCTGGCGTGATACCACATGAGTGAAAACATGTCCCCTTGGCTAAATTTATGCTACATACTCCACTGAATTTGAAGTTATTGGTATAAAATTCACCTATGCTAAAGGACATTTTCTTTTGTGCTTGCCTTTGTGTTTGAAAGAAAGCAAAGTGAACATACCGGATAAAGTATTTGTACTCCATGAAGGAATAGAACCAACACAAGGATATGAAATAATCAAATTCAAACATATTATGCTTGATGAAATCTAGGTCTGAATATTTAGTCCTTCAAATATTTCATTCTACATCCTTGTCAAATAGCTTAAAGCATTAGTTTATCAAAACAGTATTCTTAAATGGAATAAAAGTAACTTACAAAATTAATTTACATTACTCTTTATTAAATTTGTTGTGCCATTTATGGAATAAAACATATCCAAGGAAAAAAGAATTCCTTATAAAAGTAAAAAGAAAAAAAAGCATTATCTGAAAGATAATATCAAGACCTGATAGCATGGTTGTTTCTGCTTTCTCAGAAGAAAATCATAGAATCATGGAATCATAGAATCATACAATAGTTTAGGTTGGAAGGGATCTTTAAAGACCATCTAGTCCAAGACCCCTGCAGTGAGCAGGGACATCTTCAACTAGATCAGCTTGCTCAGAGGCCCGTCCAACCTGACCTTGAATGTTTCCAGGGATGGGGCATCTACCACCTCTCTGGGAACCTGGGCCAGTGTTTCACCCCCCTCATTGTGAAAAATGTATTCTAACAAACTAGAACCAGCAGAAATGTAACAGAAAAGTGACAGAAAGTCTCCTTCTTTGGCAATATGATAGATAGGCAGTGTTGTACCATCTACTATTTGTGAGCTTTTTGATTATTACACTAGACTCAAATGAAAAAGCAAAATAATTTAAGTTGCAGAACTAGAAACATGCTACTGGTGAAATGTTTTTTCACTGCTAGATAAAACAGTTCCACATCTTCTAAATATTATTAGTTTAGTGTGTATGCTCTTCCTTCTTTTCTCCCTTCATCCCTGGTTAGCCAAAACTTAGTAATCTGTTAGTTGTTTAGGAGGGAGAAATATTTGCTTGAGAAAAGAAGCAAGTATGTATTTTAATGGTTTCCTGATTATTGATAAGTCAAATGTAAAATCTACTGTATTTAACCTAAGCTAAATTTTGCCTTAAGAATCTAACTAAGCTTTTTTCAAGGTCAGAACCCCATTACTTATTCAAGTTGTGTCCTTGGTTTTCTGCCCTTTCTCTCTAGCATTTCTTTTTAATTCCTGTCTCATACAGATGCTTCTTGTCTTTCCACTTCTCTCACAGACATGCATCACTTCACAAATTAATAACTGATGAAGCCCCTATGCCTTCACATCCTTTGCATATGCCTTTATTCTGGCTAGTGACGTATGACTATTTTCTGTGAAGATTTCTTTAGTTTTAGCAATTGCCTTTGCAAAGCTGGATAATTGTTCATAACAGTTGTCCTGAATAAATAGCAGCTGTTTAAATTATAAAAAATGATAGGTATAATGCCATTCATATAAAAATATTTTGAAACGTCTACCCAGATTATGATAAGGATTATGTTTAGATAATATTAATTCTTTTTTGCCAATAGAATATATACATATTTTAATTTAAAAAAAAAATCTGTATAAAGGCAATGTCCAATACCTTGCTTGGTTTTCTTAGCTTTATCTTAAAGCAATTTTATGTAAAGAAGGAAATTAAATTTAAATCAATAATTAAAAGCTAAGCCTAAACCCTACTTTGTTTTCATCTTTCTTAAAATAATTTTCTGAAATATGCCCAAAACCATGTTTCTGTTTCTTTTCATTTTGCTTTCTGTGCAATGACCCTGCTGCAAAGTATCTTTTAAAAACATAATTACTTTCAGCATTAACAATTCAGATTCCTGAAGGCTGAATATGTAAATGTAAATTGCTGCAAGCAATGTGGGTTTCTTAAAGATACTTAGAAAGCTTGGTGAGACAGATCCTTAGCTTTTAAAATATTACAGTTTCAGTGGTGGAATCCGGTGATTTACACTACCTTGTCCTGTGTCCTTGTCCTGTGCCTTCAGGACACACTCAGTACTTCAAGACATTTTCATATGTAGTGATCTGCAAAGTGAGAATGAGCTGTTACTGTAACTGAAACTGTTATAAAGGGGCTCACAATGTAGGCAGAAAAAAATATTTATTATCACACAGGAAATTTTTTTGCATCTGTCCTGTACTTGAAGGATTTGGGGGAATCCTTGTATAGATGTTCTTCATAAGGCTTTATAGAAACCTGTTCATGATCTAGTGTTGCTGCTTCACCATTGTAATGAATTCTAAAACACAGTTCCTAAGCTTCCAAATAACCCTAATGCTAATTGAATCTGTAATTCATTTTATCTTCTTCCCCTGTAGTAGAGATGTAACTACTATATTACACAGCAGTTGCCTTATAATTAACACCATTTAGGCATACTCTATCAGGCACAAAGTCTGGTCAGGAAAATGGGTTTCGAATTACTTTTACCAAAAACAGGAGGTGTTGATTCTAGAACAAGTTCTCTGCAGTTCCCCATGGGAACTGTCATTCAAGCGCTTGGTATCACAGTGTCTCTTAGCCCACATTTACTGGCTGGAGCCTCTCAGGGTGGTGTACATACGGGAGCAGTATGATGGCTGTGATGTATTGTGGAAAGGAAGCACGACTAAGAAGCTTTAACCATGGCCATATGGAAACCAGTAGATAGGACACACTGTGGCAGAACCGTTTATTTGGCAAAACCTTATATTCAGGCAATATTGCTGGTTTCCCTAATAAAAATATATAATGGAAGGTGACTTTTTTTTTGAGCACAAGAATACAAAACCTGTATTTTTTCAATGAAGACAATTTTCTTGGAAAGTTCTGTATTTATTGGGCACTAGAAATACTGGAAATACTGTGGCCTTACATAACAACATCAAATGGTCTAATGGGTACTTGTTTAACTGTGTCATGTTTGGCACTGAATTTGAAAATTATACAGCTTTTGGTAGTCCCTGAGACCATTAATTTAAAGCGTTAGGCCATTTTAGAAGGTAATTAAGTTTTGTGAAAGAAGAGCCAAAATGAATATCAGTCTTTTTTTTTTTTAATCAAATGAAGGCCAACAGCGTCCTGGCCTGTATCAGGAATAGTGTGGCCAGCAGGAGTAGGGAAGTGATTGTGCCCCTGTACTCGGCACTGGTGAGGCCGCACCTTGAATACTGTGTTCAGTTTTGGGCCCCTCACTACAAGAAGGATGTTGAGGTGCTGGAGCGTGTCCAGAGAAGGGCAACGAAGCTGGTGAGGGGTCTGGAGCACAAGTCTTATGAGGAGCTGCTGAGGGAACTGGGGTTGTTTAGTCTGGAGAAGAAGAGGCTGAGGGGAGACCTTATCGCTCTCTACAACTACCTGAAAGGGGGTTGTGGCGATGAGGGTGTTGGTCTCTTCTCCCAAGTAACTAGTGATAGGATGAGAGGAAATGGCCTCAAGTTGCACCAGGGGAGGTTTAGATTGGATATTAGGAAAAATTTCTTCACAGAGAGAGTGGTCAGGCATTGGAACAGGCTGCCCAGGGAGGTGGTGGAGTCGCCATCCCTGGAAGTGTTCAAAAAACGTGCGGATGTGGCGCTTCAGGACATGGTTTAGGGGACATGGTAGTTCTGGATTAATGGTTGGACTTGATGATCTTAAAGGTCCTTTCCAACCTAGTGATTCTGTGATTCTGTGATTCTGTGATTCTGTGAATGATTTAAGCTGAAAAATAAAGCCCATGCTACATGTAGCATAGCTAGACCTGTTTTATATGTGCTAAATATCTATGAAAGATATATTTAGTATCTGTGAATTGCACTGACAAGCTGCAGGGATAAAGTATAGAGTCTGTTTTCCTACTATTTGTGTAACAAATTCCTGCAGACATGTAGATATGGAGATGTTTAATTATTTACAGTTCAAGTTAATTTTTGAACCAAAGCTCATTAATTTTTGTAATGCTAGAAACTCAATGTGTTGTTGCAGTGAAGATATTAAATTAAAATATCAGATTTTGATAATTATATATTATTCTCATGAGACAGCTGCAGTGTAACTAAATGTTGTTATTTACTTTTCAAAATCATAATTACACCTATTATAGTTTTGATCCCGAAACATGATTAGAGCAAATCTTTAACCACTGAAGGTCTAAGAGGGCATTTTTTAGGAAGCTAAGAATAAATTAAAAATAGAAAACAAAATTAACTGCAAATTGCTCTTTTTAAGAAACATTAAGCATGTCACATGACCTCCTGGAAAGGGACTATCAGAATGAAAAATGGAGTATGTTCTAACTAACATTCAGTTAAAAGATACCCTTGTAAATCTTTGTATGAATAACAGTGCTGCTCATAAAGGGGATCTGATCATATGGAAGTCTCAAGTTCTCATTTTGTGTAGGAGACACATAATTCTTAAAGCTTCTCTTTCCAAAAGATGTTCTGGTTCAGAATATTACACCTATTTATGGTATTTTGGTATTATACAGAAACCATAATTGTTGTTCTACAGGAAATTCTGAAGTTGGGTAAAAGGGAATATATATATGAGACTGAAGTAAAACTGGCATAGTTCTGAAAAAATTCTACTGCAAGAGAGTTTTGTTAAAAAATTTTTAGAGAAAGACATTATTGTAAATTTCTCTCTATTTAAATGAGTCAGTAATAGCAATATGCAAGAGGACCTCAAAGAGTAATAAGCCCACTGTTAACTCCTGTGGATAAACAAGAAAAAAACACAGATCTGTTCCCTTTTCCTGAGAAAAGGTGAAGTTAAGAGGAAATATTTTGTTGTTAACCTGCAGAGAGTAAGAGAACCTAACAGGATTAGCCAGGCCTCATTTACATGTCAGATGTGGGACAGATGGGAAGTATTTGTTTAGAAATGCAATACTATAGCAAGATTAAATTTATTCCTGTCTATACATCTCTGAATGAGAGACTTCAGATGGAACAGTGAACAAAGCCAAAACTGCAACTTTCAGTTACAGAAAAATGTGAAAGTCATATGTGAAAGCAGAAGAAAGGAAAGACTCATACAATAGGATTTTCTTTTTTGTCATAGTGACTCAAGTGATTTCTTCCTGAAAAGCATCAGCTGTGAAGGGCATTTTGACAATGCATAAAGATATGGTGGCAAAGAGCAGGAGAGGTACAGAGGTGTAGCGGTGAGGAGGGGTAATGGAGGTGACTGGTGTGTTGCTTGGTTATGGCAATCCACACCAGAAATGTGGGGCCTCCCAGGGTAGAGCTGAAGTTGCAGCCATTCAGGCTGGCCTTCGGCTTGGGAGACCTCAGTAGAGCTGAGGGCATGACCTACCCGTCATGGGGACTTCTCTATGCTTTTATGGTAAATTATAAATGAGTTTTAACTGGGGAACGGCTGGAATACTAGGTAGCTGCTAGTGTACAGTGCATCCACAGCTATAAATAGAGGGGGATGTAGAGAGGGAGTAGTTCTGCCTACTGCTAATTGTTCAAACTGCTTTAAGTAGATGTCTTGTTACCTTTCCCTGTTCCATCCCATTGCATTCTGTTTAAGCCCATGTAACTTACCACTTGGAAGTGAAAAAGCATTGCTCATTCTTGCATAACTTTCACTAGGTCTTCTGGGTGGGTGCTTGAAATGTTACTGTTAAATTTCATCAGTTGCCTCTGGGGAGAACTCTAGTTACTGTTGAGCGTCGGCTGGGAAAAGGATTACCTGTTCTATTGTACCCTTCTATGATCTTTTTCACTGAAAGGAGCCAAAGCAAGTTACATTTACTGAAATGTCAAAATCTGCCATGTGATCACACCATTATAATCTTAGCTGGATGAAGAAGCTGTGTTTCTGGGTACTGAATTATTTAGACTTGCATAAATGTGTTTCAGGGCATGGTGTGATAACACTCTTCCATGTTTTCAGCTTTTTCCTGAGAATTGTGCAAAGAACTGGTACACAAATAACTGACAATGGCCAGTCCGTCAGCTTGAACGGGCTAGGATAGTTCTGCTGCTGTTCAGTTCTTAATGCCTGCAAATGTGATCTGTGTAGTTATATCTTGTATCTAAGTCGTACGAAGTGTATGCAAACGTGCATTTATTGATAAAGGGAGGGAGTGCTATGTGTGTAGAGCCATTAGTGCCTCCCGTAGCTTGGCCTGTACTGGCACTTGCAGAAAATGCCTTTGCAAGAGCAACTGTGTCACAGCACTTGCATTTTAGAGAAACAGGGTACAAGTAAGCTCTCCCTGCTGTGGGATATAATTAATTTCTATTTGACTTTCATGAAAGGAAAAAACACTTCCTTGTCATCTTAACACTCTGTTCAAAGCTTGTTGGAGTCAAAGGGAGTTGCCAACAGGCTTGGTGTTATCAGTGCTCAGATCTGAAAGCAAAGGTGAATCTTCTGCAAAAGAGTTCAGATTCAAGCATACTGAATGTCAGAGAAATATGTAAAATCATGTAGGTTTTTTAGCTGGTAATTTTTTATTAAATTTCTTCCAGTCTAATGGAGATTGTCTGTGTATTCTCTTGCTGGTCTATTATTACATTACCAGTTAAGTGTCTCTTACATATTAGTGTGTGAGTGGCATTTGTGGTAGTAATTACTTGTCGTTTCAAGGGCAATGTCACATGTGTTTAGTGTCTCTGTCTTTGGTGGCGTTTTCATCCGGTAAAGTTAAATGGCTTTTTTTACTCAAGGGAATAGCTAAAATCTCCATCTCTGTGGTTAAATTCTCTGGGTCCTTAAATCAGAACAGAGACATGTACCAGCAACAACATCTTAGGTGTGGTAAGTGGAGTGACAAGAGAATTAAAACATAGCAGCAAGGTAAAGAAACCTGTCTTAAAATCCTCCGCCAGGCATTCTCTATGAAGAATTTAATCAATTTTATATTCAAAATTCAAATGTGTATTTCAGAGTTTTCTGTAAGTTGGAAGCCAATAAGTCCTGTGTGGAATCTATTGACAATTGATATTTTTTATTATTATTATTTTGGTTTAGTACATTGCAGTATTATTTTTAATAAGGACAAAAGGCTTCATAATAATATAGTCACTAAAACAACCTGTTGTTTTGACCTGTTCTGGTCAGAACATTTAAGTAACTGATAGAAATCAGTGGGGACACTGGATTTATACACTGTATACTCTACATGAATGGCATTGAATGTGATTAATTCACTGTACATCTATCCTCGCATAATAACAGCAGC
Organism: Phaethon aethereus; assembly: GCF_964289735.1. Taxonomy (NCBI): domain Eukaryota; kingdom Metazoa; phylum Chordata; class Aves; order Phaethontiformes; family Phaethontidae; genus Phaethon; species Phaethon aethereus. Next base: position 14,480,346 of record NC_138589.1, on the reverse strand, counting down.
AGTTGTGGATCTGATGTCTCTGCCTTCTCTAGGCAAAAAAGAGTTGTGTTGCTTGTCCATTGTCTTCATCCAGCAGGCAGCTAGCAATGCCAGTAATACAAACAAATATCTTGCCAGTTTTTTTAGCTTAATTACATCTTTTAATTTGGACCTTTTGGGGTCTCTTGCTCTGTCTCAGCCCATTAAAGTCAATGAGAACCATTAACTGATTTTTTTTTTAATTTGGGGGGGGGGTTGCTTTCAAGTACGAGCAAGATACATGAAGTCATGTGTAACTTTAAGCAAGTGATGTAACTAGTCTTAATGAGTCATCGATATGGGGTGAAAGAAAATTTTCAGTTTAGATCCTTTCATTGAAGAATGTAGGTTCAAGTAAGATGAAATGTTTTAACTAACTCATATAACTATTAATAGGTACTTTCAGATTTTACAAAAACTTGCAATTTTAAAAATGAAACAGTATTTCTTGAAATAGGGCTGCTTTTAAGAACTCAAAAGACAGAAATTTAGCCTCAATTCTTACAGTTAGTTTTGACTTAATACAAAACAGTGGTTTCTTGATAATTAAGTAATGCTTAATGATCTAAAAACTTGGTAATTTAGCATTATCCTCGTGACTGGTCCTTTTAAAGAAATAATTATGTACTTGATTCAAAGAACCTGTGGACATGCTTGAAATTAGATATAATCACAAGTGTGTTTCTTTACCATTCACTATATGGAAAAATTAGTAAGAACTGTGTAGTACTGGAACTCTTGATATGAATACTTAATCTGTGGATGATTTTACTTAGTGATTACAATTAAAGCTTATGTTTGGTTAAGCTGGAGTTTCGCTTAAAGAAATTTCTACCTGTTTAAGCAAAAAAACCCAAACCATTAAACGTATTCAAAATTATAATAGCATACAATTTGCCAAATAACTGCAATGTGCAGGTTAACAGGAATGGTTTGTGCTGTACACAGTCCTTGTCTGAATTCATAAAATCTAAGGTCAGCTTTTAAGTTTTGCTTTTTTGCCAGAAGAACCTTGCAAAATCTAAATCCACTGAAGTAGAATCTATACTGGTAGTATAGACGTAATATGAAAGTCTCCCACCCACTTAACCATGATGAAAGCTAGTATTACAAATGGACATAAAAAGTTAAGAACATGAAAATGTGCAATTTGTAACAACCAATATTTGACCGATGCTCTATAAATGTAACAGATTGATTCTTCTGCTAGACTGCAACAAACATGTCAGGAGAACAGTTTTTAATGCAAAGCACTTCCAAAGTGCTACTGTATATCTTTAGATGAGAGATTACAGTACCTCAAATTTTGGAACAGCTTCAAATAGTTTGGTTAAAGTACCTAAACTATTAGTAAAGTTACACACAGTCTGATACTCCCCACTTTAAAGGAACAATATTATTGTTATTAAAGTGTGAATAGTTTCTTCCCTTAAATGATCAGTATTCACCACTATGTGAACTGCAAAATTGCTACGATTATTTAAAGCACTAGTATCTTGAAACAAGACTTATAACAGAAAGCAAGCATCCGGCTGCCCTGAGCTGCTCAACAAACTCTACCGAGCAAATGTCTTCAATCTGGAAAGAAAAATGTTTAAAATAAATCATAACAAATGCATCTTTCTGTAAAATTTGCCCTGTCCAGCTGTAGGGCTTTCTATATATCATCTGTTACGATATCACAAATGACATCTTATTTCAGGAGAAGTAGGAGAACTTCCCTCAGTGTTAGTAAAGTAATATCACATGTTAAAACAAAAAAGCCCAAACAAATCTGTCATATTTTAAGCATTTTTAGGTGGCTGTGATCACTTCCTCAGGTACTGACACTTGGTATTTTCCACAGCTTTGCTTTTCTCAGTGGAATTTATTAGTGTAGTCCATCTTACAGACATGGACACTAACTATGTTCATGATCATACATTGTTTCAAGAGGACCATATGAAGGAAGCTTCGTATTTGTCATTTGGTTCCTGCATCCTGTCTCTTGACATCTTGTACTTCTTTCTCACCTTCCTCAGTCTGTAGTTTTATGGGACAAGATCCCATTTATTCTGTGCACACTTCATGTGTAACCCAATGGGTGCAAATCTGATAACTTTAATACTGTGGTGTATCAGTGGAGTAGGGAGTATTTCTTACAGTTTTCAGTGTTATTTCATAGCATATTAGTAGGGAGAGGATTCTGTCACTTGTTCCCAAGCAAACTAGACTTAGAGCATAACCAGATTAGACTCTGTGCATTACAAAAACATCATTTTGTACTCTGTTAGGAAGTTCAGCATACTTCTTAAATTCATAACTTAAATATTGTCTTGTTTACTTATAGGTACTTGCATTTATATGCCGTCAGATAACCCTCACTGGTGACGGCTTTATATACAAATAATTTCCAATGAATTTATCTAGAATCATGGCGAAATTTGCAGTAAATTATAAAAGTTTAGTTGTACTTCATTTCAAGTGCTGAATTATCGGATTATGATCTATCTATTAATTAAGCAAAGTGGAGGTTTATTTTTTTCACCTTTTTAAATAGCACTTCTGCAGAACATAAAGAATCAGTTTTGCTGTGGCAATTTTTCAGACCCAGGTGAGTGCGGTATTTCCTTTACAACTTTCTTGGGATTGAAATAGACAAAGTTCATAGGTTCTTGCCCAGAAAATACCCAGGAGACTTCAAAAGGCAGATTTTCTTGCTATGCAAGCAGAAAATTAAGTCCTTAGATCAGTTTCTTCGAGGACATAAGCTTTTCACAATTGCTTTTCTATGACTGTCAAACATAGTAATGCCAATTTAATTGCATAATGTGAGTAATCAGCATTTCTAGAAAACCTTCCCTTAGCCCCATGTACCTTTTATTTGCTGTTAAAATGAGTTTATTGCTGGTTTATTTTTCACCGCCTATCAAACAGATGTTGCTCACTCTCTGAGGGATTTTTCAGCTTTTCCCAGTCACTCTGTCTTGGTGACTTGCCAGATGTTTAGTTTCTATGCTGCATTTCAATAGAAGTACTGGAGATATGGAAGAGCTTGCAGAAGTAACAGGAACATAGCTAAGTGTGGCTGAGAAGATGCTTCAAAGAGGAAAACATGAAGAAACCTTGAGAAGAGCATAATGCATTCATAGAAGTCAACCACATATGGATGTGCATTTCCATTGTTATCTTTTACTAGGTCTGCATGATATGATCTCAGTTGTTTCATACTCTAAGCTCACTTCTCTCACAGTTAGGAACACAGGTCAGATGTTTTGCAAACTGAATTAATAACTCAAAACAAACAATCATAAGTTGGACCAATCATACATTCATTAGTATTCAGCAATCAAAGTAATTCCCACTGGATGAAGAAGATCAGAGACAGAAGGAGAAAAAGGCAATCCATATGGAGGATATGAGAAAGAAAATGTTTGCAAATATTAAAAGATCAGGTACCACTATCTCAATTTTAATGGATTTTCCCAAACTTCCTACCAGTTAGCTATAGAATAATAATTGCTGTGTTGGTGTTGGTAAGAAACAAAAGGAGGAAAAATAACCCAAGAAAACCTCTTTGATAACACTTTAGTTATTAGTTTTGATAGATGAGTAGTTTAAAATTAATTGTATCAAGACTTTCTGAAATGCCTTTGCTGTTATAATTCTGCTGTGGTCTTAAATTGAATACAGATGCAGCCACAACCTCCCCAGCCCAGCAAAAAAAAACTTATCAAAAATACGAAGACTAAGTTGTTGCAAGGTTTTTTTCTGTGTTTTCTAATGTAGCCTTTAAAGCTAGCTGAATAAAATTTTTAGCAAGAGGAAGTTTGAAACATAAATGCTAATGGCCAGCACTGGTTTGTCTACATGTGTTGAGTGACTGGACAGTAAAAAAGACTGCTGCTTAATGTTGTGTCCTGCAAGCCTTATTTAAGTGGTAAAGAAAGGTTTAGAAGAAAATTCATTGTGCTTTTGATTAGTTTTAAATCATTTTTGCACTTCCCAGAGGTTAGTTTGAAGTGGGGACAAATTAAATCTTTGGATTTAAAAATTCTTCTGGAAATTCTGAAACTTCTTCTGGAAACAATTTGTTTGGTAAATAAGTTTATTATTATTGTCACCTGGTGACAAAATCAAAATTGGGCTGAATTGCAAAGTTCTGTTTTAATAAAGAACAGCTGTAGGACAGTCACTTGAGAGACAGAACTACAGACAAATTGACTACTCGGCTACTTGCGGACTGGGACTTTTAGCCAGCTTAATAAAGAATGAACAATGGAACTGACTGGAAAATATTAGGAATTATCCATCTCCAATAAGAAAATAATTCAAAATGATGGAGCAGTGGTATCCTGAAAATACTAGTACCTGTGTTGAGCACATTAGGTCTGATCACTGTCAAAGAGGGGAAAAAATGTCCAAGAAATCTTCTGAAAATTACATTTGACAGATTAATGAAACATTCTATAAGCTATGGATTTGTTTGATTTCTGGCAAAGGCATATGTTATTGTTTGTATTGACGCTTTTTTTTTAAACTGAAGGAAAAAACTCACTGAGTCTGTTGCTTTTTCAAGTAAATATTTTGGTTTTCACTTCTGTCTCATAGAAATCGCTCTGTAAAAATTTTTTGTAGGATATTTCACCACGACGTAGAACATCTTTATACCTGTCTGCTTTTAAAAAACTCCTGAAAGTTTGTAAATTTGAACGATGTTTCCAAAATCATGTATTACATATTAGTCAAACCCTTTTCTAGCAAGGTTGCAGGCATTATGTGTGGGAAGGATTAGAACAGATACTGTAATTCCTTTTTAGTACAGTTAGTCAGATGTTTGGGTGCTTTGTTTTTATCAATTTCATCACCATCATCACCACCTTGCTTATTAAAAAACATTATTTTAATCAGTGTAATTAAGCTATTTTCCCTACTGTTTGGTGGGTCTAAAGATAATCCAGAGAAAAGAAATTTGGATCTGAAAAGCAAATGGCACTACTCCATTTAAAACATTGCCAAACATACTTTTGTAGAGATTAGGCTGAATAAAACAAGTCTGTGACTCCTTCAATATTCAAACCTAATCTCTTTAAGGCTTTGAATTATATTCCCTACACAGGGCAGGGGATAATTCCAAAAGCTCCTCTCTGACTAACCTATATGCCATCATTTTAAAAAAAATCTCATAATGAAATTGCAGATTAAAACTTATTACAATGTTTTTTCAGACTTTTTTGTGAAGACTTTGTGGCAAATAGAAATATTAAAGACCAAAGAAATCTCTGCATAGAGGATAAGTGAACTTCTGACAATGTGATAGCATAAAAAATGGGCATGGTAGAAGTGTTTTGGATTTTAGACCGTTCTATGTACTTTTATAATATACTTCAGTCAACAATGAAACATCTATTTATAGATTTCCTATAAAAGCATCAACATCTGTTATGATGTAAATATCACATATACCTTGACAGAGGTGTCCAATATATGTGACAAAGGGTTGGAAGAGTAAGATTGGAATGGAAATCCTGTTGAGACCTCTGGATGAGTGCTTGAACATTGCATCTGTGTAAAAACAGGGAAGGAGAAAGTGCTTCAATTTAATTTATCTCACATATCCACAAAAGAGGTGACTCCTGTATCCTGGCATATGCTTTAAGGATGTATTTCTGCCCTAAGCTTTCTCTTATTTCATCCATATGAGTTCTCAGATATCCTGGCAATTTGCAACTGAAATGACTTATAAAAGAAGATTTACAGACTTACCCATTTTTTAGGCCATATTAAGGAGGGAGATAGACCTTATTTGCTGTGTGCTATTCAGATCTCCTGAGCATGCACACTATTAGTATTATAATAGCCCTCTGTTCTTCATACTCACTATCAAGAAAACTCCTGCTAGAATTTAGCATTGAAATAATAAGCCCTAGAAGGGTACAGCTGCTTCTTGCCATGTTTAGGTTTTAGCATCTGATAGAGATGTGCTGCAGATAGTACAGCTTTCTTACAGGCATTCAAACTACCGGAAAAACTTGACAGTGTTTTAGAGTGTCGTGGTTTAGCCCCAGCCGGCAACTAAGCACCACGCAGCCGCTCGCTCACTCCCCCTCCCGCAGTGGGACGGGGAAGAGAATTAGGAAAAACCTCGTGGGTTGAGATAAACACGGTTTAATAGGACAGAAAGAAAGAAGGGAACAATAATGATAATACCAACAAAGGAATGTACAAGAACAAGTGAGGCCCAATACAGCAATTGCTCACCACCCCGTGATCGACAGCCCGTCCCCGAGCAGCGATTTCCGCCCCCCCGGCCAACTCCAGTTTATGTACTGGGCATGACGTCGGATGGTAGGGAATATCTCTTTGGCCAGTCTGGGTCAGCTGTCCCGGCTGTGTCCCCTCCCAGCTCCCCGTGCACCCCCAGCCTGCTCGCTGGCAGGCCAGCACAAGAAGCTGGACTGTCCTTGACGGCTCAGCAACAACCCAAAACATCAGCACATTATCAACAGTTCCTCATCCCAAATCCAAAACACAGTCTCACACTAGCTTCTGTGAGGAAAACCAGCTCTATCCTGGCTGAAACCAGGACAGTATCCACCCCTTATTCCATACCATTTACGTCATGCCCAGGTCCTATACTTTTCAATACATTCCAATTATTCATTATTACTCTTCCTGTCCTTTAATATATACACACAGATATCACTCTCTTAGTCCATGGGCCATCACTTAAAATGTCTATGGAGTTCAGTCAGTCCATGACTCTGAGCTTCATCCATCATAGCAGTCTCTCAGGGCAGGGGAGATGGTATGTGGTGTTGGATTGTCATCTGGCACGGTCCATGTCCATGATCTCCAGGTCGAAGATGTCGATCTCGAGGGATTTGTTGGGCGCAAGCTGCTGAAGCCAGTTCTGGTTTCATCACTGCTGCACGTTGCTTGGTTTCAGTGAAGCTCATTCTTCATCAGTCTGGGTGATTCTTACTATAATACCATTGATATGGTAGATAGCAGCCATAGTAGTAATGTCATTCTGAACAATTAACATAATACAATTCAAATCATTGACTGTTTTCACCCAAAATCAAGTCTCCTTGAGGTACACATCGGACTTCCCCATCCTTCCGCATTACCCACCAAGTGCACCCAGGTCCCTGGGCAAAGGCAATCCCACAAATGGGTTTGCCTTTTCCTAATGCAGGAGTAACCCAGACTGTCTTCCCCAGCATGTTTCTCACATGCACCACAGGGACTTTATCCCCTTCTACAGTACGTAGAAGTTTTGATTGGGCAGGGCCGGCTCTATTAGTAGATCCCCTAGTGTTGACTAACCAGGTGGCTTTGGCTAAATGTTTATCCCAATTTTTGAATGTCCCATCACCCATTGCTCTCAGTGTAGTCTTTAACAGTCCGTTGTATCGTTCAATTTTTCCGGAAGCTGGTGCATGATAGGGGATATGATACACCCACTCAATGCCGTGCTCTTTGGCCCAGGTGTCTATGAGGTTGTTTCGGAAATGAGTCCCATTGTCTGACTCAATTCTTTCGGGGGTGCCATGTCGCCATAAGACTTGCTTTTCAAGGCCCAGGATAGTGTTCCGGGCGGTGGCATGGGGCACAGGGTATGTTTCCAGCCATCCGGTGGTTGCTTCCACCATGGTAAGCACATAGCGCTTGCCTTGGCGAGTTTGTGGAAGTGTGATATAGTCAATCTGCCAGGCCTCCCCATATTTATATTTCAACCATCGTCCTTCATACCAGAGAGGCTTTAACCGCTTGGCTTGTTTGATCGCAGCACACGTTTCACATTCATGGATAACCTGTGCAATAGCATCCATGGTCAGGTCCACCCCTCGATCCCGAGCCCATCTATATGTTGCATCTCTTCCCTGATGGCCTGAGGTGTCATGGGCCCACCGAGCTATAAATAATTCACCCTTATGTTGCCAGTCCAGATTCACCTGAGCCACTTCAATCTTAGCAGCCTGATCCACCTGATGGTTGTTTTGATGTTCTTCCGTGGCCCGACTCTTGGGTACGTGAGCATCTACGTGACGTACTTTTATGACAAGATTCTCTAGTCGGGCAGCAATATCTTGCCACAATTCAGCAGCCCAGATGGGCTTGCCTCTGCGTTGCCAGTTGCTCTGCTTCCATTGCTGCAGCCACCCCCATAGAGCATTTGCTACCATCCATGAGTCAGTATAAAGATAGAGTACTGGCCATTTTTCTCGTTCAGCAATATCTAAAGCCAGCTGGATGGCTTTCACCTCCGCAAACTGACTTGATTCACCTTGTCCTTCAGCCACTTCTGCAACTCGTCGTATAGGGCTCCATACAGCAGCTTTCCACCTTCGATGTTTGCCTACAATACGACAGGACCCATCAGTAAACAGGGCATATTGCCTTTCGTTCTCTGGCAGTTCATTATATGGTGGAGCCTCTTCAGCACGCGCCACCTCCTCTTCCGGTGATATTCCAAAATCTTTGCCTTCTGGCCAGTCCATGATCACTTCCAAGACTCCCGGGCGATTAAGATTTCCTATTCGAGCCCGCTGTGTAATAAGCGCAACCCACTTACTCCACGTAGCATCAGTCGCATGATGCGTAGAGGGGACCCTCCCTTTGAACATCCAGCCCAGCACCGGCAGTCGGGGTGCCAGGAGGAGCTGTGCTTCAGTACCAACCACTTCTGAGGCAGCTCGAACTCCTTCATATGCCGCCAATATCTCCTTTTCAGTTGGAGTATAGCGGGACTCAGATCCCCTATATCCTCGACTCCAAAACCCTAGAGGTCGACCTCGAGTCTCTCCTGGTGCCTTCTGCCAGAGACTCCAGGTAGGGCCATTCTCCCCGGCTGCCGTGTAGAGCACATTTTTAACATCTTGTCCTGCCCGTACTGGCCCGAGGGCTACGGCATGAACTATCTCCTGTTTGATTTGTTCGAAGGCTTGTCGTTGCTCAGGGCCCCATTTAAAATCGTTCTTCTTCCGGGTCACTTGATAAAGAGGGCTTACAATCAGACTGTAATTTGGAATATGCATTCTCCAGAAACCCACAACACCCAGAAATGCTTGTGTTTCTTTTTTGCTAGTTGGTGGAGACATAGCTGTTATTTTGTTGATCACATCCGTTGGGATCTGTCGACGTCCATCTTGCCATTTTATTCCTAAAAACTGGATCTCTTGTGCAGGTCCCTTGACTTTACTTTGCTTTATAGCAAAACCAGCTTTCAGAAGGACTTGAATTATTTTCTTCCCTTTCTCGAAAACTTCTTCTGCTGTGTTGCCCCATACGATGATGTCATCAATGTATTGCAGATGCTCTGGAGCTTCACCCTGTTCCAGTGCAGTTTGTATCAGCCCATGGCAAATGGTAGGGCTGTGTTTCCACCCCTGGGGAAGTCGATTCCAGGTGTATTGGACACCTTTCCAAGTGAAAGCAAACTGTGGCCTGCACTCTGCCGCCAAAGGGATCGAGAAAAACGCGTTAGCAATATCAATGGTGGCGTACCACTTGGCTGCCTTTGACTCCAGTTCATATTGAAGTTCTAGCATGTCCGGCACGGCAGCGCTCAGTGGCGGCGTGACTTCATTCAGGCCACGATAGTCCACTGTCAGTCTCCACTCTCCATTAGACTTTCGCACTGGCCATATGGGGCTGTTGAAGGGTGAGTGAGTCTTGCTGATCACTCCTTGGCTCTCCAGCCGACGAATCAGCTCATGGATGGGGATCAGGGAGTCTCTGTTGGTGCGATATTGCCGCCGGTGCACTGTTGTGGTAGCGATCGGCACCTGTTGTTCTTTGACCCTGAGCAACCCCACCACAGAAGGGTCCTCTGAGAGACCAGGCAAGGTGGACAGCTGTTTAATTTCTTCCGTCTCCAAGGCAGCTATACCAAAAGCCCACCGGTACCCTTTTGGGTCCTTGAAATACCCTCTGCTGAGGTAGTCTATGCCCAGGATGCACGGAGCCTCCGGGCCAGTCACAATGGGGTGCTTCTGCCACTCATTCCCAGTTAGGCTCACTTCAGCCTCCAGTACAGTCAGCTGTTGGGATCCCCCTGTCACTCCAGAAATACAGATGGGTTCTGCCCCTATATGGCTTGATGGCATCAGGGTACATTGTGCACCGGTGTCCACTAAAGCCTTATATTCCTGTGGGTCTGATGTGCCAGGCCATCTAATCCACACAGTCCAATAAACTCGGTTGTCCCTCTCCTCCGCCTGGCTGGAGGCAGGGCCCCTCTAATCCTGCTCATAGTACTCGTTACCCACTTCTTGTAAATAGGAATCAGAAGTCCCTTCAAGAGGATCAGAGGTGAGATCAGCTCTTCTATTCTTTCTGGGAAGCTGCCCACTGGAAAGTGGAGCGACGATTTTCCTCGAGGAACCTGAACCCCCTTTTGTAATTGTTTTTCCTTGCAGCTCGCGTACTCGTGCCTCTAGGGTCGAGGTAGGTTTTCCATCCCACCTCCTCATGTCCTCTCCATAGTCACGCAATTGAAACCACAGGGTGGCTCGTGGTGTGTATCCTCTATATCTTCTCTCTTGAACAGAAGAGTGCTTACTCCTAATGGCTGAGACACTGGTCCGTATGGGTGGAGGGTAGGGCATATCCTCTTTGAATTGCCGGAACTCTCGGGACAGTTTCTCTATAGCAGAGACGCAGGCCCGTAGGGAGGAAGAGAGACTTTCTTCGTATTGCCGGAGTTGGCCAGCCAATTCATCCACCGTTGGTCTCTCTCCGTCCTTCCAGGCCATTACTGCTAATGAGTTGGCATATGATGATGGTGCACTCCGTACAAACTTCCGCCACATAGGTTGCGTGCAATTGACTTCATCTGGATCTTTGGATGATTGTCCATTGTCCAAGTCACCATAAATCACTTCCAGCACCGCTAGCTCCCTCAGGTACTGGATACCTTTCTCCATGGTGGTCCACTTGCCTGGGTGACATAGAACATCTTCCTTGAAGGGGTACCTTTCCTTCACACCCGACAGGAGTCGTCTCCAGAGGCTGAGGACTTGTGCACCTTTTCCAATTGTTTTGTCAATGCCCCCTTCCCTAGAAAGGGATCCCAGCTGCTTGGCTTCCCTACCCTCTAATTCCAGGCTACTGGCCCCATTATCCCAGCATCGGAGCAGCCAGGTGACAATGTGCTCACCTGGACGACGGCTGAAATCCTTTCGCATATCTCGCAATTCACTCAGGGATAGAGATCGGGTAGTTACCGTCTCTTTTATAAGTTCTTCCTCTTCCTCCTCTTCAAGCGATGACTCGCTCTCTTCCCTCTTCCGTGCTTGTGATGGCCCTGCTTCAGAGCACTCTGCCTCCTCACTCTCTTCCTCTGGCTCCTTCTTAGCAGGATCTTCCTCCTCCCTTACTAAACGAGCTGACTTCCGCTTCCAAGATTTCTTCTTTTGTACAGGGGCAACTGATACCGGGATGGGCTGCTTCTCTGGTTCAGCTGCAACAGTCTGAGTAGCTACAGTGCCCGCCGTGGGGGTTGGAGTAGTGACAGTGCCTGCTACAGACGTTGGAGTAGTCACAGTGCCTGCCACATTGCCATCAGACCCAGAGAGCCTCTCTCCCCTTTGCACAGTGTTAAATAGGGTTCGGTAGGCATGGGCCAGGCCCCAGCACATGGCAATGATTTGTGTCTCCTTGGAGCTGCCAGGCTGACAGCATACTTCTTCCAGATATTCTGCTAGTTTATCAGGATTCTGCACTTGTTCGGGAGTGAAGCTCCAAAACACCGGAGGTGCCCACCGCCCCAGGCATTTGCCCATGCTGTTCCACACGCCCTGCCATTCATAACTATCCAGCCTTGGGGCAGATCTCCGGGTGATATTCTTAAATTGCTTGCTAACCTTAGACAAAACTGAAACCATGTTCCCCAGAAGTAGCAATAGAGGTATTTTAACCAGCCAAGGGTGTTCAAAATACTGAAAAATTATTGTGATGAAGGAGGAAATGTTATGATAGAGGGTATCAAAGGTACCATTCTGCATTTCCTCCATAAAAAACCTTTCAGAGGCAGAAGTATAATTGCTAATCGTCTCCACAAGACTGTAGCCAAAATACAGTAACGGCTTTAGTACAGAGCTCAGATGATACCACATTAAGCTCAAGGACAGTGCTCTAAAAACAAAATTCACAGGCGAGACATTACTAATCATTGCAGAGTACAGCAGCCCGCAGAAACCAACACCGATCCTTAACATGTACAGCAAAGACGAGAGCATGATGCAAATCAAACTGATATTGTGACCTGCAACCGTTATTATCTCAAGCCTCGGGCCCCACGTTGGGCGCCAAAAAGGACTGTCGTGGTTTAGCCCCAGCCGGCAACTAAGCACCACGCAGCCGCTCGCTCACTCCCCCTCCCGCAGTGGGACGGGGAAGAGAATTAGGAAAAACCTCGTGGGTTGAGATAAACACGGTTTAATAGGACAGAAAGAAAGAAGGGAACAATAATGATAATACCAACAAAGGAATGTACAAGAACAAGTGAGGCCCAATACAGCAATTGCTCACCACCCCGTGATCGACAGCCCGTCCCCGAGCAGCGATTTCCGCCCCCCCGGCCAACTCCAGTTTATGTACTGGGCATGACGTCGGATGGTAGGGAATATCTCTTTGGCCAGTCTGGGTCAGCTGTCCCGGCTGTGTCCCCTCCCAGCTCCCCATGCATCCCCAGCCTGCTCGCTGGCAGGCCAGCACAAGAAGCTGGACTGTCCTTGACGGCTCAGCAACAACCCAAAACATCAGCACATTATCAACAGTTCCTCATCCCAAATCCAAAACACAGTCTCACACTAGCTTCTGTGAGGAAAACCAGCTCTATCCTGGCTGAAACCAGGACATAGAGTATTACATATTATTGTATTTGGGTTAGGTGAAGAAATGTAGATGAGAAATGTCAAAGGTTATGTTTAAAAACATAAAAATAGTTCTTGTACATTGAAATACATTCTATAGAGGCAGCAAATACATTTAAATACATTTCCAAATTTATTAAGTTCAGGCCTTTGCCAAGGAAACATCTCTGTTGTATTTTTAATTCGTCTTAGTATTTGTTCAAATACTCAAATTCCTGCTATTATTCTCCACCATATACATTCCTGAGCATATGAAATGCTGTGTGCCAAAATAAAATTTTTAAATAAAGCCATGCACATATATAAAGTTGTTTATTTCTGAAATGGTAGTCAGAAGATACTTGTATTATTTTTGGAGATCATGTCCAATTACCTACCTAAACAACAGGGAGGTCAAGACACTTGTCCCTGATCACCTATATGAAGTTTGAAAAAGAGCAAAGCTAGCAGTATTTCTAGTACTTTAAATTGATTTGCAATCAATTGAAATAGAAGGTAAAAAAATATGTATAGAAACATTTGAAGAACAAATGTGATGTCATGAGGGTGCATAAATTTAACAAATTTGGCTCAACGTATTCTACAAAAGTATAGATTCTTTCTCTCCAGATTTCTGGACCCCTCAATAATACGAATTTCTTCATATCTAAGCCATCTGACCATTTCTAAGTTAAGCCAAATAATAAAATTAGACTTCTGCTATGGAGAATCAGATTCCCTAATTGCAAGTGTAAATGTTGCCAGATGCACTACTCCCCTGTTCCAGTCAATAAATCATTAGAAAACACAATTAATAAGGGCCTGGATATCTAGTGATTCAAGATGGCTTCTAGGAGGAAGGAGAGAAATGAAGAGAAGGTAGCTATAATGTCAGCACCAGTGTGAATTTGAGGAGTTCTTTGTAGGGAACTGGAAAAGAAGGATTCCACTCTGTTATGTTATCACATGCAGAAGTGGAAAAGTGAAACAAAGGGAATCAGATTAAAGACAGATCAGGAAAACAGGGCAAGTGATTTCTATTTCTGTGATGCAAGTGACATGTCATATATGAAGTGGTCCAGAAACTTCTTTTGATCGCTGTTTCTTGGTCACAAACTATGGGTCAGTCCTGAGGTCTATTTGAAATTGTCTGCTAGTTGCGATGACTGTTTATGACTATTTAGCAACATCCCACTTGTAAGACCATGGAGACCTCGCTATGTAGCCTAAATGAAACTCTGAAATTCTTTAACATAATCTCTCAGCATTATATGCAAGAGTAATATACAAGTTACAGTTGTTTTCATAACACCTTTAAAAATCTTACATTATTGTGAGTTTTTTCTCTGGTAGTGTTAATGCTTTCCCCTTAAAGTTTTATAATTAATCAGTTTAAATCTGAAAATATCAAGAAATTGTGTGGAAGAATACATGGATCAAAATCTGTAATATATCAAAATACAGATTTTTTTAAATCATCAAAAAGTAGTTAGAACTGCACGTGTGGTGAATGTCCTGTATTCTGCTGACGATGTTCACATCGTTCCCCTTCCCCTCCAGTCCTAAGAACTAGCAACATTTTCCTCCCATGATCTTCTTTTGGCACAATGTGAACTGCAATTTTAATAGATTTGGGGACGGCCAAACTCAGTTGCTTTTGAAGCAATACATTCTGAGATTTATAACTTCCCTGTAGAAATGGTACAGGTACAAAGTCTGGTTGGAAAAGAACTAGTTTTCTCTGCATTTCTTGTTAGCTGCATAAAGGACCAGTATCTTTATTGCTGCATAGTGGAAGTTGGAAGGGGGAAGAAAATACTTGTAAAAACTAAGGAAAGAAGATGAGAGGTGACGAAGGGCTGGGGAAAGGATGTAGACAGAGTGATCTTTTTTTGAAATTCAGCAGGAGCCTGGGACATGGACAGAGAGCATTTAGGCCTCCCCCATGCTGTAACATCATCAGCAAATAGGCACACAGCTGTTTAATTTGTTTATTCCAAGCTCGAAGAAGACGGCTATTTTAGTTAGATTGATGCCAAAGACCAGTATTTAAGTCAGTTTGCTGGTCCTGAGGATACTCAGGGGAGCTGTTGGGGAACTGAAACCAATACGGGGCAGCCATCCAGCAGTGGGATTAGATTACCTCCTCCTCTTGCAGAAGCCCATATCACTCTTTTATCTTTGACTGAGAAAGATAGTTTGTACCCTTTTTTCCTACAAAGTGTTCATGAGAATAATACATGCACTAGGAGAAGGAGAAAATAAGGTTTGGCCTTAGTCCAGTATAATATAACTCATTGTGGTTTGCAGCTAAATGTTCGTTCACATTCTAAGAGAGAATTCTGTAACTGATCCAATGTTGGTTCTTGAAAATGAGGGATGTGTCTGTTCATATTAGAGAATTCTGAAAAATATAAAAAGCACAACTGGAGGAGTAAACCCGATAGTTACTTCCCAAGCAATCAATATATGCAGAACTGCCAGAGCAACATTTGCATTTAACTTGGATAAAAACTGTTGTTTTTTACAATCCAGACTTTAAAAACATCAATACTACCAAATAAATTAAAAAAAAAAATATCAGGAACCAGCCCAATACACAGATTAATAAGGATAGGTGGTGGTGAGAGTGAAAAATTACGATGTGATGATAGGTGTAATTGTAGTTGCCAATGCACCCTAGATGTTTCATGGACATTAGATTCCCCCTGGACTCTACCTTTGCCAAAACAAAAAAATTAAAGAAAAAAAAAAAAGAGGAAAGAGGTAGAAAAGAACATGGGCCAGATCCTTAGAGTCAGCAGACATGAAGTTCCAGTATATCCTTCCTAAGCTTTAGCTCTATAAGGGGAGAGAAGTGTTGCAAGGCATCTTGTAAGAACAAACAGGAAATTCAGCATGTTGTTTCCCCCTAGCCTTGGGTGCTTCGAGGGTGCTAATCCAAGCACTTCTTCCTTTTACCTTTTTGTCTCTGTTACATCAGGTGGTATTACCCAGCAATGTTGGGAGAATAGGTTATTTCGGGCAAACAGCAGTCAGCCTGCCTGCCTGTGAAGGAAAATGAGCAAATGAAAGTTTAAGACTTTTATCCACAACTGAAAGAACAAAACCTGAAGAGAACTTTGCTTGTCATGCTGTGGTAATTAAGTAAGTGTAAGATTTTTCTCCTAGCGTGATTCAGAAAATATTTCTGAATGCCTTTCAAACTGTGCATACGGATGACCTCTAAATATCAATTCCATGACTGGAAGATTTTAATTTTCTTAAACCCTAAATAAATGACAGGGGCATGCCATTATGCCTAACTGTCCTATTGCAAAAGCCAAGCCATTAAAGATTCTTGAAGTCACTGGTGCTAAACTGGTATCTTTGTTTTAATAAATGATCAAGATAACAGAAAAAAAAAGTAAGGAGTTGAAATAGCTGATACTTGTCTTGTGCAACTGCATATCATAAAATGGGGTGGAGGGGGAAGAAGCAATATGAAAATGGCAGGAAAGCAAAGAAATAAACCTGCAACATTTCAAAAATGGGGATAGCATCTAATCTGACACTCCTATTCGCAAAGAATATGATCATTTAATGTTGAGTTCCATTGAAGTCAATGAACTCTCTTAAGTGTGAGTGTGAGGCTCATTCTCAGCATGAGGAGGGGTATTTGAATCTCTACATTTTTAACTCAGGCTGTAGAAAGTGCTTCAAGTTTAGTGGTGGAAGTTGCTACATGTAAGTATGGAAGAATTGGGCTCAGAAGTATCTTAAGTACAATTTAAGAGTAATTTGAGCAACTACTGTAACAAAATGCTCTATTTTGTAGACTGTGAGGTGCTAAAAACCACTAGTTTAAAAAAAGAAAAGAAAAATTATCCAGTGTCAGCCTAAGGCCTACATCCTGAAACTTAAGAATGTAGCAAAAAATGATCAAGGAAACAAGTCAAAACAATTTAAAAATAATCGCCACTTCATCTTCACGGTGGTGCTGCACAGCCTGATGATGCTGTTGCCAGTGCCAGCTGGATGGGCTGAAGGTCATTCCAGCCATGTCTCAAGTTACAACAAGTCATATCAAGCTTAAGTGATGGGGAAGACAAAGCTCTTTAAGACTTCAGGGTTGTTGGAGTCCAAAATAAAGAAAATATTCTGTAATTATACATAGTGAACCATTTTATAACAGGTGTAGTATTAAAGCTATGCAAGCTGCACCGCCTGCATCTTGTGGCTTGTTTCAAGGTGAATGATGTCACACTTCATTCCTGTGCTCCCACATTGAATTCTTTCTCTCTTCATAAAAGAGGAAATTTTATGGCCGTGTCATGCAAAGATCCCATGTGTCAGAGAAGAAAATCCCCCTTTTAACCTGAATGCCTATAATATCCATCCTAAGCTTGACGTGATAGTTTTTGTGATTAATACCCTGTAAAGACATAAGCTACTGCAGTGTGTATTGTAGAACTCAGAAAAAAATACACAGAGTTATAGAAAGTCTGACCCATTTCTAAAGTTTGAGACCTCACTTTTCCATTGTTTAAATAAGCCCTGTATGAAATTTGGCATCAGCAGAAGTTGTTCAGATGGATTATTTTCATTTGTCCAAAGCCATATTACATTTGTCCAAATATTAAAGGCTGCCAGTGACTACAGATTCCCACAAAGCTTGTTAAACACCTCCCAGGGCTAAAGTTGATGCTGGCAGTCAGAATATAAATGACAAAAAAAGTTGCTACATAAATGCTGAGGGGTAAAATCACTTGTTTTTTTCTAATCTAGAGGCCACTTCACCACTTTCATCCAGCACTAGCCATCCCAAGTACCAATTCACTTGGAGTGAAAAGAGAGAGGCCAGTAGTATTAGGCTTAACTGAGCCTCTGTAAAAGCAATCAATAAACTTTCATCTCCTCCGGGAGGCCCCCACATTTACATAATTGTACCTACTTTCCTTTCTGTATCTGATCCGCTCTCTTTTCCTAAAGGTTAAGATACAGGGCAGATGTTTATATGCTTGCTGCTGTTATTAGCGTGCTTTGGCCATCTTATTTCTCAGTGGCTTTTATTGTGCTCATCTGTTCAGGAAGACTGGGTTTTCCAAGGCTCATTTGCTGGTTAATTGCATTCTCAGATCCTCTAAGATGTCTGTAGCACCTGCTCTCCACTTCACAGACTCTTTTGATCTCTCTAGAAATATCCAACTTTGATTACGTGAAAATCTTTCCTAACTGTACTACGTGCCTAGAAAGCAAGTTAAAAACTGCCATTGTGACTATTGTGACTTATGTTAAGATTGAAAATATAATTATATAATATAAAAGCCTGAAATGAAAAGTGATCCTATTTGCTATTCTGTTTGTGTGCTTCACTGCTGGCTCTAGTTTGCCTTGTCTTACCAAACACTTAGGCAAAACATAGGATGTAGTGAAATGGTAGATTGCAGTGCTACAGCATGCAATTCAATAGCTCTAAAAATGTACAGTATAGACCAAATTATCACCTGCTGGCATGATTTTTCCACTTACGAATATGCTGAAATGTTGTTTACCTGAAATATCTCAATTTGTTTCTACCAGTATGTATTTGCAAATGTACAATGAGTAGTTTCAGACCTAATTGTCTATTCTATTTGTACAGATATCCTTTGATAGGAACAAAGGTTTGGTCTGTGTACCTTAAATAGATTGCAACCATTATTTGATTTTGATTTGACATTTGTTTCATAGTTGGTATGCTAGAGAAGGAGAAATGTGGAATAAAATTCTCCTTTGTTACTGACTGATTACATGATTAAGTTACTTAATTGATGTCCATACCAGTTTTCACATCTCTCCACCTACTTTATGGGGCTATTTGGGGGCTGCTTGATAAAATGTTTTGAATATGTACAGTACTGCCTTTTTTTACAATGCATTGTGGAGTCAGACTTGTGAATGGATTAGGCCACACCTCTTTCTATTCATGTATAGCACAGCACATTTTTAGTTGGAATTTTTCATGAGGTTCTCCCCACAGGTGTTTGCAACGTTTTAGCCAAAACAACACAGCTGTTTCTGAGGCGCAGAAAAAAACGTTGTAGATCTTAAAATATTCTGATGATCTATGTGGTTAACATAGAATCAGTGTAGTCTAATTCCTCCAACAACTTGAACACAAAATTTGGGAAGAGTTGGCCTTATTGAAAAATTAGACATAAAGGCATTAAATTCTAACATCATAAAAAAGTATCATAATATATACCCAAATAGAAGAAATTAAGGCTACACGACTAACGTTAATTCTAGCATCTCCTGGCTTCTATTTCTTGACTGTGTAAGCTTAAAATTTGCATCCCCACAGGTATGTGTAATTGTTGCCTTTCTGTGTTTACCACTAATGTTCTTGTGGCGGATATTAATGAAATGGCATTGTTTGATCTCTGTCCCATACTGAAAACACCGTTGTACTGTATACTACTGTAATATAATTGAAGTAGTGATGATGTGTTGGTGAAATAGTAAGAAGTAATGAGTGAATTCACAAAAAGTGAATACTGCAGGAGATTTAAAAGGCTGAAGGTGATGGCTTTCCTTTGATAAATGAAGGTGAAACTGCCTGTGCCACTATTAATGTAATGGCTGCTCTGTAAGAATAAAGATGACAAATCCTTACCCTTGCTGAGGTGCACACTTGTGAAGGTGTATTTGCAATTGTGCTGCAATTGCTCCAGTGAAGAACAACCTTAGACATAACACTGCTCCACCTCAGAATTCAAATGGAAACACTAATGATACTGTCCACAAGGCTTGCAGAGTGCCCCCAAAAGCACTAAGCATGAGAGATTTATATCGAATGCTGTTGGATTTTCTAGTCTTCTCAAAGTTGACAACTAATTTTGTGTACTTACTGATAATTCAAGGTCTGATGAACAAGCCCTTCATGCTTACTTGCAAAAACCTTGCAAATTTACCGAGGCTCATGATGCAAAGCAAATTTAAAATAAAAAAAAAAAATCCCACCAGATGCCACTGAGGCACCAAGTGCCAGAAAATGTAAACTGGTCTGAGCCTGAAATTCATTAAGACTGCAGCATCTCTGAGCCAGTGTGCAGCGGGTGATTACTTTCCATGGCCTTTATGCTACAAACAGTTTTGGACAAGCCTCACTTTATGCCCACGTGGATAGTCTCCCATTCTGATGTTGGTATTTATGTGCTTGAAACTGGGCACGTTCCTTGTACACACTGATTCAGCCTGAGAAGTCTAGATAATCCAGTAACTGCAGAGAAAAAGCTGAGAAAAAGTTATTTAGAGCCTATTGTTTTTTTTCTTGTCTTCTTTTCTTTTAAAAATAATCATATAGGCTGAAAGATGGTATGATATCTGGGGGGGAAAAAAAAAAAAATCTGTTCTGACTACAGCACTTCACCAACGTTGTACAATTTTATCTTC
This sequence comes from Phaethon aethereus, assembly GCF_964289735.1. Lineage (NCBI taxonomy): Eukaryota > Metazoa > Chordata > Aves > Phaethontiformes > Phaethontidae > Phaethon > Phaethon aethereus. Next base: position 14,460,070 of record NC_138589.1, on the reverse strand, counting down.
CAGGCCAAGATTCAACCAAATGCGTTTCATTAGTAATAGGTAAACTAAGTGCATCTGCCTCTAGCAGTTGAGAGACTATTGAACCTTAGCACTTTCTGTGAAAGAAATCTGTTTTGGCTTATATTCTCTGGGTACCTGAAGAAGTAATTAATTGCAAGTAATCTATTGGATTTAGTGTTTCTTAATCATGAGCAGACCCCGACTCACTGACATGTAACAATCCAAGAAATTGTTTCAAGGTCAAAGTACAAATTTTCATTGGGAAGTGTGATGTTTTGTATTAGACATTTCAGAAAGAGACGTGAATAGAAGTTTAATGTTTTGTGGTGCATCATCTTGGTGTGTGATATCACGACTATAAAATTATAGCATGTCATAACATTTATTTGGCATGCATCAAAATAGATCAGCAAAGATAAGAGGTAAACAGAAGTTTATGGGTGAGACTGCTGAAGCCAATAAGAGTTTTATGGTAACTTAAAATTCCAAATATGTTGTTGTAAGACTCTTAGGACACATCCAGAATCAAAATGAGTAGAGATTTCATTAATAGGCTCAACTCATGTGGGAAGGAAAGGGTCAATAGCTCTAAGAGTCTGCTGTATCTTTCCCTATGTAGTGGAGCGGGCTTTTAGAAAAAAGTAGTCTTTCTGAATGGATGTGTTAACTCTATTTGTGCTTTTCCTGCCCCTCCATCCAAAAAATAATTTGCTTGTTTGGATTCCAGCATAATCCAGAAAATAGAGCAAGGATGCACTTGCCAGTGTTTCACATCGACCCCTCCCACCCATCCCCGCCTCCCTTGCCAAATCCTCACTTCTTATTTTTGTGATTACATTTGGGCTCAGTAGTAACCAAAAAGCACCCCTTTAAAATCAGCTGTAGAGACGGTCAACATCTTTCACATACTGTTAAGTGATGAAATAAAAAAGAACCCACATTATTTTTTCTTCTCTACTTCTTGCTTCATTTTCTGATTACTGTACCAGAAAGAGCGTCTGTCTTAACTTTCAATCCATTAATCTGAAGGAAGGACAATTTGCTCTCAGAACACAACTGAAAATCTGTTTCTTTTTACTACTCAGTTTGTGATAGGTTTATTGAACAAATTTGCTTTGATAAGCAGATCAGGTTAGAAAGGGGAGTGGTCTTCTCAGACTGTAAAGCGTTGCATCGGGGAGTTTAACTATATTAGAGCTGCACTGAAAGGACTTGTCACTAAATATGGGACTTCTTATGGAAAGTATTATGCTATATTATTGTTAATTTATATCTTGAGCTCTTAAATTCAATAATCTCAGCTTCTTAAAAATATATTTTCCTGTTTAAAAACACTGGAATGCCTGTCATACTGGGAGGAAGTTTACATTAATGTATTCGATAGTGTTGTGAAAGTGTGGATTTGGTGAGTAATCTAGAATCAAGACCAAACTCATTCTCTAATGAAGCAGCTGTTGCTCATACATATTAGATGTCCAGACTAGACACTTCTAATAATAACTAAAGCAAGCCTGGGTACTCTTACTGCTGTTTTTGCATTGGGATATTTCCTCTGTGAAGCCATGTTGCTTCCCTTAGTATTTTATTCTGCCCCTGATACATTTATATACCCTATTTATGCCTCCTTGGAGACGTCAGATATGCAAATATGAAAATTGTTTTAAAGATGCAGAATGCAGCTAACTACATAGCTGCAATTAGTAGGTCAATATAATGTTCACAGGGGGGATGTGCCTGATGCAGCACTGGCATCTGCTGCAACGTGTGCAGCCCTTAGAAAAGAGAATTAGACAGTTGCCCTACACTGCTGTTGGATTTCTACTTTATGCTGGGGTTACAGAACAAAATGTGTCATACTGAGCTGAGAAGCTTCTTCACATCTGTATTTTGGTCCTTGCTGAGCTATATATATTTAACAGATTGGAGGTTATGTTCAAGTGGGTGTCTCCAGTCACACTGATCATGAGGTTTCCTGCAGCGCAGAGAATGGTTGGCAGGGATACCCTGGTGGGAGGAGTTTATGCATCTGCAATAAGTCCGGTCTGAATGAATCATAGCTGTGACCTAGAAGGTTTTTTCCTGGATCGGTCAATCTCTCTAGAGGTTACAGTTGGAAGAGAAGGCAGTGTACCAGACTCCTGCTGTTCTATGTTTGCTCTTCTGTCCTACATCTCTTTATAACATGGCATTTTATATCAAAAATATGTCCTCTGTTTAAAAAGGTGATTTAGTATCTGTATAAATTCAGAAGACAAACAATAGCATCGGCCTTCTGCAGCTCAGTTTTTTAATAAAGCATATTTTGTTACATATGTTTTATTTTTGACAGAATTCCATTTCTTAAAAAAATGTTGAAATTATCTTGTATTGATTTATATTACTGCAGAATGTGTATGCAATGCTGTAGCTATTCATTAGTTACTTTACAGATTAGGGGTTCTAGCTTTTGTAAGGCTGAAAGTTATCCTGTAAGGCAGATGAAGCCATTCCTGTAAAATAAATCAATTTTGGAATCAATGCAAAGGACGAAGAAATAAGCTTAGAAGAAAGGTACATATTATTTGCTGCATAGCCGTAGCTAGAGACCCTGCTGTGACACATTCCATATATGCACATACATAGAATCAGTACCTAGCCCAGGGATTTGAGAGTTCAAAAAGCAAAGAAACTTGACAGGTTTTTAGAAAGCATGCAAAGGCAGTATTATGTAACTGATGTACAGAGAGGTGTGTTTTAACCATGATTTACACAAAGGTTTTCTGGGAACAAAGTCTGAATCTGCATCTCCAGGGGTCAGCTTCTTGTCCATGAGAACTTTATTTGTTTCTGAGAGTATAATATTCTTGAGAAGCCATTTTACTAGCTAATATTTGCATTTGAAACTTAAATATATCATTAAAACTGTGACATTAATTATATATGCTTTTTACTTTCTCATTTTGCAAACCTGAGTTGGTCAGTTACTTTACGAGAACAGTTTTGCTAACTAGAGGATATTTATGCTGTTTTGTTCCTTAGCTGTCAAGGCAACTCCCATTAAAGGCTGTATTCTCCTAGCCTCAAAACTGTATGACTGATGTTGAGTGAAAATCATGAATTTCCTCAAAAGCTACATCCTGAATCTCAAAAAACATCACTTACACTGTTGCTATAGCACTTCAGCCTGGTGGTAGGGAAACTACAGGCTTGTCACTTATGCCTGGATACCAAAACCATTGAGTGCTACTTTTAAGTCATGAACAACCACCATGATTCTAATCTCCATTTACCAGCTTTATGCTAGTGAATCCAGTGCATAACTGAAAACTTTTTCTTAAAAGAACCTGAGAATGCCAATGCACTTGAAAGCCCAGGAAGTAGTGCAAAGTACTTCCTCTAATTCAGGAATGACTTTTGAATTCTTCAAATTGACAAGGACTACATTCATTTAAAGGGAAAAAAAAAAAGTTTTGAGATAGATCTCTATTTCAGTTCTTTTTCATTTAAACGTTGCATTAGGCTGCTTTACTGTGATCACTTCAGACTTTTACTGGTAATTCAAGTGAGAAGGAAGATGAATGAGACATGCTTGAAAAAATATAGTAACTGCTCCTTACCCACCACCTAATACTAAAACAGCAGCAAAGTACAGCTATGGTGTAGTGCTTGCATCAGTAGATTACCTATTAAAAAGCTGTCAATATCATTATCTTCAAGTGAAACTGAAACACAGGTATGTGAAATAACATTCCCAAGATCACCCTATACATTATAGAGGAGAAAACAGATGTAGTCTTTCAAATCTATTTTCTCTCCCTGTCTAGTAGGATACCCTATGGAAATGCATCTCGTTTTGTTTTCCCTGAAGTTAACTATTTCTTCACAATAATTTATCAGACCTGGTCTTGATAGTGTATTTTTTTAGTGGAAAAAAGGTGTACACTAGTGCAGTAGTTCAGAATAATCTTTCTGAACATGTTGATGATGATAGGTATGGACATGTATGAAATGCATGCTTTACCTTTGAATTCATTTGCCCACTAGGGGACACTGGGACATTATATTTTTGTTCAAATGAAAGACATTTCAGAAACAATGAAGATGGAAAATCCTCTTGTTCTTGCTCTAAAATAAAATAAAAATCATGCATATTTCATTTCTAATCCATGCAGAATGATGTGTAATATGTTTTAAAAAGTTTAATGAGTGGCATGCTTCTGGGCATGAATGCTAGATCTGAGACATTTTAGCAAGTAGTTCAAACTGGTCCATGATATTACAGGTTTTGAATTGCAAAGATAATGGATCATATTTTTGGCATTTCCCACTCATTAAAAACTGTGTCAGAATGATGGATTAATCTGTGGGCATCTTCTGTCCTTGCTATAATCTTTGTCAAAGGAATGAGGTATTGGAATTATAATGTCTTTTGTATTATATGAATTATGAGGACAGGCTTTAGAACTTTGACTTCCTTAAAAGTAGGGTTTTTTCATGGTAATTAGATAACCTGCTATTTTACCTCTTTTGCAAGTGAACAACACCAAATTAAAAACATTTGAATAAAAGCAGAAGCTAAGTTTAGAATGATAACTAATATGAATGAGAGTAGGTTAATGATGTGTAGTCTATGGAAAAAAGCCTTATGTACTTTCCATTAATATATATTACATTCCACAGATATATGGTTACTGCCTTTTCCTCTTGTTGACTTTACGAGAAATGAGCCTGTAATTTATGTAGCTAGGCTGTGAATTGAGCTGTGCTTTCAAACAGGGAAGGAGAAGACCTCCTGTGTCTCAAGAGAGATTCTGTTGCATTATTTTACTCCCTTCCTTGGTGGGTCCTAAACATGTAGTTGGAGATTTGAGTGTTTTCCCTGCTGCTTAGACTGTACAGCTCCTCTCATGTAGGCTGCTCTAACGTATTGCAGTTATGGGATACAGGCAAATCGTGAAGAGAGCTTATGACCTTGAAGCATCTCTCTGAACAAGTGCTTATGAAGATGAAGCACCATCTACACACCCTTAAAGGGACAATTTAGATCCCAACCTGAGAGTCTAATCAATGAACTTAGCCTGTTTTTTTACTGGATTGTCCAGTGCCTTTTTTCAATTTGTGAGCAGAAAATGCACAATGAGTATTATCTGAATCATTCTTTGCTTATAGCTTATCCAGAATGACATAATACAGACATTTACAGACACACATAGATATATACACATACATAGATATATAACATACTTCAGTTCATTTAATACATATGAGTGGCACATGTGGCACAACTGACGATAGGGCCTAGATTATTATTTCAGCCTGGTTTCAAGTTTTCTTTCTGCAAAATTCTGTGTAAAATTCAAAGAAAGAATACTGTAAGTCTGAGCATCACTGACAGAAAGGAGGGAGAAAATCAGGTATGAATGTTCAAGCATCCTCATTTCTATGCTTTGTACCTTTCACTTTCACCCTTTCAATACATGCTAACACGTCCATTTTTCCCAGCTTTCTCATTTTATCCTGGCTTTGTTTCCATTTGTTTCTTCTATCCCATTCCAGACATTGCTCTGTCAGTGAGATGTCTGGCAATTTTTAGCAAGCCCAAGTCTTCTGTGCTCAATGGTTCCATCAGTGTCATTATTTATAAACAGTGCATGACCAGAAGCCTGAGACATAGTAATTTTAAGTCCTGAGCATACCTGCATTGTAAAATGATGAATTTGATGTTTTTAGTTTAAAAAGGGTTGCATCAAGGTTTACCCATATCACAGGCACCTTAAAGGAAAGACTCCCATTCATTTGTTTATCTTTATATCAGGCTCCTTAAGGAAGCCACAAAAAATGGAAAAATGCAGACAAAAAGGTAAGGTAATTCTTTTGTCTTTCTGCATGTCATATGTTTCTTAGTCTTTTGAAGACTGTAATTAAGACTTACCCAGTTAAGTACCCATATGCCCGTTGCTCTGAAGATGGATGTGGTAAGAGTAGAGCAGGTGAGACTGGTGGTGAAATTGGCTGTGATAATTCCTAGAATCAAAGAACAGCCCAGGTTGGAAAGGACCTTGAAAGATCATCTGGTCCAACCTTGCGTGGGAAAGGGAGCCTAGATGAGATTATCTACCACACTGTCCAATCACATCTTGAAAACCTCCAGTGATAGACACTCTACTACATCCCTGGGGAGGTTGTTCCAGTGATTGATTGTTTTCACTGGAAAAAATTCTTTCTTATATCAAGATGACAGTTAATACACCTTTTTCCATACGTTAAGGAACATGCAGTTCCTATTTTTGCACTATTTTTGCCATTGCATAAAATCGCAGAGTAATGCAGCAACTGTCCGGAAACACAGCGTTTGCTCAGTGTTTTTTGCTTTATATTCATAAGCAGAATATTATGTATATACTCATTTTCTGAACAAAGGCCTTAATGAATTTTCTGAATATTGCAAGAAAAGGTGGGTTTACATGTAATACCTTTTATGGATTATTATATTTTTAATTATACCATTTGGAAAATGATTACTTAAAACTTGCTCTGCTCAGCATTCAATCTCTCAAATTATTCAGCCTGTATTAACAGCATTGTTTAAAAATAGAAATAGTGAATAAAATATTTGTCCATTTGGAAGTCGGTGACACAGTTGAGCAAAATCAGAGTTTTATCACTTGTGTTTTTGAAAAGAAAATTCTGATAAAGACAGGCATTTGAGTGTTGAAAGAAGAGAAATATTCAAGAAGAAGATCCCTGTATCTTGACATAAAATTTAAAGGGAGGTTATACGAAGGAAAACCATGGCATACCTATGAGTAGAACCCCAGCATGCACATCATGTATTCATGAAAATCTGAAAAGCTCTTATTAAATGCTCCTCTGCTGTTGTCTTAGTCATAAGAATTGAAGCTTTGTCTTTGTTTTTCACTTCTTATGTCATTTCTGTGTTCCCATTTCTTTTAACAACATAACTAGTTTTTCATATCTAGTGCACACCTAACTGACCTCACTCCCTTTTCCTGCAGGAAATGTACCTCTGTCATCAAATTCACATGAAATGGCTTCATACCACTTACTTTATAGATTTTGCTTGTACTAAGTGCTTCTTAAGAGTTCTTTTTCAGTGCTTCATTTTTTGGGAAAGTATCTTAAAAATGTTTCCTAGATTTCTTGTTCCCTCATCTGTGGCTTCCTACTTTTAAAGAAGCACACAGGATGAAAAGGACCTCTCTCTTGCACTTGCACTCTGGTGGGGATCCTTCTGGGAAAGGCCAATCACATTCTTTCAGTCCTTGGTTTGACTTCATGCCTGTGGATGATAAATGATTTATGGAAGAGCTTTGTGTTTTATCTATGGAATAGATACACATTTAGTATACTTATCTAGTGAAAATACTAACTATATTCAGACTCTGTACATACTGATACTTGTCAAGTGAAAAATGTTGTGTGGGACTAGAGGGGCTATCAGGAATGCAAATACCACTGCTAAATAACTTGGAACAAAAACCGTATCTAGAATGCAGATGCTGAAGGTGATCTCATAAACAAAGCAAAAAACACAAGAGCAAGTAACTCCTAACAGCAACAGAAATGACATCCTCAGAGAGGTCAGGTGTATGACAGCATCCCTTAAAAGAGAGGCATTTCACTTTGTGACTATTTGTATGCACAAATGAAAAAGAAAAGAAGTGGAATTTGATAATTTTAGATAACTGTTCCTGAAGGTCTTAGAATGATCTCGCTTCTTTTTGTGCATAGGCCTTTTAAAGTGTTTATCTGCTTATGTGCTGGAGCTCATGCTTGGTAAATGCTGACATGTAAGCCTCATTTGTAGTCTGTTTCTACTCAGTTTGTATATAAAGATGACATTCATTTGAGAAATGTTACATTTTACTGTATCTGTGATAGCATGCCAAAGTATATAAATAGGACTGTGTCACTACTTAAAAATATATTTCACTTGAGGTACAGGATGTGATTTTGACAGCTTTAATTGGGGAGGAAGGAGGAGATTCATGGAAGTAGAAAAAGGCTATTATACTCTATTTGAGTAGAAATAAGTAAATAGGATACAAAAAGAACATAAAAATAATCCATCTAAACCTGAATTGAAAGCACCTGCATGCTCCTTCATGGTTCAGAAGATTTATGCCAGAAGCTCAGCACATCCAGCAAAGAGGCAGGAGGATGGTTTAGAGACTGGGGCAGGCAGTGTATGAGGAGGGGCAGAGGGAGCTGGGTTTTTCTAGCCTGCAGAAGAGAATGCACATGGTAAAAGGACCGGAGGCCACAACCACAAGTTGCAGTAATTGCATTGGCTATAGCATTGCAATTGGCTATGAGGAAAAAAATCTCTGTCGTGACAGTGGTTAAGTACCAGAACAGATTACCCAGAGAGGTTGCTGAGTCCTCACCCATGGAAATTTTCAGAGCCTGACGGAATGAAGCCCTGAGCAACCTGACCTGACTTTGAAGTTAACCTTGCTTTGAGCAAGGGGTTGGACTAGAGACATCCTGAGGTCTTTTCCAACTTAATTTTTTTTGTGATTCAGTGATATTTTTTTCTGAGTTGAAAGCTGCCAAGCAGTTTTTTCAGTTCTTATGATTTATTCCTTCATGTTCTCCTAATAGAAAGCCTTCATTAATAAACAAAGTTATGTTAACATAGACATATTTAGGTACAGAAAAATGAAGGTGGGTCTAGAAAACAATGGAGTATTTTGAAATATGAGAAATAATACAAGCAACTCAGAAAAGGCACTGTGTGACCCTAATAAAAGCTGAAGAAAAAGAAGACGAGAGACTTTCATGAGGAAAATAACCATGTGTTTGGTCTTGGAGCCTCTAGTACATTAATCTCTGAGTTTCAAAAGTGTGAGGAATAATAACATAGTGGTTTTTATAAGCAATCAAAAATATGTAGGTTTAAGAAAATACGGAAAGTTTTAGCAGCCAATAATTTTATCAGTGGCAAAAATGAATCTGACAGCTGAACTACTCCATGCATGTGTTGCACGTTATTATAAACACATCTGAAAGGAAGAAAATTAGATTATTGCCTAGTAAAACAGTTAACATCACCCAGAAAAAAAGCAAGTGAGAGTTTACTGTCACTTCACCTGTCTTAGTTTGCAAGAAATAGAAGTCACTAGCTGCCTTTATACAATGGGTTAGGCATTGCGCTTTAAAAGTTCACAAGGTCTTACGGGACAGGGAGAAGGTATATAGTAACTGAGAATCCTTTTTAGTCAGCTACCATCTGTATCTATAGGAAAGGTGATATTTTAAAAGAAATAAACATTCTTTCTGGTTGTTTAACAAAAGTCACGGGTTTTTCTTCACTCATAAGTTAAGTATAATATCACTGTAACTTTGTGTTTGTAACAAATGCTTCATCTGAATGTATGAAAGCACCCTTAACAATGTAAGTCACAAGGCTGAATATGTGAATGTAGCTTATTAAAATACCTACATACAAGGGGTTAAGGCTCTGGCACATCATAACTAATGGACTTTTAGTGACTTTGAGACATGAAACATATTTAGCTTCAAGTACATTATTGCCTTACCTCAGCTGCCTGATCAGAAGGCCGTTCTATCAGTAATAAGACTTGTTGACTTCAGTGGCCTTAGCTCAGGTTGTGTATCATGAACAGCAGTAAAAGTCAGACTTCTGTGACTAAGTTTAGGCACTGTAATAAGAATGACCTGAAGTACAGCCCCACAGATTTAATCAGGATCAGTAGGTTTTATTTGAGTAAGGATGACAAAATTTGGCTTTCCCAAATTATAACACAGCATATTTTTCCAGAATGGAATTTTCATTAAAAATTAAATGTAGTATAAAAATGTCTCAAATGTATTTGATGCCTTTCTGGAGTACAAAGAACAGCATATTACAAAACAAAAATTCCTGAAGTATTTCAGATTTTATGCAGAAAAAATAAATAGCTTAAAACACTGTAAAAGATGAGCCAAGCTCTCAGCTTGTGAAAGCATTGCTATACACAGAAGATATAGAGAATATTATGAGAGCTTGATTTAATGCAGTCTATTAATTACTATTAATTATTTAAAATGTTATAAAACTCCCTCATGAGCCCATACTGAGATGCCAGCATGTCAAGCAAGCAATTAAAATACAATACAGTTAACCGTAAAATAGAGAGAAAAAGGAAATAAAATATTAAAAAGCTAAACAAAGTAGTGGTGTTAATGAACCTTTATCACTTACTGAAATTATAAATTTCATGAAACGGAACCATTAGCTGATTTGTGTTTAACTCATGAAGTCCTATCTTCTCCAAAAATCTTACTTCATAAATGTCAAATATCTTTGCATTTTTTTAGATAAGTTTATGATCTTTACTATTGTAACTGACTAATTTATGTCAGGAAGAGAAAGCAATGGTCAAAGAACTGTAAACAGTAAAGAACACTGAATAAAATGGGTTTTTCTTGATTCTAGAAAATATTCTGGGAAGCAGAGTGAGGTGACTGTTAGTTACAAGGTTTTTTTCCTTCACTACCACCGAAAAAAAAGAATGAAAATTGAAATTTTTAGAGGGAAGAAGAATTAGTGTATACTCTCTGTAGTTGTCAGAAAGTATTGTAAATAATCACAACAAATGCCAGACTGTAAACATACACCTATTTTGCTGCATTTTATGCTATGCAAAAAGCCATAAATATTTTGCCTTTTTAAATTTTTTTTTTTTAGTACCTCCTAAATCCCCTATAGTCTAAAAATTATATTTGGTACTGTTTCTTCATGTTTTGTCTCTAAGCAGCATCACATCATGGCACTCATTAACTGTGCAGGACACCAAGGTGTCCTCACCAAGGTGAGTAAATGACAGGTTTAATGAAAGGATTTAAGTGGTAGGCCACTCTCTCAAATATCACTGAGAAAAATGATATATATCTATGATCCTACCTACTGTTTCACAAGAGGATAGAATATATTAAATGTATCATATCACGTAACCAGTCCAGTTGGGGTAGACCTTTCACAGCTTGCTCCTGACATACTCTACTTGTAAACTGGAGTGGAAATTATAGAGTGAAACTGGGGAGCTTTCATCCTGTAAAGATTGCTGGTTCTGGTGTCTATATCCATCAAGACCTTCAGCAAAATTTTTTCCTGGAAATCAGTTGGTTTGCCTCACCTGATGCAAATTGCATCAAAGGAATAATTTTATCTTTTTGGTATTAAAGCTTTTTACATTCTACACCTATTGCAGTTGTGCCTGCATGGCACAGTGAGATGATGAAAATTCATTCCTTAAACCCAAAAGAGGTGAATCCTTCACATGCTCGTGCCACATAAGCTTTCCTTCCATATGGATTTTTTTAATCATATGTAAAGGTGTCCTTACCAACCCTCATGTAAGCCATCAAGGTGCCATTCAGTAGCAGCTCTTAAACAGTGTTTTGTTGAAACAATGTGTTGCGTTGTCCATTTGTTTGTGTCATCAGAGACTTCAGAGACAGAATTTATTCCGAGTGGCATTACCTGACATGACCCTATTTCTGGTTTATGTGTTAACAGCAGAAGGAACAGCAGGAACTCAAAATTAATTCAGTTTAATATTAGCAGGAGTAATGCTAACTTTTGAAAATAGGTAAGAAGGTATAGGAATATAAAAAGCCCCATGTGATACAGAAGAAGCAGCAGACTGTTCCCAGATACCATCCTTCCCCTTCATCCTCCAGTTTTGCCCCTGTTCTCTCCAAAGGTACTGAAATTTCCTTTTTTGCAGAAATTGCTGTTTCTTGTTCAAAACTTCTGGCTGCCGAGTATATTGGAGAAGTTGTTACTATAATGCAGCATCAAACTGTAGTTCTTAATCCTTTCCCATGTCCTTCCTGAATCTCTGTCACTCAGCATGCTCATTATCTGCATAGCATTCTTACATCACCAAAAAGTATGTACCCACCTCTGTACTGAAATCTGCATGTCTACCAGCCTTGTATCTCCATTATCTCACAACTTGGTACACAAGTCCGAAGTCCTAATTTAATGTAAAAAAACAAAAAAAACCCCAAGAAATGAAAAAAAAAGTGTTTTGCAAAGAAAACAAAATAATCATCATATTTTTGCAGCCAAAACCAGCCCAGGTTGGTTTTTTGTTGGTTTTTCTGTGGCATCAGTGTCATGACAGATACTGCCTTGGAACAAATAACACAAGGACGTTGAACTCCCTTGATGTACGTCTACAACTTTGTGTTTCCATGTATTCCATTCATTACTGAAAAGATCCGTTGATATCCTGATATTTAAAAATTTCTGAAGTGTGAAAGATTTTATAATATATTAGTGTAGGGATCTTCAACTTAATCTATATTTTTTAGTCCAAAGTCAAAGTTTACATCACAATGCCACTATTCAACTATCATTTTAAAAAAGCAATCTGCTGCCTATTAGTAAAATACATCTTTGTGCTCCTCCCAGGATCAACGGTTATTAGACAGTAATGTCATGGTAAAGATCAACATGAATCCTTTGCCTGTGGAACCTATTTAGACATTAGCAAATTACAATGCAGTTAACTAGACCAGTCTGCCTGGACTAAGAAGTTAGGCATGCCACTATAAAGAAGATAGTTATGATAAAAGCCTTTTATAATGTTATTGATCTACAGATTTTTTCCTTCCCTGTGTCACTGTTGCAAGAGCTATCATTTGCATACTAAAATGCTGAGAAGTGTTGACTACTCTTTTTTTACTGGAATTGAATCAGTAGAACTCTGCAATCTGGAAATTTCCCTCATGAGTAACACCTATGTATCAGGAAGTGTCTGCCTTTGACTGTGTCAAATGCTGAGGCCTGAAATTTTGACTCTTCCAAAAAATCCTCAATATATGATATTATGTATTTGCCTCTTATTTAAATTTTACCTAAGGCTATGCTTCTTTGACACTTATCACCTCAAGGGACCGGTGTGATAGGCTTTCTTAAAGCACATCGAACAGAGAAGGACTGTGAAGGGGAAATGATCCAGTGAAATATATTCCTATTTAATATCCTACTTTCCCCTGTAATTAAATGCAATTCTAAAATGCAACAGTTTAATATAAGATAAATGCTGCCTCTCCACTCAGTTGTTAAGCATAAAACCCCCTGCAACCATCTGTCACTTATGATTATTAGACATGTCAACATGCTTTGTGCTGCAGTTCTTTGAAGTACTGTAGGTTATATATGTCAGTTTATATTGTGTCATCCATTACAAACTTAGTACATAAATTTTGTACATCAACGTGTCAAGGGAAGACTGTTTACTTTAATGGGCATCCCAACAACTGTTAAAAACACAACTGTTAAAAACACAACTGTATTTGTATTATCAAATGATAGGTGCTTAACAGAAGCAAGAGATAAAACCTCAAAAATGTTCTTACAGATTACATTCTAACAAATTTGTTTGGTTTGACTGGTTGGTTGGTTTTAATATTTAGGGTACCTACTTGGTAATTTTGATTATCATTGGATGTGATTTTGAAGAGTAGAAACTTGTGCATTTTTACATCTACACAAATGTCTGTCAAAATGTCCTCTCAAAAAACATTCCAACATTTACAGGATGATTGGTAGAGTAGAAAAAAGTACTGACATATGCTACTCACTTAGGAAATTATTTCTGCTAAGCTTTAGTTATAGTATTTGTTCTCCCTGCCTCTCAGACTGCTCCTGCTGTGATTGTCCATTGCATCCTTCCAGATATATCGATTTAGAAAGCCTTGGAATGGGATTGTGCTTTTCCCACTTATTTATGTTTTGTTCAGTGCAGTGAAGGTCTTGCTCAGTGATTAGTCCTAGATATTCTGCAGCCCTAAAACACTGTTTCCTCCTCCCAAAGTGTACTTCCTAAAGAAATAACCTAAGAAATCGTTTGAGAATATTTTTCTCAAGAAAAGACTGAGAACCTCTAGACCTTAGTAGCTCAAAATTCAGAAAGGAGGCAGGCTCAAACCAATTTTATGGGTGAGTATAATCTTTTAGGAGCCCAAGGATCCTAACTTTTGAACAGCTGGGATAGGCATTTATTGCCAAGTATCACCAAGTCCTGACATAGTTTTTTTAGAATATTACAGCAAAGCCATACTTTGAAACATCTTATCAAAATATGTTGTCCTGAATACTGCAAAGTCTTAGACTTTATATACAATTTTATACTTATAATATTGTTACTTCTGTGAGATTAAATGAATACAGTAGTGCTTAGAGAATCCAATCTATTATTAAAGACACAGTGTTCATAATAGATTCAGTATTTGGGTATATGAGAGATATTTAGATACTAAAGAGCCACTATTTGATTAGTTTTATTCTAAAACAACTTATAAGGTATGTTTTATAAATATATATTTCTGTTTATTTCTGTCAGACCTTTTCTTGTTCTTCTGCATTCTTATATGAGTAGTTACATTTTTATTACTTCATAACTGTTTTCACTGAGGCTAGAATTTGTTTTTGTTAAAAGAATTTAAGCTGCACTCTGTATTTATAAGATATTTTGTTTCTGTTGAAAAATAGATTTTATGGAGTTATTTCTCAAGCACGCTTATGTTATATCCCAAGCATATACATGTATGTATGTCTGCTTTTAAGCCAAAGATGTTTTTTTCTTTAAAGCTGAAACACAATTTCAGTAGCTAATGACTGACTATTTCTGAATTTAATATCTTATTTCTCCAGCTGAAAATGCAAGCACTTGTCCCATTCAAGCAGTTCTTACCTTTGTTTGAGGGTGTTATTTTTTGTTGTTGTTACTATGAGTTGAATATCATAATTTTAAAGCAGGTACATTAAGGTTATGAAGAATTAATGTGGTGACTATTAAGGCAGGTATAATTATGTTAAAATATGACTGTTACGAATTTTGATCATTCGGGAAATTAAGAAAATTAGTACAACACATCAAAAATAATAAAAGTTCAGTAGAATTCTGATAGAAGAGTATTTCTTGTTTTGTCATAGACATTATAGTTACTTGTTAACATAATCACAACTCATTTCTGCAACAACTAATCAAATATACAATCCTACTCTAGAAATCCATTGAACACTATGAGACATTGCTTGGGGATACATGGTTGCTGCTTTGCATCTTTGAATACAAAAATCCTTTTGAATTATATGCATCTTCTATATATTCCTCTTTCCCATAAAATAAATTTGTATTAATTAGAGTATTAGGGTTGGGTTTTCCTTACCATTAGTCAGTAAAGAATTAAGAGTTCTGTGTGGGCTTAAAGTGCTCCTTATAGGCATAGGCACCTCTTTATTTTTTACACCTGGAAAATTTGTCCTAGTAATATTTGAAATTTTTATACAGTTATCCAGTACTTCTCTCTGCTGGATGTTTGAAAATGTGTACCAGACCTGTACAGAGCCACTCCACGATGCTTGCCTGAGAATGTCAATTCTTTACCAAAGTACTGAACTGACTTTTTTTCTATATACATTATGTCTGTCTGGACAGCCAGTGTAACAGATCCTTAATGTGTCATTTACTGAACATGTACACCTGTGTTACACAGCACTCATTTATGGCACTGAGAAGGGGCCCATAGAAGACAGTCACTAAATTGAGGTAGCACTTCTTTACACTGCAGGCAGTAAGCTTCTGTGGCAGAGAGTGTCAACAGGTTCAAAACAGGGTTGGACAAATTTGTGGACAATATATTCACAAACAGGTACTAAAGAAGAAAGGCAGAGGTGTACCTTCTACCACCCCTTCTCCAATGACTTTTGGGGGACAAAAACCAATGGATTGCAGAAAGTAGCTAAGCTTGTATGATTTCTATAAACAGCATCTTTTACTGCTGGCTGCTGCTAGAGGTAGCATACCAAGCTAGACTATTGGTCTGATCAGTAGTGCATCTCTCGTAAAGTGGGAGAGTGAGGTAAGAAAATGCTCCTCCCTATCCTATGAAGAAAAGAACAGGGGGTTGTGAGATTTTACCCTATTGTTTTGGCTTCAGGGCAGCACAGGCCAGAAGGTATTGTAAGGAAGGAACCTAGCTGTTAATGGGTAATGTTTTTAATCCCATATTCAAAAAGATCAAAAAATTGAGAGGACTGAAGCAGCTGTTGCGAACTAACTGTGGAGCTTTAGAGACTGCAAAAACCTCAGTGCCTAGAAGACTGATGAGCTGCTGTTACCCTGTAGCTGAGAGGTCCTCTGGTAAGTATAGAGAAACTGTCTGAGACTGGGTATCTCTTTCTCATTGGCCTTATTTTTCAGGATTAAAGGTATTGGGCACTGCATAGGAATAGTATGTAATTAATGCAGCCTCATCACACTGCAAGGTCATCACACTGCAAGGAGGACATAAGAGAATTTGGGCCTCAGAAGAGCATATGAAGCACTCTTTTGGATACCGCAGCTGGGCTATATCTGACGTCACAGGTAAAGCAATATGTTATTTCCATTTTGAAAATTGCTGTAATATGCATCTCAAAGTGCTTATGAATGCATCACCAAAGAATGTTGGGATGCAATAGAGAATATGCGTATCACAGCCATTTGCTATCTAATCACCGGGAGAAAGGCTTTTGGGCAGACACTCCTTTTCTGCAAGAGAGGATTAGCAATATTTCTATCAGGTGCTTGCCTGTTACAAACAGGTGTTCTTACAGGTCTCTCCTAATGTAGGCTGCATGATCTCCCAGTTCATTCCCCTGTATCACTGTCACTGCTGCTCAAAATGTTTATTTCCTCCTCTCTCAGTATTTGACTCAAATATTCGTTATTCCTTTCAAGACTTTTTCTTACTGCCAGCGGGTCTAAATTCTTCTGCCACTAGCCTGTAATAAAGCAAAGGTAAGGAGCATTGGAATTTTAAAAAGATGTGACTTGAGAAAAGTTTTTCCAGCTTCTAGAGAGGCTATATGAAGAAATCGGTGTGAGTAAGAGGAAGTACTCAGAAAATTTTGTCTAAGCTTGCTTGCCATGATATAGAATAGAATAGAATAGTTCAGCTGGAAGAGACCTGCAACTGTCTGATCACTTCAGGCCTACCAAACATAAAGCATGTTAAGGGCATTGTCCAAATGCCTCTTACACACTGACAAACTTGGGGCATCGACCACTTCTCTAGAAAGCACTGTTCCAATGCTTGATTATCCTCTCAGTAAAGAAATGTTTCCTAATGCCAAGTCTGAACCTCCCCTGATGCAGCTTTGAGCCATTCCCATGTGTCCTGTCACTGGATACCAGGGAAAAGAGATCAGCACCTCCTTCTCGACTTCCCCTCCTCATGTAGAAAGCCATGAGGTCTCCCCTCAGTCTCCTTTTCTCCAAACTAGACATATGTAGTTCTTAGCCTCTCCCCATAGGAAGTGATGTTCTTGCAAGTTTTATTACTGTTTGGAAATGAAAAGGTCCAGAATATTTCAGAATTCAAAATGTGAAAGGTTTCTGTTATATCTAAACAGCAACATGATGTAGAAATAAGAGAAAATTAGTTACATACATAGATTTGTTAGTTTTCTGTGAGAACACAAATGAAAAGGTCCCACTGTACTAAGAAGCATGGATCTGTAGATATTTTTAATGGTCGCTTTAAACACTCACTAATTTTTGTTAATGAATATGGAAATTTGCCTGATTGATCACTAATTACAAATGAACTACACTATTAGATTAGTGATGGTATTTCTTGGACAAAGGAAATTGAATTCTCAAGGTTAGCTTTCTTACAGTAAGCCAAATATTCCCTGGCACTTTGCAGCACCATTTGCATTTCAATTAGATTGTGGCTCTGTGCCACTAGTTACCATACCTTGTCTTCAATGTAGCCATCCATTGACTGAAAAATGAAAAAGTATTCATTTTTTATTCTAAAAGTTGGTTTCCTATGTGTAATTTTTTTTGTAGTTTAAGTACAAAATCAGATACTATAGTTCTATCTCTATTTTTAAAGGGATAAATCCAATCCATTCGAACGTTTAGTACCACACATAATTTGCAACACACATATATTATTAATACACCTTAAGAAAGCTCGTAATGATACCAGCAAATTAATTGAAAGTTCCACTCACCTAAAATGAGAAGAAGCTAATTTAAATTTCCAGAAGAAGCAAACTTTCCAACTTTGTAGTTCAGTGGTGTCTTCAACCTGAATGTTTTATTCACTGCTGCTTCATTATCAGGAGCAACTGCTTTTTAGTGAATTGGAATGCTTCTGATTGTTTTCCTTTTTAAAAAAAAATTAATTAATATATAAATAAACAAATATGTCACACAATTATCTGTTCCAGTAGTACCTGTAATTTTTCTCTTTTTTCATTGGTTTGCTGCATCCATTTCTCTAAGCAATTTTTATACTAAAAAACAGTACAGCATAACATACTTAGTTCTGATGAGGGATGGATACAATAAATAGAGGTTACCTGTATTTTGGGGTTTTTTATTTGATAACCTGAATTGGCCATGCCATGTAAAGTCAAGTCTTCTTTTGTCTAAAGATTGTATGCTTTAATGTCCTCTCCAGTTCTGAACTGAATAATATGTCAGCGTGCTAAATCAAAATCATTGATCTAGTACAGAAATATGGAGACTTTTGGCAAAACCAATAGAAGCTAACAGAATTATCACTCTCCAAAATTTCTCTTTTTGTTAAGCTGAATGAATATGGAATTTTACATTATGTACCTTTGGAATGACACTGTAGACTGGGAGTGGGGGTTGGCGCCTGTCACTTAAAACAATGGGTAGGAAATAAATGCATTCAAATTACTATTGTACAGATTAGGCAGTGTCAAAGACAATGCCATCATTCTATTGTTAGTATTAAGAGCACATGAAAGACAAATACAATAAGACATTGTATACAGAGTTCTCAAAAGTGACTGTAAAGACCAGGAGAGTATTTAGTGTCAGCATGTTTTAGTGCTGATATCAAATACTTTCCATCTCAGGCTCTACCTGATGAATGTTTAGTGAGTCCTGTTGTTATATGTTAATGCTTTCTTTTCTTTTCCTGCATTTTAGTTTCCTGATTGCTACTGTATTGTATTAAGTTGCATTTTTATTAATTTGAAGTGATAGGCTGCTTTCAGCACTGCTTTAGCCACAGCGAGACCAACTCTGGTTATGCTCTCATTAGATCTCAAACTAAGCAGGTCCATGTGAATCAACTTTTTAATGAGAAACCTTCCAAATAAACTTCTTGTTGCAGTAATGTGGGTAAGTGGTGACTCAATAGACAGAACTGTGGGGTGCAAGTCAGAATTGAACAGTTTTCTCACCTTAATTGCTCTGTTCTGGTAAAGATGTTGACTTTCATATGTGAAGAAAATCTTTTCCACTTAAAATAATTTAAAAACAAACATACAAACCTGAGGCTTTTTTGTGTGTATGTGCAAATGCAGCATATTTATCACAGTTTGCAATAGCTTGTTTACTGGTTTGTTTTACATTCCCTTCCTGATGTCATCAGAGTGCTCCTGGGGAAAAACCTAAAACAGCAAACATTAAACTGACAATAGGCAGGATAAGTATTCCCAGACCTTGCATCATCTGAAACAACAATAAATAATTAAGTGCAGCTATAGCATCAAGCAAATGTTTGACCAAGAAGTGATGCCTCACACTGCATTTTAAATGACAGCAAAGTCAGGTTCTGGTGAACAACAGCATGGAGAAAATTTAACAGCAAGGAATCTGAAAATGTCCCATTTCTGTACCAAGGGGCAATATGAGTTATTGTCACTGAAGCACAGATGTGCTCAAGGGAGATCAGTTGACTGTGATCATCCACAGGGAGATTCTGTATATATGTAGGACCATGAGGCTCCAATGGAACTGTGTTAAAAGCCATAGCTTTTTTCAGGCCTCTTTTTAAGGAAACCACAATGTCAAACCTGCATAAAAAGAAACTAGAAGCGCTGCTGATCAGTCACTCTTCCTTTCCTTCCGCCTGCACTTACAAGCATGCTTTTTCAAGTCCTTTCATGGTCTCATCGGTGTCCCAGGTCCTATGGAATGGACTTTATGAAGTCTTGCAGAAATAGGGAATGCTGTGTACTATGGATTCCCTGTTTCCAGCTGCTCTGGGGACTAAAAGGTAATGCTTCGAGCCCCATCTTGTTTATGTTCTTCCTTTTGCCAGCCCAAACAGTTGATGTTAATGGATGTTGGAGGCAGTCTACCTCACTAATAGTGCTACTAGTAGATCCTCAACTAATACTCTTTCAGAATCAATAAACATTAGGAATTCTTTCGTTTAGTCTCTGGAGAAGCATTGCTGGTATGAATTCTAAGAATATTATGGTGATTTAGTACCTTAAAAGAATGTATAGTGTACTTGAGTATAGTCTTTGAGATAGGCACTTAAATCCTCAAGATGGGGTAGACAAGCATCCAGGTAGTCACTTTGAGAATGAAGAAGCTGAACCTCACCTATTAAATGCATGCAGAAGAATTTTGCAGTACTTTTAAAATACACTTTAAAAATGACAGCTGCTTCTGGGTTTTTAATTTGTTCAAGGAGATCATTTCAATTATGAAGTGAATATTCTATTACACTTTAAAGCTACACTAATGTTGTTAAATCTTTCTCAGTTTAAGGCTGTTGTCACAAGGGGATTTAAAACAAGGCTTTCTACTTTGATCTGCCTGACTCCAATACTGTAGTGTCTACTGTGAAGATGTATAAAGTCCTAGTTAGATTGCATGGATATATGAGCAAATTCTTGGCTGCCATAAATCAGCATAGCTTTATTGAAGTCAATAGAACTATATGGAGCCTCCTGTGTACTGGAATCTCCTACTGTTCCAGTTTGCAGTATGAATTTATCTTTTGGAATCTCTTTATTGTGTGCTTCCAGCTGTATCTTTAAAAAAAGTCCATAGATACCATTGATATATCAGCTTTGAGGCTTGTGAAATGAGTGTGTATTTTAACAAAGAATACATAAATGAAAAAAGATAAAGAGCAAACATTATTTTAACACCTTTCTACAAAGAAGAAAGTGGTCTTTGCTTCTCACAAGTTTGCAATAGACATTAGGAGACTACAGGAAACCCCAAGGAACTCATATTAAAACTTGGAACGCTGCAGTGAATCTGTTCCTGCTGCAGGTGAATGCTGTTCTTTCAGGGTATTTTTCTGTTCCTGTATTAGTTATGTCAGAAAAGACCTGGAATCTATCTTGGACACTTTATTGTAATATTACCTGAGAATAGACAGCTCTGTTCTCTTAATATGATACTTAAGGAACAACTTTGTGATATGTCTTAAGATGTTTAGCGTTCAAGGATTTCCTGGCAGCCAAACAGTAGCTGAAATAGTTTTGTGACTAAGCTTGGCTACATACGATTCTTGGCAAAATTACAAATTTAAGACCCATTAGGTGCATATCTTAAATAAAGTTACCTTTGTCAATTGGCATATTGCACTGTGAGAACAGTTGGTGTAACTTAAGTAGTACAGAGATCTACTGCTGTATTTTCCCATGTTGGAGCGTTTCCATCTTTAGCGATGAATGTTTGTACTAAACTCAAGTATTATGGATAGTTCGTTGTTATTGCATGAGTCTTAAGATCTAGTTATCAATAATGATGATGATGATGATGCACTCTAGATGTTACTTTGCCTGGTGTGGATTTTGCCCTAGTGATACACTGAAAATGTTACTGCCTAAATTACTTTTAAAGTTTTACCTCATTGTACTTTAAAAATGTATTGGTGGCCGTAAGTTATGCGTAAGTGACAGTTATGAGTAAAAACATGTATTCTGTGGAGAAGTGGTTACCTTCCCAAAACATCTTTAAGTGATGAATTAATTTTTTCCATATTTGTGTATGTGCCTGTCTCTCTGGGTGATCAGAATCTGCCTGGATGTAGAATGTCTGTTTTTTAATATGGAGTTATTCCCTTTTTTCTAACCAACAAAGTAATAAGAATTTTAAAAGCAAATTATCCAAATGATGACTGGTTTTAGATAGCTCTTTACCTATTTTATGAAGAAATCTGTTTTATACAAAATTTGCTCTTTGTGATGCTTAATGAGCAGTTGCTCATATACCTGAATAGGAAAGAAATGGGTCTACAATATTCAATAATAATTTCTGTATTGTACTTATAACATAAAATATAAAATAATTCTTGACTCTCATCTTCTCTTGCTAGTCTTAGTACATCTATTCCTGAGCTAGTAATTAAACATTAAATGCCACATTTCAGAGGTCATGAACATGTATAGTGATTGCAATACTGTATTAATAGACTTCTAGAGATAGGTATGGTAAGTTTTAAAGCTGGCATAGGAAAACTATCAAAAAGAATCAGCCAATTCAGTCCCTTACACAGTAGTAAAACCTGAAATTTTTATATGCTTCTGCATTTTCTAAGATGGTGTGCCAGGTACAGGTAGTACAATTCTAAAAATTGTAGAAGGATATTCCTACCCTAAAAAAAGTATGAAACTGATAGTACTGAACCCCCCCCCTTCATGAAAACTTCAACTGAATTCTGCAAATACATGTGCTTGAATAGTTCAAGATTTAAGTACATCCTTTTTCAGAAAGCAAGACGTACATTGCTGTTTCAGTATAAAAACATGAATAAAACAGAATTAAATAGTTGAGTACCTCTTAAACTTCTAATGTTTTATGTATTTTTACTGATTATTACATAAACCATTGGAGAGAGGAGAGCTGAATGCTTTTTATTTGTTACTGCCTTTCATAAGCTTCTCCTTTAAGTTTTTACTGTAAATATGCATTCTGTAAATATTACTACAGAGCGTCTGTTAATTACAACCACTGCATGGGCAACGATGGCTGAGAAAATAGAAGAAATTAATAAAATGTGCGCATAATGTGAGGCATTTCTATGATTTCTACAATTTGGACCGTGTTCCTCAGGGCCTGACATGCTCAGACAGTCTTCCTGAGCTCAATTCCAGCTAGTGAATTATCCCTTAGCGTAAAATAATTGGTTCTCCAACATCCTGCCTGCCAGAATAAAAGTCCTTGGAAATGATGTTAGGCCGGGACTTCCTCATGCTCTAGCAACTTCTGGAACCACAAGTTTCTATTCAGAGTCGTGTTCTTCTCAAAAATAGCATACAGCCAAAGACTATGTATTCATGTCCTTCCTCCCAAAATGCCCTCTGCCCCCAACTGCAGCTGAAGTATCTGTTCCATTATCGGTCCTAAATGTCATTGCTGATACGCTGCCGTTTCAGACAAAATCAGCGGCTGCCATGCCAAAATCAGAAATCAACTTTGCTTTTATTATCGCTGCTGGCAATGGCTGGGGCAAGCGGCGGGAGTTATGTGAAGTCTGCTCTCCTGGCCTCTAATATCAAACTATCTGACTACTGCAAGCTTATTTAAGACCCCGGCCTTTCATAGCATGTGGACCTCAGTGTTTCTTGTCTAGCAGTTACCGTAGTTCAAATAGATACTTTACTGATTTCTGAATCTTAACATGTTTGAGAAGATATTGGGATAATGCCATTTCATTTTGGAACATTAGACTATTCAGCACAGCGAAGACTCATTTTTTTGTTTATCACCTTCACCAACTTGTGTCTTATTGCCAGTGTGGGAGCCATCCATCATCTACCTGACATGGTTATTCAGCAAGTCAGAACTGATAGCTCTGAATTATCTGGTTTCACTTGTCAGCATGCACGTCAACCTTGAACAAATTCAAAATCAATTCCAAACCAAAGGGTGTGCTCCTGCCAACTGTTAACTATTGACTGCAGAATAAGTTACATGTTTCCTAGTGATTAGCAAACGTTGGCAAACCGCTTGACTCACAGCTTAGTTTGGGAATTAGGATCATACATATACTTGGAGGAGGCAGTGCGGTAAAGCACATAATGGCTCTTGTATTGTGTTCTGAAACATAATTTCCCAGCTAATTCAATTTCTCTGCATCCTTCTCCCCTTTTTCCATGGTGAAAGAAATGAAGTTATAAAAGTCTGCACAACGACTAATCAGAAAGTTCCTTTAACGTACAAAATGGACAAAAGGAGGGAAAAGAAACTAAAAATGACAATTCAGTACTTCCCGGAGTGCACGTCTGTAGCGCATGGCCAGGCGCAGGCCTGACTTAGCAAGCTGCCTCCCAGCCAGCCAGCTCACCTCCCAAGGGGTGAACGAGCAAGAGCCACTTCTTTACTGGGTGGCATCAACTAATAGCTGAGAGGAAGTAGAAACAGCTTGTTAAAATTAGCTGAAGCTCACCTTTTTGAGCCTGTACCAAAATGTTCTTTCTCACTACCAGTTATTGATGCAATTTAACACGTAGAAAGTCAGAACCTCAAACTTGCTATTAATTGCATGTTACTAACCATGCAGACTGAATGTTTCTATGCCAATCTTTTTAGAGATCAGAAAATGGGTGAGAGTAGGGCTTCTGAACCAGAACCAGTCTCACTGCATAGGTGGACGTCACCTTTGAATGTTTTTAGATGCACTCTTCTCAGGTATCTACATACCAAAATAAAACCTAAAAAAAATTAACTCTGTATACCCCTGCCTCAGTGATCCTGGCCCCTCAAGTTATTTAAAAAAGGAAAATAAAAAAACCTCAGATAAATACTGGACCATTGTATGAAGAAATAAAGGTTCTGTGAAAGTCTTAATGTTGACTCATTAATTCATTTGGGAAGATTTTTAATATAGAGAGACCATAAGATAAATATAAATTAAAAAATATCTTCTACTGAAGTCTTTTTATAGGGGACTGTTTTATGCCTACTGTGTCTGGTTTAATATCTTTAATTTGCTGAATAAAACCATAGTTCTTTTTCTCAGTTTTGTGGAAAACCACCGAGTTAAAACCATGAATACAGGTGTGAATACATTTTCATGTAACTGATCCCTATTGCAATCTAGAAAGCAATATAAAACTCCTTCAGGCAGAGATAGCCAGCTATCTCCTATAGGTGTGGCCAGCATAAGAAATCATATAATACGGTATGGAGATTTTTATTTTTATTCTTGAGCTTTAGATTTCCAAACATGAAAAAGTAAACATTACATTTAAAAAATGTGAAAACACCTACTAAATTTTCCTTCATTAGTTACTGTAAGATCAGTCTACCTTCATCAGATGAGAGATTCTGAGATGCAAAATATGAGGAGTAGAACTTAATATGTTCAGTTTTAATACTTAATTCAATTTCTCGATGATTCACACACAATGAGTGATTACAATATTCATTCAACATCTAATTTCTAAGTCAAAAATACAAATTTTTACAAAGTTTCTAAGAGTCTGTGATGGCAACTATAAAATAATGATTCTGATATTGTCATCCAGTGGATCTTTAGTGGCTCTCAAACAGGATCTTAGGGGTTTTTGCTTATTTGTTTATAACAGCAGACTTGCATCCAAACTGCAGAACTTTTATTTGCTTTGGTCAAATCTGAACAGGATAGAGTACACGCAAAGCTAGTAGAGTGTAAAGTGAAAATGCTTACAGAAGCTCAGAAGAAAAAATTATGCCTAAACTGTAAAACCACTGAAGACAGTGGATGTTCTGAAGCAAGTAGACATCCATACTTTATCGCTCTCACCAGGCTAGTTGTTTTGCAGCCATTTACTTCACCAGCATGAGCACTTCACTCAAGTCACACTTTCGTAGCAATTCTCCACATTTGATTCATTATTCAAATAGCTGACTGTGTTTTCAAACCTGGCCAGTTTTCAGATGCAGTTGTGCAAAAAGTTTATGGTTTAATTTCTTATCTTAATATCTAATTTAGACAGCAATATTTCCTATTCTGCATGTTAGTTTTCATGCTATATCAAATTACTCCTACTCAGATATTTTAATCCTCTAAAGTGCTAGAAATTCTTTTCTAACTTAAATGAATAGGTTAGTCGCTTGCCTTCTAATACAAAAATCTTCTCATAGATTATTTTGCTCTTGTTAATTCTCCTTTTTGGAATGCTTATTAATAATTGGTCTGTCCTAACAATTTGTCATCTCTACTTTAAGGCTAATACATTAAAACATCCTCCTCTTATATGACAACACTCTTCTTTCTAGTGGTTTCTTTTGTACCGTTTATTGTTTCTTTAGGGCAACTCTGAAAGAGAACTAACTAACCTTTTTTCAAGAGATTCTGAAAATTTTACTCTTTTATGTGTGGAGGAAAAAGCTAATCAAGTCTCAGGTAATAAAAATTCAGATTTTTTTGTAGACTTAGCTATTCCTAGTTAGTTTTCTTTTTAATATCTTATGTGATGGTTGCTTCTGAAAAGTACTTCATTGTTCTTAACATATTATGCTGTTTTGTACCACAGGATGGACAGTCTGTCCTTGGCAACCTTGTCCTATCTCCAGTTCACCTCCCTGTGAAATTACCTGTCCTTTGTGGTGTTCTTTGGAAGAATAGATCAAGATAAGAAAAAGTAAAAAAGATATAGAAAACTTTACACATTTAGTTCCACTAAGAATATTTTTCAAAATAAAAATTGTTCAGCATACATGTTTTTGACACTGACCTTGATTAACTAATTCATTCATTATATCTTATGCTAGTGATAATATGTGGAAACTCTTTTTTGAACCTATAGCAATACATAATATGTCTTGAAAAAGGTTACCAGCTTGCAATTCCAGTCTGAGGAGAATTGTTTAACCAAACCATCAAGACTGTTGCATCTTCAGCATTTTATTTTGCAAGATTTAAAAGGAGAATGCAGTAACTGCAAAGATGAAGTGTACTGGTTAAACTTGCCATTGGATGTCATTTTATTAAGCATCTTCTAAAGTAATTTTTTGCAGTGCGTTCTCAGTTGGCCTTAACAGAGCATCAGAATTATGGAAGTTAAGTTCTCTGTCATATGATCCTCAGACTTAATATCTTACAGCCAAGTTCTTAGCATGGGCTTTGATAAACTTCTTTTTGGACCTATAAAACTGTGAGCAGAGTAGTGTGTGAACACTAATTATACAATTACAGATGAGTGACTGAGGAGACCATTTTCCCCTCTACTTCACAGCTTTCAAACTCTGAGTTTCACACTTCATGCTAAGAGAATGAAGACAATCACGTTGTGTCTTTTTAAATTTTTTATTTTTTTAGGACCTCAGTTGTGGCTTACTAGTCAAAGTTGGCATAGATATGTCCTTAGATGTGCTGTACAAATTGTATTACTAAGACCTAGGTAATTTCTTGCTCTCAGCATACATTGTAAAAACTAAAATCAGTTCTAGAAAAAGATGAAATCAGCAGTCGGCATAATGTTACAAAACTGTAGCAGAAAAGCTATTGCAGTCTGTCCACAATCCTGATGGTGCCAGGAACATCCAGCTATACTCTGCACTAAAAAGCAGGACTCAGAATAGCTCTCCACCTGTTCCCTTATAGACAAGTCCTTCTTGCAACAGCAGAAAGGGAGTAGGGCTTTTCTTTAAGCAATGCATTTGAGATGATTTTTTTTTTTTGTAGTTTATCTTTTCAAAAAAAATTATAAAGAGGGTCAGCTTCTTTTTTTTCCCCCTCAGATAGCAGTCCTGCTAGAAAGGATTACTTTTCAGTAGTTCCTCCTATTACCCACAAAAAGAGAGGAAGAATCCTTTGAAAACTGTCTGGCAGATCAAGGAAATCAGTACAATTTGGGGGCCAGACTCCTTCCAGCTATTTATCTTTTTTCCCATTTCTTCATCAGCTTTATCAGCAGGAGACACAATACTTCATACCTGCGAGACTGTGATCCTTTTGCATTCATGGAACGTTTCAGTAAAATTAAATTTTACTTCAAACTGCTGCTGTATTAGAAAAGTACGTATTTTTCAATGATTGAAACATAGCAAGCTTTGGTGATAATGTCATTTAAAACATACACGTTAGGTAATACTACAGTTTACTATGTTGGTAGTATTTATCTAATTGTACCAGTGCTAAAAAAGAATTAGGTGTTTCAAGCTGCAGAAAAGTAGAAGGCTCACCTTTTACACCTCTTCGCCATCATCTGATTTTCACTGTTCCCTTCCTGTTTTGTTCTGTTATTATGAAGTTCTTTGAATTGCCTAAGCAGTCAACGGGAGAACTACTTACCTGCTATCCACAGTTCTTGACATCAGCTAAACAATGCATGAAAGTGTTTTATAGGAAGAGACAGACAGGGGAAGAGATATGGAGAATATTAGAGATCTAAAGTGACATTACACATTTTATGAAATGACAAAAGAAAACATGCTGAAAATCAAAAACCTCCAACAGCAGGAGCATTTTTAGAAGACCCAGTATCACAGTAAATAAGATTGTTCAGAGTCTTTTGGCAAAGGGAATAAGATTTTGTCATTGTTTTTTACTGATAAATTATCTTTGAAAAAATCAAAGATGCACCTAGCAAAGAATAACTAATGCTAAGAAAATTTACTCCTAGCAAATAACTGATGCTTTTATAGTAGAATCGTATCCAAAGGAAAAGTTTATGGCACAGTTATGGTGCGGATAACATCTTTGAAAATTACATACTCCCATTCTTTTCACTGCAGCGAGAACTTACTTGTTCATTTTGTGTGGTGTTAAAATCTTCCCTTACATAGGTGTTGTGGCTTCTTTCTAATACTCTTCTTCTTCTTCTTTGGTATTCTGCTCTGGCAAAATTGTGACAGCACTGCATATTGGCAGTAACTGGAAAAGTTACAGGAGTGCTCATGTTCAGGATAGGGATAACAGAATTCAAATAATTTAATTGACTCAACATTGCTTTTAAGATGTTAATCTGCTAATTTAGGGACTGATATTTCACCTTTATTTACTTGGTGAAAAGTTTCAATTCTCTTTCAGGCTCAGCCCAGGCTGGGGCTGTTGATGTGATTATTTACTGATTTAAGTATAAGGTTGTAGGATTCAGACATCAATCCCTGAATGTGAAATAACAATCTAGCTTTATGTTCTAGTAATTTTAAGAGTAACATTATTTTACAATATCAAACTAAATAATACTTAGAAGATATATGTAAATGGTAAATTATTTAGCATTATATTGAAGGCTTTTTGTGTCAGATTTCATACAATTACCAATAGAGTATGGTATTAATGCAAATTTTCAATTCATTCAATATATTGAATACAATGGACAAATATTCACACAAACTCTTGTCAAAGACCATGGAGGATGTGCGTGCTTACCTAAGGTCAAAACTGGTATTATAGGGGGAGGTTGGGGAAAAAAAAAAAGGTAATTTTAATGGTGAGAAACAAGCAATAGGAACTAGAACTCCTAAATCCTGCTACTGACTTGCTGTATGCCCTTTGGCCGAGAGCGTAGCTTCCCTGCTTCTTACCTCAGCTGCTTTAAAGAGCAAGTATAATGTTTCTTACAAGTCCCTTCTTCTCAGGGATGATATGAATCTGAATTAATGCTTAAAAAGCATTTTAAGAACCTGTAATTGAGGCACTGTGTAAGTGCAATGTATTAATATTTTACTGAATACAGTAATTCCTGAATTTTAAGCAGGAAACCCGCTGTTAAACGGTATAGTTGGCATGAGTGTAAACATTAAATTGTAGCATCCAAATTAGAGTTTACATCATGTTTCCTCATGGAGAAGCCAGCATAGTAATGATTCTGTTTTCAGCTGGAATCTGCCTGGTAATATAAAGTCATTTCTTAATGTACTGATACCTCTTAAACGTCAACACTACAGACAGTATTTTGTTAGATTTTTATGTGACAGATACAGTTGACAATCAAATTATTTTTGTAATGAGGCATCCAAAAATACACAGAGCGGAGAGGCTACAAATGTTGGTTTGAATTAATATTTAAATCTCATTGTTTGAAACAGTCCTCTTGAAAGAAAATCATGACTGATTTTTAATAGCATGGAAGCCCCTAGAGTCCTTCAACTCGATCAGCTCTGTAGTGTCAGTCTCTTTTAATCAGTCCTTCTTTTATCACTAAGCCCTAGATGACAGCCTGAAGTTTCACCCTGAGGTGTAAAGCATTGAAATATATATGTGACTTATCTGACTTCGACTTTAAAAGAATTGTGCGTAAACAGAAGGACAAACGCTGTCCTGATCACATTCAGCTTTCTGGATGTCATTGAAAATAGCATTAGCAAAATGGCGAGGCCTAAGAAGTAGGAAATAGACATTTTCTGAATAATATAATATTTTATTTTACATGATAATTGTCAAAAGTCAGGGGTGATACAAACATCCACATTGATTTGTAAAATCTTAACACTGATGGGAAGAACCTAATTCACATAAAATCAAAGGCAGTGTTCTCAATTGAGGTGAAGTGACCTCAAATTTAATGACTCATACCACATTTTGACTTGTGGAAATTGAGTGTCTTGTGGCAAATACCCCAGAGTTGCATCTCAATGCAGATTTTTCTTTTGTTTTCTCTCTTGCAATGTATTGCTGAACTATGTTGCCTTTCTTCATTCAACCAAGGACTGTCTTTAACTGAGATTTTTTTAATGGTACCTTGTGGAGTTCATAGGGAATTTGAAGACATCTCAGTATAAACGTATTACTAGGAACACAAAAAATGGGTAACAACCAAACTGATTTGTTAGTTGTTGAAATGCAGTGGATCTCTAGAGTGGATATATTTTGTTTGCCCATCCTCCTATACTTATCTCTACTTCTCTCTGTACCAAGATGGCTTTTTTAAACATAATGAGGCCTGAATCTGGTGAAGTGAGTGAAAAATCCTGCCTTTAGAACTGAACCTTAGATCAGGTATCAAAAGCAAACTCTGGTCCAGTTGGTCTGTAAATTCTTTGAGTAGTGAACAGCTGTTGTGACCAATACTAGTATGAAATTAATAGCTGTCTTTCAAAGCCCTATTTTATCATATTTAATGTTACTGCCTAAAAATGTGACTGAATAGTGATGTTTAGTACTATTAACTTCTTCAGCTTCTTATATGCTGTTTGCACTTTAAAGTGTTTACAGTCATGATAACAACTTTATGTTCTTTCTGGTATGTGTTCAGAGGATGTCGATAGTTCTAGCTTAATTTGGTCTGTAAATAACACCCTACAACAGCTGAGACGTTATATGTTTAATTTAATTGTTAGGTACAGTTTTGCTATCTTAAGAAAATTATTTTAATACAATCATGGGATATCTAGTTTCTAGTAATGAATATGCCACGATCTAATACAACGTATCTGATAATTTTCAATATCTTCTTCATCTTTACAATTTTGGGGGTTCTATACTATATGTTTTGTTATTTCAAAGATAAGTTAAAATGCCCTAGAGAGCATTTAAATTTTCCAGATATGTAAAATGAACAAAAATCCATCACTTGATGGGTGTGCCAATTAAAATACCTGCCACACTGGAACAAACAAAAGAAATTTCTGGATTTATACTGAAATGGCAGAAAGTAGAACAAAATCTCAGATTATGAATTGAGTATATTGAAATAATGGCTAATCCTAGACTGGAGCTATCTAGGTAATTTTTATTGAGGTATTATTATTATTATTAGCAAGTGGTATTGGGCTACTCAAGAACTGCATATAATTTTCCTGTCTAAAAATTGCAATGGTCTGTTACAACTGCTTGTTTTGAGGATGAGAGAAGGACAAGAAATAGTGTCTTCTGGAGGAATGTGGAAGACATTGTACATCTGAGAACTTAATAAACTCTATATAAAATGGACATATTGTCTGTATCTGGACTGTAACAGTAACATTGCTCTGTATCAATAATTAAAAAACTGAAACCAAGAAAAAACAAGAGTGGAGTCATCATCTGAAAATTCTGGCAGTGACATTATGAACATTTGTGGGCCTTAGCTCCTTGAAAATCACTTTCTTTTGCACGTATTAAGATCCTCTTTAAATAAGCAATAATTTATAATGGGTAAGTCAGGCAGCTACATGCTTCCTGAACATAACTGACTCCATAAAAAAGCTGTGTGGGCACTTTGATGTGAAACACCTTATTTCCCTGAGAGGACACACATTATTCATAGTGTAATCTTATCTTAAACTTCTATTGAGGAATGAAAACAAAAATCAGTCTTGAGGCATGGCACTTCCTACAGTCCAAATCATCGTACCCCTCATGATGAATAAACCTAGTGTTTGCTGGATGAAGCTGAACTAACAAAGACTGGATGTATCATCCAGATGAGTAACAGTGAACAAAGTTGGGCTGATGCTGCTTAATTAAACATGTTTTCCAAAACTATCTTAAAAACACTGTAGCGCACCCAAACTAGCTTCTTGCTCCTTTTAAGATACAAGTGAAATTGCTAAAAAAATGCCCAAATTTTAATAAACTGAAGAAGGTGCCTGTTTAACAATCTTCTGACAAAGCTTCTTAGAACTTGTACCTTTTTGATAAGAGGCAAAATCCAGATTAATGCAGCTGCACAGCTTCCACTGACCTCTAAAAGCTGATGTGTCTCACAATATGACAAACCTCTAGAATTTCTTTATCAGAGATTTTTTTTTCTTAATTCTATTGGTGAATCGCAAGTAAGTAATATGAATTCAGTAATATATTTATGTAAATCAATAACGCCTGTATTACATGTGTTTTACACTAAATGATGACTTTTGCTCTTTTATGTAATAAAGAAAATGAAAACACTCAAGGTGTATGTAATCCAAATGCATTTGGGTGTATTACACCTGCCAACTCTAGAAAGCTTGGAAAGCTGAAAAATATCAGTAGAGGGAGCTCCTACTGCATTTTTTCAAAAAGATGTTTTATAACCTTAGGTGGACAAGCCATTTTGCAGCTGTTATGAAGAAGCTGCCCCTTGTGATATGCTTTCCAACTGTTTAGCAGCATATTTGAGGCAAACTACATAATAATGCAAAAGGAAAATGGCTTAATATCCATCTGGCTTGTCATCTTTCTTGTATTATGGATGTATTGCAGGTTGCAGACCGCATATAGCATCATTGCTCTACTTTTTTTCTTCAGGATCTCACATTGAACCTTTTCAGTCACCTCAAATGTCAAGCAAAGATTGAAAAAAATCAATACTCAAAAAAATTTGGTGTGACATGGTAGAATTTAATTTGTCTAAGTGAAAGGGAAGGAGAACAAACCAACACTTTTTCCCTCAATATCCCATGTCTTCTTGATCAATAGGATATACTATTTTCTGGTCTCAAAGTCTAATAACAACTTTCCAATGTTCTTAAAAATCTTAAGGGTGTCATTTACTCATTTTCTCACCTGCCTTTTCTAATAACAAAGCAAGCAGCTTGATGAGATCAAGCGCCAGTGACCTTCTCTGTGCGGAGTTCCTCAGAAACTTCTCTCCTGTGGCTTGATTACTTTGACAGCAAGAAATTCATGGTCACTGTTAATAATGACAACTAGCAGTAGCATATGAAAAAAGCCTCTGGCATTGCTGACAAAGGTCAGATAGCAGCACACATTGCATTTCTGCTGCTACATTTAGTCATTTTCCATCACAAGCTCAGTTACATGTGTTGCATGTCTGAGCAGGATCTATGACTCAACATTATGAACTGTTACTACAAACAAAGGATAGTGAGTCTGTAGTTACAACTGAAATGATACATTTAACATACTGCTAAATTCAGCTGTGTGATTTGCTCACAAATATGCCCAATATTTTCAGCTAAGGGATCTGCCCAAAATATAATATCTTGCTTTAAAGCTTCTTTCTGCTTACTTCTCAAAGGTGGTGTTTGACTCGTCATGCAAATCTCCATCTTCATCTCTGAAGGGGGGAGGAAAAACAACAGATTTTTTGTGTTTTCTTCTGTGTTAAAAGAAACTCCAGGTTTAAAATATTCATGCTTACACTTTCTTTATATTATTTAACAAAAAATAAAAACCACACAGTCTTGGTCAGTTTTTCAAGATATTGAGGTATCTACATACACACATAGGTTTTTAGTAAGCTTTCTAGAATCACTGGAATTCCTTTAAGTTTTAAAGCTTACATTTCTTGATGTGTAATGCTTTTAAAGTCCTAGGCTTAAGTGACTAACATAGCTAAGTGTCATTCTTAAAGTATTAAAAACCATATTTGGTTCATTGGCTGGTTAAAATTGAGGCTGCCTTCATGACTGGATTTATTAAGTATCTCACAGTTAACTGCCACACTGAATTCCTCTGTCTGATAAAGCGGAGCTCAACCAGAAAGAGGTGTTTAACCTGAAAGCTGTCCTTTTTATGCAATGGCTTTTTTTAGTAGAAACAATTCACCGCATGATCCTTAGTTTTTTTCCTCTGCACACTATAGAGTATTCATTATGAAGCCTCTTACTTAAAATATAAATGGCTAAAAAATTATTTTGATAAACTAATGAGAAATATTAGCAAGTATTTCTTTTATTTTGTTCTTAATTATTTCCCTTGGGAAAATGGAGGAGTTTTTAAAATCTGATGATTGTGTTTTGTATCATGTTTATAAATCATCAGAAGATTTTAAAATCCATTTAGTACTTGATAATAAAGTATTCAGTTACATCAAAAGCCTAGATCCTTGAGGGATTTTTTAATTTGTCATACATATTTGTTTTTACAACTTTTCAGGAAATAATACATTTCACTACTTCTTTGCATAAGTTATTCTTTCCTCATTTTAAAATTTTATTCTGCATAGTTGTGTTCCAGATACCAATGAGGTCAAGTAAATCTTTGTTATAGGCTCAGTCAGAAGTGCACGTAATGCAGAAACATTTATGACAGTCTTCTGAGTATTGTTCAATTGAAATAAGTTTAGTGATGCTAATGGAAGAAATGCCAGCTTATGGAGTGATGCTGTAGTCTGAAAACATACAATAAACACTGTGTGCTGTAGTGAGGTGGATTCTGATCTCTTCTCTCAAGTAATCAGCGATAGAACGAGAAGAAATGGCCTCAAGTTGCACCAGGGGAGGTTTAGATTGGATATTAGGAAAGATTTCTTTACGGAGAGAGTGGTCAAACATTGGAACAGGCTGCCCAGGGAGGTGGTGGAGTCACCATCACTGGAAGCATGCAAATAATGTGTAGACGTGACACTTTGGGATATGGTTTAGTGGGCATGGTGGTGTTGGGTTGACAGTTGGACTTGATCATCTTAAAGGTCTTTTCCAACCTTAATGATTCCATGAAATATTACCAATTTTATGACACAAATTATAACAGTTTTTGAAGAACTGGTACATAAGGCGTATAAAATGGACACTTTGAACTGTTGGATGACTAACCTATCTGAATGAACACACATGCAGTACACTACCTGCCAACTTTACAGGTAGCACATAAGTACGGCTGTCCATGCCTTTAAAAAGCCTGAGAAGCCTGACTGTTAATGGCTGACTACAGTGCATTACATTGGAGCCAGTGCATTATGTTCTGTGCCAGCTCAGCACAGTGTTAGAAACGTATCACTTCAGATGTGCAATTTTGTTTTTAGAGAGAAAAGGAGATGGATAATTATGCTTAGATTATGGGTATTTTTATGCTCCCTGTAGATACATTGATGATAATCCCCTGGCCTGAGACATTTTATTCCATCCTTGAGTAAAGGCTTTCATATTTTATCAAGGCTTTTCCTGGAGCCAGCCTTAAGCACTAACAAGAAAAATGACTGCTTAAGGCTCTGATTTAGCCTTAGCAACTTAGCACAGAGACTCAAAGGCACTTAGGTGTCATGACTCAGAGCTTTGCAACACCTAACTTTAGGCATCTGACCACCATACCAAAACCCTTTTCACTGAATACTGAGCTTAGACATGATCTACAAGCAGAATCTTGCACTTAAGGATGAGGTATATGCAGATCAGCATGAAGAACAGAGAGACAGGCAAACCAGTGGGAAATTTCAAGAACAGGCAGGATGTTCTGTTTCTTCTGACTTCTGTGGCTTTTTACCTAATTGAGACACCCAAGTTCATCAGAGGACACAGCCTTTTTCGTCTCCCCTGTA
This sequence comes from Phaethon aethereus, assembly GCF_964289735.1. Taxonomy (NCBI): domain Eukaryota; kingdom Metazoa; phylum Chordata; class Aves; order Phaethontiformes; family Phaethontidae; genus Phaethon; species Phaethon aethereus. The sequence goes on along the minus strand of NC_138589.1, from coordinate 14,424,207 downwards.
TAAATTGTGCAGAAAGATAGATACATTGAGAAGGCAAATAAACCTCAAATGGACGGGATCCTTCAGTGCTGACTTTCAGGAGATAGGTGAGAGGCAATTCTTGTCTTCTTGTCCCTCCTCCTCTCCCTCCCAGAATTATCCAGTCTTTTGGAAATTAGAGCACTCAGTTAGGAATATGGATGGATTCAAGGGTTTGTTTTTGCACCTGTGAATGCAGTCCTGCTCCTTGGGAGAGTTCCTTAAATCCCAGACCACACAGCTTTGCTCACTCTTTTTTTTCCCCTATTCATATCAGCCCTTTCATTCTGTTACGCGATGCAGAACAGCTCATAAAACAGGAGGGAGGGAGAGCAACTGCTCTCCTGCAGAATAGCTTATAACTGTAAAAATTGACCATTTCCACTAGAAGGGATCCTAGGAATCTCTAACATTTGCGTTGAATTTAGGTTTCAGTGAATGTAAAAATCAAACTGGTATACCATATTGCTCATTAATTCAATGAAACATCATGCATAGCGCAGCCTCCTTTGAAGTTAACTGAAGAGACTTGGCCTCCATTGACTCTGGTTTAAGTTTTGGGTTGGCAATAAAACTGAATGAGTTGTGGCTGCTGTAGTTCTTATTTCATTTCTATGGAAAGTTCTTACTGTACCCGCAAGCATATAATAAGTGCTGAAAAATGCCTCCTTCCTATCTCATATTTTGCTGACAGAGAAGATAATTTGCACATGTGTCAGTACTTTCTGTGGGTGAAGTTAGAATTCCTCAGCTTTGGCTTTTTCCCAGTTGATGTCATGAAACTGGCCATAAAACCAGACAGCAAAGTTATAACCAGGACATATTTGCTGACAGTTTTAAGACATCTTATTAAGGACAGGAAGGTAGCTGGGAGTAGTCAACATGAATTTATGATGGGGAAGTCTCATTTGGCCAGTGTGATGGCTTTTGACAATGAAATGACTGGCTTGGTGGATGAAGGGAGAACAGTGGATGTTGCTTGTTTTGACTTTGGCAAGGTCTTTGATGCTGCCTCCCATAACATAATAGACAAACTGTTGAAATACAGACTAGAGAAATAGACAGTGAGGTGGACTGAAAACTGACTGAACTGCTGGGCTCAAACAGGTTGTGATCAGTGACACAAAGTCCAGCTGGAGGCTAATCATGAGTTATGTACCCCAGGTGTCCATATTGTGACCAGTACTGTTTAACATTTTTCTTTATGACCTGGATGATGGGACTGAGTCCATCCTCAGCAATTTGCAGATGACACAAAATTGGGAGAACTGGTTGATACACCAGGTGGATGTGATACTATTCAAAGAGACCTGGATGATTCAGGTCAGAAAATCAAGCTGACAGGAATCTCATGAAATTTAACAAAGGGAAAAGCCAAGTCTTGCGTTTGAGGAGGAAAAATCCCACGCATCAGCACCAGCTGGATGAGGGCCAACCAACTGGAAAGCAGCTTTGCAAAGAAGGACCTTGTGGTCCTGGTGCACAACCAACTGCACATGAGAAAGCAATATGCCCTTGTGACAAAGGCGGCCAGCAGGCAGCAGAGCATCACCAGCAGGTTGAGGGAGGTGATCCTTCCTCTCTGCTCAGCACTGGTGAGACACATTTACAGTGCTGTTTCCAGTTGTGGGTTCCCCAATACAGACATGGACATACTGGAGTGAGTCCAGTGAAAGACCACAAAGATTATTAAGGAATTGGAGTGTCAGATAAATAAGAAAAGGCTGAGAGACCTGGGACCGTTCAATGTGGAGAAGAGAAGGCTCAGGGGATGTTATCAATGTATATAAGTAGCTGATGAGTGAAGTAAAGAAGATAGAGCCAGACTCTTCTCAGGTGTAACCAGTGACAGGACAAGAGACAATGGACACACATTGAAATACAGAATATTCCATTTAAACATAAGAAAAAGGTATTTTACTGTGATGGTTGTCAAACAGTGGAGCAGGTTGCCTGGAGAGGTTGTAGAGGCTTCATCTGTGGAGATACTCAAAACCCAACTGGACATGGTCCAGGGCAACCTGCTGAAACTAATCCTACTTTGGGTGGAACGTAGGATTAGACAATTGCTAAAGGTCCCTTCCAGCCCTATTCATTCTGTGATCTTTCCATCTTCAGATTTTTGTGTTGGCAAGCTTTCCTAACTCCTTGCTATTGCACTTATTTTTTGTGCAGACCACAGTCCACATTGCTTACAGTTTAAAAAAGAAGTATGTGTGCGCTAAAGCACAGCTTCCTTTTTTATTAGTCCTAAATCACAGGTTCTGCATTCTGACATACAGTTTTGTGTTATGTTCTTTGATGGGTTCATTTTGGTACAGTTTATATATATATAGGTCCATTCCTCATACACTGTTTTTTAATTTTGGTCTCTTTTGTTATTGCAATGTCTAGCCTTTTTCCCCCTTTAAACAGTATAAGCCTGTAGAATGTTTTGTAGACATTAAATTGTCTGCAAATTTTACCAGTGTAAAATTCAGATAAACCTAAGGATATGGAAATTATTTACAGACAAAACATATGCTGAACATATAGAAACAGTGTATTTGGTAAAAAAGGTCATGTTCAAAATTCCTTAAATGATAAGTTTATGACCTTGCAATTGGTGAAAGGGAAAAAGCACTGGAGTACAGGGAACATACATGTGCAATACCTATATCTACCAAAATAGCAAGAAAACATTTTCACAGGCAGAGTACGAGTGCAGATGCACTTATTGTTACACTTAGAGTGTAAAAAAAAAAAAGGTTGTGAGAAATACAGATTTTTTTCTTTTTTGTGAAGCAAATAGAATCCTACTTTGAATCTGGAAGTTATTTTATTACGGTATTGTTGAGAAATGATGAGTGAACAGAGCTTATATGGTGATACCCAGTTATAGAGGAACCCAGAGTTAAGTAAAGCTTGAAAAGAAAATTTGTGTAGGCATATATATTGCAAGGTATGTAAATTTATTCATAGATGAAATTCTGAAGAACATGACACATTCGACACTGTGATTCTGAAGGCGGAGGTTTGCTGAAGTTCTTCTTAAACTTGGAGTCTTAGATCAAATAGACTGGGAGTAATAACAACACTAAACAAGGCTAAAACAGTTTCTGTGAAGGATTGAATTAATCCACAAAATTCATATATATTTAGTTTTGAAGTCAATAGCTAATATACAAAGTATGGACAAACTTGTGTGGAGATAAGGTAGCATACAGCCTAATTCTTTAAGGCAAGCTTCTGGAATATAAGGTATGACTTTTAATGGCTAAGATCATAATACAAAAAAGGAATATCATGCCCTTTTCTTGCTGTATTTATAAATGAAAATAGTTTTGGCAAGTACTCTATTTAGTTGGAAGGTTGCTGGCATTTGTATGGCATTTTCAGAATTTGTCTCCAGCTCAAATCCCTCAAGAAGCTTCGCCTCATTTCTGGATCCCATTCTGAGCTCAGGCATGAGCTCTGGAATGATGCACAATGTTGGAGTCTGAAAGAAACTCCAGGTGCAAACAGCAGTGGAAGTCTGGTTACCCAGGGTATTTAAAGTCAAACTGTGAGGTGTGAATGGAGCTTAGGAATCTACACACTTAGCTATATGCATCACTTAAGTGTGTACTTTAAATTGCTTTACTGGATCTTGCCTCAGCTGTGACCATTTTCTGGGATACTTCACTCCTCAGGGAGTCAGCATGAATTTCTGAAATGAACATGAGCCCATACGTGCACAGCCTTAATAGTTTTAGTTTAATGACCAATCAAGCATGGCCTGATGCAAGTTTTGCTGGTCTAAAGGAGAATTCTATTGCAATATGAAAATAAGACCAACATTGGATCTCTGAAACTGTATTAATGCATCCTTGCAGAAGCAGATTGAATTTAATCTTTTTTTTTATTTTAACGGGACCTCGCACGCTGAACAGCATAAGGAATATAATGTGATGAATTCTGATTGATAATCAATGGATGCTCTAGTGAACTTACTACATGAAATCACAACAGACGACACTTCAATGCATATCCTTCCTTTTTGAATTTTTCTGCCTATGGGTTAGCATTCTCCTTGTCTGTGCTTCATCCTCCAGGGTATTGGGAGATTGAATTTAATGGTTAGCTGAGCAAGGATGAGCTTAACTCTGCTCATGTTAAGTTAATCATTGTTTTCAGTGAGAAAACTTATTTTGGAAATGTTTATGTACCTTGTTTAGTCCAGTAACTACAAACATAATATGCAAAAAAGAAATTGTTTTGAGACCCTTTACTGGTCACATATAATTTTAATTAAATATAAAAGTTTAAGGATTGGCAGAGTCTTTGATGAGTTGACTTGAGATTTTGAACCACTTGAAATCATATGAGACAGATTTAAGATTTCTTATGTAATAGATGCATCTGCTTTTTAATTGGCATGATTTTAAGTGGCACAATTGTTTACATGATAAACTTCTGATAGTTAAATATATTTAATGGTAACGATTTTGTGTGAATTCTGTTGGACCAGTAGACCAGACTGTGATATCATTACAAAGGACATGCTAGGACATAACACGAGTAGTTTTCATCCTTTAGTCAAAACACAAACCTCAGTGATTAAGTTCTACCAAAGCTTACCGATATTAACAGGTACTGTAGAAAGAAGAAACCCAGGTAACTTAAAACTGAACTGAGGATGGAAGCGCATGACATGGCTGAGCTAAGGCCTTAAGCAAATCCTTTTCCTTCCCTGTTTTTTAGCCATTACTCTGACCAGTGCCTATCTAACTCCACAGTGAGGTGATTCAAATCAGCAGTCAGACGCATGAGTATTCTCACTTCTTTCTATTTTCTCCCCCATTCTGCTGAGGAGGGGAGTGAGCAAGTGGATCTGTGGTGCTTAGCTCCTGACTGGGGATCAACACACCACACCACTAAAGCAACCAGGAGAGAGATGGGCATGCATGGCAAGGTCCTGAGGCAGAGAGAAAAAGGAGCAGAAGCAGAGCAATGGCTTGGGATCATCCTTTCTGATGATAACAAACCATTCCATCACTTCAACTGTATCATCTAACCATATACTAAGAAAAAGAACACAAGCAAAACCCAGGAAACAGCTGTAAAACAAAGCAAATATTTGCACAGCTTTGGCTGCTAAGGACAATTTGAAGCTCTTAATGCATAATGCATAATCTTTCACTTTTAATACACAGAAGTTTAAGTTGAAGATTAGAGACACTCACTGTATACCACCTTACTTCCTGCACCAGTACAAGGAATATGGCCAGCTCCATCACTGTATAAATGCTATAGCCGTGGCTTAGGTCTCAGGTAATCCTGAAGAAATAAATAATTCTTAGATTATTATGTCTAAAGATATACCTAGTGCTTCGCAGCCATGGAGTCTAAAACAGTTTCTATGAATAAGAAACAGGAATGAGGCAAAATAGAGTTTACTCTCCTACAGGCTTCAAATGAGTCCAAGTTATTTCCCGAGTCAAGCTATAGCAGTAACTGACACTCCCCAAAATGTAATTTTAGCACACTCTACTAACGCATGGTTAAACCAGCAGTTATCCATTTAGCGTAACCTTTGCTGCTGGTAATTGAGAGTATGCATTGCTTACACAATTTTGAATTAGAATTAGTCATAGGGACCTTTGAAAGAAAACATGTAAAAAGCTTCGTTCTGAGTCCAATTAGAGCTAAGGTCAGTCTTCTTTAGCCCATCTCATTAGTGCAATCTGGCAGCAAAACTTACTTCAAGTCTCCAAATATTTGATTCCTGGATATTTGTTTTGAATGGATAAGTCAGTTAATAGGGGAGGTGTCATCAAAATATAAAAAGCTACTTAAACTAATTATTGCCCAAATAACATGTATTTATACATACTTTTTCCCCCTTGTATAATGGATCCAATCCTTCATGAAGGCAATCGAATTTTGTGAGGTGCAAGTAGCCTCAGTGCCCTTCACTCTAATGGGAGTTCATGCATTACCATTAAGCTTCATGGCTATCCTGTTTCCAAAGGCAGAACATCTGAAATTAACTGGAAAAATAAAAGGGAAAAAATCAGTTTAACTTCCACAGTTTGATAGAAGACAGTAGCATTTGTATTCATGATTACTACACATACACAACCATAAGTTTGACTGAAACCTTGGAAATCTAACTTCATGTGTGGCTGTGTTACTGTAACTACCTAACAGAAATTAATGCAGTAGAAGTTCATATTCCAGAAGGATACAGGAAGATAAAATGTATTTCCCTTCCTAGGTATATCTGTATATAGCTGAGTATTCATTTATTTCCTTTATGTATTTCTTTATATGCTTCCAGGTGTTAAATTCTCTAAACACCTTGAATTCCAGACAAGAATCTCTACACCAGAGTGAGCAGCCAGGAGCAATTGCTTGCCTTGGAGTAGCTTCCCAACTTGACCAGTGCTGACCTACTGCATGCTCAGCACGCAGCCTGCAACTGGCAGTACACCCAAGTTACTTAAAAAGCAACTCACTTTCAGATCCTTGGTCCCATCCTCAGCCCAGACATTTTCACCAAAAATGCATTTTCTTCCACAGATATCTAAAGCCTTGGACCCTTCCTAGATTAGATGTCAAAGTTTTTCCTTTAAAAGTCATAACAAAAATCAGGTGGTTGGAATAACCCTCACTCCTAAGGTCAAACCCTCACTTGAGGGTTTCCAGTCATCACAGGACATTTTTCGTTATGTTTATTAAAGACATTTCAGGTGCAGAGATGTTTTTTTGTTTGTTTTTTTGAAAAGACATAATTTCAGCAAATAGAGAGGAACACTTTGTAAGTAGCTTGTAATGAAAACTCTGAGTTAAAGCTTATGAATCTTTTAAACTGGTAGTTTAATAAGCATTAGAGTAAAAGGCTTCTGAGGAAGTGGGAAGTAGGTCCCATTTGGCTGCTAATGCAATGTAAGAACAGTCAACAGATTGTTCTAGGTGCTTTGTGCCCCTTTAAACAAAGTTGTGCTTACAAAGAGGACAGTATTGGGGCGAGCTACTGGTAGAACAGATTTGTCTGAGGATTTTATAGAGCAGATGTAACAGAACATAGTTCAGCTCTTCTACTAATGTCTTTGCATTAAAGTTACAAGCTTTCAAAATCTTGTCCTCTATCTTTACATCTCATTTCATTATTGGGTCTGCATTTCCTGTCCCTAGGCATGCCAAATTACTGTTTCTAAGATGCAGGGCTGATACAATTACCTCTAAGTTAAATTAAGTTTCTCAAGCAGTCCTTTATTTGACTTTCTTATTGCCTTTCTCAATCGTTTCATGTATAAAAATGACATATTGTAAATTTTGATGGAGGAAGCCACCCAAACCAATTTCTAGCTAAGGGTCACTGCTGGGGATATTTTTATATGTATTTAGAGTTTTATTAGTAATTTTAACTCATTTCCTTTGTTTCTGTAGAAGGAAAATTGAAGAGAATATGTTAGTGGATATTAAAAAGTAAAATACAATGAACACCATACATCCAATGTAAGTGTCCCAGATAGGAAAACTAGATATATATGAAAAGCAGAAAGTGCTTTCATGAATGCTTCATGGTTCACATATTTTACTACTGTGATTCAGGATGCAGAAAAACAGAGGTATGACTTCCAGAAAGTATTGCCTTATTCTTAAAACAGATAATTTTCCATGGATCATACTATTAATTACAGTAAACTAGTATGCTATGTAATAACTCATAAATGTATAACTATACTAAATCCAAGGGAAAATCATGTTAACATGGTGAAATTTCTAAGCAATTGCAGTTAAAAGGGAGAAAAGTCTTAAATATGTAAATGAAATAAAGTCCAAACAACATAAAGATAGTTTACAGAAGTGAGGCATAATTATGAAACAGATGCTGATGAAGTAGTAAGTAGAAATAAATGTTTATACATGCCTTTTTGAATGTTTTCTAATAATTCCTAAGAAAAGAAAGCGGTGGTGAGGAAATAGATTAATTTAGATAAAACATTAGGTTAGAAATTGTTTTACTAAAGGAAAAAGGGACTATTATGATGAGTAATGACAAGCAGAAATTTTAACTGTTGGGAGTAATGTTCTGAGACTGCATGGACAGAAAGGACAAAAAGTTTTTACATAGGCTTGTAAATAGGCAGCAGAGTATAGGCAGCAGTATGTAGGCAGCAGAGCTAATATGTGGGCTAGCCTGTGACTGTGTATGGAAGACATTAGGAAATGTCAGGGTTTGTACTCATTGATCAGGATTGTTATCTGTGCTGGAATCAGAAGGGAGTATGAGAGGAATTGTGGCTCAGAGAGGTTACTTAGTGGTTGTTTTTTCTTCATTGTACAAGCAAGGTTTACAGTGCTTTTGCTATTTTTTCTAACTCTAAAAGCCAAGGGGAAAAAAAGAAGCTTGGTGTTGGATTTTCCACAAAATCCTAGCATTTTTTCATATGCACAGTTTTCATTCTGATCTCTAAGAAATTGTTGAGTATATTTTGAAGGAAAGAAATGCTATGTTTTTCTTGAGTTAATTAGTAGGCAGCTGAAGGACAGACTTTAAGCAACATGCAACCCTATATGTCATACAGCTAAGTGCAGAGAGTATTTTTATTGTTTTTTGAAGGGTAAAAATAATATTCTATAGAAGAGGCAAGAGTACTTCTTTACACTCAGTTGTAGCTGCAAATGAACTAGTGAAACAAATACTAATTATTAAGATATTTAAAGTTGTAAGCATGCTACCATTTTGCCCTTGAAAGGGGATGCAGACCTTTTAATTCCATTTGGTCAGGAGTGGAGAGCATTGTGAGAATTTTATATCATTCTTCAGTTTGAATTCTGTGTAGTATATGCACAATTTTTTTCTTCTAAGGAATGTAAAACTTGCATGTCAGGTGGGTAATTCAAGATTTATTAACAGAAATCAGTATAACATGTTAATGATATTAGTTTTGGTGCTTATATATATACATGAGCTCTTAAAAATCATAAGCAATCTTGCTTTAAGAAGTGTTAGCATGTTTGGACAGTTTTTCAATGGCCAAAATGTCCTGATTTCTACATCTGGTCTAAGTCATGAATATTCCTCATCCTCAAGAGTATTTTGAACATATAGAATTAATAAATTTTGAATTCTATCAGGTGCTATCTTTATGTTTTTAAACAAAGATACTGGATTGTGAATCCTCAACTGCATGAATGCATGAGAAAAAAAACCAAGAATAATTTGTAATATATTCACTTTTAGTGGGATCTTTGGGAATGAAAATAAGAATAATAGACTAATGGATGTCACAGAGGCATGAAATAAAGATTCTTTATTTGCATTCTCAGTTTGTCTTCTATTTTTTTATACATGTATGTTCTGTTGTTCTATATTCTATATGTTCTGTTTTTCTATACCTATATTTATATACCTACATAATTTGATATACCTATATATGCCCCATCCCTGGAAATGTTCAAGGCCAGGTTGGATGGGGCTTTGAGCAACCTGGTCTAGTGGAAGGTGTCCCTGCCCATGGCAGGGGGGTTGGAACTAGATGATCTTTCAGGTCCCTTCCAACCCAAACCATTCTATGATTTTCTGATTCTATGTTTAGGTAAAAAAGCAAATCACTTGCCCTGTCTGTGTGCCTGGTATCCTAACTATACAATGAAAATAGTATTCACTGAGTTTTTAAAGTGTTTCTTAAATCATCAGCTAAAGCATACTGGGAAAGTACAAGCTGATATTCAACCCATACAAACTGTTAAAGTGTGAATTATATAATTAAAAAGCCATTTACATCAATGATTTTAAGTTTAAATGTAGGATTTGAAATGCAAAAAGATTACCTCTTACTAAGTAAAAATGTGTAAAAAAAAGAAAACATTTTAGCATACCTTCTGACTCCAGTGTTCAAGGACATAATGCCTCACAGAAAAAATTCTTTCAAGGGACTCTTGCTGTATCCTACACGATGTCAAAATTAATTAACTTGACGGTACATGCAAAACACAACTACCCCAATTCTTTGACTAACCTCTCACAGCATGCCCCAGCCAAGTCATCACCATGGCAACTAATGATTCCCAAATCCATCAGTACTACAGTGACATGCATGATCCATCTTATGTTATTATTTATAATTGATCCCCATGGAAATATTAGTTATACGTTTGTTATGCAGAAGTTTGAGAGTACAGGTATATTTGAAGCTGCATATGAAGATGTCATAAGAGATTCAGAATGCCCATGTTTCCATGATACAGCATTATTTGCTGTTTCAGCAGCCCACCTACCCATACAAAGCAACAGTAAACATCGGCAGGTTAATATTGGCACTCTGAACAAAGTACAGGACAAACTAAGACACACCATGAATTATGGGAAAACAGGTGTAAGTACCCCGCACTAAAACATCCTTGGCAACTGCACTACATCTTGCTAGACTGAAATTTGTTAAACAGTCTTTGGACGATTCTTATCACCTACTAATTATAATGTACAGTCATTTATAAATGTATATAGCCCCTATTAGCTTGCCTTCTAATAATAAAATTTGGAAGCAAGCAAAAGCAGAAATGGCTGAAATGAGTTTCACATCACACCTTGCCTTAGCCTTCGTGGAAAAAAGCAATTTTGGTTACTCAAAATAGCTGAGAATATAGCACCTATGCCATTTATTACTAAAAATCTAATAAATCCCTTCTATTGAGGGGATTAGTAATAACTGCACTATCTTTCAATATTTTCCCTAATCAGCTACTAGCAGTCTTTTCTTCTGTCTTGTAGAGACCAATATTGAGCTAGGTAGTCTTCCTTCTGGATTGCTGTAGTGTTCTCTCATGAGTTTGAAAAAGCTCCTCTGAATTCTCACCCAGCACAGAAGGCGATAATGTGTCTGCTTAGAGGTGAGCGAATGTGATTCTGTATATCAGGTACCTCCTGGACTGCAAGGTACATTAGGAATTGCAATGGCTTTTTTGTGGTTCAATGTTTAAGTGTGCAAATATTCTGGAAATGGGGGTGAGGGGAGCGATGTCCATTTAGTACAATTATCTGCTCACGGATCTGTTATGGCCTTCTTCTGTGATGGTGTAAATTGTTTCATTTCAGTGTCTTTTCTTGGGAATTTGCCACAGCCTAAGGTTTTGTTTTGCTTTGCTTGCTTTTTATCTTCAGGACATTTGCACGAGTGTGGACTGTTTCTTGGTAGCTGCAGTGGTTAATCAGTGTGTCAGAGAAGTAACAGCTGGTCATACCTGGTGCTTATGCCTTCCTGTTGTAAATGTCTTTAATAGATCATTATATACAGTTTACATAGTGAGCCCACATGCCACAGAAGCAATGGTACAAAAATAGCAAAGAAGCAAAAATTATTGTTCCTGCTACACCAACAGGAGCCATAGTTTGAGGTAAAACATATGTTGGATATTCAGTAACACAGTTTAGAGGAATATATGTTTACTTTCATCAACAGAAACCAGAGCAGCATTTTTAAAATCCAGCTGACAATCCTTATGAAAATGAAAGGAGAAAAAAATGCATGTCTGTCCTGGTTTCAGCCAGGATAGAGCTGGTTTTCTTCACAGAAGCTAGTGTGAGACTGTGTTTTGGATTTGGGATGAGAAATTGTTGATAATGTGCTGATGTTTTGGGTTGTTGCTGAGCAGTCAAGGACAGTCCAGCTTCTTGTGCTGGCCTGCCAGCAAGCAGGCTGGGGGTGCACGGGAAGCTGGGAGGGGACACAGCCGGGACAGCTGACCCAGACTGGCCAAAGAGATATTCCCTACCATACGACGTCATGCCCAGTACATAAACTGGAGCTGGCCGGGGGGCGGAAATCGCTGCTCGGGGACAGGCTGTCGATCACGGGGTGGTGAGCAATTGCTGTATTGGGCATCACTTGTTCTTATACATTCCTTTGTTGGTATTATCATTGTTGTTCCCTTCTTTCTTTCTGTCCTATTAAACTGTGTTTATCTCAACCCACGAGTTTTTTTTTCCCAATTCTCTTCCCCGTCCCACTGCGGGAGGGGGAGTGAGCGAGCGGCTGCGTGGTGCTTAGTTGTCGGCTGGGGCTAAACCACGACAATGTCTCATTTTTAGGCTGTAGACACATAATCTAATCTTCTGGATAAAGAGTGTGCAACAGTTGGAAGCTTTTGTTTGTTTCCTGTGAACATCATGAATACTGTAGATTAAGCAATGTATTGTAAATGTGAATTCTGTACTCAACAAACTCTTGCAACCAATACAAAAATGGCTGTGTGCTTTCCTCTTCCTCATCTATGAGAAAGAAGGAGCTGGATATACTCCTTTGAATAAGAGGCTTGTTTTTATCAATATGAAGATTAGACATTGGGGGCCACAGAATAAAATGCTTCATTTTTAAAGTACTCAGGGCTGTGTAAGTGCAGAACAAGTTTATAATTTCATAATGCATTTTAACACAACATTTAAAAACTTAAGCCAGCTACATTTTGGATCCAGCTAGACAACTCTGAATTGTGTCTATACAATCTTATGGTTTATCATGCGTAAATGGCAAGCTATATGTTAGGTCTTCTTTAATGCACACCTTGGGGATTTGATTTTGCTGCTGCCATCTCTCTTTATAAGAGATTACATGAACCTGTTTCTTAGGTTATAACCTCAAATTGTACAAACTGTGTTAATCTGACAGGCCTCAATGAGTTTGGCCAGTGACTTTGGCTTTTCCTCTGGGACATTGTGGCAGTGGCTCAGACTGATAAATAATCGGGTCCTTCAGGAAAAATAAAATGGGCTATTTATCTGTACACCCAGAAATACGTAGTGCAAGAAAAAAGAGGTATAATGAAAATGTTAATATACATGTTTCCTAATATGCCTACTAAAGGTAGTATGAATACCTTTTACCAAAAGTGGGAAAACCTGTTCACTGAAGTGTCTCTGTGTTTTTATTTTTTTTTTTCTACTGGCATCCTCACTCTGAGGAGCTTCTGAGAACCCATTCAACTTCTCTTTTTCCCTAGACTACCCCTTTGAAATTTGATGTTCCCTTTTATCCTGGTCTCATAGAGGGGAGAATAAATCCATGTGTCTTTCATGTGTTTGAGAGCATGTAAGGCTTGAGCGCTCTTTGGCTTCTTCAGACTCCTTTATCGCTCCTGATCTCTTTTAATTTAACTCCTTACTATAAAGTAAACCAGTATCAAATAGGCGAACTGCCATGCATAAGAAATTAATAAACAAAATATACATAGTTCCCTTTTTCCCTTACAAGATAAACTGGAAAGTACAATCTAATAATTTACTGGAATGTAATTAAGTGGCAAGGTATTTGCTACCACAAGAGCTTCCCCTAAGGAACTGAGATAACATGCATGGTAGAATTGCTTGAAAGGTGATGAATTTGAACGAACAAGACAAAGCAGTAATAGAAAGCTAGAGAGAAAATTACGTTAATAGTGCTTATATAGTGCTTCAAAGGGTCAAATGCAATGAAGTCAGTGGCAATAGCAGCAAATCCTGTATGACTAACAGACAATATAGACACTATTTCATCAATGAATTAATCATTAATAAATGAACAAGTGTGTAATCAGTGTACAGAATGAAAAGAACATGTTCTTTGATACAGATCAGAAACTCAAATAAAAAAAGAAGAAATAGTAGAAGACTGTAAGGTAAAGATAAAATTTAAATTCTGTACTAAGAATCAGTAACTACCTGGATGTATAATGAAGAAACAATATAAATTCAATGCATAAATCACCGAGACAGAAATCATGTTGGTATTACCACACCTGAAAATGGCTGGTTTCTGAGCAAGATACAGGAAGAACCTTACATTATAGTCCAGTAGAGCTTATAAAAATATTTACAAAATAAACATAAAATACTTGTTAAATGGCATTTCCCACTTCCACATATTTTTCTGCTAAATCCTCTTTTCTGCATAGAGCTTTATTCATTCAATCATTACCTCTCCATTTCTAGTTGATTAGGCCTACACCTCTAGGATTTCTTTTAGACCAGAAACTTACACAATTATTTAAGTATTTTCACTCAGATTTCCTATTTTTCTTTTTCTTTCCTAGTTAGCCTTTATTCTTTTTAGATCCTCCTCTTTTCCTTCTGTTCTTCAGTTTATCTTTTACCTGTGGGCTCACTGTGAGTCCCATCACAACTGTTATTCTGAGGGCCCACTGTGAGGTTCTTACTGGAAACCATGTAACTAAGACAGCATTTCAAATCTAGTACATTTTGGGGTTGAGCAAGTACCTCATCTGAGATAAAATTCATACACATAAATTTCAAGAATGTGTAGTCTGAGCACTTTCTGTGAGTATGCAGTCCCGTTCAGTCATCCCTGCCAGAGCTCATTGTATGTTCAAATGCTGGGGACACTTTTAATTACTTCCTTGAGGTTTCCCAAGTTCCTTCCATCCCATTCTGCTGTCACTTCTAATAAATAAAGGCCTTATTGGGTAATTAACTGATTAGATTAATGGTGACAGAGGGTGTTTTTCAAACACCTGATACAAAATCAGATACGTTACTTTTGGATTCTTAATTGGAGAATGTTATAAGTTTAAATGGTTTTGAAGTGTTATTTAACTTTAATGTTCTCTTCATCGTACTAGGGTTTTAATTATTTTAATTGCTTACTATTTTGAGTTTGTTTATTGGGAGTGAGTTTCATTTGCACTCATGAAAACCAAAAAAAATTTTGTTTAGATTTAGACAGACCCCTGTTTTTGACCAAATAAAATATTCCTCTGTTCAGGTACTTTTAAAGTAATACAGTAACTAATAATTTCACCTTACACAACCAATAGTTGTATTATATAAATATGGTTTAATGCATAGTCTGAGTTTCATGGAATTTAGGCATCTGCCACAGAACGCTCCCATTCAGGCCATAGACAGTGCAATGACAGTATGCCTTGGAGGATGAGAAAAGTGGGAAAGGAACATTTTCTAAATTTGACTTAGATAAGGTCAGTATTATCCGCTGCCAATTCTATCCAATTCCACATGTATTAATACAAGTGGGTTTTTTGTGTCATGTCATCTATAGCACTTAAGACAATATGGGTCTGATATCAGTGTGTGCTGATAGTCAAGTTTGCAATGACAACAAATTGGGGGAGACAGTCCCCCAAGATAGGACTATCCTTCAGGGGATCTTAGATAGGCTGGAGGAATGGTCTAGATGGCCTCCTGTTCGCCCTTCCAACCTGAATTATTCTATGATTCTGTGTATCTGTAATGTTCATGTGTACAACATCTGAGAGCCTGACAAATCTCAGAGCAGCTTCTAAGACAAGATCGATATTATCATTCCTTAATAGATGAAGGCATGAGGCACTCAGAGACTGAAGTCAGCCTGGTCCATTTTGGAAGTCTAATCTGAAATGCCACTGTATTCAGATTTACAGATTTAGCCCATAACATTTTTTCATTTCATTTTTTTTCAATGACTTCCACTGCTTTTTGTTGTAGTTCTAAGGCCTCTAGTTCAGGTTCTAGGCTGCAAGAAACAACTAGCAATCCTCTGGAGAAGCCATGGATAAGACTTCTGTGGCACAGGCAACAGCTCTGTCAGGTAACATACAGTTTGTGTAAGCCTAATATAGATTGTAAACCATTCTTGAATCTCCTGCCTCATTCAATATTCATTTTTCACCTCCTACAACAAATGAAGCAGAAGTCCTATGAACAACATCCTTCAGAGCACTTTAATTAAGCAAGTCAACAAAATATGTCATGAGTCCTGTGGGGAAAACAGGGGGAAAATATGCAATGTAGGGTACTACAGTCCTAAATGTAGATCACTTCCTATCTGTCGGTTGCACAGATTTTAATAATGACTTTTCTATGTTGTTTGTTAATTGTACTGGAGTAAAGATTTTCAGTGTTTATATTCTTATATTTAAGAAAAATGAGCTGGAATGGGACAACACATTGATGCTTAGGGGTATTATCAGCAAGATAATGTTTTTGGTTTGCTACACTATGCTGGCCATGCAAGCAATCGTCAAACCCTGAGCAACCAGCACAGTAAGATGTCATCCTACATACCACTGATGTGGTATACAGCTCTCTGATAATAGATTTCACAGACAGCAAAGTGAAAGCAATTAATGGATTGTTTTCCAGGCTCTGATATGGAAAACTTTATTAACAAATTTTGTTGTTGTTGTTGTTGTTTTAGTTTCCTATCTTATGCCTCAGTGCCCTCTAACCTGCTGCTATTGTATTTTCTCCACTCTTGCTTCTCTCTCTCCTTCTATTATCCTTACTCAGAGAGGCTTATCCTCTTTATAAATACAGACTTTTCCTGTCCCAAGTTCCTTTCTCATTTCCATCTAGCTTTTGATCTTCTCTGTTTCTGCACCATAGTCTTTTTCCTCAACTTACAGGATTTAATTCCTGTTGACTGGTTCCCATTTCCAGTCTTCTTACACTGCTACTGTTTGATATGTACCTCTCTGGTAACCATCTTTTTATTCATCAGCCCCAGTATACTGTACAGATCTCCTTGCAGAAATATTCCAGTCTCCATTTGTCTTTATTCCAAGTCCTTGCCTCTCTCCAACACCCTGAGACTGCCCATTTCAAAGAACTTTGTGCCACTTTTTACTCCTTTGATATCTTTGATACTTATGATACCTTTGATACTTACGATACTTTGATCTCATCCCCTCCGTATTTCATTTTGTTCTTGCCGGGAGAAGTTGAAAATCATGTTGTTTCTCCTTAGTTAAAATACCCAACATGAACTACAGTTATCCAGAGTTGTAATGGTTGAATCCTTCAAGAAATTTAAGTTTGAGGAACCAGTAATTATCTGTTGAGCATAAGCAAGCTGCAATTTTCAAAGGCTATAACTGTCAAACCGAGGTGACTTTTGAGTGGAGGGCTAAAGGTCCACCCTTGACATGCACAGTAATCTCTGACAAATTTCAAAATTATAAATGACACAAATGATGGAAGAAAAGGTCACCATAAGTTTTTTAACAAGGGAACAAGTTATCTACTTTACTCTTATTTTCAGAAACATATGAACTGATTTTGAAAGACATGTTTCAAATAAGAAAATGGAGTATTTTAGTCCAAATTGAGTAGTACTATAAACAACCCAAACTCTTAGTAGGAATGTTTGGCAATTTACCTATGCTATTGTACTGGGTTTGTGTGGCGAGGTTTTGGTAGCAGGGGGCTACAGGGGTGGCTTCTTGGAGCAGGTCCTAGAAGCTTCCCCTATGTCCGATAAAGCTAATGCCAGCCAGCTCCAAGTCGGACCCACTGCTGGCCAAGTCCAAGCCCAGCAGTGACGGTGGTAGCGCCTCTGGGATAATATAATTAAGAAGGGAAAAAAACTGCGCAAGGACAGCTGCATCCAAAGAAAAGAGTGAGAATATGTGAGAGAAACAGCTCTGCAGACACCCAGGTCAGCAAAGAAGGAGCAGAAGGAGGTGCTCGAGGCACCGGAGCAGAAATTCCCCTGCAGCCCATGGTGAAGACCATGATGAGGCCAGCTGTGCCCCTGCAGCCCTTGGAGCTCCACAGTGGAGCAGATCTCCACCTGCAGCCTGTGGAGGATGCCACGCTGGAGCAGGTGGATGTCTGAAGGAGGCTGTGACCCCATGTGAAGCCCACACTGGAGCAGGCTCCTGGCAGGACCTGTGGACCCGTGGAGGGAAGAGCCCACGCTGGAGCAGGCTTGCTGGCAGGACTTGTGACCCCACAGGGGACCCATGCTGGAGCAGTCTGTACCTGAAGGACTGCACCCTGTGGAAGGGACCTGTGCGGGAGCACTTCGTGAAGAACTGTAGCCCATGGAAAGGACTCACAGTGGAGAAGTTTGTGGAGAACTGTCTGCCATGGGAGGGACCCCATGCTGAAGCAGGGGAAGAGTGTGAGGAGTCCTCTCCCTGAGGAGGAAGGAGTGGAAGAGACAACGTGTGATGAACTGACCACAACCCCTGTTCCCTGTCCATCTGTGCCTCTGGTGGTTAAGAGGTAGAGAAAATTTGTTGTGAAGTTGAGCCTGGGAAGAAGGGAGAGGTGGAGGGAAGGTGTTTTTACATATGGGTTTATTTCTCATTACCCTACTCTGATTTGATTGGTAATAAATTAAACTAATTTCCCCAAGTTGAGTCTGTTTTTCCCATGACAGTAATTGGTGAGTGATCTTTCCCTGTCCTTATCTCAACCCATGAGTCTTTCATTATATTTTCTCTCCCCTGTCAAGCTGAGGAGGTGGAATGATAGAGCGGCTTTGCTGGGCACCTGGCATCCAGCCAGGGTCAACCCACCACAACTATATATACTGTGGATAAAATTCTCCCTGCTTTCTTTAAACAAACATCCACTGAAATCAGTCCAAGGTAGCTCATCCTAGCTCTATAGGATTATATGCTTATGGCTATGAACAGTAACAATTCATTAGGAAATCATTGAACATTTTTCTGGATACTTTTTCGTGTTTAAACCAGCTGAAATTATGCTATAGTGTGTCACTTTTAAGCTGATTAATTTAACCAACTGATTAAGTCAAAAGAATTTTACCTCCTTCAAAACTACTCTCTTAAAATATATCAGCTTTCACAAAACCAAAGCTGTTAAAGAAATAACTTTGAATTTAATCCAACGTTATATACCAAGTGTATCTCTTTCATGCTGTCATAATATTAATGAAGTAGATGTTCAAAGAATTCTGATGAGGAAAAATCGTCATAAATGTGAGTTTAATTTTTCCTGTATTTAAGAATCACAAAGAGATTTGTAATTTAGAGAGCTTTATAAACTCAAGAGAAGTTTAGGAAGCAGGAATCCTAAACCACAAATTTTATGCTATTTCTGAACTGTAATTCAGGTTATGTATTTCAAAAAGGGAAATATCCCAATGTGAATAAGGAACGGAATTGTCTTTCATCTCAGGGCAAGATAGGTCTCTCTGACTTATTAAATAATGGCTAAAGAAATTCAAAGTCTTCTTGTGTTTGTCCAGGTGAAAAAATAAATGGACAGATTATCACTTAGCAAGTGGTAGTGATTAGAAGTAATCTAGTCTTTGATGTTGATTAGCATAACAAAGGAAAAATACAGATGATACTTCAGATTTCCTTTGTAGCAAAATTAGTGTGTCAGGTTTTGCATGATAATCAAGAATGATTAATAAGATCACTTTTATTTAGGAATGCAATTTTAGGTACATGTGATTGAAAACATGACTGCACTGTCAGAATTTTTCCCTGTGGGCCTCCATCATGATGCTATTGTTCTCCAATTTTCCTCTGGTGTGTTGACTTCTAAACAAAAGCCTTTTCCCCATAGGAGCAGATACAGCTTCAAAATTTCTATTAATGGGTGGCTGTTGAAAATCCTGCTTTTAAGCAATAAATCTAACCATCCATCAAATATGTATTTAACGTGTTTTTGGTTTTATTTGAAGGCATATCTTTTTTGTCTCTTTCCTTTGGTTCAGGAGTTATACAACAAGGTCAAGAGTATGCAAAATCATCAGAGAGAAAGAAACAAACCTGTTTGAAGCCTGTAGCTTTCAAAGTTTTGTGTTAGCTTCATGACTGTTACTAAATCATTTAGGATTCTCATTGTACTTTATATAGGCAGACAGGGAGATTTTCTTCCACATCTGAATAAATATAAGGTTTTTAAGCATTAAAATGGATTCATATGGGTCATTGTATATAGATTACTAGAAGCACAAAAATTATATTAATGATTATAACATTGGTACCTATTGAACTGAATGGTATCCAAAAGAATAGTGTTCAAAAGAAACATAAAATTATATTTTAAAAAAATAAATTCAAATCTACCAAGGGAAGGTCAGGAGGACCTGATAAGAACAGGTACTTAAGTAATTTTCTTCTTTTGTCAATTTAAAATCAAAGTATTATATATATAATATTATACTAAGTAAGTAAATATGATTAGGTAATTAAAGTAATTTTTACAGTTCTTCACTTTTAGTTAAAGGATGGTTATCTCTTTAAACTAATCTCTCTAAGTGACTGTGTGCGTTTTACAGCTGACATTTTCCCCTACTGTTATACCTTTCACATAACAATAATATTTTTCTTTAATGATTCCCTGCATCATTCCTCAGACAAGAAGAGCTGGATTGGCCCCGCGTTGTCACCACTTACAGCGCAGCCAGTTTAATGGTAATGAGAGTAGCTGCTGAGAGTAGCAGGATGCAGGAGGTAACAGATTAACTCTTTTCTTATGGTTGGGGAGTGGGAACAGCAATCACCATCTGGCCTCTACTACTGAGAAAAAACAAGCAAAACCTCCACAAAATCTTCAGGGGCATCCTCTGGTGACTTCTCCAGCCATTTCCCCAACCACTAAGAGGACACAGGATGATGAGCTGAAATAAATAAAAATGCTTCTTTCAGCATCCTAAAGGAAGCCTTCTGAGAGGGTTGGTTGGAATGTGGAGTGGGACAAGAGGGGCTCAAGGATAGAAGCTGAACAGGAAAACTAGGAGAAAGAGAGGAAAAGAAACCCCCAGTCCTGCCCATAGATCTGCTGTGATCTTACAGCCTCTCACAGCCCCTCTCAGCTACTCTTACCTATGTGGAATCCAATACTGTTGTGCAAGCCTACTCTCCCTCTGGCTTCCACTAGATCCCTGCCATAATTCCCTGCTTCCCTAGTCAATGCCGCAAATTGAAAGTGGTTTATAGGATGGAGAAGTCTTGGATGTGCTCTGTCATGTCTACTGGCCTTTTTTATCTGGCACTGATAAATATCATACAGTAACTTTAAGTTATGCTTCAACTACAGTGAAAGTCATGAACGTAGAGGAAGATGACAGTGTATGTATATGCACACAAAAAAAAAATCTATATATAAGTATGTGTGTAGAAACAATTTGATAAATACTGACATATTTTCAAGAGGTCAGGAACATATTTTGGAAAGAGTGCACTTGGAATTCAGTTAATGTTACTCTCTTGAAAGTATACCTGCTGTTGCCAGGCAAGACTCATTTGTTTTAAAAGAAACATAATGGTTCTGGAAGTAAAATTATCTTTATTGGCTGACTTTGTATGAAAATATGGGTTTGTATTTGTATGAAAAAGATTTGTATTTTGTGAAAAGAAGTTTATGGAAAGAAAAAATCTTCAGCTGAGCAATACCAGCTGAACAATGTACAGAACTGACTGAAAATAAGCACTAAAGCAGGTAAAGAATAGAAAAATATGTAACAAATTCCGTGGTAGGGGAAGTTATCTTTTCTTTCAAAATTAATTTTGTGTTCTCCACTATATATCTGTATCAGTGCATTGGCAAAATTATTGGTCAGACTTTTTTATTCAATTTTAAATTCTGTGAAAATGACTAGTTTTTATATAAACAGACACTTGAGAAGTTGAACACATAGAAGGGAAGCTTGACTTCAGCAAATGGCTCTGCCTTTATAAATTCAACATACCTTTGGAAGTGGTCAGCCAAATATGTTATATATTGCAAATAAGCATACAGCCCTCATATGTTAAGTTGTGATCTTGCACTTTAACTTTTAAGATCATCTCAACAAAAGCCTTATTAAATTCAGAAATGTTGATTCACTGCGACCATGTCCTTGGGTTACCACTCTCTTGCAAACCAACACTTGCTGACTTTCAGGGGTTTTAGAGGAGTTCTAATTAAATGTTTTGTTATTAAAGCTTTACCTTAGTAGTGTAAGGAATAGTAAGTCCTACCTTTCCGTGCATACTCTGAAACGGTCTCTGACTTTTGCAGACAATTTTGATCTGACATTGATCAAAATAAAAATTGCTAGCAAAATGTACTGGCTGCCTTCTCAGGTCTTGATGATAAAACGTCATCTAACATGACATCATATGATTAAAAAAACTCCTTAGGACAAATGCTTATTTCAATGATATGGCTTCCAGGGAACAAAAAATCAACAAGAACAAAGGAGGAATACTGAGATGACCAGCAGAAGGGATGACTTCTTATACAGTTGCTCTAGCTTAGAAGATTATAGAAGACAGCAGAAAACAAAGCAATTACTAATTGTTTAATTATTTTAGTTAAATTACTTTGATGCCTCATTAACATTTGTTTTGTGTGGTGTCTAATGGAGTTTTGACAATTCACATTTCAATTTCGTGATGAGAACTCCCCAAATAATGTATCATACTATCTTCAGGGTGTTAGTCCTGCTCAAATAAAAAATGGAGAATAATTCTTCTTTTTAGGCTAAAAATCCATTTTTAATTAGGAATGAAAGAAAAAGTCATAGACTTTTTTTTCAGTGGATTATGCTCTATTTAATTCAAGATTATTCGTGACAAAGAGTTGCAGTTCTGGGTTAGATAATGGTCACAAGAAGTGGCTAGTGACACTGAAGTTTGAATTCAGAGGCTGAGGTATGAGATTATAATGTGTAGATACATACCCATCCAGAAATGGGCTGTTCTTGTAGTATAGTAGGTTTATTTGTTACAGATTTCTCTGCTCTTGTATGCAAAATTATAAAAAACAAGCATCAGATCTTAAATTCTTTTTCTATTCTAGGTGCGTCTGGAGATAGGGAAGTCAGTTCTGAGAGGTCTTGAATACACTCATTTTCAGATACAAACGAGTGCTAATTGGTGGAACACAACACTTGACAGGGTCAGGTTCTTATTATTATGTTTGTATAATATTTAATGTTATACATACATAAGGTAAATCAAGATGAAGTGATTAGTAAACTAACTGAAAGAACAGTCTCTGCATTATTATTGGCTAAAGCTACCAGTTACCGAGGTGTTTGATCCATCCTGAAAGCTGAAATGATCACAGAATTTGTTGCTTGACTTTTATGTAGATTTTGTTCTTGGCATAATTTTTATGTGACAAAACTGAATGATCAAAAAGTTGGCACGTAAAAATTCATTGTGAGGTGTAAGAAAGCACGCCAAGTAAGATACAGAATAACTAGAAAAAGTAAAGCCTTATGAAATATTTTGTGTCAGCTTGACACATTTCTTAAAACTACTTACACGTCTTTGACAATCCAAACAGTAGGCTGTAGTACCAGAAAAAAAAGAGCAACAAAGAGAAGCCAGAGGAATATATGTTTTTGCTTAATCCTCATTTTCAATCTTGAATGCAGTGGGATTAAAATGTCCCACATCCTTAATTTTCCTTTAAAATGCTCTTGAAATTATACAAACACAAATTTCTTGTCACAAAATAACTTGGTGTTTCTTGCTCCATATTGTAAATCTTTTTTACCATCCAAAAATATGTCAAAGTATTACAAAGCCATCATTCAAGTCAATTAATATCCTTATGTGACAGCCTCAGAGGCATTGTTCTTTATGTAACATGACTTTAAGTATTTGTTTCGCTTCCTAGACTGAACTTTCAGATGGATTTTGAAAAAATCTTCTGTGAAAGTGATGAAGTTGACATACCATTCAAACAGAAATATTCCTAAAGATCCAGCACTGAGATGATGGCAGAAGAGACAGATTTTTCTACCATTGCTGCAGCTAAGTCTCCTGTAAGGCTTCTCCACATGGTAGTAAAATGTCTTTGTAAATTATATCATGTCCACAACATCCAGAAGACAGTTGTAGCCAATGTGAAGAACATTTTAACATACATTTGAATTTATACCTGTATTGAAAGCTTTTAATTGCCTAGCGTAAAATTTGTGTACAACCAAGTGATTTATTTCCGTATCCAGTGGATATTATGTCACCTTTATACCGAGGTTACACATGTCCAAAGGTCTCTGAGAATTTATGTCCCTTCTTCCCATTGTATACACGTCTCAGATAAATATACTTTCTCTAGGGAACTCTTTTTCAAGTCAAGATCATAGAATGGTTATAATGATGTTAGCCAGTAGACACTACAGTTGGCTATGGTGATGTCCTGATTTCAGCCAGGATAGAGTTAATTTTCTTCATAGAAGCTAGTGTGAGGCTATGTTTTGGATTTGGGATGAGAAAATGTTGATAACATGCTGATGTTTTGAGTCATTGCTAAGTAGTCAAGGACAGTCTGGCTTCTCGTGGACTAGGCTAGGCTGGGGGTAAACGGGAAGCTGGGAGGGGACACAGCTGGGACAGCTGACCCAGGCTGACCAAAGAGATATTCCATACCATATGACATCATGCTCAGTATATAAAGCTGGGACAAAGAAGAAGGAAGGGGGGGTGTTTGGAGTTATGGCATTTGTCTTCCCAAGTAGACAATTACGCATGATGGAACCCTGCTTCCCTGGAGATGGCTGAACACCTGCCTGCCGATGGGAAATAGTGAATGAATTCCTTGTTTTGCTCTGCTTGTGTGCGCGGCTTTTGCTTTGCCTGTTGAACTGTCTTTATCTCAAACCATGAGTTTCCTCACTTTTACTCTTCCAATTCTTTCCCCCATCCCACCGTGGGGGAGTGAGCAAGTGGCTGCGTGGTGCTTAGATGCCGTCTGGGGCTAAACCACGACAGGTGATTACTATAGGTTCGGTTGTAACCTCATTGTTTAGGTAAATACTTAGCAGGATGGACATCTCAGCTTAATAAGACCGTGGTTCCTAGATCAAGTTTAAGAAAATAAGAAAGAGGACCTACTATTTCTTGAAAGCAACAATTTAAAAAAAAGTACAACCAACCTTCACTTTTTCTTTTTTTTGTTTTCATAGTCAAAAGCCAGTTTTCCTGTCATGGCAGATGCTTTAGAGATGGATAAAGCTCCTATTTTTCTTTTCATATAACCAAATGCCACCAATTTATTTGTTAAGATATGAATAATTATGCTAATGTAAAGAGTAGGCAGGTGCAGAAGCAAAATATTTTCATATCATTTATGCAGAAAACTATATAAAACTTCAAAATCATTACTTTTATAGCATTTTAAACACTTTTGTTTGAGATTTCTGAATAACACCTGCTGTAGGCAAAAAATAAATTTGCTCTTGCTATCCTAAGAGGAACATTTTCAGTGGGAACAGTGATTTAAATCCCTTCTCCAGCATTAATAAACCAATAACATATAAACTATGGGAAGTTTGCTTCTCCGTGGAGCTTGGGAATGGGAGCTGCAGTTCATTTGTACTGAAAGGACAGAAGCAGCCAAACAGCAGGCACTTTGGCTGGAAGGATGGCTTGCGTTGGCTACCTGGAATATCTGGCACAAGAGGCTGTTGAATTACTGCCTCAAGAGAGAGGAGATTGCCTACTAGTTTTTTTTTCCCTTCTGGCCTTGGACTCTGAGGTGTGTGTATCCTTTTGTCAGATAGTAAATCACATTGCATGGATTGAGTGGATTTTTTCTCATTTTCTTATCATTCAGCATCTCTATCACATGTTATATGCAATGATTACCATACTTTCCTTCCCTGTTAATTGTTGCTCCAAGCAACATTCATCTAAGCCAAAGATTCTATAAATTTAGGAACATTGCTGCATTAGCATTCACTGAAATTTTACTGGTAATTTTTTAGGATCACTTTATCAGTGCCAAGAGGTATGCAAGGGTAGAATTCTAGCTGTGATTTACAATATGTAATAAAACATTCACTAACAACTGAAATGAAAGAGCACTTCTATCTGTAGCACAGCATATAGTATGTAGCGCCGATCAAGAATGTGATCTACAGAAGCCAATGATCTGAGGCATTTGATTGCTTGTGCTAATTAGCTCAGACCAATTTTGTCTTTAAATGTAGCCCTCAGCGGTGCCAAATGAATATTACCTGGGTCAACTTTGGTTATTCGTGTTTTTCCCAGTAAACAGTAACATTATCTTGATACTGCTTGCCTTTTCTTCTAATAAATTACAATGTTCCTTGCACCAGTTCTGGTATGTGCTGGTGAGTGGGGAACAGGAGCTGACCTCATTTTACTAGCAGCTAGTAACACTGAACTCCTAGGTGCTAGGCATTTGGATTCAAGTTTAGAGAGTTTGCACAAGTTAAGAATTAGGAAGAAATGAACATGCTTTGTTTATTCTAGCAATAATAAATTCAAGAGAATTTATAAATTTAGAATGCAATAAATAAATAAAGTCCAAACGTAGTAAGAGAGAATGTAATAAGGGAGAAAGTCTGTCTCCCTTGACAATGCCAGAAATCTTAAAAACTGAGAAGCCTGATGACTTAGGGAAAGCTCAGCACATTATATGACTGAGCTACTTTGAGACAGCAGAAGATATATCTCATTGATGAATTCAGTTTGACATTATTAGTCATGTCCTGTTTTCTGTACTAACCTGAGAGACGTCAGAAGCACAATTATGTACTTTTATCCTGCTTTGATATCAGGATGACTTAATGATGACTTTTGGGGAATTTCTGCTATAGTTTCTTGCAGCTTTCAGATTTGTGAAGTTAGTAGGAGAAATATGAAGCAAAATTCTGTAATGAAATCAATGTTCCTTTTTTGGTCACAACCACCATTCACCGAAGCTCAGTGGTCTGTGTGGATGTAGAAGATATCCCTGTAAAGCAACTCTTCTCCTTTACTTGTCATTACAAAGTCTCTGGAGAAAACAGTAAGTACTGGGCTTCAGTATACAGAAGGAATAGTGGGTTTGATCCCAAGTATCTTTCCAAGGTGGTGAAAAAAGGGAATAAATCACAATTATTAAGTCTTTCTAGGAGATCATTCCTTAACCAAAATCTGATTCCTACTTGGTTATTTTTCAGCACAGAATTACCAGTCAGTTGGCTGGTCAGCTGACTTGTTGATTGTAATGATGTTTGTTATGTGTGCCATTTCTTTTTTTTACATTCTGACATTATTTGTTTTACAATATATATCCTAAAAATATGTGTAGTCAGTCCTAGAAAATGAACAGCTAGAAATTTCACATTTATAACAAACGTATTATCTATATTAGCTGCTGAAATATATGAACCTTTTACAAGCCTTTGTAATACAAAACAAATAAAAGATGCATAAAATTAGCTTATAGTAATTCATTCATAGCATTGTGAATTATGCTACTTGAAGTTTGGCACTATTTTGTTTTCCTTTAATTTACATACTGACAAATTTTTTAACAGCATTAGTTAACATCTACCCTTCAGTTTTCATACTCTTTTGTTTCTCCTTTCAGATTCTTTTCTTGCTTTTTACCTTTTTATGAACATTAACTCTGCTATATCAAAACTGACATCTGAGAACAGTAATACTGTGTTCTTCTGTAGCCCCTTCCTTCCTGAATTTAAACTGCATTTTGAACTAACTGAACATTACAGTTGCAGTCTGTGATATAAGTAAGGACCATATACTGGAATGTGTTTATAAGTCACTCAAGGAAGCAACAGTGATGAGAGAACTTTGAAAGCGGTCTTAAAATTTCAGTGGACAAAACTGTGCAGTGCATTAAGGGTAAATAATCATGATCAGCCACAGCCCTATCCTTCATACATTACTAAAAAATGTCAGTGTTTCAGATTAATGAAAATGTAGGTTGTTTGGTTGTTGCTTTCATTACAATTTAGTCAATGAAACCCAAGTTTCATAAGTGTTCATAAATGTTCGTAAGTGTTGCTGCATTTTTTTCGTTGTTGTTGAGTAAGTGTTATGTGTGCTGGCTTGCCTGGGATAGTGATAATAACACAAGGATGTTTCCGTTACTGCTGAGGAGTGCTTACACAGAGTCAAGGCCTTTTCTGCTTCTCACCCCACCTCACCAGCGAGGAGACTCAGGGTGCACAAGAAATTGGGAGGGGACACAGCTGGGACAGCTGACCCCAACTGACAAAGGGATATTCCACACCGTATGGCATCACGCTCAGCATATAAAACTGGGGGAAGAAGAAGGAAGAGGGGGGGTGTTTGGACTTATGGCATTTGTCTTCCCAAGTAGACAATTACGCATGATGGAACCCTGCTTTCCTGGAGATGGCTGAACACCCACCTGCCAATGGGAAGTGGTGAATGAATTCATTGTTTTGCTCTGCTTGTGTGCACAGCTTTTGCTTTGCCTGTTGAACTGTCTTTATCTCAACCCACGAGTTTTCTCACTTTTAGCCTTCCGATTCTCTCCCCCATCCCACCATGGGGCGAATGAACAAGTGGCTGTGTGGTGCCTAGTTGCCGGCTGGGGTTAAACTATAACAGAATGAAGGAAAACTTTTCAGAGAATGCAGTAACTGAAATGTTTTTTTGCAACACTGTGGGATGAAATACTCCCTGTTTACTGTGCCAGTGTGACTGTATTTTCAGGAACTTTCACAGTGAGACGTATGCGAACCCTTATGTTAACCTCATGCCAACAATGGTGAGCTGTATGATAGATCGTCACTTCGCTCTGCTGCTTATCTATTGCCATTCAAATAACAAAGAACAAAATGAGTAGAAATCTGTAGAAGTTCTGTAGCAGTTCAGCATTTTGGCAGATTGTTCTGTGATATATTTTTCCTGTATTTTTATAAGGTCTGCATATTTTACGTAGCATTTCTTCTTTCATTCTAATTATGTGGGAAGTTTATTCAACCATTTGATCTTCCTCATTCTATGCATCTTTTAAAATAACTTGTCTGTATTTTACTTTTCTTTTCCTTGAGATTGAAAAAGCAGAATCGATCCCAGGATATGTTCCAGATGATAATCAGTTAGGTTGCTTAATAAATTTCCCACATGAATTTCTGTATGAATATTATTTTCCTGTAATATCACCTCCAAAATATTTTTCCTTCCAATTCATTTAGTGTCATATGTTGGTAGGGAACAAATTTTTCTTTGGTAAGGTTCTCCAAAATCTACAAAAGAATGCTGATTTTTTTGTCTGGTTATCATCATGTTCTTTTATGTGAGATGGAATTTTTAATAGAAGTTGTGTAGAAACTAAAGAGAGAGTGAGACATTTTGTTTTCTCTCAGCCAAACCTTGGAAATACGAGGGCTGAAAATGAAGCCATTTTTAATGTTAATTATACTTACGCCTCAGATTCTTTAAGGGTGGGAGGGAAAAAAAGCTATGTATTACTGGGTTTGCTACTGTGTAATTCTCAAATATGAATTACACATATCAAACTATAGAATATGTCAGGTTAGTCAAAGGTATTAGAGAGCATATTAGGCTTTACTTAGCTTTTCTCTACATAAGAATCTTTACAGGTAGGAGACATATTCAAAGAGAGACTCGAGTTACATCCACTCTGAATAGATTTTGTGTGATTATAAAGTAACCCTGAACAGTATAGATTATCCTGTGCAGAGTGGGGACTCAGTGCTGGTGTCTTCTGGGAGAGACGGAGAGTTTATTGTCATGTGTTATGCCATATTTCACTTGCTTTTCTCAGTTTTAAACGTGAAGCTTCCACTGAATTGGACAGGATTTCTTTCTTTGAGACTTCTAGATAAAAGCACCAACTTTAAAACAAACTCATTACTTTCACTGCTGAGATATAAGAAACATCCAGCCTTTGTCCACTACTGCTAATGTTCTTAAATAAAAAGTGCAATTATAGTTACTACATAATGCTAAAACATTTCATAACAAGAAAAAAACCACAACAAACAAAACAAAATCATAATTCCTGCCATCTCACGTTTCCTCTATTTTTTTGGTACTTGCTCTTTTAGTGTCCTCCTGCCTTGAGTTCTTAACATTTCTGTTTAATGATTTTATTTATAGAATATACTCTATATAGAATACACTCTGGCAATTTGAAAACAGGTTTTAGTGATAAATTCTTCTTAAAGAGTACATGTTCAATTAAATATGTAACCAGCTGTTATTGGTATGTCTCCTTAAGTAGCAGCCTTTGTTTTACTTCAGTCACTGGGGATACTATATTTCCCATCTCGCTTTTACTCAATTCTATCAACTATTTGCATTTTACAGCCATTACTTTAACTTCTTCCCATATTAAATTTCTTGTATCCTTATGCATACAAATATTCCTCATAAGGCCTTGCTGCAATCACAATAAAAACTACTATTAATACATTAAAATTCTACTAATATAACTATTGCAGCAACTATTAATATAATTTTTTACTATCTGTACAGGATATTTAAACTGAAGTAGTTGTAAGAAAGAAGTCCAGCTACAAGCACGTCATCTGTACTAGCACTTACACAGATTTAATTCCTTTCTTCCTTTTCTGTTCCGCAGCTGTATAGAGGGTAGTGGCCAGCTGAGGTCCTTTTCCACACAGCAGATGTAGCTAGGAACAAGAAGACATATCTCCACAACTGATGCTCTTGCTAATCTTTCCTCTGTTTCTTACACAGAAGTGAAGTTTGTGAATGTTGCTATCACTTAAATATTAGTAAAGAAACAAGGGAAACAAACCCAAAACTAATGTGGCAAAGGTAGGTATTGGAACCTTCGGGTGATCTGCCTTCCCCTTGGAACCTCTCCTTGCTGTCCTTCGCAGCTCTGTTTCAAAGCAAATGCACCAATGCATCTTGTTTGCAAGCATCTGGTACACATTCTGACACGTGCCTCAGAAGAGGGCACTGGTGTGAAGGGAAGTGCCCCTCTGTACACCATGCCAGATGTGAATTAGATAGTTTTTCCCCTTTGGGAGGGGCAGCTCATCTTTCCCTAAAACATTTAAATGAGCATTGAGGAAGTGCAAACTTTCCTCAACCTGGGTAAAGGAAATGCCATCTGAGCATTTAGCAGAGATCTAATTACAGAGAATTCAGTAAAAGGTTAACTTCTAAATTCATTTCAACTCATGAACAAAAATGAAGAGCCTTTTCTGTTAATCCCCTTACTGCAGCATAGGTAATTGTTGATAACCGTAGGAATTTTTGTCCAGATGTTACACAATATCCTGGAGTAAAGCAAGCTCGGGATCATTTTCTCTTCCCAGGTTGGGCTGGTTTTATGGTTTTAGGAACAGCTTGAATATGATTTGTAAAAGTGCAATAGCACCTGAAAAACTGTATCATCATGATTTAGAGGTTTTTAAGATATCCCTGTTGTTAATTTATCATAAAACATTATAGCATTTTAATGTGCAATTTCAATGTTATGTTGGTTTTCATTAAAATTTTCTTGTCCTTTCAGGAGACTTTTATAGATCTTGTAAGGGAATGGAGGCAGCTGCCTTGAGCCTGTCCGTGTTACTTTCAGAGACTGAGGACAATTAAAATAGTATTTCTTTTCAATCATATAGCGAGTACAGAAATCAGGATTTTCAATGTAAAATACAAAGACCTATTAAAGATGAAATGCTGTTTGAATGCCAGTTGGAATACATCTTCTGGTATAGAAAAAAAGGTGTTCTTTTGATAAAATTTTGCCCCACTGAAACTGAAAATCCAACAAAATCATGTGCTGTGGCTGTAAGACAAAACACTGTTTAGAAGCTTCATTCTTGGTGATGCTGGATATCTTCTCAGTGGTGCTGAACTCCTTCAGTCATGATAGAGTTGAATGTTTTAATGAATGCTAAAAAAACCCCAAAACTGTGGGTTGGGTTTTTTTAATGGATTGGGTTTGGCCCAAGAAAGGATTCAGTTAGTAAAATACAGGATGGCCAAGTAAGAAAATCATACAGTTTAGTGGTGCAATACACGACTGTCAATACTATTTTCCTTTACTTCTTTACTTTTATTCCATGTGTTAAATGTTGACCAGGTTCTAAAAATTGTTTCTTTTTCTAAATGAAGGTTTTCAATTTTTATACCTATTACTGTATTGTACAGAGCTATTATTTACATATTTGCACTTAGTGCACTTCAGCCTGGCTGAGAGTCCATTTTAAGTCTTCCCAAGAGATGCAATATATCTCAAATATAATAAGAGCAGAGAAGAAGTAGCCTCTCCTGCTTCCTTTTAGTACACAGTTTTCCTGCAAGGGTCTTATCTTCCTTTGAGAAACACACAGCAAACTGCTCTGACATTTTGCAAAAATGGTCAGTAAAAATTATTCTGGTTAGGTGTAATCATACTTTTTAAGGCATTTCAAAGTGCTCTATTTTATAGAGTATGTTATTCCAAAGTCCTTATACGTCGCAGCCACATCGGTATTTACTGCCTTATACCTTAGTGCAAATGGAGAGATCTGGTGTAAGGCTCCGGAAGAGCCCGGACCTCTAGAGTTCGGCATGGTCACCCCGGTCGAGATTAAAACGCGGGAAGGCCCCAGGCTTTATGGGCAAAGAAGGGAGTGAGGAGTGGCTGAGTAGGAGTGAATCCCCCTCAGCGCCGCCTTTTATACCTTTCAGTCCCGCCTTTTTACTGCGGTTGCCCGGGGAAACGGCACGTCCCACACGGCGCTCAGTGCCCACGCGACGATCGCAAGGTGTCCGGCGTAGCACGCGCCTCTGTCCCCGCCCACCACACGCGACGGGCGGCGGGAAGCGCTGTGTGAAACAGGAAGTGCGTGAAAAGGTGTGTTCCACGGGCGAGGTTTGAGGCTCCAGGTCTGCCCCAGGCTGCCCCAGTCCACCACATCTGCTTATATAATTGCAATTTTGAGTTTTCTGCTCTGCGTAAGTGCAACTTGCAGAGCAGCATTCTGTAGTCATTTCTTGAAGTTAAATAAAAAGCAATTCATAAGGCCTGAAAATTTAGAATTAGTTTTAATTCCACTGAAAATGGAAATATTTGGTCTAGAAATGTAATAGATTAATTGCAAAAGTTATAACATTTTAGCTTAATTTCCTATTTCTTGACCTCCAAGGAAAAAAACCCCTTTGATTGAGGTCATCTGTCATGCATGTCTTAGATTTTGGAAACTTTTCAAATCAAATAAGTTCAAATTTTTACAAGGCCTTGGATTTCAATCTTAAAAATAAGACATTCCTGTAAGGGAGACATCAGTTCAACCACATCATTTTCCAGAATGCAGAATTTCTCAGACTTCCTGAGTGGATGATATGTGGTAAATTCTACCATGTATGATATATGAATCAGGATATGATCCTGAAGTTTGCGGGAGGTTTCCTAAAGTTGAAGGTTAACACAAAGTGGGGACAAGCACCTAATTGTGTTCCTGAGAATTTTTAATTGCTAAGCTTTGAATAAAACATGATAAAGACCCAAAGTACACAGTTGAGTAATCCTTTCAGTACTATTGGGGCAAAGAAATTCTGTTACTAAGGTTTAAATACGAATAAGTATGGCATATCATAAATTTTGATACTTAATCATTTAATGTAAGAGCGTTACAATACAGAGAAAAAATGACTGGAAACGTCCTCTTTAAAAGCATGCATCTGAAAATACCAAACCCAAATCCCCCAGCATTAGTGGAAATGGTAAGGAAAGTCTTCCAAAAGGGGGACCTTTGCTGAATACACACTGTTCAGATCACAGCAGGGCCTGTTATTTATACTAGTTAAGTGGCATGGCTGCTTGCTTGAAAATGCAAGCTCTTTAAATTGTTATAGTTTGGAATATGAAATACCAACTGTTAGTGTAGTCCTGCAGTGATAACTCTAATCAACCTACCAAAGGAACACCGTAGAAATATGCTATTCATTGAACATGAAATATGACTAGGGAGGAATGAGAATGGTGGATGTTGATCTGACTACACAAAATGTTTCAAAAACATTCAAAAAGCAATGCACAAGAGTCCTACTGCTCTCAGCTGCATCATTTCTGGTCCAGAACAGCGACCTTGAAAAATATTGATCTACTTTTAAAATAATGAAATCATGAAAGTCAGCTTTGACAAAAGAAGCTGAGATAGTGCACAACTCTACTGATAAAAAAATAAATATAAAACAAAGTCATGGTACCTGAGTCCTAATTTCTCAGCAAATTCATCCTTACCGCAAAGATGGTGTGGTTTGCATGAGGTGAGAATCAGGATGATATTCCACTTGTAAGAAGAAACTGTCAGGAGCTCTGCTAGCTTTTCCTGAAATAACATAAAATATCTTTGTCTTCCTGGACTTATCTATAATACCAAGAAATCAAAAATGGTAAAAACACCTACCTTTTGCCTCCAATTTGTATCTACTTTATCAATAATTTTATTCTCCCTTCTGGTGCAGAACCTCAATACTGTGTATTCTTTGTTCATGAACATTGGACATAAAAAAAATGGAGGAAATACATAGTAAAGTTTAAAAGACTATTTACACTACACAAAAAGTAAGAAAAGTTCAAAATCTTGAATATAGGTAGTATAAAAAATAGATTGACTACACGTACTTTACTGTACTCTAGCCATAAACTGTAGACTAAACTCTAACTCAGTAAATTCAGTGGATTAAATCAGTAAACTAGCTGTAAACGCTGTGAAATTCTAGGTGCAAACTCTGTTCTAAGAAATATAATAATCTGCTTCAAGTTTTTTCTTCTGACCACAGTTTACTATCATTTAAGAGTTTACAGGCTACTTGTATGAAAACAAAGTTCAGAGAAAATTTACATAAATATATATAGGTGTTAAATTTAACTTTATTTCTAATTTAATTTTTATACACATTAAGCTTAGACAGCCTTCGTTAGCAGTACTTGAAATAAGTAAGTACAAATTACATTTATTCATACTGCACGAGTAATATACTCAGGATCAAGGTCCTTGATCATTGCAGGGGGACTGGACTAGATGACCTTTAAAGGTCCCTTCAAACCCAAACTATTCTATGATTCTAGGATACTTAGTGTTTCTACACTACAAAATGTTTCTGCAAATTGATCATGGTAGAGCCCTGGTTGTACCAGGAGGCCTTAATGATCTTGCCCAGCCTCACCTGGGGCTGCTGCCACAGCCTGCCCACTTAAGCTCAGCCCTAGAGTATCAGTTCCTTCCCTGAGGTGTGATAGAGGAGTAGTAGTCTCTAGTTCAATCTGGAACTGTGTTGTTCCTAATCTCTGGTTTGACTTTTTGATTGAACCTCAAACTTGCTATGTCACCCTGAAGGTGCCTGATGACTTGAGCTCTGGGCAGACCCTGTCCCCTCTCTGTCTGGCCTGCTCATGATGGGATGAACACTGGGCAGTGTGGCTCCCTGCCCTGCCAGGTGTGTTATCTACAGCTTCTCTGGGTAGCCTGTTCTGATGCTTAGTAAAAACTGACTCCTTCACTTTACTCATGCATTTCTAATTTTTTTTTTTTCAGTTTAGATCCAGATATTGTTGTGTTTGGAGCTTTGATGCCATGGTTACAGCTGCTTGTTGACTTTCATGTTGATAGTTCAGAGATTATTAGATATAATTGTAAGAATGTCAATTAGTCATTGGTATTATCATGTTTGAACATACAGCAATTACATAGTATGAAAATATTATAACATTTCAGAACACTTGTAAGCTGACCAGGAAATTACTAATTTGTAATGCTTATGAATCATGGCTTGCTTTAATTTTTTAGTGTTATGTGTAAAGTAAATACACTTTCTATCTTCTTTTTTTTTTTTTTTCCTTTTTTTACTAGAAATTGTCTGGTAGGCACTATCAAAATAAAGCTGGTATTCTAGGATTCTTTATTCTGAAGCAAGGTAATGAAGTTCTTGTTCTAATTTTTTTAATGTTTGCAAATATATGTTTAGGGGCAAAAAAATGACAGAATACATGGAATGCTACAAAAACCAAGGTTGGAGGCTTTTTCTTCCAACACTACTTCCAACAGGTGCATGATAGTTTCCAGGGTTGAAATTTTGGAACAGGAGTGAAGCGACAAAGACTGAGAAAAATCCTAGATAAAATATCACAAAGAATTCCACCAGGATGATAGGACAGTTATAGGACTGTCTATTCTAGGATATTGGGTGTGTATTTTTATTTTGTTTATAGATCTATAGGTTCTTTCTCTTTCCACCCTCTTATCATCCTAACCAATGACATAATGAACCCTTGGGCCAAGTTCAAGTACCTTAAAAATCGGTAGGAATTTTGAGCTTCCCTTAATGAATACTTTATATGAATAAAAGAAAAGTAGGGTCATCCAACTAAAAGACTGTAAATTACTCTTTGTAGAATGATTTTGTTCCTGTTACAGAAACACTTTAAAAAATAAAAATGTGAAAGTACAAGCAAAAGTAAGTGCAAATAGGCAGTTGAACTTCTGTCATTTGTGCAAAGTGCTCCTGTTGATGATTAGACAGTGTAACTTGCATTAAAATACAGCCTCCCAGAAGGGATTTGTTCAGAGATCACTGATTTGAAGACTACTATAGCTAATAGTTGCAGAATCTTTTTGCTTTAAAAAAAAATCTCTTAAAACTTGAAAAATAGTCTTAAAGTCATATCAATTTCATTTGTTGGAAGATTTTCTCCTGGTAAGGTAACACTTAAATAATGTCTCTTAAAGACATATATACTTTAAATTTAATCTACTAAGCTACATTAATGAAGTTAAAAGCAATGTGGTCACTGGTTTTTTGGTAAAAACTGTTAGTAGCACAGAACAAAGTTTAAGCTGTGAAATGGAGAATGTTAAGCATGTTTAGACCTGATGAGACAAATAGCAGTTAGCTAGCAGGATGGAAAATTCTATAGCTGATTTCTGAAACTCAGGAGTATAGGAACTTGGCTTTTAGAATTTTTTCTTTTCATTTGTTCTCATAGATTTTGTTAGTGCATGGAAAAGATTTCACTGCCAAACTAATTTAGAAGCAAAGATTATTTTTTACTTTAGTGGCAGTGAGACCAGCTTTTATTCTGTTTGCTTATGTATAAGGAATGAGATTAAAATAGTGTTTGACTGTTTGGCTTTCCATATATCAATGTAAGTTTTCTTTGGTTACAGTCCATTGGCTCCTCCCCCGAATTCAACTTTGAATTATTTGTCTGTTCTGTGCTTTAGTCTGCTGTTGCTTCAGATTAAATGATATTATTCAGTGTGATTTTAAAAAAAAAAAAAAAAAAAAAGAAAAACACCACCTAGTAATGTTGCTATTTGAGTTACATTTTCATGAGGGCATAGAAGGGCAATAGCTTAAAATATTAAAATTCTGACTAATTTTTAATGTGTTGATGTGATAGCATGTGGTTACTTATGTACTACTGTTCATTACAATGAAAGAAAGCAATATGATTTTCCACTCTTGCTATTTTCCATGAAACAGTGTCAAAAAGAATAGAAGAAAACACAGGAGATGGAGCAAAGAAAGGCCTAATAACTGAAATAAAAGAAACTAATTAACCTCCTGGACATACAGAAATTACTTTTTAGTAGTTATTCTCATTGATCCTTTAAAAACAACTCAATCTGAGAAGAAACTGATAAACAGAAGTACTTGGGCTTTTCCTACCCCCTTTTTATTTTTAAGAATGCCTTACCTCAGAGGTGATATCATGTGGATTTCTTTTGGTTTTAAAAAGTCAGCTGATGGTCGACTAATGCCTTGATATAGAAAAATGCTCAAAGGAATTTGAGGCACAGTGGCTTTGGTTAGGAGTAGAGTTTTGGTGCCTAGTTTTAAACAAATCCTTCACTATTCTCTCCGGTTTCCTGAATTGGGATGATCTTGCCCTCCAATGTACTTACTGGGATTGTATGAACCCTGTTATTAGAGCTAAGTGAAAAAATCGTATTCTGTCTACATAAATATTACAGTATTTCAGCATTTATTTTTATCTTGAATTTTAACAACTGTGGCAGTTAAAATACTATTATGAATGAAAAGAGCTAATTGTGATTTGAGAGACCTTAGATCTGTTGAACTGATAAACATACTTCTTTAAAAATAAATATTGTTGTCTGATATTATTGTAAATTTGGTTATTGCATGACTACTTTTTTTTACTTTATTATTTTGCAAGATGTCACTATTTGTGAAAGAATGAAGATGGTTTAACTTCTAATTTGGAGAGAAAAACCCTCTTTTGACAAAAGGTAGACCTGTAAGCAGTCAAGACTCTCTCATTCCTGCAAATGAGCATTATCTGAGTCTTGGAGCACCTAACATTTGCATCATGCCTGGGAATGCTCAAGTAGCCATATGGGTGCCATTCTATCTAATCAGCTCAGAGCAGGTTGACACAGTGTCCAGCTGTGTAATTTACAATACTTGAATAATTTAGAAGCAACTTCAAACAGTTCTAGAGTTCTAGGTGTTTTTTGATAAACAATGCCTTAGAGTTTGAGCTTTCTTGGTAGAAAATTGTCTGAGTTCAATTCTTCTACTGTAGACGGTTGTGGTCAAGAGTTTCTTGGCTGACTGGTTCATCATCACCACAGTTCCTCTCTTATTTATCATGGTATTTTTAAACAGGATTTCTTCAAGGTACTATTCTAGCTGATGGACTGGTATTGATCAGTGAAGTGACATTTACTTAGAGCCATATATTCACAGATTCAGTACTACTCCATAAGTAACAGTGCTTATGTTTGTGCACCCAAGTATTTAAAGATACAGTGTAGTGACCTGATGAAAAAGCCACTTCAGGGTTCACCCTGAAAAGATGTTAATTGGTTAGTAGGTAAGCTGAGATGCTGTTGAGAACGCATTCCAAAATTCTGCACTTCAAACAAAAATGGAAACCCATTGAAATAGATATATCTGTTAATTCTACAAAATACAGCCAAATCTTACTGCATTGTGTTCTTAAATAGGGTATTACAACACCTAAACCTCCTGAGATTAGGAGCAATAGAGAAAAACAGAGCAGAATTTGTCCTTCTGGAGTCATCACATACTCTAACTGTGGGGCTTTCTCTTTAGATTCTTCTGCTATCTCTTTCTTCTTTTATGTTTTTTACAAACACGATTTGATGACATTTCCTGGAGCCCAAATTACGTTATCTTTTGTTCTTCTCCCAATGTATCTGTGATTCTGTAGAGACTTTGACATAAATTTATAATATCTTAGTGGTTTCGTTTTTACAATCTTGCCACAGAGTGTCAAAAAGTGGCAACCTATTGGTAGTGCAGTATAATTTAATCATGCCTTTAGTCATTTGGACTACCAGGTACTTTGCTTTGGCTGTGTGCTTACTAGGTTTAGTCTGGCAAGTACTGTGTGCTTGCTTTCAAATAGCAAGTGTTTCCTCTTACATTGAAGTCAAGCTAGTCTTCATACCTGTGAATAAAGCTAGAAATCTTTGTGCCCTCTCTTTGTTAATTGGGGCTCATGTGAATTGTCTGTCACTGACTTTACCTTTTCTCCATTGTATAGAGTTCTTTGTTCATGTGAATATTTCTTTTGAATCGGTGCTAATACTTTTACCATCTTTGTTGTGCTTGCTTTACTGGTGCTTTTGAAAGTGAAGCTAAAAGTGAAGCTAAAACTGCAGCAGAACAGCTTTTCCTAAATGTCAGACTGGCAATATTTGCTGTGGTGTAGCTTCGATAGGATTGAAGGATTATTAACACTTCAGCTTCATTCTGAAATGGGTAACTTCATTTATTTATAAATTTCTGATTGCTATGTCAAGGACGTGTTCTGAGGCTTGTAGTCGTCTTGCGTTTTCTCAGAGATCTTGCTTATGAGTTAGTCCCTTAAGAATGCTCAGTATCCAAAAAAATGAACTAATAGATTATTTTTAGCTGTAAATAATTCCCTATCTATGTTAGATTGTGACTAAAACCTCTTTTGTGCGTGTTTATGCCACTCGGGTGTTTATAATATGGTTTTGTAATTATCCTATTCTGCTCAAGTTTATTTAAAAGTAAGGGCCTTAGTATCTGCTATTGTCAGTGGCAAGGAACTATTTTGACAGTTTTACCTTT
Source organism: Phaethon aethereus (assembly GCF_964289735.1). Classification (NCBI taxonomy): domain Eukaryota; kingdom Metazoa; phylum Chordata; class Aves; order Phaethontiformes; family Phaethontidae; genus Phaethon; species Phaethon aethereus. The sequence continues at coordinate 14,384,655 of NC_138589.1, read as the reverse complement.
CTTTCCCTGGTATTTACTCATGACAGATACAGTGTAGTGTGCTATCTAAACCTCTTTCAGTTGTTCAGTGTGCTAGAGTTTAAAGTCGGGTATAATTTTTTTGTAATTCCTTTCTTGAGGTTGGTTGTGTTTTAATTTATTTGACAGTACTTTATGGTACAGCATGGTGCAGCACCATTCAGAGCTATGGAATCAGGTTTGCACTTTCCCTAACATTATGTTACATAGAGTCTCGTGATTCTTCCACAACAAAGAAGAGGTTTTGGTTCTGTTATTTTTCTATAGAACATTCACATCTAACTGAAATACGGATTTATCATTTTGAAGCTATGTAAAATGTAATATATGCACCTGTAGCTATAATTTATTGTATTTGCAATTGCATGATGAGTTTTGTGCTAAAAATGAGTTGTATACGATGCAGCCATTTTTCTCCATCAGGTACTCTATGCAGAAGAATAGGAGAAAATTGAATGCTTAATGAAGGTGGGGGGGTGTGGAGTTACTGGAGCCATTTTAATCCTAATTGCTTCCTAGAGCACTAGCACATCTATAATGATAGATCTAACACAATTGGATACAACAACAATAAAACAACTAATTCCAGTCACATAAGGCTGGCAGTAGTTTTGAGGTCATTTTCTGCAAGTTGATCAATAAGAAGTTCACATAATATAATCCACATTGAATTTATTCCTGTAATATATCTTAACTTCAAGTGTAGCTGTGGTTAATTGCTAATCCATATTCATTGAACAGAACAAGTGAAGACAGCAAGAGTAGATACTTCATGTACAATCACATTAAATGTGTAACTTCTGAGCTTAGTTTTTCATTCAGATCACTTGTGTTTGTCTATCTTCTGTCCCCATGACTTCAGAAAGTCTATAGAGATTATCACAGACTTTGACTGACTACAGTTGGTGCTTTCATTGACAATGCCTAGTATTTGCATAGACATTAATTAGATATATTGAGTTATATATATCTTCTTGATTGTAGTTATTGTTGATCATCAGAATGTGCTTGCAGTTTAAAAGATTGATTGTATTTTGGTAATTACTTCTGCAGAGCACCCTTTTAAATCTCTTTCTTTCATCTGTAAAGTATTAAACTTCTGGTTGAAGCTCCCAGGTTGTTCTTGGCATAGCATACATTTCATTTTAAGGTTCACCTTTGAGCACAGCATGCTAGGTTTATCATGCAGTTTTTAGGGCTTAATCGAAAGTCCATTGAGGTTGACATAAAAACCCAAAAAAGTCTCTCTGACTAGTCAGCTTTGATGATGTCCCTGGTCTTCTCCCTTACGTGTACTACTCACAGACTGATCCCAGTTGGGTACAGTTTTGTCAAGTATTTGCCAAGTAGATGATGTATTTCAGCAAGTAGATTACTCACCACATATAGGGATATGTGAATCATTTTCTGAATTTTTTTTTTGTTCACTATTGCTGTTACTTGATTTGTAACTGCAAGAAAATTTTAGTAGATGAAGAAAAAGAAATTGAAAATAGTAAGCCATCAGCAACTAATGAATATTCTTATCCTTGTAGAAACACTTCTCCTCTGAAAAAAAATAGGTATTTATATGAAGAACTGCATTCTCCAGTATTGAGTTTTAAAAAATATATATGAATGTGTGTGGATCTCCAATACTGATTGTGTGTTTGATCCATGTCTTGTACTATTGAGCTTCTATTTTATCTGTACTTCTTTCCATTAATAGAAATTGCATTAAATTGAATACTATTAATGGAATTAAATTCATTAACTACATATAAAATTAATCCATTAAAATATATTTACAATAAAATACGACATAAGCATTTAGGTTGAAAATTCAAACTTGATTCCCAAAAACCTAATAGGAAAAGAAACTTCCTATTTAGACAAACAGATAAAGAGGAGCTGATTTGTTATGGCCAGATAAATAAGAAAGAAAATGGAATGTTTTGGCTGAGGCACTAGCAGAGGCTTTAAGGATGAGATTTTTTTTTTCCTGGGTTTTTTTTTTTTAATCAAACAATGCATTCTCTTCTGAGTATAAAAGAGTAAATATTTTTCTGGTGGAAATGTTTCTCAGATGGTTCTTCTTCTGATATTACAGTCGTAAAGGATAATAAAAAATGTTTTTACAAATATATTAACAACAAGAAGAGAGGCAAGGAGAATCTCCATCCCCTACTGGATATGGTGGGGAACATTGTCTCCAAGGACGAGGACAAGGCTGAGGTACTTAATGCCTTCTTCGCCTCAGTCTTTAATAGCCACTCCAGGTATCCACAGGATATTCATCCCCCTGAGCTGGAAGACGGGGATGGAGAGCACAATGTACTCCTCATAATCCAGGAGGAAGCAGTCAAGGACATGCTAAGCCACCTGGACATCCACAAGTCTATGGGGCCTGATGGGATCCACCCGAGAGTACTGAGAGAGCTGGCGGAGGAGCTTGCCAAGCCACTCTCCATCGTTTATCAGCAGTCCTGGTTAACAGGGGAGGTCCCAGAAGACTGGAGGCTTGCCAATGTGACACCCGTCTACAAGAAAGGCCGGAAGGAGGATCCTGGGAACTACAGGCCTGTCAGCCTGACCTCTGTTCCAGGGAAGATTATGGAGCGGTTGGTTTTGAGAGTGCTCACAGGGCATCTGCAGAACAGCCAAAGGATCAGGCCCAGCCAGCATGGGTTCATGAAAGGCAGGTCCTGCTTGACCAACCTGATCTCCTTCTATGACCAGGTGACCCGCCTAGTGGATGAGGGAAAGGCTGTGGACGTTGTCTACCTGGACTTTAGTAAAGCCTTTGACAGCATCTCCCACAGCATTCTCCTGGAGAAACTGGCGGCTCGAGGCTTAGACGGGTTTACTCTTCGCTGGGTGAGGAACTGGCTGGATGGCCGAGCCCAGAGAGTTGTGGTGAATGGTGTTAAATCCGGCTGGCGGCCGGTCACGAGTGGTGTTCCCCAGGGCTCGGTTCTGGGACCAGTCTTGTTCAATATCTTTATAGATGATCTGGATGAGGGAATCGAGTGCTCCCTCAGTAAGTTTGCAGATGACACCAAGCTGAGTGGGAGTGTTGATCTGCTGGAGGGTAGGAGGGCTCTGCAGAGGGATCTGGACAGGCTGGATCGATGGGCAGAGGCCAACTGTATGAGGTTTAATAAGGCCAAGTGCAGGGTCCTGCACTTTGGCCACAACAACCCCATGCAATGCTACAGGCTTGGGGAGGAGTGGCTGGAGAGCAGCCCGGCGGAAAGGGACCTGGGGGTGCTGGTTGACAGCCGGCTGAATATGAGCCGGCAGTGTGCCCAGGTGGCCAAGAAGGCCAACAGCGTCCTGGCCTGTATCAGGAATAGTGTGGCCAGCAGGAGCAGGGAAGTGATTGTGCCCCTGTACTCGGCACTGGTGAGGCCGCACCTTGAATACTGTGTTCAGTTTTGGGCCCCTCACTACAAGAAGGATGTTGAGGTGCTGGAGCGTGTCCAGAGAAGGGCAACGAAGCTGGTGAGGGGTCTGGAGCACATGTCTTATGAGGAGCGGCTGAGGGAACTGGGGTTGTTTAGTCTGGAGAAGAGGAGGCTGAGGGGAGACCTTATCGCTCTCTACAACTACCTGAAAGGGGGTTGTGGCGATGAGGGTGTTGGTCTCTTCTCCCAAGTAACTAGTGATAGGACAAGAGGAAACGGCCTCAAGTTGCGCCAGGGGAGGTTTAGATTGGATATTAGGAAAAATTTCTTCACTGAGAGGGTGGTCAGGCATTGGAACAGGCTGCCCAGGGAGGTGGTGGAGTCGCCATCCCTGGAAGTGTTCAAAAAACGTGTGGATGTGGCGCTTCAGGACATGGTTTAGGGGACATGGTGGTTCTGGATTAATGGTTGGACTTGATGATCTTAAAGGTCCTTTCCAACCTAGTGATTCTGTGATTCTGTGATTCTGTGATTCTACCACCCTCTAATTTTAAGAAAGTTTTCTTTCTATGACAGAAAGTGTCTAACATTTTTAATGATCACAGCATATTTGTATAGTCTGATTAAAGATTAATATTTACCACCACATACTGTCATCACAAGGGAAATTGTTGTGTCCAAACTTGAATTTAGTACCTGATTTGGTATGCAGTATAATTCTATAAATATGCTAGCACATGCCTAAATTGCAATTTTGTTTATGAATCACACGTAGTATGTTCCCTGAGCTGTATATAAAGCAAATCTGGAAACAAAAATTAACCAGACTTCATTTTATTATGCACTTGGACTAATGTAATAGGAAATATAATTATATAATATCTCATCCACATCTGTGACAAGATACACAAGTTGGCAAGCACCAACAGGTTTGATGACAGCAGTGATCTTTGAGGGCAGCATGCAAGTGGCCATGTTCTACTGGAAAAGGAGTCCTACAGAAGGCAATCTTATATTTGAAAGACAAGAAAAGATCTTGGAGAAGTAAGAGGAGTCCCACAGGCACTTTTCCAGTGCTTTTTCAGGAAATATTTTAGAACAGATTTTAGGTTTTAGAAGGGAATTTTTAAAATATTTATTTGATATGTTGAATATAAGAAACCTTTGTTTGCATAAGAATGCACTTAACAAATTGGAAAATCTACAGTTCATGACTGTAGTAACACATAGATTGCATGGCCTACACATTGTAGTGCTTGCTTTTTGAATGCAGCAGAAGCATATACTTTTTAATACAAAGTTATCCTATATGTCATTGAAATGCTGGTTCTGAGTAAATTTTCCACGAGTCACTTGGATTACAATTAGAGTGGCTACAATCCTTTTTTCCATTGTCACACAAATTTTTTAATGATTCATTAGCTGTAAGAAGTTCTTTCATTTCAAGACTAGATAGATATCTAAACGTGTGCCATAGTTCAGTCAATAATCAGTACCACAGAAAAAAACACAGAAATCAAACTACATGATTAAAATGGTTCCTTTATCTTCAAATATGTAAAAAGGTTAATTAATTTGTACTAATACAGCGTTCTGACTAGAACTGAGTTGGCATAATTTGGATTTAGCAAATGGGAAGACCTTGCATCCATCTTTCATTGGAACAGAGAGGTCATTGCTCATATTGTGCACTTTGTCTCAAAACTATGCACATGAACATTCTGTGAACACAAAATCTACATTGTCTAGGCCTGGAGCATTTAATAGAACAATATTTTGTGTTTCAAAAGGATGTAAGTGTTTAGTGTCATAATGATAAAGTGGAATCACTGCATAACAAAAGTTTTAACTTCTGTTTATTATCATTTCTTCCTTGGTGCATGTGAACACTGCCAATATTTATAATTATGGAGTCTGTGTTGAAGGATTTTAAATGAATGGTACCCTTAATACTTAACAGAATTTCAAATTTATTTTACTTTCTTTTGACAAGCATTCAGAAATTCCCTGAAAGCAAACTATATAACAGAGAGAAAGTCTAGTTTATGAAGATCAGTACTGAAGTTTTTAGTAGACTTCTGCCCTGCTGTGAAGCAAATTATTGCTAACTTCAGAAATTATAACCTAGACTTTTCAAAATTGCAGTGAATTTTGGCTTGACTGTGTTTGTTTTTGAGCAAAGAGATGGAAACACATGTTTTATGATTTGAAAAAACAACAAATGTGTTGCCCACTTTAAGTAGAAGTAATTTTGGGGGCAGGAGACTGATGATACACAGGATTCATAATAAGATGCATCTCTTTTTCACTTCTCCTTTTCTTGTTTGAAAAGGACACTGAATTTACATTTCCACTTTAGTGCATGAAATGAGACTCTTCCACTAAGTTATTCATTCAAATATTCCTTGGTTTTTAATGACGATCCATACTGTTAGAAGATACTGAGCATATAAACAAAGAAAATGGAAATGACAAATGAAATTACAAAACACTGAAAATGTCAACATAAGACAGTTTGCTGCTAACTTTCTCAGAATATATGAAGCGTATATTGCCTTATCTGATTTGTTGTGCTCTGCAGTAGCTATGAACTTTACCACAGGAAACAATACAATATAAATTAATTCTTATGGAAATTATAATGAGAATAGAATGTATTACAAAAGTTATCTATATTTCCATAAAACTACTGTCTAGTGTGACTTGAATGGACAGAATAATATATTTGTTACAGTCGGTTGAAAGGTTTGCTATATGTCTTCTGAGTGACTATATTTGAGAAAACACTGTTATTAGATTAGCTACTTTTATTACCACCATTAGTAAGATTCCCTTGAAAACTATCTGTAACACATACTTTTCTTGATATTTCTCTGGGGCATTAGTTTTCGTATTACACTGTGTTTTACACAAAATAAGCAAAACTGAACTTTCAAATTTCAAACCCTGCCATGTCCTCTTTGTCCTTTTGCTCTTGCATTGAGATGTAACATGTGGTTTCAGTTTAGCAGAGTGGTATGCTTTGATGCCACTTTGATGCCAGGCTCTGCCCTTGTGAAATTCTGGTAGCTTTGCTTTTGGAATCTAGCTTTTGCTATATGCTCCAGGCAACAATGAAAACCACCATAATTGTGTTTTTATAATACCTTTTGTGATGTTATAATATTATTAATATAGTGATAAAGGTCCATGTGTTTGGCCTTGCCCTTTTGTGCATTCATCAGTGCCAAAACTACTTTTTTTTTTTTCCTTTCCCAGTAGCTTACTGTTTGTTTCTAATGTGTTATTTCAAACTAAAGATAGAAATTGATTACTGGGCACATCAGACTTGTACCTACCAAAATGGAATATATTCTCAGCCCTTGTCTTTCTCAGAAGACACTTTCATAATGGCATTAAACCCAGCACACACAACAAAGTGTGTGACCTGCATGTAAATTATCCAATATGAATTAAGAATACAATCAACACTTTGGTGGCTCTGCAAATTAAGAAGTGTAAACTGTCTTCAGACCTTGGCAAAACATTTGTAATGAATTGGGCCCTTGACTTTACTTTGAGACATTTCTACATTAAAAGAGATTGTATTTTTTTTTTTTTAATAGCTACTCAGTGGAGCACAGTGAGATGATGAGCTAAAATTCTGCTAGGGGAAAAAAGGGTTTAATGGGTTACTAAATATTTACGATGAACTTTGAAAACAAGTGTTTGCCTGATTAATTCTGTGGGTAGGAACAAGTACTTCAGTGGTTTTTTTTGGTCTGAACCTGCATCTCTGGTGAATGCAGTTGAAAACAATGGGCAAAATGGTGTAGGACTGGTGTAAAGAGAAGTCTTTATATCAAGGTCCATTTGTTAAGCAAAATAACTTTTAAAGATTTTTTTGTTTTATCAAGGAAAAAAGTACAGTGAATTTAGTATGATTCAAAACCTCCTCCTCTTACTCCAGTGTTTCTTTTTCCTTTTCCAGTCGGCCAACTGAATAAGCATGCATCTTTAATGGTAACTGCAGTAGCTCTGTTGGCTTCAGTAACATCCTTGAGAAATGTACTAATTCCTACAGCAGAGTAAGAAAGATATTTAGGGTTCAAAGCTAATGAGAAGACCAATATCATTGGAAAATAGGATGTCAGAGTCTATATGCCAGATCCTGGAACTGTCTTACTCAAAAGGATTTTTGCTGATCTCATGCTGTTCTGGTACAGCATATATGAACAAGTTTGTGCAGTAGGTTTTATATTACAGTGACTATGGTTGGTTGAGGCTATTGCCTATGTTGTATTCTTTCCCAAGTCTGCCTTGTTTTATAATACCTGGATCTTACTGGAGAAGTAAAGGAACAATTGATGGGTTATTCTTAGTCTTATATGGAAACCTGAGGACACTTGAATTGTTGATGCACAAGAAAACATTAAATTAAGAATACAGCTGGCACACTTCTAACTATGGTTACTCTGAAGTAAATACTTCTTCAGCTTATTTGGAACTATAATAACCAACATATTTTTAAAACATATTATTTTGATGTATTAGAATCACCAAGACTTTTGCTTCTTCAAGAGCAAAATTATCTGCCAGCTCTCATTCTAGGTATATAGAAGTCTGTGTACTACTAGCTCTGTTACATCAGGATTTGAAATTTCAGCCTCTATCTTACATAGAGGATTTCTGTGGCATAGCTAAAAAAATATATTTTTTTTCTTCTACTGCAAACAATTACAAATGTGATGCTTTTGTATTCTATATGTTGACACTCTACAATGTTATATTGTAGAATATAATGGATTATAGGAATTATAGTGCACATAGAGGCCAAGATCTCATTTCCTATTGACAGTGACCCATAAGTTCCTATTTAGACCTATTGCAAATGGAGGAACTCTACAAAAGGGAATGCAATTGTAAGCATGCATACATTGTAAGCAGTTGATACAATGATGTACCTGGATGTGCCCATGTATGCACCTACATCTTGACATGTGTTCTTTTTCAAAAATCTTTGTATGTTTTCAGGGAAATCAATTTTTCTTAGGAACAAAAAAAAACGAACCACAAAAAATTAGTCTAGGCATAACTGGGAAAAGGACCTGCTACAGAGGCAAAGGCTAATCCTAGGTAATGTATTTACTTACCTAAATAAATATTAAATGTATAAGGGTGGAAGAAATTGCATAAATTATGTCATTGTTAACATGCACAGGTTTTTGATGACATCTTTTCCTTAGTCTTTTAAGGGAAAAATACATACACGGGCCAATTCCATGACACTTTTTTCTCCTTATCAATTAAAGGATGTTCTGAATGTCCTTTCTGTGATAAAAGAAATTTTGCTCAGATTCCTGTGTCATCCAGCTTTTTATAAGTTAGTTTAGTGCAAGTCGGTGTCTCTGTTTTCCCATAGTAGATATTAGCATGAAATTCTTTGTGACATACAATTTTCTTTTCACTGAAGAATTTTGTATACTTTTTATCTACTATTTTTCTAAACAGAAGTATCATTTAATTCAAGCTTTTGAATCCTGAATGACCTTGCTTCACTCTTTCTAAATATTTGATGTACTTTTTATAATAATCTTCAAAATGTTTTTAATAGAACACTAAAATCTGAGTAGTAATATATTTCCATTGATTTGTATTTTCTAATTACTCTAAAAATTTTAGACAGTCATGCTTTTGTACACTGTAATGCTTTTACTTTAGCTAAGCATTACATCAAGAGTCTTTGGTTGTTTCTCTATCAGTATAATACAACCATAAGAACTATGACTCAAAGGAACTTGATTACATGATTTAGCAGATCATCTATTCCTTAGTACAGGATCAGCTATACTCACACCATTCTTGGCAGGTGTTTGTACGTAGTCTGTACCAAAAAATGCATATAATCTCCTGAAGCTGTCTGGTCTAGTACGGCATTAAATATGACAATATTTGAAACATTTTCTGTTACTTCAATATTAGAAATTATATTGGGGGGGGGGAATTTCTTGCTACAACCTGTTTTTTGTGTTGTTTTCTTCCATAAGCAAGGAAGATGCATATACCTTTTTCCCACCTGCAGAAACACTGTGAGCAATGTTGTCAGTCTCCTCTGTATCTTTGGTCAGTGTTTGTTTGACACAGTCAAAACTACAGTAAGAAGCTACAATAGTCACAAAACTGCAAAGTGGAAGGATTACTTCAATCTCTCTATCATATGACCGAAATCAGTTTTTTACAAATAGTCCATTTCTTGTTTTGGATCATCAGGATTTGTGCTTGTTCGTTTCCTTACCCTTAACTGTTTTTGTCGCGGCAATTTGTGCTGAGCTTTCTCTGCTTCCTGGAGCTGGCTGCTCTGTTCACCTTCCGCAGAGTCGGCAGCCCACCCGCCCTGTGCCTCTCTGCCCGACCCCTGTTTTCTATAATCAGCAGATTTTCTTTCTCCTTGCATGTTATTTCTCTGGGGTCACTGATTAAATAAATCAAACAAAAGTGGTCTGGTATTGATCTTTATAGCACTCTGTTAGTACTTTCCCTCTGCTCTGAAGTGAATTCTTTTATAAGCACTTGTCTTTAATAACCGAGTCAGTCCATTATCCGCTCAAGCAGCTCAGCAGTGCCAATATTATAATCATTGCCCTTACACACAACATTGTATCAGATTACTCAAAGATCAAGTGAAACATGTCTATGACTTTAGCTTGCTTCGTGCTTTTGTCCTTGTATGACCCAGAGAAAAGTACCTCTTCAAACAAATCCTTGAAGTCACTGCTCTGTGGTTTCTTTGTGGGTTTGTTTTTAAATTCAGAATAAGATAAATAAGCATTTGTTCCTTCTGCTTTGCATTGGTTACAGTTTTCCTTCTGGTTCTTGCAAGTGATATTTTGCTTAATGCAGAGAAAGAAAAATTAAAGGATTTGTTTACTTATTCTTTGAAAGAGTCAAAATATCAGGAAATGGGCAGCAGTTTCACTGCATATCTTTTATTTAGTATAATGGCTTAGAGGCAGTAGCTAGGAAAGAAAAGCTATTGATGTGGAATTCAGTTTTGTGTTGCAAAGCTAAACCCACACCTTTTTGGGATGCAATTCTCCTGCCAGTAGAAAAAAGGAATAAAATACTTGTAGAAATTCTTATTTATGACTGTAGTAGGCTTAGGTTTGGTCTCCACAGTAACAATGGGAGTCTATTATATTTATGTATGTGTAACAGATGTATAACCACAAAGCTGTAACTGTAGGCTATGCATTTAGGTGAAAACACTGTAGCTTAATATCTGATAAACTGCCCACTGTAATTCAGTAATCAGTCCAAGAGCATAATTAAGCCTGACATTTCCAAAATAAAAACAAGATGTGCAAGCAACTACTAAAACCAAGAGTTTAAACAGCCAGTACCACTTGAATACATGCATAAATGTGGATAATGTTGCAAGATAAAATTTACTTTTTGACTCACATTAAAATTGTAATCTAAATTTTCAGATGTTATTAATAACTAAAATATTCCAGATTAAGATCTCTTGAAGAAGGCTGTTTTTTAACAAATGTTGTCCTTACTTTAAGGAGTATTTGTCCTTACTTTCTGAAATCGAGGCCTTTCAAAACACCTTCAGTTAGAGTATAGAAAGATGAACACTAATCTCACTAGTAGTCACCTGCTTAAACTGTGGTATGTTTACTGGTAACTTTGCATGGGTGGAAATAGGATTTGCTTCAAACATGTTGTAGAATCATAGAATAGTTTAGATTGGAAGGGACCTTTAAAGATCTTCTAGTCCAACCCCCCTGCAGTGAGCAGGGACATCTTCAACTAGATCAGGTTGCTCAGAGCCCTGTCCAACTTGACCTGGAATGTTTCCAGGGATGGAGGGAGCATCTACCACGTCTCCGGGCAACCTGTGCCAGTGTTCTACCACCCTCGTCGTGAAAAACTTCTTCCTTGTATCTAGTCAAAATCTGCACTCTTTTAGTTTAAAACCATTACCCCTTGTCCTATCGCTTCAGGCTCTGCTAAAAAGTCTGTCCCCATCTTTCTTGTAAGCCTCCTTCAGGTATTGGACGGCTGCAATCAGGTCTCCCCAGAGCCTTTTCTTCTCCAGGCTGAACAACCCCAACTCTCTCAGCCTGTCCTCATAGGAGAGGTATTCCATCCTTCTGATCATTTTTGTGGCCTCCTCTGGACCTGCCCCAGCAGGTTCATGTCTTTCCTGTGCTGAGGGCTCCAGAGCTGGATGTAGTACTCCAGGTGGGGTCTCAGCAGAGCAGAGGGGCAGAATCCCCTCTCTCGACCTGCTGGCCTTGCTTCTTTTGATGCAGCCCAGGATACAGTTGGCCTGGGCTATGAGAGCACATTGCTGGCTCATGTCCAGCTTTTTGTCCACCAGTACCCCCAAGTCCTTCTTGGCAGGGCTGCTCTCAATCCCTTCATCCCCCAGCCTGTACTGATACCAGGGGTTGCCCAAACCCAGCTGCAGGAACTTCATACTATAATATACCTGATGAACAGAATATTCTGATGATATCTTTTAATATACTTTTCCATGATTGTTATATAGTTCTATAATGAGCTGGACTACAATGAACTAACTGGGAAACAAAAATTGTATGCCACTATGTTAATGGTTGTTGAGCATTAATATTGCTAACACAATTTAACAGTGCAAATTTAGTTTATTAAAAGACTAAGGGTAGTATAATATTGGCTAGAATAGTCTTAAATTATTTTCTATAACCTGTCTTCTGTGTTCCTTTTCTTTCACTACAATTGATTCTATGAAATGAAGATATTTTATCATACTGTACCAAACCAAATCATATTACAGAAAGCAGAATGCAGTTAAGTGGAAGTTAAATTACTCTCAAATGACAAAGAAATACTCAGCTATAAAAAGTACTGACTAATGCATTCTTCAAAGTTAGAATGCTGAAGGGGAAAAAATTGGACTTGTAAAACAGAAATGCTATTGTAGTTTCCAGAGAGGTAGATTCTAGGAGAATCTGGGAGGTAAGCCTAGCTGGCAGCATTTGGTAAGTGAAGCAATCAGAATAATTGAATAAAGCTGATGGTCAAACTTTCTAATTCATGATCTTCCATGTCCTGTGGCCTGATTTTAGCCTGAGGCTCTGCTTCTAGGAGTTCCTCACTCACAATGGCCTCTTTGGGAGTGAGCTCTGTGCAGAATATTGAAGTGGCCTGTGTGTGGTATATGAGTAGGGCTTTGGAAAGCTCTGGGGTTTTGACCTGTTGCCAAAATGAAGTTTTATAATTGAAATCACAGATGGGAAATCATGACTGTAGTTTGTAACTGCCAAATCTAAATGGCATTTCATAGGACCAGCAAAATACATTTGTTTGGCGACCTCAAAATTACCTTTAAGCCAAAGTCCAAAGCCTTGTTGGAAACATTGTTTTAAAAATCCTAACGTATAAAGTTAAATTTAAAAATTGTCTATAATGTGAAGCATTAAGTGGCTTTCATTTGAACTGCTACAAGTTCTCAGATTCCCATGTGCATCTTCATTATCCTTGGCACAAGTTTGCCATCTTAAGCATCATAAAACAGGTCAGTATTGGAAATGCAGTGCTTTGCGGAATCTTTCTATTGCATTTCATGATAACTGGAGGAAGTCCCAGGTCAGAAAGGGTGATTTGGAAGCAAGTGTAGAGCCATGTGAAAAAGCTGACAAATAGTTTATCCCTGCCAGGCTTACTGGTAGGACACAGGCTATGCAGCAGCACTAATGTGAAGAAGAAGGCAGATTAGTGAGCAGGCGCACTACTGTGTTTGCTTTGGAAGAACTGATTCCTGCTGAAGTGGAAAAGGGGAGGTCAGGAGAATTACTGATAGAGAAAAGCTGATGAAAGCCTTGAGGGCAGGAATCGAGCATGAATTATTTCATGTTTTCCTATGGTTATTAATGAATCCACCAGAGAAGGAAATTTAAATCAAAACAGCAAACAAGATGACTTTTGAGAACTTCACCTGAGAAAATTTGTTGGGAGAAAGCATCAATACTGAATCAAAACCCAATTGTAGGGGATGACGACCAAGGGATGGATCAGATGGTATAGTCTCAGGTATCAAACTTCAGTGATGATGAAAAGCAATGATAGTGGTAAAGTATGGGAGGGGAGAGGAGCCTTGATTTGTTCTGGCATTCACTTCTGCTCATGTTTTAAGTTGATGGAAAGATGTGCAAGAGCAGTATGCAGTATATCTATACAATATAACTGTAACTTTACATCTGTCTGTTAATGTATTAATGTTTATTTTCCTTGTCAAAGCAATATGGATCTTCTTGCCCTTGAAAACACTACAAACTTTTAAAGCAAAGTACAAGTCTGATAAATCGATAGAACAGGTCTAATCTAGCAGTTTTTCTTAAAAATCAATAGGGTTACCATTTGATGTTTTATGAGCTGGAATAGTCACATCTTTTTAGGTTAGAAAGTTGAAACAGTTATCCAGGAAAACAGTAGTTTTTATAGTAATCAGAAGAAAAAGGAATTAATTCTTTAGAGGAACATATTTTTTTTTAGCCCTAAAATATCCCCCTTTGAATTTCTCTCAAACCTTTGGTTCAACCTTTGATAGCTATTGTCAATCAGCATCCATCATCTTGTGGCCAACCTAGCTGGCAAGCAGTTGTGCTTGCATCTGACACAGATGCTACCCACTTCTATTTGGCGTATATGAAAAGAATACATTAGACATCTGCTACAACATTTGATTTATCATGCAGTGTAAAACTGCTTTAAAAACGTGCTGAAATCCTTGGTAATGTTCTGGGAATTGAAACATAGATCCTCATTGTTCTTACTTTTCTGAATTACTTATTGAAAATAAAACAAACTCATTCAGGATATAAGTTTTCTATATATCCTGAAATTGAATTATTTTTTGTGTGCTTTATTACTCATTATTAATTAATAAAGATTTAAATAATAACTTCATGGTGATAGCTGTGAAACAAGCTGTAGACAGAACCATTTGGCTTTTGAGGCAGAATTATAAAAAATATGACTTAGCCTATTAGTTCTTATTTAGGATAAGAAGAGAGGATTCAGGATTTTCAGTCAGTAACAGCTCTTTAGTGTTGGTTGTATAAGACAAGCAGTTACTTCTCTGTATTGTACTCAGAAGAAAAAAGGTATTATATTCTTTAGAGAAGCATGTGTTTCTTATTGCAAGAAAAGCAGTGGCACAACCCCCTTCCATTAAACATTAATGCAAACTTTCCAAATCCTCAGCATTGATGTAAATCATTGAAATGATGCAATTTACCTCAGTGTGAATTGCTGAGCGTTTTGAGTGTTATTAGGTATATGCTAATAGAAACACAGTTTAAGTGAAGTCATGCACTTTTACAAACTCCTGATTATATGAATGTTGAAATCCTATCTAGTACCCTAATATTTATGCATACATTTTATTCCTGCTGAAGTGACAAGCTTTACATAAATTCTGGAAAATTCCAGTACCTAAACCCATTGCTTATATTTTGTCCCAGTGAAAACTAATCCACTGATTTCTTGCTAGACAACTTCACTTACACTGTTAGGCTGGGGTGGGGGTGTGTGTGGAAGGAGCAAGCAATATAGAAAGACATGTCCTAAATCAATAGCCTGAGTTTTCAATAAGTACTATCTGTTCACTTTGCACTTCTGAAATTTAGACATGTAGAAGGCTAAAATTAGGTGCAACATTATAATTTTTATACAGTTTTTAACTGTCAGTGCAACAAATGAAAGGCATTAAAATACTTTATTTTTCCTGACTGATGAAAAACCAAGCAAATAAAAGAAACATTTTTAAAATTATCTGTTTTTCAAGGGTTTTTTTTTTTTTGCATGGTTTTGTTTTGCAAAGCAGTTTGCTTCCCTGCTATTTCTACTGGAAGTATTTCATCAATGATATTAAAGCAATAGAAAATTTGGAAGAGCATTAGTACTCTTCTGTAAGAAAATTATTCAGATGCTTACTTTTGCCAAATGGCTGCTTCTGTGTTGATGCTTTACATGATTCACTAAAAATAACAGCAATTAAATTGTCCCTGAAACTATTTCCTATAAATATTTTCATATGCTTTTTTCTAACTAATCGGCAATAAAACTACAACTGGAGTTCTTTTGTCACCACAGATGGGATGCTAGGATTTGGTCCAGACAAAGTAACAACCCTAACAATCCTACAGTTTTCTAGCACTTACAGGAGATGTCTTTAATTAGACACACAGTGGTGTAGTAATGCTTTATTTTTTTTCTTAGATTTGGAATGAGGAAGTATGCTACTGATCATTTTGGGTGCCAACTCTGGCCATCAACTTTTTTCCAATAAGGGATTTAAAAGACTTGCCTGGTGGCTAATTATTTCTCAAGAGATTTTCAGCTTAAGGCCTTCACCAGAATTCACTAGTAATAAGATTTTGATAAATAAAAAATAGTTAGTCTAAGTGTTTTAAAATGCATAATCCTGTATTTGTCCAGTGATGCCAAATGAGAATATGTGTGATCACTTTTAGCTACTATAAATATTTGGGTGACCTAAGAGTACATTTGTAATCCAGCACATTGGCAGCAACCTGACAAGTGGCTATGTTGAAGGAACAAATTTCACACTGTTAGGGCACACAGGTAGTGTGACACAGCAGTACATAAATCAGAACCTTCAGATGAAAGATTGACCAGCTCTTACACCTGACTTTTGGTGATATATTTAATCTAAAAGATCTTTTTGACACATTGGAAGATAGTGAGTTGTTGTTGAGAACTTCAAGTCGAAAAAGTGGAAGCCAAGATAGCTCTATCACGTTCTGAAGAGTTGGTGGAACTTTCTGCAAGTGCTCTCTGTGGTGGAAGAAAAATATGAGAAAAATATAGAGCTTATGCACATCCTTTATATAATATTTCTTAGCTGCAATCTCGTCTTTTGAGTTGATTAATGTCGTCTGTGCAATACTTGCTTTGCACTTCAAATTAATGTATCCTAGCCTCCTCTTCAAGTGCTGCTATCATGCTGCTTCTGTATCTGCATAGACTGCCTGTGTTTGGAGAAAGGGCCTATTCTCATGATCTGCTCTTAAAAGCTGTTACAGTCCCAGCAGGCTGTCCTGACAGGAATTCCATCTCCACTGGGAGAGACACAAAGCCCTTTTTCCACTTACACAGTCCTCACAGATCATTATGGAATATAGGTGGCCTACAATCACTGAAGCAAGAGATGTTATTTAGTACAGTCTCATTTAAATGGTTGTTATATTTCCTTAATTTCTCATTTGGCCAGTAATTAATTTTTGATGCAGCTCTTGGCACTATCAAGTGTATTAGCTGCTTTTGGTTCACTAGTTTTTCTTGAACTTTATGCTGATTTCAGATGTGCAACTGCTTTCAGGTGTGTTTTGAAAGTACTTTGTAAGGAACCTTTGCCATTGCTGTTCACTCCCCATCTGGGTTTTATACAGTTCAAATGAACTGGTCTTTTGGAAAGCCTGCTGAGCTCAGAGGAGTGCATGTGTGTGTATATTCATGTAGCGTGTGAGGGATTAGGCCTGTTGGACTGTGCCTGCTGGGTTATACAAAGGAGAGGAAGATACTTATTTGATTTCTGTTATGTTTTATTGACTAGTGGTTGATGTGCAACTGGTAGAGAAGGGGGAAATGTGTGATTTAAATTAATTTTGGAATTTTTTTATTTAAAGTGACAGCAAATGTGCTTAGACGCAGCGTGATTTTTTTTTTTTCCTTATAAAAAACCTAGGTAAGTAAATACTTACTTAAAGAGGACTGTACTGAGTTACAAAGCCACAAACACCACCCCCAAACATCAGTGTTCTGATTCAGTTTCAATCTACATCAAATGGTAAATCTTTAAAACTACATCCAAACCCAACAGCAAATAAATAGCTGTCTGCTGTCCTGCTGTTTTTTCAAATCCTTCATCTCCTGTAACCAGGTTGATGCCCGATTCTTGCCTCAGCCTCATTTCAGCAGTGGGCTTTACAAATGCTGCCAGAGTACAGCTGACATAAATCCTTAAAAAAAAAAAAAAAAAAAAAAAAGGCAATACTTACCAAATGACACTGCATTGAATGCATTGTTTATTCGGCTATCAAGCCAGTAAAAGGATATTCCTGACTGGGAGTGGGGGGAGGTAGAAATAGTGGGCCAAACGCTGTCTTTTATTGTGTTTTATTAGACCTTCTTTCTATAAGAGTGAATATTCATGAAATGGTCATGAATATTTGAAGGGATGGTATATAATTTATACAGAAACACAAGTCCAAAAGTTTCATATTATGTTCTAAGATCTCCTTTTAAAAAGCCGTTTGTATCCTTCAAATAAATTATAATGAAGGCATTGCCTTCAAATGAGTTTAAGTAATAATGGACTGTGTTACTATACTGCTTTCTCTTGCAAAAATTTTAGGGAGCACAGTAAAATATTGTGGTAGTACAATAAAGCATTTCTGACAAATTTCTGGATGAAGAGTTTTATAAACTCTCTGGCTTACACACATCTACATTAGTAATAGTAATGTGGCATTATGTTACTTATAACAAACTGTTATATATGACACGTATGTGTAAACGTACCGCATGTGTATATGCGCACACTAGGAAGAGGGAAGCTGATTCTATTATATTCTCTTACTTTGCATTCTGGTCCTAGCACAGTGTCATTAAAATGGGCTGCTACAATAAGCCTGAAATTCTGTATTTTTATGTAATTCCCTCTTGTATAATTCTGGTATCACAATTTTTAAGGAGTGTTGAGGAATAAAAATAAGAGATCATATTAACCATCTTGTAGCCATTGAAATGAAGTAATACATGACATTTTAGGCTAGTTGGAGAACTGACATAGTATCTTCTGTTGTGTCTATCCCAGTTAAATTGGGATACACTCCCCCGCCCAAACACAGAAACCAATTGACCCCCTTGTAGAATTGGCCCCATCCACACCGCTTCTGTCAAGGGATGTTACCACCATATGGCAATGCATCAGAAGTGTTTTTTAAAAAAACTTCGTAACTTAATAAATTAATTCTCTATAAAATGAAAGTGTAATAGAAGTTGTGAGTAAAAGCAAGAATTTTTTTTTTCTAGGATATTTTTATTAGAGATTTTTTTATTAGTGATTAGAGACAAATTCTGAGACCTATGTGAATCAGATTCCCTGTTTTCTAGGTCATAATATAAGGCAGGCTGTTGGCCAACCTAAGACATAGGTGTATGAAACTGTCAGATCAAGAGGGAAGCAGAGATGCTGTTTATTTGAACAGGTGATTCTTAGCCAGGGTGAAATCATGTATCTGACCTCTGTGCATATATCACTTTCATTTACAATTTTCTGGATAACACAATGATAGGAATTTGCATCTAGTCTACAAGAAAAGCCATGAAACACTCCTGACTGAGTTGTTATAGCTACGACTGTTTCTGAATCTGTTTCCATTTTTTTTCACGGAATGATGCAACAAAGAGCTACAAATTGTACTAAAAATTTTATTGAGCTATAATGGAATATAAAAATGTATATGTAGGAAATTACTTATTTAATAGGAGTGACAGCAAGCACCACAATATCATCGTAAATGTGGACAAAGGGCCTATACTGAAATTTTTCGGGCGTGACATTTGTCTGTGGGATATGTAAATTATTTTTTTTAAATTCACAGTTGCAGTATCTTAAACTTTATCCACATCATCAAGGCAGAGGGAGGTGACTCCAACTGCAGAAAAAACTAACCTGCCTAAATTCCTTGTGCTTGAGGTATAATTTGGATTTAGACATATATTCAGAATAAAGCAAATCCAGATTGCATCTGAGTGCATTTCAGGGATAGCGATGTTAAAGGAAGAGTTATTTAGGAGTAAACACTAAGACAGTGTAGAGAAGGTTAAGGAAGTCGGGGTGTGGAAAGCTAATTAGTTTCCTTCAATGCAGTCCCCAAATGAGCCCTTCAGCCTTGCAGATGGGCTGATGAGGTATGTCACTTGGAAGAAAGGGGTATGAAACTAACACAAGAGGAACTGGAAGAGCTAACAGTGTATTAACAGGTTCTGTAACAATCTACCTGAGAACTGAATGAAGCTGCTGCATTTTGGAAGCTTCTGGGACAATTATGTTTTTGTGCTAGTATGCCATGTTCAAGAGACTTTCAGAATTCAGTGATTTACAAATGTACCCTAAAATGATTATTTTATCTATGGTTCTCCTAACTTCGTGATTCTGTACTTCAGAAGATAGCTCTTAATAGGTAAGCACTGCCAGCAATCAATAAATGGGAAAGAGTAAACAAAAGCACTGAACGATAAAATTGCAAAGCTGTGTTCCAAAAGCATGTCAGGGAACACAATTAAACGTTGGCAACTATCCTGCATCTAAGGCTGCTTCTGGCTTTTTTTAATACAAATGATCACTTGTAGGAATATCGAAAATTAAAGCCAAAATATAGGGGTTCACATACGTGTATGGAAGACAGCAATTTTCCTATGTACAGTACTGCACTCAATACCACTGCAGTAAAAGCATTTTCAAAGGCTTTTCATATTTCCAGTTATGAATTAATTTCTTTTTTCCTCCAAATGCAGGCAAAGCAGTAGTATGTGCATCTCTATTAGCTGATGTTCCCTGATTATTCTTTTATCTGCCAAGGCTATTCTTTTGGTTCTTTAGCAGCAGAACACTTACTAATTTTGACTTGCATCTTCAGTTTATGCAGTTACAAAAGTTATTTTATCACTGACCTATATGTCCTGGTTTCAGCTGGGATAGAGTTAATTTTCTTCACAGAAGCTAGTTGTGAGGCTATGTTTTGGATTTGGGATGAAAATATGTTGATAACGTGCTGTTTTCAGTTGTTGCTAAGCAGTCAAGGACTGTCCGGCTTTTCATGCTGGCCTGCCAGCGAGCAGGCTGGGGGTGCACAGGAAGCTGGGAGGGGACACAGCCAGGACAGCTGACCCAGGCTGGACAGAGGGATATTCCCTACCATGTGATGTCGTGCTCAGTGTTACTGGCATTTGTCTTCCCAAGTAACCCTTACGCGTGATGGAGCCCTGCTTCTCTGGAGGCGGCTGAACACCTGCCTGCCCATGGGAAGTGGTGAATGAATTCCTTGTTTTGCTCTGCTTGTGTGCACAGCTTTTGCTTTACCTGTTAAACTGTCTTTATCTCAACCGATGAGTTTTCTCACTTTTACTCTTCTGATTCTCTCCCCAGTCCTGCCGTGGGGGGAGCGAGCAAGTGGCTGCATGCTGCTTTGTTGCCGTCTGGGGTTAAACCGTGACACTATGTCATACTAAAAGTATTGTAGGAAGCTGCTGAGCTATTGACCATTAGAGTCCTGTCATTTTCATGCATTTCTTGAGTCATTGTAATCCGAGCAATAGACATTATCCAGGGAAGGTATTAACAGTACTAAAGTGTTTTGAGCTTTGACTGACCTGAAAATCTCGGGGGACGATTGGAAGGGAAAATGCAGGTTGGTCTTACTTAGGTCTAAATAGTGAAGAATTTGCGTGGAAGAAAAACCTCTGAGAATAATACATTAATGTTACCTGCCCTTTCAACAAATATTTGTTTATAAAATAATATCACGCATAATTAGTTTGTTAACTGATGTTAGTGGAGAAAACCAGGGGCTTCCATGTGGTGGTTTTTATGCTCCTTTTTAGGTCCTGTTCTTCAGTTG
The DNA here is from genome assembly GCF_964289735.1 of Phaethon aethereus. Lineage (NCBI taxonomy): Eukaryota > Metazoa > Chordata > Aves > Phaethontiformes > Phaethontidae > Phaethon > Phaethon aethereus. The sequence continues at coordinate 14,363,570 of NC_138589.1, read as the reverse complement.
CCTTTGGGGAGCCTTGTTGAACATTTGCATCTTCCTGATTTTCTTTTAGTAGCAAGGGCATTCAACAAATACTCTTGACTGTTTCAGTGCCATTTAGCTAAAATGTCTTTATTCAGTCTATAATTTTGGAAGTAGCATTACTGAGATGCTCGGTTGTCCCTGAAGTTGGCTGTAGGCAAAGCTAACGCTACCTGAATTTATTTGTTCCTATTACTGTTATATTTCTACCCTGTGTAAGATATGTTGCAGAATTAGAAAATATCTCCTTTTTTTATGCCTCTGAGGCTCAAGATGGTCCATTTGAATTTAGAGTATATGCAATCTACACAATTCAGGAAAAAATTTACTGGTAATATGAGTAATATCTGAAGGTAAACCTTACCTTTATAAACAGTTATAATATGCTATATGAGAAGAAAACCTATTTGTAAATTCCTCAGTTCTGATTTTATAGTCGAATTAGAGTATTGACCTTCTATCGTCTTTAAAATCAGTCATAAGAAGCTATATTTTAAATGCAGTGCGTATCTTCCTGTATTAAATATTTGAATGAGAGCATGTATTTACTTTCGTACTATTCAGCTTAACAATGCTGAGTTATAGGTCAATGTGAAGATTTCCAAGGACAAGGAGGCTGTAACTGTTGTGTAAGCTATGTGTTTCTGGGCAGTTTTTCAAATAGATTCTCACCTCCCCAAGAATATTTTTTCTTACCTTGAAGTTTTAGTGTTCTTGCTAATCTGTCTCGTCTTGGTTTGAAAACCTCTGAGCTGTACAACACACAAGACCTTTCTGTGAGAATCGGGCATTAGGGATTGGCAGCTCATTTCATGATTCTAGAGCATTCAGATAGAGTCCTTATTTAAAAGGGCATTTAGCATGAAAAGTTAGTATCTCTTCAAAGCAGAAGGCAAGTATCGTTAGCTTGAAGCAGGAAGGTAAATGTACATGGTCCTGAAGAGCAATCGGTATCCAGCAACAGAGGAATTGTGCCACTAAGAGGTATCTAAATAAACTACATTTTGTGATTGCTTTAATAAGAATCCATGAAGGAAAGAAAAAACCAAAACCCAAAACAAACCAAAAACACAAGGAAGAAAAAGAAAAAATGAACAAAAACCCCCAAAACGAACCCCCCAAAACAAACAAAACCAAACCCCAACAGGAGGGCCCTAAAATGAAGAAGGAATGTGCAGAAACCCCTTGATATTGCAACTGAGCAAGTTTGATAGGAGGGTTTAAGAAAAATCTTCTGCAAATGGAAATGCAGATCTGGTTGAGCACATTAAGAAGATACAAGTTTTACCCACTGTAGTCTGAAAGCTGAGAATTAGGAGGGTTCTGATGGAATTATTTCAGAGAAGCAGTTAATAAGAAATTAAATATTTCAGACACATGCAGTCTGTGAGAGAGCTGCTGGGTCATCAGGCCTACCAAAGAGTGAAGGGAGCACTTAAGGTGAATAAGGTTTATGATGAAAAGCTAAGTGATTTGTAACTCTTTTCAAAAAACATAAATTAAAATGTCAGAGAAGGTACTTGAAAAACATTTAGCAGAAATAGAAGAGGTCCAGAGAAAGGTGGCAATATAATTACAGAGCTGGGATTACTTTGTAAGAGGATAGATTTGGAACAATTAGAACCTGCTTTGTGGAGCAGAGAGGAGTGAAATGGGACATAAGAAGCATGAAAATAATGAATTAAAAAAAAATTTATTCCTTTTATAACTGAGTATGTACTTTTTAATCAAAACATAAAAATAGTCTGGGGAACTCACTGCCACAAGGTGTAGAATATTGGGTGGTCTCTATTTTGGGCATACTATATAATGTTGGTCTTTGCAATAGGTAGAGTCAGAGAGTTGTGGAAATTTCAGTGCATCAAACATAAGGCAGCAACACATTAAGAAGAATAATGATAAAAATTATTTTAAAAGTTAGTTATTTTATTACAGAATTTCTAGAAATTTCCCTGAAGTACCTACTAGAAACCTAGACAAAAGAACAGATAAGAAGCAATATTAGTTCTAACTAATGTGCAAGTTCCCTGTGGGAATCCATAATTCAACATAGCAGAAGCTGGCAATTCTGTTTCAATTCAGAAAAATCACTTTAAGAATGAATATATGTGCAGTTTGCTAATAGGTTTTCACAAACTGGCTTTCAACATTTTATTATGTATTTCTTTTTGTCTGTGATGCAATTCTGCACCAAACAACGAAATGAAATCTGTTTTTTTACTTCAGTTTTTTATATATTGCATATATATGCAATACTATATTGCATATAAACTCATATATATACATTACTGAAGAAGAAAACAATTGTCACCTGCATGACTGAATCTTTAGTAGTTTGTAGCCAAATTTCATTAACTCATTTTGCATTCCATTAAAGTCTGAATCCTAAAGGCCAATGCTTTCCCCTCCTACAGAGTACTAGTTAAAATGGATGCAGAAATTACTAAATTTAATGACTTGTGTGAAAAGTCACTCCTTGGGAACTTACAGGAATGTGAAATACAGGATACAGAAACAGCATGGCTCTGCACAGTCTTAGGTGTAGAGAAGAAAATACTAATACCTGAATGTTTTTACCTTCTTTGCAAGTAATGAAACTATAGCTGTGAATTTACCTTGTGGAAATCAAAATATCTCGGAGGCATCTGGTTAGAATTTGTCCATAAATAGGGCTTTTTCCAATCTGGTTTGTGGTTAAACCACAACTTCTATAAGCATTTTAGTGTCCTCCCACAAACACATGTTGATAGCGCAATGAAAGTAAATTATTTCTTTTTCCTTACAGCTAATTACCTGTTGTCTATATCCGATTCCTGAATCTACATTTTAGGAAAAAATTGTGCACAAATATAAATAGGAAAAATCAGTCATAGATAAGGAGCTAGTTTGGTTAAATTAATAAAGTAATGTAATCTATTTCCAAATTTTAATATGGAGAGTTAATAATAATTTTGATCCTTTTCAGTTCTGCATCCCATGGAGAGGCTGATTAACTGAACCTTATTTATCTTATTATGTTTTTTTTCTTTCTGCATGTTATTTACAAAAGTTATTTTCTGAAGATTGAGCACTGGATTGTTTTCTGATGTAAATGTGCAAATACAACAGTTTAGTCCTGAGCTGGTAACATGGTTCATGTAATTCCTTGCAGAGATATACTTTAGACATTCAATTAAGCAAGCACAATATTATTAACAGCTTGCCCATCCAAAATATAATTGGTTAAAACATGGAAAATAAGTTTTAATATGAAAACAGAAAAATAAAACTGAAAGATAAAGTTGACATCCTATGTCTAATCTATGTGAAAAAGGTGAAGTCCCTTCGATGACTGTAGTTCTAAACGTAGTTCTGAAGTGTTGTGGATGAGGGACATATAATGATTTGTTCCTTAGACTAAAGTAACATAGACAGAAGCATGTAAAAGAGTATTTTCTTGATACTGATGGTGGTCTACTTCCTCAAAGACATGAATCAGGACTTATTGGTATAAATAATATTGTTAAATAATTCATCATTCTTAAATGTTTACTTGCTAGAGAAATTTATAGATTGGGGTTTTTTCTACCTTTTTATATTTGGAATAAAATCAGTCTTGAACCTAAAGCCTTGTGCCTTCTGGTATGATGAGGGCTTTTAATCTAACATCTCTATTTCTGCTGCTCTATGTACTTTGTACAGCTGGCTGAGGATTTAGGCTGGGGATCCCATTTGTATAAATCGACAGTTTCATATAAAAGCCACCAACTTTTCCACAAGATGTTTCTGCCAAACTTTATGCTCAATGGCTACTATCCATGTTCTTCTGTTTCAAATTTAGTGCTAACTCTAGCAGAGCATAAAATAGACTTGAAGACAATGAAGAATGTACTGCTTTATTTCCCTAAGGTATATGCTATATATAGGTTCAGCTAAAACTAGTTTTATAAGGAGAGATAAACAAAAAGTTAATCCTCAAATGCAACTATTTCTTTTTTGATTGATTACTTTTCTAAGTATTCCTGCATTTTGGTAGGTGTCCTCCATATCTATCTGTCTGTCTATGTGTCAGGACCATTGTGTTTTTAATGGGAAAACTCAAAAAATAAAAAGGCAACATCAGGTCCAGTGTGTATAAATGATCTTTGTTAAAATAATTCCTGGGCTAACAATTCTATGTTGCTTATTTTAGAAGTCAAAACTTGTAGTATCAGGTGACATCCTTAGTTGTTACAGCTTTTAATAAACTCTGTTTATGAAAAGCACCCAATCTCGACAATATCTACTTGCATATACATACTTGCCTCTAAATATTGTCACATTTTGATACTTAGGTGTAAGCAGGCATGTGTGCATGCTGTAGGACATAACTGGCAAATTACTGCACTTTAAGCTAATTGAACTGTGTAAATACACAGGTGTTTGTACCCTTGACACGTCCAATGTATCCAAGTATACCTCAAGTGATATTCAATCATTTATTGATTGTGTATCATTCTTTCCCTTTTCTGTTCCTTTCAAATCCCATATTTTCCTATAGTTTCCTGGGCAATATACACACGGTCAAAATCCCTAGGTGGATCCTGTCATCTGGCAAGATCCCAATTTTGGCATCAGTGGAAGACTAAGATCTTCTCTGCAAGTAATGTTTAACATCAATGTTCTCCATCCTGCAGTGTGCCTGTCCCCCTACTCTTTCATATTCCAATGCAAGGATGTAGCTGAAAATTAAAGTGACACTTCATAAATTTACCATGCACTAAGGTGTATCTTTTTTTGTGCAATAGAATTTTAACTTTTTCCTTTCCAAAATATTCAGATGAGTACCTTTTTTTTTTTCCCCACCAGAGCTTTAATAGCAGTTATGAATAGAAAAAACTATCATGCTTTACATTTTATCAGACAGAATAGAAAACAGCTCTTTCTAAGTATATTGATGATGTACTTGATAGGTTGTCTTATTTCAGAAATGGGAGGTGGGAGGAACAGTCCATCTGTACCTCTGGAAAAGGTATGAATTTCACCCAGCTCATGGACTACTACTATGACTTCTTGACCTTATTGGTACATGTAAATATGTCATTGTTCACCCATAGTTTGCTTTAAGACAACCAGTAATGCCTTGCTCTGGAGATATATATTCTACCAAGAAGACAGTGTAGCTGTTTTACAGGCCTTGTGAAGAGTTGAAATGGTGGATAGGGCTCTATATACCATGTAAAAGTTGTGGTTTTGAACATTAGGCTTATATGTGCATATTTCTTCCTTTAAATTGCTCCACTTACTACTAAAACTTTTTTAAACGTGTATACTTCCTCTGGCTTATTTTGTATCCATCTTCTAAAACAGTTGTAGCCTAATAGAAGTAGTAACACAGTTTTGATTAGACTTGTTAGACTTTTCACTTCAGACTTACATATCTGCATTTTTATATCATTGGCTTGAGAAAAGGTGTTCTCACTTTGCTTCTGCTTGATCATCATCTGAAATGAATTAATAGCTCAAATAGCACAGAAGTAACGTACTCCTAGGTGGCCATTGGACAAATATCGCTTTACTAGTTCTATAGTTGAACTCTTCCTTCATATTCAAAGTATAAATGCACACATATAAATATATGAACTTCTTTACCTATTACTAACATCCTTGAGATAGCCTAACTCTACTTGCTCAAATGCTTTTTTTTTTAATGAAATGAAAATCCTAAAAGCATTCTCCATGTTTCATGCCACATTAAACCAGTGAAATAATCTTTAAACACTCTGCTGTTGTGCATAAAAGTCTATCTCTGAAATATAATTTTTCTGAGGGGGTCAGAATTAATCTTTTTTTATGGGTGACAAATTTGGGGAAGGAAATTTTGAAAGTCCTCAACTTTTTATGTCCTTTCATATATGTAAAACTTCCCAGTCTTCACCTCACAAAACAGATACTGTATTTCTATATGATCCTGTACTTAGCCTCACCCTGGAAAACAACCATATTTAACAAACTTAATTTTGGCCATTGGGCAAATGATATAACACAGGTGCAGGCATATTCAGCTTGAGGGACAGTCTCCAATGTGTACAAGACTGCAGCTGACTGCTGCCCTTAGATCTGAGAATTTTCTTTACAAAGCCAGTATTACTGGTTTATGACTGACCCCAGCTCAACTGTTTAATGAATGGAGTTGTGTGTTCTAATTTGTTTGTTTGGGTTTTTTTTTTTTCTTTTCATATAAAAGGTAAGTTTAGCCAGCTTGCCTTCCAGGTCAGTTCATTCCCTTCCTTTTCTTCTAGCTAAATAGTACTTACTAATTGCTCTTAACTAAACTATTACAAACTATTTTCCAAATCAGTGCCAGTTCTTACTTGCTGCTTTGTCTTGTGTATTTTGTAAATGTTTAATCGCACATAATGTGCAAAGAAGGTCCATGTTTTTAAACTGCACTTACACATCTTTCTACTTCCATGGATTAGAAAGTACAGCTATGAGTGTCACAGTCGGTTTTTTTCAGCACTTCTTGCTCTGTTTCGGAGAGAATTTCATGTCCCACAATGAAAGAATGGTTGACACTGGGCTTACAGCATTATGAATTCTTTTAATGGTCCTCTTCTTGTGTCCAAGTCCCCTCACAATCTGAGGGAAACAAAACCCTAAAGCAGAAGGGATGGGAGCTAAGGAGTGACAACATCATGGAATGGGTTTTCTTTCTCTTGCTGCTCCTTTGTCTGATTCAGGGACTCCTAAGAGGATATCTGTGGGCAGATATCTCAATTCTTACACATAAGGATACATACAAAGATATTCAAATCAGCACTATCCTTGTTCTGGAAGTCTTAGCAGTACTCATAAAAAGAAGAACAAAGGAGAATGGTCAGATACTTCTTCAGGAAATATTTAAATCGCTGAAAATTAATACATTTCTTTGAAGGAAACCCAAACATTGGTTCTTTGAAATTATCTATTTCCTGAGAAATTAAAATTGAAAGACCCCTTCTCATGAATGAGTTTTTCTTCATATACCCTGGAATCCTAAATGCTTCGTGGCTTGTTTTTAAGCAACTTGTTTTCTATGTCATTTATGGATTTGTACTTAAAAATTATGCAGGGCTAGTGAAAAAGCAGTTATTTCTATCAGGCTGTAGACTGACTATGTTTCTTCCATTTTTTGTATTTATTATGCTGTTGTTTTCTTTTGTGATTTAATGATAAATAAGAGGGCAGAACAAATGCTGGATAGTCAAAATGTTTTTTCTGCCTTGTAGTTCTGAGAATCTGATTTCAACTTGGTAATTAATATTTCTCCAGATAATTGGGCCAGGATACTACTTGTCCGTGGTTTTTACTTTACATGAGCAATTGTTTGACCAGGAAAGGTATTAAGACTATGATAACCATGGTTTTGTATTTTGGGTTTGGATTTTTTTATCTGTCTAATGAATCATTCAGTGGTCTATTAGAACACCCTCATGTTGGTACGGCACCAGATATTTTTTGGACATTATTTATTTTCTTGCCATACATTTTTCTTATTTTATTGCTTGATTCTTCTTTTTATCTCTTGTAAATCTCTGCTTCTTTTACTTTATGGGAACTTTTTGTTGCTACTTCTCTTGCCTTAAGATATCTAGTATATAGCTTGCTTTATCTTGAGTGGTTTTAGAACTTAGCTTTTGTCAGGTAATATTCCTGGTTTTCTACAGTACTGTAGTTTTAGAGGTCAGGTAGCTTTGTTTCTTCCTCACACAGTATTTATGTTCATGTAGCTTCAAATTATTGGAGTCCTTATTTGTCTAATTTTTTCCAGTTTTATTTGACATGGTGCACAAGGCATTCCTATGACCATACACATTATTACAGAAATTAGGCCTCCCTATTAAATGTCCTGCCTTTCCTAACACCACATGAGAAGAAAGGAGATAGCAAATGGCATAATTCCAGAGAGCTCAAAGGGAATGTGGCATGGTCCAAATTAGCTGACCACTTCCAGTTTAGACAAAGCAACCTACTTCCTGGAAGTGACAGCATGTTCAGTCTGCTTCCCCTTTATTACTGAATTAATGCACTGTCACTCAAAAACTGACCAGTAATTCCTTGACACAGTCCAACCTAAATAATCTACTTTTCTGTGAATTCTCCTTAGTTCTTTTCCTCTTCTTTCACTTGAGTTTCACCTTGATTACCAGTTGGTGTTCAAGCACTGTTGAGCTTGTCATCAGTTTAATCTTCTTTGAAGTATCCTGGATATGGACTGTGAACCATACTGTGTTCCTTACTCTGCAGTATAAAATAAAAATTTAAGACCAAAGGATGAAAGGAACATTACAAATTTTGTGTGGTAGATGGCAAACTAAGTATAACAGCAACCTTACTGAGGACACTGAATTCATTAAGATAGCAACTAAAAATAAATTTTAAAAAGGCATGAGCTTTTCACATTGATGTGAGGGATGTCTGCTTTCAAAGAAAGGAAATACCAGTGTGTTGAATTAATTTCTCACTCATGCTGAGAGTAGGAGATCTGCACAAGGTAAGCAACAGAAGAACCAAAATGTTTGAAAAATACATTGCAGTGTGGAGCCTAAAACTGGTTCATGCAACATTATAGGTTACTTCCGAATTTATTCAGGTTAAGATGCTACCACAGGCTCTAATGGGTCGTGTCTGAAAGTGTTCCAAGGAGAGTAGGAACAAATAATCCAGCTGATCTGCACTTTGTCCAGGTTCTACAGATTCTTGGACCGGGTTTAAATTGACGGTACCTACAGAATTGAAGCCTTTGTGAAACTTGACAGCTGTTACAATACTTCCTTTATCTAGGACTTAAAAGCACCTATTGAGAAAAACTGTAGTTAATGGGCCCTTGATGTCCAACGGAATGGGTAGGATTTAGGATTTACAGTGTTAGGCAGAATGTGTGGCACCAGTTTGGTTTTCTGTACTGAAATTGGGCAATGTCAAATATTTGTTAAAGCTTTATTTAAGTGTATCATCTTATGGATGCTATGTATATATAGTTTTAGTCTGTGCTTAACTAAAAAGGGAGGATAGCTTTGTTTGGCAGGACAGTACATGCACTAAAATTTTCTTGCTTTAAATGATGAAAAAAAGTGTGACATGAGTATGTCCTAGTAACTGATAAACTTGAAAACAAAATGAAAGCCGTAACAAACTAAAGGAAAAAGCACAGATTTTATTTAGCTTCTACTTTTAATATTTCTTGATAGTTGTTTAATTATATAGAAGAGAGAGAAAAGCCATTAAATTAATCAAGCAAATATAAATCAATCAGCATATATAAATTTGCTAAATCAACTAATTATTCTAAAAATATATATTATGTGGTAAGTGGATTGCAGTGATTTCAGCATCTAGCTTACTGTTAATTTGGGGACATGAATAACATCAACATAACAAAATACATTGCAACATTCTTCAGCTGCTCCAGTTACCATAAAGTCTGTGTTTTGTAGTCAAAGGGGTGACTTTGTTTCTAGGGGAATTCATGGTGAAATTGTTGAGAGCCATAGATGATCTACTCTGATTCTAAGCCTGTTCAAATCAAAGGAGATTTTCCTCTTCATGTCAGAGAATTTAGGACCCACTAGGATTTTAAGAATCCTAGTGATACTTTTTTCAGTACATGTGATGCTTTTCAGTCTTATTTTCTACAAGAACGCATTTCTGAACTTGAGCTGAATTCTATCTGTAGCTGGATATGCATATTTCCATTAGACTGAGTCATGAAGATTTGAGAGGCAATATGTTAATGAAAACAAAATGCTTTCTTTAATAGAATGCATATTGAAGCCTTAATATATTTAGAGATACAAAGGCAAAATATGCTCCCAAAGAATGAAAAATAATATCCCTTAATGTTAACTTAGGATTATACATTTAATGAAATAGAAAAAGGAAAAATCAGTAACAGGCAAGTGTTGTAAAATTACTTTGATTCTGATTAAATATATATGATGTAGTTCTCCAGAGATGCCACTAAGCTGAGACAGATTCACAACTTCGACACTTGGGGAACAGAGATACAAAGCTGACTAACTGGGTCAGTGAATGCAGCTTATGGAAAGTGACTGCAACAGATGCTGTGTTTCCAAGGTGGTATGGAGATAGCTATGAGAGCTAACTAAAACTTAGAGACAGTCTTTCAATGTAATAATGCATACTTATTCTCCATGCTTACTGATCTTTGTATAAGCATCTTTAAAATTTTTGGTGAATAAGAGATTTCTTAACATACAAAGGTTGAGAATTGTCTTCTAGATTGCAATGCTAACACTAGTGTGCTTGTCTGAAATACTGAATATTATAATTGCATTTTTTTAATTTCCAGAAAGTGCATTTGGAAGTAGTGCAGTTAGGATGTTTTGGACCACATCCTTGCCTGCTGTTGGTTAACTATTATCTGGATTATTGATTATTTTGCTAACACCTAAGGAGGATGTAGTTTGTCAGTTTTGGCAGCAGCATCCTGAGAATGATGTCACTGTACTTCACTGTAATGGATTTATAACATATGGACAACATAACGTGCCCTACAGTCGTATAGCAATGGTCCGTTTATTGAGCAATAGTGTATTGTGCCTAACCCAAGCGATTCTTGGACAGAAGCATAGTGAAAGTAGTATTTGGATCATCAGATCTAAATGCTAGGTGTGCTGAGACTTGTCTTCCAAGTAGATTTTGATAGCGTGTAAAAGCGGGGGGGGGGGGGTGGGGGGGGGGGAAGGTGAGAAGTGTGAGAGTTCTTTTGCCCTCAAGGGCAGGGGCTGGGTGTGTGGAGGGATACACCATTTTTAGGTAAGCTCATTGTTTTAATTTCCTTTCTTACAGTTAACTCTTTGCCTAAATTCATATTTAGGTAGGAATTCTTCTTCTGTCCACATGGTGATAAATAGCAGGTTTTTCAACATGAATAGCAACTTTGCCTTAATGAAAACAAACATTAACAGAAATAGGGAAATCACTGGACTGCAACAAATGTGCTCCTTCCTAATCAGTTTCCCTTGTCTATGAAATACACCCACATACTAGAAAAAGTTCATAAAGTCAAAGCTGGAAGGCATCAATAATAATGCATTTTAGTTGCAAAATTCACTGCAGAGTGAATGTCATACACAACTTTAGTTTTTATCTGAAACCATTAAGCCTAGTCATAAACTGCATGCTGATGCCAGAGCAGTCAGGCAACAGTATTTCACTAGGACCACTTACAAAATCTGTCATATTACTTATCTGCTATAAAGATGCCTCAGGTTTTCCCTCTGAAGCACAAACTCTTGACATGTACAGCTTATTGGCAAGTAAGCTACTTTTTTTAATCTCTTGATTCTCCTAAATGGTTCATAACACATAATATTCGTGAATGTAAATAATGGTGAAAGTGTAAATGTTCCTAAGCTAAAATCAAAATTGCTTGTGGCTTGAAACCAAAGCACACCAGCTCTTAGGGATGTTCTCTTCATAGTATCTTCATTTGCAGTTCTCTAAAAGAGTAACAGACATGAGTAAGTGCAATGAGCTACTTGTAAATAAAAGAAAATAATAAAAATTGAAGTAAACATTATATAAGCCAGAGGTAGCACAGTACTTTTCCTTTTGTACTTTAGTATTGGAGGTTGGGTTTTCCCACTGTAATATAGTAATGCACTTGGAATTGATGTTAATACAGCTTCCACAAATTACATGCATACATACATATTTGAATAAAAAGGTAAACTTTCCTTACACACATCTCAGTGATGACAAGTGGTTTCAAGATGGAAATTCATGTCAGATGCCCACTAAAGAATTAAGAAACTCAGTCTTTCTGAATATTATGAAATTAAACCATCTGCTCTGCTTAAAAAGTCCATGCAAGATCCTTTGCTATCTAAGCCCAGCATCTGCTGAAAGCATGCTGTATGTATACAGTTGAATCCAGGGGTTAAGAGGAACAGTAGCTGCTCTTTCAGCCCATAGATAGATAACAGTTGCTAAGATATAATATGGAATATGAAGCGTGGAAGGGTCTCTCTCTCTCTCCCACATACTTGCTTGGGCTTTGGTACAGAGAGAACTAAATTTCACTGATAGTGGAAGTATTGAATAACTTTCCTTGATGAATCCTTGCCTAAAATAGAGCCTAAGTCTGCTCACCCAAATCAACTCTTCTAAAGTTCATATTTCTTTTGTTCCATGTTAGAATAGGTCCTTTGTCTCTTGTGGCACTCACTTTGCTTTTTCCAACTGGCACTGAACCTTCTGTTTGTAACTATCTTGTTTTTCCCTCCTGCTCTCAGCTTCAGATTTCTTTTTGCTTGTTGTACCCGGAAAGTGCAGATCTGTGGGAGATGCACCATCTGGAAGTGCCGGGATGTTTTTTCTTTCAGTCGCACGTCTCACTGCAATTTCTGCCACTTGATGTTTCCAGATGACAAGTGCCTTCCAAATTAATACCCTTCTGTTCCTATGGTGTAAGTAAAGAGGAGGCCCTTCCCAAGTCCTTAACGTGTTCTAGCACTTCCTTCTGACAATAATTCTGTGAGGTGTAATAGCTCCATACTCGGGAGCTCTGACGCTACTTGAGTGGCTGATGAAGGGACATCCCATTATGTTTAGCTATTGGAGCGAAAGGAATTTTCTACTGTCCTTGTGTGGGGAAAGGCAGAAAAAAGAGAAGCTGGATCCCTTTTCGAAATCATAATTTCTTGGAGCCATAGAAGTTAAATCACTATCATATAGTGGGGGGAAAACCCCTCAATTTTTGTTTCTAACAAAAAAAATATCTTTAGTCCAGTGATAATAATTACTAATCAGTTCTGTATTCCTTTTGCATTTTTCTGAGGAAAAAAAGACAGTCAGACTTACCACTAACAGGGACTAATCACTTGGGCTTTTTTCTGCTTATATTAAATGTAAACCTAGTCTGTCTTGCAGGGAACTGGCAGATAGAATTGACCTTGTGTCTTGTGCTTTAATCAATGGCCATTTGGTAATCAGTAATAAAAAAGGGGCAAATTATTCTCATTCCTGCCTATCTGAAATTTGTCCAAATAAAAGAAGTTTCCTTGAAAGAGTTGCATGATCATGATCTACCTTAGGAGGCATGAGACTATGGAAGAGGGAGAGAATGGAAAAGACCTTCTTAGAATTTTTCATCGCAGTGGAATGTTATGCCAGTTGCTTTCATCTAACTAGCATAATCAGTGCACACATCTCAGTAAATAGTGACTAAAACAAACTTTCTGTGAAGAGAGTGAGTCTTCATTGCAGTGTATTAATTGTCAAGCTTAGTATAAATTAACAGTTTGCTTTAATGATTAATATTTTAATGTAAAATATAATAAACAAAAAGTAACAATGCCATATGATAACACAGGATCAACTTTTTAGTTCGGGTATGGGTGATTTTTCATTGTTGTGAATAATTAATTTTTTTTAAGATTAAAAAACCAGAGAGACAACCCTTGCCCTCATTTTCCATATGCATATTAAAGAACTCTTTTGAGGACACTTGGTTGGCTAACATGGCTTTGAGCTAAATGTTTGTGCAATGCAAGGTCAGCAGTCAGTATATATCAGCAGTAACGTTAGATATGTAAGTTAAAAGCTTTTTATTTGGCTTCATTTCTATGTATTTTTAAACACAGAAAGATGATCTACTTCCTCTTTACTACTTTATTTGCTTTTAGTACTCTAAAACATTATCTAATAATCCTTTCTTTCTTTTTTTCTGGACAAAAAGGAATTGAACAATTTTCATGTAGCCAAAAAAAGATTTCAAACGAAATTGCCACAGTAATCTCAGAATGTAGGTTGCTCTGATATTTTAAATACAACATTGTACACATTGATATTTTCAATATGTTGTGCTGTATTAATGTATTGAAGAACAAATCATGATCATGAAAAATGGTTAATTTGGGGTAAAATGGGATCTTGGCAAGAGGCTTGATTCAGTATAGATTCAGACAAATCAGGGTACTTCTAAATCCTAAACTAAAAATGGAATAAATAAGAACGTCATTCTAATTAAGGTTGTTATTAATTTGTAGAACTGAACATTAGAAGTTAAATATAAAAGATATTCTAACACATTTGATTACAACTTGATTAAATTTTCTTAAAATTCTTATTAACTTGAATTAAATGAAATTTGGATCTTTTTAAAGAAATACAAAGCTTAAACCAATACAAGCATATATAAAACCAGTTTACAAATTTCGTTTAATAATTTTGGGGTGAAATGAAGATGTATAATACAGCCAGGGTCACACAATGAATATTTTCACTGTGTGATTGTGAAATTGTAGCTTTCTTGTAATATATTTACAATATCATTTCCAAAGCTTGCCCCTAAAATCACAATTGAGATGTTAATGACAGGTATATGTCCTAGGTAGTTATAGTCTGAATAAAAAAGCCTCAGCAAACCTGAAGCTGTCTTATTAACAAGTGAAGCTTGTCTGAATAATTTCTCAGCCTGAGGAAAGCTGTCTACGATGCAAGAAAGGAAATTTTAAAGAAAGAATACTCTTTGCACCTAACAAAGAAGTGAAAATAATTTTTGTAATTTAAAAGTTATATAAATTTGCAGATTATTTTATCATTTGTTTGAAACATTTTTCAACAAAATTAAAATTTCAAAGTTCTTCTACAATAAAAATCAAAGGAAACATTCTTTGCTGTTGAAAACAGATATATTGAGAGACTGAGGAATTTTTTTTATGGTTATTAAAACATTTGCCATTTAGGTTATAGCAGAAGTATTAATGTTTGGGTGGGGTTTTTTGGGGGGGGGAGTATTTATTTATTTAAAAAAAAAACTTTCAGGGCTGAAAATATTTTTGAAAGAGAAGATAAAGGGGTTTGTGGTCATCTCATGCTCTCTTCATGCACTGGCCCACCCACCAAGAAAATTACCCCTAAAATGATGTATTTCCTTCCCATTATTTGCCACACATGTGTCTGATGACCATTGTCCTAAGGAGGATGGAAATCTTTTTTTTTTTTCTTTTTTTTGAGTGCAGTGAGATGCATTCCATGTAAGAAACCTTACCAGTAGACAAAAGCAGATGAAGCAGATACTAGAGCTAAAGCTCTTGAGAATACTACTGCAGTTTTTCAAATCTGGGGAAAATGGCAGTAAGGATGCATATAGCTGGGCTCCCCTTCTGTAAGTTTTATCACAAACAGAAATATTTTCCTTATGTGGATTAAGCTTGCTGTTTCAGTTGTGTGGCTCTGCCTCATGGCAGTTTGTTAATGCATGTTCCACACATGCAAGTTCTTGCATGTGTATGATAGGTGAAAAAAAACTTGCCAATACCTTCAGTGAAAGTCCATTCGTAATTGATAGGAGTTGACGTTGGGCTACTCAATTAGGCAGCAAAGCTATTAGGCAACAAATTTAGAGGAAAAAAGGCTACCCTAACTATTGGAATGGATCTCAGGAGAGTCCAGCTGCTTGTGTGAATTTGGCCCAGTTTTCTTGCTTTCTGTGCTCTGGTTGCTCCTCCTGCAGAATTAAAAAAAAAAAAAAGAAGAAAAAATTTTTTTTTTGCTGCTTCAGACTTGTAAAGATTAGTGCATGCTAATCCTTATGGTTTGGGGTACCTTCACATGTCTGAGGATATGCTTATAATCCTTCTTTTACCTTGAAGTATTAGAAGTGGCTATTTCAGCCAGACAGTAAAGAGGTTCACTAGTTCGGTATTTTTTTTAATAATTTCTAAATTGCTCATTGTTGGAATTGATGCTGACTGTTAATTTTTGTATTTAATGTAGAATGACAGTCTTAATAGTTTGGCCAGCCACCAAGACTGATGATGGTATTTCTAAGACTTCCATAGCAGCTAAATATCCTTCAAGACAGATTAATTATTCCTCTGATCGACTAGCAATATCAACAAAAGTGGCAAAAATTAATTAGATTATGCTGTTACTTAAAATCTGTGCTTCTGTTTAATACTATTATTACGGAGCTATGTCCCTTAATATTTACCTTGAAAAATACCTCCTTTGCAGATGTTTGTCACCTTATAATTGACACTTTTATAGCATTATTTCTCCTTGCAGATTGGGTTATTAATATTGATGTTTCTACAACGCAATTTCTTAATACATTTGTTTTTTAAATTGAAACTCTTTGGTACATTAATTTGGAGTCAAAACATCCTTCAGAAATATCAACTAACTATATATTGGCAACTTCTATTGACAGATAAGTTTTAGAAATGCAACTGATCCTACAAATCCCTAGCAGCTGTGATATGAACACATTAAGGAATGACTAGGATATAAAAGGTATTGGCTCCACAACAGCAACAAAGAACAACATCCTGTGGTGTTTTCCACAACACAGTGTAATCTATGAATACATACCAAAATAGCATATGCTTGTATACTTTAGCATATTTTGGTAATGCATGATTCCATGTAATCAAAATATGAGCCACACTAGACAGTGGCTAACAGGGCTAGCTGTGCCTATCTTTTGCGGTTTGGGGTAGCTGTATTCCTTTTTTTTTTTCTCCTTTTTACAAAACCATAAGCCTACACTCTGGTCAGTTGACCATATGACCAGTCAGGCCCCCATTGATCATGTATCCTGGGAAAACAGTTGTCTTCATCTTGAGTTGGTTCTTGCTCAAATACAAGTACTCAGTGGATTGGGACTATTGTTTCAGCTTTTTCGCTCCCTGCAGAAGGGGAATTAGCCAGTGAGTCGTGGTGAGGAACAGAGAGCGGGCCCATCAGCTCTGGGAAGGTCCATCATCCCTACAGGTAGGTTGCTGGCAGTTTCACAGTAATATTCACAAAACTGTAACAGGATTCGAATGTCACCAAGAGGTTTCAGTTTAAGGTAGAATCACTTTATTTATCTAACTTTATCTAATGTTCTCCCTGCCTTCAGGCTTTTTCTGCCCCCTTTAATGGCTTACTGCCTCTGGCAAAGCCGCATTGGAGAGATTCCTGTGCATAATTGACAGAACACCAGAGACTGTGGGTTTGTTTCGATAAGATAAAATATAAACATCAGTAACAAGGACAAAGCATGTGAATATGGGATGAAGCTCCAATTTTCATTATTATGTTTACCTGTGTATTTTTAAAACTTTAAGGTCAAAAAGAGCTCCAAACAGGAAACCAGAGGAAAAAAAAAATAGAGACAAAAACAAAAAAACAACAAACAAACAAAAAACCCCCAAAAACCCCAGAAAAGCTGGAAGTTTTTTTTTTTTTCTGCTCACTCACAGCTTCTGTGCTCTGACAGGTTGTTTTGCTTTCCTTCTTCAGTCATCTAAGATAGCCACTTAACTAGCAATTGTTGTTGATATCTGTTAAGGTGTATCCCATAATAAAAGGTACTGGACATAATTCCAAATGCATTGGAGCCAACTGTGGATCTAACTAGCAGGACATAGAGCTAACCATTAAAATTTTGACAGTACTAGTCTACCTTATGTGCCTTTTATGGGACACAATTCATTATTGCAGACTTACGCCGTAGTGCATGGAAGAGATTGACATAGAAAGCACTGACACCTTGTAGCGTATTCTGTGCTGCTGTTTTGGATAAGACATGTTACTGCCGTATGTTGATTGTAGATTTAAATGATGCAGGAACTAAAGTTTTTCCAGCAGGGAGGTGAAGAACATCAACTGTGTAAGCAAGTTGTCATTCTTGGGCATCTTCTTCCTGAAATTAAAGGTGGGGGAGGTGGGGGTGGGCTCCACCCCCAAATAAGAACTGTGTTGGAGTGGAAATGCTCAGATCATGGAAAATGTCATTATCTTCCCCTATATATAATAAAAGGGGTACAAAAGTAAATTAGCTTAAAACTAATAAAGTTTCCAATAGGTGTATGTGTAAAATGAATGGAATATTCTTTTTCCATTGCAGCACTGTTATAACGAAATAATTTTACAGGTACGATTTTTCAACCTTATGCTAATATAATGTAATAGAAAGTGGGAAAAAAAAAAAGTATGGCAAGATGGACTATTTATGCTGAGTTCATCATCCTCACAAGAATCTGCAGTTTAAATCTCAGTTACAGTGAAATGTAAACAGTTTAAAATTTGTATTTAATGATGAGTTTGGCTTGCTACAGAGAGGGGGAAAATCTATAAAGCATAGAGAGGATGACAGTATTTGTTGATTCTTATACTGTTTCACTTTCAAGTCTTTCTAAGTTCAACAGAGATAAACAATCAGATTTATTAACTGTTAAAACATTAAGCTTTTTAATGGTGTTCAGCAGCCTCATAGAGTATAAAATAGCTTAGGTCTCCAAACAGCTTTTGCTGCAAAGCTCAAACAGAATGAAGGTTAATATCTTTGGTCACCTTACAAGGGGGAAAGCACAGAAACCAGATGACTTGTGCAAGATCACCTGCTTATATCTGGCTTCAGGGTCATTGATGTTGGCTAGTCTATTTTTACTTTGTGTTTTAATCTGTGTCTGTGATTATCAAGGGCACAAGGCTGAGTGTACCAACTTGAGATGACAGCTAAAAACAGTTGAATTCAGCTACTGTCTTTTTGTGTCCTTAAGCTTTGTTTTGAATTAGGCAGTACTTGCATTGTGTCAGAGATTAGAAATCAGACAGCGGTGAAACAGTACATTCTGGGACAGCACTAGCAGCACAGATATCCCTTTTTTTTTATTCTCTGGCACACATCCAGTTACTCTTTATAGGTCTGAAAGCCAGGTTTCTGAGCCAGAAATTACTTAAAAGACATTAAGTGAAATGCATCCCAAGCTTATGATTTCACATCTTGATGTCGACAGTTTGTGCTGAAGCTGAATCAAATCAGAGTGGAATGAAATAGCAAAATTTGTAACTGTCATCTTAGGTAGAAGAAAAGTGCTGAAATGATTTTGGAAAAAAAACCCCTTCACGTTGCTGAAGAGACCGTACTCGACTTTAGGTGCAAACAAGTTACCATGCAAGTTACCTCTATCTTAGAGTCGTCAGATTTGGTTTGCCAAACAAAATTATTTGTTTGGTTTGCTTGGCTTTGAAGAGGCCACTACAAACAGCATGACAAAGCAGTAAAAGTCTAGGTAGTATTTATTTCTCTATTTTGAGTTTGCCACGCTTCTGCTTACTTGGTTGTGCATGCCTAGTTGTATTAGTTACTCGTAAATTGCCACAATTAGTCTGGAACAGGTAGTTACTTTAGGGTTGACAAGCAGAAAGCAAGCATGCTGTATATTTTCTAAATGGAGTGCATAGCATCATAGAAAGTGTGATTTCCAAACTTGAATCTGAAAAAATTGTTTGCAGTTTCCTGAACTGAAAGAGATTAAATAGGGCATACCTTTATCAGACTCTGCTGATGTCAGCCAACATTAAACTACATGTTTTAATTTTTACTTAGTCTTTCTTGAGCTGAAGTTAGGGCCAAAAGAATAATATATATAGGCACATTTAGAAAATGAACATCATTTTGTATGAAGAGCTTAGGGCAGCATGACCTGTATATGTTTTAGACATATTAAAAAAATAAATGTTTCTTCTTTCTTTTCTGTATACATTTACCAAGGAAGCAGTTACCTACTTTTCAACAGGTATTTCAAGCTTACTGTTGAGTGACTATTACGTCTTTGTGTGTTACAAAGTACCCAGCTGATACTGATGTTTTTATGTCAATCTCTGTGCAGTTAATTCCTCTTCCTTCCTGATTCAGGATTTCAGCCAATTTTTAAGATTTTGAGATAAAAATCTTCCACTGTATCATATTTAGATGTCATGATCGTAAATCGCCCATGTAATCCTCCTCTGTCACTGTTAAAGAACGTGTTAGCTTTATTACATAATGAAACTTTTAAAGGTATAAGCTTAAAAAGCTTCCTCATAAACATGAGGAAGATATGTCTGATTTTTACCTCATTTAGAAAGGTTGTATACCAGTTAAATTAGCATTAAATGCTTTAGACAAAGTGGAATTATAAAAAAAATTGTTATGTTTCAGCTTCTCTCTCATCTTCGTAAGTTTGGGGGTTTTGTTTGAGTACATCATGACATCTCTACTGGTCACTTCACTATCATCCAAACAGTTGATGATTTCAACTGTTAAGGTGTGGGTTTTTTCTCTTTAGAACCACAGGATAGTTTAAAATGAAAAAATATCAGCAAGACACGGAAAAGTGATTAGGTCCATTCCTTTGCTCAAGACTAATATTTACAACTCTGGCAGATCTTTGTTTCACAAAATTACTTTGCTTTAGCAGCTTCTGTATTTTTTTTAAAAAACACCAACAGTGAGGATTCCACACTTTCAGATATGAACAACATTGCCAATATTCAGCTATCCTGATTCTTATTTTTTTTCCCTAATATACACTCTTATTCTTCCTTACTGTATTTTGTGAGCGTTGCTACTGCTCTTAAATCTCCGTGGATTAAAAAAATCAGGTTTTTATCTTTGTTTTTTGTAGCTGCCTTCTACATACATAAAGATTTTCTTAATGTCTGATTTCAGAATTTGCTTCTCTGCATTAACAGAGCTACTATTTCAGTACTTCCCTAAGATTAACAAATTATTTTCTATACCTCCAATCATTCTTACTGTCTCCTCTAGATTCTTTCCAGTTGATTAACTTGTGTTTTCACAGGATGTTAAGAGTGCTGAATAAAGTAAAAGGATTGTATCACATGACTTGCATACAATCTTTCTGATCTAGTTTAAAAAAAAAAATAATGGGATAATGCTGATTCTTATTCAGTTTGTGAATTGCGGTAAACCCGGATTTTATTCAGTGCTGCTTAACCAGTGGTTCCTGGTGCTCTATGTGGCAGATTATTCCTACCTAAGTTCAATAGTACGTACTTTTCCATTTAATTTATCAAGATCATCTTGCTCTCTGAGATGTTTGCAATCCTGTATCATCTTTAGGAGCAAGTAATGTGGTTTTTTTGGGTGTGGTGTTTGTTTTTTTTTTTTTTTGCACTCTACATATCCCTCATTCCGGTGTTGATAGGTGGTCTTGATGCACCTGGAATTTTGTAATCCTCTGTTGATGTGTAGGTGGTGTTTTGCACAGTGGATTCTATAATGTAGCTCCTAATGATTTGTAGTCTGTTTCTTTACTTGACCAATTTTGTCTTTTCTGTATTCATGAAAGTACTCAAAATTTTCAGCATTTCTTTTTCAGCCTGAACACAGTTTCTTGCGCTTCAGTCAGCCCTTAAATATACCACTGGTTTATTGTCTTGCAGAAACATAATTTCTGAGGTATTTTATGATTAATCAACAAAGTCCTTGGATCCTTTTTTAATGTTTCTAGCATCAGGTCCTAAAAACTTTCTGGGAAATGTTCCAGTGCTATTATACATTCTCCATTAAAGAAAAAACAAAAAACAAACAAAACCTAGGCTGATGGTTTAGGTTTGACAAACTAGAATATGTTCCTGGACGTGTAAATACAGCTGTGAATTTTTGTAAGAACACTCCTAACAATTCTTCTTTCCTTACTAGTTCAAACTTTTTAAACTTTCACTAGTTTTTCCCATTTAATATACATTCTATATGGCTAACTATTATATTTGGCTGTCCTGCCTTGAGCATGCACTTGTGTCAATGTTGGAATTAGACAACCTCTAATTAGAAAGCTGAATGTTTTCATATCATGTCAGCAACTCATTAAAAAATACTGCTTTTACAGCTATGCTTCCAGAGATCTAGGACACAGTATTGAGACAATCCTAAACAGTTTTCACCAAAAGAGAGATGGATGTGCATAACTTCCTTTTTTACTACAAAAAAGTGATACTTAAAAAGCAGCCAAACATCATAGCCATCAACAGAAATACTTGGTTTGCAATGAAAAATGAGGACTTTTTTTTGTTTTAAAAATCTATCCGTGTCTTCTAAAATGCACATAAATATATTTTAAGAATAGAAGTAATGCATGTGGAGCAGATTATAATATATTCAATTGTGAATTTCAGTATTTTTATGATTCTATAAAACATTAACTTTGTTGCAAATTTTATCCTTAGGTTTACAGTGTAATATATCTGACTGGCCAATAGATATTTACTGATGGATGAATAGACTGATTTTTATTTGTGTGTGTGTTTCTTAAATCTTTGTCATTCTCTAATGTTGCATTCTCAGTGGTTTATTTTTAGAGCAATTAAGGACTGGCCAACATGGTAGTTGGTTTGAGAGGTATGGATATAATTGTGCTAGAGAAAGCTGGAGATTTACTTCCTCAGTTCAATGATATATGCAGGTCATGCCATTGTTATGCAGAATGCAGGGTGAACAAAGATACCAACTTTATAGGTGATTAGCTGTTTGTATAGGAAAGATTCATAGTTGGGAGATACACCGTGGAATAGCTGACACCTTAGTAGAAACGAGTACTGTGTAGAAAATAACTTTACACTGACAGTGCCTTACTTTCAGGAATCTACTTGGAAATATATTTCCCATCTTTTAAGCTACTTGAGATGTGTTTGTATAATAATGCATTACGTTAGCATAGTCCATAGATCTAAAAACAATGGGTAGACAGGTTTTTTTACTAAAAACCAAAATATATCTTTTCCATGTATAAAAGAGCATAAGAAGGAAATCACCTGTTTCCAAGCTTTCATTATTTTCTTAAGAAATGTTGGTAATAATCTCTTACTGCTTAAAGTTCCCTGAGGCCTTGTTGCAATTATTTTTCTGTATTCCTATAATCTTATATCGAGGCTTCATTTATTTGAAGAGACAAATGCGACCATCACTGCACATACAAATCCCATTTATGCCAGCTCAGTGGTGTTCACTCCAAAACTACTTATCTGGAGGATATGGACAACTGAAAATCATCTTGCATTCCTAGTGATTCATAATGGGTTAAAACTCTGTAAGTCAATAATAGAAATCAAAAGACTGCTAACACATATTTTTTTAATGTTAAATGACAGATGACTTAGGCAGTTGAGAAGAGTTGTCCGTGTTATTGAATAAGCCTGAGGGGTTGTGTTGGAGTGGCAGAAATCCCACTCATAGTCCAAACATTTCTGAAGTGCCCCACTTAATCTTACACTTGTGATCTTTTGCAGTGCCATGGTTACCTAGGCAGTAATTCATAGAGGAAGTTTTATGTCATGGCAGCTTTGTTGGAGTGTCTGTGCAGTGATTGCTGGTGGTAGTTATTGTACCCAAAGGTAGAGCCTCTCGACAAAATCTTGCCAAAAGAAACCAGGTTTGGAAGTGGACAGACTCTTTCAATCACTCACTGGCGAGGAATACTGCCTTACCTCTTGTGCTTTTCCACTTCCAGCTGTAATTCTTCACTCTTTCTGCAGCTGAAAGCCCACTTGACATCTGTGATGGAGTCAGTTCTGTGTAGGCAGCAAGTGTCCCCGCTGTGGGGAGCAGACCTCAGCCGTACCCACTAATTACAGTGGGGCTTGGGGCTGCCAGCTGCCCGAGGGCCAACTCAAATTGGTCAGTCCTCAGTTTTTTCAAATGAAAGCGGTACTTTTCCTCAGGGATGGGGGGGCAGGGTGGTTAGGGTGTGTGGAGAGGGAAGAGGATGGGGAGAATGAAACCATGATGTGGTGAGCAATTTAACATACAACGAGAGAAGTAATAGCCACTAGAGCCAGCTCCTGATTCCAAGCTAAGTTCAGAATCTGCTCAGTCCTGATTACAAGCTGCCTTTCTGAAGCCTTAAATCCTTTCAAATTAGGCAATTAAACGCAGGGTGCTATAGAGTTCTAGGGACTCAAAGTTGAAAAAAAAGTTTATAATTTTTAAAAAATGAAGTACAGAAATAATTTGCCATCAGGGCCACTAGTCTCCCAAATATTTGCTCATGTTCCAGGATTTTGGAATATGTTTTTGAAAATAGAGTTTGTGCCAGGACAGAAGGTGGCTGTGAAGAAGGACTAGTTTATAAACTCTCGTGTTGTATTCTGATTTATTATAATTATAGTTTTCACTTCTACGTTGTCACATATTGCTGTGTTAAACATACTGCTACATCCAATTTATGAAAATCAAAACAGTTTTGCAGTTAAAACAGCCAAATAGAAACATACAATTTTGGTAATAAAGCTGTGTAGTATAGAAGATATAATCTCATGATTGTATATAAAATTGATTGAAATATACCTTTCAAGTATGTATATGAGATGTCAGGAAGGTTGACATAAATTTATTCTTTTGACTGGAAGAGGCCTCACAAAGGAACCCAAAGAATGTAGTTTTAAGTTGAACTGTTGTGCCTATAATACTCTGTCTTCCTTTAACAAAGTATTTGTTTTCCTGTCCATCCACCTGTTATTTTACAATTTGCTTTGTGTTCTGTCAAAAATCAAAAATATAACACATTTAATAAAGCAAAACAACCTTGAAAAATTTGACAAGCAGATGTGGCTTGCAGCAAATCATTTAATCCTGTTTTGTTCAACATCAAATCAATTGGTTATGTGTTTTCCTGAGTATGTTTAAAGCTACCACACCTCCTGAGAAATGGAATAGGAGGAGGAAGAAGGTAGTGCTGGATAATTTTAAGAATTCTATTTATATTCATCTTAGTATGCATGTTTCTTGTAGTGAATAGACCATATCACATAACAGCAAATAATTAGAAAGAGCCCAGCTCACTGCAAGCATTGCAAATAAGAATTATAGTTAACTCTCATCTAGAGGAGAAGAGCAGAAACAATAGAACAAAGCAAATGTTTTCAGGAGAACCATCATCTACATAAGGAGAAACTGTAGTTAAAGTTTTCTTTGCTTTACTGTGGCATTGTGCCATTATGCACGGTATCTTCTGTAGTTTCCCATTGCTTTTATTCTTTGCTGCTGTAACAACACATCCGAAAGAGGAAATGGTTGCCATGCCGAATGGGATCCGTACCCTTGGGAGGCAGTGGTTGGAGCACACTGAAGCAAAAGAGCAACCCACTGAAAGCTATGTATTACTCTCCATCTGAGGTTACAAATGAAGCCAAGCTGGGTGAGAGACTGCTTTATCTCAGCGGTGCCCTGAGAACTTAATGAATCATTGCTGGCCCAACTGCTCAGTCAGCAAGACTGAGTATCCACAGATGTCATTAGGAGTTTTTTAGATTAGTCAAGAAATCGTATGCTCTGCTGGTTCCCTTATAAAATGGTTAGGGCATATTCTTTTGAAATAAAATTTTAATATTGACTACTTGTTTCCTTGCAAATGGTTACACATCAACTTAAGGTCCATAAAGTTGTCAGATTTTTAGAGTCTGTCCAGACTGCAGGGCAAATATTGATCAGGAGAATTGTAAGTATATTGCCACTAAGACAGTTTTATAGTCATCTGCTTATCTTCTGTTGACTAGAGTAAATTGTAGAGGGCAGTCAGGGACCTGTGCTGAGTTAGAGTCTATGTAGAGTTATTTCCTTACTTTTTGTTAAAACAAGAGGTTTTTAAAGGACAGTTTGCATGGTCATGCCTGAGAATATTTCATGCTATCTTTAGTAACCTGAGGATAAACCATACGCAGATTGTATGTGTTCTCTTGACATTGAAATAAATTTTCAGTTCTACTGAAATTTACAGTATTGAGATGTATTGTACTGCAGATATTTGGGTGGTGTGATAATTGGTGTGGGTTAAAACGTGTAACGTAGTTCAGGTTTTTAGAAAGAGTTGTAACTTTGAAAACAGCACAAAGGGAGATGCTGTTGCGGCACAGGAAAGGTGAATAGCTGGGCTGACAGGGAAGAAATATGAATAGAGACAGAACATAAGGGAGATTTCTTGCTAGATTTGCGTGGTATGAAACAGTTCAACATCCATGTAGCCAACTCACTACCATGGGCAGCTGCAGACCAGTGCTGTGGAGTGCTGGGCAATCTGAATGAAACTGCTGTGTGGGAATGCTGATGTAGCAGGTGGTGGCAAAAAGATAACCATGGGGTTTGAGCTTTCTTTAAACTCTTCTTAATTCTAGTAACTCAACCGTGCTTAGAAATTTCCTTTCCTGAGGCAAGGAGTACAAATGCTACCTGATGGGAGTGCTCTAAACCCTTCCTGCAGTGGGTGTTCCTCCCAGTGTTATACACTGAATTTTACCCTCTTCAAAATCCACAAGATTACTTAATACCTAAAATCACATGTATACATAACAACTTACAGAAGTTTGCTGCTCTGCTATTTGTTTGGAAATGAATGAGCCCAGTACCAGACTGCCACTTGGCCCTGAAACCTGTGCAACTTTTTACAGTCCCGTGCCTTGCCTGTCTGCACATCCCTCTTCCCAGATTCATAATCTCGAGATAGGTCAGGGAGTTACATAAAGGTGCCTGAGGCACGCTCCCTGACTAAAGGGCCATGTGAGCCAAGCAGACAAGTAGAAAGAAGGTGAAGATGAGGTGGCTGTATTTGTGCGCCTCTGTTATGCTCCTTTAGTCAGCAGCTGAGGAGGAGGAAGGTGCTGCTTTCCTGAGGGAGCTCCTGAGCACCCGTGAGGGGCAGAGCGGGCTGGGGGCCAGCACGCAGCCAGGTGAGGGGCAGGCACAAAACGGGGGCGGGGGGGGTGTGTTAGTGTGTGCCTATGCAAGTGTTTAAAAGAGGACCCTGGCACCTGAAAATATTTAGTGCAATTGGGGAAATAACTGAGTTGCCAGTGAGGAGCCCCAGTCTTCTTGAAATGTCCCCCTTTATGGGAAAACTAACATTTATGTACTACAGTAAAATAGTAAAGGCCTCTTCACTGAATGAAAATGTGCTAGTGTGATAAACAGCTTACAGGAGCAATACAGAAAACCACAAATGTTCTCTTGTTAAAAATTGTTGGGATAAAAGCACCAAATAAGGTCTGGTTATAATCAAATTTGATTGCTAATTGTAGTTTTACACTGATAAACACTTAAGAAATTAATTCCTGACAAGACTGTTTCTCTGTTTCAAAATGGACAATAACATGCTCTTTATAGTATAGAAAGTACTGCAAGCTTATTTTTAGTTTTAAAAATCTATTAGCGATCTAATGTAAATCCTCAGAATTTAAATTCTTAATGCTTTTTCTAAATTATTACTTTCTGATAAAAAGTAGTAATATGCTGTTTAATGCTGAGCTTTAAAATTTATGAAAACTAGAGCACTGATTGTTTTAAATCCACTTATGGTATCTGCTTAAAGTGAAACTCAGCCTATCCTGTCTATGACTTGCCAAAAGGTAAGGATCAGACAATTCAGTAGTAGAAGAAATTGTTTGATAGTGGCTGAATGGTTTGGAAGAAGACGAAATGCAAAATAATAAGAAAGATCCTTTTCTTTTCCTCCCTTTGACGTTCAGAGATAATGGGTATTTGCACTAATGTTCACAGGATTCTGGACTTCCACATAACCAAAACAACTGAATTGCACTTTTTTCAGTGGGTCTAGCTATAGAGCATACTGCATATTGAAAGCTGACAGCTGGGCATTTGACAGGTACCAGACTTAGTCCTATAAATAATGTGGGACTGAGTATATGATGTATTTGGTTATACAGCACAATTATATGATTAAATTTCCCATGGAGGTAGTGTTTGTATCACAGCACTATAACATGACAAGAATGTTCAGTGAGCCACAGATACTTACACCTTACCGTTTCAGCTATGTTCATGTAACTCTACATAAACAAAAATAAATATTCCCTGTGCCTCATGATGTGGGATTTCAATTTTATTTTTGTCTAAATGACCATCAAGCAGCATTGACTGAAATTGTATGAGAGATCTGAGAGAAATGCTTCTTACAGCAGCTTTGGCAGGCCCACTCTTTACATTACAATGCAAATGTGTAAATGTCTGCAGTCTTACATGGCCAGTGTACGTGGCCACGACTTAGGAAGCCTCCCAAAGGTGCTGATTAATACTGCTGACTCTCCATGTAATTAAACATTGTCTAATTGTTTTCTGTGGTGCTAGTTCTCTTTTCCTTATAGTATCTATAGCAAGGAAAGTAATATCTTTGACAGAGTTTTGTTTTTCTTTGAACAAGATTACGACTAAAATCTATGCACTTCAAATCGATCGTTTGGATTCCATTCCTCAGCCTTTACTCAAGCAAAAACCTCTGACTGGGGTTGTTAAGTGGGAACTTTGCCTGGATGGGGAGTGTTGGACATGGCCCTTTATAAGCCCTAGAGTTTTGCACATATTTGCACAATATGAGTAGGGACAAGTATGTTGGGAAATACCCAGATGCCCTTTTATGTATTTGTAATCTTAGTGTTTCCAGTTTGTATGGCTTTATAAAAACAGGCAGGGGAGAAAACAAATCAATCAACAGTGTTACACATTAAGGCCTGCTCAGTTTTGCTGCTTGGATTCCTCAGCATCTTTGAAATGGATTTAATATATACAAAATACCAAACCTTGTGAAGTGGGGCAGGCAACTTTTTAAAAAAAATCATGCCATTGTGGGAATTGAGAATATTTGAAACTTCCAAGAATTTTTTCAGGGGCAATCTAAATACTGCACAGCTTTTATTTCAAAATGGAAATCAAAGAAATATAACTAACAGTTTTTAGTTTCTAGTTTCATATCATTAGCTATGTTACTACATCAGAGATCTTACCAATACTAAGCAAGCTGGGGGCTCACTGTCTTAGTGTAGATTAACACCAACCTACCAGACCAATCTGCTCCCTAGAACGCTTGATCTGGAGCATCCAGCCTCGTTATCTTCATGAATTTCTGGTGTTATCTTGGATTTTGGCTTTCTGGGCTATGACTGCATGGAAACTCAACTGCATGGCCTCTGACATCCATTGACTATTGTGATATGTCTCTTGGGAGTGGCATAATTTAGTCTAAAACTGAGCTACTGCTGAAGGGAGTTGTTCTGCTCCCTCTTGCCCATGACAACATGGAGCAGGTGCTAGGGTTTGTGTGGTTGCTGAGTACATCCTAAAGACTTGGCTTCACATTATACTTGATTCAGTGTAACTGTGGGTTGCAGATCTCTCCGCATCACTTATTTCCACCAGTGCTTCACATTGGGTTAAATGATTGTGCAGCAAAAGGTTAATTTGGATGAATTGGCTGACACAACTGAAAACTAACCTACTGAAAAATTGTGAATGGCTTCCTGTCATATCAGCAAATGTGATCGTGCCCATGAAACCTAAATGAAATGGAAAGGAAGAAACAGAATCAAGGAGGGATGGAGAACAAAAAGGATGAGCAGGGTTTTCCTTCTCAGCAGCAGCCTATTGTTGCACCAAAGTAGATTACAGACTGCATTGGAAGACTGCCTAGAGTTTCAGACATGTTCATTAATGGAGCACCACACTTTTGGTTAAACAGTTGACATCTCCTAAGGCTTATATCCCCAGATCCTGGCCCAATCTGGTTTTCTGAATCTTGAATGGAAGGGCCAGGAACTGCACAACAGGTCTGTGCTCTTCACACAAATGGTGCCAGTAAGGAAACAGATTGGAGGTAGGAAATAGTGGGCGGGGATGTGGTAAATCTGTGCTTGCAAATGACTCATAGAATACACTTAAGGATAGTCAGTGTGCTGCACTAGGTGGTGTGTAGCTTTGTAATTCATTTCTAAGACTTAAGAGATGGGGAGAAAAAAGGGTTTCCCTGTAATAACTGTCTTTGCGAAGCCTACTGTATGAGCAGAGGCTTGCAGAAGCTTACCCTTACAACTACAACTTCTGTCCCCCTTTTGGAATTCATCTGAAACCATGGTTAAAAGAAGTTAACAAAAACAATCAAAGAACAAAATTTTGCTGTCTGACTTAAATGAGGTTCCTAATATCAACCCAAAGCCGTTAGCTATGTAGATCACAGAAATCACTACAGATCCATTATTACAGTTTTAGCATGACGGAACATACATATACTGACAACCTAAAAGCTGCCTCAAACACTTACTGCCACTCCTACTAGGCAACCAAATACTGTCCTGTTGTGAAGACATTTGGAAGCTGTTGTAATTGACATCTTTAACCTCAAAACATCAGGGTAGAAAATGAAACCCAGGTCACCAAAATGATAAATTTTCCAGGATTTCCTAATGCTTGTGTAGTCATGCTACAGAAAAAGGATTGAATGTTGAAACCGCCCAGTAATGTCAAAGCATACCTAAATACACCCAAGAATATACATAGGGGGTGGGGGCTGGGGGGGGCAGAAATTAGGCTAAGGAAGAGAACAGTCATTTAGAGGCAGCCCTATTTATTTCTCACATGTGTCTTCTAGCATAAAAGAACAGTTTGAGTGGACTATATCCAGAGTAAATAGAGCGAGCGTGAGTCTCCTTTGAAAGAACTGCTCACTCAGAGGGTAAATATTGTTTTAACTTTTTCTTTATAGTATTTGAGTCATATTATCCATGTCATATTTACTAAGGGTTTTATGTACATATTCTAATAATAACATATTATCCCATACTATATAAATGTTTTAATCTAGATTTTGCAAAACAAAAAAGAAAACGCCCAGAACCCTGAGGCTAATCTTTCTGTGAAGCACATATCTGGTGTTTGTGTGTCCCTTTGTGCTTTTTAATTAACCTGTTAATTACCTTTAACTCACGGATTTCATACACAGCTCCCCCTCATGCTCATCTGTGAATGCACTGATTCTCCCTTTCCTATGGAGTGGAGGTAACACTATTCTGGTAAGATTTCTGTTCTCGGAGCAACATGTTGACTGCAAATGAATGCTCTTGTTCATTTTCAGATCTTCGTTGATCTAACATAATCTTGCCCTTTATTTTGACTTTAAAGATTACTAAAATGCAGAACAATAATTCTGTCTTATGTATCTTTGTGTATTATGCTGGTAATAAAGATCTGAAATCACAGAAGGGTTTTTTCCTGTTCACATTTGGATCAGTAGTAGAAATAACATAAATATTGTCGAAAAAAGAATGATGTATGAGCTGAAAATGTATGTAGAGTAACAAAGCTATGATGTGTGTTCCAGAAGAGATCGGGTACTTTTATTTGCTTAATTAAGGTGTAAGGCAATATGCAAACTTGCTGCAACATAATACTAAAACATGGAGGCTATTTTTAAAATTTAAGGGATGAATATGGTGGCCATATATAGGCAAGGTGTGAGTGCTTTCCATCTATCCACATGCTGTGCTTTCCACAGGAAGAAAACCTGGGTCCATGGTGTGGGAGGAGCCTTCTCACTTTCTAATAAGATCTCTGGAGATGTTTCTGGAGATGCGCCATGATATGCAACTGCCCTGCAGCCCACGAATCCAGAAAGACTGGTAAGTTTGAAAGACGGAATTAGTTGGAACTGATCACTCTCTTCAAGTGTCAAAACTATAGCTGTTTACTGTTTTCTACAGTTATCCTTGCATGGCCAGAGATAAGTTATATTATGCTACCAGATGCGTGGTTCTGTCTGCAACCTTTTACTTTGTTCAGATTCATGTAAATATTAACTTCACATTGTAACCCACACTTTGTGTCCTGCAGTTAAGGCTGGGGGTTTTGGTTTTTTCATTATTTTTGTGCTTTTTGAAGGATGGTGAACAGACAGTGAAAGGTCAGACCATATCTGGGTTGAACCGTATAGTAGCTGTATCTTTGGTCCACTAGTGACTCTTCAAAAATGTTTACAAGAAGCAGGGAGGTGTAGGTGGATTAAAGCAGCCCCTTGATGTCTTAATTCAGCTGTGACCTGACCCCCAACATTCTCTGTGTATCATGATCAACAGGGCTGACAAACAGACTGTAGAAAAATTGTGGCATTCGGTTTTGTCTATTCCATAAAAAGTAGCTATATTCTGGTTAAAAAAGGGGGTAACCAAAAGTAGTGAGAATTTGGTCTATACAGTAACTGAGAAAGTTATAGTAGACTAGCTGAAATAAATGTTAGATATAAGTAATACTAGAGGAGTAGAAAATGGAATAACAATTAAAAGTGAAAGCTAGCATATAAGGTCTGGTTGCAATTCCAGTATATACAACTGATCACTGGTCATTGATCATTGATTTAGTTTTGTTTTCATTGTGGGTTATCTGTTTCTATAAAAAATTAACAGAATCTTTAAGTATGCCCATGGAAGATCGCTTTCCCACCCTGTTTTTGAGAAAATCAGTGAATCAAGACCAAAGCAGTATCTTAGTTTAATAATTTTATTTATATTTTTTCTGTTTCACACATTGTGTTAGTACTGTGATGAAACACTTTCTTTGGTTATCTTTCCTGCTGCTGTATGTATAATTAAATGAATGGTGGGATTATGTATTCAGTGGCAATAGAAAGATTTCTGCAAGCTGATTTAAATTCACTGGAGAGGGAGAGAGAAGAAAGATATAAAATGATACTTATTTGAATGATACATTGGGCTATGGTGGGTTTAAACAGTGCTTACAACGAGCACAAACAAGTAGATTCTGTGAATACCTTTTTAAATTGAAAAGCACATTCTTGCAGCCTTCGTTGTAGAATTTCTTCCTAAATGATTGGTAATTTTCTGTGCACTCGGAGAGCTATATAATCATACATGGTCAAAACATTGTACTGGGAAGCCTAATAGAAAATGAATTCAAAACCATGTCTCTGTGAACCCAAAACTGTAGCATAAGGTCAAGAACGAAAATAGCAAATTTCTGAGATAGTATTTGTCTGATTTTGGGAGAAGGGAAGGTTTTTCCATGGTGTCTAAGAGTAATCTGTTTTGTTTAGTGTCTTGAATGTGTTAATTTTGCCATAGAGATTAAGACCTTAATCTCCTGATTAGCTTCCTATTCCTATTATATAAAAAAAATTCTCTAGTTCCAAATAAAGAATGGACTCATGTGAGCACAAGGCGGGTGAATTTGCATATGACTTTTGCAGTGCTCTCTCCATTTTGAACCGGAGATTTCCTAAACAGTTAATTATCAGAAAGCCTCTTTGTAATGTCTTGTTGGCTGTGCAAAGGATAAACTATCTTTAAGTCTCCCTTTTGTCATCATCGTTATATCGGAGAGAGGGAGAGAGAAACAGACATTTTGGTATGTTTCTGAGGCTTTTGTTGATGTGAGAAGAGTTTATTTTTTCCTTTTTTCATACATAATTGTAGCTTATTAAAAAGGAGTCAACAATCTAAGATGTAAAGACATTTACTATGTGTTTTTCATTCCTTAATACTTATGTGCATACGGCATTTGGTAGAATTACAGTGCAATGCTTTAAACTGACAAAAGCTACTGAAAATGTAATTTTAACAAAGCTAAAAAATCTGAAAAATCCCCTGTAAGAAACCCAAGATCTATCTACAGGGGTTTTTTGTGTTTGTTTGTTTTTTTTTTTTTCTTTCAGAGTAATATTTTGTTTCAAAAGGCATTTACTGCTTCTAAAGGCTTGTAAAGTAAAGTAGAAATTTTGTGCACCTGTTGTATTTTGCTTTTTTCAAATATAGAATGCCTTAGCTCTCAATATTTTTTAATGTAACATCTATTCCTGTTGTGACTTAGTTTGGTTTGTAGAAGTTATAATTGAAACATTTGTCCCCTCATCTTTTGAGGTTGAAATGTGAAAATATTAATGAATGATGGTAAGAGCAAACAAAATAAATTCAATGATCTACAGTGACACTAGTTTAATTTTAGGATGCCTAATTTTCAGTTAAACAATTGCATTTTAAGCATGTTAAAGGTGATCTAAATGGCGAACTTCTGCTTTAAGCATGCTTTGTATTTCATAGAAGGGTTGTTCTGCACTTAGTCAACTGTATCATCTAAGCATTTTTTTTTTAGCGAATAAAAACACATTAAAGCAACATATTGAGAAGTAACTGTTCATTAATCTGCTGTGCTATTGTACTCTTTTAAGGGATGAGTCATAAGCTATTGAGAAAAAATCACAAACTATTTCACTTTATTAAAATATTAGAAGCTAATTTATTCTAGTGCTATTTGGCTGAAGATTAAAAAAAATCCTTCAGAAATCAATGTTTTTCATTTTCCTTCTGACTTGTCAAGGTGTCATTAACAATGATAGCCATGTTGAAGAAGATTTTGATTGCTTTTAGCTAGACAAAAAATGTGGAAACATTTACATTTGGTATCTTTTGTGTTTTCCTTTTTGACTTTTAGGTAAACACAAATCCTTGCCTTTTAAAAATATTTATAAACTTTTAAGTTATAAAGCTTCAAATAAAAAAATAGACATATTTAGATAAGTGAGATTAAAAGATGGTGTAATAAGCATCCAGCAAATTATGACTCTACTGCATAAGTTTTTTCTATAGATGCAGAAAATGAAATAACATCCCATGATCTATGAACATAAAGTCAACACTGAGTCATCATTGGAAAGATTTCATTCCAGTACACTCAATTTGTATGTCTCTCTGATCTGTCAGTTTAATCATTAAGCTTGATGCAATTTCCCATTTTCTTTGTCTCCCCTGAAAAAATCTTCTGAATTCCCATACTGAGCTGGTGCAAGCTTTTCAGAGTATTTCAGAAGGTGTCTCAGATTGCGTTACACATTTATGTTCCGTTCTTCATGGAAGTCTAACCCTGTCCAGTCCTGAAGTAGGTCATAAACATTATTATTTAAATTATAGTGACATAGGTCCTTTTGTGAATTTTCTTCCTTTCCAGCACTCACGTGTTTCCATTAACATAAAGTATGGTTTGAACTGGTCTTTTGCCAAATAAAGTATTTTTTTAAAATAATCTTTCCAAATTTTTAGTAAATGTTCTTTCTTAATCCGTAATCCCAGTCTCCAAAGAGAGGAGGAAGTTTAATGATACACAGGAGGTATGCAGATTTTGTTAACTGTTATTTCACTGAAGCATTTCAGAGCATAAATGCAAGTTTAATCTGGAGGAAGAAAATTTAGAAACTCAGAAGGACTTTGCAACATTCTAAGGTCATAATTTGCAAATCCTTGGCTTTGATTAAGCTTTATTTACTACTTTTTGCAATTCCTGAGTTTCTAAATATTTGCAAGTGTTCTTTATTGGGCAGGCACATTGCCTGGTGGCAATATACTTGGTATGACTATAACAGTGTTACAAGGAAAGGCAAATTAGGGAAAGTTTTCAGCTATGCAAAGTGTAAAGCTTTTGAAATTTTATTGAAAAACAGTGGGGAGGAATACTATGAATGCAAGGGAAATTTTGAAAATAATCGAGCTTTTTGACCTTGAAAGTAGTCCTGCATGAGGCTGAATTCTTGCACAGACAATATTAAAAAATAGAAGTATTCAAATATAATATTTCTATACTACATTTTCAAGGAGGAGCACATAAAGGTTTAGGAGATTAATTCTTCTGTCATCTTCTAAAATCATTCAGGATTCATGATCTTTCATAAAACTCATATGGAAATGGATTAAGCTTTGCTATTGTCTAAAGTAAAAGACTTGTTTAGAACAACTAAAATATTGATTTTATTTTTGGGGGGGGGGGCAGATTTTTGTAGATAGCATCTATTTAGTGAGTAGAAAAAGACAACTGCATATTAACTGTTCCGAAAGGTTTTACCTTAATCAGTTTGCAGCAGCATCAGTCAAGCTTGAATCTGTTGTATTATTAGTGCTATTTAAATATATATTTGTAATAGCAGTAGTTCATTTTTGTAGTGGCGTGTCCAGTTGTTGTCACTGATAGTGTGTGGAAAATGTTCTACTGTCACTACCATTTACAGAGATAACCTTACCTTACACAACTATTAAAATTGAGAAGTAACATGATGAGTCAAGCTCTGCTATACTATTAAATATTTATTGTCTTCTTGCTCGTATGTTCTATCAAAAATAGTTGCTACAGTTTCAAAGAATGGAATTAGAAGAATACACATGAGGTTCACACAGTAATAAAAGTTCTTACTTTTATTCTTCATTTGACTTCTTTTTAAGTTATTTTTCCTTTCATATCGCTAAACTTTTTTAGTTGTTTTTGTAAGGCAAATTACCAAAGAAGGGTTTTATATTTGCTTGTTCAATAAAGATAGGCTTTCAACCAAAATCTGGCAAGAATTATATATCTTTAATGAGAGCCCCAAGTTATCCAAGAATTATTAGTAGATAAGTAGCTTAGAAGTGTCCCTGAAAACTATTCTGTTTATGTTTCCTATTGCTCTATGCAGAAGTCTTCTTGCTAGGTGTGGTTTGTGGTGTAGCAGGTGAAGTCCTCAAACGAAAACAATGGCCAAAGGAACAATAATGTATCTTTGTGACACAAAATTACAGATGCTATGGTCAGGCCATGGTGAATGGTTCTGGCTACAAGATGAGCTAAATAATTAGAGGAATGACTGAAATACCCCGCCCAAAATCATGAAAGCTTGTACAGAAACAAGTGATCTGAAATAAAACAGTAACATTCAGAATCTTTAATCATCAAGATTGGGACTGCAACTTTTATGTACGGCAGGGACATCTGGCACTGGGGAGTTTCTTGCTTTGACAGTCAAGAGATTAGTGGTCTAATCATTAGTAACTTCTACTGCCAATAAAATGAGAGAGATTGAGAGTCTCTGAAGTTATTACTTCTTTCTTTAGGAAAGACAATGATAGGGAAGGACATAAAACTTCTAACCTTAATTCTGATTGGAAAATTATGAAATGGGGCAAGGACAAATGGGTAGTGTGGCAGCCAAAATCACTTAAGCTCTAAACTAGAAAGGATATATGTAGTTCAGTGTGAGTTAATGTTTTTTTTAGTTAATCACATATAGTTGTAATTAATGCACTGTATTTGCAAGTACATTTCTTATGCTTAGGACTGTTTGACAGTTAGGCTGTTGATGTTGTTTAACATTTGTCATATGATGAACAGTAGCTTTGATTAATGAGCAGATCAGGTGGGCTGGGATTCATTACTGAGCAACCGGTCTAGTCCAGTTCCTTAAAGATTGGTCTTGCAGAATGAGCATGCCATATAACTTGGGATATATTCTCAATAGTAGAATCAGAGAATCTTTAGGTTGGAAGAGACTTTTTAAGGCTATTAGTCCAACCTGCCTGCAATGAGCAGGGGCAAGAATATAGTAGTAGTATAATAGGATAGTGTAACACGTTCCATATAGTGGAACAACTGTGAGAGTCTGAATTGGAAGGTCTCCTTAGCACTGCCCCGTCTTCTTTAGACTTATGTGGGGGTGGTTTGTATAGAAGCATGCACAATATCTCTTTCTTATACAAAATCATTTAATAAATGGATGCTGTTCTCTCAATCTTTTTCTTTCCTGAGGTATTTGTTCAGGATGTAGAAACTGCCTGCAAGTGACTTGAGTTTTGTAAAACCTCTCCAGCTCTCTGTTCTATTTATCCAAGTATCCAAGTCTGAGAAATGTTGGTGTATGGAGAAATTACTTTAGCCAGGTCTAAATAATGCATTTGGGCTTGAATTCATAAATCTAAACTCATCTCAACTTTTGTGACTTTCTTTGAATTAAGTAACATGTCGTGGTATGTTATTGGCTGATTAATAATAAAAAATGGATGATGAATTCTTCAATGATGCACTGTAAGCAAATCCAATTGAGAATAATGTAGAATGAAATCATAGCACATATTGCATTTTGTAGAAAGATTTACTTATGTTGGAGCAATAAGATCGTTTCTGTAACACTTCCATTAAAAAAAATAATTAAATTAGATTCTAGAAAGAAATTATCAAGCAGGACTTTTACAGGCCGTTCTTTAGGCCGTTACATCTGAATGTCATGAGAAATTAAAAAGTGAAATTGGCTTATTTACCTTCAATGGGAAAATAAATCAAAATTTTTAGAAGACAAATATGAAAACTCCATTTGAACTGCTCTAATGGAGCAGATGCTTGATGACCTAGTTTCAAACTAACATACTGCTGTGCCCAAAGAAATCTAAGAAGTCTGTAAAATTAATTTAGCAGG
The DNA here is from genome assembly GCF_964289735.1 of Phaethon aethereus. Taxonomy (NCBI): domain Eukaryota; kingdom Metazoa; phylum Chordata; class Aves; order Phaethontiformes; family Phaethontidae; genus Phaethon; species Phaethon aethereus. Next base: position 14,325,759 of record NC_138589.1, on the reverse strand, counting down.
GTTGACTAACCCTTTGCTTTTGATTTTAAACTTGAGGCCTTTTGTAATGACGGGTGTTTACAGAAGAGGAAATGTTACTGCTCTTTGTTATGGCAGGCACAACAAAATTTGTTTCATCAGTTAAATAAAATAGCTTTTAAAATTTAATGTCAAACAGCAAATACATGAGAAGGGACAGGGACAGATGAACAGAGTAAATAGAGAGGATAAATGTAGTAAATAACAATTCAGTAATTATCGCAAGGCAAAATATTGTATTTCAGCACATTGTGGCTTGTTGGGGGAGGAAAAGTAGAAAGAATAAAGAGATTTACAGATTTGAAATGTCAAAGCATCATTAGAAATTGAAAACATCACCTGTTTTTATTTTTATAAGTGACACATACTTTAAGAGCATTCAAACTTCTAAAGGATGAAGCCTTCCTTGAGCTAGCTTGGAAGTGTGGGATACTCTGAATGTTTCAAGTCAAATCTAAAACATCCATCAAATAAAATGTTGAATGTGGAATTATAATAAACATTCAGAGATGTTCTGACTCTCACAATTTGTGGAAAGACTTCATTACTATTTTCATATAACATTTTGTTTTAAGTGAACACAGTAGGGTCTATTGAGACCACCTCCAGCAGTAGTTATTTTTTATCAGGAGTTTACTTCAGAGTCAAATGTCATGACTGTCCCTGTTTACTACACTTTGATTCACATTGCAGAGCATGACCTGGGCTTCCTTCAAATGAAACAAAACTGAAAGATTTTCTTCTGCTGGTCTAGACATAGATATTTTAATCTGTTGTCTATTTGTTACCTTTACATTTGCAAGGACTGGAATTTTGTGTCCAGAATAATAACTTCTGGACAGACTTCGGTTTTAGAAAATCCTGAAGTGTCAGTGTAAAAGCGGCTACTTCTGAAATTACCGTAAAGCAGGACTTCATGAGGCAGAGGGTGCTGGTAAGGGGTGTGATAGAAGGCATTGTCATTGAAATAAGTATCAGAGCTCCTGCACAGGCTTTAAGTGTTGACTTTTTCTACCAAAACGCCCCCCTCGCCGCTCACAACTGTTAATGATTCCAGGGTGAAACCATCAGTCTCTGGACAAAGGCATTCCAGCGTTTGTTGCAATTCCTTCTGATACTGCAGATAACTTTCTTAGACCCATTTTAAGACTGGATTTACTTTTTTGGAACACTTTTGGTGTTCAGTTTTGATGTTCATTTTTGTTGCCAAGTGCATTTTTTGTCACTTGTACAAATACTAAAGACTGGGAATCCAACCTCTAGATTGATGCTGATTTGCACTGTGTAATTAGCTGCAACATTTGATCTGAACTTGACAAAGAAGTAAAAAAAAAAAAGTAAATACATGCTATCACATAGAAAACAGATGAAGCTATGATTTAACTTTAATGTAACTCATGTTAAAAAAAATAAATTCCCAGAGTTGCCCAGATTCAGACAATTTTCTGTTGGAGAGTGGAATAAATTGAAATAAATAGATATGTGAGAAAAAGCACCTCCCAAAACAGTAACACTGGAAACAAAGAAAAATACCTCCTAGGAGCAAGGAAGGTGACCTAGAATGCTTTTATATTGATCTTGATTAAGTTTTTTAAACTTGTGGTCATAGTTACAGCAGTGAAGACCATTTTCAAAATGACCCAAAGCTCTTGGAAAAGAAGTGGAAGGTTGGACCATCACTCATCTTTAATAGCAGACAGACAATAAGTCGAGTTTGGTTTCCCTTAAGCCATACGTTTTTTCCTTTGTATTTTGTTGTAAGCTTTAATATTTTAACTTTCAGTTTACACCTGTAATCTGGAAAATGGTGTTGGTTAGTGCTTTTATTAGACTGAGTGAGATAAAATGGCTGTTAGTACACTCAAATGTCCACTGTGGTGAAGGTATCTCCTGAACTATGAAAGATTACATACTAGTAAATACAGGTCACGATGCTGATGAGTGACCTGCTGGTTCTCAGCTTGATTCTTTTCTCCATTTTAATAAAGCTATTCCTGAGTTACTGCTAGTGAGTAAGGAATGAAGCCCACAGAATCTTTCAACAGATAGTTTAACATTTTAAATTGTTAATGAGTCAGATTCATTCCATCTTGCTTCTGTAAGAAGAGCAAGCCCTGTTAATGTTAATATTTAATATTAATCATTGCTATTAGTATTTTTTTTCTGACCATTTAAGGTATGTAACCATCATAGCGGGGTTATATAGTGGCTATGTATATCTCTATATATATTTCTATTATTTCCTTTGGTGTATAGACAATCAATTAAATAATTGGACGTATATTTAAGAAAGTAGGTTCAGGGTACTTACTAACTCAGGGCATGAATCTGAGTAGTAACAGAATAATTACTTGCTAATTAATATGTGATTACACTTACATTGGTCTGTCACGACTATAAAAGATACCCTAATTGCATTTCAAAATAATGGTGTTATTCCATCATGTTACCTTCTGCTTAACTGAATGGAAAATAAAACTATTTAATTACTTTGAAATATGATCTTCAAGTTCTGGACATTAAAGGAGGGTGGTTTTGGAATGGCAATTTCTGAAGAAACTATTCCATTCAAAACTAAGTTTGAAGAAAAACCTTATAGTGTATTGAGAGTCTGAAATTAAGCTCCTAATTGCAGGATATTTCTGAACTCTTTATTGTATACCATCAGACTATTAAGGGTAATATCTTTTACATAATGATAGCAATTTAGTGCACATTTATCATTGAATATTTCAACTTACAATGTTTTAAGCTATACTACTAGTCAATTTTAGAATCTAAAAATGGTGCTTCATAGCCCCAGGGAAACCACTTAAGTTAACCTAATGGCATATGGTAACACCTCGGGGAGGTTGCAAAGTGTACGCTAAGCGTTTTCTATCTAGGTCCCACTTGTGTTCTCGACCCAAAGAAGCAAGTTGGAAAGAGGCAATTCTCTGAGGGGATGCTCTCATGCCCAAAACCTAACCTTCACAGTTGCTTTCATCTGTAGACTCAAGACTAATGGACTTCTCTATTCCAAATACCTTTGGGGAATACCTGTTTTGCAAAAATGTAGACATACTGATGTGTACAGTTTTTAAAGCTGAAGCTTATAAATTTTAACATCTCCTGAATTCCCACCTGTGGAAATTATGTGTTTGTTTCCAACACTGAACATTGACATTCAAATGGCATTTAAAAACCTCCTTTAAAGTAATAGCGTAGTCCTGTTAAAAAAAAAAAAAAAGTTGAGTCAGAGAAAAAAAGCGTTTCGTCCTATATTTTTATGTATCATCAGAATACAAAAAAGTAACTTGACTTTCACGTTAATAAACCAAATACAGGCTGCTAGGCTAAAACTAGATCACAGAGATCATAGAAGAAAAGCTAAAATAGACAGGGGAGATGGGAGGAACATCTGCTAGATCCAAAAAATATTGCAGAGGTATGGAATCAGTGCTGCAGTCTTAATAATCTTTTAGTCCCCATGATTCAAAGCAAATATGGAAAGAAGAAAAAATTCCTTTTTCATTCAATTTTCATTCAATTTTCATTCTTTTTCAAACAATGCACTTACAGCCTAGTACCTACTTCATGCACATTCTATTTGAGAATAACCTTGCTTGGAGCAATATAGTTTATATGTTTGATTATCTCAGTAACTGAGGAAGCATAAAAGGATTAGTACCATGTGTCCTCCTGTTTCTGCTTCATCCATTAGTTCATAAATTATACTTGCAGCATGTCTGCCGTGTTGAGAGTTGGTGTTTACAGAAACTTTAGAAATTCTTAGGAATTGCTCAGAAACCACTTTTTCTAATATCTATTTAGTTAAACAGAGAAGGAACAGCAATGTGTTCCAGTTAAAAATATCTTTAAAACCTGATTTTCATTAGCCTGCGTCAGGTCTTATTTAGACAGAATATGTGTTATGAGATATTTACGGGTAAGGCTATTGGCTTGATTAGTGTCAGCAGTGCTTATAAGATATATCAGTTCTTTTCCTCTGAGATACCAAGAAGAAATTTTTTTCTCCATCTGTCCTGGTTTCGTCTGGGATAATTTTCTTCCTAGTAGCTGGTATAGTGCTGTGTTTTGGATTTAGTATGAGAATAACGTTGATAACACACTGATGTTTTCATTATGGCTAAGTAGCGTTTATACTAAGTCAAGGACTTTTCAGCTTCCCATGCTCTGCCAGGGAGGAGGTGCACAAGAAGCTGGGAGGGGACATGGCCAGGACAGCTGACCCAAACTGGCCAAAGGGATATTCCGTACCATATAATGTCATGCTCAGTATATAAACTGGGGGAGCTGGTGGAGGGGGTGGGGACCACAGCTCAGGAATGGGCTGGGTGTCGGTCAGCAGGTGGTGAGCAGTTGTATTGTGCATTGCTTATTTTGTATATTATTATTATTACTTTCTCTTCCCTTGCTGTTCTATTAAACTGTCTTTATCTCAACCCACAGTTTTACCCCCACTGTGGGGGACAGGGAGGAGTGAGAGAGCAGCTGCATGGTGCTTAGTTGCTGGCTGGGGTTAAACCATGACACCATCCCAAAGTATTACAGAGAAACATACACCTCACCATAAAAAATCTCCTTCTATTGGAATGAAGGCAGAATATTTTGATGGGTATAGCTGCAAGATACTGGACTGACAACGAAGGCTAACCATATGCTCAATGGTGCTTAGAAGAGGCACAAGTTCATTAGTATTTTCGCTGCTGCTGCCCGTGTTGTCAACAAAAGTATTACTTCTGTAAATAGTTTCCCTTACAGTCTGTGTACGCTCCAGCTGCCTGGGAATCGGGTGTGTACAGAAGGATAAAAAGAAGTGCTAGAAGGGTAGAGGCTAATACTAAGGAACTTGACATAATAGCAGACACTGAGGTCTTCCACAATCTGGACTCCATCCACGAGTGTACCATGTTCCACTGTGGTATCATTACTTTCAATTACAAACAAGCGTTGCAAACAGGTTGTTGCACTGTAAACTGTGTTGCTCTCATCTAGCACACGTTCCAGTACAAGATCACGGAACAATTTTCCCTACCTTCCTAAGTGACTCCTCCTGTCAATTAACTTTATCCTCATTTCTCTCTCCACTGTGTCTCTCTGTTCATTCAGGGCTCTTCAGACACTTTATCCTTCATTATATATAAGCACATGGAGAAAATTTTTCACTCTCCCAGCCATGCCCAGAGAAACTGTTTCCCATTGCAGGGTATTTGCAGCTTCTTTGGACTGTCTGAGGTAGGGTATGGGAATGCTTGTTATTTTTCATTCTTTTTCCCACTGAAATTCTCCATGTTTATTTTTCATTAAAAAACACTTAATTGAGACATGCTCTAGTGTGTCAATTTTTGTTATAGTGTATGTTACTGCACATCTCGATTCTAAACATCAGTTAATAGCTTAAAGTAGGTGTAGTAAAAACAATATGAAACTTTAAGCATCACTATTAAGTCTTACTCATGTACAAAAATGTTAGATTTGCTGAATATGATGCTTAATTCAGGCCTTGCTATATTGAGGAACTTTTTTTGAACAATTTTAACTTTTTTTAGATAATAGCTTTAGAAGTTTTCAGCCTTTCTTCGTTTCTAAATCTGCTACTGAAACACATATTTCTCTCTCATCTGTTCTGACTCACCTCTTTCCAGTCCCTAATGGCTTCCCCCTGCCTGCCCTTGAGTTATAGACCATTTCTGAAATGCTGTATGACAGCATTTTCTTGCAGTGTTTTCAGAAAAGAAGAATTGGCTGTTTATCTCTCAAAGTCCTGAAAAAGAACTTTTGCTCTTAGCATTTTGACAAGGTAGAGGGCCAAGGCTGGTTTCTCATTCTGCAATATCAGATGGGAAGACAGTATTGGGAAAAGTAGTATAGATAACTCTTTAATCAAGGTCCCAATCTTGCAAAGCACTAATCTTTTCATAAGGGTACTAAGTATTCTCAGTTCCCACGGAAGGCAATGTAAGCCAAGCACACTCAGCAGTATCCTCAAGATCTGAAATATAAGTTTAGTCTGAACTGGTACTTATATACTAAAAAAGATTCACCATATGGAAATGAAGACAGCAGGATATAGGTGATCCAGCTTGGTGACTTACACTAATAACTCATAACTTTTCTTGTTTCTTACGCAAGCAATAACCAGCAGTAGACCTTGTGCATTTTCACTGCTGATTGGGAAAGTCTTTAGCAACATACAACTTTTCTCTGTGAAGGGAAATATTTGGATCAGTGCAACCAAATCACCTTTGATCTTCTCAGTGTAAGCTCAGCTTGATTACCTGTGTAAATCCATCACTATTAAGAAATTTGCTGCCTTGAATATGTACATTTTTACTGTCTTTAGCACATATTCTTTCAAAACATTTAAAATATTTTTAAAACAAAGGTATTAGAAATTGCTATGTTGTTATAACAGTGACTTTGACAGTGTTACACAAATCTGTCTACCTACCCTTCCTGAATGGTTTAGTTTAAAAAGCTAAGGATTTGGATTTTGTTTATTTTTTGAGCCATAATAGTATTAATTACGTGGCATATCTGCTGAATTGCTCTCAGTTCCTTTCAGCTTTGTCTTCTATGTGTCATTTATTGTAACAATTTAGGGAGATTCCATATTTCTTAAACATCTTATTGGGAGGACCATTCAGAGATACTGCCCCTGAAGGTACCACTCAAAACATATCCAAATAGTATAATTCCCCACTGTTTCTTCTCCGTGTCCTTCCTGTACCCACTCTTTACTCTGCCATTCAGCCTTTTGGGGTTCCTAGATTATAATTCTGATGTCTGCTTTTTGTCATCACGAGAAATTTTGCACTTGGCTAGTGCTAAAGCTCACTCTCTAAGATTCTGCTAACACCAGAGTGTAACGCTATACAAATAGCATTCGTTATGAATTATCTTGGTTTTCCATGTATGGCTTTCAATTACACTATGCTAAACTTAATTTTTAGTAGTTCTATATTAATTTTTAATTGTTCGTCTACAAGGAATGACCTGCAAAGGAGTTACCTATTTAATTCTTCTCTTGAAATTTGACATCACAGGATTGCCATAGTCTTTTGCGTGGAAGACACTTCAGAATAAAACTTCCACTCAGATTATTTTAGATGTTTCATTACTTGCATCTTTTTTTTTGTTTCCTCCCAATCAAATTTTTTCATTAGCAAGTCCTTGACTGAACCATTTTGAGCAGAAGAGATGAAAAGGCATGGAAATAATGAAATGATACATACATACAGAGTGGGTACAGGTAGGTTGTTCTTAGCAGATTTTTGTGTGCAGTGATGCTTAAGGCAATTGAATAGCACAGAAGAAAGCCAGCTCTCCTCCTTCAGCTGAACAAAAACAAAGTACAGTTGTGGGGTTTTTCTAATACTGAGAGAGTGCACTATGTGCAGTATTTTATCACTAATTTCTCATCCCTTCAGCCAAACGCCATAGGCTGGTTCTGTCTCAGGACTGATTCTCTGTATCTCTCCGATCCTTCTAAAAGAAGTTCTTAATCTGAGCGCGGAGAAGAGCAAGCTGTATTTTACTGAGTGAGAGTTAAAGTGGTAAAAGCAAGCTTGATTAGGGAGAAAAAAAGTGAAGAGGATGACAAAAAGAGTCCTTTAATGCCTCTTAATCAGTGATCCCCAAATGCTTTGCAAAGCCTCACAGTGCTCTGCGTGGTAGAGGAATGTTATACACTGGAAAGCTGAGGCACAAAGAGGAACTTTTGAGTATGGGCTACTAGTGCAGACTGCAGCCAGTCCGTGGCAGAGTCAAAACCAGTTGCTCCATGAGAACAGTCTGCCAGTGCTATTTTTGTGTTTTTAAGCTATGCTTTCTGAAAAGTCTTTATGCATGAAGTTCCATTGAGAAAACAGAGAAAGGGAAGCTATGAAAAGGGCGTGAAATTTAAGCTAAAATCTACTGCCTTTTTTCATGAGCTGTGAGCTCCTCTCACCTGGCACTGGCAAAAGCAGAGGTCTCTTGCTGCCTTAGATTAAAAGTTGAGACAGTACATGACATGTACTAATTCCTTTTACACAGATCCAAGTGATAAAGCTGCCATTTGAGTTAAGCCAAGTAAGAGCGTGTCCCTTATGGGGCTTGATACATCAACAAACAAGCAAGGATCCTGTCAGCATTCCAGCTCTTCTTGTAAGGTGCTAAACAGAGAAGACCTCTGCTTATTGTCTTTTCCTGTAACACCTGAAGTTTCTAAAGGACAGAATATAGTTTTCTGCAGTAGAAAAACACAATGGTTTCCTTCAGGAGCAGTTCTATTTCTGCCTTAGCAAAATTAAGCAAGAACAAGAAGAACCATGTTTAACAATGAAGAGGCAGGAATGTGGAGTAGCTGTGCTTCCAGATTATATTAATATCTTCTTTTCTGGTGACCTAGTAAAAATGGAAATTCAGTATTTATAAAATCTAAAATTTTGAAGAAAATGTTGAAGTGTTTTCTAAAAGAAAGACATAGCTTTGCCTAGTCTAAGCATAAAGTCTTCTGTAATATGTAGTGGAAGACCGTGGGAATGTACCTCCCTATAGACATTGCTTTTAAACATGATATAACTGCATATTACTTCAGAAGTAAATATTTAAAAATAGAATAGACAGAAATCTTAGAGTTTTGTTCAATTATATAAACTTACACCTTCAACAAAAGATTCTTGATCTTTGAGGAGATGCCCATATTTGTTTTTTGATTGTTGACCAAATAATTTCTTGCTCTCAAATGTGGTACTGGTACTTCATCTACAACTTGCAGTTTAAACATATATTAAATACTTTATGTGCATCACAAATAACCATAGCTAATGTTTATACATTTTCCAAAACATACCTTTAAGACACTGTATAGTAATTTTAAAGTGGAACAGTAACCATAAAAGCTGAATTCTAGTCTGGGTGGGCAGTTGGATATTTTATGACTAAAGCTGTTACTTCTTTAACTCTTGATGTTTATCATTGGATAAGGAAACAACCACCCCCCACCTCCAAAAAAAGAAGAAACAGAAGCACCTGGACTTTATGTAATTGATCTAAACCTCTCATTTTAAAAACAGATATATATATATATATATATATGAAAGAGATATTATATAGGACAACCACTCTGGGTATAAAGATTATTGTTGGTGTATCTGAAAGTTCTGTAAAAGTACAAATACATTTGCAATAAATAAATGAATTGGAATGAGTTTATTGCTAGCTATTTTTATTTTAGTATTGATATTTTCCTGCTACAGTCTCAAATGAGTATTGATGCAGGGGAAGACACCTTTATGAAGTACTTTATGAAGCTTTATTTACAATCTGATAGAGAAAGAACATCTAAATTGAAACTTACATGTGGACACACAAGCTCTTGAATATGAGTTTTAGCAGTTACTCCAGACTTGTGTTTTTATAATATAGAGAAAATTCTATCCCTTCAGCTCCTTAGATGACAGTCCAGATGCCAAACTCCTGTCATAAACCGTTTTTATGCTCTAGTAAAAACTTTGTAGATCCAGAGAGCTAGTTCTCCTGGGACTATGTTTTTGCTGGGGGAGGGAAGGGAGAACTTTCTTCAGTTCTTACTTTGTCAAACTCAAAAAGACAAAGTTAAAGCAACTCGGTATAAATAATAAGTGCACAGATATCATGGTGGTGGGGTTTTTTCCCCATACTGTGGCTTTGAATTATTTCAGTACTATCAGTGTGATAAGTATGATTTATCTTAAGGATCAATTTGTATTAAAACTTACCATTTTTTATGAGGTAGTAATCCCACCTCTGTCAATGTAGGGAAGAAAAACAATACAGTAAACTGGTATTTGAAAATCCAGCTGTTCTTGTTTGTAAATTATATAATTCAATCAACTAAAAATTCTTTATTGTAGCATATATCATAGCTTAGCATATATCATAGCTTATATAACTGTTTTAAAATAATCATAAATCACTTTCTTTTTTCACTAAAAAAAATTAGTAGATTTGACCTTTATTTACTAAAGATAATGTAATGCTATTCTATTTTACTCTGTTCTTATGACAACTTTGGACACTTATGTGTCGTCCTCTTGAAGGTAAACTAATTTCTCACATGGTGTTTCTGACTTAGATATTAGCGTTGCCTGGATACAGCTGGTGCTATTCAAATAGTCTGCTGCAATGCTGTCAGCATAGCCATTTTGTTACATTGATTTATAAATGCATTATCTGTAAAAGCAGCTCAGCCTTTTACATGAGCAAAGGATAGGAGCCAACAGAATGTAATTTGGTTAGCCTTTTATGAGAGGTGTTGGTTTCCCAGTGTCTTACAGAAAAGTCAGATACTTTACAACAGATGAAGGTTGAATGCTAAAGGAGTTTATCTACCTTTTAACATCACTGTCCTAGGAGGCATCTTTCAAATATCTGTATCATTCACCAATTTAAATGCTGCAAGTTACAAAGTTAAAAATGCCAGTGGTAGTTGTCAAATCAGCTGAAAGGTATTGGCATTTTTCAGCTAGCCTTTTTCTGACTCTTCTTTAAGTTTTCCTAGTTCCCTTCATATATACCATTTTTTCAATCTTTATCATGACAACACTCTGAGAGCTTTGGAGTTTTACATTTACAGTGCATGTTACTATAATAACCTAAGTCACAGTGATCCAGATTGTATTCATATACCGGTTTAATGTCTCTGTGAGAGCTGAAAATTAAAACCTTAAAATAGTTAATTTTGCTTCTACAAAACATGACTTTGTCGGTTGGTCCACAGTTCAACTCCTGCACTTTAATAAAAGCTAACTCTTTGTAGTGTCACTGTCAGAAATATCAGTGAATGGCAATGTCTGGGTGAACACCTGGAGGAGGAGATGCTATCATAAGTTGAGCATGCTGCAGGACTCTGCAGTGAAAAATAAGTCAAAATTTATAGTGGCAGTCACAGCAAACCTTGCAGCAGTACATATGAACTGCACTCTACAATTTTAAACAGGATGTAATTAACATGTGAAAGTCACTGTTGAAAAGGATTTTTGGAGCTGAGAAGCAGATTTTTGTAAATCTTGGTGTTTCATGATTTGTACTCTGAAGCATCTGGTACTCATCATTGTTTGAGGCAGGGTTTTAGTAATACCTTAGTCTGCTTTATAACAGCCCGAATGTAATTAATAATTTACCGTTGAATTTCTTAACATAGCACACACTATGCTCCATTGCAAACACTGTGTTATTTACACAGCCTACAGTAAGGGACTTAGACCAGGGACATGGTGTTTAAGCAGATTTGCAGGTGTCATGATGGTCATTCACAACTAGGAATCGGTTAAGGCACCTCTGAAGTTGTTCTCTGTTCAGGTAAGAGACTCTGTTAACTCTCTACCTACCCAGCACTAGGTGAGCACATTGATGATTTTGGATCAGCTTTTCCCCTGGTTTGTACTTTAGAACAGAGATACTGAGATCCAATAGATTCTATAGCCAAAACTATAATTTTACTAAGAGTTTTTCTTGAATTAAAGAAACTATTCCATTAATTCTTTAAGGGAATATGGCCTCCTAGGTGCGGATCCTATTAACAAGTGCGAAGACTCTAGTGTTCACTGGTGTTTCGAGAAATGGCAGCTGGGTATTTGGAGTCTTTCTTCAAAAAGACAAGATTCTTCATAGTAAGGGAGAGTGCTAGCAAGATGAACAAAATTTCAGAGAAAAGGCTTAGCTTCTGGGATCTAGTAAGAGGTTACTTGAAGAGAGAGCAGGTTGTTAACACCACTTTTATTGAATAGTAGTGATAGCTACTATTTATCAAATGCATGCAGTTTTCGTGACATAGTGTCTAATAACGCAATACTTGTTAACAAAATGGAGATTGTTTGTTCTCATATTGGTCTGGAGAGCTGGGTTTTATTTAGTCATCGCAGCTGACCAGAATAGACAAGTACTGCTCTGCGTAGTGCAAGAAAGTTGGATACAAATGCATATGTATGTAGGTCTTTATTTTAACATAACATACCACATTTTGTAACTAGCTGCACTAAATTCTACACTAAAATCCGACTGTACTTTAAAGACAATCTGTGTTTAAACTCTCTGTAGAACTCTACAAGTGAGTGATTTGGGGCAGGGGCTGTATTTGTGTTCTATGTGTTCAATTCATACCACAGTGGGGCCCTCAACTCCCAGGTTGATCATCTAGGTGCTATTGCAATAAAAAAGTAATAATAATAATAATAAAATTAACAGCTATAGTTAGCTGTGACAAGCTGAGCATTTTTTTTCACCTCCAGCTGGTAGGAAATTGCAGTACATATTTTTCTCCAGACGTAGTCTTGTACTTAGACTTCCCATTACATAGAAAAATATCCCTGCATTTTCTTGCTCACTTTATCTGTTCATCTGCTTCAGTGACCTTACTGATATGGAACCTTGTAAAGTAGTGAACTAACACTGACAGACACAGTAGGTCAGACACACGCATTTGCTGTGATGAGTGATGCTTATATGCTTACATTAGCATCAGTGTTACTTCCAGACTGTTAGATAAACAGTATCAAGGTTGAGTTTGCCATCGTTATCAGAACTGCTTGCATGTCTCTGCTTTTTCTTTTATCACTGCAGAAAAGTAAAGCAATTTTTGTATTTTTTTTTAAATTCTAGATCTGAGATTGAAGCAAAGTACTAATTCTCTAGATTTCTTGATCTGATTAAAAGGTTTACTTCTCTGATTCCTGATGAGACATGTTGCTGCAGTACAACTGTACTGAGTGCTCTGACTGTTGCCATTCATGGAGCTCTAAGTCTTCACAGACAGAGTAAACTGTTATATATGCCACTACTGCTACCTGTTCATTTGAAAAGAAAAACAAGTATCTCTGCTTGAAAAATTAGAATTCACATTTTTGACATTTTGGTAGCTGCTGTATCTAGAAACATGAGAAATATTTTTTTAAATTCAGACAAGAGGCCTACATTGGCCATCAGCTATATAAGAACATCTCAAAGGATGGGCAACTTGAATCTCCTGAGAACTGAAGGGGGCTGTGCCAACAGAGGTCAACAACAATTTATGAATGAAGAAGTAAAAGACATGGAACAAGAATAAATTGTTCATTTCTGTTGTACAACAGCCTAGATTCTAAAAACTGGCAATTAAGGGACAGAGGTAGGAGCTGCGTGTGAACCATCAGTGTATATATATTTCATCTAACACCTTCCTCCATCCATTTATATTGGTCTCTATGGCTTCTTGTGACATGACGCTCCAGACTTATGTGTGTTTGGGGAAAAAAGAAAACTTTAAATTCTTTAAAAATTACACTGGCTCATTTTATTGGTTGATTTCTAGTTCATATAATGTAAGAAATGTTAAACAATCTTAAGATTTTTATGTATCATTCTTTCTTTACAGACCACTGTCTTACCCTCTCTGTCATTTGTTTTCCAAACCGACGTAATGCAACTCATCTCATCTTGTATGAAAGCCGTACTATAGCTCTTGCAATCCTTGTTGTCCTTTGTCTCGTTTCTAGTTCTACCATATACTTTTTTGAGGTGGCGTAAATATAACTTCATGTAGTTTTCAAATGCTAGGCTTACCATTTTGTAATGTAGAATTCCACAGATCTGAAGGGGAACGGAATTAGGTCCTTATTTTTGAAATCAGAATATTTATACATAAAAGCTTCCTTTCTGCCTTCTGTATATGTCTTCACAGAACTTGTGTGAGTGATGTGACTTGTCTGGAGTCATTATTACAACAGTTGAGTATTTTGGCATTATTATTATTTTCTGGGTTTGTGTCGTCATGTCTGTCACCACCTAACCCCTCCACCCCGGGATAGTTCATAAGCCTTCTTGATAGGAGCTAACTATTGAGCTGGAATATTCAGAGATTATCTATAGTGTTTCCAAAATGTCCTTCCTGCATAATTTTTAGGAATTGGGTTATTCCCCTTTGCGCTTAATTTTGTCTTGTACTGCATGTGTCGTGTCATTCTGTATTGTACATTATTTCTTCCTTGTTCTTTGCAATTTGTTTTTATATTGTAGAATCTGTTTCTATCATCTGAAAACACTATCATCTCACTACTCCTTGCCAGGTCTTTTCCGAAGTTCCATGAAGATTTTCTCATAAATACTCTTATCCTAAGACATCAACTTGATGTGATTTGATAATTCTACATATTAGGACTAAACTCTTCATAACATTAGAATATTAGAATTCTGTGCAAAGGGCACTTGAGATGGTAATTCTAAATAAAATGGAGCAACTTCTGCAGCCAAAAAATTTACAGAAGGAAGGATTTTGATTAAGTTGGTTGTCAAGCAGTCAGTAAAATAGTCTTCCATTCAGTGAAAGTTATAGTTTAGCAATTACATATAGAGGGATGATTTACTTTGATTTTTCAAAGTCCTCCTCATATTATAAAGAGCAGACACCGTCCAAAAAATTACTAGCACAGTGTAAGAATGGGAAACCAAGAAACAGTGCAACAAAAATGAGAAGAAAATAAGGTGAAGGTAAGAATACCAGAGCTACAGTGTATTTATATATCCTAAGTTATCATGTTGTAATGTCCAAGTCAAGCTGTAGGCAAAAGAAAGGAATATTAGCGTTTACATCAATAAGTTTCCTAGACACATCCAGGAATTTAAAAGGAAAAACAGTAAATGCTCCTATATATCAGTATTTTATGTAATGTTTTCTTGGCCTGACGTGTAGCTATGTAATTCAATATGAAAACAAATACAGAGCACGAGAAATTAAAAGGTACTGAAATTAAAAAAAAAAACAACTTATTTTCAAGTTACAATCTTCAAGTCTCTACAGGCTAGAATAAAATAGAGGGAATATGGGGTCAACCACTCAGCATTATGCAAGACTTTAACTAAAAACTACCCTTCTGCTCGCAAAACTATTTTGTTTTCATTTCACCGTCTTCAGGAAAAAATACAGTATCTTTCAATTATGTCCCAGAATTTAAGGATTTTTTGTTTGTTATGCTTTTTAAAATAAGTATAAATGGAATATGATTGCTCTGAAATTAGTAATAACTTATTAAATATTATAAGTATACATTGAAAAAAATAAATCTTTGTCCAAGATCTAGTATCTTAAGTGTGAGTAGTAAGGATAAACTAGTAGTATCAGAATACTATGTATTTGCAGCAATATTTGTCTATGTGCCAGAAGTGGTTAGAGCAACCACTGCAAATGTAGTTTCAGCCTGTTTCAGTGGTATCTTAATCCCCCTCCAAATCTTTAGTTTTATGTCCTACTTAAACTGCTCTTTATATTGCTTCATCCACAATTTGAACTGTCTCACATTGAGAACTCGGAGCACCTTCTTTCCTTTTAAATTTCTGTGATTCACACAAGTCATTTGCCCAACTTAACTACAGTTTTCGGTCGCTTTGTCTGTCCTCTCTTGCCTGGAGTTGAGCTGGATAAATAGATTCGCACCCCACTCTGCTCATCATTTGCCTTCCTACCTGAGGACAATGGTGTCTTAAATAGGCTGTTTGAGCTGCTTTTGTGGTTGCTTACTAATTCATATCAGTCTTATTGGGGTGAGTTGATTAAAACAGTGTGTCAAGGAGTGATTAAGCAAGAATTTCGGCTGCCAGTAGTGTGGGTGCAGTAAATTCCAGAGGGGAGACTGGAACAAGTAACTGGGGACAATAATCTCTTCAGCAGCCTGTTTGTAGCCAGAAGAGGAGAGATGTCCCAGCCTAATTCACTCTGAAATCTTCCTCAGACTATAATAAGTAGTTAATATATACTTGCTTTTGCTCTGGCCTCTCAGCTTGAACTGAGCTTTCACAAACCACCTGAGCCGCTTTCAAGTAGTTGTTTTTTTTTTTTTTCCAGAGCAATCACTGGCATCCTTCCCTGTATTCAGTGCTCGCAGAATCACCTAATTTCACAGCTCTTAATTAGTTGCAAAGCCGGTGGCAGCCCTACCACTGTGCCACCTAACCCTCTCACTTATGTTGCTTTCTTCTCCAGACAACACGTAACAGCAGCTCTAATTCCATCTGTGAGCTACTGTCATTTGTGATTTTTTTATAGCATCATGTGTTGGGTTTTTTTTACTTCACACTTAGATGAGAGGTGTTAATTTGTAAATAAAAAAATAAAATTAAAACAATGAAAGCAAGAGGGATAAACCACTGCCCACTGCCAACTAAAAAGAAGATCAGGGAATTGGAGAACCAACTCAGCTTGCTGCAGTGCTTGCTGGCTGCATTGATTCGTTGATTGATTCAGTTAGTAGCTCTGACTTGAGAGTCACGTATTACTAACTGGGTTCTTTTACTGTTATCACTTACACCGTCCACGTCTCTTGGTACCAAGTTCATCAATATTGCATTACTTGAAGAGGAGGAGGTAGAAATAAGGTGTTTTCAGTCATGATGATCATCCCGGATGAGATCAACTGAGATCCATCTTACTTGCAAACTCACTTTCGATTGTGAACTCTGTAAGATTAGAAAAAATCTCTGAGTTTTTCTCTTCCTCATTTGATTCTTTGGAGCCTTACAGAGTTTTGCTGAAATCTCTTCATCTCAATTTATCTAACTAATCCAAACATTGTTTGCAAATCTAGCTATATTTAGGGATTTTGCAGGTTTGGGTAGATTTTGGAATAATTCTTATTTGGTAAAGCTGTACTTCATTCAGCATAAAAATTTTCCTATTAAATTCAATAAATGAACCAAGGAACACCACAGTGTGTTACCCCAAATGACTTATTTATCCATAATAAATAATCTATCTATAGGAACTCTTCCATTAAAACCCTGTGTATGAAGCCTGAGACTGAGGTATGAATCCCTCAGTATGTTTGTGACTATTTTTCTAATCTTGTTTATATTCCCTAGTAAAATAATATTACTCCAATAGGCTACAAAACTTGAACTCTTTTAAAAATACTTTGTAAAATGTAAAATTAATATATTTTGAACTGAATCTACAATTCATTTCTGCCAAACGACAGTAGTCTAAAGAATATAATGCCTGTGTGACTGAGAATATTGATATTATTACATATATTAAAAAAATAATAGAGATACAAGACTAAAAGAAAAAATAAGAAAAATAAGGTTTGAAAAAACGCACAACTTATACCTTGTATAAATTGGTTTATATATGCTTACAACTGCCATGTGATTCTTCTGTTTTGTATAAACTAAAGAGCTGAAACTTTCTTAACACGTCTGATGTGCGAGTCCTAACAACCTATAATCTATGTGTGCATGTGCATTCACACACGTAGGCATTTAATTTCAGGTATATATATGTACACAGTATAATATGCATTGCTCTGGTAACTTTAACGATTTTGATGCATCTTTTTTGAATAAGAAATAATAAAGCCTAAATATGATTTGAATATTGGTGTTAAAATGTTTTCAAGATATCTCCTTTAACAATACTTCTAGATTTGTACAATGCATAGTTTTACATTCTAGGTTTAACGACATTGCAGAAATAATTTCAGATGAAACTTTCCCTTCTGCTTTATGGTAGGGCAAAGAAGTTTCACATGAAGCTGTTGTTCAGTAGAGGGTTCAAGAACTTCACTGCTCATTTAAGTTATAAAATGAGATCTGAAATCAGGTGTGTTTCAAGTGGTTTGAGGCTTCATTTACAAATCTCTAGTGCTAAACAGCTTCACCTTAGAACTCTGGCAAGGGATTTGCACATATTGTCTGACAGAAATATCAGCATGTAAAAACACTGACAATTTCTGAGTGCTTGAGGTCAGTCAGCATTTAGCAAACCATGCATGAGGTCACCCCTGTGGATTATGTTGGCTATTGTTTTGCATTATTCATTGGTGTACTTGAAACTGTATGAATCTAAATGTGGTAGAGATGTGTAATTCGAGGTGAAACCTTCATATTAATGTATTTAGTATTTGATACACATTTGCAATAATTTAATTTATCCATATGTGAGTAATCTAAAAAAGGCTTTAAAGAAAGTTATAGAGTAAGTTTAGGAAATTGCTCAAGTCAGACCTGGTAGTTCTCCTGACCTTGATAGAACTGCCTAAGTATTTACATTTACATTACCACTGTATTTTTTGTTAGCTTATTTGTACTTTCCTAGTATGTAAGTACCCTGACAGTATTTTGGCTGAAACTTTACATTGGGATACAGCATACATGAGTAAACACGGATTGTTGTTTTATGTCAATAAATACACACTTTGTATTCTTTGTAGTATGCTGGTTTTAAAGAATAGCTTCACCTATGAGAAGGGAAGCAGTGCACCAGGACGAGTAAGATCTGACTTTTGCTTCCATTTGTGCCCCAGAATGCTCAAAAGTCTTGTGAAAATCACTGCTTCTCTCTGACTGAGCTTTACCAGTAATAAAATTGTGCTTCTGATATTTATATTCTTTGAAGTGTTTTGAGAATTGCTGATTAAATACACCATGTAAGAGATACATGTTACTGTCACTATTCTGATTCTTTTGAGAAATATTCCTTGATGTTTGCATATTCAGTTTTATATCCAAACAGAACAGGTTGTTGATTGATTCTGGTGGATCTGAGTCTCTGTTTTTTACAAGCTGTACTCCATGCACCAGAACATTTGCTGCCTCGTGGCAAATACATCTGGATTGCTGCCTTCTGCTCTTTGAGTGTGAGATATGGTTGTGATTGCGCTGTCATGTCTTCTGTAATCCTTGAATTCTGATGGGTTTTGTCTGCTTCAGCAGATCTGTGCCTCAGTGCTTGGTATTCCTATAGTCTAACCCTCTATATGTATTTGATGTACTATTGTGTTAAATTCTACTAGTACTTAAAATAATTACCATGTACAATGCAGTGCTAGAAACATCTTATCTGTTATATTAATATTTCATTTGCAAGTTTGTTTTAGTATTACTGTTACCAACATTGAAAGAAACAGTGAAGATGTAGATAAACTGACAGGAATGCAATAGTGGGGATTTCTTTATCCTATTTCTTTGACCATTTCATTCAAGTACATAGGTCTTTAAGAAATCAGAGGACAGAACATATAGTATCAGAAAGAAAAAAAAGTCTCTAGGCACTGTAGAATGAAAATTTGTTTAAAGGCTTGCAGATTCTATTTTCAGGTATAATCTTATCTGGAAATGAAAAAAGGAAAGCAACCAAAAAGCCCTTGCCGATAGCTAGACAAGCTGAAAATGGAGGATTTAATGAAATAAAAGTGATAATTCTAGATCTGTATTACATACAGTTTTAATAAAAGAGCATATTATGGAGAGCCTGAGGCTGCAGCACAGCATGGGTCTCAGTTTTTTATATAAAGAATCCTCCATGTAGTTACCTAAGTTATCTAAGACAGGCAAGCTAGTAGAACTGATTCCTACCTCCACTAAAAGCTCTTTACCTTGCACATGGTAGTTGGAAGGGGACATAATTACATTTGCATCTATTTTAAATCCTGTATTTCTGAGAACACTTGCTGTGTATTTATATTTTCATGAAATAATGAAGACCCATCAATATTTCACACAAGTGAAAGGACAGAACAAAAAAAAGAAATGCCAAATATTTAAAGAACATTCTCTTTACATAATCAATTTACGCTCCAAATGTGTGCCCACTTTTTTGCTACAGCTCTGTCTGCTTGACAATAGAAAGTTCAGCTGTTTGCTTTTCTTTTGGTGAATCTTACCACTTGTAGAAAAAAGCAGAATGTTGCAGAGGCACAATGTGCCTTCACCATTAAAGACCACGCTTCTCTGTCGAAGGAAAAAGATTCCAAATCCTTAAATATAATTGTTTAACTTTCTCTTTGTGAGTTTATTTCCATTTATAAATATATCTAAAGAAATAGAATAGGAAACTTCAGTTCTTCTGTATAACTGAATTACAAAATGGAACAAAAACAAATTCACAAATTTTCTAGCAAAAGAATATCATTGGAGAAAATGGAAACATCTCGCAGAGAATGGAACTAATTTTCCATATAATTGTAGAGCCATCTGATTGCTCTCAGCTTGCAAAAGATGATCTATATCTGTACTGCATTGTGAGAAAGGTATTTGTGGAGAACCCATGGATGACAGCAGTCTAGAATCAGTGATAACATGATTATAAATTATTTATTATACTTGTTCTTTATTATTTTGATTAATCTTTTTATGAATATAAATCCATAGAATACTGAGTTTATACTGATAAAATATTGGTTGTCTTTTTATTTAGTTGCCAGTGATTTTTTTAAGGAACTTAGTTCTCAGAAAACCTTTTCAGTAGAGCATTCATTCTCATCTCTATTTAGATGCAGACAGACTTTCGCTGCTTTTTGTCTGCAATAGTTTCTTGGAACTGCCATTGGGTTACATGTTTCTTTGGACTAGTCAGTATATTGGAGAGGTATGGGTGAGTCTGTTCCTTCTCATATATAGTCTATGGTAGGCAAAGAATACTTCTGTTCCATTGAAGGTAAAAATGCAGTTGAAGTAAAAATCACAGAATAGTTTGTGTTGGAAGGAAGCTTTGGAGATTGCCTACTCCAACCTCTCTGTGCTCAAAGCAGGGTCGGTGTGTTGTTCAGGGCTGTGTCCAGTTGTTTTTTTAATATCTTTAAAGATGGAGACTCCACAACTTCTCTGGTAAACCTATGGTTTGTCCATCCTCACAGTAAAAAAGTTTTTCCTCATGTTTATGTGGAATTTCCTGCATTTCAGCTTGTGTCCACTGCCTATTGTTCTACTACTGGGCATCACCAAGAATAGTCTGGCTCCATTCCAACCCCCTATTGGATATTTTTACATGTTGATAAGATTTTTTACACCTGAGTTGTCTCTTCTCTAGGCTAAGTAATCACAGCTCTTTCAGCTGGCATGTAATGTAATCTGGTTACCTTTTAAAGAAATAAAATGAAAACATTGGGAGAAAATGTTAAACCGTAAGAAAAAATTTGGCATCAGTTGTTGGAGTTTTTTTATGTTGGCTATTTGTTTCATATTATTCATGTATATATCTGTAATTTTTCAATCAACATTCAGATAGGAAAATTACCCTCTGTTCTCACAATGGTAGACACTGTAAATACACAAGAATCCTATTTTTAAATATGTATGCATGAGAGACGACTGTTTTTAATTATATGTTTTCACAGTTTTGAATTTTTTCATACATCTTTAAGATGGTTCATGTCACATTTTGCTACACAGGTCTTTATATTCCACTGTGACTTAAAAGTAGTCTATTACCAAAAAGAATATCTGTCTAATCAGTGTGTCTTATTATAGAGATCTATCTTTTCTGGATTTACTGACACTTTTTTCTTTTTTTCTCCATAAGCTATCTTAGTCTATCACCTTGGCTGATTTTGTCTTCCTAGAGAACAACTGACAGAGAGAGATCTTTATTCTGGGGGCTTATTACCCATATGTTCTTGATTTCTTACTTTCTTGAAGATTTTCTGCATATGTATGCCCTTAAATGTTGGTAAGGAAGGGCTAGAAATGTTCAATATTCATACTAATGAACAAAGTTTGTTAAATATTCTAGTACTGAAAACCAGTGTAGGAAAATAGGAAAGCCTGCATAATCGATTCACACTTTTGGCTGAAAAGCTGACACTATTGTAATTTCTGATGACAGGACATCATAGTGGGATACAATGGAGTGAACTGAAATGCACCTTGAGGTGGAAGGTGAAATCCTGGCCCCCATTTAAATTAATTCAAAGCTCGTTGGAGCAAGTTTTTATTGAAGATGTCTGGTATCATCAAAGGTATCGTTCTATTCATCTACGTTGACTTCTAAAAGACTGGGCTAAGTCTTTGAAGACATCACAAGCTCTTTCAATCCAACCACTGAAAGGGTTATCAAGCACTGAAACGAACAGGCTGTGCAGGGAAGTGTCTGAGTGGCCATCCCTACAGGTATTTAAAATACTGTAGACATGGTGTTTAGGGACATGGTTTAGTGCTGGAGTTGTCAGTGTTAGGTTTATGGTTGGACTCGATAATCTTAAGGGTCTTTTCCAACCTAAATGATTCTAAGAAAGTAATTTGATCAGGCAGAAGAAGATCTTTTTAGCAACGGCACTAATGATTCCAACCCTAAATACCTACTGTGTCATCGGAAAGAGATTGTATACTGCTTCTGGTTTCAAAGCAAGTTTCAACTTGATGCTTAAGCTACCCTACAGAATGAGACCTACGTTTGAAAGACTAAGGTGCTGAAAATAAGTATATGGTTCATATCCCTGAGTAGAACAGTCTTCTTTAAACTCCAGGCTGACTGAGGAACCATTAATCCTTCTGACTGTGCAGTATCTTGACAAATGAATTTTTTTAATTCTGGGAATTCAAGAATAAATTGTTAATGAGACAACAACAATGGCACTGCTTATGTAATTGTTTAACAAGAAATTTCAGAGTGAAATGTGTGCTGAAGATTCCAGCTTCTGAGTCTGACTTCCACGAGATAAGAAATCATCTCTGTTGCCATATATTTCTTCTGACTGCTAGCCTCTGAATGATTTAAACCAGAAGCAATGGTGTTTCTGAAAGCACACTGTGAACCCTCTTGAATTACACTGTGCAGATTTATGAAAAAAAGGAAGAGTTGTAGTGCTGCAAATTCCTAAAACTTAGGTCTCTTCTCATAAACATTGCTTGCACTACTTTTCACCATAGAAAAAATTATCATCCCCTCCAGTATTAGTCTTCCTAAAGCATGCTTGTGCAATAATGATCATCGCATTAATAATGTTTTAATTTCGTTCACTTTTTCTATTGCTACGGCAGAACAGGTTATATAATTCATTACTAATTATTCTGAAATAGAAAATATGTATAGGTTTAATTTACATAGTCTTTAAATTGTCATTCTCTGAACTAACTTGTAAAAATGAAATAAAAATGGTAGAGATGACATTTACAGTTGATCTGTAAAATGGGGTAGACCTTTGATGAAATCCACTTTGAATAAATGTGGTCTTTGCACCTATTAGGAATGTGGATTTTGCATGAAATACTAAGTGGTAAATTATTCTGCATAGTCTGGGCTTCAATGCTCAACATATTGACAGCTTTTTAAAAGGCAGAACGATTCAGTAGCATAAGTAACAGGGCATCTGTGAAAAGAAATGAAACATAATTAAGATGACATATTTTACTTTAGTAACAGAACATCAGCTATGCTCATGAAGAAGAGTGCAACAAGAATTCAGGCTATTCTGTGTGCTTCAGCGAGGTAACTGGTTGTCGTTACGCTCTACTGCTGCAGGGTAGGATAGGGTCTGTTTTCGGTGAATTCTCACGGGCTCCAAGTGTGTTGCATGCACCGTTTTTACATGATTATTTTAACACATCACTGCCTTGTATAAACAAATTTAGGAGTTATTATAATAAAGCCAGATATGTTGCATAACTGAGCAAATTCTGACTGCACTGTGTATCCAATGGATCCAAAATATGAAATTTCATTATGTAGTCAGTCTCTTTGTGTAAGCACAAATGTAATCCTCCAGTCAGGGTTCTTCTGGGACATTGGTTTTGTCTCTTCCTTTTGAAAAAGACTCTATGATTTTGAGCTCTCTACCCTCTCCCCGGACTTTATGGAGTATAATATCTGTGAGCTGCAGGAAACTATTTTGTCAAGAACATTTAAAAACATGTATATCATTCTTGATCCAGATATCGGTATCCACAGCCCCATCCTTTTCAACCCTCCAAATTTAACTGTAGAGTTTCAGGGCTGAAGCCTTAGAATCATAGAATCATTTAGGTTGGAAAAGACCCTTAAGTTCATCGAGTCTAACCTTGATAAGGCATAGTCCAAATCATCCTCGTCTAAACTGAAAAAGTGAGTCCTTTGGCAGCGAAGGATGGGAAATGACACCATTCATCAGCCTGTGGGTTTGCTATCTCCATGTCTTTCTTTTGCTAAATGTCTTTTAATGAGATAATTTCAAAAAATACAATCAGTTTACTTGAAGTATGTTTTCAAGTATGTGACTCAAAATTTTGCTTGACACTTTGATATATGTTTATCTCTATGTTAAAAATCTATGAGGAAATTACAGAAGATAAGTAGGGGTTAATTTGGTTGCAGGCAGTCTTATTTAAATTATACTCCTTAAAAGAAGGGTAATAAAATTCTATTGTCACAGTAATCTGATGGGAATATAGAGGTGGCAGTGACACATTTATTGCCTCTCAAATGACCTTTGTGTCAAACCTCATGCATTGATTAATTTTTAGACAAAAATATTTGGCTTTATTTACTAGTTCACCCAAGAGCTTCACTTATACAATGCCACTCATTTTCTTTTGTGTTCGGTTAAACTGACAATCGAAGAGTTGTTTCAGTTCTGTGTGGCTTTTACCTTTTGAACATAAATATGAAGGAAAACGTGGCAGAGTTGAAAAGCTGTGGTAGCAGATGGACTTAGCAACATCCCTTTGCCTTTTTTGAATCGAACTGTGGCAGCAACCATCTAAATTGAGGCTAATTAAATACAATATTTCTGCATAATTATACAATAAAGATTTCTAGTGCCAGAGTCTCTGCAGTTTTGTATGGTTGTCTATAATTTCTTGGTTAAGAGAGTAATTTATTCTCAATGCTAATTGATGATGAACAGGTTATTAAAGTTGGATTGTATGCCACTTCTTGCTGTATTCCCTTTAATTTTAAATAAGATTGGAATAATTCTAAACAAGAAGTTGGTGCCAGCATTATAAAAGGATGATGTATAAAACTGCAGACCTTTTCTTACGCTGTTGATTGATAACCACTGATGAAATTACAGCAGTGCCATAAACATTTTAGTGTGCATCATAAAGATTTTTCTTGTGTAACATTACCCACATGGTATAGCTAGTTTAAGGTTGGAGTTTCAAAAGCAGTCATCAGAAATTAACTTTAATAATAAGTTCTAAGTGTTTTAAAAGCTAAAACTAATGAAAGTTACAATGTTATCCATTTATATTCTTTAAGAAAATCTTTTAAAATTTTCTGTGACTTGACCTTTGTTTTATGACAAGATATCTGAAAGGTTGATTTGTATGATTCATAGCTATAATTATTATACTGTATGAAAAAAAAGGAAGTTGATGGATTTTTCAGAGCTATTTCATTTTTTAAAAATAAAGAAATTAAGAATACTTTAAAAAAATCTTTGTAATTCACCATCTAAAATGTTTCCTCCCAGGTCAGCCGTAGAAAAAAATGAATCTTTGCTGAGTATACTGCAAGTATAAGCCTCAAGCAGCAACTCAGCATGTGTAATTGTTTAGGTGCATAGTGGAGATCCATAATAACCATATGAATTGAGTAAATTTGCCTAAATATGAAACAAAGATACATACATTACTATTAAAAAGTTGGTATTAGTGGGATTTCTAGTTGTCTATACAAAATGTGCCTGCATTATTCCAATCCTAAAGTGCACACACCCTTATTCGGTACTTTTGCATGGTATAGGATTCCAAGTGTTTGATGGATGAAAGAGGTCTTATAAGGAAACATGTTATTATTTATGCTATGTTCTCCTCTTGAGAATTCTGGTTTGGGTTTTCAAAGGAACCTGAGTAACTCTTTCTCCCACTGAAACCTTAAGGATTTTATTCTTATTTATACTAAAAGACTACAGACTGTCCTTGCAGTAGAAAGGAACATTAATTTATATGTGAATCTTACCCAGTAGGTTTTGTATCCCTGTGTTATTTACGCTTCTTTGAAAAGTCAGCCTAATGCAAGCAATCTTATTTACACAAAGAGAATTCCCATTAAAGCAGGCAAGGCTGCTGAAATAAACTAGGTCTATTCATGTAGAATAAGATTCTATCGCTCCCTCTAGGTTTATAATTTACAGACATTTAGCTCTTGCCTTTGAGGGCTAAATGTCTTGCTCTTCTCATTTTCTTCTCAATATACTTAACAGTTAAGCTGGTTTGTTGTTTTGGATTCAAGCACAAAGGAGGAAAGTTGATTTACAGATGAATTGGGACGGTTCTTACCTGCTGTTATTTCTCACAAGCCCTGTTGTTTGGTTAAGTTTAGAAGAAAGTTGCAGTTACTCTTCCCATGAACCCTTGTGATTCAGCACACTCCTCAGGTACAGGCCTACTCAGAGGAAAAATTGTCCATGCTATGGACATCTAATGTCAGGCTCGTTGTACTTATGTTATTGACCTGTGCAAGTGAAGAAAGTCCTCTTCACATGCATGCATGCTGCTTACATGTGGTTAAGATGGCCCTGATTCATAATGGTGTGTGCGGAGTAGTAATTGTGAATGTAATTATTACCTTCTGTGAAGAAATTGCTAAAGCAAGGAGAACATAGCGCAAACGAGTTACGGTCTGCTTTGCATTTTGTGAGCCGTAAAGAATATTTTTAAAAGAAAGTAAAAGTAAAAAAAGTAATTCATGACATATTTATTAATACAGACTGAACAGATTCCCATTAGAAATAATTATCTTATTTATGTAACGAATCCTAAAAGGTTGTAAGCATGTGTTTGCATTAAGAATATAATTCTGACCGAGAAATTTGGGCATTATTAAAGGACCAAAGGATGAAAGGACTCTTTGGGATTCTTTTGGGATGACCTTATATGTGTGTGGTTATTTACTTTTGTTCAATTTCCAGGAGCCCAAGTGTTTAGAGAAGTGCTATTAACTATTCATGCTTTGCCTCTGTTACAGTTTAAACAAGACCAAGACTAGCAGCAGTAGTTTTCTCATTTTATAAAATCATTTTGTGAAATAAATCACTCAAAGCTTGAGGGTTTTTTCATACTGAGTCTCATCCCTTAGGGAACCTTTCATACACACTTTATAACTTCCTGAAAATAGGGAGATTATACACAGAATAAATAGTAGACAGCTGTGAGCTATGAGTTTATAATGCCAGTAAAGGGATTTGGTGATCTCATAAACCAGAAAAGCAAAGTTTGAGCATCTTGAACACTATTCAGGCCCTCAAAATGGAATGAGCGTTCTGTAATTCAACTCAATTTTTATTTGGTATAACATATGGGTCTGCGTAAATAATTCATACTGACAGGATGGAGTCCTGTGACCTTACAACAACTCCCATATCATCTCTAGACTAGTAGCACTAACCATTTCATTTCTGTTTTCCCCTTCATTCTCTCCTCTTTTACTTGCCCTTCACGCTATAGTGCTGCTTTGTCATACAGTCATTAACTTATTTCCTTTTCAGAAGCACTTCAAATGCTGGTGCTGAACTGGAGCCAAAATGCCTAGCCATACCCGTACTGGCGCAAGTGCAAGGAACACTTTGAATTTCTCCACAGAGCGCTTACGAGCAGTCTGGGTTCTAAGGGGGCATGATGGTTACAGATTTCATGCAGCTAGCTTGGTCTGAAAAAGTGATCTAGCTGAATCAATAAACCCTCACGGGACCCAAAGTGCTGTGGAGCATGGTACAGAGATGCTTTCATAGCCCTGCTAGGCCCAGCTGACAGTCACTTGCACTTACTAGCACCAGCTCAGCCCTGGGATGTGGACTGATTCCAGAGCCAGGTTTTTCTGCACGATGCATACAATGACCTATCATAGTCAAGTTTTCCCATTTTCTGAAGTTTCAGAGTCTCTTAAGTGTCACTTAGGCAGCTAAAATGGTGGACATCCCATTTATCCAAAAAGATGCAAACCCAAATCCCTGATGTATGTTACAGTAATAGTTGTAATAAGTCTAGACATTATAAAAGCTATGTGGAGTCGCAGTGATACTTCATTTCCCAAATGTAAATTATTTTAATCTGAATTTATTCGTATCTTCCTGTTGTAAATGTTTGGGAAATTGTATTAAAAGTTACTGAACAGTAAATAAGTATCAAGAAAATGGTGGAAAGAACAGGCTTTTTAATCTGTTGCATAAGTTAATAAGATCTGATAGTAAAAGGCATAAATAAATACCAAATTGTAATTCCCATTAGCGACAATTCAGACAGATAGTTACTTGATAAGACGTTAAGTAGTGTCTTGGCTATAATTTGCTATCTTGGGTGAGGTATTTGCACAGAATTGTTTCATGCTTGTAAAATTAAAATTGCTTCTAACTGTGAGAACTTATTCACAGTAATGCTGCAACGGTACTTGTCATTTCAGGTGAGCGCACAGTTCTTTTTCTCCAGAGCTTTCCCAAATTTCGTGCAATCAGCTGGAATTCTAAGATAAAAAAGGTATTTTTTTAAATAAAATGTCTTAGTACACTGCACATCGTAGTTTACCCTTATTCTGAATATGATCAGGAATATCCAGCTGACCTAACCAAATGAAACACACTCAGCTTCAGGCAGAATTATGATTTTCAGAGGGGAATTCATTAACCTAAGCCTACTTTTATGAATCTGAAATTTCAATATAATATTCTAGTTCAGGGTAACATTTGATCAGCATTTCAAAAATTTCTATCAAATGTGCGTAGTATGGTTTCTCACACAAAACATGAACTCAAATCCGCTTTTTTTGTTAGCTGGGCTCTTGGAAGAAGACAATTGCTTATTGAACCATTATAGTAAAAACTGTTCTGACAGCTGTACAGGGAAATCATCTTCTGCTCTTAAAACAGTTATAAGCAGTACTGGTTGGAGATTTTCCAAGAGAACAGTTTTTTAATCTCAAAATGCTGATTCTTTCAAATACTTTTGAGCATGCATCTTGATTTCTGACAAGCAGAATAGCAAAGTACTAGAATTGTGCTTGTTAGGAAGATCTCAATCAACTGTCTCGTTGATTCAGTAATGCTAGTGGGTTTGTGAAAAGTCATGAAGCTAGTGAGAATTTTCTTAATTCCAGCTAACTGCCACCAGATATTCCCAGGAGCTTATTCTCAATAAAAACGCTATTATTTTTCATTGTTTCCAAAACAAAATAATGTAAAATTTAATTTTGGCAGTTTAGAGAAGACCACTTTAAGAGTGATTTCTTTTTCTACTTCCATCCCGGTAAAAAAACAGTATCACTGAGCAAAAATACCTTTTCTTGGAAGCTTTTGTCATCAGTCTTTTCATGTCTAAAACTACAATTTTGTATGCCACGTCCTTTTAAAAAAGATGTAATAATCTCACTAATCCTTTCAGTGTGAACAAGAATAAGGCAAATATCCTCAAATTTTGGAGTTCTTTTTTTCTGGTCAAGGTGTTCTGTATATCACAGTGTGTTAGTGTCAACACCAATTGCAGTGTACCCCCGGGCATCTCAGAATTCTCACTATAACACACAAGCTTTGGAGACCAGTGTGCTGCCTAGGTTATAGAGTGGGTGCTGTAATGACCACAAAGGTAAGGATCATGCTCTCAACTTTATATTCTCTCAGGCATGAGGAAAAGACTCTGCTGCCCCACAACATCATCAGATCATGGAAGGGAGAAGGCCTTAAAATATTAGTGTACAAGAAGGGAGAGATTTTTTATAAATAGCATCTTGCAAATATTATGATGGCATAGCTCCAGTGAAGTCAGTGATAACACGAGTCACGGTGAAATACCTACAGGTCTGTCAGGGAAGAGTCACTCATCCAAACATTTGATTAGGAAAGGCCTATTACTCGTATGAGATGGAGGAGAGCTCAACTCGTAAAACATGGGATTCTGAATCTAGGAATTATTTCTGGGTTTTAAGGTGGAAGAACCTTCCAACTTGTTAAGGGTATAGAAAGCATGGAGCTACGTTATTTAGACTGTGCCAATAGAGGTAGATGAAATTATGCTAATCTTCCAGTTACAGGGTATAAAATTATGTACTATTTGAGAAACATCGCATTCTCAACAGGGTTTTCAGCAAGTTGGTGGCCAAAAGCTATCTTAATGGGACAGCTGGCTTGAAAAATACAGTAAAAATGACAAGGGAAATAAATGAACAATTAAGTAAAATGAAACTTGGATGAAAGCATAAAATGAACTTGCAAAAACTGAATCCCGAAGAGATTGTTAAACCCCATTTTAAAGGCACAAAGTCAAGAGTTATGATTTCTCACAGAATTCTTAGCTCCGTCCTTTTTGGCATCTATTGTCAGTCATTTAAAAACCTAGAACACCATACAAGTTAACTAGATTACTAGTGAAATATTTTGGCACAATTGAGCCATGAGAAATCTTGACTGAAAAAGATACGTAAGAATTTTCTGCTTAGCTTCACTGTATTCATTTTCACAAATATGACGGAGCCATCACAGAGCACAAGGTACTTGTTTTCTATTAAAACTATATACAACTTTTTGGCTAATTAAAGAAAAATTAAGGAAAACTTAGTTGCTGGGTTATGTCCAGATTAGAATTATGCCTGAAATATACCTGCCTCTCGCATGTGTGTATTTTGGGTGGGACATAGCAGTTTGTTGCTGTCCATGTGGTGGAATTTCTTTGTCCTGTTATATTAAAAAATTTAGAGAAAAATACTCTGCTCAAAACATTAAGACTTTGGAAGAACATGCTTACAAGCAGGTAAATTTAAGTCTGACCATAGGAATTTTTTGTCTCCCAGAATAATCATACTGTCTTTACTTTACGTACTTGCACCCACATGTGCATGGGTAGAACTTTTCTTTACATAAATTCCACCACGTTCAGGGTCAGATCCAAGATTTCTGTACTTTGATTCAGTTTTTTTATTAGTAGCTTATGGCATGTAGTAAATGACAATGGTGAGTGAGATGGCAGGTTGGTATTAGACACATACCTGTATTTCTAACAATCCATTTACGAAGAAGTCTGTTCCCTAAGAATCTGACTGAACATATGGTAAGAACTTCAGTAGGCAGAGTGAACCAAAAGAATGATGGTAGAATTATTTTAAAGGAAATTGTAAACCTTTCTTTTATCTGTTCAGTGCCACTGTCAATGATGAGGTTTTATATATTGTTACTGTATCAGTTCATTAATATCAGCACACTGGTTTAAATATTCAAGAATAATAATTAAGATCTGCAAGCAAATTGAAGATAGTGGAAGGAGGTTTTTAAAATATATCATACCCTTTATAGTGCAAAAATGTAATCGTCTGCAGTGTGGAAATACTTGAGTATTCAGACATCTTCACTGCAAATTGCTGCTGAAAAAAAGTACGAAACATGATAACAAAGAAATGAAAAAAAGGTGAGAGATTTTAGGCACTGAGCCTCTGACTTCAAAGTATGATAAAGAAGTGACAGAGAAAAAAGAAATACGTATGATGGTAGTCTAGAAATGTTACAAATTAGGACATGCACTGAATCTTAGGAAGATCTGACTGAAGAGCTGTCCTCTTTATAAATAATGTTACTATGTAGAGACATATTTGTAGAAGACCGGAATCTTTCTTGCTCTTTCACCATGAAGCGTTAGAATTCTCGAGGCACATGAATATTGTGGTCAGAGATCTTTGATGTGATGAGCATATCATAATAATATTTGAAAAAAATTTCTGTATCAGGGAAGTCTGCTAATAATGAATTACAGCATAGAATCATAGTAACAGCAGGCATAAAATTCTCGAGTATGCCAGTGAGGCAACATGAATTACAGCATAAAAAGCTTTGAAATAGTGGGAGGACAGGTTCACCATCTGATTTATTTGAACCTTTAAATGAAGCTCATGGGCAAAAATGACAGACCAAATTCAGAAGTGGCTTGTTCATTAATGTAACTTACATGACAAAAGAATAAAATTTAGAGCAGCTCAAAACCAGTAACTGGACAAAGGAGAAATTTTCTGCATTCTGGCAATCTTCTCTCAGTTGCTGCTTTTTAAACACAGAAAACCTTTTTCCTCCATCATACGCGTTACATTTATTTTTCAATGTCACACTGTTTCACAACATCTTTGGCTGCAAAGGGAAGAAAATAGAAAACTGAATAAAAGAATAGGAAAACCTGCTATTGGAAAGAGAAATCACAATAAAGCAGAGAGAGAGGGAGGGAAAAAAAAAGACTCAGCAAGAAATTATGCTCTTATAAAATAATAATGTTTTGCCTATCCTTTGAATTTATGGAGCATTTTTGCTTTCAAAATACCTTTAATTCAAGGGTATTTTGCTAACCTCTGTATTACAATTTGAGAAATTAAAAATCCAAGAGAGAATGCAGCCATAGTCTTTTAAAATGTAGTGATTATATTTTTTTCATGCCTCAGTCATAGTGTTCCAACTTGAAGGAATATTTGATTTTCGGGAGGATTTTGGATGCTTGATTTCAGTTCATAGTAAAGTGTGTTTATGGTTACTGAGTTTCAAAATACTGGCTGTTGTTCAGTAGATCTAAAGGCTTTCCTCAGTACAAGAAGGGAATGCACTCTAAAACAAAAGATGACCAAAAAATTTTTAAAAGGCAATTTATATTGGACAATATTGCAGAAAACCTGGACAAAGAGAATTGTAGGGGCTGAATTTATTCTCTGACTCTGCTGTGGTCTGAGAGAGGAATCTGTACATGTAAAATGAAAATTCACATTCTGTTATTCTATAGAGAATTAAAAATGTTAACATAAAGGATAAAATCTTCCTTCTAATCCGGAGTGGATCTGTACAGCATATATATTACATATTCTGCACTTGTCCCAAAAACAGAGTTCTTTCAGAAAGAAAGATACAGCTTGGACTTTCAAAACTGGAACAAGTACTCATTTGGGACTTAGAAGGATATGGAACAGTATCTCACTTGAGACGGCAGTGGAAATTTTGTGTTTGGAAAAGCTCAAACTAGACAGACATAGATACGCATTCTGGAGTCACATCTGAGTGACTGTAAAATCAAGAGAAACGGTCTCAGTTGAGAAAGTGTTTGCTTGGTTTTAAAGATTAAGCTTGTTACAGAAACTGTCAGAATTTGACATGGTTCTAAATTTTCATTGAGAAATGCATTCTGTGTACAAATGTTTGTTTTGATTTTTAATACAGTATTTTATGGAATCATCAATGTGGGTAGTAAGATCAAGCAGTTCAATATGTAAGCAGGTCTTTAAGATAATTATTTTAAAATGTATTGCTCAACATTAAAAATACATTCAATTAAAACAAAAGTCTGAATACAGGGTTTATCAATGACTTTAATACATTAATAGTTTATATTAAAATGATGTCATTTGTGTGTGAGAAGACACCCAATACTAGGTAGAACACTACATTCTGTAGGCTTTAATTAGTTCATCATACACACACTGTTTCAGAACCTGAATCCTAATAGACAGCTAACAGATAAATAAGGTTAATAAGAAGCGCTAGAACTGAAAAAGATACTGATATGAAATGCATTTTTCAGCTTCACTGTGGGTGTGCAGTTGAGGGGTAGATGATAGGGGCACCTCCTGAGATATTTCTCCACAGTGAGGATCCTGAAATGGAGAGTCGTCATTCTCATAGCCAGAGTATAAGTGCAACGTATTCCCTCTCACTCTTAACCTACGTAATATAAATATTTTAGGCTAATGAATTAGGTATATTAGATGCTACATAAGAATAGCCTTTAAATTTGCTCATCTCGGGAAGAATCTTTTGCCTTATTTGTTCTTTTCAGTGGTACTTCTGTGTCAAAATTTATCAATTTTTTATAATTTCAGACTCATCCAGGGTTTGACCTTCAGTACTTGAATGCCTTTTAATGTCAGAGTTATAGTGCATCTGGCATCATAAAATAAGTGATAGTAAATCAAAAGAAAGAGTTGTGCACAATGAAATGTATCTCAAATTACTAAGAGCTACTTATTTAATTATGTATTTCTCTAATGCCTTGTAAACAAGTCCATACCTTTTAAGCACCTATCCCAAAATGGGCAAGGTAAGTGGCAAGTTAAATGGGGCTTTTTCATGGGTTTAATTTCCTTAGACAAAAACACATTACCCATACGCAGTAAGAATGAGAGCAGGTTTTTTAGTAGGTCAGTGATATTAGAATGAAATGCAAATGCACAGCTAAACTACATAACACAAATGCTGCTGTTTACTCTCTTGGGCATTACACTGTTTGGTGTAATGTTTTTCTAACATTTTATGAAGCTTTCCAATTAAATATTAATGCATCTTCTTCAAAGAGAAACAAAGATTTATAACCCTAAAGTGAAAGAGAGAGGAAGAGAGAATTGATAGTGCAGTTGGGAAGGAGAATTCTGCATGAGCTCTGAACACTCTTCTCATTTATTTGAGAAGCTAAATATACCATATAAAACAAAATATGTAAATATATAAGCTATGCTCTAATTGCAGGTGGTGCATGGTCATATGTGGTGGATTAGGATCTTTCTACTCCGGTAACAAACTGTGCTGTATCAACGTTTTATTTTTAAATACCTCTTCAATGTTTTCCATTTCTTACGTTTTAAATACCTTAAACATTCAGGGGAAAAAACTCCAATTAAATTAGACTCTAAAGTTAAAGCAACTAATATATTTTTGTATTTTAAAATTCAGTTGAACTTGTAATAAATAATTTACTTAAGCAGTGCGAAAAGGAAGTGATAACCACTCTTGCCTTTTGGCAAGAGCGGGTGCGTTGTATGCCTGATTCATCAGCACTAGACGGCAGTAACTCATGTATATGAAACAGACTGTAACGTTTTCCAGTTTACTTGAGGGAATGAGAAATGTTTAAGATTCTGCATACTCCTAGACATTCTTCAAGGTTACCAGAAGGCATAAAGACATGTTCTGAACCTGAGGTCAAATTCATAGGAAAAAAATGCAGAGAGAAAGACCTATTATTTGTAAACTTCTCATTGCAAAGAGAGGGAGGGCAGGATTCTGTGATTGTGTCAGTCTGGACTTCTTAAATATTTTGTTTTCTCTGCCCCCTTTAAAAATATCTATTTAGGAATGATATGTCAGGACAACACAAAGTAATTAATGAGCAGGACTGTTGCTTAAGATGCAGCGGTGTGAAAAATGCCTCATCGCTGTAGGTCAGATTGAGGCATTGTACAGAGAAGACATAGAAGCTTTGCTAATGAGCAGCACTTCTGTTTGTCTTCTTGGATTTCTTAATGTTTATCATTGTTATCTATTTATGCACATTTCTCATATTCTACAGTCCTCCTGTCAGACACAGGGATGAACACGGGAGTAAAATTCTATTCATTCACAACCACATGTTGCCTGCTCTGCGCTCAAGGTAACAGGAGAAGGGTGAACCCTTGCCTGTCTTGTATCTCTCTGATCATGATTTACTTTCACTCATTTAATGTTGACCTGGATAGGAATGATCAGTGCAAAATGGTTTGCCTCTTTAGATGTATGTACCATAGGAGAAGGACAGAACCTGAACTGATCTGGCACAGAACCATCAAATCCATTTTAATGGGCAGTTGCTTATGCCTGAATCAGCATATTCCCACATCTTATAAGAAGAAAATACTAGAAATAAAAAATTTCATAGATACTTACGTTCAGATATGTTCCAATAAATAGTGGCAGTCATCAGATTTGTGTATTGTTATTCTGTTTGCAAAAGTTTTAATATTAAATTAATTATTCCCTTGAGTAAAACCACAGGAGGAAAAGAATGGCTGACATCACTACCTTCTTTCTATCCCCCAAAAAAAGAAACCATCTGAAAAATAGAGAGTATCAAACTGTTAATTAAAATGTCAGGAGCGTCACTGCATGCTTGATTCAGGTACAAAGCAGAGAGGGGGAATTATACACTGAGTCCATGCAGAAAGTTATCATTAAATGGAACTGAATTCATTTAAAGATAGGCCTATACTCAAAAACACAAGAAGAATGGCAGCAGAAAACATAACTGTTTCTCCATTCTGTGATTTCTCTGTGTAGTTTTTTAATGATGTTGGAAAAGCAAAATTTATTAAAGACTTATTAAAAATAAGTCATCATGAAATAGCAGAGTGTTTGAGACCGTGCTTCCCTGAGAGCAGAACGTCAGGAAGAAAGAGAGCTAGCAACCTGGCAACTAGTGAAACAAGCAGCAGCAGCTTCTGACACAGTAGAAAAAACATTCACTCCTCTGCCTTTGCTGAAAAATACCAGAGGAGCATCAGACACACCACATGTTAGGGAATCATGCCCAGATCCAGTCCAAGGCTTGGAATGGAAAGAAGATTGCTTCCAGGGAAGAGGAGATGGTTCACTTGTTAGTATCACTTTAACATTATGACCTTTATGGGCAAAGCCCATTATTGTAAAGGTTATTTTTGCTTCTGTAGAGGGGAAAAAAATTGGTTGATCAACATTGCTGACAGCAAGACTGTCATTTTAAAAATTAGGTTGTAATGAATATGAGCTTCAGAAGACGACTGCGGAGTAGGTCCCATCTGCTTCCCTCAGGACTGCAGCATGAAAGGGAACAGATGGGCATGAATTATGCCAAAAATGGCTGGGAGAGGCTAGACAGCTCCATAGTCTTATTCTGTGTTATCATCAGCCACTCTAAGATCCCATGCCTACATCCATCTCTCAGTGTACTGCTGCTGCTGGGGAAATGAGGGAAGGGTGCGTGTGATTGGAAGGAGAGATAACTTGGAACAGGTTGTACTACAAATACAATTCTGCAACATTCAGCTATAGCTCAGGTGCTAATTTGGTTGCTAATTCTGGTTTTTCCTCTTTTTTTGTCCTGAAGTTCACATGAGTACCCTTACATTCTGAATAGTCATGAGAAAGCGATACCTTTTTTTTTTCCTGCACAGCTATGCAAAAGGTGGGTGCTCGGGAATAAGATCTTAGCCTCCAAAATCAATGTCATCTTGACGTGTCCTTGGGTTGAGTCAGGATTTTACTCTCTGCAGATGTCTTCTGATACAGTGGGTTTATCATACCCAGTTCTGGAATGAAGTGAAATTGCATTGCAAATGGTAGACTCAGGAAGGTGGCCCCTCTCCAAAGCCATTGCAGATGAGGAGCACAATTCAGTTGCTTGCCCGCTCTGACACAGACAGTATCAAAAGTTTCTTAGATTTTTTCATGTGCTTTTGTTTGTGTTTCTCCAATTAAAAATCATGCTTACATATTGTGTGTTGCCTACTTTTAAAAGCTCTATTATAGTAATGTTGTGTAATATTATCCAATGTCTATGCCTGAGGTTTAACCGTTGAAATGTGGTTTGGGGAAGCAGAAAGATTGGAACCCCGATTAAAACTTTGCCTAATTTTAAATACACTCTTCTTCACAGTTGATGGCTGCTAATCTATTTGAACTTGCAGTATTTAGTCTTTCTTAAACAATGATTGGTGATTGGTAGCCATTTGTTAAAGTGTCAGAGACAGCCTTCCACAGTGGTCACAGCGTCCTTTTGAAACCAGGCATTTACTCTTTTCTAATATCATTTTATAGTCCATAATACACAAAAGGCAACTCATGCAATTAATTGTTATTATCTTAACATATTCCTTCTGTATTTTAAAAGCATCTCATAGATCTTTTGCATCTCTAGTTCTTTTCTGGCTACGTACAGTACAAAGTGGCTAAAGCATAGCTCTAAGTTAAACTGTTTAGTAGTGGCAAGCCTGGCTAGAGCACAATGGCGTTCAGGCTGGTCATCTCTACCTTGTTTTTTGATGTTTGTACTCCAGTTAGTATTTCACTCAATACCTGAGCTAAAACTAGCAATTTAAATTGTTGATACTGTTGATTACAGTGTAGGAAAGCTCCTTGTTAACCACTGCAGGCCAAGCCTGATAAATTAAAAACCATTCCAGGGCTTCTAAGTATGTTTTTTTTTTCATCCGTGTTTGCTTTCTTGTTATCTTTATATCTAGAATTTCACAGTAAGACTATTTGTCTACATGATAAAAGACCGTGCTAGCATTTGCACGATAAGTGTTGTAAAAGTGTCAGAAAATTTCTCTATCTTCCATTTTTGAAAATAAAGACTGTTCTGTCTTTTGACAGAACATATGGGTACATATTGTATTGATTTCAATACTCAGTAAAACAATAGTTTGAGCTATAATTTATTCTATGAAAAAAGGAGGGAAATTATCATCAAGGTTGCGTGTGATGCTTGTCAGTTGTTTCACAAAACATTTTTTCAAAAACCCATTGTAGTCACAGGTGTCTTAGGGAAAGCAAAACTAGACTTGGGACAGAAATCTTATTTAACACTTAACAAGTGAGGTCTGTGTTCTATATTTCTATATCTGTATGTGAGAAGTTGTTTGCTTTCTGAAAAGATTAGTATGGTATCAGTGCGCCTTACTATTTGGAAAAAAATGTAAATGGGAGACTGTATTCTAGGAACCAATGGGCAGCTACAATCATTAATCAGTGTTTTTGCTTCTTGTCTTCTCTGTGTTGTGAAGTCAATGTTTTACACTTTGGCTGCCTCAAGGTCTACATATACTTCAGGGTTTCATTGAACTAGCAGTACACTAGTGTAGAAAAATAACCCATTTGGGTTTTTGCCATGAAAAATGTGAAGTCAGTCTTTGAACATTGACTAAAATCTCATTACTTTGGTGGCAAATGAGGCATGAAACATATTGTCAAAAATATAGAGCCCAAAATATAGTGGCACTAAATATTTTATCTTCATGGAATGTACTACAAAAGGTTTGAACTCTAAATCAGAGAGTGCACTTAGGCACACAGCATCATTCATCAAGTGCGCAGTCTTCGTTGCAAAATTTGTCCATGATGGCAGCTTTAATGAAGTTCCATAATTTCTTTCAACCTCCAAAAACTATTATTTCAGCTGTACGAAGGCATAAATCTACCACCAACACTTCAACTCTGGCCTTGCTCAAGGCTTACATTATTGACTTCACGGTGAGATTTCATGGTAATCTTTCATGTCTTCCCCATTCCTGTCTGGATGTTAGATGCGTAATATCAACTTGCTGTTCAGACATAGGTGATTGGAAGGAATTGCAGAAGTGGAACTGAAAAGACAGTATTGGTTGTTTGAGACTCTGTGATGTGGCTTTCTGAAGTGTTCCTGAGGTATTTGCACTTGTGTTCCCTTTGATCTCCATAGTAGAACAGAATTCTGTTACTATGTGGCTGAACCAACTTAACAGGACAACTTTATTTGTTATATCAAATATTTAAGAGTTGTGGGTCTGGGAAACAAGCCGTAAGTAGTCAGACAATGAAATGGCTAACTGATCAATATAAACAATTGTAAAAAATTCATTATCTATGGACAGTGCTCTTTGAAGAATAATGTTTTGTTTATACAAAACACCTCTCATCTCTGTAGGTGACTGATAAGACTTACTTCAGTCATACACATGTAGTACTCAATATATGGCAGTTCACAGAAAATCATAACATCTCACAAGCATAGCATTGATTTTTTTTTTTTTTCCCCTCCAGTGTAGAAATTAGGTATGCTGTGACATGGGAACCAGAAATCAATATAAAATACATATGCTTTGGAGAGGGGAAAAAATGGCATTCTGAACTTCCTGAATGATAATGAACATACAATGCATAAAGCCATTTTGCTGTCATTGTAAGGAAATAATCTCTCTAACTGTCTTGAAATATATTTGTTGTTATTTCTCTGTGCTGTTTGTACTCTTCATACTATACAGATACCTGTCTCCAACCATCATGCATTAAACTTTAAGGGGAAATAGTCTAGATATCAGGCAAAGTGCTTGCAGCCAGCATGCATTGAAGTAATTTACTAAAACCACAGTGCAGATGGATGAAATAAGAGGATTTCAATATGAATAGAAAGTTACAACTTTGAAAATTGTTTTATTGTAAAAATTGCAAAATTTGACAGCTGTATACAATGGTTAACTGAACCCACCACTGCTTAATATTCAAAGCCAGAAAAAAGTTTAATTTTTATGCTATAGGATAGGCTTCATGCCCCCATAATTTAAGGAGTGCTTAATTAAAATAGATCTGCTTCCATTTTAAATAGGGACTGGATCTGTAAGCTGTAAAAAAGATTAAACAAATCATCAAAATGATCAGGGGGATGAAAGACCTCTCCTATCAGGACAGACTTCAGCCTGGAGATGAGAAAGCTCCCAGGGGACCTTATTGCAGCCTTCCAGTACCTGAAGGGGGCCTACAAGAAAGATGGGGACAGACGTTTTAGCAGAGCCTGTAGTGATAAGACAAGAGGGAAATGGTTTTAAACTGAAAGAGGGCAGATTTAGAATAGATATAAGGAAGACATTTTTCACAATGAGCGTGGTGAAACAGTGGCACAGGTTGCCCAGAGAGGTGGTAGATGCCCCATCCCTGGAGACATTCCAGGTCAGGTTGGATGGGGCTCTGAGCAATTTGCTCTAGTTGAAGATGTTCAAATGCTCACAACAGGGTGGTTGGAGTAGGTGACCTTAAAAGTCCCTTTCAACCCCAAAATTCTATGATTCTATGATCATAACCTAAAAAAAGAACTTGCACTATTCATATAACAGTATATCTTTGTAGAGGAATTCGTTATGCTTTTAAGAACTGGTGTTATCAGAGTGCTAGATTTTTTTTCCATTTCGCCTTATCTGTGTAAAGACTCAAGATCATCATTTAGACCATGACTGTTTTACAAAACTATTCTATATATTTTCATAGTACCTCGTAAGCAGCAGTATTGTTGCACATGATTACATTAATTTTCAGAACCAATTGTGAAGAGTTGAGCCAAATCTAGCACTTCTTATGTTAGATCACTGGCTAATAGATTTGGTTTCTCCTGCTGTTTCAAGCATTATGTCCTCCTGTGTCATTCAAGTATGAGGGACAAATGTTAATTTGAAATGTGAACTGGTGCAAGTAATTTGGTGTTTTCATTTGTCCACTGGAAGCAGGAATGTTAAGAGACAGAATTAACAACTTTATGTTTGTGCGAATTCTTGCATAAAATACTTGGGTTTACTCTACTCTTCTCGTTATAGTCAGAGCTGCCCTGAGTAATCAAGACAAACATGTTCAAGTTCATTCCATGTACTGAAGCCTCTTCATGGTCAATCCCAAGCTAAAAGCTTACTCAACTTGTGACATTTTTATAGGCAATAAAGAAGTATTAGCAGCTCCAGAGAATATTCACAGTTTATGTGGGCTGAAAGAGTTTTTAGTTAGCTGTGTTTACTCCATTTGCTGTGAAGAGAGGCTATCAAAGTGACTATTTTGAGACTTCAGTAATCTAAAGTTAGGTCGTACAAATTTGATCAAGTGTAGCCATTTATATGAATAACAGATAACCGGGTGGGTGGTTAGGCCTTACATATTCACTGTTTACAGCAAAAAAATGTACTTGCTTTTCCACATCTAAAAATATAGATTCAAGTTTCCAAATACAAAATACTCTGGCAATATGGAAAGGTCATTCTTGAATCAGAGAGTACTTCATTTATATGTTTTCCAAAATTGTTTTCAGTAAAGGTGTCTTATTTTGTTCCAGCTAATTCAAATCTATGTAAGGAATAAAAAGGAACAATAGAATGAGAAAAAAAAAAATCACAAAGTGATTTTCTTCAGTCCCAGCAGAGGGGAAAAGTTGTTGTTTTGGAAAGATAAATTTAACTTATACAATAAATTGCTGCTGAGATTTCTCAGTACCTGTTGTAAAGATGAATCGGTACAAATGGTACATGTTGTGTCCAATAGTAGCTGAATGAAAAAGATGATGGGGTAAACAAATTAATATCACACACTGAAACATTCTCAGCAGAAAGCAAGCCCTCCATTTGCATTCTCCCTAGAAAGTAATGGAATGATCCAGGTAATCCAAGTGGCCTGGTTTGATTCCCAGAAAGGTGGGATAGTTTTAAGTTACTCTGAGTCCCATTTTTCCCTCATTTTTCATGAGTTATATAATCATACCATGATTTATATGATCATACCATGACAAGGGTAGTTCACATGCATCAAAAAAGGCACTTTGTGCATGAAGTAGCGTCCCCCTTAGCAGGTAAGGTTTTCAATTGGTCCTGGTTTTTTATGTCAGTGTTCTGCACCTAGTTCCACTACATATTACTTAAATGCAAACTCAACTAAAAATAAATATAAATGCTGTCTTATAGAGGAAATATTGAAGGCCATAATTTTAAAAGGATGCCATAAAACAAGTTACTCCAGAATTGCAGGTTTGTATTGCTAGATTTTGTGCCGAGATACACAGTTTGATATCTCGTTTGATGTGTGAGCATCTGTGTAAGAAGGAGGAGGAAGGAGCTTTTATACACAATTTTCTCCTATTCATTGAAAATATTCCATGTCTACTGTTAGAATGTAGATGTAAAAATGTCCTGAGAAGGTTAGAACGGGGCAAGCTGGAGTTCTTGACCCTCCTCAGCCCAGTGCTTCATGCCTGCTGGTACCTTTCAGGCTGTAAAAGCCCGCAAGAATGAAAGTTCCTTTTTGGACATTTGTAGTGGTTGTACTGTCCATATTCCCTTCTGCCATGACAATTATTAATTAATTTAAAGCTTAAATAGCTGTAAACAAATTTTGCATTATTTTATTCCCTCTTGCTTTTTCAAATTCTGGAAAAATACTTAAAATACTTTATCAGGTAATGCACTATTTTGAACTCTGGACAATTAATTATAAATGTCTGAGAAAATGTACAGGATGAAAGAATTTTATGACACAAATAACTTGGTACAGGTCATAGATCAACTCTTGACAAACAGTAATACCTTGTTAAGCCCTAATGTAGCACCATTTAAATTAGACATCTCCATAAATGTTAAATGTACGCACTTTTGAAACAGAAATAATTTGAAGCCAAGTCTGTTTTTCAGACTAAAACTTCATGAGAAACACATTTTTTGTCTTCTGAGCAATCTGAAATAACAGTATAGGGCACGTGGATGTAAATATTGTATTAAATTATAAGCATAGGCAAGGATCTGTGTGTGATACAAACTTTAACTCTTCTTTTTAATTTGCTATTATCTCTGCCTAATTAATATAGTTTAAAAGGTTGTTGCATAAATCAATGTATGACCCCAATGCAGTCTTGCTAATATCCCTATATCCAATAGATCTTGTTCTGTAATTCCCCTGGAAGAAGTGGGGCATGTCAGATAAATTAAATGAAAAGAACAGATGTAGATTAAGAGTGATGTAAATTTCAAGCCTGCACTTTTAATTTCACTAAATATTATTTTCCATCTTCATGATCACATTACATTGAAATGTGGAACTTCAATTTCCTCTACTATTTCATTTAACAAAACCTTTGTCTCATCTGAGTTCTTGAAGATATGTTAGCTTTAAATCACATTGACTTCACCCTATCCAATTTACATATGCTGAAGAAATAAAAGTCTTTTCAAGAGTTGCCATGGGGCTTCAGAAGCCTCAAAGGAGTATTAAGACCTTGAGTTTAATGTGAACTGCCTCCAACACAAAACACAAATCTTCCCAACAGAATACTAATGGTTTAGTGTACAGTTACGTTTTCTGTGCAAGTTTGTAAAGTAAATAAACAATCCACATATAGGGAAAAAATAACTAAATTATGTCTGAGCATTTGAATTTAGAAGTATGCCAGCTGGAAATAAAAAATGCTTTCTGTAGGCCTGTATTACATAAGAAATGTTATGTGGTTTGACAGATGTACAAAATAGAACACAGGATAGATTAAAGGGGGAATTCAGAGCTCCTCCATGTTTTCTCTAAAGACTGTGTACCTGCAGAACAACATTAGGAGTTTCTCAAAGTCACTGCGAATATACATATAAAATGTTTTGCCTTAGATCTATATAAACAGAAATACTTCCACACTAGATTTACTTTGTTTTATTTGCATAAACATTTTATATTTATTTTGGTTTTTAGAAATCCTAGTCTGTTCTAAAAGTTCAATGGACTTCATTGCATACAATAGCAAAGGGGGAAATGTTTTCCTAATATGACCTCAATCTCATCTCTATAATGGATTTCTCATTATAATAATTATATCCCATTAAAATGTCAGAACTGGTTTAAAAGATATCTAAGGTGACATATCTGTTTGAGCAAACTACCCGGCAGAAACCTTGATGTTAATTTACTTGGCATCATTTAAGGGGAATGGAGACGTACAGGACCTAAAATGAAAATCCTTGTGTGACACAAAAGGCAAGCAGATGACTATATATAGTATTAACACTTAAATAATTGGTCAGTCATGAGTAATTAGGGAGCAGTACAATTACACAAAGAGAAGGTTTGTTTCAAGTGGAGAGCGGAGTGAATGGTTCAGAGTGAATACGCCTACATGACAAATCTAGCCCTGTTTTCTGCTCAGGAGTCATCTGCAAGCAGGCCAGGCTTTAATTCATCTGCTTGGGTGAGATGGCAAACCCCCTCCTCTTACTGGAGTCCCGTTCCTGGGGTGGTGGCGTTTCCAGGAGCAGTTGCTCAGTGTGAGTGGGAGGTAAGAAAGAGTGCCTGAACTATTTGGGCCAGAGTCTGACAAGCTCTTCACACGGAGAATCAGCTTCTACCACAAACGATCCCAGTTGTTTCAGTTCACTAAGCTCATCCTGGTCCAGCTCTTTAGTTAGAAAGATTTCCATTCCTCTGGTGTTCATGAACAAGACACTGTGACGGAGTTTCCTGCCCTTTGTTATCCATTATGTTTTGTGTGCAGTCAGACCCTGATTCAGCAAGTGATTTCAGGATGAATTGAAAGAAGCCCCGTAAGCTGAGTTGGGAAAGATGGTCACACGCACTGTGTTCTGTTGAAATCTCACTTTCTCACCCATGCTGCTTTACTGTTCACTGAGGTGTCTCTGGTGTATGTCCTTTAGAGACAGAAAGCACTTTATAAATGCTGTATCAAAGCAAACCACAATAACCAGAAAACGTGAGATTCTTTTATACATTGATTATTGA
This sequence comes from Phaethon aethereus, assembly GCF_964289735.1. NCBI lineage: Eukaryota > Metazoa > Chordata > Aves > Phaethontiformes > Phaethontidae > Phaethon > Phaethon aethereus. The sequence goes on along the minus strand of NC_138589.1, from coordinate 14,281,051 downwards.
CAAGTCAAGACTTTTAATTCTTGTCTGTAGCTGATCAATTTAAAAATGCAATTTAAGTGTATTTATGTGTATTTTTGTAGTAAATTCCTAAGTAATGGTAGTATGAAAATAGTACAATTTCCCATCAATATCTTACTGGATTTTATATTTAAAAAAAAAAAACAACAACAAACCCCTCATTTGGAACACATTCTTAGAGTTCTGACAAAATATCACTACTTCTGTGTGTGTACTATGGCAAGTGGACTCTTAGAGTTTTAAAATAAACTGCACACAAGATGACTTCCAAAGATTAATTGGTAATAAAGACAGGACTCATAGTTCTTAAGCGGGCAAACCTACCATTGACTTGAAGTGCATTACCCTGAATGAATGGCATGTTGAAACTCCTGGAAGGAAGCCACGCTACAAAGAATTGATTTGAATGGGGTCAGAAACAGTCCCAAAAAGCTCTTTTAAGCTTGGAAAGCACCCTACTTAGTTTCTTGCCAAATGCAGTATTTGCTATCACAGTATGTAAAGAGTAGCTTGCACTCCTTCAGAACAGGCTTAGTATTTGCCAGTCTGCAGGGTGCAGACAGTGTAAGCAGCATCCCTGATCCATCCATCTTGCACAGGCAGATCCTGTCCAGGTTGTCCCAAGCATCCTGGCCATGCTAGTTGCTGTTGATCTGTACGAAGTGCTGTTTACTTGAACTGAACCACAGACTTGTTAGTCTTCCCTGCCCGTGTTTTCATCTTGACACACATCTAATTCTTTTCCTTATTATACCTTGAGCATCATACAGTGGCACATAGTAGGGTGGTAAATGTATTTACCGTGTTTATGTATTTCCTGATACTGGAAATTAGAATGCCAGGTAAAGTTAACAGGGCAAACCTCAGCAAACAAGAGTAATTACCTTGGCCATTTAGATTAAGTCCTTGAAATGGATTGTCAGAAATCGGTTTATTTATGTTACCAGATTAAGGATCCATTTCTCTGTCAGATGTTTCGGCTACCATGAAGTAATCTTCCTACTGATTAAGCACAAAGAGCTGTACACATTTGCTTCTCATTCCTGTGCATACATTTAAATGGCCCCTTAAATTGTTCTCAATGAATAACTTGAATTTGAGATTTTTAACTTAATGTTTTTTATTAATTCTCTTCTGCTGTGTTTGCTAGTTTTTCTAATTAGCTTCGGTTCTGTTCTCTAAATGATTTGATTTTTACACCTAACCAACTAACCAATAGGTGGTGACAGCAGTACACTTCTTGATTTATCCTAGTTATGCATGGCTGAGCAGTCTGGGCTTTCTTTTAATGGTATCATTTCTTACAGTTGTGAGCCTTAGTGTTGTTACTAGAAAGAAAGAAAATACATTCTCTTTCAGAATTCAGAGATACTTATACTGGTGTAAGTCTGGAATGGCTCAGAATCTGTGGTAGTACACATAAGAAAGTAGCACAGTAGAGATTAAAAAAGCCCAAGATTTAAACTCTCAAATTAGTTATTTGAGAACAAAAGATACAGTGGTACAACTTTTAAGTCAATCATTTTTCCAGTGCAAGATTCTGTATCTGCAAAACTCAAATTGGTATTTATTAATTTACAAATTACAACTATCAGAAGAGCCATTTCAATATCGTGTTAGGAGAATCTTATTGTGAAGCAGTGTAATGAAGGTCTGGCCTTTCGGCCTATACAGCTTTAGGTATATAAACTTTTTGTGAAAATTAAAGACTCATTCTACATTGAAAATTGAATCTAGATCTTTTATACTGTGCAGGCAGTGTATGAGTCAAATCTCACTATACTTACAACAGTTAATCCCATCTGCTTTCCATTTTCCTTACCCAGAGTTAGAACTTTAGAACTTGTTCTAGCTAGTTACTTTCTAAAACAATGACTGAATGTAGAATACTACACAGAGTGAATGAAGGGCAATGGTTAAAAGCAGAATTTAGAAAAAAACATCTGCCACTCAAACATAAAAGCAACAGAGATAAATGAGAAGAAGCCAGAGGAGGTATAAGGATTTTAGAGCTGTTATTAGTAGAATTTCCTGAAATACATATTCTACTTCTTTTTTGTCATATTTTTCATGTTCATGTTTAGATCTGGAGATTGAAAGAGATCAGGCATTTATGCACACTGGAAATGTGTTGCAAAAGGTATCCTTTTACCGTAATATAAAAGATTTGTTGCTTATGCTTTGAAATACGGTTTTCTAAGTCTCTCTTTTTTTTATTCCAAAGGTTGTAATATCTGCCTTTCAGTGTTCAGTACACATGATCTTTCAAAAAGTCCGCTAGTATGATCCTGATAGATTTGAAGTACCTCCTGTTTTAAAGCCATAAATGCAAACTGAAGGCGCTAATAATTTGGGAGCAGTACTACAATTAACACTGCAGTGCTTGAAGGTTTAGCACGGGTACTTGCCAGATGTTATCTATTACTATATTGCTAGAGTGTTATTCCTGCTGGCCAGTACATTGTTAATACATCATGTGAGCAATAATCCCGCTGGCCATTACTGTGTTAATGCATCATTTAGTGTCATTCACTTGATTCATTAAAATAGCAGCAACTACCAGGAGCCCATTCAAAATCTTCAAAGCCTGTATGTTTTATTCCAAACAACAGCATATTTCTTAAAATAATGATTTGGAGGGAATGGAAGAAAAAGAAACTCTAATGAATAGGGCTGGATGCTAACTGTGGCCCTAATCCAATACCTGTTGAATGAGATTCCTTTCATTGACATCAGTGGACTTCAAAATTGGACTACATGTCTTAACTAACAGAAATGTCACAGCATTATTTTTGTTAGCATTTGGAGGCCAGTTTACATGCTGGAGACTTCTGGAAACTATGGGATTCTTTTATTTTTATTATGATTGCAAGAAAGGAAGGCGAAAGTATCACCAAGAGGTAAGTCAGGCAGTTTTTTATAAAAGTATACAAGTGTATAAACATATTCAGGTACACAGTTCTGGCAATCTGCATCTGAATACTCATGTGAGCAAAATTTTGTATACAAAGTTTGCAAGGTTATGTTCAAAATTGACAGAAACACAATCCTTCTGGATTTTGTTATGTTTTTGTGGAATTTGGGGGGAAAGTGTGTTTTTGAAAATTATTATAAATTACATATCTTTAATAGCAGTAGGATATTTTGATAAATGAAGAGTCCAAAATTTTAGACAATATTGGTTTTTACAAATCAACATCCCATAAATCATATCAGAGCAATTCTCTTCAACATTCAGATGAATGGGGAGTAGACTGTTACAGTCAGGTGTAGTGAATTATACTATAAAATTACATCACCTTTAACAGCACCAGGACCGCAGGTCGGGATTTTTAGTTCTTGTTTGTTGGGTTGCTTTTACATATGGTTTTCCTGTTACTTAGACATAGATTCTGATCTCTGAAACATTTGTGTTTGTAGATAATCTTACTCAGAAATCTTTCTCAGAAGCCGATAGGTATTGGAGGACAGGAATCTGAAGTAACTCCTTACCTAATGAGTTTAAAACTGATGTGGTAACAAACAAGCCTAGTATAAGCCCCATTAAGATCAAGAAAATGTAGTCAAGCTGTGCTTGCTGAAAATAATATTATTTTCGGGAGAAAACAGTTGAATCAGACTGTAGTTAATTCAACCTCTCAGAAAACTATACAAACCTGCAAAGGTCAAAATGACTTTTACAAGACCAATATGTTTTATTGATAGCATCTTTTAGAGATTGTTTAGGTGTAAAGCTGATTCACAGTCTTCATGTAGTAGCTTAGTAGAAACTGTGAAAGAAAGGTATTGAGAGTCTATTAGGGACTGATACATTAAAAATCATTATGTCTTAACCATGTCTCAGGCAGTGTTTTTGTAACCTTTGAAAACCATGATTGACTGGAGTGATGGTTAATGTTCCTGCTGCTGACTGAGCGTTTAGGAAGCTCATATGTAACCTTAAGGGCGAGACTGCACTTTTAAGGCTGTGCTCTGCACTGTGTTCATCTCAAGGGAATTTTTGGGTGAGACTCTGCTTTGCAGGCTTTGCTTAGACATTAACAGGAATATGGTCTTTGCAACCTTAGGTTGGTATTTAGCATACCCTCTTTCTCTATTTGTAGACTGATCCGTAAAGGATATCTAAACTGTCATTTGATCTCCTGCCACCTTTCACTTTGAGGAGTGAATTTTACTATCTGGTCAAGAATGTGCTAGGAGACTGCATTTATGCAGAGAGAGGAGAGGGTATGGGAAACAGAAGGTCTCTGTGCTCTTTCTGTTCTTGCACACGTATGTGTAGGCCAGTAGTAGTCTCTCCTTTAACATCAATAATCTGGATAACTGCATTGCTCCCCCTGCCCTTACAGGGGTTTTCATATGTAAGGAAAGTAATTGTATCAATAAAGCTGTTGGATAAAAGTACAAATAAAGAGCTAGACTGGTCTGTGCTCAGGCTGCATGCATTCACCTGAAATCCTCAGACAGCAAGTAGCTGAATTTGTGCAATAATAAACAAGCAAACTGTAAAAGTAATAACTCTGCAGGGAAGAAAACAAATGTGGAATATATTTATAAATGCTGCTAGGACATACTTTTTGAGATAAGTGTTGTGTTTTTCATGGTAGGTTTCAGAACTCCTCAGCTTTTCTTTGTATATTTTCATGCATATATGAAAATGAAAATTAATTTTCTCATTAAATGACAAAATACTTTCTAGTTAAAATTTTCAGTTATTTTCAATCTGGGAAACACATATTGCTTCACAAATAGTAATACATAAGCTTGACAAATGGTCCTACTGGACAGCTAGTGTAAGTTTTTCAAACCAGAACTGAAGCAGAGAAAGGCTGTCCCAGTGGAAAAAGAATTGGCCTGTGAAATCAACCTTTCTCCCAAATATGCACCTGAAGACTAGAAAGCCTTGAGGCTGCATCAAGAGTTAGGAAACTTAAGAACATAGTCATCACCAATAGGTAGTTCATCAAATAAATAAGGTAGGCAAATACCTCAAAATTATGCCTGTTACTTACTGAACATATGCCCATAATTTTTGCAGTCAATGAAAGAACTGGGCTAAATAATCTCCAGTAACAGTGAGTGTCTGGAGATGGTAATTCTGAAACACAGAAATATGAGGGGGTCATTCTTTTGATATGTAAAATATCTCTGATATCTTGATATGGATGTGTATTGAAGATAGTCCTGTTACTGCTCTAACTGCTTGCCTCATTTCTATTAACAATTGTGTAAATTAAGCTCTTTAAAGCATGCATTACTCTGGTAGCCTTTTCTTGTATAAAGCAAGAGTGAGTGGAGTTGAGTGGAGTTGAGGAGTTGAACAAAAGGACCCATAACCCAGCAGTCACCCAAACCCACTGGCCTTTCTGTAGGCCAAGCAAATATTTCCTTTTTAGAACTTAAAAAAAAAATTATTTCTTCCTCTACCTGTCACTGGCTGTAGCACAGATCAAAAAAGCTGTTCCCTGTGGTGGAAAAAATGGCTAAATCAGTTTTATCTACCTTCATAACTTCAGTGAAACAGAAGCTGTGCTATAAGAGAAAGTCCCTGGATGGCGAGTGAAGAGGTGAACAGAGGGATGCAGGCCATCTCTGCAGAACGCGTTCTGAAACCCTACGTAAGACTTCCCTCTTCCTCTTTCAATATTACTGTCTTTCTCCCCACTCTTTTGTGAGCAACTCCGACTGACAATGCCGTGTTTGTCCTTGACCTTAACTAATGCCATGAGCCTTCTCCCCCAAGATCCATCCTCCAGAAGGAGATATAGAAGTGCAGGATGATGGACCTTGGTCTTGTGACAGGGAATGGATGATTCGGATCTGACCTCCTAATTTCGAGTCTGGCACACAGTTCCTCAATAAATCGAAGGATTTTTGTATCCCTTATATGTGTACCATAGGAACTGCATGCTCAGTGGACACAGCCTGTGCTTGATTATGAATATACATGTCTATCATAATGTGTTGTTCCTGCTTTACATTTTAATACCATATCTATTGTATATACATATATATATACAAAACCTTCCTGTGTAAATAAGACCGCATGATTAACAGCTGAAAATTATCTAGCCATGAGAGAATTCATCTCCTATATATTCTAGCTTTGATAATAAATTACTGTTAACATCTTTGCTGAAGCAAAATCTGTGTCTTTAAACCAATGAAGCAGCCTCTTTTTTAACAAAAAGCAAAAAAGAAAAAGAATTTTTATTGCAAGATATTAATCATGCACATTCTGGCAATGCACTCTAACAAGGCTAACTGCAAGTTGGGACTGATTCTACAGACCCTTATAACAAGTAATCCCATTCACTTCACAGTGCATAAATTGTATTTGTTTGATATATGACTATTTTCATTGATTGCTGGAGCTTCGTGTATTTGGTTACAAGAACATATGCTTTATCCACTTTGTCTCTGCATAAATACAACCTACTTGCTTCTGGGATGACAAATTATTTTGTACCTCATAAGATTGGTTTCAGTTAATATGCAGAGAAGACATATAGATTAATTCTTTCTCTTTGAAATCAGTAGCACCACTGCTTTGGGCAAGGTTGCAATTTTATTTCATCATAATCTTATCCTTATATTTTGCAAATATGTAAAATCTTTGTTAAAACAATAGAAGTCAACAATGTATCTCTATAGATTTATTTTGTTCTGAACAGCATGTTAGAAATTATGGTGGAACATCAATTCTTTTTGCTTGCTTTTTTAATTAACCACTTAATTTATTATTTCAAGGAAGCATAGTCTATGGATAACAAGAATGTGGTGATTCCTTAACTGTAAAAAAGTCTAGTTGGTTAGTAATAAATCTTTAATTTCTTGCATGTTTATTTAATGTAGATTAATGGTTTATGTCTCGTTGAGCTTCACAGTCTTTATTAAAATAAATATAGCTATAGAAAAATAAGAAATCTACACATTTCACATTAAACTAGTATATAATTTAGAATAATAGATTTAAGAATATGTGTTTATAGGATAAGAGACATCTTATCCTATAAATGTGTGCTTAAATAGATTATTATGCATCGGTATGTAGATTAATAATAGATTATTATGCATCTCAGCCTACTGAGACAGTATACCTTATATAGCATAAAAAGAATATGATGTCTGCAGTGTTTATGCAGTATGTTTAGTATTTTACAATTCAGTATGTCTGTACGTTAAGCTAAGGATACTGGTCTGTACAACAGAGTAAAATGTTCTTCTGACACTCAGTTTATGCAGTCCAAAGGGACACTCATAAATTAACATTTTAAATGAAAACATAAATTGGTTTAGCAAAAATGTTATGGTAATTTATCACCAAAGGTAGACCATATATGAGATGCGCAGCCATAAGGGTAAATAATTCTGTGCTTTTGATCACACAATGTTGCTTAAGCAGCAGGGTTAAACAGTAATGTGTGTTATATTGATGTTTCCATTAACTACCCACTGATGGCCCCAGATGGGTTTTCATAAAATCTGAGTCACTACTATATGCAGAGATCTGTTGACAAGTGACTAACCCTTTACTCTAGGTATGCCATAAGTATTGTGTTCCTGCAGTAACCATGACCCTTTCATTCTGATGATGTTCTCTGTATTTCTAATACTCTAGCTTTACAGGGTCCTGAATTTATATAGAGATGCCTTATTATGGAAAAATCCTGGTGATTTACTTGGTGAATAAGTGTCAACCAGAACAGCAAGCTACCTAACAAACCTCTAACTTCATGGTTGGTGGCACTAATTTTAAATCTATTACACATCATAATAACAGAAAAAGGAGTCTGTACAACCCAGATTTGAGGTTTGCATACCAGCCATTTTGCATGCAAAGGAAATGTGAATTTAAAGGACTTTAACACGTGCTTTGCAACATCACTGCCAAAACTCCCATAACTGTGGAGATTTGGTTGTGGAGATTTACGACTTGTAACTTTTTCTTCTCGAGGGCTCAGAATTTCTGAGTTCAAATTAGTTTTGCATGCAGGTGGGTCTTCATACACTCTTGGTATTGTGTGAGTGCCACAGTTCACCCAACAGTTCCCCTAGTACATTTTAAGACGGAAATTCTATACCTGCTGCTGGGAGACTTGCTTATGAAAAATCCAATTTCTCGGAGGTGATCTTGTCCTGAATCAAGAAAAGATAAATATTGACGCCTTTTACAATGAATTACATACACAGAGTTTAATAGCTAACTAATTACCCACTTTTCCAGGTGAGGGATAATGTATAATAAACCAAATCATTCATGTAAAATATGTTCATTTTCAAAGGCAATGTTGGGGCATTCATTCTTTAAGAAGCAATGTATCTTGTGCCTTCTACACTACCAGGTTGAAGGTTAGTCACTTTATTAACCCCAAATGGCTTTATAACCTATTAAACATAAACCATATTTGAATTATTAATTAATGTTGCTATATTATAGTGTGCTCTGTCCTCTTAAATCTTTCTAGCCTTCATCATTCCTACTCCTTCCAAGCCCAGTGGGGCTCTTTATGGTAGTTTACAAACCCTCATCCCAATGAATAATTAACACTTATTCAATCTGATTTGTTTTTAAAGAGATGACATTGGAAATGTATATGTTGTAAATGGGACTTCCTGCATTTCTTTTCTGACCCTGGTATGGACTTACTGCGTGAATGACTATTGTCTTTCCTTTTGTTCATTGTCTGTACAGTATAGACGGTAACAGGCCTGTTTTTCAGAGTTGTTTCAAGGGACAGTTAATTATAATCTTTTGATTGTCAGCTTCTCTATTATTAGTCCCTGGGTAAATGCTTCACCTGCTGAATAATGTACCTGGCATTCTCAGGAGTAGGTGACAGTGGCATCAAAATATTATCTGTAAGAATTATAGTATTTTATCAATTGTCATGCCACTGAGCCTGTGCACAAATTCTTCCACGAGGAAAATTACAGGCGTATCAGTCAGTGATCCCATAAAAACTGAAATGTGCTACAACTGTGAGAGGATACCCAAGAAACAATGAATCACTAAAAAGCAAAACTAAAGAATTTGTAGTGTGTTTTGATAATACTTGAGAGTATTTAAGTCATCTTTCTCAAGGTATGGAATGTATTCAGGCCACCTCTAGTGAGTATAGATGTAGTTTAGAAGTGATTTTTTGGACTATATGTAGGTTTAATATTTTTTATTTTACCTGTTCCACAAATATTCCAATCATAGCAAGTACATTGTCTGAGATCTATGACCTGGTGAGATACTATGATAATGAAGTTTAGTAGCTTAATACTATTATTTTACACTTTGATATTGCATCATTTGTTACATGTTCATGTTGCTGCTGACAAAAATATAATAGACAAAGCTTTTACCTTTAGGACTGAAGTTTTTAATATAAGTTATTTAGGCCTGGTAGATGTTGCTTAATATTCTGGAGATTACTGCTGTTGTTATTTACTAAGGAAAGTGGTTTATCATTTCTCTGTTGAACATTTCATGCTAAGAAATTATGATGTCTAAAATACTCTTTTTATGACTCTCAGCCGTTTGAGGCAGAACTCTTCATCGGGCAGAGCCCTGACAGGAATCGCTGCTTTGCTCTTCTTTAAAGTGAGCTTGCCAAAAGCCCAGTATTTAATGTTGGTCTTCGTTAAAATTCCAAGACAGGTTAAAATACCTTGGGAAATTCTGCGTATAACAGGTTAAAAAATAAGTCTCTGCCTTGTCCAAAGGATCCTGGCAGAATGACATTCATTCCAGTCCTGCTGAGCAGTCTGGCAGCTTGGGTTGGGAGAAGGCGTTGCTGAATTATGCAAACTGCAAATTGTTTTCATGGTGTCTTGAGGGATGATTCCTCCTTTCTGTCCCTTTTAAAGGTTGGGTCCAGGTCTGTTCCTTGAGATACACAAGGTCTTCACTCTCCTTTTGAAGATTCATCCTCACACCTCAAGTCACAATAGAGAGAGACAGCCCTTCTTCCTTTCCAACTACACTATTTTCCCTCAAACTTATATAGTAAGTTAGGAAATAAATTAAATAAATGCTTCTCTTTTATGCCTTTTAGATACCATGTAGATTGCCATCATAAACATCTCTCTTTCCTGGTCTTGATTTGCAGAGTAAGTACATCCAGGTTTACCAAAGAAAAATAGTATGCTCTTTGGTTTTGGAGCCCTTCATCCTTTACACGGTATTTTTGCTGTACTCTGGTTTCATGTTTTTATTTTGGATTTGATCATTCTCTAGATTTATTGAATTCCATCAATATTTATCAAATTATTATTTATATTGAAATAATGTACTTGATATTATTTTTATTACTTTAATTGTTTTCCTTTCTTATTTTTGCCTTCACTTCATTGGTTCCATGGCTAAAGTTACACCTTTTTCTAAGGGAAGCGTTGATTTATTTCTCATCCAAATTTCCATGAATTGCCAATCATAATTCACCTTTTTTTCTGCTTATATTTCTCGCTGCTGTCGATTTTGCCTGTAACTTTCCTGTGCATTCTCTCATCAGAGGTTTTTACCATGCAGTCAGATTTAGAGTAGCTCAAATTTCTTTTGATTACTTCCCATCTCTTATTATCTGAAATATCCGGTTTGAAATATTTGGGCTCCCTGAAGATGTGTGTTCAATCCTACTACAACCATAGCAGACAGTTATCCTTCTGAGATTAATAAATTGCATTCTATGTAGTTCACAGAGTGTCTTGCAGAGGAGGCTTAGCTGAAACTTTCAAGAATCAAATCCTGTCTACTCTGTTTAATTACTGGAAATAACATAATCTTTCTGTAGGATTTGAGATTTACTCCTGTGACTTGATTCTTTTCTCCTCAGCGTACTGGCGTTTGCTATCCAATTAATTCCTGCCTCCCTTTACCAATAATCACCACATTTCAGCAATGTTGTGTGCAAGAGAGCAGCTTGTTTGGTGCAGTTTGTAGTAGAAGTGTAAGATTATTTGAGTAATTACAAAAATAACTTTCTGATGCGTTGTTCTTAATGGTAGTTTTTAATAATTCATGCTTATTCACAATTTTACTTGTTTTTATCTTAAAATAGAACTAGCAAATTAAAAGTAATACTAGAACTACTACCATTACATTTCTGTGCTGCTTGTGTTGGCTTACCTATTTGAATATAGAGGGGTTGTATAATACAGCAGGTAATGTTTATGTGGTGCAACTGAGGTCAGTAATTAATCCTACTTTAAACTCTGTTACTATTGCAGTGACATTTAAATTGTGCTACCAAGAAGTCTTAATAAAGGCAGCACAGAAAAATAGCACAACAGTTAAGTGTTTTAATGATACACATGAAAGCAATGCTACTGATTAGATTCTTTGCTAATTACATTCTGCTGCTTCTGTTGGTTATATTTCAACAAAATAGACTCACTTATTTTCAAATAGCATTGCTTTTTAAAATGCCCCTTATTGCTAAATTCCTAGAAGCTCAAGACAGAACAAAAGTTTTTGAAACATCATTTTAGATACTTTCAGGAACACAAAGCCAATCATTTTTGTAAGAATATAAGAGGATTTATAATCACTATAAATTTCCCTTCTCTTTTTCCATAACTTGCTTCTACTTTATTCACAATAATTATACTAAAGTTATGTAAGAAGCAGTGTGATATGTTATTGTTTTTACAATAAGCTTAGTAGCTGCTCAATTGAAGCCCTCTGAAGGATACTTAAGGATACGTTTCATACTTAAGCCTACAGCCTGTAAACCTTGCCTGATTTTACTTTAAAGTAGCTCCTGTTGCCTTGACTTGGATTCAGACTGCATTTAGCTTTTCCAGAGGAGAATTTGTATGTCCTTCTAACTGGGAAGGAACTGTGGGTATCTCCCCAGTTAACAAAGGCTGTTCTGTAGCACAATGTGTAGGTTATAGCCAAATAATTCTGGAAACCCCAAATTAAGGCAAATGAGATTCTGTAAGAGAAGAGGCACAGGCCTACATGTATGATTACTAGTGGTATAGCTATATATTTTTATTAGTACAATACCAGCTTTTATGCTCATCTGAAAATTTCAAGGTACGAAGATTATTTTAAAATTTTGCCAGAAGTTGCTTACTGACAGAGCTGATGCAGTTCTGAGTCATTGAACAGATACAGAAAAACAAGAAACACATCTCTTGCATGAGTGGGGGGAGAGATATATATCAAAAATATATAAAAATATATCTATACTGCTGCCCTACTTTGCTGCTTTTATCCTCACCCAATTGCTAGGCAATGTCTATAACATGATGTGCAGTCCTCTGTTCTTGACCTAACTCAATATGCTCCAGTCATGCCTTTCAGATTTCTTTGCTAGGAAAGGCATTGACCCAGAAATTCTCTCCCAAGAGAAAATGATGTTCATATGCTAGTTCTCTCACATACTAGATCTCAGCTGGAATAGTTGAGATAGAAATGTGTCACCTGTTATACGTGCTTCTCTCCCTAGTGTAACAAAATTGTATACTAATAAACTGGTGGGAAGTAATCCAAATATTATCAACACTGGATAACCGCATAACTCGTAAGAGACCAAGGAAGTCCACTTCTTGAAAAAAACCCAGTCCAGATTGGTAAAACACCCTTTGGGTTTACACCTGCAGGGTTTTCCTGTGTAAGTATGCATGTGGGTGGTTTATTACTATTTTTCCACTGAATTAGGTCCTTCATCGTGTATCATTCATAGTATGATGTTTCTAACAGAAGCAAACACCAAAATATAACAAAGCTTTTAACTTTGCAAAAGGCACATCTCTCTTCTTTCCAGGGTTTGTTAGTCATGATTAGGAACTGAAGAAATGTCCAATATCATCTTTCATTATTGTTCCCTTCTGTGGTTCATAGTCCTCCTACAGGTTGTACAATACTGTATTGATAAAGATGTTTGTTCTTTAATAACTAGTAGTATTGGCAATTTTGTCTTGGACAGACAGGATCTTTGTTCAGTTGATGAGGTCCTAAAAGCATAAAAAAACATATGAAAAATGTAAGAAATATAAGAATATAAGAAAATATATGTCACTTTTGGCAGCTCAGTACTTCCTTTTGGTACTAGCTGTAAGTTGGAAGGGTGAAGAAATTGAAATTAAAAAAATTGCATGATTATAGAGGAGAAGGATTCTGTTGTCTTCAGGTGCTTTTCTCATTATCTAGTAAAAATATGAACAGGCAAAAGACAGAAATACAAAGATGATACATACGTAGATAATATTGCTTATGGTCACTTTGAACTCAGAGTTAATTTAATCCTGAGGTCTCAGCTTTCATTACAAGAAATGACCATAGCAGAGACTGACACTTTTCTGGAGATCACCAGACCTATGGACAAGGAAGAAGTGGCTTTTGGCTCTTTGGGAGTGAGCATTTTTCATGAATACTCAGAAGCTTTTATACCTCAAGACTAACTGAATCTGATTACATGCAAACTTCAAATTTATTAGTTTTTCTATTTATAGTATTACCTTATAATCTAAATTCCAGTGATCTTAATAGAAGATGAGAGAAGATTGCAGAATACCTAGAATTCAATTGAAAAATTGAAGTACAAAAAAGAAGAGAGAAAATATTTTCTCATGGAAATTCAGTGTAAATTGCAATAAAATTAGTATAGTAGATAGCAACAGAAATTTTTTTCCTTTAGAAAGTGTCATGTTGATATTCATACGTATATTAATGTGTAGTTATTTCTGATGTTTTAATATCGTGCACATCACATATGATTAGAAATAATATCAATATTGAAATTTTTTATGTTTTTAATTCATTAATCAAAAGTTTCCTTGTAAAGATTTTAATTCCCTCTTACTTTCTAGATCAGTTTCTATCAGTGATGCAGTTTTAACACTTAGGAAAGGATTAGCACTCAGTGTACTAATTAGAAGACCAGCTGTTTTCAGATTTCAGTACCCTTTGATTTTCCAGCTGGATTGATTAGGTACTAGTTAGAGTTGTGTCAGCAAGTAGTAGCCTTTGCACTGAGACTAATGATCTGTGTATCATGCTTTTCTAGCAGTCATGTTGCATCTTTTGTTGACCTCTACAACAGGGTAAGAATAGTACAAACACAAATGATAAAGCAAATACATCTAAATGAAAGTGCATTTACCTGTGAGTTTTCAAACTGAAATTTTATCCAAATTAAAAATACACATAATTTCTTTTTTGGCTTTTCATATCAGAAGCTTACTAAAGGTAGGCATTTTTATTTCTGAGCAAAAGCAATTTTTGAATTATGAACATGTGTAGAAAAATTGAAATACTGGTTTTTTTATTAATTTAATTCTTGGGTTTCCATACCACAGACTATGAAAAAGTTGAGACATTGATGCAAGAAATGTGGTTCCTTTTTCTAGCATTCACTTAGTTCTATTATGTTTGCTAAATTTTCCTTTTGACATCTTGAAATCTATAGGATGATATCAAGCCGTCCTGGATTTTAGGAGAAAGACAAGAAACAGGCTAGGTACAAAAGGACAAAGAAAGCATGCATCTCGGAACAAATGATTTTTGAACGTTAATGTAATTTTGAACACTAATGTCATATTAGTTCCTAACTGTGTGTGTGAAATGAGGGGTGCTGGCATTGCATCCTTTGGTTTTGCTTAGCTTGTGGATGGTGATTCTGAAAGTAATAGTAAATGCCTTTCTATTGTGACCCATTTCGGTAGCCTGTCCAATTTCCTGGATGAGTAACAGTCAGAGGAATGTCACTGGGCTAGATGGATCAGGCTGTGTTTTTGACGGTCTCAGCATGCTTCATGATGCATCAGTTTCTCCTAATGTGAGGAAAGAGTCACCTTCCCTGCTTTCCCATATACTGAAGTCTTCCTCAGGGACTGCCTGGAGTGCTATAAGCATAAGGCATTTTTCCACTTTTTTATTCCTTCCTGAAAAGTATGGGGAACAAGGTGGACGCAATAACTGTTAGCCAAGCAAAACTTTCCACAATCTGTAGGTAGATAGAAGTGAAGAGAGTGCATGGCAGGATGCACCTTTGTATGTATTTAGTGTTCTTACAGCCTTTTCCTAAGTCCCTCTCACCAGCCACTATCTGAAAAAATGATATTGGAATGGAAGGACTGCTGGGATAACCCAGTATGTTTATTTTCAGGGCCACTGAAGTCTTTTTGTGAAGAAGATAGTTAAGGGTTTTATTTTATTAGTATTATATTAGTATTTATTTTATTGTATTAGGGTGCGCTCTGAGAAAAAGAGAAGAGTGTGTGAGCATTTGGCAAGCAGGAGGAACCCAGAGTATTTAAAAAAAAAAAAAGTTACCTACCAAGCTCTGTCTTGAGTGTATTAATATCAAGTCTTTTATCCTCATGTTCTACACTGATACAGTCATAACCTACTAACACTCACCTTGACCTGCACATTTGTGACTCTTCTTCTAAATAAAGTTTATCATTCCTTGGGTAAATTACCAAAGAAACTTAATTTGTCCATGTGAGAATCTTTTCCCTTCTAGCTCTTTTATAGCTAGATACATGCTACATACTTTTATATACGTGCTGAACTATAACAGTTTATCAAAGAGCAAACATGTCATGTGGTTGTATATTGATTGACAGACAGGTGTTAGTTTAATTTACTGTAACCTTCCTTAAAAAGTTTTGTTGAGTAAGTAAAAACCATTATCACACAACTGACCTTTGCCAACAAAATATTAATCTTTCACCAGCTCTGTTTTGTTAGTACACGTATATCAAACCAACTGTTTTCAGAAATGTCAGCAATCTAAAATAAGCATGCAACACGCCGCATATCAGAAACACTACCAAGTGACAAGGAGAGTGTCTTATTGAACATGCAAAGGGAGCTAAAGATTGAAGAAGCATCCATATGGGGCAAATTTAATAGGTATCTATAGAGATTTCCCTCTGTACCAGCTTATTATTCTCAGTTATCTGGTTAATTAAAGAGTTCTTTCATAAAATCAGTAATTAGTTGCCACCAAGACAGAAGAGGTATTTTAAGATTAACATGAGTTATGAAGAGGGCTGGGTTTACAGTCCTACATTCCAGCTAAATAAGTAAAAAGTGGAAGGAAGATATTTATTTTGAGCGGAAACAGTGTGCTGGTTTTTTTGTTGTTTTGTTTTTATTTCTTTTGGCTAGCACCATGAGTGGGATATTGAGCTATTTGGTTATGAAATACTTATTTTAGTATAGTTCTTCATACTTATTGTTTCATTTATATGTCCTTCAGGTGCTAAAATCTCTTAGGACTCTAGAAGATACCCTCCTGCAGAGCTTAGAAACTGTGAAAGAGGGTAAGTAACCTCATAAAGGTAATGAAATGTTTCTTGGGAAGATGGGTCTGATTTGCATATCATCTGACATTGTCTCTTTGCTGAAGAAACAATGCAAATGCTTGGCTAAATGCGAAATTTGTCTTTTCATTCAAGCTTTTCTCCACTTGTCTGCATTATATTTAGTTATTTTTAAATTAAACATTAAACACTTGTCCAAGTGCTGTGTCCAAGATTCCAAGAACTGCCCGCATATCTGAAGTCCTAATGATGTAGATTGTCTGAGGATTTTGCCAGCTTTGATGTAGGTGCAGAAGGGGAAGCTAAACAGGGTCATCTTAAATTAATGTAGTAAAAATGTCAGAGCTCAATTGCCCATATTCCTCAACTGACATTTGTAAGAAAGCTAAAAGTTCAGGTAACAGAAGGAAAACAGAGGTAAGAAATTCTGTGTGATCACTAGTATATGCAGCCTGAATTTTATTCTGGAAATATTTTAGTAAATATAAATTATACTTTAATCAAAAATAATGCTAGATATAGACATCTGATAATCTGAAGTTTACATTAGATTGCCTAGGGCTTTCTTCCTTAAACTCTCTGGAAAAGTAAAAGATTATTTAATCGTTGAACAGAATTTTCTAGCTAAGATATATTAGCAGATACTATAGCCTATTTGGGCAAATGAAAAACCTCAAAAGAGTATGCAGTGAAGGTTCTCTATTGTGGGAGAAATAATAAAGTCCCAGGGTTAACCTTTTTTCTTACCAGGAAGAACGGATTTTTTCAAAACTGGAGAGAGTTTTTAATATTTTTTTTTTAAGGAGCTTTAATTAACAAACCCATTTGTGTTAACAGGTTACAAATGCAGTTAAGTTCCTCTGCTGTGTATACGCATATCTACTCGTGTTGGCTTGTCAGGTGGGCATGTCACACCACCTTGCATGGTTCAGGCAGAAGGTTGGTTCTGGATGGGCATACGCTACTGTTACTGCTGAATCACTTCCCCCTAAAGCATGTCTCTTGCACACAAACTGAAGATGTTGCTGCCAGCCATGCAGGGTGGTATCTGAAAGGAACATGGTTCTGTTTTAAAGTTATGAAATATACAGCTATTAGGAACATCTTGACATCAAGGCCAGAAGGGAGAGATCTTTTGATCCAGGATCAGCAGACCAGATTTAAAACTGCATTAAACTTTTATTATAACATATCCATATTGGCATATATCAAATAGAATTCTCTATGAGTTACTTCATAAAAACAGAGTATTTGAAAATATCATGGCTTGCTATTATTTCAAAGTTACAAGAAGCTGTTCTAAAAGTGTCACTGTGCTGAACATTGCTGTTAGGGGATTTGTGATTTGGGCTTAGTTGAGGTTTTTTGCGGGGGTGGTGTTTTGGTTTTTTTGTTGTTGTGGTGGGATTTTTTTTCTGGAATTGTGTTACTTTTCTTTAGGAAAAAAGAATTGTGAGGGGGAGGAAGTTGTTCCCTCTCTCCAGAAGGTCTTGAGCATGCTTGTTGTAGCAAAGGCTGTACAGATGACATTATGAGGTTCAGACACTGCCATCAGAAAACAGGGAGCTGCAGAGGAGGTGAAAATACTTTCCTGGGGAGCAGAGCAGAATGCACAGAGTTTGGAACAAAATGAAGCCTGGAAATTAAAAGTGTGCAAGCTCACAATGGATAAGGGAGATTGGGGTATGAAGCCCTGTTATTCCTTTTGGCATCTCTGCTCTCATGTTTTTATTATAATAAAAAGATAAACGGTTTATTTCTTAAGTTGAAGACTCAGAAATTTGAGTCTTCTTTAGTGTACTAATGCTTGAAGATTGAGACAGCTTCACCACAGAACTCTGGCCAACGTGCAGTCTTGTCACAGTCACCAGAGCATACAAAATCATGCTGTGCAGTGGGCACACAGGAAGTTTTTTCTGTAAAAGTGATATCTGGAAAGATAGAAGGAACAGTCTGAAAGAATGTCCCTGAAAACAAGTTTTTGTCAAAAGATGAAACAGATTGGAATATTAATTAATAAGTGTAGCCTATATGTGAAGTTTAAGAAAGTGAAAATAGTTCCAGTATTCATGTGTCTAGTTACACCTCCCTCTTTCTTCCAAGGAGCCACTTCTCATTGTGGTCTCTCATCATTCTCATACTTCTGGGGTGGAAGAGATTGAAATTAAAGAAGTCAACTTTTGAGGAAAAAGATTTGTAAGTGTGTGTCAGCTAAAAATTCTTTAGCAGAATGCAAGAATGCTGACTTTCATTTAAAAAATTGCTGTATATTCTCTTCACATGCAGTTTGGGGAGAATACGAATGCGTATTGTGAAGGCTGTTCTTGGTACAGGATAGAAATACATACCACAGAAAAGCTCTTACATAAAAAACTTAGATACTGCTGCAGCAAAGATAGACGTTCCTGAATCTCCATGGGTACTTCTGCCTGCCCGGTCCTTACTTCTTATTAAAAAAAAAACCAAAATAAAATAACAAAACAATGCTAAATTTGCAGTAGGATTCCAACATTGAATTATCATTTGGTGTGCATGTATTTTTTTTCCTCTGTGCTTTTCTGGCTGTTTAGAAAAGAGAGAGAGTTTTTCATCTGCACAGATTAAAAACTATGGTTAGACCTTAAACTTTGTGATTTCATCTGGACAATCTTAATATAACTTTGATGTGGTTTAATATATTTTTGGAACAAAATAAGTTACTTAAAAAACCATAAATGAACAGATGGGAATGAGCTAATGTTCCTTTAGATTTAAACCAACTTAACAATCTAAGAACTGTAAGGGCAGAGTGGAAGGTCTATGTGTCTCCACATGAACCCTTCTCTTTCGGTAGTCTAACACTTTTTGCGTGTGTGCATGTGTATGTAGATATTGTAAAGCATAAAAGAGATTTCTCTTTTTTGAGAACTGGTTTCTTCCTAGAGTTGATAATCACAGCCATGGTTCTGTTCTTAATGGAAAACTCTGTGAGGACAAATAGCAGGAATCCAAGGTATATTTAATTTATTTGAATGTAGTACAGGACGGAAAATACTGCCACTGCCCATCAGTGTAAAGATTAAATTATTTAATGAGTTAAATTCATCAAACATTTTGTATCCTGCTTGTTGCTAACATAATTATTATGTTAATTTTTGTATGCTTTGCATATTAAGCTGAGTACATCCTAAGATGCTAATGACTGCTATGTCAGCTTTTTATTAAACAGGAAATAAACACGCAAAATCCTGCTACAGCAGCTAATTAGTTTGCTATTCATATCAAAGAAAGTGAGACTGTTTCTCTGTTTTATAATTGAATATATTTGTATTACTTGCCAAATTGCCATTGCTTGAATAAAGCAGGTGACTGGTTGGGGTAAAAGAGAGAAACTGCAGTTTTATGGGAAAGACTTGTGGCTTATATTGTATTAGTATGCAACAGTGATAACCAATAAATAATAAGGCATTAATATCTTGCCAATACTGGGAAATGTTGTTCAGTTCAGAGGTCTTTCTACTGACTTTGAACTCTGATCCTAAATCCCTCCTTGTTCCAATTAATGGTGTTCATAATCTGATGGGTATATTCTTAAGTGGTGCAGGTTTTTTTGAGACATACTTCGCCCTTCTCCAATCTTTGTACCCTGCTGTTGCCCTGAGATCACCTATCAATCCACTTACAAACCTGTGAAAGCTTTAAGCTTTATTGTCTTTTAAGCCTTGATATCCTGCAGTTCAAAATCAATTTACTGCCAGTAGATAGTAAAAGCTGATAAAATAGTACATTTAGTTATTAATGACATCTTATCATGATGCTGGGTGAAATGAAAGACTGATTCACTACTGTATGTCAGATATTGCACAGAAGTTAAGTAACTGGCAGGCATGGTACCTGGATCTGAGATAGTACCAATTACCCTCGTCTTTCTGGCTATACAGGGCAATGGCTGTAAATTTGAAACACCTCCAAAGGATGATCAGAATCAACCACAGAGTACTCTAACTGATATGTGAATCATCGTCCTAAAGCTGGGGGGTGAGGGGAAGGTACTGAGCTCATTTGAGTGGAAATAAGCTAATAAAATATGACAGTTTGTGATAGTCTCTGTCACAATCCTTGCCAACAAATAATCTCTGGCTGCCCACCTACAGCCTGCAGCCGGTAGACTCAACGGCTCCGCTCTAAACAAAGGCCGAGTGTCAGTCATTTTAACCTGCACCCATAACTACAAAGAGTGGTAATAAGGAACAAGCAAAATACATAACAACATATAAAGAAAAAACCCTTGAAAATGTTTAGTTTCTTAAATCGTATAAACCTTGAGAGGAATTCTGGTGGGAAGGAATGCAGGATGGAATGAAAGAGAACTGTTGAAGAAGTTGCAGGGTAGGGGAAATCTGTAAGGCAATGAAAGAAAAAGTAATTAAGAAAAGGGAAAGATTGTAAATAATTGCAGCAATCCATAGGGGTAAGATCAATACTGAAAGCAGTGCTTCATCTAAAAGCATTCATGATAATAGCATTTGATAGCTCTTGTTTTGTCCAGAAATCACAAAATCCTCACAAGAGTGATTTAACTATGACTGGTATATTAGAATTATGTCTATGTGTATTTTCGGCAACAGTAATGATAGGAGAATGATAAAGTTTAGGTCTCGTATTTCAGTATATCTACCTAGATACCTCCAAATAACTTCAAGCAATGTATATTTTCATAGTTCATCTAAATTTTATTACATAGATGAACTGGTTCCTTGGTATTTGGGGCACTGGGAACCTGTGCTGCAGTTCTGTTTCTATCCGGGGTCAAAAGTATTTATAACAGTAAGTCTAACAACATTTCATTCATCTGTCAGATGAATTTCATCAAGATCAAACAAACGTATGAGCACTGTCTGCGTTTGAAAATTTTTGAATATCACAATGTATAAAGCATTTTTCTGTGCCAACAATAACAAAAAGACAGGAATTAAATAAAATTACTCACACCACTGACATGAGAGTGTTATTGAGGGTTACCAAACCAGACTTCTGAGAGACTGATGACTGAAAAAAAGAATGAAAACAACACTGAAAGCACTGAACACAGCTTGATCAGTTGTTGGTTCTTAGATTGTTGGCTTCTGTTCATTAGATCTGATCACTGAGACATAAGTCAGAGCAGAGAGGCCTTGCCTCACGTTTTGTTGAATATGGTTGCTTTCCACCCCACGGTCAGCAATTCTAAGGACCTTAAATGTTACCTTATTAGCCTGGAAAAGTTTAATTTTCATAACGTGTTACATACTATGAGTATCATCAGTTTTCACCTGTTGTTAACAACACTCACATTACTGTCTGCTTCCAGGATCTTGAAATGAGTTTTGTCTTGTATATGATAATTTCTTTCTCATCCTTATTAACTAATGAAAATCAGAAAAACAAACAAAAAAGTTATTTCTTTCAATGCTTTTTGTTCTTATTTTCTTTACCATATGTTCTCAGTATGTGATTATATTTATTAAAATCTCTGATGAGCATAACAGTTATTTAACCACACAGTAGTCCAAACGTAAATTTAGTAGCCTACTAAATTATTCCTGGATCTTCTCTGTTTAGTGAGCCTATATTATCAGGACAAATAGCTACATCCATCAGTTCACAGATCCCAAAACACAAGCCAGTGTCTGAAAACATGGTTTAGTAAATATAAAGTTTCTCTGCCATCAGCCACTAGAAAATAATCCTCAAAGGAATAGATGTGAACTAAAATTTTCCAGTGGACCTTTGCAGCTCATTGAGTTGGATGACAGAGACTTTTCAGGGCAAGAGAGGAAAAAAATGGATTATTATTCAGTCTATCTATATAAAATAATGTTATTTATGTTATTTATGATTATTCTGTTTCCATGGCCTCATTCCAAAGGCATCATGTACATTTAAATTAAGTCTAATATTGCATTGTCATAGACTTAAACTGATTAAGAATGAATATGCTTGTTGAGGTTAAAACCTGACCCATGTTGTGATTATGAGAATAACATGACAGTGATATAATAGAAAATTAGCAATTTTTACAGTTTCAGTCTTGTAAGATCTGGAGCTATGCCCTGTACCACAACCTCCTGCTGTTAATTCTTTCTTTCCTTTCATCACTAATCCCTACTCGAGTCATAGGCCAATTAGTGGGAGCAATAACAGATATGTAAATTTTTTACTATATTGGATACTCCAAATTAAAAAAACAAAAACCAAAAAACCAGTGTGGCAGAAGTACATGTAAAAGGTTATGAAGCAAAATTAGAGTAAATGTATAAAGATTACATTGTATATTAAGCGCACAATGAAAATGCCTAGCAACTCTCAAGGTTAATAACTTCTTTATTTGTATGTGCCATCCTTTATGCTTGGATAGTGCTGAGGAATTTCTCAGTGGAATCATTGGGAATTTTTCCATTCACATTCATAGGAGGTCAATGGGGTCAATATTATTTAGTGGCAGCTATTGGAATTTAATGCTTAACAAATGTATTCTTTAGTAAAATACCAGTTTATAAGTTGGGATTTTGCAGGCATAAGTAGTCATAGAACAAACTACTACTCCTGGGACATAAATGCAATGACCTCATCAGCATTCTGCACCATTAGCTATGTCTAGATAGCTGCATTCAGCATAAGGGATTGTGATTCGTTTTCTTTCTCTCTTGTTTTTTTTAAACTATTCTGGCTTAAACCCCCTTTTTTTCCCTGTGTTATTTTCAGTGACGCTCTACAGATGTTTCACAAAGAGGTATGAATAATATTTGTTCACCTACTTTACAATGTGAGAACGGCTTGCTTAAAACACCTTCATTTTAGCGTGCATGCATCTCAGGTGTTCTCCAGTAGGCTTGTGAAAGGAACATCAGTTAAGTTAGAGGAAAATCATGTTAAAATATTCTGTTGTATGGCATGATTTACAATATAGAGTATAAGTGAGCTAACTAATATCTGACAGTCTTCCCAATTTTTATGTTGCTTTCTTGTGTTCTCTGCCTTTTTACAAAAAGCTGCACAGACATTTACAGTGCTGAAGCTCAGTACCTCTTAGAAAGATTTAACAGTTTTATTTAAAAAATTTAAATAAATTTTAATTTTTAAAAAATTTAACAGCTTATTATTTATTTAAATCATTAACTAATTATTTATGTAAACATTCTAGTAATGCTTTTTATTTTGCAAATTTGATATTTTGTGCATAAAATCTGAGCCCAAGCACACGTGCAGACTTTGGAAAGCCGTGCAAGAGAACATAGACAATTTTAACGAGGGATGCTAATCTACTAGAGAAACTACTGTTGCTCACTTTAGATGCTGCTCACTGACACATGTATAAGTTTTTCTTCTTGCATTTTCAGTTGCAATCCAATCAATGGATAGTGAAGAGAAATATTTGCGCTAGGTGCAGCTCTGGCCAAGATCAAGGAATCAGGTCCATATTAAGTTCTTGAGCATGAGTGCAGACCTGCTGCAATCAGTAACAGTTCTTTGGGATCCATCTGCTATGGTGGTTGCCAAATCTGAGACTGAAAAACTGAAAGAAAAAAATGTTTGAAGGTGGAGCTTTCCTACAGGCTTTTAATTATTTACTTGGGATATATCAGGGAGAAATTGCCTTTTTGTGTGTGATGTGTTCAGATCAACTGAATTATGAGTATCATTCTTACATTTTAGACCAATTTATTTTGTGACTCAGCAGGATCTATCCAGACTGGGAGCCAGACTCATAAATCAGTTGTTCTAAACATATCACACACACACAAAAAAAATTTCTCCAACACAGAACGTGTGTAGTTGTTTATCTACTTCAGCAATTAAAGGTGGGGTTTTTTTCAAATTTTATTTCTTGGTTTTCTTAATTTAAAGTAGCAACATAATCCAAAAGCTGTCTGGGGTTTTTTACCATAACCTTCTGTTCTCTCTCAGATACAATTCATAGGGTTTTTTTCTGGCATTTTATTTTTTTCATACTTTCATGCTAAACACAAAATGAAGGGCAATAATCAGTAGTGGGTACGATCAATGTAGCTATTGCAGTAGGTAATGGAGAAAGAACTCATTAACTCAAGTAGGACTTGGCCCCAGACTCAATCTGTAAGATGCACTACTGATTTTAAAAAGAGCTGAGACACTCAACAAATCACAAAATTTTTGACATCTTTCTGGACACACATTCTAGCAAGAGACAAGAAGAAAACCTATCTGAACTTAGATTTTTTTTTTTTTTTTTTTTTTTCTATCAGCCAGGTTATCATTCTGGCACTCAATTCCGCTGGTGCCCTCCTCATGTCATTACAAAGAAGAAGAATTAGGTCCTCTAATAGGTCCTCTATATCATGGCCAGCAATGATAGATTGGTGGATAGGCAGTCTTAGTTACTGAGGTTATCATAGAGATGGTACTTTTTTTTTTTCTTGACAAGTGCTGAATTCATCTAATGGATGTAAGCATCACTTAACCATACAAAAATCACCCAGATAGTACATCCAGAGTCAAAATTTGAAAAAATACCTGTTGGACATTTCCAGTTGACAAGGAAAAAAGTATGGAAGACAGACTTTCAGAAATCCAGAGAGTTAGAAGCTAAGTATGTTTAGCTAAACCTCTTGTATTTAGAAGCCGAACCGTTCTTATTTTGAGGTTTCATAAAACTTGGACTCAACCTTGCAAAGCACTCTAATACATCCTGATTATAATGCACAGGTTGCTGTAAATGCCATATAAAATTTTCCTTTCCTAGATAGGAGCTAGAGTGGTTAGAATTAGGAAAGCTCAAACTTTCTTGTTATGTCCTACATTCCCCCTAGTTCTCTTTCTGTATTTTGGGAGAGCAAGGGGAGGATGCTTTTAATTTTTTATTAGTTTTGGATTTAGAAAAAAAAAGAATCAAAATAAAAACTCACTGTAGAGGAATTAGAAATTCCTCTCACCTGGGGTAAATACTTGTCAGTAACAGCAGTAGGAAGTCTGAGCTGTTAGAATATCTGCATCCTTCATCTTTGCTTAAGGTTAGCCTGTTACATTTAACTGGTTTGTAATATGTCAAATATAAAACTTTTTATTATACTTTATTGAAATTTCTGGATGTCCTCATAAAAGTCTAAATGTTAAAGGAACAATATTAATAAGTCAACTAGTTCTTTTTGCGTTCGCACCTATTTCTTGGCAGTAAAAGAATATTACATTGCACCAGCTGTGCAGAACAGAATTTTGATTCTTGTTCTGGGTCAGTTAAAATGTGCATATAACAAAATTTGAGTACGGCATATGATGCCGGATCTTAAGTCTTATTATATGCTGTACATACTTGGGGAGGTTTGTTGTCGGTTGTTTTGTTTGTTTGTTTTTAAATCTGTGCCCTTCATTTAGCAAACATAGGAAGACTTTGGATAAAAAACTGATCAGGAATCAATGTAATGGGAGTGAAGGCGAAAAAAACTTCTGTCCTTCGCTTCCAGCTTCCCATACCTTTGATAATGTCATCATGGTTACAAGTTTTGCTATCTAATTGTTAAGGCAAAATGTCTTTATGAAAGATCCATCAAAGTAAACACAGGCTCATTTTTAGTGCTGCAAAATTCCAATGGCCTCAGGCAGCTTCAAGGGATTCCAGTTCACTGTTCCAGAAAGTTAGAGGGGAAAAAAAAAATGTAACTAGTGTTAGGCTGTCTTCCAATGTCCTCTGAACTACAGGAACAATCAAATTACACTTAAAACTCCGTCTCCAGCTCTCCTTGAAACTTCAGCAGACTCTATAGTCTCTAACCCCTATGTGGTTGGTCACCAGAATTTTTAGAACTTCATAATATGAACTAAGTTTGGGCACACAATAGTAAAGAACTGCACATTTAAGAGCATAGGATGATAATATTTTAAAAATTCAAGTTTTTTAATTCAAAATTCTTCAGTGGTGGGCTTGCTATTGCTTTCTAAGAGGTTTCTGTGTGAATTCTCATCTAATCTATGTGGTTATCTGGCCTTATATCCACTTCTACTCTCTCATATCCCTTAATTGGGTTTGCTTTTCAGACTTTCACTTCATGTTGGTTTTTCGTCACACACAGTAAATACTTGATTTATAAGGTGTGAGTCTCTTTTATCAACCTTAAAATGTAACTGTTATAAATGTGTATCCTTTACAGGGGAAGTCTCCTATCAGTCAAGCTTCCTTTTACTAAATTTCATCATTTCAAGAAGACTGTGTGCAAACTGCTGTGTCTAAAATTCCTGATTCATCAAAGCAGGTATGAACAATCCCACTTCTATACAAAAAACATTTAGGCATGTGTTTCAGCCCACTGAAAACAGTGTTTGTTTTTGGTGCTTAACCACTTTGTTAAATAAGGATTATAATGTCTTAAAGTTGCTCAAATTCTCGTTGTCTATGAATGTGAATTCTCTGAATCTAGAATATCACTTCTTCTGCTGCATCAAGTGTCCATACTTAAAAACAATTCATGTGTTTAATGCATAGAATTATCTTCCAGATTCTGTTTTTAGGGTGTCATTGTCATCTAATCTGTCATGCTCTCTCAGTATTAAATACATTAAGCTGATTCTTTAAAATTCTTTTAAACACTTCTTTTAAATAATTGCTATTGAAAGCAGCTAAAGTGTCAGTGGAAGCAGGGACAGGTATCCTGGGATGAGTACAGGGATGCTGCTGGGTTGTGTAGGGATGAGGTCAAGAGGGCCAAGGCACAGCTGGAGCTGAACTTGGCAAGGGACTCAAAGAATAATAAGGGCATCTATAGGTGTGTCAGCCAGAAAAGTAAGGTCAAAAAAAGCCTATCCCCCTTGATGAGTAAGACTGGCAGGCTGGTAACAATGAATGAGGAGAAGGCTGAGGTACTCAACGACTTCTTTGCCTCAGTCTTCATTAACAATCTCCTGTCCCACACCTCTCGAGGGGATGGACTGCAAGATGGGGGCTGGAGGAGCAAAGTCCCTCCCACTGTAAGAGAAAATCCGGTTTGAGACTACCTGAGGAACCTGAACATACACAAGTCTATGGGACCTGATGAGATGCATCCCAGAGTCCTGAGGGAGTCGGCTGACGTAGTTGCCAAGCCGCTCTCCATCATGTTTGAAAAGTCTTGGCAGTCAGGTGAAGTCCCTAGAGACTGGAAAAGTGGAAACATGGCACCTATTTTTAAAAAAGGTAGCAAGGAGGACCCTGGGAACTACCAACCCGTCAGCCTCACCTCTGTGCCTGGGAAGATCATGGAGCAGATCCTCCTAGAAGCTCTGCTAAGGCACATGGAGCGCAGGGGTGTGATTCGAGACAGCCAGCATGGCTTCACCAAGGGCAAGTCCTGCCTGACCAACACAGTGGCCTTCTAGGATGGAGTGACCACATCAGTGCACAAGTGAAGAGCTACCGATGTCATCTATCTGGACTTCTCTAAGGCCTTTGACACAGTCCCCCACAACTTCCTTCTCTCTAAATTGGAGAGGTACAGATTTCATGGGTAGGCTGTTCAGTAGAGGAGGAATTAACTAGATGGTTGCATCCAGAGAATAGTGGTCAATGGCTCAATGTCCATATGGAGGTAGTTGATGAGTGATGTCCCTCAGGGGTCCGTACTGGGACCAGTACTCTTTAATATCTTCATCAATGACATAGACAGGCTTGCCAATGTGACGCCCGTCTACAAGAAAGGCTGGAAGGAGGATCCTGGGAACTACAGGCCTGTCAGCCTGACCTCTGTACTGGGGAAGATTATGGAGCGGTTGGTCTTGAGAGTGCTCACAGG
The DNA here is from genome assembly GCF_964289735.1 of Phaethon aethereus. Lineage (NCBI taxonomy): Eukaryota > Metazoa > Chordata > Aves > Phaethontiformes > Phaethontidae > Phaethon > Phaethon aethereus. Next base: position 14,253,005 of record NC_138589.1, on the reverse strand, counting down.
GCATCTGCAGGACAACCAAAGGATCAGGCCCAGCCAGCATGGGTTCATGAAAGGCAGGTCCTGCTTGACCAACCTGATCTCCTTCTATGACCAGGTGACCCGCCTAGTGGATGAGGGAAAGGCTGTTGTCTACCTGGACTTTAGGAAAGCCTTTGACAGCGTCTCCCACAGCATTCTCCTGGAGAAACTGGCGGCTCGTGGCTTAGACGGGTTTACTCTTCGCTGGGTGAGGAACTGGCTGGATGGCCGAGCCCAGAGAGTTGTGGTGAACGGCGTTAAATCTGGCTGGCGGCCAGTCACAAGCGGTGTTCCCCAGGGCTCGGTTCTGGGGCCGGTCTTATTCAATATCTTTATTGATGATCTGGATGAGGGAATTGAGTGCTCCCTCAGTAAGTTTGCAGATGACACCAAGTTGAGTGGGAGTGTTGATCTGCTGGAGGGTAGGAGGGCTCTGCAGAGGGATCTGGACAGGCTGGATCGATGGGCAGAGGCCAACTGTATGAGGTTTAATAAGGCCAAGTGCCGGGTCCTGCACTTTGGCCACAACAACCCCATGCAATGCTACAGGCTTGGGGAGGAGTGGCTGGAGAGCAGCCCGGCGGAAAGGGACCTGGGGGTGCTGGTTGACAGCCAGATGAATATGAGCTGGCAGTGTGCCCAGATGGCCAAGAAGGCCAACAGCGTCCTGGCCTGTATCAGCAATAGTGTGGCCAGCAGGAGTAGGGAAGTGATTGTGCCCCTGTACTCAGCACTGGTGAGGCCGCACCTTGAATACTGTGTTCAGTTTTGGGCCCCTCACTACAAGAAGGATGTTGAGGTGCTGGAGCGTGTCCAGAGAAGGGCAACGAAGCTGGTGAGGGGTCTGGAGCACAAGTCTTCTGAGGAGCGGCTGAGGGAACTGGGGTTGTTTAGTCTGGAGAAGAGGAGGCTGAGAGGAGACCTTATCACTCTCTACAACTACCTGAAAGGGGGTTGTGGCGACGAGGGTGTTGTTCTCTTCTCCCAAGTAACTAGTGATAGGACGAGAGGAAATGGCTTCAAGTTGCGCCAGGGGAGGTTTAGATTGGATATTAGGAAAAATTTCTTCACCGAGAGGGTGGTCAGGCATTGGAACAGGCTGCCCAGGGAGGTGGTGGAGTTGCCATCTCTGGAAGTGTTCAAAAAACGTGTGGATGTGGCGCTTCAGGACATGGTTTAGGGGACATGGTGGTGCTGGATTAATGGTTGGACTTGATGATCTTAAAGGTCCTTTCTAACCTAGTGATTCTGTGATTCTGTGACAGTGGGATCGAGTGCACTCTCAGCAAGTTTGCAAATGACAGCTCTTGAGCCCTCAGCACATGAAAGATACGGACCTGTTGGATCAGGTCCAGAGGAGGCCACCAAAATGATCGGAGGATTGGAACACCTCTGCTGTGAGGACAGGCTGAGAAAGTTGGGCTTGCTCAACCTGGAGAAGGGAAGGCTTTGGGAAGACCTTATTGCAGCTTTCCGGTACTTAAACGGAGCTTATAAGAAAGATGGGGACAGACTTTTCAACAGGGCCTGTAGCGATTGGACAAGGGGTAATGGCTTTAAACTAAAAGAGGGTAGATTTAGAATAAATGTAAGGAAGAAATTTTTCACAATGACAGTGGTGAAACACTGGCCCGGGTTGCCCAGAGAGGCGGTAGATGCCCCATCCCTGGAGACATTCCAGTCAGGTTGGACGGGGCTCTGAGCAACCGGATCTGGTTGAAGATGTCCCTGCTCACTGCAGGGGCATTGGACTAGATGACCTCAAAAGGTCCCTTCCAATCCAAAGATTCTATGATTCTGAGAGACTTAACCTTTCATATGGTCTTAAATTTAGTATCTTCATATCTTAACAAGTGAATTCTTACACTGTAGCGATCAAAACATTTTTCATATCTAAATTAATATTAGTATTTTTCTCACTTATGGGAGGTAAGCACATCTTATTTTTCAATTTAATATTTTATTTATTTCACTTGTCTTGATTTTAAATAAACCTATTCTTAATAAACTGAAAACTGTGTTTTCGGTATTAGATCCTACTGTGCTTTTTTCTTCATACCTTTTTGTTTGTTGTGCCATATTCCTACATTTACAATAAGTATACTTTCATGTTTAAAGGTTATGGTACCTGTCTAGACTATCAAGAACTTTTATATATATTTACTTACAAACCGCTTCTGAAAACAGTAAGATTTAAACTGGTGTGATTTGGGGTGTTTAAAAACCCTTAAAAATCATATTGCGTATCTTCATATTCAGCATGTAAATAACTCGGTAATTTTGGCTGTAGGGGATTTGCATAGACAAAACATCTTCACTAGAACTGAGCAGAGCTGCTGGAGTCCTCTGGGAGCACCTTTACGGCTAAACTCCCGTCCCATAGTTGCATTATTATCGTGGTAAAAATGCCAGAAGTCATTACTTTCTCTTGATGAGAGGGCAGGATTTGGGAACGTTGTATGGGGTTTTCCTGGCGAGGTGTTGGCAGTGGGGGAAGCTGGAGGGGGGCTCCGTGAGGAGAGAGCAGGTGCTGCCCTGTGCCGGACACAGCCGGATCCAGCCGGTTCTGGTCAGCTCCACAGTGGAGCCGCCACAAGACACAGCTGAGCCTGTCAGCCAAGCTCGTAGCTCCTCTGTGAAAACATTTAAGGGCAAAATAACACACATACAATACTGAGGAGAAAAAAGGTATGAGAAACAACCCTGTGACCACCCAGGGCAGAGGAGAAGGGAGAGGAGGTGCTTCAGGCACAGGAGTAGATACTCCTCTGGAGAGATCATGGCGGAACAGATCCCCAGTGCAGCCCGTGGCAGGCCCCATGCCAGAGCAGGTGGATATTTCCTGAAGGAACTGTGGCCTGTGGAGAGCCTATGAGGGAGCAGGGGAAAAACGTGAGGAGGAAGGAGCAGGAGGGACGAAGTGTTATCAAAGTGACCACAAACACCATCCCCTTCTTCTCCCCTGCTTCCCCGTCCCCATCCCCCTTGTGCTGCTCAGCAGGGTGGGGGCAAAGGAGTTGCGAGTGAAGGGAATGAATTTGAGTCTGGGGAAAGGAGGCAGGGAAGATATTTCAGTTTTTGTCTTTGTTTCTCACCAGCCAAATCTAGTTTAACTGGTAAGAAATTAAATTAGTTTTCCTTAAGTTGAGTCTGTTTTTACAGTGATGGCAACTGATGATATCCATGTCTTTCCTGTGACCCACAAGCCTTTTAATCTTATTTTCTCCGCCCATCTTGTTGAGGAGGGTGAATAAGAGAGTGGCTGGGTGGGTGTTTGGCAGCTGGCCAAGGTCAACCCACCACAAACTTAATTGAATTGTTACCAGATGGTCTATGATTGATATTTGTTGACACACACATAAACTGCCTGCTGTTCCAGGTAGCCTGGAATTACAGAATTTTTCAGATTTCTGCAACATTGAAAGTTCTTTGGGTTTTTTGATTAATGGTATTTGTCATTTCCAAGATCATAAATCCTTTTAACATTACACATATTGGGTTCCTTGGAAGAGTATTTCAGAACAGTTATAACCTTGGAGGTAGATATGATACATCAAGTATATTTTCTTTAAATTCACTACATAAAAAAATATTTTTTCTAATCTCACCTCTCTCCACAGGACAGATACTTTGCTGACCTTTGTTTGTGTCACTAGAACCCAGCGCAATTCTTGAGGGGTCTGAAGGTCTTTAATAGGTTTTAAATAAATGCTTTCATAAAAATGGTTAAATTCTGATTCAACATTTGGATAGTCTAGCATCAATAGATCCAGCACTTTGTGGTTAATCCACATCAGTAGATACTATATGACCAAATGTTTCACAGAAGAACAGCTAATCATAAGTTTATTTTATCGTAAATAAATACATTTTCTAATTAATGACGAGGCTGTGATTCTTAATCCCTTCTTGAGTTCAGAAGTTCAAGTGGTGGATTTTACTGTTTTGTGGTTTGTTGTTTGTTTGGTTGTTTTTTTTTTATGAAGTCATCCTATCTGTTGCAGAACAGGAAGGAAATGCTGGAAGAGGATTAAACTCTTCAACACCCGTGCCTCATAAAGAGAGATTAACTGAACTACCCTTATTGGCCTGTGTAGGCCCTTGATTAATAGGAGGTAGTAAGGATCAATATCCAGCACCTTGCAGAATGTGTTGTGGCCACCTCTCCAATGTGTTGCTTACCTGCGAATGTGCAAATGAGTAGTTGTTTTCTCTAGATACAAATTCTCTTTTTGAAAGAATTTTCACAGTCTTTGTACATTACCTTGTTTATGACTGATTTTAAGACTCTTTTAGTGCAATATCACAGTGATAATTTATCCCTTGCTGTATTGTACGTTGACTAATTGAAGATGAACTCTTAAATGGTTTATAGGAGAAGAATGGAGATTTTTTGTTTCCTTAAATATACTTATTTGTTAGATAAAGCTATTCAACTGTTAGGGTTTTTACTCATTATTTTTAATGGCAATAACATTCATCACTTTATGTTAATCAGATTAGATAGGTGTGGTGATAAGTGGAGATCTGAGTATAATCAAAATGAATGAACTGCTCTAAAGACAAATATTTGCAGAGACAATAAGGAAAACACATGCCACCTACTATAAACAAAAAGAGTCTGTAATTGCAATATAAACAAAAAGGAAAATCTGATCTTGACTGTTTATTCAAAGTAGCTTTCTTGTACTTGTTTTTGAAAATTGTACGATACAGAATAAAACATAGTGGTAGCTTTCAGGCGACAGTGGCTGAATTAGTATACCTCTACATTTTCCAATATTACAATGGCTGTGTGGTTGCACCTGTTCCATGGATCTTGGTAAACGTTGAAGTCAATCTTGTTTCTGATGTTTAAGCCTATGAGACTCTCAGGCATCCACACATCCTCTGTTGATCATGCTTGTGACTGCCTTTCATAACTGAAAGGCTTGGTGCTTGCAGAGCTGAACCAGTCACAGATCCTTATTATCTTTCCTGAAGTGGTCCAGTGCCACAATGCCTAGCTGACACAGAGCTTGACTTACACAAATGAACTCAACACAGATAGAACTATGGAACATTTGCACCTTTTACCTCTTTGGAGGAAATGCATACATTCAAGGATCAGGGAAAATAATACACAATCAACTCCCTTTCAAAGCAGGCACTGTAACAGCTAAGGTAGCAAGACTGAGTAGTTCTGCTTTCTCCTCTGGTCAACACTCACTTCTCTTCAATACATCTTGTTAGCTGATTTACCTGCTAGTATGATGTTTTAAATCCTTTCTTACATCTTCCATGAAAGATCCAAAATGACTCACTCCAGGCTATGGATTTCGCTGTCTAAATTAACTGTTTGTGTGGATATAACACTGTACCTTCTGTTGTTCAGTGCTGATCTCCTCCTCATACCTCACTTTAGGATTTTAGGACTCTGTACATAACCAGTTGGTTGTTTTCCAGATAAAATACTGTGATCTTCAATATATCCTTAGTTTATAACATTTGTTGATTCAGAAGATGTTACTGAATTTTGGTAATTTTTAGGAGTATGTCTAAGTAATTGTAGCTTTGAGCTAAGAATAGAGAAAGTCAGAAGTAGAACATACACACACATGCTTCAGAAGCAGCTGAAAAAATGAATTTGTAGAGTATAACCAAAGTTTTGTCTTGGGAATTGGAAGTGTTTTTTCAGAATATATGCATGCAGTTATTGTAAAGTGTGTATATTTCTGACAGTGGGTAAATTAAGACAATTATTCTTTTGATTGTCACCAGTACTACGAGAGTGCTAATCTACATTGTTTTCTACACAGCTTTGTTGCCTGTTGCAATGATCATGGCTACAACATGTAGTCAGAGAGGAGAAACAATAGCAATATAATTCTCACAGCACAGTCTGCAGGGCTTGACAGACACAGAGTGGAAATGTGGCCTCAAGTTGCCCCAGGGGAGGTTTAGATTAGATATTAGGAAAAATTTCTTCACCAAGTGGTCAAGCATTGGAACAGGCTGCCCAGGGAGGTGGTGGAGTCACCATCTCTGGAAGTATTCAAAAAATGTGTGGATGTGGTGCTTCAGGACATGGTTTAGGGGACGTGGTGGCATTGGGTTAATGGTTGGACTTGATGATTTTGAAGGTCCTTTCCAACCTTAGTGATTTTGTGAAATGGACCTCAGCATAGATAAACTCCATGGCTTCTGATTTTCCTTCTCTTCAGTATATTTGAATCTAACATTTTGTGATGTATACTATTTCAGTTGTCAGGAAGGGTGGCAGAAAGGAAATAAAGATTGATCGATAGAAGAACAAAGTTTTGACCATCCTCAGAGAGGGGCAGTGACTCAAATGAGAGAAGTCCCAGCTAGGATTACACAGTATTTCCCTGTTATAGAGGCTGTAGAAAAAAAGGCAAAATTAAATCCAACTCTACAAAAGAGATAGAAGCAGAATAATGCTTCTTCTCTTACATCCTCTGCAGCATTTAAACAGGATTTCAGCTTCTGCACTTCCTTGAGCCAAGAAGAATGTAGACCACCTACTACTGCTGTATGACAATCAAGAAAGATTGTCAGATGTTGCAAGGTCCTCTCCAAATGTGTGCAGAAACACCACTGTGCAGTGGGTAGCTGCATGTAAATTTATTTTTGAAAGATGAAGAATTCTTTCTAACATAGCCAGGACTCAGAATATTTATAGCATGCACCAGAAATACAGGGATGCAAAAAGTTCTCCCGTAGTGGTTTCCCCCTCTACCTTTTTATTTTTAAAGGAAATATTTGGAAAGAGTAATTGTTCCAAAATCACTGGTGGCCATGATGTGTTCATCTAAGGTATTGGAAAAACATGCAGAAATAGTTTAAAATTGGGTGCCAAAAAGGCTGGAATTTGATGGCTGCAGTTGTTCCCAGCCCAGCTGTCTGCCTTGCTCTCCTGATGAATGATCAGTTTCCCTCCTCAGATGGGTGTGAGATTATTTCAAGAACCAGGTCTTGAACTAGCATAGATTTTACACTTTTATATCAAGTGAGTGGAGAGGACTCTTACAATTACCACGTTGATTTGGGGTTTAAACTAGAGGGGAGGGAAGATGGGGAAAACTTTTTAAGAAGTTAATTCCAAAGTAGGTGAAAGGTGAGGAAACATACCGTATGTGCAAGACTCCTTAGGAGAAACAAGCAGCCATCTATTTTAATAGTTTCAGTATTTGTTATTTGAGGAAATAGAGGCTATACTTTCTCCCAGGTAAGGAATAATTAAAAAGAAATCATACTCACAGGTGTTCATGGAACTCTGGTTCAGGAGCAGGAAGGGAGGTTCCTTTAAAATAAGCTGGTAGGAGTCACCATTCCACTTAGGGCTAGGATGGGAATGTTTGTAAAGGTTCCTGATTTACAGGTATGCTGCTAGGGGACTTTACTGTGTACAAAGAGAGGTTCACAGAGTATTTCCCAGGGGTGCCTTTAGTATCCTACACAAAGAGTAGATAAAACATAAGCTCACTTCTGCAAATGAGGAAAAGACATGTGAATTGCTCGCTCTTTGTGCTGAATCACTTCACTGGCAACCATTGTGTATCAGCTACTTGAAGGTGTAGTGCAGTTAGCAAGTGGTTCTTCTGTTCAATGGAACATTATCAGCTAGTATTTAACAAAACTTCGATGATTACATAAAAAGTAGCAAAATTCTGTATTACCAGTAACTCACCTCCATCGTCCAGTCCCCCGCCCCTCCCCCCAAACTGAGTGTAGGCCACTTATTTCTGGTTAAGAACTAGGTAAAATTTGGTTGACTGCATTTCTTTCTTTCTTTCTTTGTTTTTTTAAGACTGTCGTTATGCAAAACAGTATTGACTCCTTTTTTTTTTTATTCAAGAAACATCAGCTGGCCTAACAAAGAAAACATTTTGTTTTCAACACGGTTTTCTTGGATTCTCAACTAACAAGGAGAAAAGAGAAAATTACAATCAACTTTGAAATAGATCAATGTTCACTTGTAAGTACTGCACACAGTTCTTTACCAGTAAATATTTATCATTGCTCAAGTAAGATTCTGCTAGAGTGAAAGCAGACATTATTATTCATGTAAGCATCTACTAAAACTGATGAGATTTGTTAAAGTCAAGTCAGCAAAAAGAACACCTGGAAGAAGACATTAATGATATTTGTGTAGAAAGCAAACATGAGGTAGTTTTGGTCCCTCATATAGTCCTGCATCTGTGCTTCTTTCTTTTATTGAATGCTTTGTGTGTTTTCTGGATGAGTTATTACACCTCTAATTGACAGACCAGTTAGTTGCCAATGATCTTGGAACTATACAGTTGCAATAGGCTGCTGCTGTATTTGGCCGAAGAACCTGATGTTTGTTCCAGGAGGGCTCTGTATCACTCTAAGGGAAAATGGGAAACATGCAGCTTTTCTTTCCCTTTCCTTTCTTTTTCTTTTCCTTTCTTTTCCTTTCTTTTCCTTTCTTTCTCCCCACTACCAGGCATAAGGGTCTAACAATATGGTTTGAGGAGACAGTAAAAAACCCCAAAACATTACCTTCTTTTTTCTTACATTAAAAAAAAAAACCCACCTAGTACTGCCACTTATTATAAAATTTACATATCAGACAATAAAAGAGGAATAGAGCAGAAATTATTTTCTGGCTATGTCACAGTAAATTCTTATTTTTATCCTAGTTACTTGTGTTGGCTATTTTTGCCTGTTTTCCATGACTATTTTTTATACTATATATAGGCTTGTAAACGGCTTTAATCTTTCCTTCAGGAATAATTTAATCATGGGGAATATGTTCTCCAACATCATTCATGACTTTTTAATGTTCTTGGTCAGCCCATGAAATAGCTTTGGCATTTAGAAGATCTTTAAGTTGTTAATTATTGTGTTTCCAGATTCCTCCATGAGTGTAATCTGTATAATATATCACCTACCATAAAAAAGGCAGAAAACTTATTGTCAGATTAGAACTTTTAATATACCAGTAAATTTTGATGACAGTGCTGTAAAAAGCAAAACTTTCCTTTGCAATAACTTCTTCCACATGTGCCTTACTGAGCTACTTATGGTACAGCTTCAAAAGAATAATGATAGTATAACAGATTTAAGTAGCCTAGAATACTCCTTAACAAAAGATTCTTTCAACTACTGTATCTTGACTGTTTATAATCATGTTCTGTGCACAAAAAGGTAACAGGTATTGAAAATATTAATGATGGTATGCTATGTTTCTGGATGTTCAAGGAACATTAATCTGGAGAATGCTATTTGATTTTGTTTGTTTTTTCTAGTAAGGAAAATTATCTTTCTGATTTTATTATTGTTATTTTATGCATTTACAGTATTCGTTAGTGCATCCCGCTGTATATATATGAAGGAGTATGCATAGCTACAGATCCACTCTTTTGTGCAGCTATAAATTTCTTCAGTCTTCAAATTGTTATCAGTCCAATGCCTTTCTCAGGAAGGTGGAAATTATTGTTTTGGATCACAAGAAAATTTTGATTTTTTGGAACTGGACTAATCTCATGTAACTGGAGATGTTAATAAAGTAGATGTCACTTGAGAAATAGATGTCATTTGAACTAGTCCTTTAGGCTACCTTTATAGTTGAGAAGTAGGAACTTTTGTAGCATGATTTGTTTTACCCTAAGATACTCACTTCAGGATGACATGAATCATGCTGTAAAAAGTGCCTATTTCTCTTCTTTGACTTTAAAGCAATCGAGGAGACTAGCTGAGCCATAGATGTGTATATCTTAACAGTTAAATCCCAGCTGTAGTGTTTTGGTAGTTTATAGAACTTAACTTTTCTACTTCACCTGCCTGTGAAAGCTGCCTGTGTGAAGATTAAAATCTCTTGGATAGTAGATGTATATTGCTCCTCCAGTCCAGAATTACCCTGACCCTCTGGCTGCCTGACTCCATCTAGGGTGCAATAGGAGCACAGGAAGAGCAGAAGTGCGGGAAAAGGAATTTCAGAACAGAAAACTAGCTTGTAGGTGTTTGTAGTGATCCTAGCTGCTAGAATATCATTTCACTGAAGAGGATTTGCAGGAATGGGAGAGAAAGATACAACCCAAGTTAAAGAACAGGAGACCTGAACAGGTATCTCCAGATGTAATAGGCATAGGTACTTCAGTAGAAGAACTGATGTCGGGACTTCTCTATGTATAGTAGGATTAAATAGTGAAAGGGCTAATGGCTGCTCATGAATTTGCATCCTCAAAACACTCATTAAGGTGTTTGAGCCCTGCCTAAAAATGATTGCAGTGGTTCTGTTTCACAACCTCGGCTTATCTGAGTAGCACAAAGGCACTGTAATTGCAAATCTTTTTAAGTTTTCAGCACCATGATTTGTTTTAGTTAGGGCTCTCTTTTGAGTGCTTAAGCCTTGCATATATGTTTTTAATTTCAATTGCTTCAGTGAATTGTATTCTATACCTCCTAAAGATGTAATGTAACAAAGTATCACAGCTTTGTGCATCAGTTGCAGACGCACAAAATATAATTACACATTATCTAGCTCTTCCTTTTACTATAAAATTACTGAACTTGGACAAAACAGTGCTAGCAGCAATAGAAAGAAATTTTATAAGGCTTTATTTTAACTTTTTCTATGCATGTTTTAGTTGTTCTCCTGTAGAGTGTAGGTTAATTGCTATTAATCACTGGTGTTCTAATACTGCAGTTTAGCTTGGGATAAACAGAATTTATCCTTAGAACCAGTTCTGATACTTGTATCCATGAATTAATAATAAACAAAATGTAGAAGGTTCTCAGGGGGAATACTGAGTGGGAGAGAGGTTAAGTTTTATCCAGAACTGTAAAGTTTAAAACCTCTTCCAAAATATTTTCTAAAATAAACATTGGTCTTCACCTCTAAAGTCAAATATTAGCTAGCTGGTATTGCAGACTATTCACAGAGAACAAATTACACCATAGCAGTTGACATAGGATATGTAGAACTTTTCTTTGAAACACCTGTTTTCATTTCCTCTGGGATATAATACCAGAACAAATACGAGATGGACTTGATCCAATATGTTGACTCTTTAAATAGTCAAAACCAATACATTTACTATGAACTCTGCTATGAAGTAAATGATATGGGTCTGACATACATGGATAATGATGCAAAATCACTGAATATTTAGTCTACTTAAAGTGCTGAGACATAAAGAAGTGCTTTATGTGTGGAACAGAATCCCTGCTGTTTCTGCTTTCGCAATATCTGAATGAAAATACTTTTTTATATTTAAAAAAGGTGATCTAGAAAAAAAAATGCTTTGGATAGAGGTGATGTTTCCTGAGTATCGGCAGCAAAATAGGATAGGTGTAACTCTTTTCTGAAAACAGTGAAACTATACAAATAATGAGAGATAAACCACATAGTTAAGAGGCAAAATAGCAAAATGTGAACTTCTAACTGGCAGCTCACCGACTTTGTACATTTAAACTTGAGTTAAATAACTTCAGAATACTAAAAGAAAATATTGCCAAGCACAGTTATAAGATCTGTTTTAGTGAGAAGAATGATGGGTTAGACTTGGTATTGCTGTAAATAATTGACTCAAATGCAACATCCATGTGCTTCCTGACAGGTGAATAAAATTCTGCAGAACTGAAAGAATCAAATTCTGCAAAAAGCTATAGTTGTATCAGGCAAGTACTTGCAAAATCAGCAAGTACTTTGTGTTTTGTGTTACAGAAAAATCTGAATTTTCACACTTTTTGTCCCATGAAAGAAGAAATTAAAATCAAATGAGAATTCTAATATATAAATAATTTATCTGGTTATAATTGCAGGTTGTTCATAGCAGTATAAAAGTAAGCAATTATTGCGGTTATGCTTTTGTTTGATATATTCTCCCTAATGTTTGAGACCTTCAGTTCTTAAAGTCAAGAATTCTGACCTGCTCTTCGGAGTAGGAAAATGCATTATTATAAACAATTTCATTTTAATATGTAGAGATCTAAAATTTATTTTAAATGTAGCCATATGCAGCTTCAAATAAAATATTTCTTTTTTTCTCCCAGCTCTAGTCAATAATAAATGAGTTTTAGAATTTAAATCAAGACACAGTGGAGTTCTTGTGGTACATTATTGATAAAGCTCACTTATTGTAACAACATTTTCCAAGGGAAAATACATTATTTGTTGGCTATGTTAATGCAAAGTCTAACATAAGTCTATATTAAGATTTTAAAAATACTTTTGAGTATGTTGGAGGAAGTTTTGTAAGCAGCCTTTCAAATTATTAGATGAAAAAATGCAATTTATTACCTTAATGAGTAAAACATTATTCTTAAAGTAGGTCTTCAAATTCACCTTCCCATATGGCTCAAAAAATCCATGATTATAATGATGTATTTCAGAATATAACAATCAGAAATATTTCACTGAAATTTTAGAAAATGTTTTCTTCCTTTCCTAAGGGCTTATTGAAACTGTGCATACAGTAAGTAAGAACCTCCAGCTTGAAAAACATAAAGGAGTTTCTTGTAATTTCCTAAAGTTCCACAACAGTTGGTAATTCTGAACTACTGCTCGGGTCAGCTTAGCTGTCTTCCTATTTCTATTACTATTGAAATTCAAAAGTACTTTCAAAACTCCCACCCTAGATATCTGAATACCAGCAGATGTATGTTCTTGTGGGGATTCCATACTCTTATAACCTGTACCACTTCTATTTTGAAACATTACAGTCCATCTGCTCACTTCCAGATAATTTCAGCTTGTAATTTATCCAAGGGAATGTGATAATATATGATTCATGAATAGTGTAATCATGATCTATCCACGCTGTGGAGCTTTGATAAGGATGATATGACCTTGAGTTTGGAGGTATGATAGCACCAAAATTCTAAAGTGGTACCAGTAAGTAACTACATCCAAGTGCTCTAATTTTCTCCTGAATGTTTTAACCTTTTAATCTTAATCCATTTTTTGCTTAAGAATGTATATATTCTTTAAATATACAAGCCTTAATGTTGTTTGGGAAATATAGTTTGGTAACACAGTCCTTCAGGAATAATAGCGTTCTGGTTTACTAAGTTTTAACATAATGTTAATTTGGGAGTAGTTATTACTGTGTTAACAGATTTGTGGTTTTTAAATTTGTCTTGGCTTGGGTAATACTAACAATCTAGCTCTTAAGTGAGAGTACTGTTTGAAATCGGAAGCTTATATCTTTGAGAGAAAATCAGGAACAAGATGTGAGTATATTAATTAAATATACCTGGTCCTTGAAGGTTAAGTCAAGAGGAAAAATCTAAAGATAGATGAAAGGGGTTGAACCCAGACACATTTGCTTTCCTTGAACAGTTTGGAAAATAGGGAAGACAACTAATATTTCAGACCCAATTCAGGAAAAAAGGTATTTAATTATTTTATGACTGGATGTGGGCATTGGCATTCTCAATTCTCATTATGCATAAATTTGTGTAGATGAGTAACCCAAAGAAATGAAGAAAATAATGAAAAAAAAACCCCTCTATTTGAGGGTATAGTATTAGGCATGAAAAATTCTTTGTAGCTGGTAGGAATCGTGAAATTTTTTCCCTTTTTTTTTCTTTTTTACTGTTTTTCTGTTTTCCTTTTTTCCTGTTTTTTTCTTTTTTTCCCTTTTTTCTTTTGTTCTGTTTTTCCTTTTTTCCTTTTTCTGTTTTTCTTTTTTCTATTTCTATTTTTATTTTTATTTCCCTTGCTTTTCTCTCACTTTTCCCTTCTCCCCCTTTAACTAGGTCTTTATTTTCTGCCTTTGTGGATAAGCAATTAATCTCTTAATCTTTTTAATACTAAGTTTTGTTGGGTGACTTCACAGAATCACAGAATCGCTAAGCTTGGAAAGGACCTTCAAGATCATCAAGTCCAACCATTAATCCACCGCCACCGTGTCCACTAAACCATGTCCTGAAGCGCCACATCCACATGTTTTTTGAACACTTCCAGAAATGGTGACTCTACCACCTCCCTGGGCAGCCTGTTCCAATGCTTGACCACCCTCTCGGTGAAGAAATTTTTCCTAATATCCAATCTAAACCTCCCCTGGCGCAACTTGAGGCCATTTCCTCTCGTCCTATCACTAGTTACTTGGGAGAAGAGACCGACACCCTCGTCGCCACAACCCCCTTTCAGGTAGTTGTAGAGAGCGATAAGGTCTCCTCTCAGCCTCCTCTTCTCCACACTAAACAACCCCAGTTCCCTCAGCTGCTCTTCGTAAGACTTGTTCTCCAGACCCCTCACCAGCTTCGTTGCCCTTCTTTGGACTCGCTCAAGCACCTCAGCATCCTTCTTGTAGTGAAGGGCCCAAAACTGAACTCAGTATTCAAGGTGCGGCCTCACCAGTGCCGAGTACAGGGGCACGATCACTTCCCTACTCCTGCTGGCCACACTATTGCTGATACAGGCCAGGACTCTGTTGGCCTTCTTGGCCACTTGGGCACACTGCCGGCTCATATTCATCTGGCTGTCAACCAGCACCCCCAGGTCCCTTTCCACCGGGCAGCTCTTGTAAAAAAAACTTGTAACATGTTTTTCCTGTGTGGTGACTGATTAGTTTAATAGTCTACCTGTGCACAGAGCACTACACAGAATCTTTGGATTAGGTGAACTGGGAGCTCCTCTGAGGGCTCCAGTAGAACTATACTGATTGATACCACTTGGCTTGTTTCACCAGATGGATTTTTTTCTGTGGTTTGAATTTTATATAGATGTGAAACTATAAAATGTAACAGAGTTATGAATGTCAAATGTCTCCTTTTTTTTTTTCTTAATTTAAATTTTGCTGGCACTGCTCTATTAGCCTAGCAATCTGATGCTACATAGGCAGGACTGTACATGGAGCAGGGAAAACCACAGTATGTCACTTATTTGCCTTAGGATCTTTAAACATTGACAGTAATTTAAATGTGCTTGGAAAGAGTTTGCTTGCCTGTTAGTTTTAAGCAGACTTTTTTTTAATCCACCTATTTATATTGATAGATGGCTTAATTCTTTATGGCTCTATGTGTGAAGAATACTGCTATCAGGAAGAAGCAATGTTTTCAGTATTAATTACAATGCTAAGTGTTTTCAAATGTCATATTTTTAACTTATGAAGTTATCTTTAAAATATATATGTTCCTCTTATTTACATCAGTGCAACCTTATTGAAGCCAATGGGCCTGTTTCCAGCTAGTTGGTACTGCAGTGAGAGTTACATTTCCAATCTAAATAGATAAACCTGTGGCAGTTAATATCAAATCATATCTCATTATATTTACACGGATAATAAGACATGGATGGATGGCTAGTACAGCCCAAGAAGCGTGTTAGCTTTCAGCATGCGTGGTGGTGGTTAAAATGTTAATGAATAGCATTAGAAAGGGAATTTTGCACTACTCGGGAAATCTTCTTGACATGAAGAAAAAAGTTAATTTCAGCCCTGCCTCATTAATCAGATCTGCCTACAGCTAAGAAAGTGTCACCTAAGTGTGTTTTGCTTTCAGCTGTGTGTTGCTGATGAAGATACTAACATACAAAACAGAAGTAATTGGATTTGTGCTAGAAGGCAATGGCAAAAGTAAAAAGCAATGAATTGGAATGTGCTTTATGACTGACCTTTGTGAAGAATGCCTTAGGCACCTCCATGTGGTGGCTGTCATTAGTAATGGTGACTATAGATTCAAGTTTATTTAAGCAGTCATGCACATGAATTGTTTTGTATGTGTCTTATCTGCCATAGATCATACACATAATCTTTGGATGATGGCAGGGAGCAATAGCTTACAGGTTTGGAGCATTATCCAAGGAGACCTCTGTCCTCTGTGTGGTCATCATTACTGTTCTATTTCCTGGAGGTGCAAAATAAAAGAGACTTCTTAATGTGCTGTCCCAAGACAAGGCAATGAACTGAGATTAAGACTTCCCACATGAAGGAATGAACCACACTTTGGCCATTTCTTTGGCTGCGTTCTGGGATTGTTCTGTAACGCCACAAGGAGAAGCTGTCCTAGGAACTGGCTTCCCTGGGAGACAGTCCATAGGCAACCCACAGCCCATCTTGCTTTTGTTGTACTGTGTGACCTAAAAAAGCTTGAGTAAAGCGGACATTAAGGTTTTGGGTAATCAGTAAACCTAGAGTTTATGGTAAGCTGTACTGTGACAACGGGATGGAAAAGCATATTCAGGTCCATGTTATTGCATTAAGTACCAAATAGAGCAGAATTATAACCTTATGTAAGACCTAAAAGCTTAGGTCTGTGAACAGAAACACTTCATGTCGTTGATTTAGCTCCTGCTTACTGCTCACTATAACCTCCAAGAGTCCCTGGACTCGGACTCACGCTTGCCAGGTTGTTCTCAACAGTGTATGACTATCCTGGAAAAAAGTATCTTTCTAATCTTTCACTGAAGCAATTTAGTTGTTTTATGTAAAATACTTATAAGGCCATTTATTTTCATAATGACCCTGCTGTCTCTGTCAGACAAAATTGGGATAGTACCATATAAGCATATCAAACTCTTTTTAAGAGTCAGAAGTGGAGTAGCAAATTCAAGGAAACTTGTACACCAAAGAAATTAGGCATGTTGGTAGTATAAGTAGTTCTGACGAAAATTAAGAAAAGAAGAAAACAGCAGCAGCCTGTGTACTTGCCATTTTGCAATAAACATAATGGATAATGGTTAAATGACAATCAGGACAGGGAGTACTTGTCTGCTGTCTAGTTAAAAAAAAAAAAATCAAGGGCTGCTTATGTATATGACCAAAACTTTTGCTAGTCATTTATGTTCAAATATTTAGTGTCATATTCTGAGCTCACTGGGAAATGTGGCTTTAAAGGAGATCTCAGTAATTAGAAAATCTGTGATATGCCTGATGTCGTGTAGGAAGTCTGTGTTTACTTCAACTTTCTTTACAAATCCACAGAAATATTTATAGCATACAATTCTTTCTATATTCTTACAGTTCTTGAAAAGAATAGCATTGTTCAACTGAATTCCATCACTGATAACATTATATCTGGCAAAATACATAAATAGTGATTTATAAAGGCTATACCTTCTCTTACTTTTTGATATTAGGTTATATCTAATGCATTCTCTCTAAATAAAAATGAAGTCTTGGCTATCCAAGTGTATGTTTGGCCACAGAAGGTCACACTAGGAAAAGAAATTTATAAGAATCACAGTTCTTATGATTAGGAATTTGAAGAAAAGTGTGGGGTGGAACTAATGGTGGTACGCCTGGAACCAATGCATACACCGAAACACACCATTTTGCAGGGGACTAAAAACAAAGCCCAAAAGGAAAAGTTGTAGCTTCTCTTCCTTGATGATCAAACATTATAGAAGAATTGGAATACTCTACTAGTGTAGATGTAGTTGGCCAAACCTCAGTGGAATAAGAGTCAGCTTTTCAGCAAATAGAGAAAGAACGAGACAGAAGTTGTTATGTACTGGTAAAAGCAATACCTGGTGGTCTGGATTAAAAAAAAGTTAGAAGGATTGTTAATACCAAGGGAGCAAATGTAATTTAGGCTTTGAAAATACAATAAATCAGAGGAAATTTATTTAAAAAAAAATCTGGTGACAGAATATCTGAGAAGTGGTTTAAACTACTTATTGCTCACCTGTGCAAAATAGATATCTCTCTCTCTGCCACAGCTCAAGATTTAAAGGATTTTGCACAAGCCTTTTCTGACTCTTTAAGTACATGTTATTTAGTGAATGGTAAAGTATCTGTGGCAGGAGGAAAGTAAATCTTTTTACCAAGTTTACCAAATCGGGGGCAATGGCTGATATGCCTACATCAGGACAGGACTGTTAGACTTGCTTTCCCCCTTTATCCCAATCCCTTCATTCAAGGCCTCATGAAGTTAAACAAAAACAAATGCCAAGTCTTGCATGTGGGATAGAGTAACCTCCTAAAAACAGTGCTGGCTGGTGACTGGTTGGTTAGGCCAAGCAATGACATTGATTAACTTGGTGAACGTGAGTCAGCAGTATGCCTTTGCTAATTGCATACAGGGCTGCATTACGAAGTGATTCTACAAAAATAAGTGATTTTTCCTTTCTACTTGGTATCTGTGAAATTTTGCATCCAGTGCTGGGACCCTCAGTACTAGGGAGAGATTGACAAACTGTTAGGAGTCCAACAGAAAGCCACTGAGATGGGTGAGGGGCTAGTACATGTGGTATGTTGACAGGAACAGAGGTGAGGAATGCATGACAGGATGAAGAGAAGGTATGATGAGTACATGTATGAGAGTCTAAAAGGCATTGTGTTTCTTCTAGTGTGGAAAATAGGAGGCTAATGAGGGCTTTATAAGCTTTTGCTGCCTAACAGGGTGAGGTGTAGAGAAGATGGAACCAAACTTTTCTTAAAGTGCACAGCAAAAATAAAGCTGGTGGTAATTTTAAAGTTTCAGTGAAAGAAATTCCAGTTGGACACAGAAACAAACCTGTCACTATGACAGCTGATTAGCCCTGGAGCAGGGCCCAGAGAGCTTCTGTAATCTCCGTCTGTTTTCAAAACTTGTCTGGACAAAACGCTGGACAACATGACCTTGCTTTAAAGCTGCCTCTGCTTTGAGTGGAAGATTGGACTGGATGATTTCTAGAGCTTTCTTCCAGCATAAATCTTCCTATGATTCTAAGTGAGAACTGTCAATGTCTCATTGGGCTTTGTTTTCAAAAGTGATCTTAATGTTTAGAGACTGACAAGAGTTGGCTTGATCCTTCTTTCTCTCTCAGCAGATAGGCAACTAAGTTTATGGTAAACCTCCTCATTTAAATTATAAGTTGCATATACCCTAATGTGGTACATGCCCTTAAATCTAATTTGTATAATTTTACTGTGTAGTTTTAAGAGAGTGTGGCAAATGAGATTTTTTTCAAATGCCCTCTAGAAATCTCACATTTATTTCCACCATGGTGTAGGTTATAAAAAGCAACAGGTACCGAAAGTGAAATAAGCATTGCACTTACTTTTCAGTGCATCAGCTGATTCAGGCTAATGAATTATTAAGGCTTATTTGTAGTTTGCTATAATTTTATTATCATTGTCCACCTTTTTGATATCTCCCCATAAGCCTGTATCCAGGGCTGCTGCTTCTCTTCCTTATGACTCTGTAAAACTGTCTTTACTTCTGTCATGTCAATTTCATGATGCTGAGGTTGTTTTGACACCTTTAGGCATCCCTAATCTTTCCCCCGCTTTTTCAGAATTGTCAGAACTATTTTATTTATCTTACTATGAAGGTACAGGGAATGTCAGCATTCCCTTAAATTCTTCATTTTCTTTCTCCATAGAGGATTTTATTCTTGTAATTCAGCTTATAATACTGCTTATGTACTATTCACTTTCCTCCAGGGTTTGCTTGCAAAATCAACAAATTCAAGCTTTCTAAATGAGGTCAAGATTTTTATTTCTGCCAGCTTTCTATAAATTTTCTGGTTTATATTGCAATAAGATGAAAGTTCATGACAGGATTTTAATCCACATGCATAATCTACAAATATGCATGTACCTGAAAACATTACCTCTGTAACACATATCTGATGTTCCCTGTCCACTTTCCTCAGTAAAGCTGATGAAACTGTCATTTTTCTATCATCCTTATTATTCTCTGTAGGAGCACAATAATTTGTAGCATTGTTGCATACATCTCTTTGAACTGATTTACAAAATGAAGTACAGCCAGTCATTTGTAAGAATAAAAAAGATTGCTATAGTGGTAGTCCTCTCTGGTTTAGGTTTTAGTTGTAGGCTGTTGTAGTCCTCTATGTGCTCATGCCAAGGAAGCTGTTTAGATGGACTTTTAAGGAACATTTGTGAAGAAAGTAGCAGTTATTTTAATTCTTTTGAATGATGCCAATACTAGCATATTTTGCATGTGCTATCATAGAACTGTAGGGAACCATAGTAATGTTTTTTTTGTGTTCAGCTGCTACTTTTTTGGTTTTTTACATTGACAATTTTAAAATGTGGAACCAATAGACTAGTGTTCTTCTAACTACACTAAGTAGGTGCAATGCCCAATGGAATACTGAGATGAAGTAATCCACAATAAAAGAGTGAAATTCCTTTTTTTGTTACAGCTTACATTTCTCATTAATATTCTACTACTGTGTCTGTAAATTATTCCAGCCCAGTGTTCAAATGCCAGTCATTCTTTTAGTTCATTTTGAATAAACCAGCAGGTAAAGTCCACTTAATAACGCGTGGTGAGAAGAAAGGAGAGTTGTTCTATCTGTAAATCAGATCTAGAGACAATGGCCCAATAATACTACTGATTTAACATTAGAGATGATCTGGTAAATTCTTACTTTTTTGAGTCATTGTACAGTACATTACTGCTCAGAAGAGCAACGATTACTGTTGATATTGTACAAAAAATTGTATTTGTTTTCTATATTCAAAATGTGAAAATGATATTTCTTTTGCTGTGTCTGATGCACATTCATATTTTAGGCACAGATTTTTCAAGAAAAGTGGAATAATACAGTTGCAAGAGAAGCTCCTTTGCTTACTGCATTAAATTAAAAAAAAGATAAACTATATCTAAGTTCAAGAATTGTGACTAGAATCAAATATACATTACTTATATATATACATACTTACATTATTGTGACCTCTATCAAAATAAATATTTAATAAGTAAAGCTAAGTCAGGCACTTCTAAATATATCTTTGGGCTTGTTATTTCTTCTGGGAAAAGAGAAAAGTGTTTGGCAAGAGTTCTTAGAAGGATAACTAAGCAGTTTCTTGTTTTAGTGCCAATAGCACCCTAAAGGTCTTGATCAAAATGATTAAAACAGATCTTGGGGGAGCAAGAGGATAGGTCATCTCTTCTTTTCCCATGCTCTTAAGTGGGAGTTTTCCTTCATGACTGTGTCATGAACAAATGGTTGGGCTGCACCACCACAGACTGGGAAGAAAAGTAACAGTGATGAAAACACTGTTTTTGTTTTCTTTTTTTTTTTCCCCCTCCACCCCTTTCTCTTTCTGACATCCCAGTTGCTGGAATCCACAAAGTGCATGTGAATCTCAGATTGCACTGGGGAGAGGAGTGGGGGGGGGGGGAGAGAGAGAGAAAAGGAGAAAAAAGAGGAAATTTTGTAAATGTTTGAAACATTTACTCTTACTTTTTTTTTAAACAAAATTAAACCCCAATATTTCCTTTTTGCATTTCAAGTTTAATTCCAGGGTAATGATGAGGGTGGAGGTGTATTCATAATGTTTGAATTCATAGAAATGATGATAGTAAAAGAGATCATAACTCCATTGTCCCACTTGTGTGGGAGGTCATTGCCTGCTTACATCATTGATGGTCAAAAGCAAGTACCAGATTCATTAGAGTAAACTTTACAAAGTTCCCAACAAAAGCCCTTTAAAAAAACAACCGTTCTGTATACTGAAGTGCTTTCTACTTCTTTCCTGTAAGTTTTTCATCTGACAGATGAGCAATATTTATAAATCAATGTAAAAGGAAGCATTTTTATGAGACTATGATTTAATAGTAGGCTTTTGTATGAAGGTGGAGGACTGTGTGAGAAGAGATTGTATAACTCCTTAGAGTTCAGCTATATTACAAAATGCAGTTGCTAATAGCCAAATAGTCTTCCTGAAACACTTTAACTTATGAAGAACTGTTTAATTTGTGTTCAAATTTTAGCTAGGTTTCTGCCTGTGCAACAGAAATTTAAGACATGTGGAAGTAGATATGTTGAAACACTGGCAAATAGGAACAACATGGAATGTAGCTGTTATTTTTTGGATGCACCTTCACTTTCTTCCGTTTCTTCCCTGATGGTAATAGACAGAGAAGAAAAAAACCCTTTAAGAGTGACAAAACTACATAGAAATTAGGATTAATATAGTTGATTTACATACTGCTAGCTTTTTAAAGCAAATGTGGGCTGTGTATTCCTCTGCTAGAAAGCAGCCAAAAATAGAAGCCTTTCATTGTACCTTTCTTACTAAGGTAATTGCGTGGCTACTTTGAAATGTATTGCTTACCCCACTATTTAATATGTCAAGGAGTATTTATACATGAAATCCCTTATTGTATCTTTGCATTTAAGAAGTCCCTACTTAAAAAAAAAAAAAAAGTATTATATACTAAATTCAGTTTGGGATCATTTACTGTGCTGCTTACACCCCCTTTATTTCAGTGTAGATTCTTATTGTCTAGACTTAAATATGAAGAGAAACTTGAAATAGTTTGAATGTAGAAAGATCTTTGCCTAGTCATACTATATGCTATGACAGGAGGGAGACATTGTTTTGATACTCTTCTAGAAGTTTTATTTGGATTGACTTATACTTGGAGGAAGTATTCCTTAGTCCACAGAATAAATCAAGGATAGAATTGTATTTCTGTACCTTTTCTTCAGTAGTTGACTCCTACACATTTAACTCAAAAGTTCACCTCAACTGGTTTCTCAAAGGCTTATCCATCAGCATGGTGCTAATGTATAAGTTCAAGGTTAAAACAAGGAGGAAGTCTTTTGCTTTAAATTTTAATATTCATCTAAGTGAAGAACTAATGACACTGAAGACATATATAATGCAGAGAGAAAATGGAAAAGCTTCCTTGCATGTGTCCATTAATGCACTACTTTATGACTGTGGAAGAAATTTGTCACGGAAACATTGCTATAGTGACAAAAACCTTCACCACCCTTTTATTCCTGTTTCAAAGACCATGGCTCCTTATCTCAATAAATGATAATCTCTGGCAATTTTCATATAGTGAATCAACATGTTTAGCACATGAATAATCTTAGAATGATTACAAGTATCACAGAATAGGTACTGCACGAATTATTTTATTTACATGTCTATTCAGACTTGTTCAAGGAATTTCTTTGGCTGTTTTAAAAATTCATTCCTGTTAGATTTATGTAGACTTTTGAGCAAGTGAGGACACAAGCAAAGAATGTTTGCAGGAACAGCAATTTTGGGTAAAAACTGAGAATGTAAGTGGAATATAAATTTTAAGTTGTAGCGGTACTTGTTTTAGAGTATACAGCAGAGGGGAAAATCAGATATCCTTAGCAGAAACAAGATTCTAATTGATATGGAGGTAGAAATATAATATGAGCAAATTCTTAATCAAATTAGCTCACATTTGTAACTTCAGTTATGAAAAAATAAAAAGGACTTTTTAAATAACACTGTCTTAAATACCACAAATTTGTTGCAGAAAGAAAACAGATTGAGAGAAATAAATTAGAGAATACTGTGATCTAATCCTGTGTGTTTTGCAAGTGCCGTCAGATCTGTCATGTGAACTTTCTTTAAAACTAATTCACTTGAGCATACTTACAGTAAGACAGCAGGGAACAGTAAGGAAAAAATGTATGTAGGCTTGTTTGCATTCACTTAAGGTAATTACAGGTTTTATTTTTTCATCAACCATACTTACAAAAAACAACATAACTGATGGAATGATTGGTTTGACTTGGCTCAAATCAAGAATAGGAAGTTGATCTGTGTGAGGCTATTCAATTATGCTTTCAATTTGGACTTGAAGCCAAGTTTCACAGGATTGTAGCTTGGGGGTTTATCTTGTCAGAAAATAAAAACAATATGATCACAAAAAGTATAAAAGAGAAGGTCATGTTAACATAAATTATCTAAACTCTCTCCTGGTAGCTATATCATTCCAATCAGTTTAATAAAGACAGAAGAATTTTTAAGAATTTTTGAATAAGTATCTTATTTAGTTAACCACAACAAAAATATTTCCACAATATCTACCTTACTATAAAATTGGAAGCCAGCTACTGAATCTAAGTGACAATGTCTGTTATTTATTTAACTTTGCTATTGATATTGATTGCAGTGTTAATTTTTTGCATTAAAACAAAAAACAGGCTTCTCCTAGCCCCAGGTGAGGTTAAGCAAACAGTTTATTGCTTGTTTGTGTAACAGTGCTGTATTAATTAATATTCTATGAACTTCTTTATGAAATCTGTCTAATTTTCAGATTTGCTGCAGAATTGAGTATCATCTAAATAATTTATTAATATGAAAACACAGGAAAACTAATTTTGTCCAAGTGCACAGTGCCTAAATTCTTGCTGTTGGCATCAGAGAATAGAAGGAAAGAAACAATTCAGTGGCTTTTAAAAATACTTATTATATTATATTTTATCTTACAAGTTAGATTTGAAAGCAAAGAATTTCTGTAACCCTACTTTTTGTATATGAAATATATAGTATCTATTTGTCTATATGTATGTCTATGTATATTATATATATGTAGCAGTATATAAATATAAGATACTAGATTCCCTTGGAGGACATTAAGTTTATACCATTTCACATTCTCATTACAATTACTGTCAAAATAGTAAGTTCACATTTCTGTTATGTTCTCATTATAACCTTCAGTAAGATATCGGAATTTTAAAGCCTCATATATTCAAAAATTAAGGGAACATACTACATTGCTGTGACCTTTTCAATATTCTATAAAGGGATCAATGAAAAATTTACTTTTCTTCCTTGTTTACTGCTCTTTTCCTCTTTGTTAATTTTGTGGGAAAGAGTTGAAATGGATGACCTTTCTAGTGTTCTATATTTTCATTGGCCAAAAGATGTATCAAACTTGCATAGTTCTGTATGCTTAACAACATAGTTATATTACGTCCTTTTATTAAGCCATATAATACACAAAATTTTTGCAGTTATATGAAACTGAAGTAATATCTGAGGCATGCATAGAATAGCATTTTGTTTCAAAAATGTTCCCAATGATGATGAAATGAAGATGATCTGTAATACATAATTTTCAAGAGATCCAGCTTCCTGACAACATAGGCATTTATAGACATTTCTGACACTTAAGCTGGAAGTTTTTTTAGACACTAGACCTCTTTTGTATCCATGTGTATATTGCTGCCTGGACAACACTTTTATTTAGTAGTGCCTGTTGTAATGTCTTTTTTTTTTTTAATGTTGAAATGAGAATGGAGAACCATCTTCAATACATGTCTCTTATTCAGCAAGGCAGTACCGAGAGTAGAAGGGTGATATTTTCCATTCCAGTAATCCTTTAGCATTAGTGACTTGGAAGTATTCTGTAAATGCTAAAGGTCTGTTGGCATTACATCTGTGAAAGATTGCATTTAATCAGATTTTTCTATCTCGCGCTATGCACACTAACTGCTACTTAATGTATAAAATCTCAGTCCAGACTGGTTGGGTTTGTGTTTGGTTGTTTTTTTAATTTTATTTTTTCAGTGTTAAAAGAAGGAGTGAGAAGGGTATGGAAGAAAAAGACACCTTCAGGAAAGGGGTGAGGGGAGGACTTAAAACGTCTGCGTAGTCTTGAAAAGGAGCAGGGAATGTTTCCCTCTAAGTCTCCGTGAGTGATGGCAAACTAAGCGCATTTCCCTGAACCACTACTTTTGGTAACCTTACGTGGTGGCATAGTCTCTATTGCACATTTAATATAACTAGTGTAAAGAAATAATGTATTTATTATATAATTATTGATGTGTTTCTTGCCCTCAAAAAAGTAATCTTATTTCTAATCTATGTCCAGCTTCTAACGGTAGTATATTAGTATATTATGCAAAAACATAAAGTTGTCATTTAATTCAGAGGTCTTAGTTTCAAGTAACAGTCATGAGAAATAGAGATATTCAGAATTTGTCTTACACTTTGGATACCTTGTTATTGACATTTTATATGCAAATAGTGTCATAGAATCAGGAATTTTAAATTATATTAGTGCATTATCACTGTAAGGGTCATGCCTCATGCCACACAATTTGTGAGGTGCATTTGGTGCAGTAGCAAAGGGGCTAACGATAAAAGCAGGAAAGATAAGCTAAGGCTGACACAGCAGTTGCCTTTTTTCTTAATGTCTGAGAACAGTCCCACATTTGTTGAAATTAGTGACACACATGGCCACCGTGTTCAGTTACTAGAAGAAAAGATACTGGTAAACAAGCAGGCTGTCAAGTCTGTTTTTTAGCAAGTGTTCTTTAGTCATTGTCTTTGCTGTACTAAAATTTTAGCATTTAAGACAATTTTTAAACGGATTCTAAATCATAACAATTCAAAAGAGTTGGGTTTTTTTTTAAGAATAAACACACATAATGGAAGAAAAATGTTTGCCAGCTATACAGTATATCTAGGAAAAATTGAAGAACTCTAGATAATAGGCTTGCTTCTTACAACCTGTTGTTGCTTCAACTGTAGTGAGATACAGCCTTGCTTGCAGTGACTGTGCCTATATCATTCCTGGAGCTGCCATCAACGTAAATGCAATGTGAAATGCCTCATGCTCTTTCTGCCACCCATCCCTATAGATTGAGCTACCAGGCTGTTTCAGACACTCTTTATGCATACTTAGGGCAGCACCTGCAGCCTTTGTGTGTGTAAAGACAATAAATTGGGTATTTAGAATGGGCAGCAGTTCTTGGAATCCATCAAGATGAAAGATTCTGTGATCTCTCCCATTGCCAATGGTGAAAATTGTATTTGAACTTTTGAAAGTCATTCTCCAGAGCCAAACTCATGCAGTTCCTTTTGTTAGAACTTTGATACATTTATTTCCAAGCATCACCTGGGATACACATATGAATATACTACAAAAAGTAAAACAGATTCTGTATTTTAATACAGATTTTAAAAGACTATAATTTCATGCATCATCTTTGTGATTTTTTTGAGGGCTTAATTGCTATGTCATCATAATGCTTATCAGAAAGCCCTGGAAAGCCTTAATTACTTTGTACTTTGGTTCGTTATGAATGCATACAAAATTTAACTATTTCCCTAGAAGCAAATAAAGTTCACATTTATTATGTTACATAAAATTTATGGAATGATTTAGAATAATTAAGCTAAAGGCTGTCTTACTTGGGATTTAGCTCATCTAAATGATGCATAAAATTAATCTCAGAAAATTATTTCATATTAAACTACTACATGAGAAAGAAAGTTCAGAAAGTTTTGTTATAGGAAATGCATTTTATGGCAGTAAACCACAGGTATATTATGTAAAGCAACAGAATTGTAAAGCAACTCAAATGAAACTGATCAAATAAAACCATCAGGGAAAAGAAAGAAAAATTAAGAAATTTAAAAGAAGACAGAATTTAAAAACAATAAAACGGAAGAGGAGAGAGTGATGGAAATATTAGGTAATTTGAATAGGAAGTTGGGAAAATGGAGAGAGATGCAGGTAATAAAAAAGGGTGAGAGGAAAAATCAAAAAGAACCAACAAGTTCCCAAAGTTAGCCATGATATATTTACAATCAAAGTTCACTATTGCAATGATATTTAATATCTATTGCCTTCTTAAAAGCAGCTTAAGTTCCTTCTGACCTGTGTTAGTATTGTAACACTGACTGTCAAAGGATCAAATACTGCCTACTTTTCTCAACAGAATTGGTTTATCAACAGTGAGAATTGCTTACAGAATCACAGCATCAGTCTGTTCCAATGCTTGATCACTCTCTCAGTAAAGAAGTTTTTCCTGATATCTAGTCTAAACCTCCCCTGGCAGAACTTGATGCCATTTCCTCTTGTTCTATCACTAGTTACTTGGGAGAAGAGACCAACACCCACCTCGCCACAACCCCCTTTCGGGTAGTTGTAGAGAGCGATAAGGTCTCCTCTCAGCCTCCTCTTCTCCAGACTGAACAACCCCAGTTCCCTCAGCCGCTCCTCATAAGACTTGTGCTCCAGTCCCTTCACCAGCTTCATTGCCCTTCTCTGGACACTCTTGAGCACCTCAACATCCTTCTTGTAGTGAAGGACCCAAAACTGAACATGGTATTCGAGGTGTGGCCTCACCAGTGCCGAGTACAGGGGCACGATCACTTCCCTACTGCTGCTGGCCACGCTATTTCTGATAGAGGCAAGGCTTACATGAGTAATGTGAGGTTAGAGCAGTTATTCTACATCACAAATCTGCGTTAAGAATTCCACAGCTTAATAGTTAAAGCCACATTCTAAACGCTAAGATCAGTTTTATGGACAAGAAAATGGAAGATCATAAGTGAAGAATACAGGAAATTAATGGGATCAAATTAGGTTCAGGATTATGTCATATGAATGAATGACTGGTAAATTTAGGCATGTTAGTGTCTTAGTGATTTTCTTTCTATTTTGGCTTTTATTATGCTCAAATAATAATGTAAGTTATGGCCATTAAGGATATCGCACTGCAGTGGTTTTCCAGGAGTGGTCTGGAAGCTCAGGTGGTAATGACAGACACACTGAAAGCTGTGACAGCTGTTAATATTTTATAGTGTCACAGGAATGTGTTTATGCCAAAGAAATAGGTGGGTTTTCTACATATAAGAAATAGATTTGTATTCCAAGTTTTTTAAAGATAGGTTTAGGTGCAGGGTGCTGGAAAAACTTTCTAATGGAACTGCAATTTTCAGTCTAAAATACGGCTCAGGTTTATAAAGTAGTTGGGGAGGGTATAGAAAAACGAAAAGGGGAAGGGAGTCATGAAACAGAACAGCTGCTCTTGTGAGGATTGATCTTTCTGACACTATTTGACAGTTAGAAAACAGTTTCTAATCTGAACTGGGCACTCTTATTCCAATTACTAGAAGGAATGAGCTTTGCAATTCATGAAACATCTTCCTATAAATTGCAAATGTGTATAGATGCAAAACTTCTATGTAGCACATTTTCTAGTGTTTCTAATGCCAAGGCAAGTCAATCGAGTTATAATTGGCTCTAACTGACCTGGCACTTCCACAAGCTGCTTCATTCTTCATCTGAAGCCGAAGTGCAAATTTCATTCTTGCCTTTGAAAATGCTAAAGAGAGAATTTTCTACTAATTCTGATGGAAGAAAGATTGTCTGACAGTATAAAACATAGGAAACAATCGACTATGTCAGAAAAAATAGGCATATTTAAATTATCAAGACAGGCAACAGGACTCACCTTTGAATTGAGAGAAGCTCTATGAAGTTTCACAAACTAATAGCTGAAGATTTGATAAACTACATAAAGCAAAAGGATCCTTAATATATGGAATTGCATAGTCACAAGAGAGTTTGCCTTTTATTGTTGGCCAAGCATCCTCCTCTGTTTATCTGAGTATTGTACATGCCATGATACAAAAGTGATCAATAAGGAGTGCTCCTTCTGTCTGTGAAACCTTCCTTTTAGTTTCTCCATACATTCACTGTCAATGCAGGAAAAAAGGTGAGTTTGAGCAAATCTACTGTGGTGAGATTTTTTTTAAAGAAAACAAAAGAACTTAAGGAAAAGCTTCACTTGTTACACTTTATCAGAACTACATTGCATTAAGAACACAAAAAAGAGTTCTTGGTAAACTGAGATCATTCACTGATGATGCTAAAGCTTTAGCTGAGGTTACTTTCTCCTGCACTGTGCTAACTGGAAGATAGTACCTCATTATAGTATCTCATTATCTTCCTGAGTTCCTTTTTTGTCAGCCTGTAGTGATTTCTTTTCCATGTAAGAGCAAACAAAAATCTACCACACTCTAGAAAGCAAAAGTTTCCAGCCATTATTTCTACACAAGGGAAAATGATACCTTGAGTCACAATACCTACCAGTGCAGGAAAGAAAAATAATTTCCAGTTTTCTCTCTCTTTTCTATTAAAGGAGATGACACATATTCATTTCTGTTGAAATACAAACTACAAATTTTTAAGCACTGTCCCCATGAATACATCTTCCCTTGATGGCAAATGGAGAAGGGTTGGATTTTAAGAAAATTTCAGTTCCAGAGTTCTGCCTGAAATTTGGACTATGTTTTCAGAACTTCCTTTTTATATCCCACTGTAATGGATTTTGAAAGCTGGGGAGAAATCCTGAACTTTTTATTTAAAGCTTAAATGGCAACTGGCTAACTCTGAAAATATGCTCCATAGTGTGGTATAAAAATTAATTTCAGAAAGTTCAGAGAATCTCTTGGAGGAAATCTTTAGTAACACAGTATGTGCTCTTACTTCGTATAAATTACAATGCTCTATGCAAAAATAAGCAAATATTACTATACTTAGCCATTCTGATTTTATCTAAGTTCTATTACTATTTACAAAAAGGCAATATCAAATGATAACTTTATGTAGTTAATGAAATCTCCACAAAGAAACTGTACAATTCTCTATTGTAAGATCAATATATTGACAGTAAGGAAACCTCTGATTTCTCAGCTGGATGTTAGTAATTAATATTTTGCTGTCTAATTAGATTCTTTCCTTCTCATTTAAATGTTGATTTCTGAAGCAAATGTCCATGTTGCCAGCATGTGCTGTGTTCTATTAGAACAGAACTCCTGGCTGCCCACCAATTAATGTAATTTAGGAAGGCAGGACTTTCTAAGGAGAAACTCTGCTAAGTTTATTACAAGCAACAGAAACTCTGTGAGATACAAGCATTACATAGATGTTGGTATATCATTATCTTTGAAATGCAGAGAGATTAAGGTTGCCCTCTCTGAAATTTCTGTAGACCTCAGTGGGACAATGGCTTGTTTCGACATTTTAAAAACACTGTAATAATGTTAAACTTACATTTTCTAGGAAACTTTAAAAATACTTTTATCTGAGAAATTGGATTTTATCTACAATCAAAAGAAAATTTTTAAGCACACATAATAAAAATAATGCTTTGCTGGATTATAGTTAACAATGAGAAGACTTTTTTACTGAGATGTAACCCCAAACTATCTTCGAACAAGAAATACGTTTGAGGAAAGGGGAGCTAGAGTTCACATAAGTACTGTGACTCTTTAGACATTATTGTAGTTAAGTATCAGTTTCTGTGCTTTGTTTCTTCCAGTCCTCAAGGTAGCTGTGTCTCAGAGCACACCTCTGTTTCCATAGTCCTCTCTCCTTCGTCCACGTAGGAGTGGAGAGATGGGCAAAGAAACTTGCCTCTTCTTTCCCTGAAACACCAACTCTGTGTACATGGTAATCGCCTTTAACAACTTTTCTACCCAGTTTTTCTCTTGCTTGATATAGCTGTCTTTAATGGATGTAGTTGGAAGACAATCAGTTAATCTGTGGAAGTTATCCTTAATTGCAACAAGTATAGGAATGAGTGCAATTTCTAGCTCTGATGGTTTTCAGTGGCCGTGAGTACTGTTCATCTGTTTTTGGGAAATGGCAACAATGCTGTGCAACATTTTTTATGAGCAGAAACAAATAATAGACCCCTTAAAAATCCTGAAATCACTTGTTTCAGTAGTGCCAAGAGCATTTCAGGTGTTAGGATCATCTCATGTTAGATTCTGTCCAGTCCGAGAAGCCAGCAGTGGAAACCTCCTGTTTGATCTAAAGGTGAAGGGTTGTCCTGTAAGAAAGTGTCATCTTCATGCTTGAGGAACTGACCTCAGATGAAGCTTGCCAGTGCTTCTGAGGGTAATGCGCAGAACACAAAAATGGGTGTACCAAAAGTTATTAAAGCTGCATTTTTTTCTTTTCAGAGAAATTGCCTGGTTCTCAAAATGCTGTTGTAAATATCACTTTACATAAGCACATTAATGATCAAATATTAGATTACCCTTTTGTGATATTTTCTCAGCTTTAATTTTTATTTAATTGAAACTATTAGTAGTGCTGTAACATTTAAAAGAATGGCTGTTGTAAGGTCAGGTGCTGTTTATCCAAAAGTACATATTTGTCCAGCAAGCTAATATTTTTAAGACATTGTAATATTAGCTGTATTATATACATTTTCCCAGAGATTGTACTGGGATGGGACTGAAAGGTTTTAAAAAATACTGCAAAGAATGATTACAAATACTTTTTTTAATAATGAAATTTGCACTGCCAGAATGTTCTCTGATACAATTTTGTTAGCTTTCCAGCTAGAATACAAGACTGGAATAATATTTAATATGAATTTAGTGAGTTTTTCTGTAAATATTTTGTGCATGATTTTGCTTTTCCTCAACAAATGTGCAGCTGTTAAGTAATTACTTTCTTTGCTTTCTCTTCTTCTTTCTCATCTATTTTAATAAAAAAGTCTGTAGTCTTATTAAAATAATAGTTTTTTAAAAAAAATCTTATTAAAACAAAAAAGTGCTGAGTTAATTTAAAAATATTTAAAGCGGTCATTCTAAAACCTATCAGTCTTTAATGATATATAGTACAGTGCTGTTAAAGCATTTTGTGCTAATCCTCTAAATGTAAGCATGTGTGTTATAAGAAAATATATATTTGAAATGCATTTTGAATTGTTTACCTTAAAGTTTTCTACAGAGGATTGACTTTATAACTGTCTTTTTTTCTGGCAATACATATAGGATTCAGCCATTTTTTTCATTCTATAAGGTAGACAACCATCCTTAGCTTTATAAAATCTGCCAGATCAGAAGAATTAATCAGTTGTCCTACTGTTTTCCAGCTAGTTATATTAAGCTCCTTGTTGAGATCCTATAAGATGGCTTTTCTTCTGCCACATTGAAAACAGTGAGCAATGTTTTAAAAAAAGAAATACTTAAAAGAAATCCTGGAAAAGGATTTATTAGGTTATTTTGACTTTATCCTGACAGTAGAGGATTATTCTTTCAAATTTATCATCTAGTACAGCCCATTAATCTTGTCATTTTTCTAATACTTTTTTTCTTTTTAATGTCAGATATTTCAAATCTTATTTATTTTTTCTGTTGCTCATAAGCCAATTTCTTCAGAGGTTTATAAAGAGTACATTAGATGATATCAAGAGGGAAACTGTTCCTTATGAATGAGTGTCATAAGATTCATGTAAAACTGAAAGATGCTGTCAGCATTCTTTCCATTGTTTGTAATGTTGAAGTGAACTATGAACGTGTCTTCTATCTCCCCTGTTTTCATCTTGTGTGGGAATACAGAGCATCTTCTGCCCATAAAGTCATTCAGAAATTCATTATTGATGTAAGCAGCCCCTGAGATCCTTTTCTGAATACTCAGTCTGAACTATTTTACTAAAAACAGAGATGGTTGTCTTTTTCCAGCCTTCTCAATTAAAACAATTTCAATGGCAGTCCTGCAGTAGACATCTCTGTGGGTTTTCTTCCCTTTCCTAGACTTTCCCCAGACAGTGAAACAGTGCCAGGATCACATTGTATGTTGATCCAGTAGCGTGTACATGGCACGTTTTGTCTAATAAGTCCATGAGGGTAATCCTGGAGATTTCCACTTAGGCCTTATCTTTGGCTGTAATGTTACATAAAAGCATCTGATTCACCTTCACTGTACAACCACTGTGTGATAAAGCTTTCTTCCCATTTTATTCATCTCCTCCAAAATATCTTCTCAGTCACTTCTCAGCTGAAGACATTTCATGCCATCTCATTTTCCTCTTCCTCCTCAATCAGATGGATTTCCTTTCAATATGTATGCAGCAACATGTTGTATGTATGCATATATAGATATATTTGTAATTTTACTCTGTGAAATTGCTGACATTACACTAGAAAAACCCTGTTGCCTCCAAAAGTAACAGACTTGTGAAACAATATAAATCCAGTTAAACCAGACAGAATTTATCAGACATTAAAGAGTCCTTTCAAAATACTTTTTAATCTATTTTGTCTCTTCAATTATTCAGGAAATCTTGTAGATATGACTTTGCTAGAGCTTCATTAACTGTAAGTTGTCTGCTTTTGGTCCCTCCTCCTTGTGGGATATTTTGTTCTGTGATTCCAGTGGAGAATCTATGACAAATGTAGCTTTTAGAGGAACCCTTACACATATTTTGCTTAATTTAAATAATTTCTTTCAAAGAAAATTGGTCTTCTGAGTAAAGTGTACATACTTTCAGTACTAGATATTTCTGCTTCCTGCTGAAATGAGTTGTTGCATTTGCTTTGAAGCATGTACCAATAATTTCAGTAGAATTAGCTCCTACAGGCACATTCTTTACATATCATAACAACATTCGCTCTGCCTCTCAATTCATGTATGCAAAAAGAAATGTAAGTTTTTTTTATTTTACTACTTTACTCTGTCTACTAGATTACTTACCCCAAGATAAGTTTTTAAAGACTGGGGAAAATATGGAAACAACTATTAGTCTATCTTCTTTGTAATGCTCCCCTAAAACAATTAATTTCTCTTTTTAGTTGGAGTGCTTTGAATCTAAGTAGCTACTAAGATTTATGTGGAACTTTGATATTGTAATCAAAATTCTTCTCTGAAGGTTGATTTTCATGATTATAAAATTTCTCAACTGTATTGAATCTTGTAAAATCACAAAAGCTTTGAACTACAAGATGTGGTTTTATGTTGAAAAGTACTTGTTATGTTGTAAGTAATTGTTGAAGACCTCTGCGTTAATATTGTTAAAGGAGGAAAGGAAAATCAGAAGAAAACATTTTTTTTCCAAGATGCAGTTTTAAGTTTCTTTTTATCTACAAGGCAAAGTATTGGTAAACAGTAATGATGAGTAGAAATAATCTTCATGACTGGTCATCTGAAATATCATGGTTACAGTCAGGTTCTTTATCGTTCTAAATGAGTAAGATGAAAACAAGAGACTGTATTTTGGGGGTTGGGGAGTGGAGGGGATAGCTAATGAAATTCAGGGATCTTTAGTTGACATACTAAACAAGAAATCACTGGATACTGGGTGCAAAATTCTTTCATCTGACCCTGTAGACACTGGTTTATCGGTGAAGGTTCTTTTATTCACTTAAAGGTCTTCTCAGGCTGTCACAAAAACCAGGGCCTACAGGGCCTATTGAAAGTTGCTTTGTACTGATTTTTTGAAAGCCGCTTTGATTTTTTTTTTTATTTTTCTTTTTTACATCAAGCAGTAGACATTGCAGCAAGCAATAGTTTGGGGGTTTTTTCCCCTCAATTTGCAGCATTGCTTATGTAATTAGAAGCAAAATAGAAATGTGGCCATAAGTTGTAATGACTTTATATCTTAATTTTTTAGGCTTGAATAAAACAATTCCATGTATGCTTATACATTCTCACCTGTGATGCCTCAGCCCTTAGCACACTGGGCTGTGCCTTTGAGCCTTCTGATTTATGAAAGTCTGAATTTCATTCTCTGTGCTCAGCAACCTCTTTAGCTCAACCAGCACTATGGGACTAAGTATATGCTTGTTTCCATTTTCAACAGAAGAGGCAGCAAAGAGGGATTGTGATAAAACGGGTGTTTGTGCATATGCGTGTTTAGTTGAGAGGCTATGACAGTGGTTAATATTGCCATGTAACTTCCTTAAAATCTGTTTAATTACCTGAGAAATGAAGAGTGGCAAAAGTGATGCTAATTTTTTAAAAGGCAAGATCTGGGGAACTTTGAACTTCTAAATCTGGTATTTATACCAGGCAAATTAATATAAGTCCTAGTAATGGACAGAAGTAGTGGACACATGGGTAAGTATGATGTATCTTGGAAGAACTATAAAGATCTGTAAAGAAAGTTTCTGCCTTGTAAGTTAGTCAAGATGTTTGTTGTTCATGTTAGTTATTAAAAATCATGGCCAGGTCTGAAAAATTACCTTGGTGAGATCAACCAACTACAGAATAAAATTCAGCTTAGATGAATGTTTTGCACACAGTGAGCAATGAAAAAGTCCTAATTTTGTACATTTACCTCTGTTACATGTTACCTCTGTTAGCCTTCCTTTGTAGTTTCCTCCTTCATTTAGCATGTAAGTTTGCTTGTGTGAGAGGAGACATGATAGTCAGAGAGGTATTTCCATGCAAGGTAAGAATAGATTTCACTCAAAATAAATAAAAAATAAATTAAATCAGGTTTTGTTCAGGGTAGGTGAACTCTAGAGGCCACTTCCACTTCTGATGTTTATGATTCTAGGGCTATTTCCTTAAGTTGTATGTATTTTACACAAAAGCTTTAGATCAGGAAGGGGACCATATTTTCTGGAGAGAAAAGCAACCAAAGTTTTAATGCAAAGTTTGTTGATATTTGTAGTTACTTTATCTTTAATAATAAATATCAATAATTTGAAATGTTTTTCAGTTGGTTATTAAGTGGTGTATAAGCAACATAGAAATTGCCAGGCACCAATTTGTTGAGTGTTGTTTTGATGCAAAGAGTGGAATATGGGAGGATTCCAGCTGGTTTTGCTGCTTTTATTTATCATTTCAGTAATTTTCAAGCACTAATTGTCATTAATGTCATAATCTGGAAATTTTTAAGAACATGGAGCAGTAAGTTTGTTGATAGAAGTAACACACAGTTGCATGAGTTACATTTTCAGGGACAGATTTTGAGCCAGTTAGTCCATATAAACCTGTTGTACTTGTAAGATGTTCCTTAATTATTACTGACATGGAAGAAATTAGAATATGGATTGATGCATTGTACTTGTTGACTGGAGGTAGTACCAGAAAAAGTACAAGAACTGGTAGTACTCAGATAGAGGTGACAAAATAACAGCATGTACCACAATTTGAAGTTCACTAGTGAAATTTTTTAGCAATTTCTGTGCTATGAGGTTTAAGTTCAGCTAACAGGGTAAATGGATACATTTAAAGCTAAATAGCATCTCCATTAAAGCTAAATAGCATTCACGCTCACTTTTAGTGACTTCTGGTTCTTTGCTTTTACATTTCATATAGTCCTGTCATTTTTGCTATTATCACTCCTTTGGTCTCTTTGTGTGTGTGAATAAAGAGAAATATTTTATTCTTTCTCATGGACGCTAACTTCTTTTACTACTAGGAAGACATTAAAGATGAAACTAACACAATGATAATTTGCTGGGATGGCTTAAATGTATAGGCAGGATGAGATTTACAAGTGGAGCTAGTATTCAGCTGGTACAGCTAAAAAAACGAGTAATTTTTCTCAATTTCTATTTAGCTATGAAATACTCTGTTACCATTTCAGAAGACTTGATGTGCATTAAGTTCTAACTACTCCAGAGCATCTAACAATATGTTGCATCTCTCAACATATTTGTTGTGGCTGGGAAATATTTATGTACTAGAAGCCAAACCACACACAGTTTTGCTAAATGTGTTTTTGTTGACCAGCCTTAATGTCTTTCTGTTAAGATCAGTGGAATTGGTCCTAATTTATAAGAAGTGATGGCAAGAAGGTCAGATTGAGTTATGATGGACAGATATGTGTTCCTGTTTTGTTTAATGGTTTATTATGCAATGTAGTTTTCTTATGTAATCTATTATGTATTAGTTTATGTAATGTATTAGGAAAAGGAACAGGCTCATTTTCCCTTAAAAAAAAAAGTCTGTGGCCAAGCAGCAAGGAAGGCAACATTTTGCCTTCGGAGGAAATTGATCCTTCATTTTTACCTTGTAGTCATGTTAAAAAATCTTATTTCTCATGAGCTGTAGTAAGATTAAGGGAAATGAATTTATCTAGCATATAATTGTGCAAGGTGCTGAGTCTGTTTTGTGGCTTCTTAAAGAAAGGACACAGATGAATTACAGTGGGTGAGCTAGGGAGAGATCTCAATCCACATCAGCTGCTTGGCAGTAAATACCTGTTTTTTTCCTGCAGTCAGTGTTGAGTAATTTATGATAGTTTATCCCCTTGGTGAAAGCAGGATGGCTCACCCCCTGTATTTACCACTCTTCTCACGTAGCAGGAACACATTTCCAAGTTTGTGACATGTTGAGTTACTGGTGGAGCTGGAGAGAGCCCTCTGGCTGGTGCTGGTCGATCCCTTGACCCTTTAAATCAGTTCTGCTTCCAGGTACATTGATGTTTGCCCATTGATCTTCCCCTCAGCCTCCTCCTGCATGACACAAAAGGTTTTTTGGAGTTCTTACAGGTAATTATTGATCATGTCTTTTCCCCCAAGGTGGCAAATTTAAGATGCTTTAGGCAAAAACAAAGTACATTCTATGCATTAAAAGAAGTTCTATTAGTTTTTGTTTTACTATGGATGCTTCATAATGCAGAGTACAGACCAAACTTGTCCCTTAACAGACATTCCTAAATTAATTCTCTGTGATTGCAGTGAACTGAACAGATTTGCTGGTTTTGCTTTAATTACCACAGTTGTTTACCTGTGGGAATATACATATGTATCTATGCCTAAACTATATATATCAATGATGTAAAAGTAACTTCCCAAGTTTTGAAGTTGTATTGTAGAACTGAAGGGACTCTTTGTAGTATATAACTTTTTTTGGAAGTGATTCTAAAAAACTTATTTCCCAAGGTTAAAGGTTTCATCACTGCAAATTTGCTCAGTCATTTGGTGGGAAACAGCAACATACCTTGGGTTGTTCTCCTTTTCAGATACCTGCATTCTTACCAGCTCTTGAGAAAAATTAAGCAGCATAGGCAGAAAATATAGAATGAAAATTTTAAGATTTGCTATAGGAATTATCTTGGGTAAGAGTACATTTTTAATCGAGACAGAAAAATTAAGCAGCATAGGAAGAAAATATAGAATGAAAATTTTAAGATTTGCTATAGGAATTATCTTGGGTAAGAGTACATTTTTAATCGAGACAGTTGTAAAATATATTATTCTGATTTAAAAAAGAAAACTTATGAATTGTTTGTGAAATACTTGATGTTCAGAAACTGTTTTTCAAAAAATACATGGACTGCACAACGGCATACTGTGTTTTTTCATTTATTTTGCTTCACTTTACAGTGAAGAAACACTTACAGCTTAGCTTTATGATATAGGACACTCGTTTTTTTGTTTATAAAGTAGTTTTTTTCATGAGTCAGAGCTTTCTAAAAAGTTATTAATGTATTGCTAAACCTTTACCTTTTTATTTTTGTTATTTAAAAAAAAAACTTGTTTTCTTCTGACAGACTACAATAAAGTTTAAAAATTAGATTATGTTATTCTTCCATTTAATGCTACAGACAATTTTAATCTACTGTTTTCAGTCCATTTAAGATATGCAATTAAATATTTTATGGAAAACACAAGTTACACTTGTTGTTACACTAAACTTTGTTATGTTTGTTTGAAATATAAGGGAGAAAAATCTTGGACAGAGAAAATTAGAACAAAAGAGAAATTCTAAAGAGTATTTTTTGGTATCTGGAAATACAGTGAACAGTTTTATAAGCAGCACATTCTTTTAAAAGCTGACTCATGCCTACATGATGTTAAGCAAAATTAACCTGCAATTTATTAGCCTGAGCATCCAATACAATAAAATAAATAATAATTTAAAATTGTGTTATATTCTACAAGCAGCCTAATTACGAAAAAAAATCTTACATTTTAATTAAGATTAAGGCAAGTTTGTAATAGCATAATAGTGCAAGAATACACTGTGATATTGTTAATAAAAACAGTTGCATGAGTGTTGAGACTATCTCATATGGACTTTGAGTGAAAATTTGTTTACCTGATTAAAAAGCCAAGAAATGTACATGTGGTAATCTATCTCCTGCCCCTTGTGAATGTGCATCTTTAATTTCCTCCTTTTCCTTCTCTGCCTATCATTTTTTAATAAACACTGGTTTTTGTGTCTTAACAAAATTTAATAGTGTCTGCGTGCATGAAGCACAGAGTTGGATGTCCTTATTGAATATGGCATGTGAGATGGGTTCCAAGGAAGTTTAAGAAATCTAAGTCAGGATTGCCATGGTCCCATCCTCTGGATGGCCTTGTGTTTCTTTTCTCTCCTTTGAATCAGCCTGAATGCTTACACTATTATGGCAGTTCATAAAATGGCAGTTCAAGGCATTAGCGTAAAACTAATCACTTATTTTGCTGGATTACTTTTGAAAGGGATCAGCTTCCTTGAGTCAGCCCAGGAGCACTGCGACCCTCATCCCTGCTAAACTGGCAATAGCTTGAGTGTGGACAGATGCAGCGCAGTGGGGCACCTTGAACCCTTACTAGAGAAATCTTGCACTCTCATGGTCTTGCAAATGTTTCTGTGATGAGGAATGGTCTGTAAATCACAGTTAGACTCATCAACCATCACAGTCCTGCTATAGCAGTCTCAGTACTTTGATGGACCTGGGATCAAGTTAAGACATTTCAGCCTAAAGAGATACAGAACTTGAGAAGCTGCAACCAGTTTAAGCGCAAAACAATGATGAGAATATTTCTCAGTTTGCTGAATGACAGATTTATCTAATCAACTTTCTGAGTATGGTATACCATGAAGGCAAACTAGTGGAGAATGTGTACCATGAAAATGATGTCTGGATTTCTCAAATTTCTTTGATTTTCATCATCTACGGTATTTCTGTTTTCTCCTTTCCCCCAAAAAGCATTTTTCTTCTCCATCTTTATTAAAAAGCAGAATATTAAAGTGCAGTTCAGAAATTTATTGATAGAACTATATAATTAATTTCCAGTTTCCTCTATAATGCAGCATTACATTTTCATTTTGCCTTTCCTTTATCCAAAACATGTTACAAAACTTGCAGTATGCATATGCTTTCCAGCCATTTGTTTAAATTATAAAAAGTAGTCTGGAATTCTTCCAGAAAAAGCATTATAAACCTTACAACTGTGTTACAATTGTAATGTTTATACTCTATACTGAGTTAATAAAATATATCTACCATAGTAAGAAGTAATCACCTTAAGATTAGTATTCCACAGTATGTATGTAATTAGTAGATAAAATATTAATCTTCTGAATTGAGTATGTGTGTATATACCTATATTTTATTAATACCCATCTGTATATATTTTATTTATATACATGTAAAATATATGTGTGTATTACTTTACAAGTTTACTTCAGCTTCATGTATGATCAGTGATTACATACATGACATACCCTGGAGAGCTAAGGTGGGGGAGTGATGCAGCAGGGGTTTCCCTGTCCATACACTCTTGGATGGTGGGGCATGAGTATGCAGCTGGGCAAAAGCCATTGGTTTATACTATCCTCAGCAACTCCAAGTTTGTTTTCTCTCACAGATGAGTGTTCAGATTACCTGACCATCCCTGTACCAGCCCAATTTTGCTGCAATGTAGCTGCTAGCACTGGAAACTACAC
Source organism: Phaethon aethereus (assembly GCF_964289735.1). Taxonomy (NCBI): domain Eukaryota; kingdom Metazoa; phylum Chordata; class Aves; order Phaethontiformes; family Phaethontidae; genus Phaethon; species Phaethon aethereus. Next base: position 14,212,121 of record NC_138589.1, on the reverse strand, counting down.
ACCTTGTGAACCTTAACTGATTCAGTTGCTTGCCTTTGGGAGACAATACTCACAGCAGGAGTGGTTCAGTACACCTAGCTTATAGCTAGATGAAATAAACTATTTATGCCCTTCAAAGATGGACTGCTTTACTCTGGGCTGTGTATGCCTAAGCTCTCCTTACATTTTATATGTGGAAATTGGAACAAATTTTATATTGAACAAACCACACAATGCTTTTCCATTTTTTTCACCCTTCTACACAGAACCTCTTGTTTTCTCAAGTTTTTTTCTAGGTATTTTTAGTCAACATTACAGCAGAGTGATTGTTCGCTAAATAACAGTGTGTGTCAGTTTATGCTGGTATTCTTTTATGTGCATACACCCATAAAGATCTCTTGCTAGAACATCTTACATTTTCCAAAAGCCTTGGTCCAGCAAGGTTGATTGATCAACCCTGATAAATCCATCTCAGTGAGAGTGTAAAATTTTAATACAGTAGTTCATAATGTTCTCAGAATGAAACTAAGAAATAGAAAACAGTGTTCATGGCACAAATCTTCAGCAGGCTTTTAATCTTAAACAACTTTTTCATACTCTACGGCTGCATTCTGCTCAGTTTCCAAGCATTTGGACCCCTACTGAACTAAGTATTCAACCATTTTAGACAGTGCAGAGATCCATCAACCAAAAATATCTATGACTGGAATGTCTGATTATCTTCTTTCTTAGCTTTAGCTTCCCATAAATCTAGATAACACAAACTATTTTTAATCCATCCTGAATGCAGCTAACTGTTCTTTATCTAAAGTAGAATCTTGTAGCATTTTATTCAATTCACCTTTTAATGTTCCTCTGTGACAATAGATATTGGTAATAACCAAGAAAACTATATCCAGACTGTAAGAAATAATGTATATTATCTTCACATATGTGCTGCCCTGCTTCTGTTCATATTTCAGGAGGTATGCTGTAGCTCTCATGAGGAAAACTAGGATTTGTACCTATTCTGTATTACTTTAAATATACTGCTTCTCTGCAGTCTTGAAGGCTAAGACTTCAGCCTTCCTTCACCTTCCGGATTTTGTTTTTTAAAAGTTGCTTTTCAGATGAAATCTAGTATGCCGGGTTCCAGCCTGAAGCAAAGTTTTATGTGAGTCAAAAATACATGGATAAATTCAACTGGAATTGTCTCACATAATATAATATGCAAAAAAGGATTTCTGTCATAGATAGACAGTCTTAAAGTGAGCTTAAAGTCAGCCAGCTTTTACTTTTTATTTTTGTGCTGCTACATACTCTTCCCTGAAGGAGCAGGAGTGATGCCTTGAGGTCAAACAGGTAAAGCACAGATCTATGCTCCTTTTCCATTTCCATTTCCTTATTTCCATTTATCTTTCCAGTTTTCTCTTCTATTAAAGGTTTGAGCTCTATTACTTAGATTTTGGGGGCTTATAATGGGAGTTGTGTGCTATGTTTTTACTTTAAGGAAGGTCTTGTAGTAGTTCCGATATTTATGAGGAATGTGAAGGATACATGCTGATTGTGTGTAAATATTTTCAGTCTCTGACTTATTCAGGAGGAACATTTAATTTTTCCAGTGTGTTATCATTACCCTCAGTTTACTGTGTAACCTTATGGATACATGACAGAAGTCATTACACCAGAATGATTTTGAATCATTGAAACACTGCAGAGTGCTCACTTTTTTTTTTTCCATTCTTTTTTCTTTTTTTGCCTTCCCCTCCCCTCTTTAGAATTTGCAGGCAGTGCCACCATTGCAATTATCAGTAGAAACATTAGTGTTCCAAGCATTGTAGAAATGAGTGTCCAGGCTTCTAGATTATGGTTCACATATAGTCCTGAAATTTGACAAATGGTAAATAGTATTAAAATTCAAGATCATTTACCCACAGAAGTGTATGAAGTTTGTTCATAGTTGTTAGTAAGGTGGCAAGACTGTGGTAAACTAGGGCTTTCAGAACTCTTAGTTACCTATATACAGTCTTTCTGAGCTGATAGTGAAATGTTGTTTGTTAGCTGTTATCCTAACAAGGGGCAGGTCTTACACGGGTGCTAGTGGGGTCAGTCCCCAACACATATTTTTAACTTACTTGTGAGTTATAAGCCTTGCACACTGGAGGCGGTGTGTATACTACCAAGCCTGGCACCATCGCACACTAGATGAGGAGGTTTAAACTGGAAGGTGAAGCATGTTGCATGTAGCCTTCTGTGGAAGTGGAGGTCTCCACTTAAAGACATTGAAGTTGCCACCAGTTTTAACTACTGGAGGAAGAGATTTTAGATATCTGACCAACTCAACTTGCACTGCCTTTCAGCAGAAGTTGTATAACTGGACATTGAATTATCTCATTTGAATCTTGATTTTGTGTCTTGAAAAGGTTTGGCCTGATATTGAATTGTTTCTCACTGTGTCAAAACTGGTCAATCTGTTCACCACGTAACAGCATAGTAATCTCTGAAACATTCTGGTTCTGCACTCATTGAACTAGAAAGCAAAACTCTTATGGGTGATAGCAGGAGTAGGTACAGACCCACAGCCTCTGTCTAAAATGAACTTGCATTGGCCTTGGAGACTATAATTTAACTGATTTCTGTGGCCTCAAAATACCTAGAGAAATGATCGCAGAAAACAATTTTGCTAATGAATTCACTTTGTACAGTACTTCTAACAATTTTCTATTAATTGAAGGCCATTATCTGATCAAAAGTCATGTAGTTTTGGGGTCAAATAAATCTGATCATCCCATGCAAAGTGAGACTGGGGGAATAATGTGTTTTCATAACTTTGCACTGCACTTGCTAATGCTAAAATACTAGAGGACTTGATGTTTTATGGGACTGGCAAGGGAAAAAAAAAAAGACCACTTCTTTCTGACAGTGCTTAAGATGTGTCTCAAAAACCCTTTGTACTGGTCTAAAACTGACATCTGATCATGGTTGATGGATTATCAGCACAGTAGCAATGGTTTCAGTCCCATTCCTCCTAAGTCAGCATTTATATCACAAAATGTATGGTTGGAGGCACCTGGCACTATTTCTGGTTGTTTATTTAGGGAGATGAGGAACTGAACTGGCAAAGGAGTCAAATGAACTCTGTCTCCACTCTCATAGTGTGAAGCATTTGGGCACATTTGACAAAGCTGACACTACTCTTATCTATGTTACAGTGTTTTAAATGTTAAAATTGCAGTTCTGTAGCTCTTTCCATCTAATGAATACACGATACTTTGGCGATGTGAAGAAACTGTGCCTTGGAGAAAGAATGGGTGGTGTTTACCTCGAATTTCAAAAGATACAGGAAAAAGCAGCACAGTAGTTCAGATTCTCAAATCTGCTGAGTGCCTAACTTTCATTTAATTAATTAAAGTTTGGCAGCTGAATGTCACTGACTTGATCACTGCAAAGAAAATGTTCCTAGTAGATTTGTGAGGTTTCTTGGGCTTTCTTCATAAGAATCCCTTCCGTATTAGCTCAACAACCATGAAGCCAGTATTATATGTGAAAAATAGGACTAATGTAAAAAGGCTTTGAACATAGTAAAATATTTTAGTTCAGAAACAGGGAAAATGAAGAAAATAAGGAAAAAGTATAATTCAGCGATAAGAATGCTGCATTTCAATTAGTGCAAGTTTGCAATTAATAAGCTAAGATATTGGAGTATGATATATATTTATGAACAGTATCTGGCATGCTGCATTACAAAGAAATTAGTGTATAAAAATAAACAGGAAGATTTTGTCCATCCCTATCAAACCATATTTTGAAAGGATGTAAAAATTGTTGCTATTTACATAAACATACCAAAAAGCCTATGCTTGCATTGAGTCTCAATTACTCAGAGTATTGTCTTTTGATAATTAAAAATTTATCTTCCAGCAAATTTTTTCCAAAATTGGTCAGTGTATTTTTTTATAAGGTCATTTGGCTGTATTAGCATTCAGAACACAATATACCTTTAGTATCTGTACATCTGAGCACACTCATCAAGTGTAAGTGCACCTGACACATTGAGTTATCAGACAATAAGAGCTACTTTTTTTTGCTGCTTTGCTTCACCAGATTGATATTATATGCTCACGGCTCCATATATTGCTCTGAAGACTGTAAACACCTTTAATACAAAAAGTGGGAGACAGACTGGAGGGGAAAAAAAAAAGACTAAAAAGGCAAATGATAATACTGTTGTTTAGCTGTCTCATTTTCAAAATATTGGGGAAATATTTTTCTTCACCATCTCTTCTGCACCTTGATGAAGTAAAGAGGGTCTTCTGTGCTTGAAGATTTCCTCTACTGTTAGAAAGGAGCTTTAAGCTTATGGCTGGGACTTTTTTTTTAATCCTTTTTGTTTTTCTTCTGCTCCTTCACATAACCTGCTTTCTTTTGAAAAATATTAGATTGTTTGCCAAACGTTTTTGTGAACTGTCCCTTTTGCCAAACACCGTGATATTGGTTAAATGGTCTGAGCTTAATCCATTAATTTCAAAAGATACTGGAAAGAGAAGGTGAAAAGGACAGTTTTATACAAAGTAATCCCAGAATGATTATTGGTTATAAATGTTCTTTGCTATTTGCTTTATCATTTTATATTCATAAGAAGTTGGTTATTCTTTCTGTTGTTCAAGAATAAATATTCATGTTCACAGTTTTGCTAAATGTAACATAGCTTTTAACTGCCCTAAGACAATGTTTTTACAGTCATTTCATTAGCTATGTAAATATTTCATATTTTAAAATAGTAATACTTATTTACATTACAAATGAGTCACTAATTTGATAATGCTTGGTAATAAAAGTTACACTATATGATAATCATGTTTATCTTACATTAGCAAATATAGAATACCATTAGGAAAATCCAAAATGTGCCTATTAAAATCCTTTCTTGTGTTTCCTGTACTGAATATGAATTCTCCCGCTAAAAAAGGATCTTTGTGTCACTATAAAAAAGTTATGGGCTTTGTCCTCTTGGTACCTTTGATTTTAATTTTTTTGAGTAGTTGTATATAGCATAAGGGCCAAGTCTGAGAAGTCTCTTCTATATATAAACTCTCAATTGAAATATTTACGATTTGAGTATACATCATTGTCATTAGCGAATAATTTATAAACTAAGTTCTGTTCACAGTCATACAGATTCAAACATATAGTTTCTGTTATGCACATGTTGACTTACAGGCAGTCTTAGTTCTGCACAGATGTAACTGATTTTCTGACATCCTTGACCTCAAACGTTCCTGCTAATGATGCATAAATGAAACAGGGACTTGAGTTCTCTCACTGACTGCTTCATGAATTCTGATACATTCATTGGAGTGAAAGGCAGTAAAAATTATTGTAGTCACTAAGGTCATCAGATGTGATTTTGAATGCACTCAGAGAGCTGTTTTATTTAAAAAAAATAAATAGATAAATCACTTTTAACATAGTCACTGTTCAGAGGAGTATATGGTATGTTATAGCCTCTACAATAACTTTCCATGAGGTGTTCTGGTCAACCAGATTTCAACAAATCTACTAAAAAAAAATGAGTCTCACTGATTTTAGGGCTTGGACAAGATGCAAAATTGACAAATCCAGTAACCACACTGGTTTATTAACCCTCTTGTTGGTATAAATATGGAGTAACACAATAAAAATAGTTCTATTTAAACCAAGATTTATACTTAAAAGTAATAAGTTGCAGAGCATGAAAAGTCTCAGTGTAATATTCATAGATATTCTTTTTTTCAGCCATTATCCTGGCTTCTTAGGGCAAGTAACTGAGCTGTGGCACACTCTGACTGTTTTCGGTTCTGCAGATCTCAGTTCATGAGTCCCCCTGATCAGTGCCTAAGAGGCTTGCAGCATGTTCCAGAGCACATCTGGATCCCAGGTAACTGTCTTGTTTTGTCCTTGAAACTTTTGGTGATTTCCATGTCCTTCCACTTTTCAACCAGATACAATTTACTTTTCATTATTCTTCATTTTCTAAAGCAAGAGAAGGCTTCAAGTTGAATCTTTGCCTGATTCAGGTCAGCATAATTTAGAAATAGGATGCCAGGCATCTCCAACCATCCAATATCAGAGACCTTATTGGCTATTTACATAGTTCCTTTTCTTTCTTTTTTTGTTTCCTTTTTGCACCACAATTAGCCAAATTTTAAGTTTCTGAAATCTTGTTCTAAAGCATGAGTTTTAATCTCCCCTTTCAAATTTCTTTTTTTCAAGACAATAGGGAACTCTTTCAAATTGAATTAAAATAAAGATAAGATTAATATTTGGCCAGTGTTCTGGGACTTTTAAAATAAGCTGCATGTATAAAACATTATAACGTTTTGATGTGTACTGATATTGTCCACATGTATTTTTAATAACAAGTTGTGTCAAGCTGCATCTGCTTTAATCTCATATTTTTTGGCAGTTCCTTAACTGGAAGACTCACTACACCACATTGCCACAAAAGCATTTCCTTTCATTTTCTTCCTCAACTGACAAAAACATAAGGGCCTTTACATTTTTAATGACAAACAGGGTTTCTGTATTTGGAAAAAAGAAAAACAACTTTTTGAAAAATTAGACAGTGCAGTACACATTTGTACACTCCTTCTGTCATAACTAAAGAAAAATTGTACAGACAAGACATCACTGTAGCCCCTTGAAGGTTTACTACCCATCACATAGGTTTGAAGACCTTGTCACAATAAACTTGCTTGTACTTGACATTAATGGTTGTTCCTCCATGAGAGGAATGTCCTTTTACATGAAAAGGATTGTTCCAAAAAGCAAATGAAAAATACATGCTCTGAGAAAGAGGTACATATCAGCTATGAAACTTGCTTTGCTTGTTGCATCCTGTCAAGGGAGTGAACATTGACTGTACGATACATTTTGATTATTAACAAAGAAAAAAATTAAAGTGTACAAAAGGAAGGCTGGATAGGTTCTAAAAGCTAGAAAACACTGTTTTAAGTGGTTCTTTCTAACTACAGCTTCCTTGCTTCCCTATATTAATAAGGAAAAACAAATTTAGGGCTGTGGTGGTTACAAATATTTAAAGTTTGCTTTCCTTTTGCAAAGTATAACAGCTTGCGTGGAAAATAATTGGAATACAGATTATAGCTGTGAACACAAACTAATTTAATTTAACATTTATTAAATGAGAATGCAATGTAAAATGTTTTGTGAATTAATGAAAACCATTCTATCTTCTGAAAATAAATCCCATCACAGACCTTGTGTTTCAATATGTATTATGATCACAGGTTTTTTTATTCTTTTCCCATGGAAAATTCTTTGCTATATGTATGTTTTATAATAAAGAAGTACTTTTTAATTTAGATTTGCAGAATGATTCAAGGAAGTAGACCTCCTCATTTCTTTAGCTTTTTTTAATGAAACCATGAGAAAACAAACTAAATCATTTTAGTCTTTCAACCCTGCCACTGTGTGACCACTCTGTTGAAATATTTACTAGCAAGATCTCTAACTCTTCTTTCCAAAACATTTTTAGCATTTGGGATAAAAACCCTACAATGTAGTATAGAATCATGTATGTGACAGTCATAATCTCTAGTCATGCAGATAAGCATGCAAGTTTCTCCCATAATGCTTTTTGAATGCACTGATGAACAGAGTTATATTTCTGCAGCAAGTTACTTTCCTCACTGCTAAGCCATTCTTGACCTCAAACTTAGAGTCTAATTGAATGCACCAAGCTTGAGTGATTTTTGAACCTGCTCCAGTCCCTACTGAATTTGACAAGAATCTGTCCCAGCTGTGGACCCAATAATGACTTTTTCTTTTAATTAATCACACATTGTAGAGGATACATCTCATCACACTCTACCTTTGCAGCTAGTACTCAACATTTTTCTGGGACCATATTAGTTTCTGGTTATATCGCTGGGAAAAAAATGCTATACTATAGCTGCTTCCATAGCTGTCTGGTTGTCTGATAAAACAAAAGTAGAATAACTTGCTGCTTTGACATTTTAGATGGTTGGTATCCAGATCAGCAGCAATTAGGTAGAAATTATGGCTACTGCCATAAGCATCAGGTAGATGCTGAAATAATTAATTGACTTTTATCTCCAAGCTGTTATTCAGAGTAGTTACTCCATTTCCACTTGTAGAAATATAGTGTCTTGTCTCCCAGTACATCCAGAAGCTGCTGGATCCGAAAATAATTTTTCATTGGAATGCAAACTTTGTCTAGATGCATATTTCTTGGCTGTCAAAGAGTACAAACAGGGTATTGGCAGTGCCTGACAGGCTTTCTGTGCTGGTTTAGAATCTCTACCTACTTACTCATGCGTCTCAAGGGGAATTGACTGCTTCCCCAGAGACAAACACAAATTGTGTCCTTGTACCCAACTTCCAGTTTTTAGAACTTGCATTTTGGTCCTGAAAACTGGATAAAGATCAAAATTAACAGATTCCTGCTTTGCTCAATAGAGGCCAGCATGCTGTTTTGCTGTACCTTTGTTCATTGTTATTATACATACTCCTATCTTCAGAACGCCAGTAGCTTGTTTTCTTGTGGCTGCATTTGCCACTCACTGGGCAATATATGTGCAGAATGCATGTTGATGATTAAGTGTCTTTTCCATAAGTGCCAGTCTGAAATCTCTAAGTGGTTGTCTTCCTGCGGAAAGGATGCTTGTGGGGCTCTGACCACCCACCCACCAATGTGTGGTGTTAAGGCTGCTCATTCATTCAGTTAACTTTGTACTCCAGAAACTGATTCCAAAGAAGCAAAGAAATGCCTGAGTGAGATACATAGTGTAAATGTGAGTACAATACTGAGTCCCTTTGGTGGATACAAGGGGGATTGGGCTAGGGGTAAGAGCTCGTATATATTCTGCATGGATTCTAAAGGCTTTCATGGTCCACACCAGCCTAGCAGCCCACTCCAGTGATGGTTTTCCTAATAATTTGTGGACTGAAAGGGAGGAGGAAGCAGAGAAGAGCTATTAAGGGAGCCATGATCTGCAGAGACCTTTCCCGAGGCCTTTCATTTGAGCACATCTATTTTCAAGAAAAATAATATTGAAGAGGTCTAATCATATTTTAACATGTTACTTATGAAATCAAAGACTAAGATATAAAAGAAACAATGACATTATTTTCAAACTGACTAGACAGCTGCTTGTATTATTATAATCAATATGAGGTCAAAAACCAAACAAACCAGTCTGTTCCCTTCACTCATGCTGCATTAAGCATGCCAGGGCAAATCCTCGAGTTCTAGACACAGCTTTTGTCTTCTGCATGATTTCTTATTCACTATTTCCCTAGAATCCTTAACCTGATATAATACTTCTGTATGTATTATAAATATACTTTGTCTCGCTTCTCATCTTGCTGTTGGTGTTCAGCTCTTTCTTGTGAATTGTGATAACCCATATTAATCTGCCTTGACAACTAACTATAGCAGTCAATCAAATTTGCCATCTGTCCATCTGGGAATGTCTGTGTCAACTCATGGTTCACCATAAGCTGAGTGTGGTTATTATTATAAATTACTCTCTGTAGTCTAATTTCATTGTTTCATTTCATATCAGCTTCACTTCTATATCACCTTTCTCCACACAGTGACAATATTCCTTGCCTCCATTAGTTTCTCCTCTGAATGCTGAATTCAATGTTTTGTAAATAACTGAAAATAATCCAGCTCCTTTTTTTTGGATCTTGTGAAAACTTAGCACAAGGATAATCTTGCAGTTTTGCAAAACAGAAGAGGCTGCAGAAAGGAGAACTCCAAATGGGCCATAATATATAAAATCTATCTTGTAGTTCTTATGCTTTTGTTAGTAGACAGGAAACTACAGTAAAGAGAAAAGCAACATGGCATTAATTGCATCAGAACATCATTACTAATTTCACAGTGATACAAGTAAATATATCTGTCAAAATGTCTGTTTTTAGCACTGTAATTTATTTTAACACATTTGTTGAGAAAGGAATTGCATGGGCAATTGCAGGTATATTAGTACACAGGGCAGCAGCCTGGTACATAGGTACAGCAGTAAAGATACAGGCTTAATCTAATGTAGTAGTACACATATTATTTTTTAAATATAGTCCTGACAGTTTGTTGAGTTCTGTACAGGACTCTGATCACGACAACAGACCATTTCCCAAGGAGCTTTTAGATTCAGGTTTTAGGGAAGGCACTGTCAATTCAGTGTGTTAGTTACATATATAAAAATCAATACTGTAGACAAGCTGTATTTTTCTTTTTTTCTTTCTTCAAAGACTAGGGTTGAAAAAATAAAGGGAGGGGGGGTGTTTCTTTTCCCTCCCATTCCTTTTGGGTAAAAAGAAAAAAAGCAATGTTTAAATTTTCCAGCTGATGCTTTATACTGTGATATTTTATGTTAGGTTGCCTCAGCCATGTCAAATGATATAAAGTTACATAATGTAATTATGTGACTTGCATTGAGTTATCTCAATATGACATACCAGGCAGGCAACCTGCTTTAAAAGACACAGTTTCCTGGAAACTGCAGGTAATTTTCTGAGAGTGGAAAGCAGTTAGTAGTGGCTGCCCTAGGTAATGACATCAGGCCTGACATTCTTCAGTATATTTATTATTGATTTGGTGGATGTGTTGGTGAACATTGCTGATAACAGAAGATTATTTAGACTAAAGAAAACCTCACAGAATAGCAAGATTTCCCAAAGGATCAAATCAAACTGGGTGACTGAATAACATGGTGATAACATGATAGTGATAATATGTTGATAAAATTAAATGTATAGCCTTAATACTTTAATGTAGAAGGTAAATAATCTCTTCCAACATGGCTTAGCTTTTTAATACATCAGTGGGTTCAGAATTGAACAATACTGCTGAGATCTTACTGAAGGTGTATCTGAATTTCCCTATGGATCATGCTTCTGTACCCACTGAAATTGACGAATCATTAATGAGGTCTCAAAATTAACAAAAACTGGAAATATTGTAAATCAAAAATATTAGGGCATGCTGAGCATCCTCTAGGAAGCTTCTTGACTTCTTTTCCGTTTCCAGTTGGTATCATTTTGCTATGCAGTTCCATGTCACTTTCTTCCATGTCGTCAGGATTATCCTCAGAAAGGCTTTATACTCTGCTGCCATATTGTCACTATTCCAGAAAACAAAAGTAATGAACTCAGTCTAGCTATGAACACTAGCAAAAGTGGGTAAAGATTTGTAACCTACAGTCTGTTAACCACGTTGTCACCTTCAACATCCATTGGAATGCAGAATGATTTCTTCTATGAGAAATGCTGTCCTCTAAATATGTTCTTCTGTATCATCCTAATGAAAAAAAGTATCCTCTCCCCATTTTGTTTGTTTGGGGTGTCCAATGTGGATGGAGTTTTGTTTGTTTGTTTTGTCATAAAGTGCTGACCACAAGATATTTTTTCTATTTACTGTCAGTAGGAAAATAGAACAGACAAATAAGCGATGGGTTGTGGCACAACTGCAGTAACTTCCTTAAAAATCCTGAAAAATAGTAAATGTTTACACTCACTCTTACACATGATCTTTTAATAGTTCATTTTCAGTCTTTCTCCTGGCCCCAGTTTTCTGTTGAATATCTATTTCGAAAAAATATTTCTTTTATTTAATTCTTGTTCCAGCCACCTGCACTCACACAGCTCCAGCTGCTTCAATTTCTCCATTAGTTACCAAGAGTCAGTGGAGAAAGACGTCGTTCACATACCTTTAAAGGAGAAAGCTTAGACCCTCTGCTTCCTGCCATGCTTCCCAAACAATGGTGGAAAAGAGTACAAAAGGAATAGCAGAAGGAATATACTCACGATGTAGAGTAGGTCCTCCTTTTTTGAAACATGAAATGAAATTGGTCCTGCTGTGTAGGCTGTATGTATGGCCACCAAGGTTTTCAACACAGATAGCAAAACTACTTAAGAAGTTAAACTAGGATTTCTCTGGTCTGTTAAAACAGAACTTTTTTAATACATTTTCCCCATGGTTAGTATAAGTGGTTAATCCAGAGGGATTTATTTTAAAGAATCTTCAAATTAGATTTCCAACAGTCTTGTACAAACTTCCAAAAACTTTTCTACAAAATCGTCTTCCAGATTTTGTATTTAGTCATTTATGTACTTGTTAGTGACTGTCAGGGCTTTGCAAATCAAGCATGTAAATAAGGCTTATTCTCTGTTTAGGTCTATCAACGTTTTTGTGTTGATCATTAACACAAGTAATCTGCTACACAAGAATGAAGATTTATTGTACTTTATTGTCTCTTTGATTTAGAATTAAATCAATAAGAAATGTTGCTATCCATATACTGTTAGCAATGAAGAGGACATCATTGAGGGTAATATATTAAGTAAGTTCAAAATATTATTTACCATAATCCTGTTTATTTCACTGTTTGGACTGAAATAAGTCAAAATGGAATAAAAGGGTGCTTGAACTTCATCTGATCTTATTTTAGTAGAAGGTGAGAAAAATCAATGTGAGGAAGGCATAGAAAGGAAATGGAAAGTGTTGAAAGATAAATGAAGGTATTTCATCTAGCAGTGAGTATACTATGACAAAAAAAAATGATCCAGCGTAGATGAAAGATAAAGGGTCAGAAAGAGACATCTATAAGTTGTAAAATATCCGGACCAAAGGAGAAGTAGAAAGATTAAAGAATAAAGTCAGGGAAGTGTAAAAACACCTGATAAGAAATATAAAGGTGGAGAATAAAAAGAAAAGTGCTGGAGGTTAGGATAAATAAAACATGTTTGAAGTACCTAAAGGAACAAGATGGTGTTGAAGGAGACTGTAAGACACTGTAAAAACAGTTTAGAAGTGCTTTTCAGAAGAAACATGTACAGTAAAAATAATACATAAAGCCAATATATATTAATAGTTTAAAAATCAAGCCTGGGTTTATAAATGATCATGTGCAAATAGGAAAATTCATATTTTGCTTTATAAGTGTCTAAGTTCTTCCAGCTGCTGAAGTAGCTGGTATGAGATCTTTTGAAATAAGCTTTTACAATTTTTTAGTTCACCCATTCAGCAGAATGACACTCCCAAGAAAAAAGAATTGGAACACAACAGGAATGATAGAGGTGATGCAGTTGGGAAGTACTTTTGATTGCTTTGTCATTTCTTATGAGTGATTAGAATCAGATGTAAGAAGAAATAATTGCTGAATCAGCTAAGATGTCATCAGGTCCTTATTTGTGGAACAATTTGTAGTGGTTAAAGTGGTTGCCACCTTTCATCTGACTGTGTTTTAAAGTTCAGCTGCTTTGTTTTGCTCTGAAATGGATTAGATTTGCTCATACATGCAGAACCGTGTCAGAACCAAGAGACTAGCTTTATATCTTTGATTGCTCTAACTTTTCTGTAAGCACATCTGTCTGTATTATGATGCAGAAGACAATTACGACATTAAAATACACAAGAATAGATAGACAGATTGAAAACAGGATAGCCACAAAGGAGTCAGCTTCATGTAGAAAGGATTTTAAGTGTTTTCCTTTTTTTCATCACCATTTTGAAATTTCCATTCTTTGAAAACTATTTGGAAAACTAACCAGCATAGTGCAGTTGTTTAAGTTTCTTTTTATTATTTTCAATAATCCAGGGAAAAATATAGTAGAAAATCATACTTTACAAAATAGCCAGGATAGAGTATTTGTTTTTTCCAAAGTGAAATGCTTATAACACAAAGGTGCAATCCACTCGGTAAGACTGGATGCATGATAAAAGAGAGAGAATAGAAATTTCAGTAGAACCTATGTATGGGGAGAGAGAGAGAAATATTTTCAACCCCCAAGTTCCATGGGTTCAAGCGAATCGCTTGAAATTTTTGTATACAAGTTTCTTGGAGCTTTTCAGCAAACAAAAATACAAATATGTAGGCTGATTTGCTGGTGATGCTCAATGCTACTGCATTTCAACATCTTAACTCAAGGAGTTCACAGAAACTGGGAGTCTAGCAATAGTGCTTAGACCGTAATGCAAGGAACACTAGGCACTTTACATTATAGAAGAATCTTAATAGACTCACATGTTATAATAGATTATAGTATACAATATCATCTATGTGCCGTTTGTTGCTGAAATGCATAATTTACTGCTTTCTTAGCACAAAACATTGGTGTAATCTAGGTTGGCAGAATGCTTCCACCTTTTTTTGTAGTTACCAGGGTGAATTGTTTAGAATAAAAAAGAAGAAAAGCTACGAGGGAGGATAATGATAATATTTTGCAGTAATGAGATAATCCATTTGTGTTTTTTACAGGCTGCATAAAAAGCATGTAAAAAATAGTATTTCTGGGGAAAATGTGGCAACAGATGAATTTTGTATCTTTTATTATGAAAAAAATAAGTTATTTTTATTCACATTTTGCATAATTAATAATTATTAAATCATTTTTAGTGGCTTAAATAATATAATACCAGGAAGAGCTGGCAAAATGGCTAAGATTCCCCATTTATGATTGTGAATAAGAAAATTGTACTAATATAGTTTTTAAGATGGGGAGGTTGTTTGTTTTATACAAAGTTGTTAGCATCAGATTTACTACTGTAGACTGCATGACATTGTATAAGAGAAAGTAAATTAAGGGCAGCTTTCATTTAAATGTAGAGATTTAAGAAAGGTTTTGAGCATCGTTGGTTTTGATTAGTCCTGTTATTTCTTGTTAATGAAATTTCACTAGCTGGCACTGAATACAACTTTTCCTCAGAATGAGCAGGTTCATTCAAGTTCATTTCCTACCTCTGAAACATTTCAGGATACTACTTTACTTAGATTCCACTAAAATTTATAGCTCAGAATAAGAATACTATTCTATTGAGAGAGATAAGTTTATGTCTTTAAGGGAAATAAAAGCATGTCTTCCTAGCAAACTATCCAAAACTTCTCTCACATATTCTATCCATGAACGTGAGTTTTAAATTTCACAGTGGGGTGCCTGGAAGCTATATGTATAGCTATATGGAATAGCCATTCGCTTCGGTGTTTTTCTTTTCACCTTTCTTTTCTGCTTCTTAAATCACACTATCATAGACCACTCCTCTGGCTTCTCCTGTGAATTTTCCATTACATTTCAGGAGCCAAGTTAGGTAGTATAAATTGTGGGTAGAAAATGAGAGAAGATTGGATACAGTCCTCTCTTAATTTGCCATGTCACTCAGCAGAGGTTATATATAGTATGTTTTATTTACTCTTCTGTAGGACATAACAACTAGATCGTTTATATCTGCATCCATACTTTAATAAATTTACAGGTGGTGGGAAAGATCTTTACCCAGAGTTTGGGTAAAGTTTTCACTCCTTTACAGTAATATGGACCAGCTATGAAGTTTGTCTCTGGATTCACTAGGTCCAGGGATTTGATTTGTGCCCATGTTATCTGTCTCTTTTCTTCTACAATACCTAAGATAAGACAGGGAATCTTTAGTGAGCCAGATCACTGAAATCACATTTTTATGTTAAAATCTTTTGAATTAAAATTATTTATTGATACTGAACACAAGCATGATACTATCAGCTGCAAAACAGTGTGAAGTCCTTAACTTATTTAATTCTCTCTACTTCTCCCTGATAATGAATGATGATTACTTTGACAGGGGACTTCTTTCTGATCTAGGTAGATTGCTTGAAATTGAGAAGCAGACAGATCAACAACTGGGAACTTTGGTGCTGTCACCATAAACAAAGGAACTTGTCCTATTCTTCCCCAAAGTGCAGCTGCTGTAATAAATAACATCTTTTTTGCATGATATTACTTTTAATAATGTTTCTCCTTAAGATACACAAATGATCTGTAATGGGTGATTCTTCTGTTTTTCTTTTGGCAAGTCATCCTTGTAGAAGCTGTGGTGATTTTTTCCTCACCCTATTTGTTAGGGGTGGAAGAGGAAACAAAAAAACCCCTCACTCATTGAGCTGTTGCTTGAGAAAAGCCTGAGGTAGGCCTCAGCGTTTGCATATCTTGCCCCATCACTGGTGCTACATGGAAGTGTTGTCAAACTATGAGGGCATTGGTTATTCATGCTCCTCAGTGACAGCTTTTTATGTTTTTTTCTGTGCTTTGGTCAGAGAATTGATCTTTGATTTCAGTGGATTTGGGAGCTACACCTTCCACAAACTCCAATTGCAAAGATCAAGGAATTAATGGACAGGGAAAACAACAACCTCTATTTGCTAGGAGTCTATCTTAACTGAAATAGGCTTGTTGGCTGTTTCAGTTAAACTGCATCTGCCCCTGCCACATATCTTCAGTGAAAGAAAGAAGAGTTTAGCAGTCTTACTTGGGCATGCTTCATTAACAGAAAAGTCAAAACCTTGTTTAGATAGAAATTGGTATGAATTATGATATTGGAATCAGTTGGTGTAAGAATTTTTATATAACTTACAGAGGGTCTGAATCAGGTCTTAAATTCAAGCTCAGGGAAAAAAAGTATGACTTTATGCTGTAATTAAGATCATAATAAAAGATAGGCATATTGTTCTGCTATGCACTGTTGCTTGATACACTAGTAGCTTGTTTCGCTTTGAAATCAAATTGATTGTCCTGTGCTATCCCTGTTATACGATTACTAGATAAGTCAGTTTGTTTTGTTTACAACTCTGAAGGTAATTAAAAGATAATCACTGTGTCACAAACATGGGTACCCAACCCAGTCAAGTAAGAAGCGTAAGAACACACTGAATCTTTTTTACTGACATCTTCCAGAGTCCTGGTCTCACCCCAAAATATATTCTAAACCCCATAAGTTCTTTTGGGCTCCTTAATGCAATGGAATTGGGTGTGTGCTGTAGAAAAATAGTAAGTTTCCAGTTCTCTGCAGCTATGAGCTTCCATATTTATGTATGTGTCATAATGTAGCTGAAATATTTTGAAGCTAATGAATCAGTTGTACATGGCAAAATGCCTACTCTGGAGAGTGTTAATGAAGTGCAAAGGACAAGACAAAAAAAAAAGTAAATAGCTGAATAATTCTCTGTCTTCTATCCTGCAGGTGGGCTGAGCGCTCCTCGAAGTAGGTGAGGACTTTTCCTCCTTAGGAAGTATTGCAGAACTACATAGTGTAGAGCAAAAGAATACATCTAACAGACACTTCCCGCTGACAGCAGTTAGGCAGTTGAAAAGACATAGCTAAAACACTCCGTTCATCCATAAAAGCTCATTTTACTATAGTGGCATTCTTTTCAAATCCCTGATTAGGACTTTGTTTAATACACTCGGCAGTATTTTACTGTAACTCAGGCTATAAAATCTTTTGGGAATGGGCAGTTGTTTGAGCACATGCTGTCTATTGAAAGTCTTTTTCAGGCCACATGCCAAGCTGAATTTGGTGATCTGAAGGAAAAAATGGAATTACTATATAAAAGACAACTACATAAATCATTAATAACCATATACTGTAGGGAATAGTCCTAAATGGACTGGGAAACCTGAAATGAATGCTTTTTTTTTCTTTTTCTAGGAACGGGAACACTGTGTCTCTGAGAGACTTAAAAGGCAAGAGATTAAATAATCACGGGGCATCAAGTAAAAAGGGAAAATTCAAATGTTGCTGACATAAGAAATTACTAATTCTACCTCAGCCTGAAATGATCATTCATTATATGCTGAAAGTTTTAGGGATAAATAGTAAATCTTTCAAAAAGAGCTATCTAAATATGTCTGAAGGTTGGGATGCAACAATCACCAGATGCCTGAATTTCCCTGGTGAATTGAGTTAATTGAATTTATTCATGTTGTAATATTGATAGTGGAGCATCCTAGCTATCCTTTTATGCCGGGTATCACAAAGCTTATTATGTTTGCAAGAGAAATATGACATGCTTTAACTTAACTCTTGATGCTTAAGATTTAGTGAAGGAACTGCATTCCTTTTTTCCTACTGGACCACTGTTTGTGCTACTGATGTCACCTGCTATGTGTATTCTTTCTGTTCCTGTACCTCATTAAACAGAGATAGAAAAAATCCCATGTGATTTTAATACATATTTGGAATACTTCAAAACCTTTTTGGTTTTACATGTAGCATACTGTCCGTCATGGCCGTGCAAATTTTAGGAAATATTTTCCTATCTGTTTCCAAGTGACTTCATATTACCTCCTGAAAACAATTAAGATAGTCCGTCACCCACTACCCCAATAAAAGTAATAGAATATTTCAACTCTTTGGTAATAAATTTAACTTGGCCAATGGCCAAGTAACTTACTAAAACGTTCTAGAGAAACTAGAAACACTACTTTTCAATGAGCTACCTGCATTTGGACCCCATGACATCTACAGAAGTACTAGGACCTAAAGTTAGTGATGTTTCTGTTCCA
This sequence comes from Phaethon aethereus, assembly GCF_964289735.1. NCBI lineage: Eukaryota > Metazoa > Chordata > Aves > Phaethontiformes > Phaethontidae > Phaethon > Phaethon aethereus. The sequence goes on along the minus strand of NC_138589.1, from coordinate 14,193,821 downwards.
CATGAGAGGAATGCTGTTACAGGTAGAATGTGCTCCATGAAAATTTTTAATCCAACATGAGATTTTTCCTGTCTGGTTTACTCCCAAATAAGTCTTTCAGCACACAGAATCATACCAGCATGACTTTTCTAAGGTGGATTAAAATACTTATCTGAAATGTTCCTGCCAAAGTCAGGGTACTTCTTGTTATTGCTCCACTGACCGATCCCATTAAACAAAAGATAAAAGCTTTCATATTGGATCTGACATTCACTGTTTCTGATTACAGAAATGCTACTCCCTAAGTGGGAGTCCAGAGACCGTGCTGTGTTTTTCTAGCACTGAACTGTAACACAGAGTGTTAACCAGCTTGCGACCCACGCAACGGATATGATCACCAGCTATGCTCATAAAAGCTGTGTGATCTAGAAAAAGTCACAAGCAACTCTTTGATTTGACTTGAAATATCACAACCTGGTAGAGCTGCTTTGCTAATTAGTGGTCCATAACTTTGTTGTTCTGGCAGGTTCAGTGAAGAATTCAGTCTAGGAAAGATCTTCACTGGAAAAATTGAATTTGGAAACAGGCTATTGTGGCTAAATAAGGGGTGAGTAATTGCTCCTACTTACTAAAATATATTAATGAGTAATCTGGGTTTGTTTAATTCATTCATGTTGGAAAATTGATAAATGATATTTTACCTACCTTTGTATGCCTGTGACTTTGAGAGTGTAAAATTTTGTCCTGTATTGAACTCTAGATACAGATGAATGTAAAAAATGTTCATATTATTTCAATGGAAATAGGATTTATACCTCAATAACTTTATAACATTGCAATATTTAGTTCAACAGAACTGTTGTGGAGTTACATGCATTGTCTATAAAGGATGAACATAAACTAATTCCAGAGCGCTACTGGCTCAATGGATGCATTTTCATGTATGAGGAGTACATAAAAGGATCACAACTTTGCCCACAATGCATATTGTACTACTTGAGTCCTAGAAGATGCTTGACCCGGACTCCCATGGCTAAAGGAACTAAATTTCTGTTTATTTTTTTGTACTTACAGGGTAACATTAAGGAGAGTTCTTTTCAAGTGCTTTAGCTAGCTATAGTTTCTTGGCTCTGAACCTAACTTTGAATCCAGCTTACATAGTGCTCAAAGACAGATTCTTTTATAAGTATTTGCAAAAGGGACATCAGCATGGAACACCATGTAGCTGGTTAACGCTGAAGTCAGGGAGAGATGCTACAGCTCTTTCAGTCTCCCCAGAAAATAAACAAACTCATTATCTTCTGCATGTATGAATATTTTCTTAGGATTACTGAACACTGAGAGGACACTGAATGTACTCTCTCTTTCTCTCTGTCTTGCTCTCCACTTTTCTTTTTCTGCATCTTTTGGCCTTTTGTATTAGAAATAGTAGATTTGTTTTGAGGTTCTGGAGTGTTTGTAGATTTTGAAATGTGAGAGGAAAGCAGTGACTGTTCTTGAGGATATTTGTAGACTAGCAGTTTTTACACAATTCTGTTGATAGTTGAGTACCAGACTTCATGACTCTATGCAATCTCATGATCCTTTAGACCCATTTACTAGAGGCCATTATTTCCTCTCCTCCTTTTCTCCCTGTCCAAGGCTGCCAAACTGGTTTGTTATTTTCATTGCAGGAACCTTTCTAAAATTTCTGTTATGTCCCCTTCCAGACCAGCTAGCCTACAGCCAGCATATCATTTCCTGCTTCGTGCCTGTTAACTTCAGTAACCAGCTAAAGTTTCTGTGTAGAGATAATCTGTCCGTTGTCAGTCTTGTTTTGTGTGCACCTTGCAGTAAAGGAAAAAACAAAATTTCCAAGGCAATATAAAGTAGAGGAAGATTGAACCACATATCATTATAGTTTTCTTACTTCTGTCCTCTTTATGTACCGATTCATTAGTTATTAATATCCTTCTCAATGCATTGAAAGATGGGAAAACAGTGACTTGTGCAGCTAACAATGCTGTAGGCGCATTATTGGCAGCCATGCAAAGCTTGATCTTCATCAATACAGCAGTAACAAAATAACCATCCTGATTTTGACTCAAAATTTGGTCCTGTAAAATTCCACAAGTCTTAAATTCTGGATTTGATTTTAAATCCTTCATACAGTCACAGGGACAGGCTCTCCTTGCAGCTTCAAAATTACAAAAGGACTAACAATGCAGTAAACAACCTTGATTCTTACTCTCTCTTTCTCTTTGTACAACCTTTTAATGACTGCCATTGCTTTAGCTTCAAGAGGTTGTGTGATCTAATTAGGGAAAATTGAATAAGACTGCTTTTATGCTAAAGCATGAGAAAGTTAATTGAAATCAATCCATGTTCAGTGAAAATGCTGGAGACATCACTGATAATTTAAAGCAATTAAAAGATGTTGTCCTGAAGCAAGGCAGAAACATTAAGTCTAAGAGCCTGTTAAAGAAAACTACCTACAATATTTAAATGATATTGTTCAGCTAAGATGGACTTAGGGATACCTGAAGCAATTAGAAATTGTAAAGCATAAAATCAGTCATATGTAATCTTCTTTGAGCTATCTCAAGCCATTTGTTTTCTGTAAAGTAACAGATCTTTTTAAAAATCCCATTTGTGACATTTTGTGAACAAAGGTGTACTAATTATATAAGGCAGTACACTTGCAAATCTCCAGTTCTCATTTATGGGCCATTGTACTTTAAGAAAATAGTAAGTATTGAATTTAAATTCAAATGCATTTTCTGGATAAATTTTAAATTGCTTGTTCATAGAACGCAAAACATTTCATTTGGTAGATGTGAATGTTAAAATCCAGTCTTTTGGCTTTATCAAATTCCTAAACATAGCAGTGTAAAGAAGATTATGGTTTTCCTTTCTGAAATCCCCATATCCATCACGGTGTACCTGTGCAACTTGCTGAGGGGGTGAAAATTCAGAGCTTCACAGTTCCGAGACATCCTCATTTAGAAGTTTCTTCTACTACAAGAAATAATATACAAGGTTAGGAACAGAATCCAAAAAGCATTTGAAATATTATCTGCAAAAGATCATCTTGTTGTCTACCTGTAACCTCAGGAACAGACATGATAGACTCCCAGCTCTAGCAGGACTTGTGCTGTTTGCTGAGAAAGCTTAACAGCAATGACACATGATGGTAATACTGTACAGACATGAAATTGTATGAAAGATTAATTCTATAAAATATACCATAGTCCCAGTCTGAAGACAGCTAAAATTAATCTGCCAAACACTAGTAATTATCTTTTATGATGTGTCACAGCTTGTACTTGCAGATTTGTATAAATCTTGATCTTGGCAGTTTCTTTCTTAGTTGTAGTTAAACATATGGATGTTTAAAAGGACTGGTTCTGAATCAATAGCAAAATGGATGTGGCTTGCTAAGGGTTCTTAAAACAAGTGTTTAAGATCATTTTGACTTGTTACATGTGTACTCCACTCCTGACCCCTGATTATCCATTCCTGGTTCCTGAGTATGGTTTGTAGCATGTCCAATGGTCCTGATTATCCACACAGTCCAATGGGCTGTGTATGAATGCACTGCAGTTTCCCTCCCTTGAAGGGCATGGTGCATACCTGGCTTCTATCCAACCATGCATATTAGGTATGGTCAACATATGGCAGAGGCAAGGGTGGATGCTGAAAAATGTGCCTTCCTCATAGTGCACCTACACGCAATGTAGGAAGACTGCACACATTTAGGTATTTGGATCCATCAGAACAGGAAGGGAAAATGATATTTGAAAGACTTTGCACTCTTGCTAAGAAATACAGCCCTGGGGTATATATCAGATAATTTACATTAGGTGTGTCATCTGTATTTGCATTTGAGATATGTTCCTTCTCTTTATGTGTACTAGTGCCCTACTACAATAAAGTCTTTCACTCTGCCCTATTGGAGTGAATGGTATTGCTAATGTTGATAGTATTGGTACTTTTTTTTTTCTCCTTCGTAGTCCTTTACCTTGTAATCTTGTGAAAGGTTAAGAATTTTGGATTGAAGTGGTTTTTTGCTCCCTCCCTTCTTTTTTCCCTTTTTTAAGAGAGAGTATACTCCCATTCTTATGACTGCAGGAAAAAATCCTTGGACACCTCAAGACTCTAAAACCAGAGCACAATTTATTATTTTTGAACCAATACAATGATTTTTTTGGTGTTTTGTTGCTTGAATTGTAAATGCTTTGACTGTGCAATACTGCAAGATGCCTTTCAGTACTTTGTTTATCTGCATTCAACTGGATGTGGAAGGAACAATTTGCTTAGTCAAAAATCAGAAGCAAATTATTTTCTTTAATATAATTTGTTGATATTCCATGATCTGTGAGCTGCATTCCCACAGAAAATTGTGCCAACCTTTTGGTCACTCCTTATTGGTCTTAAACGCTGAAGTTTTTGTGTTTGTTTTCAGACCAAAAAACAATATTCTCCTTCATAATATGAATATTATGTTATCTCAGAGGATACGTCTGCTATTGGTCTGTACTATTTTGGTGCCTACAGGTTCTAACTGTGATTAACATCTCATGTACAAAAATGGATGGTCAGAGACAAAAAACATTTGCTGAACAGGTTAGAGAAAAGGTAGAAGAAAATAAATATTTTACCTCAAGAAATTTATTGATTTGTTTGGGTCGTTCCGGAATTACGAATAAAGTCAGGAAATGAGACTGGAAGGCAACTGGTATTTGATGCTTTAATCATAAAACATGTCTTCCTCTCAAAATATTTCTGGGAAAAAGGTCCAGAAAGCTGAAGAACCAACTCTCCCCACAAAAAATTCTCAGGACTTCCATGCTTATAGCATCTTTTAAAATTCCTGTATTTTTAAATGTGCACCTTATAGTAGCTCCAGGAACAAATAAACAAAAAAAATATTTCTGTTTCTAGATCTAATCTGAACATGGAAACTTAAACTGAACTAGCATTCTATAAGAGCCTTAGCTCACTTCTCTGGATGGAGTATCCTTTATGAATTTTGAACAGCATTCAGTTAAGTGTCAGTTTAGCTGAACTGGTTTTCCCCTGTCACTTCCTGTTCGTTATATATATCTCACGTCTAACAAGTTTAGTTTTTATGCACTTTTATATTACAATACAAACTCACTATGAAAATGCCATGCCTTATTTCCTCTGCAAGATGTTTAATCAAAAATGACCCACAATTTCAAGCATGAATGCCTAACATCTCATTATTAACCGCTACCTGGGACATTTTTATAGTGTTCTAACCTCAGCTGGGATGTGGTGACAGAATTCAGGAGGCCACCACTATTTTCCAGTTTAGGTAATCTTCTAACTATTCTTATTGTTTGGTATGAAACAGTATGGTCAAAGACATCCTGGTCTATATAGTTACTGGAGACACACCCTTATCATACTGTAAGATTCAAGTAAAACACCTTGGTTATTTTTGTTTGCTTATTTAAATATCCCTGGGCAAAACCTCTTGTTTGGTTGGAGAAGTTCATATTTTTACATATTGTGGAGCAGATTGTATCAGCAGTGCAATTCTTGATCTGTATGACCTTGGTCTAATTTGAAACCCCAAGAAATCAAGTAAGAGACAGCCCAAAGAAAGGACTCTTGTGTTAACTCACTTTCCCTGCTTCTTGACTTCTTGAGGGTTTCACTACAAGGGCACTTTCCAGTTAGTTCATGAATTTTTCAGACATCTTTCATCACTGACCTTTCACTTCAATTTGAAGAGAATAGCAAGGTCTGGGCAAAATGGCATTGTTACTATTGCCTTTTAATTTTTCTCATTTCAACCAAACAGAAATATCCAGCCTTTGTAATCGTGTATATCTAGCAATTCTTACTAGTCTGGGAAGAACAATTCTCCTCATTTTAATCTTTAAAATTGCGGTGTTTCTTTGTGAAATAAAGCTTGAAGAATAGGTAAGGGAAAAATGATGACTAGAGCTGAAAGTAATTTTTTTCCCATAGACCAATTTCCTCGAAGTCATTCAGGGATTGTTTTCCTTTTAGAAAGACTATGCTTTTGAGATTCATTCATGTTTTGGAAGAATGCAGGTTATAACTGGGTGCTAGCTAGCTAGGAATCATACACAGGCTATGATACTGGTCTTTTTTAAGTGTGCTTATGGCTTGGACTCAAAACCAGAAGTCTTACAGGTCATATGGGACAACGTGTTAATGTGAATGTCTGTCAGAGTAAGGGCTTGGACTTGTTAAGGTACCTCTCTAGCTCAGCAATAGTGGTGGCATTTCTGAGGGTTTTTTCCAGGCATAGTTAGGCATGAAGTGCACCTTGTTCAGGTGCTTGCTTTGAAATAAAACCAGAGATGATGCTTCCACTTAATGATACCATGAGCTGAACCGATAAAATGGTGGAAAAGTGTGATGAATTTGCGTGTACTTTTCTGCTGGATGAGGCAATGAAGAATCTTGCACAGATGAAAAACATAAAGCAAAAAAAGTATGGCCATTCCTGTGAGTTGCAAATTTTTTAACCTATTCTTTAGTACTGGGATTTTGTAATACTGCTGCTAATTAACTGAGGCTTCAGTATACATCATTCTGCAATGGCAATAATAATGTTTGTTTAAAGGTCATACTAAATTATTTGGGTCTTAGCTCCATAATGGCTAATTCTAATAATACTATTTCAAGATAGTGATATTGTTTAAAAATTGTAATGCACTTATATTCTGGCGAGGAAGCATTCGTGTCTATATAGTGAACAGTTTGCTTTTAAGTAGGTAATTTTGGGGTGTTTTTTCTACAGATCCCGTCTTTTTTTGCAGAAAAAGTGCAGTTATCTCTTTTAAACTCTGAGTCATCATAGGTTGCAAAGTGGGATAGTTTGGTAATATACACCCAGAAGTCTGTAATGCATGAACTTAAAAAAAAAAAAAAAAGAGAGAGAGAAAAAGAAAATGGAATCTGATCTGACTGTTGGTTACACTTTTTGTTGCTACATTTGACATATCCATATAACTTTGACATGCAAACTAAAGCTGCTTGGCTGAAATTCTGCTGAATCATAGCCAAGGTTAATTTGATATTTTTATCTGTTCTGGGTATTCAGATCCATCCCATTATACTAAATGAACTATAGAAAATTCCCACTGCTGATATCAGAATCTCCTTCTTGTTTTTCTTCTTTTTGTTCCTTTAGAATATTTTATGTGCATTTTGTGCATTTTGAGCATTTTGCAATGCTTACTGCATTTTAAACAATACAGAATTTCTCTGTCACTCATTGTCAGTCAAGTATGTATCACCTCATTATTTTATCCCTACTTACTATGTTTTTTGAATCTTCTGGGTCGTACTACTAAAACAATACTGAAATAAACATTGCTGCACACAGCCCTTGGGATGAAAACCAGCTCTACAGCCATCAAGACAAATCCTGAGAGAATAACCTTCCTACTTGGTGATCCAGCTACGATCTGTCCTGTGGCCATGCCTCAGGAAATTCTGAGGCCAGCTTTCTCTTAGAACTAAATATATAAAATTACAAGTTGAGGAAAATATTAAACAGAATGTCCTTATCCATTGTAATATCATGTCCTCAACTTTCAGAAGCCAAATCTCTAATTCTGTTACACCATATACTGAATATTTTTCCTGTTGAAAAGCAAATAATTTTTTCCCTTCATAAATGTAGTGATTTGAGATTTGTTATGAGTTTCATTCACTGCTTAAATAGAGAAAACTGTATCTTATAAATATTTTCACATTGGACATGAGTTTAAGTTTTGAGTCTGGATTTGATGCTGAATTTGTACTTCTCTGAAAGATGAGAGTCCTAGGAATTTGGGATGATGTGGGCCGCTCTTCAATATACAGGCAGAGTATCAAAGACCTGTTAAGATTCACTTGTCATGCATGTCTTTTGGAATTAAGAACAGTGTAACAATATTTTTCTTCCAAAGTGTATGATGTGAGGAGATGGAAAAAACCTACCAATGTATGTATGTGTATTTTTTTTACTTTTAAGTGGAATCTTGACAGTTTGAAAGTTTCTAAGCCACTTAACCTGAATGTTGTATTATTTTTGAAATGACTAATAAGATGAAAAAGCACGTTTGCAGGCTATCTAATTGTATTTTGCTTTGCTTTAAATATTGCTTTATGTTTTGCATAAGCTTTTTGGTTTTGCACTCTACTGTTTTTTCACCTAGTGAATTTTCATGGAATTTCTATCTTTCACCACCTAATTTTTATCCATTAGATTTAAACGAGATCAAACCATTCTTTGTGTAAGTCTTGGGGGAAAGCTAAATGAAAGTGGTAATGGCAATAATGGTAAATTATCTAGCATTTCTAAGTACTTGCTGAAAAAAGGATATGTAAAGTATTTAATGATGTTATTCACATGGTTTATGTTGTTTACCTTTTGCTCATCAAAGCTCTTTCCATGAAAACAAAGCCACACAGAACTGAAAAAAATAGTAACCAGAATCACTGCACTTAAAAAGTTGCTTGTCTTCTGTTATATCAAAGACTACAAAGCCACTTATCTGTTTAAATAAAATGCCAAGATGGTGTTTGATTGTAGGAGATCACATATGGGAGAAAGATAACTTGAAACATTGCGTTAGACTGATTTTAAAATTTAGTCTTTTTTCACTTGACATAAATTCTAGTTGACTTAAACGTGCTACTTTGCACATTAGGCTGTGCATGAGCATTCCAAAGCATAATTGGCTGATGATACACGTGTAGGTTTGTCATACCATTATGCATAGTCATTCAGTAATGGAGTGTAACCTATACTTTAGAGTTGTCTTTCCACAGTATCTCAGTAATCACACAGAAATGAAACTAAAGCATGCTCTGATTTCTCCTGGAACTTGTTAATGAACAAAATGATTGGTTATGTGTTCTTGTGGAATCCTGAAGTAACTTACACATTCAAATCTGTTACACACCGGTCAAAGTACCAAAGCCTGAAAGGCAAGCAGCTCCCTTAATATGAAAAGTTCAAGCAGCTTATTCTTGCTTTCTAAAGGAGAAAAATCAAGTCACTTTTCTCTAAATTAGCAAGAGGTCTTTTGCTATCAGTGTGTATCGCTTTAGATTTCATTCCTAACAAGCTTTTGTCCTTGCAGTATATAGCTACTGTCAGAAACCATTTCTGTAGCTTGTGAATTTAATCAATTCAGTGTGTCTGCTGAAATTAATAAAACACCATTGAAATTCTGTTTTAAGGAATTTAATGCACTAACTGCTTCCCATGTAACTACAGACAGCTAAACTGTAAGATATGGACCCTAAATCGTAAAGCTTTAAAAAAAAAATTGCACTGATATCCTTGGTTGCACTTTAACTTACAGATTAATAGACCTTTAAATTTGAAACCAGATCATCACCTTGCATTAAATGAAACAAGGCTCTTCTGAACAGTTTTTAACAAAGGGTCAAGATAATCTTAAAGGTAGATATATTCAGGCTGGAACAGAAGAAAATTATAAAATTTATATTCATGGAGTGCATAAGACGTCCATCTCTAGGATTTCCTGTTCTACAATCATCTACCATCTGCCATTCATCTCCTGGGCAGCAAAGTTTCTGTACAGGTATTCCGTAGCAGTTCTGGACTGTGTAATCCACCTTTTTAAGTTTGTATGTGCTGTAAACAAAAACCTTGCCATAGGCAACCTGGAGTAGTGTCTCAGCTGATAGATCATTGATCTTGAAAAAACTTGCAGAAAAATCTGCACTGTTTCCTTATTTCATGTTTTCTTTTCTTTTTTGTTGTTGCTTTGAGTTTATTAGTTGCATTGTACAGCTCACATCATGCTATATATTAGCAAATTTAGTGACCTAAAGAGGTGTCAGATCATTTGTTTGTGAGCTAGTAAATACGAGAGGTTTTACTCAACAGCCTTAATCATGCAGGCTGGAAATGCCAAAAGGGGAATTCTGATAAACTGTAAGGCAAGAGGAAATTTTTAATTTCTTTGTTTCCTTAGTTTACCTTTAAACTCATGCTAAATTCAGAATATCTCCAAAAAGCAATAATTGTTAACAAGCATTTGATTCTGAAAACCAGCAATGAAACAAATGGGTAAGTTCTGGGAGGAAGTGCTGACCAAGTAACCATAACATAACCAAAAAGTTTGCAGGAATTGTTTATGGTGGTTTTCTGGCAATCGGCTGAAAAAACTCTGGACTACAAGGATTTAGTTAGGGAGGTCTGAAAATAAGTCACTGAAGCAGTGTCCAGCAAAGTATGTTGACCTTCACACCAGTACGCATGTTGCAAATAACAGTATTAGTGGAAAGAGAAGTAGAGGCTAAAATACAAAATGAATGCAAATGTGGGCAATGGAAAGCCATACACTACAAAGTGCAAGTGGCAATCAATAACTTTTTAGCTAGGCAAGAGAAAGAAAATAACTCCGCACGGAGTGTTGTCAGAGGCTAGAGGACCTAAGGCACTTGCAGAAAGTGGGAACAGTTGCAGTTGCAGTGTGGTAGAGATTTGCTAATAACGAAGCAGGGCATTTAAAACCTCTGTGAGATGAATTTCTGAAGGAGCACAGATAATAAGAAACATGGGAGATGGAACTCAGAGATCAAATTCCATCTGCCTTCATCTCTGACTACCTGTAGTGCAAGGTCAGAATAAGGGGCAGAACCCTTTAGTCTAATTTCAAACCTCTTAGACAAACCCCTTAAAAGTAGTAACCAGAATGGAAAAAGAAACCATGCAGAGTAAGCCAAAAAGGAGTGATGAGAAACTGCACTTACCACAGCCAGGTTTCTCAGTTATTAATGGTTTTTAGGGGTTTTTTCCCCTCAGTTTTTTTATAATATGATGGGAAAGAGGTCAGGTAACATGACCTCATGTCATGAATATGCAGCAGATACATAGCTCTCTTTACAGTTGATCATGTCTCTGCTATTCGTATGAACAAGAATTTACTTGTATGTAAAGAGCTTGGCTGAAGCTCACTCTGAGTAACATGTAAATTAATTAATCAGTAAAATGCAGGTGGTCAGAAAAGCGTATGAAAAAGTCTGTAACTGACTAACACAAACTTGAAAGTATCTATCCACACTTGGTTAGCTCAGTCCATAGCTCAAGAATATTTCTGTATTCATCATCGGTTCTTGGATCCAGACATATCTGTGTTTTAATGCTTTCTAGCATACATCATGTCTTTGTAGGCCGTATGCTACCTCTGCGTCTGAGGTACAAACACTGCTATGTGTTTAGATATACTGAAGCTGTCAATGATTAGAAAATTAAAGGAATAATGATAATTGAAAAAAAAATCTGTCACTTTTCACTAATACCACAGGTATGTGCTATTCAGGCTTGTCAGTTTTAGTTTTCAACTACTGTGAATTTTGTAATCCACCTTGTGTTCTTTTGGCATAATGGGGCGCTCCAAACAGCTGTAAAGCATATTTATCTCAAAGCCAGACCTTTTTTATGTTTTAACCAAGACAGACAGTGAACTATAGCAGGTTGTAAGGACATTTGCAATTCTTCCTTTTTTCTATTTTTGTTGGTTTTGCTTTATCTAGCAAAATATATAAAACAAAATAAAGATCCTTCACACAGAATGAAAACAGCACTATATAAGGTCCTTCCCTTAATCAGAGAATGAGAGCATAAACAGTTCGGCATGCTGTTTAATACAGAGAGCACAGTCAGACATGAAAGTGAGGAAATAACTATCAAAATGGTTCAAATAGAATCTTACTGTTTTCCTTTTTTCATGTTCCAGGTTTTCATCATAAAAAGACAGAGCTAAAAGGGGATCAAGGATCATTGCATTTTCTCAAAACAGGATCAACCTATTGCTACATAAACCTGGGAAGAAGCTTGCAGATTGGATGAGTCTTGGGTATGTTGAAATGCATAGCTGACAAGTAGTGTTGCCTGTGGTCTTAGAAGTTATTGAGGCTGCAGTTCTCTGGAGTTCTCAGCTTGAAGCCTTTCACTAAAACATTCAGAAACTAACATAAATCGAGTAAACAGAAGAAATTGATTTCTTTGTTTGTTTTTTTGCTGCACACAAATACTGGGCTTAAAGTAAGTCTAGCTATAATAACTTCTGAGTAAATTGCCTTTAACTTAGCCAGTTGTCTTGCTCTTTTGTCCTCATCTATGATGTACATGATACACAGTCATTTCAAATAGGATAGTTGTATGTCTGCAGCTTTCTTAGCTGTAAGGCATATTATACTATACATTGCTTTCTGGCCAACTTTATATTTGGCTCACCTACACATTCATATAGACCTGAAAATGTGCAAAATTTTTAAGATACTTTATTTACCTTTATGTTGTGATCATTCATACTGAAACACGTGTGTTATTAACAGCTAGGCGAGTTCCAACTGAATTCTTTATGAACTCTTTTTGACTTACTGTATAGTGTGTCAGCTTTTCCCTGCAGCTGACATTATGTATGGCCACCACACATTGTGATGTTGTCTTTGCTCTCTAGTAGAATGCTGACATAATTGTTCATATTGCTTTTTGACTTGGGCAGTCTATGTGCGTCTGTGTGCTTTTGTACTTGCACAGAAAATGCTGCAGCTTTAATCTATGCTTTTATTTCTTTCAGAAGTATCTCATTAGATAAAGTAGTCAGTTCTGAAGAATAGGGAATAAATTAGGAATCCCCTTCAGACCGTAATATAGCCTAATTAAACCAAGCTAAACATCACTTAATTAGACTCATATCTGGAATGAAGGTAAGGGAGATAGTGATATAAGTGAATTCATTCAGTTCAGACTGTGATGTAGTTGCTGTAAGTTTGAGAATTCTGAAAGGTCATGGATTCAAGTCCCTGAAAACATAGTCCTCTTTAAAGAGGCCTTGCTATGGGAAGCCTAAAAATTAAATCTACTGAGATAGTGAGCAGTTTTGGAAGACAGTGCCAGTTATTCTCCCATCCTAATCTTTAGACTCTGCAGAAACTTCCTCTTTGCTGTTTGATCCATTGTTTACAGGAGTCATTACTGCCAAATGTTTTCTAATGTAGCTAAATGAACATCTCCAAATGATTTATGTGAGGATTTCATGGCAAATGTTGGGAAAGAGCCAAACTTCACAAAAGAGCTGAGGACCCAACAATTTTTGTTTAGACTTCTGAATAAGTGACCAGATTTTGAAAAGGGCACAGTGCCAACTTTCCTCTATGCCAGCTTCTCTTAATTCTTCTCAAATAGAACTACTAGTTCCAGATAGCTTTCATATATTTTGGATAGGTACATAAATGGCAATGTACATTTTAAAAATTCTTACTCCAAGTAAAAGGAAAACAAAATGACTGTGGAGGTTATGACAGAAAAAAAAAAAAAACAGGAAGCAGAAAATATTCTAGAAGAAATATCTGACAGATAGTGCAAGGCTTTAAACATTGTAAATTTCTGTATTTTTGTCTCTTAATTCTATCTGACTGTCAGGTCAGTGCTAACATTAATAAAAAATACTCCCCAGCAATTGTTTGTTAAAGTTCTATACCTAATCAACCTTCAATTCAACAGAGTAAGGAGCTGTATGTAGAACATTTCAGTCTATACATGACTATGAAATGTCAAGAATTTTGAAAGCAATAATGAAATGCCCAACATATTAAATGCTCTTCAGGAACTATTATAGCTAGTTATTTTATTGGGTTTGAATAGCTAAGCAAGTTGTTCTGCAATTGCATGTGTTGGAACTACGTTCGTAAGTGCTTTGTGAGAAGTGATGTGATATTGTGGTGAGTAATACACAATACTGTTGTTTACTTTCTGTTTAGATTTTATACTAAATCTCCAAGGACAGCAAAGTCTTTTTGACTTGCAGTAATACTTGTTTCGTTTAACTCCACACAGACTTCTCCCTGTGAAAACAGTTACTCTAGCAAGGGGTTTATGTAGGTTCCATTCTATGGAATAGCAGCAGAGTATAGCCGCAGAGAAAAAATTATCTGCATAGAGAGAAACACATGTTCCTTTGCCCTCCTTAAAGAAGAGTTTGGAGAAACAAGCTAGCCACAGAATTAAGGAGGAAAACAATAATTTTGGCAGTCCTTTATGATTGTTCTGTTGTTTCCTTCCACTCTTCTTGTATGCCTAAGTCTAATCTTTCTGTCTAGTTAGGAGCTACAGCTTGATAATGAAGCTGTCAGCTAGGGAAGCTTAACTTGCTTTAATTTCCCTTTTAGGATCTGGTAGCCCCACCTGAGTGCAAAGGAGATTTGGAAAGTTCTGGCAGTTATCTTCCTTTAGCACATTACTAGTGCAAATAACAGCAGCCAAATGTGGACACAGACCTTGTTCCAGCAGCCTTTTGCAAACTTGTGGTGGAACAGGATATTGTATAATATATCGCATAGGAAAATCCCTGATCTCAGGAGATACAAGGACTTCCTGGAAATTGCTTAAATTGAGATGGTTTCAGACTGGGAACATTCTCATTCTTCTCACCATGTGCTGGGGCTGATGACCTCTGATCTTCTGCTTGGCTGTTATTGCTTCCTTTCACAGATTTAGGAGAGATTGCTTTTTTACATTTAACATTCACTCTCTGGCTGCCTAGCAATATAGGACTGATCAAGTCATCCAAGAAGACCAGGCAAGATAAATTAGATGCTTAATTTGCACATCAGGGCTGCAGACAGACTAATTTTAAAAAGACATTTTGATAAAGTAAAATAGTACTGTGCACATAATAGTAATTGCCGGTTCCACAAAATTATTAATGATAGATGAGCTCTGGGCTTTGAATCTTTGCTGGAATTAATGTTTGAAGGGTAGTCCATGAAATATAGACAACAAAAGTCATTAGAAAACTTATCACATAATTTTAAATATTAAAACATTTGTAATTTATATTATTTTTCTCTATCACTATCCATAATCCTAACTGTCCTATATAAAAACAAATATAAAACACCACCACATAATACAGATAGTCACATTGTGAATATTCCTCACAGAAATGAAAAATTTATTTTAGCAAATCTGGAAACAAGTAATGTATTCCTGTACCTGCTACTATATGTACTTATAAAGGGATTTCATCTATAAATTGCGAACAGCTTAATCCAGTGTGTACCTCTTTCAGTGGTCCCTGTGAGGCCTTCAGGATCCATTCTTAATCTTACCTCCTTCAGAGATCAATTTCCCTCTGCCTTTATAGTCACATAACTGTACTGTGCAGAATTTGGGAAGTGTTGCTTTGATTTAGGGTACTATGTTACATAAGATGGGTAGTATGATACTGACAACCCAACAGTATGTGTTAGGTGCATACACCCAAACTGAAATTAAAAGTTACATCTATCCTTCATAGGCATTCAGCTAGTTCTTTATATCTGACACCATGCAGTTTCCTGTTGGTTTTCATCTTCCATCATATACTTTTTTACTTATCTAACTCTTTGTAAGATAAATATGCATCAAAATGGCAGTTATTAATTCCACCAGGCATTGAGATTGAGCTAAATATATTTAAGTGTTAGGTTTTGTCATTGCCACATCTGAACTGCCTGTTACTTATGGGTGTTCTGTTAGCCCTTTGACAGAATACAGGTACGCTGGCATTGTTTAGCTACTTATCACTCCTGTTCTCATGCTCCTCATTGCTTCAGTACACATTATGAAAACTAGACTTCATATTTCTCACATCTGCCTAACATTGTTCAACATCCTTTAAGGATTCCACACTTTTCCCAATATGGCCTGTATGCAGTTGTGCTTAGAGAAAGATCTTTGGTGTGACTTCTTGTTCTTGCATCTGGTCTCCTTGGAGCACCAAAGTCCTTCTATACCTTGCTAGACAGATTTTGTCTTTCCACACCTTCTAGCCTTTTTTTATCTTGGAGCAAGCAGAAAACTAAGCAGAACATCAAAAAGCTGTTTATTGTGCAAGTGTTTTCCTTGTCTATTATATTTTGGTTTATCTCTCACTCTCCAATGTATAAAAGCATGAGCAACATGCTGCTTTCTTCAGACCTGCCTTCAGACTCTGGTCCTCACCTCCTCTCCCAAGTTTTTCAAAGACTTGCCAAACAGAGAATTAGACTTGTGTGGGTCTCTGTGTATGTGTGTGTCTGTGCACACATGCGTGTACATTAATATAATTCAGTTTGTTCAGCCCTTCCAATAACCCTTAGAAAAAGTGTTCTTGTACCTATTTTTAACAGACAGATTTTAAAATTTTTTCCGCAATTTTTTCCACAGTTTGCAAATTCTATTGTACATGAGGACAAACCTTCTGTGTATAATTCTTATAATTTTGAATTTTAATATCAGTGGAGCTGATAGCCTGCCAAATTTTTGCTTACTTTGTGTTTGACTTTTTTGTACACCTTTCCTATATATTCATTCTATTATGAATACAAAATTATATGTGCATATATATATTCTTAGTGATGTTAGTGATTTTAAAAACTTCTCAAAACTACCTTGAGAACTCTTTAGATCAGATTCTTAAGGGTATCTCTTAAAATGCAGAGAACATAAATTATTGACCTTCTATAGAGTTGTGCACATTGTTCTCTCTGTTGCAAAGAATAAAAACTCTTTGTGAATCTCATTTACACGTTACTGAGAACTGTAAATTGCAAAGGGCAAAGAGTTACCTGGGGAGCGTTCTTCACAGCGTTTGCATGTTACATGTGTCCCTTTAAATGAATATAAATACATGTGTGAATTTTAAAATAATATAAAAAAAGAACTGGAAAGAGTTATATAAAAGGAAGTCCTGTAAATGTTTTAGCTCGTTATATGACCTTCATTTCAGAACAAATAGTCCTCTGTAATGAGCCTATTTTTCGTATCAGTCAAATATTTCTAAATTTCCACCAGATTTGTGGGGACAGACAAGAACAGCAAAGGCTAGAGCCAGCCATTAATCTTGTAGAACTTTGCCTCTGTGAAACAATGGTGGTAGGACTAGATAAATCACTTGAGGTTATATTGCTAAAGCATGGCTTCCAGGAATATGCAGTTTTGCTTGTGTTATGACCACGCAGGTTGACTGTGCTAGCCTGCTGACTTGCATGAATCCCAACAGGTGAAATGTGCCTTGGGACAGAGTACAAACATGAGGAGACCATGGAGGAGCTGAGGGAAAAGGGAAGACCTTTGACCACACAAAGCTCCTGTATTCATCATTTAAACTCTTGCCCTTTGAATCCGCTTTTGGCCATTTGTTTAAGGCCAGTAAGAAATGGGTTTTTTATTGTCACAATTTCCCTTTTGGTGTCACTCACTCTCTGGTAGGGAATCTTAGATATTCACGATTTAGTTGTTTTTTTCTTCTCTGCTTCTGCACATTGCCCTGTCTTATTTTAACTGTCTGCCAGTGGCCCTTGATTAATATTGATAATCAGGGGCAACATTTGTTTCCTTCTTGGACAGAAACAAAATTCAGTTTTACAAGAGACAGTTTGTATCTGTTTACATCTGCTGTAGATGTAAGGAGGTGCTGTAGATATTTCAGTACCCTAAGGACATATTTATATAATGATCACTTTTGGGCAGAAGCAATTTAAAAATCCCACTGCATACACTTGATATTTAATATAATAAATGAGGGCAAATGCAAAAGAATTGCAATAAATAAGCTAAACACTGGAGAATACTGGATCTAGTATACAATTAATAGAAATGCAGTTGTCATAGAAAATATTCATATTTATAACATATAGTTATACTTTGTTCTTTTTACAAATCTTTGGGGCAAGTTTGTGTGGGTCTCTGTGTATGTGTGTGTCTGTGCAACCTTGTCTTGAAACCTGCAAGCTTAAATTTGCAAATTGGCTGTTCTCACTTGGATTTCTGCCATCCTAACTAAATAAATTTTTTTAACTAAATAATATTTTTAACTTTATATCTACTAAGGACAACTGAACATATTTATACAGGACATTGCAGATGAACCTTCAACATAAGGTTTGGGGTCTGCAAAGGTCTTAATCTCCTTCGTCTTTAGTCATTGTTTGTATGGTCAACTCCATAGTTCCTCGGCTTGGATTTTTTTTCCTGTTTGCATTCCACACTTAATATTCAGTTCTGCATACTGCTTTTCACAAATTTTCTACTCTTTCTGTCTCTCCCTCTGGTAATCTTGGCTTAAGATAGTAAATAGTTTTGCAGTCACATTTTGGGTTTTTATTTCCTCCACATGCATGTTTTTTGAAGTTTGATTTGCAATACCATTGGGCAGTTAAGGATGCCTGTGGAGATACATTAAAGCCATTGTATGAATTAGATATCTAAGCTCCATTAGTTCACAGTGTTTCTTAGGCATCTAATTCATTGAAGAACTTCAACGGATCCAGCAGGGGTCTATCTGTCCTACACTTTGGTAACCCTAACACTTGATCCATCGTCTTCTATTTCATCACAATAGATTCTGCTCATATGTGTTGAACAGATCTTACTCCTAGGAGACTTTATTAAATGAACAGTTACAGTCACGATGAGAAATCTCCCTTATGAGCATAGTTCAATAACATTTAGTCTTCCAGTGAGTATAAAACCTACAATGAAGATTTACAGCTGATTTCAGTACACCTATACTAGGCTGTGTCAGGAGAAATTCTATTTTTTTATTAAAGCAGTGTGTTGAACATAATTCTACTTATTGACTGAGTTTTAGTAGCAATTTTTCATATTCTTTAGAAAGAAAACAGACAAAATTAAAAGCAAGAAATTTTTTTTCTAACTTAAATAGTGTAAGGAGGAAAGCATGTTAGTAAGGAGATAGCACATTGCAAATTGATGTAAACCTTATGGTTTGTTAGGAGACTCTCAGAATTCTAGTACTTTTGAATTTATTTGTATCCACAGTTACACTGAGATTCCTTGGAACATTTAATGCAGCGCATCATTTAGGTATCTTTAGACATGATGTTTCTGAGTGGATTAGGTTTTCCCTTGTGACTATACCACTTCAGGTGAAAATAACAACATTTACAGGGAGGGTGATATGAGCCATGATTTTTTACAGGAATTTAGTTTTACATATGAAGAAATATTGTAGTCAGAATAAGGTGATCATTAATTTAAGGTTGGCTCAATTTTTAAAATTTAATCTCCTTTTCAGAATAAAAAGCTCTGCTCTGACTCACAGACAAAACAATTTTTTTTTTCACTAACCTTTGTGGATAATGGCTTTTAAAATGAAAGAGTGTAGATTTACATTGGATGTAAGGAAGAAATTTTTTATGATGAGGGTGATGAGACACTAGAACAGGTTGCCCAGCGAAGTTGTAGATGCCCCATCATTGGAAAGGTTCAAAGTCAGGTTGGACAGGGCTTTGAACAACCTTATTTAATGAATGATGTCCCTGCCCATGGCAGTGGGTGTTAGACAGAGTGATCATTAAAGGTCCCTTCAAACCCAAAATATTCTATGATTTTATGCTTTTTACAAAATACCATCTATAAAAGATGAATACACCTCCTTCAAGAACATTATTTGTGGATAATGGCTGTTGTTTTAAATGGCTTAAGGCTATCACAACTAATTTAAATTGTTTGCCTTTCTTGTCACTGGGATCTGTGTGAAACTGATTGTTAAGCTTGCACATCCATTGTAGCTTAGTAAGAAAAAAAACAATATAAGGAAAGAAAAGCAGAATCCTATTTCTTGTTGCTTTGCCATTCTCTCACAAAGTCATGTCATCCTTAAGTGTGGTCTACTGGACAGGAGAGTATCCAGTGTATTCAGTAAATATCCCAATATTAAACAGTAAACTTGAGGGAGCTGCTGATCCTTTGTTCCATTTGTTCATTGCTGAACTATGGAATATGATTTTGCTATAGCTGACATGCAGTAGAAAATCCAGCCTTAACTAATTGGGCTTAGATTTTTAAATTAGCTGAGTGCTCAATGGCTTGTATTTTGCTCATTCTAGCAGGAGCAGTTTAGTGGTTCTCAGGCATCCTCAACACACTGTTGTTTCCACTAACATTCATGGGAGTGTGTTTGTCATTTTTTATGGGGGCTAGAGGGAGATTGGCCACTTCTGACATCTTCTTACAATGTTTGTAAGATCTGGAGCACTATTCTACATTCCAGTGGATGATTTCTTATTGGTCACAACCAGGGGAGTGGTTAACTGCACAGTGGAAAGGCCTTGCCAGTTTATTAATCAGTTTGCGTTGTAAGTGTTGCTTCTTACAAGGGCTTATATAATTTTTAACCAATTGATAACATTTCATACTTTGCTGGTTAGTTACTAAGAAAATAGACTTGATAAGCAGGAAGATGCCAGTTGCGAAAAGAGCCCTTCTCATTAAGGGCCACATCTAAATCCCACTGAAATTAATAGGGAGTCCATTAGTTTCTCATCAGACCTTAAAGCAAAAAAGACTTGGCTTTTTACAGTGACATATTTATTGGAGGAGGGAAGAGGATACATGAGCCAAGCAACTTGTGGTGTTGCTCTGTTGAGGTTGTTGACATTGGATGCATGCTGAACTTAGTCCCTGAATTTTAAGTGCAGGAATGTTGCAAGGAGATGCACTGAGATATTTTGAGCTTTCTGCTATGAGAGAGAACATGTTTATTTAGTGTGTTTGTCCTGAGTTTTGCTTAGGCCAGTCTGTGTGGCATCACTAACGAAGTGGCCTCTAGAAATGTGGAACTAATATATTTTCTCATATATGTTGCTGGCATTAAAGACAACGGCTGAGCAAAGACACTCAGGGAGACTGGACCAACTCATCTATTCATTTATTTATGGCTCCTATGTAGTTCCCTTTAGGCCCAGCTTTCAGCAGCTGGCACAAGTAAAAGGCTGTGTTGCCAGCATGCTCCAGTTTGTGCTGTGAGAGAGCAAGCTTCGGTTTGTATGACTGTAAAAATTCAGTAAGAATAAGTTACATGTTTAGCATAAAATAAACTAAAACCTAGACAGGGAGTTACTCAACCTCTCATTTCAAATGTAGAATCCCCCCCCAAAATTCCCTTTGACCTGACCTTAAGAAAAAGAGATTTGAAATTTTCATTTCAGGATAAGTGGTCTGTTTAAAGCAGTGTATTAAAATTTGAGTCTTTTTTATTTTTCATATAATATTAATTTGTCTAAATCATGAGTAACTGTTGTGCATGACAGTTATGTATTAATACTGACTTACCGGAATTTAAGTTATAATAGAGAAGCCAAAATAATCTATTTCAATCACTAAATCCAGAGATGACTTGGCACATACTAAAAAATCTTCTGTTCAGCTGCCCTCTTATGGCTGATTTTTTAAATAGTCAGAATTAATAATTTTGTCAAGACCAGATGATATTCACTGATTAAAAAGAGCAGGTGATTTCATCATGTCAGAAACAGCCACTCATTGCTTTTCTGCAATACTGTAATTTGAACAGCATTCTGCATGGATACATTGTAGGTTAATAGGCTATATGCAGTGTGTTTTACACACTTCCTACTTCTCAAAAGAAAAGAAATTGAGACACTGTATCAGATTAGCTTTATGATAAAAGTATATGTTTTTTTATGAACTGCACAGTTCTTGAATATATTCTCTCAGCATCCCTATTCAAGATGTTAATTTAATGGAACCACTTGAATCATGAGTGTGGTCTTTCCATGGGTAAGTTAATTAAAGAGTTTGAAAACTAGGATTAATAAATGATTATAGCAAGTTTAGTTTCAATTAACATTATAAATGTTACCATTTTAGCAAGTAATTGACATCTGATTATCATGTTGCAGGGTATAGTTGTTTAGATATTAATCAAAGTTCTAAACCGTGCTTACAAAATTAAAGACATGTACATAATTTTCCTTTATTTACATAGTAACTAAGCTTAACTTTTACATATGTTTGCTCAAGGCCACAACTTGTAGCATATGCTGAGATTATTATTTTTTAATTAAAGTCAACATTGCCAATATGATTCAAAAGTCCATGGGGCAACTCATCTGCCTTTTTGACAAGTTGTGTAATCTTAACCATTAAGGAGGGTGTTTTAGCTCTGTGCATGTTAGCTTACAGAACTACTTAGTTTTGTGTCTAAAGCTGAGCACAATGGCAACTTTATTTTGAAAAATGAATCAAGCTGATTTGTTAGCAGCTTTACTTTGAAAAATGAATGAAACTAATTTGTAAAAAATGCAGCAATGAGTCTTTGTGATGAAAAAGGTAATAAAAATGCAATGAGCACAAGAATATTTTGTACTCAGATCCAGTTATTTTGTGCTTGAGCAATCTAAATTAAATACTATAAATTCTGTCCAAGAAATGTAAATACTATGAGTTAAAATCTAGCTGCATAAAAATTCAAACTAAAAAGGAAAAGCTACCTCTAAATTTAATCTTTTATATTTGAAATCATTGGCTTTCCTACATATGATACGAAAAACTTTGCTTTAAAGATGGTTACAAAAATGTGTCGGTAATAGAAGAAAAGAATGTTGTTTCTTATGTTCGATACGAATCATAAGAAAAAAACTTGATCTAAAGGAAAATGAGTAATTTATCTGATGTGTGGATGAGTGAAAATATCAGATCTTTCTCTTTTGTTAGAGAGCGTGCACTCCTGAGACATCCAGTCCAGTAAACTGGGTATATTACCAATGGCAAACCATGACAGAACCCTTGTTTCCCACTGAAGTGTAAAGGTAAGGATCCTGCTGTGTGCAGTCATCAAAAATCAATGGGTCTTCCAATTATTCATAAGGAAGACCTGCAGGCATCCATGAGGAGAAGTTCATATAGGCACTTTAAAATCTGACTTTTTATTTTATATTTGCTAGTTTTTCTATTCCTAATCCTGACTGGCATGAATGACATCACACCAGAAGGTTAAGCATTGGCCTCCTTTGAGGAATATAAGGGGACAATTCATCTCTCTGCAAGAATTCCACTCAGGAGACTGATTCAAACTGCTTTTGCTCTTTGCCACTAAGGAGCCAGAAATTTACATCCAGTGAAGGTAGTATGTAGAAGGTATTTGGGAAGGAGTTTAACATGCATTTAGGATCTTGAGAGTCTCATAAGAAGTCTAACAGGGCTTAGTTCATTGTAAAATTAGTACTACTCAGGTTATGATCTGTGCTGGGACTGCATTTGACTTTTCTCAGATGTTGAAGAGTATCGTTCCCCTCAAATACACCTAAGCACTGTGTTCCCTGCACCCCATGGACCCTGTAAGAAATTAAAATAACCCAACAGCGTGCTATAAAACATTCAGCCCCCTTAAGGAAACTAGAGCATACCACAGGCTTATTCCCTAAATTGCAAACTCAGAGCTGACTGGATGAGGATCATTACCTCCTCCCCCAGCAAAGAAAACCAATTTGTCACATTTGGATGATTTACAGAGCAGTACTTCCCACATGTCAGCTTTTATAAGCAGCATTTGTAGCAAAACAGAAGAGCCCACTAGAACTTCAGTAGTTGGAAGAATCTCTCATCTTTATTCTTTTACAAAGAATAAACAAAAAATCATTTCAAAATTTGAATGGTATGGGAAACAGGAATTAACTAGGCAGTAAGTGAAAGTGAGCTACAGCCTCGAGCAAATTTGTAATTAGGTAAGTTACAAACACTTCAATAATGAGAAGTATAATAGAAATTCTGACAGGTCTTGTACTGTAGAGAGCTTGTGGGTACTATTGTAATAAATGAACAGAGATCTATTTGATTTTTTCTTAAAAGTGAGAAGCCCCAGGAGTCTTGTGTTACTTCATTTAGTGCTTGGTGAGGCTGTTTATATGAGACTTTCCCCTACATTTTAAATCACTTATTGCTGCTTTGGCAGTGTCTGTTAGATTCCATTAGATTCATTAGCTCTTCTAAAGAGCATTGCACTGTGGAAATAGCTGAAACAGCTGCCCTGTGTAATTTTGTTATTGCTTTAATTTACTCAGAATTCTGTTTTAACACTCCAGCTGTCAAATACAAAGAGGAAAAAACAATCAATATAAAAGCACTTTCTACCTTAGTATTCTTACATGTACAGTTTGCGGGATGATGTGTAAAAAAACCTAAACAAATGTGTCTTTGCTATTTTCCAAGAGATTTCTTGGAGCTGCTGGAAATAGCGCTTCTCAGAATGCCTTCTGTGGAGCACTTCTCTGTGGGGTGAGTTCTTCTCCTCTGCCAAACTACTTCTCTCATGCGGTGAAACATCTGTCAGTCTCCAAGCCAAGCTGCATTCTGTCCAGTACCACTTGTTCACTCTTAGATTTTGGCTAAACAGGGGTCACAAGATCTAGACATGTGCCGCACTGGTGTCCTTAAAGCTTTTTTTGCAGGAACATGGGTGTCGTGGTTTAGCCCCAGCCTATAAGGTTTCATCGATTGTCTTGGTGCAGCTGCAGATATGTTGCTGAAAATGGGTGAGTCCGTTCTGTAAAGCTCCTTTGATTTGTTAACAAAATTCTTCGTGTATAAAAATGTGTATTCTTGTTGCTTACAAGAATACAGAATTGCTTACTTTGTCTAGTTCCAACCAGATCATACAGTGAGAAAGTGCAGGAAATCTCCTGTTGTTCTTGAATACTGATTAGAACTACAAAACTACAGTACAGGGTGTAATGATGACAATTAGTCTGGCAGTAGTTCAGGCTCAGGATCTCTCACTGAAACTATGTGAAGCTGACTAATGTCAACCTAAAACTCACATCCTTGTTACCAATAAATTACAAATGCAGCTACAAAAGGACTAAATCCATAAAAGAATAGCTTTTTTTCCTTTTTCTTTTTTTGGCAAAAAAAGGAGAGATTTTTATCTTGTATCTTTGTTTCATTTCTGGTACCTTTTTAGTGAAATGAGGCAGTCATCTTAAAGGAGACTTTAGGATGAGTCTGAGTCTAGTATTGCTCTATTTCAGCCTTCTGCCTGAAATGTAGGCAAGTCATCTGTAGCAGTTCAGGGCTGAGTGAATAGATGAAAGTTTCTCCCAAAACTGTTTTGAGTAGGTTGCTAGTAGGACTCACTGGGGAAGTGAATCCAGGGAGTATCTTCAACTGATTGGAACAGTCTGTGTGTAACTTCTGGAGAGGAGAAAGCATGCCTGCTCTTTCTATAAGCTTTACAAGGTTATCTAATGTAAATTGGATATTGGAAAATAATCAGACAGAGGTTTCTCTGCCAAAGGTGTCTGGGAGAGGGAGTGAGACTTCCTAAAACTGACAGAGATTATTCTCTTTTATAAATGTTTCAGGTTCTCAACTGGAGTATGGAATAAAAATCATAATGCATGATCTGAATAAATAGAAGAATATGATCAAATATTTTAATTTTAAATTTTCTCCAAAGATTTAATGTGGGTTATTTTATTTTGAGTTATATGTTCTCTAGGAATTGGTTCAATAAATTAAGCTAATGTTTTTGATGTTTAATAACATTCTATGCATTTTTTTGCCTGATATTTTTAAATAAACAGTTCCTTCCCTCTTCTCCCCTCCTTTCCCCCAAAAAACTTATTTCCACAGAAATAGTTTGCTTAAGATCTGTGCAGAGCATAGAATTAAATAACATCTGTCAATGATGCCAACTTCTGTTTGGTAGACAAATGATTTTCAGAAGTGTAAGCTGTCAGCTTCAGGGAGGGACCATTTGCAGATAGTTACTGAAAATCAACATGCAACCTACAAGAAGGTGAGATTTATGGACATGTATGACTACATCTTTTAGTATCACCTCTAGATGATCTTGTTAAATTGTGCTGCTGTATGTCCAGCTGCTGAAGATGGTACTCGACAGTTGAATGACTTAAGCTTGGCACATCAAGTTGCTGTATTTGAGAGAAGAGGGAACTACTGTTGCTTTTTTTTTCTTCTCTCTGATCTCCCTGTAGGTCTTCCTATTTTTTTTTTTTTTCCTTCCTTTTTATCTTTTAGGTGCACATGCCATGTTGAATGCTGGTAAGGCAATACTAGATCTAAAACCAAGTGGCCACTTATTATTTCTTCGTATTTCTTCAAATTTCCAACCACTTCACTTTGGAATGCCAGAAGTGTATTTGTAGCACTATTCTGTTTCCCTGGTGGGGTTACCATCAGGCTTTCAGGAATATCCAGGTTGCCTGGATGTCTCTATCTGTCTCATAGTCTTTTCTTCTTTGAGTAACTTAATTGGCAATATGGTATTATATGATTATAATTTGGAACATAAATAAAGCCTTATATAAGTTTTTAAAATGAGCTGCCCTGGAAAATATATATGTATACATTAAATAGAACAAAATGATAGATATGAACACTTCATAAATGGTCACCTAAAGGTTTCTAACTCTCAAGACACATCAGAGAATCACTTCATATCTAAGTTATATTTGCCCTTATTTATTAAAGCCTGCACCTGTATTTGTTTTGCATATTTCATGGTGGCATTTTGTCTACCTCTCAGCAGTAGGAGTGGCAGCAAATGCAGGTGGGCTGATTCTGCTCTCTTCTTCTTTGGTATAATATGTCAGGATCTGATTCAGTAACTACACTTTCTCAATCTCCTCTTTTTGTTTTATATTGGCATTTCTTTCTTAAAATTTGCAAGTATTTAATCATATTTTACTCAGCTCTTTTCTGCCATCTTGTAGAATTTGCTTGTAGAGGTATGAGATTATTGATCAATGCTTCTGACTAGTATCTGGGAATACTATTTAGATAGGTAACATGAATGGGAAAATACCTCAATGAAGTTCAACTGTTGATAAACAAATACTAAGGTTACTTTAATGTAAAACCTAAAGCAAATTACTGAAGTCAAAGCCATAGCTTAGCATGAAAACTAATGCCAAAGGCCGGGATTTACACTGTGACTGGAGGATGGTAAGTCCAAGTCCATGCTATTCTACAGTAGGAAAGAAAAAATACAATTGATTTCTTAAATTCTCTTGAATCTCTTACAAAGACAGACTTGATAAAGGGCTTGATGGTGTTCATGCTGTCCATGGCAAACTTCCCTAGACTTTTGTGAACACAAAAGTTCCATTACTATCTTTCCTATAGGCAGACTACCAGTACTTTCTTGAACAAAATTACAAATTTAGTCAGTAGTTGTGCTTAAGGTTTTTGTTCAGTCATTAAGGAGATAGTGAAAGTTCTAGAATGCTAATCTAAAAAAGATGTTAACAAACCCCTTTAATAGCAGATATTGTTCTTCCCCAGAGAGCTTTACTCTATAAGATGACTATTATCTCCATAACCTGAGTTTCAACCTGTCCATTTGCTATTTATTTCTTCAAAATTAATTAACGGCCTCTTTGGAAACAATCATGTGATTTCACATCCCAAACCAGTGAATTAAGAATGCTACCATTGTGCCTTCTTATGGGTAAATGCGTATTTTCCAAGTAATTAAGTGACTTTAAAAGCTTTCAGATATTACAGTGATGCAGTGCAGAGAATACAGACAGACCTTTTACTTCTCATCGTTAATAAGTCTTCAAATGTTAAACTTTATATTTCTACTGTCAGATGCAAATGTTTATTTACATCTTCCTCAATAGCTGTCATGTTAGTGTCACTCTCTCCTTATTTTTTCTTTAATTACCTTTCAACATATAGTCTTGAAGATTAAAGGCCAAATACCTTCTTTCAAAGGTCATGCTTAACTGGCAGTGATGTTCATTACAATTTTCTGAAAGTCAACTCACTTGTCTTAATAGATGAATATGTTGTCATAGCATAAGTATGCAACACATGAGTAACTAGGATATTTTGTAATTTTCTGCTGTGCAAGTTTCCAACACATCATCTTTTAACATTACTTCCTAGTCAGAAGACCTACTTACTACCCAATATATTCAGAATTAAGGTTAAGGTATTTCTGGTGTGAACAATCTGGAAATGAATATGAACTTTAACCAAGTACTTGCAGGGATATAAAACTCTGCCCGCCCCCCCATCCATTTGTTTCTAACAGACTTAGGGTGCTCAGCCTCTGGCTCAAGGCAAAGCCTACCTTAAGGTTTTCTATTTTGTTGGGGATACAATGTTTTTTTTCCCCCATGATGTTCGTTTCTCTGTTGCTTGCTAACAGCTAAATAAGCAGACAGTGGTGCAAAAGAAAAGCATGCCACTGAAAATTAACTGCATATGCTATAACATTGTCCAGTCTTTGCTATTAGAATAAATGATTAGGAAATCAAGTGGTAAACTAAATACTGATTTACCTGGTTTCCTCAGAATTGTTGCTGATAATCTCAGTATTCTTTGTAGCATTAGTTAATCACCTCTCCAAGATTGTCAAAGGTCAAATTGAATATAGAAAGTTAAGATAATTAACAAAGATATTTAACACCATAAGAGTTCACTGGTCTGCATGATTTGGGGAATTTGGAGAGCATCAATTATCACTTGCTGCAAACTCATCTGTTTCCAGTCCTTCGGGATTCATGAAGTGTTGATCGTAGTATTTTGTCACCACTAGATCAACTAGGGGAAAAATTAAAACCAGAGAAACCTATACAGACTGAACTGGGACTGACACTTAACATCTACAGACTCATCCTGTTTAAAAAGGAACTTCTGGACAAAAGGCAGATGTAAAGAATGCTACCATACCATTAAAATCAGGTATTATTTTCTGATGAATTTTTGGGCTAAGATTCTTTACTGATTTTATTACTACTCAGCAGTCTGTTTGGGAAGCAGACTGATGCTTATTGTGTTAAGAAAGCTGGTTAGGATTTAAATTGTTTCTCAAATCATTTGACACTTTGAATGGACCTGTGCCGTTTAGTAGATTTTTCTGGATACAGCCAGAAATGGCTTGATAGAGATATTTTATTTTAAAAGATTTTTGTTTAAAATACAGTAATTAGATTTAATTCTTTAGATAGGTTCTTCATAGAAGGTATCACCAAGGAATCCCCTTAAAGATAAAAAGCTGTTTCAGTAAGTTCTTGAGCTTCCATTTCTGGGAACTTCAGAAAGCCACAAGGGTGATGCCTGGAGGATACTTTCAAATAGCATTTCTGTATATCAGATGCTTTATTAAATGCTCTAAACATACCATTAGTTTTTCCCAAATGACTTCAGCATTATGCCACATATGGATGAACACTGATTTTGTTGTTAAATCAGTCACAAAACTGAAAGATGACATTTACATAACTTAAGTGATGTACAGGAGATGATACATATAGAAACACATGGATAACTACTTTGTAGATTTTCATTTCATCTTTTTAATGGCAAGTTTCTTAAACAAATTAGTATTTGAAATATTTTAGTATGCATATGATGCTATATATTCTCAGCATGCAAGATATTCAAGTACCGTCTTTGCACTGTTATCACGTTTCGTAATAAGTTTGCAGTTCATCAAATGGCTGTAGTTTGGCATAGAAAATATGGATCTCATAAAATTTGTGATAGATGCAGGTGAAGAATAAAAGACAGTTGATATTGGCAGCTAAAGTCTTATTCTGTGTGACTGTGAAGGAGAGTTAAAAGGTAGATATCAACAACTTTTTGAAATCTACAAGAAAGATTGTAATCGTATTTGGTTCATTATTCATCAAAGAATGAATCTGACAAAAAAACTCAAAGGTAAGTGCATCTAGTCTGTAAAATGTCAAGACTAAAACAGCCATTCCAATAGTTATTGGATAATCTTTCTACTACATACCTATATTTATTTATTTACACCCTTGATCTTGTTTTTCATTTCTAATATACCATTCTTCAAAGAACTGTAACATTTCTTCAGGATGTTACAGAATGCTTGTATGATGTCTGTAAGACACTCCTCAAATTTTTTGAAAACCTTGATAAAAAAAGACAGAGCTACTGGATGCAGTGAAAAGTAGTTAAATATTCCAGTGACTATAAAGCTACTATTATTCTGACAGGAGTATGTCTGGATATAGAGCTTTATCTCCAGATGATGGTGCTTTTTGTCTTGTGTGTGATACAACTCAGGGCTGCAAGGAGGGATTTTTCATTCCTTTTACAATAGGTCAAGACACAGATAGGAAGTACAATGAAGGAGTCCCAGCTCATAAAACTTTCATTCACAAAGACCTGACAGTTGATGATTTATCAAATTTTACATCAGACACTTTCATATTATGGTGTGACTAAGTCTTTTGTAAATGATGTGTCATGCTGCTGTTTCATCAGAGCTAATCTACAATTTCATATGTTTCTTGTTGTATCTGATTTATTTTTTCTGTGTTATGTTTCAATAATTTTTCTGTAATTACATCAAATGGGGAAGATATAGAATGGGGAGATTTTATACCAGGTAATAATAGTCTAGAGGTAGGAGACCTAGCGTGATTATGGACAGATGAAAAGTGTGTGACTAGGGGAAGAATGGGTAATGTGTAATTTACTATCATTCATAGAGTCAGTTGTCTACACTGACTCAAATACTGTTCCCAAATCTGAAAAGGTAGCATCAGCAAAAAAGATTTCAAGCTGCTTCACTTGGATCTAACTTTTCAAAACCTTATAGTTTGAACTGAAGATATTTGGGTTTACCTATAAGAGCAAATGCACCCACAAGGATAAAAATTTGAAATTCCAGGAGCTTGTGGATTCATTGATGAATTTAGGTCTGGGATCTTCTCTAGTTTTAGGACATTGTCAGCCATGCTCTACTGTTCAAACTTCACTTTTAGGTTACAGTAGCCTTCATTAATTATTTTAGGACATTTTTTGTGCTTAGTTGGAAATCTCTGTTCAAAATAATTCATTAATTTTCATGTATTTTAAAATCATATACAAGTTAAGTAGATGGATAATAATTACTAATTTAAATGCTTAATTAGCTTAAAACACTCCAAAGAAGAGGTAATAAATTGTAAGTTATGAAGAAAAATTACATATGGATTCTTTGGACAATATTTTTTTCCTTGGCAGAAAATGCAACAATCACAATCAGCCAAAGAGGAGGGATATAGATTACAAAAGGTTGAGATGACACAAATCCAACAAGGTGAATTAAAAATATACAACAAAGTATTTCCAAGTTGCCTGGTTGGATGATTAAACTGGCATACACAGTACACTGTGCATTAACCATACACCACACAGTTTCTTCTGTTTGTATCATACAGAGCCATGAAAGCCAATTTAGTTTTTAAACTAGATCAATTTTCTTTCTTAAGCAAGCTGAGGTAGGGTCACTCATCAGTAAACCTCTGTCAAATATTTTTTTTTAGACTGTCCAGCTCTGCTCTTTAATGGCATCACTTTGAATTAGACCTTAATGTTATGTCACTATAAATTAGCAGCTTTAGTTTGAATGTGGCCATAAAGAATATTATCAAGCCAGAGTAAACAGTCTTCTATCAAAACAAATCAGTCTAGGTTAGAAATAGCAATGTCACCAATGCTTTTGTCTGCTTGGTTTTCATTGTATTATTGGCTGTATCTTTTAAAACTAAACAAAAGCATGTCAATGTTACAAAACTATTGTTGTATATTTAACACAATATATGCAGAAGCGTAAAAATATTTTATCTCATATTGCTTTGCATATGCTTCTCTTTTTCTGATTAATCCCATGAGTTCAGAGTTTTTATAAACCAGGTCCATGCTGTTCCCCTGCAATCAGTAGTTGTTATCTTGCTCTGCTCAGTAAACCTAAACCTGAGGTAGTTCACTCCTTTTTGCCCCAATTTCATTCGACCCATCAAGTTGCCCTGTGTTCTGACAGGCAGCTCAGTAGCACTACGCCAGATGTCACATGAATCACTGGAGCTTTCTTAATGTCATTGTTTAGTTGTAGAAAACCCGGTGATATCTTTCTCTTGCCCAAATAGTATCTCTGTTTATTCTCAGAGACATTGGAAGATGAATGTGTGTGTACACACATAATCAGATATTGATTTCTGTGCAAAATGTTTGTGATTTACTTACGGGAGAAATAATTTAAAGCAGTTTTCCCAGGGATTGTTAATTCTAAAGAATGAGTTATTGGGTTTGGAATTCTGTATCTTTATGTAGTGGAATCCAACTGAGAATGGTTGTGGGTGAGTTATGTGCCAGATGGCAAAATTTCTCAGCCTACTCAAAGTCGATTGTTTATGTGCACTTCCTACTACATACTGCAGGGAAAAAAATCTGTAGAACCTGCAGTTGGCAACTGGTAGTCAAGGAAAAAAATCAGCTGCATTGCCATTTGTGCCTCTAAATAGTCCCTAGTAAATTGAACAGAGCCTTTCTGAGCTGTCTGTTAGACAAATAAGGGTTGAAATCAATGGAAATTAAATTAATGTCATTTTGGACTGAACATCTATTCCTCAACAACACAGAACTATATGGAATTGTGATGGAATTAAAAATACATATAGGATCTGATCCATCCTAAGAAAACAAAATCAATGTGAAAATCTAGTTCTTAACTGTATAATTACCAATTATAGTACTGCCTTACAGACAAAGAATGAGCCAGCCGTTACAGCACTAGTCTAGAGCTTCAATAGCTCGAATCACTCTGTGCTTTATCACTGACTTGCAAATTGAAAAAAATCACTAACACAAATTGCAGGGGAAGAGGTGAACTTGTCAACTTTTAAGTGGAATTATTTCAAACTTTTTTTCCATTTACTTTTGAGTCTTGTGGTGGTTCAAGACAAAACAATTTTTATATGGAAAAAAATAGGGAAGTCAGTAATAAGAAGCAGAAATTATGTCTATATTTTGCTACTGACTCCAATCTGGAAGCATGGGGGACTGGAGGACTGCAATGCGTATGCTCCAGATTTATCTGTGCAGTGAAGAATTCACACATGCAAGAAAGATATTACAATTGTAAAATACTGTGTTCTGCTGAGAAGCATAACAAGACGTACTGTGTATTAACTCAGACATAGCTATACATCATTCTAGACCTAAGCAAGCAAGAAAAAACACATGGGTCTGTGCAATGCCAAGTGGACTTTCAGGTTGTTTCCCACCATCTTGAGGACATCTCCAGTGTGCTCCCTTCAGCCCTAGAATCCTTCTGTCCTGCTGGAACTCTCCTATGATTTGCTGATCCGACAGATTAAACCCTGCAAGACAGGAATGTTTTTTTATTTCTGAAACTATAATTTATTGTGTGCACATTCAGCAATTCTAATACAAGTAGGTCTGATGTCATTAAATGTCTGGAATTTGTAAATACTTTCAGAATCTGATCTAAAGAAACTTTCAAGTGTCAGGATGGTAGAATTAGGGCAAAAATATTGCTCATGGTTACACTGGTGAAATTCATAGAAAGCTATTTATTAAATTATGATTAAACTGTGTAACGTAACAGAATTCGGACCAAGTTATTTGAAGTGGGACCCTAAGTCAACCAGAGCTTTTGAGTGTTTATAACTTGATCTTTTTCCATAAGGAGCTCTCAAGAAGAACAGAAAAATTTTTAAAAGAGAAAAAAAAGAGAGAGAAGACAGCCTAATAAGAATATAAATGTAATTAACCTTATAAAGAAAACTCAGCATGAATAGGTAAGATAGAATACAAACAAAATGGGTTTTAAAACAAAACAAAACAAACCTTACCCTGTCCTTTGTGTCTAGCAGATCAGGATAGATCATGAAAACTCAGCAGTTTTATACGCTACAGCAAGCTCATACTACCTATTTTTGAAGATCTCTAAGAACTATTTATTTACCAAAATGTTGGAGAAAATAGCCATCCTTTTTTACTATCAGATTTTAATACCATATGATTCCTCTTAGGTTTATAATGGCAATCAGGTGAAAAATAATAATAATATGTAATGCCTCCTGGACGGTTTGAAAAAAAGAGAGATGCATCACAAAAGTCTGGAAGTCATTCCAGTGATACAAGAAGGATACCACCTTACTGTCACTGTTTCTAATTAACAACCACCTAACTGGCACTGTTTCCAATTAACAGAGGAAAATATAGCACAAAACAGTACAAATAGCAGATGGTCATAAAAAGGCATAATGAAAACATGAGCAGCATGAGAACTGATTTTTCAATAATTCTGATTGTGCTAAAGATATTGGACAGTACTGCTTTTTCTCTTGGTAAAACTGAAGTGACAAATGATAGAGTGAGAAGGAGAAGAAGAAGAGTTAGCAAATTAGTTTCAGCACTGAACTTTGTGCGGAATATGTTAACATTTTGGAGATGAGATGAATGATTTTATTAAAGATCTGAGAATGCTTAAGATCATATTTTAGAGCATAATGTTAATATCTCTTGCTATCTTGAGTCTTCCATTTATATTGGTGCTGAGATTTGCTGTTCTGTGCTTAAAAATAACAATAACATTTCAAATGTTATAAACTGATTAGTCTCTCCCCTTACTCTTTTATTTAATGTATTCTACATTTGGTATTTATATACTAGGAAAGGGAATGGTGACCTCTTACAAAAAACTACTTTACAACTCGTGTGAGTTCTATAATTTTCTATTTCTTCTTCTTCTATAAATTTCTTATTTCTATAAGATCCAAGATTTATGTTTTCCAGACTACGTAAGAAAATGGAAATCCAAACTTTGAGAACACAGTGGAAACAAGATACCAGTTTCTGACTGGTCAGTTTCTAACATCTTTTCCCAAGTCTGTGATTTACATGAAAAATGCCAGCATAAAATAATATGAAAAATAGTATTAAATGGTAAGTGATAGACTCATGTATTTTCAAAGTCTGTTTTATATAGCAAGGTTGATAACCCAACCTTGAATTCCATCTGGTCAGCTGGTTTTAATAGGTCAGTCTAACAGCTATTTTTCAATGGCTGATATTAAAGCAGTTGATGGGCTTGGTTCTGTTTTGCATCATACAAAACATTGGCCTAGCTCTAAGGATGTTTGAAAAAAATCAAAGGATTAGATGGGTAGAAGGTTGCCCTCTCTTTTTTCAAAAGCTTTCACTTGCTGTTACTGTTAGGTCCGTAATGATCTGTTGTCAAAAGCAGTTGTGCCCATGATCACATTTGCTACATCACTGCTGTGTGTTTTTTGCTCCTGTGCTTGGGAAAGATGCTGGGTTTATATTTTTTTCCTAGCTCAGATTTGCTCTGTGGTAATTTGTTGCAAAGGAGTAAAAAGCAGCTCCTCGTGCCTAAGCATTCAGAGTTCTTATACAGAGTTGTTAAATTTATCATTTAAGTGTACATGAACTAAGTACTTTAAATAGAATTTTTTAAGATCAGTTTTCAAAAGCTATGAAACCCATTCTTTTTAGTGCCATTTGCAACTGATTAAGATGTAATGTACTTAGGAGTTATAATAGTTTTGAAAACTGGAAAATCTTTTAATAAATACAACAAAGTAAAATTCATAGTATCTATATAATATGAATTTTTCAATTATTTGGCTAAAATGTAAAACAATCAAACTGTTCTGAAGACAAATTCTGAAGGAAAAATCAGAAGTGCTTAATTTTTATATTGTTTTGATCACAAGGAATATTTCAGTATTTTTCAGACCGTACTGTCTTGTTCCAGTCCATTTATTTACATTGCTTTTGAACTGTCCAACATTAAATTGCTTATCCCTGTAGTCCTTGCCTAATGGGAGCAATCTTTATTCAGGTGCACCTATGAAAATTCATGTTACATGATGGGAGATACTGTTCCTCAAGGACAGATGCTCATATAAGGTAAAGGGGATTAAAGGTATACTCCAGGTCCATATGGCAAGGCTTTGCATTTAGTAATGTGCTAAGATAGTGAGAAATTAAGACTTCCCCAGCATTTAAGTAATGCACAAGTTGTTTGATACTACTGTGGATGATTTTATGAACTACTGTATATGACACTGTTTCAGAACTACTAGGGTATTGCTACTTTTCATACTAAATATTTTTACAGAATTTTAACATCTTGAGAAATATTTAAATAGAGAATTTTAAACTGTTATCAGTGGAGAAACTTTCCAGAAAGTGTTATTTGTTTTAGAACTTTTTAGGTTGCCTAATCACTTTGTCTTGCTTTTCTTCCTGCCTATAGTTGTAATTATAATGTTCAACTTTAATTCGACATAGTGGTCAGTGTTCAATTCTACACCTTCATCTCCATCAGGCTAACTGTCATGTTTTTGGTTTTGCAATATTTGCTTATATTTGTTTTGCAGTATTTGCAATATTGCTTTTGCAATATTTTGCAATATCATCAAAATGTATTTTATGTGAAAGTGAAGAGGTTTTAATTCTTTAGTCTCCTACAGGCCATTGCACAGTCAAGAGATTTCAGATGACAGAGAGTCGGCTCTGTTTTCTTTCCGGATTTTACCAGAAGTAGTTCAGAGGTGATTACATTTCCTAAAAAAAAAAGCAGAAATTTTAACTTGAAAATAGTCAGAAAAAGGCTTGCTGGTGCATATTTAGTCATTCAGAGAAGAACTGAAGTTTTTTTTAATGTCAGTTTCAAGGTGGTTGTTTCCAATTGGGAATACCTCAAGTTTAAGGAAAGAGTTACTAAAACATGTTTTTATTTCAGCTAGCTATCCATGGACATAAAGTACCAGTTATAAAATTTATGGTTTAAACTATTGTTTTTAATCTAATGGTCTTAAAGTATTTCATTGATATCTATGTTTTTGCTACATTTCATAGAGGTGTGCTTTTATTGCTGGGCATCTTTTGATTTCTCCCTCTTTCTCTCTCTGTGTATGAACACATACATGGGGTTCTCATTTAAAATACCTTAACATGATAATAAGTGATATACATTAAATGTAGTAATGTATATATGAAAAGATAGCAAAGCAGGAGGCAAATTATAAGGTAAGAACGCTTCCTGAGATGTATCATATTCATGTGGAAATACAGAGTATTTCTGCAGTGTCCCTGCTTTCCTAAGTTCCAAAATGTTTTTAAATAACTCATTTGAGTTATCCCAACACCACCATCTGTGAGAATAGAACAGATTTTATTCTTGGTGTATCTTGTAATGGCTCATCTTTGCCTTTAAAACTGTCAAAATATTTTGACAGGTGAAGAATCCGGTTCCAGGGATCTCATGAGTTCGTAACAGAAAATTACTGAGTTGATCTTGTCAGAGAAGGCCCAGTTCTTTACTTTCAGCTGAATATTCTTTGCTATAGATGGAGAAATATATTAATTTTTTTATTAATTTCAAAGGAAAATGTATTCTGTTGCATATTTTCATGTTCTGGATCTTTTCTAAGTTAAAGAAAAAATACCACCTGCTTTTCTATTTTTATACCACTTTATAAGCATTAATCTAAGCAAACTTCTGTGAATTTGCTTGCTTTCTGCAATTAGTAACTGTATTCAGGACAGTTCAATTGCAATTAAAAGCAAGAATGGTTGTCTTAATGTACCTGTTGTCTGGCACAATAGAACCTATCAGCAAGAAAACATGGTTGAGTCTGAAAACAATCCACCTGGCTGTGTTTCACTTCCCATATGGGATTATTACTTTGCACATGATTGCCATCCCAGTCAATCTGCAAAGTGTATGAAAATGTCAGTGGAAAGCTGCAATGGTTACTGGGGTTATTAAGACCAAATTACAGATTTATAAAAAGGCAATCAATTGTATATTAGGGTTGAATAAAAGCAATTTGAATGTCACAGTACATGTAATGACATTAATAAGAATGTCTTTAAGGCAAGTCATACAATACAAGATCTTCATATGCATAAAATCATACATTTCCTCTATTTGCATCATCTTTTCTAAGCAGGAAAAAACTAGTTAATACCACCTGAAGGAGAAAGGGAAACCTTAGTCAATTAAGAGTCAGTCTATCTATCTCATCATTGGCACTTGCAAAACGTAAAGCAAATCAAGTTTTTTAAATTATGAAAGCAGATTATGGACATGAGATTTGTAATTCTCAAGAGCCCACTGGGAAGTAACATCAGGTAGGAAGTAGGACACATTTATGAGGACTTTCAAAGTGGTATGTAACATCATTATTATGATTGAAAAATGCACATGAGGATCTGATAACATGTGAAGAATGTAGTTTTATTCTCTCTGTAGTAGGTAGTGTTTCCTATTAAAATCAGAGCTACCCTAGAATGGATCATGATTGCACTGTACAGACCACCCCTTCTGGACAGACTGGAGTGTTGGGCAGAGGCGAACCTCATGAAATTTAACAGGGACAAGTGTAGAGTTCTGCACCTGGGGAGGAACAACCCCATGCACCAGTACAGGTTAGGGGTTGACCTGCTGGAAAGCAGCTCCATGGAGAAGGACCTTGGGGTTCTGGTAG
The DNA here is from genome assembly GCF_964289735.1 of Phaethon aethereus. Lineage (NCBI taxonomy): Eukaryota > Metazoa > Chordata > Aves > Phaethontiformes > Phaethontidae > Phaethon > Phaethon aethereus. Next base: position 14,155,721 of record NC_138589.1, on the reverse strand, counting down.
ACAATAAGTTATCCATGGGACAGCTATATGCCCTGGTGGCCAAGAGGGCCAATGGTATCCTGGGGTGCATTAAGAAGAGTGTGACCAGCAGGTCAAGAGGGGTTATCCTCCCCCTCCACTCTGTGCTGATGAGGCCTCATCTGGAGTATTGTGTCCTGTTCTGGCCTCCCCAGTTCGAGAGAGACAGGGAACTTTTGGAGAGAGTCCAAAGGAGGGCTACGAGGATGATTAAGGGACTGGAACATCTCATATGAGGAAAGGCTGAGAGACTTGGGGCTGTTTAGTCTGGAGAAGAGAAGGCTGAGAGGGGACCTAGTCTATAAATATCTGAAGGGTGGCTGTCAGAGGGATGGAGCCAGTCTCTTTTCAGTAATGCCCAGTGACAGGACGAGGGGCAATGGGCACAAACTGCAGCACAGGAAGTTCCACCTCAACATGACGAAAAACTTCTTTACTGTGAGGGTGATGGAGCACTGGAACAGGCTGCCCAGAGAGGTTGTGGAGTCTCCTTCTCTGGAGACCTTCAAAACCCGACTGGATGCATTCCTGTGCAACCTGCCCTAGGTGGTCCTGCCTTGGCAGGGGAGTTGGACCAGATGATCTTCAGAGGTCCCTTCCAACGCCTACCATTCTGTGATTCTGTGACATACTTGTGATTTTATATTTCCCACTCAGAATGCATTTGCTGTTTCCATGTGGATATCAATCACGTTGCATCTAGAGGGCAATGGTAGAATGTCACAGTTTAAGTCATCCATTTCTAGTTACCTTAGTACTATTGCTATCTGAGGACCTTGAAATGTTGTGCAAAAATTATATAATAATTATTATTAGGAGATAAGCTAGTCTTTTTGCAGACAACTTGAAGAGAGCTGATTTTGAAGACGAGTGTGCATCATATTGTAAAGTATTAAAAATATTTTCTAAACAAACTCATTATTGTGAATGCATTAATTGTAGTATGGATTTGGTCTCAATCAGGTTTTTCTACAATTCTTTGTATGTCATAATTTGATAACTAGTGACATTCTCCATACAATGTAAAAAATTGCCCAAACTAATAAAGTTAATGGTACATATCAGGTACAGCTACTCCCTTGATACTTTTTCCACACCTTCTAAATATAAAGAATTTTGATAGTTTGGACCCCTGCACAGTTACCTGTCTTTCTCTCCAAATGCTACAGCACTGGCCCCAAAAGAGAGTGGTAACTTTTTAAATGTGCAATATGTTGAGTAGCTGTTTTGCTGAAGTATCAGCACATTAAACAGTCAGCACAGTCCCATTTAAAATAATTAGGATTAATTTTCTCTAGCTCTCATGAAAACAAAAAGAAAATTATTTGCAGGTACCTGTACAGTGCCAACTTAAGTATGATAGACTAAAGTAATTACAGTTAATTTAATTTAAACAAATATTAGCCAAACTCTACCAATGTGACAAGTGACTTTCAGTTCACTACTTTTACAAGTTCAAGTCAAAACACATCTTTCTTCTCAGAAAGAGCTGACCATTTTTCAAAATGCATGTGGTAAGAGCATTTATCATTGTAAAAAACCTTGATCTGAGAAACTTAGAGATAGCTTTTGAGAGCCACACAATCTAAATTCTATCCAAAAATAAGACAATCTTTAAAATGAATGCTGGTATTTTCAAATATACCTAGGGTATGTACAACAAATTGGCTAATTATTTAAGGATTCCGTGTAAACAAATGAATCGCTGAGTTCAAAATTTAGTGAAATTCAATTGAAATAAGTGGGAATGTTGAAATAAGGCTTGAAGGTTTTAATTCTTGATTAATGGAGATCTATAGAGTTCATATATTGTTTTCCTAATTTAATATCTTTGGAATAAAAAAGCTTTAGATAATTTTTAATAATAAAGAAAAATAGCAATTAGGAAGGAGTTGGAGACTTGAATGCATGCATCAATATTTTTAAAATTTAGACTTTGGGGGTCCCCTCTGTCCTTGTCCTTTAAAATAGGAATAAAGACCTTCTGAAAGTCTAAGAAACAGTATTCAGTGATCTGTGAGAAAAAAAATCCACGGTCTTTTCTGAAGCACTGATAAATATCTTCCTGATCTCCTGCCCCTAAATTTGAAAGTTGCCGAAACTTTTACTTTAAAGGGCTAGCAGCAATAGTTCATGCCCCTGAGCCCAAATTTGCTGTAAATTACCATATGGCATATAGTAGAAAACATGAATGAGAAATGATGGTACAAATAAACTAGTTAAAAGTGTAAGCTAGACTAATTAATTAACTGGCAGGTTAAAGTTTGAAATGTCAATTACAAAGATGAGAGAGAAAAAAAATGTTCTCTTTTTCCTATTGTTTGTACTAGAGCAGTATCCAAGCTACAACAACTAAAAATCATTCTTAAATGGAAGTGCTCATCTTTTCATAACCTGCACACAGCATTGCTCTGTTGTCAAATTTATTAGATGACATGATGTCAATTATTTTTTGTGATTCCCCATCATTTTTATTATAACAATCTAAAATACTCCCCCTGAATCCTGATTTTATTTATTTTCTTAGCCTTTTTCAGCATTAGGGTTGTGGGAACTGGTGACATTCCCTATGGCTACATTCCTGGAGAGCAGTCAGTATCAGCAGTTCGGTTTTCTTGCAGACTGCATCTCCCCTTTGTCTCCCACCATCTTGTTATTCCTCACTACAGCAACAGAAGCAAATCTCCCTTCTGTCATCAACTTCTAGTTTGTCTCCTAACGGTGGTTCTTTTTTGCTGTTCTTGTCTCCTTTCCTGCTGCTTCCTTTATCATTTCTCACTCATTTCTCTTCTGCCCTAACTTAATACTGTTATGTCAGGAGATGGGAGATGGCCCTGTTACTCATAGTTCTACAAATATTTCTCCATGTTCAGGTGAGATTTGATTTTTCTCAGAAAGGTTGAAATGTATTGTTAGTCTGCTAACTCAGTAGTCACTGGAGAGAGGTAGTGGTGACTACGCAGAGAATTTTTCCCCACCTTAATCTCTCTTATTAGAATCACTTCTTGCAGGAAGAATCACTTCTTACTAAGAATGAGGCTTTTATTGATGCAGGATGAGATTTTTGGGGTGGAAAGAGCAAGGTGTCTTCTGTGAATGATTTATTTATATTCTAGGCCTGATATTTATTTGTAAATAAAGCAAGCCATTTTTGCCTTAGCTGTCTGCATTTGCCATCTGAGCTTGTGATACACGGACTGCATGCATGCATCTAAAACGTGTCACTTCTGCTTGATGGTCACAGCAGCTGAATCAAATGCACAGGATCCAACTGATGATGCAGCTCCTAGAGAAGCAGAAGTTTCCAGGATAATGCTGTTAATTGCAATCTGTGTGTTGCTTAAACAAGAACTGCCTATTCTGCAGTCCTTCTGAGGAAAGGGGTAGCATCAATTATGCTATTGTAACTACTACCATAAAACACACTTGGCAATTATAGGAGGTTATGTTAAAGGATGTATAAATAACCACCATAAGAATTCGTAGCACAAGTACCCTTGTGCTCATTGTTTTTTTCTTGACATACATACCTATCCTACCTGTTCATTGCTATTGCTAAGATCCACACACTAAAAGGACAGTTTTTGAAGGCTGAGTGACCTGTTCTTAGTGCAGGTAAATTTTGGTAGGAAGGCAGTAGTGCAGGTATATGCATTTCAGCTGTCTGGTGCCATCCATCCAGTACAGTTCTCTAGCAACCCACTGGCGCAAAGCATTCCCTAAAGCACAGGTTTCATTAAAAAACAACAACAACAACAAACAAAACAAAACACTGCTAGAGCTGAATTAACACTTTGTCTTTCCAGGAAAAGCTTGGTTTTCAGTCCCTTTTTCAACCCTCACCTGTTATATAGCTCTGACTAAAGCCCAAGGTGCAGCAACAGCTTTGACTTCAGGACATTTGTATGAACCTGTGTCAGTCTTCAGTTATATCGTTGTGCTAGAGGTATTGATACTATGATAAAAGAGCCTTTGCAGATTTCCTGTGTAATCTGAGAAAGGCAAATGTGTGTAAAATCCTCCTTCTAGAAGACCTAGCTGGTGGCAGCTCTAACCTTGCTGGGGATCTCAGCAGTCAGCTGCAGTACAAGCCTTTGTGTGCTGTGGGGCCAACCTTTGTGCTGGTGGATACCATCTCTGCACAGTGCGAGGTGAGAGTAACTCAGGGCAGGACTTCACTCAGATTACCCTTAGCAAAGTTTTGGGGGGATGGGCCCTTCTATCCTCAGTGGAAGAGCCTGCCCAGAACCAGAAACCAACCACATGAAGCTGAATATATTCTTTAGTCTAGGATTCTTTCTTCCCCTCTCTTGTATAGTCATTCAGGCTCAGCTATGCTGTATATCTGTGAGTGTGGGTCTCAACTTGCACTTTAGCCCAAATTTACTCAGTGTCTTGAAGCAAGCTGCAGAGCATGCTAGAGAGGAAATCCTGTGATTTGAATGGGTTGGGCATTTGCCATCTAATGTCCCCAGATCCTTATGCCCCCTTGCAGCACATCCTTTGGGAGTTTTCCAGTGCTTCAGAGGCAGAAGACTGAAAGAAGTTTTTTAGCACCAGGTATTGGATGTTCTGCATCTGGACAAACCAGCTTTACTCAGTTGTCCCTTCTCATCTCCCTGGGCTTCAGGTAGCATATAAATCTATTCCCAGTCCCATCTTAAGGTCCTGTTTTTTTAATGCTGCACAATAACCTGTACAACAGGAATCAATGTCTATGTCTGTTGTCTAGCATTTTTCTTTCCTTTTAGAGAGTGGTATAAATATTAATAGCAGTAACCATGGATATTCTCTTTTATCTGACATGGCACAAAAGAAGAAAGCTTCTCCAGATCAAATTGACTATTGATCTTGATGTGTCTATTTGTGCAACTACTGTCACCATAATTTCAACCCTATAATTAAAAAAAAAAATGAAGCAAGGTAACCTTATTCAAACTCAAGAACAGTAAAAAATAGATAAAACACGATGAACGTACTTATTCTTCTATCTTATGGAACAAGGGTTAACTAGGAGCCAGAGATGTTACTACAGGGTAAAACCAGTGTTAAAGTAGTGTCAGTCCTTGAATTTGTTGAAGTGAAAAATCTGTATATTGTGAGAGGAATTACAGTTCTGTTAGAAGCAGAAGCCTAAAATGAATGGACCTGAAACAGGAAAATTATTTGGAAGTGAGCAAAGGCTTGAGCAAGACCTAACTTTGGTTATTTTCTCTTTACATCCATCATGTATAGTGATTATGCTTTGTTTAATAACAAGGACAAACAGTATTTTAGCACAGCTAAAACACTTCAGTTTTTCTGCAAATAAAACCATTAAACAGGCTTTTTCTTGCTACCAGATCTTTCCATGGTAAGAAGAAATTATTGCCCCCCATATATTCTCTTTTCTTTTCATTCCAAAGCATAATGATCTCCCCTAGATGCTGAATGGATAAAAGATGGAACAGAATGTTTTTAATGTAACTCTGATTGACCTTTATGTTCACCACACTGTCTGGCTTTAATTCTTCTTAGAATTGCATTAACATTTGTTGAATACATATACAATTATATCTGTTGAAAATTTTGTATACAAAGAATGCTTTGCTACAGACTCTGGTCTTCAATAGAAATATAATGTTTTTATGCCAGCCATGAGGATTGCAAATCTCTGATTATGGGATTACATTTTCTGCAATCAGGAGTTTTTTGTGACGGAATATTTTTAGTTTTCCTGCATGTTTTGTCTCCCTGCTCTTCATCTGTGAATATGTTCCTTCTCTAAATTTCCTTCTTTACTGGGTTTACTGCACAAAGAACTTATGAATGGGTGAGACATCCATTCATATCTTTTAACAGCATGTATTCAGGCTGTATCTTCTCTTTCTTTGTAAGGAGAGATTCATTTTCTGCTATTGTGCAAGTGGAATTAATTCTTAGATTTATGATTTTTAAGCATTTGTTGTTTGAGTGCATAAGCACATAAAACAGCTGTGCAGACTGAGCACATCTGGCTGAATCTTTTTCTTTGGGCTCCCTTAAAAGAGCTTCTTGTTCATAAAGCTCACCCTGTATTGTTTAGAGACATAACAAAGAACTGGGCAGAATTTAATTTTCCAGCAACACAAACCATTGTAATTTTAAGAGTCTTACATTTTTATTCTAAGATTAAATGGGGGAAAAAAAAGGAGAAGGAAATATAGCACTCTAGGAGAAAGGGACTGACAGAGTATGGAAATGGAGACAGGATACTAAGATGTCTGGGTTCATCTTGTGTCATGGCATTAAGTCACCTACTGAATAAATACATCAGTTTGGGAACTCCTGTAATAGCTGTGATTTGTAGCTAAGAGTACAGTTCCCTGACACTGCCTCATGAAAGGCATGGAAGATGCACAAAGAGTGCCTGTGATGTTAGTTGTGGGATTTTTGTTGATTTTGTTTGTTAGGGAGGTTGTTTGCTTTTTCTGGTAGGAAAATCAAGGTGAAGTTCATGCTGAAAGGGAAGGTCAGAAATCTGACAAATCTTGTCAATTAGATAAACAATTGGTCATTATAGGAGCAGAAAATACAAGAAAGTAAAAACTGTATTCACACCTTCTGGTTCCTAGAGGTCCTTAATGCTACATAGACAAGGTAAAATTATTCCAGGAAGCAGCCCAGCCAGAAAGGTCTTGAAGGTGAGAGGGAGCTTTTTCTTCTCTAAATTGTCTCAAACAGTCATACATTTTTGGAGGGCACCTGCAGCTTTCTCTTCAGCACTCAAAATCTGGTCACATGACATCTTTGGCTTCAAATGGTGCAGCTGGCAATAATTACGGGACTTGTAGCTCAGGCCTGGTTTATACTTTAATTACTGATGGTCTGCCATTCCCAGGCAGGGAATTTGCTCAACAGTCATAATCGCTTCTGAAATGTTGTTTCTGTTTTGCAACCTCTGAATCCTAACTCCAGCCCCAAGCCCATATGAAGTCTCGATGTTCTTTGTACACAGAAAATTTGACTTTTATTTTGACTCCAGTCTTGGCTCACCTGTTACTTGAATATTGTATATAGATGCTCTTTTGCCCTGATACCTCTGCTTTTGACTTTCCTTGATTTGTGTGTGGTTTTCTGGTGCACTGATGCTAAGATGGTTCTTGATCTTTGGTGCCCGAATGTAGTTGCCATGTCTGCTCTCAGTCACCCCTACCCAGTGGTTATGACCATTTCGATGCTAGGTTGATGATCTGTGAACTATCAGGTAATGACCAGCCCAGGGTCACTGAGAGACACTGGGTGTGCCTGAGATTTTGATCAGACCCATTCACTTCATATCTTTTTGTGTTTGCTTTTATAAAAGGAGAATAATTTTAAAAGGTTTTTGTGTTTGTGCTTGGTCTTCACCCTTACCAACATTCTGCTGGAAATGAAAATAGAACAGAGGTGACTTCTGTGCCAGAAATGTACTGTGGGGGCAGCAACAGTGACCGTTTTCAAGCAAATCCCACACACCAATTGCTTTATGTAGGTCAAAGTGATAACAGATATTAGACAAGGTCCAGTCAACATCTAAAAAGCCTTTATTTTTCACCAGTTTTGGTGGGGTTTGGGTTTTTTTTCTTTTTCCCAAATACCTACCATCATGTCTCACTCTGTTAGTGTTAAGGACTCTTGATGATTCAGTACCTGCATATCTCAAAAACGAATCTCTCTGATTTTTTTTTTTTTGGGGGGGTTTTTTTGGTGTTTTTTTCTGGTGGGTTATGGCTTGAATGAGCATGCTGTAATGTCAAGATAATCTTTGCTGCTCTTGAGGGCTGCTCATCTCAATATGCTTATTGCTGGATTTATTAGAATAAACCTGCCATTGGTCGAATGACAAAAAATTTAGTATTTTAAAATGATATCCTAAACAGAATTTTTGACTAGTACTTCTGGACTTATTTTTCTGAAGAAGACACTTATGTATATATTTCAGGTACCGTTATTCAAACATGAATACATTTCATACAGGGAAGTTTTCAAGTTTACAGTATACTGAGGAAAATAATAAGAGGCAGCAGACTTGGAAGATTCAAAACTGTAATAGTGACCTCTAGTGACTAGAGAACTAAGTAGGTCTTCCAAAACAAGCTTAAATTTGCTGTAAACCTAGTGTTTTATAAAAGTTGAGAATGGCATTATATTATTTATGGGGGATATTTTTTCCTTTCTGCCTTCTTCAGCTGAAATTCATGATTTGTAGCTAAAACTGGTATCTGCTTAAATGTTCCTTTCTTAATAATCCTTGAACATGTTTTAATACCTTTATTCTACTCAGAAAGTAATTAAACCTTATTTGAAGCATGTCTGAAATTCTTTGCTGTGTGTTCTCTGGCACATAGAACAGAAAATGAGAATCCTCCAAATGACTTCACACCCCATCTCAAACTCTTTATAAGGATTTAATTTTACAGAATGTTCTCTCTTGTGATCTTAGTCCTCAGGTAGCTTTTACATTTTTATTAATCTTGAGGTAATCTTCATAAAAACACAAAATACTGTTTTTTAATGTCATCTTTCTGTAAGAGTTAAAATCACACAGATGGAAATACATTGATTTTGAATGATGCAGCCTTAAGCACAGTAGACAGTCAGAACACCTAATGTTTAATGGTAATATAACCATTGACACCTTTTGTGCTTGGCGTTGGATGTCAGATGTAAACTTAATTTGATTCCCACTATACATGTACATAGTGTATAGGGTCATTTATTACCTAATCACCTTCTAATATTTCCAGTATTCTCCCTTGCACTTAGTGCAATAGCTGCACTTACTTAATAGGTAACTGTATATTTCTTTCTACTGATATGCACTGAAAGCATCTTTTTTTGTTAAATATGCCATTTTACTTTAAGAAATGTTACTTAAGGGGTGTGGGACAATGTAAAGTTGAAAAGAGAGGAAAAGAAACTTAAATTCCATTTAAAGCTCTTCACCAAGAAAAGCTGAAGTAAAACATAACCCAAATGAAAGGAGTAACCTTTACATTTGTCATTCTCAGGATAATTCTGTAAAATTTGGAAGATTACATTGAGTCATCTGTGTACATAGTTTTAGTTCTTTAGAGCCAGGAACACAATATCTAATATTCAAAATTCATGAGTTAAACAGAAAACAAGCAAATGAAAACAGATTTTTTTTTCTGTTTTGAGGAAATTATTCAACTGAATAATAGAAGGAGATGGAAATATGACAAGTCAGAAGGAAACAATGCCAGAACAACATATGAAAAAAAACCAGTGAGGACTGTCAGTGAGTAATTTTCTTTTGATTTCAAGGAGGTGTTGCAGACTAAAAATCTGGCTAAAGATTTTGACAACTTTGTTATGTAATTAAAGACATTTGGCTTTCTGACAGAAGATTAGGATGCAAATATGCTCTGTTCTGATATAACCTCACAGTGACACCTTTTATAAGTCATACAAACATATGTATTGGAGGCAACTACAGCTCCTATTGTGCAGGGATTTTAATGTTGTTACATGTCTTATGAGTAGGCTTATTCATTATTAATCAAGTCTTTACTCAGAGGAGATAGTGTCTGAAAAATATTTTAAATTAGTCATCTAGAGTTAAAATCACTGAGAATCTGAGTCCCTTTAACATATACAGAACATGGCTCATAACCCAAACCCATGATTTGTTGTTCCTTTCATATTTGGTTTGACAGATCCAATATTTTCCTAGTTTGCTGAATAGGAAAATTGTCCTTGATGAGTTTTTCAGACACTTCCTGTGCCTTGATGTTGAAAACTCCAGAGACATATTGATTCTTGATTATTTCAGTGCCTGGTAGGACAGAAATTTTGATTTATTTACTGTTAGATTCTCTACATTTATGTCATTACTGAACTGAGGCCAGCTTATTTGGTCAGTCATGCATGAGAAGAGATGGTTGCTTGATTTAATATTTTGGTTATGGATTATTTTGCAGGGGAAGTTATTTTGATTGCATGGAAAACTGATTTACGTCATGGTCTTTGAGGTTATATAGCAGAACTTACTATCTTCAGCAAGATCTATTTTTTTTTTAAATTTGAGAGTTATAGTAAAAGCAAGACCATATTTTCCAAAGAGTAAGTCTTTAACAGAAATTACACTGCTTCTATGGAAAAAAGCCATGGAAAAGCATATAATTTTGAACTTGCTTGTATCTATTGAAAATCTAAGATAAGAATTCCAAAGCTTAATTCTTATTAAGTGAACAGACTTTTCAAAAGTGATCAATATTGCCCAAACTTTATTGCTGTCAACCACATTGAAAATTAAGATCCCTTGCAAGTTCAGTCTTGCAGGCTGTGGAGCCCTGCAGTAAGATGCTGTGTTCTCACCTTCAGCCACACTTCTCAGGTGGCTGAAAGTATGTATTTTAGAAGAATAAGCATTGATCAGTAGTTTCCCCTTATTTGATTTTGATAGCATCTCTTAGATTTTTTGGGGGGGAATAAGATTTAGTAATACTGGTTTATGTGCATAGTTTTATCTCTGCTATCATAAAACTTTAGTAAAGACTTTTTCAAAATTGTATCAGGAAGAAATACATCCAGAAAAGTCTTAAGAAATTAAGAAATGGAGTAATTAAAGTGAATATCCTCTAATAAAATAATTGTATCAATGAGAAATTTTCAAATAAAGTGTTATCAAAAGGATTTTTTTGATAAAATAGATATTAGCTGAAATTTGGCTCCCAGGTTTTATTTGGTTTTGTAACTTTTAACTTTAAAAATTATTAAAGGTATAATACAAATTGCTAATGTGTTTTAAAAGTGGAGTTGCAATTATCTAAATTACAGAAACAGACCTAGTATGAAGGTTTGTTGTTTTGTTTTAAATAGCATTTTTCCAAAGCACTAGTCTCGGTGCTGATAATGACACCACGTCCTTTCTTTTTTTCTTTTTTTCCTTTTTCTCTTCACTTTTTACCTCTACCAAATTGTTTGAGATAGCAAAGCTTAGGGGGAAATGCAAGTTGATGCTTCAGACTTGGAGAGTTGCAATGGTGGATGTTTACAATCCTTCAATACTATTTACCACCTCCGTTATGAACTTAGTAATATAATTTTGAGGGTACTTTATAGACAGTGATGCTAAGCTTACCACCTTATAGACTTTTCTTACAGACTCACAGGCACGTGACTGTACACTGTAAGGGAGAGGCATCTCCTCTTTGGAGAGTGCTGGAGTTCCTCTATCATGTAGATAGGCAGAGCAAGTACTCCGTGTTCTGCATGTCCTACATTTGAGGGTAATAGATGTAGGCACACCACTTACTGGTAGAATCTATTTAGAGATCACACCATGTTGCTCTTTTTTTTTTTTTTTTTTTTTTTTAATTCTTTCTCTAAGGTGTCATACAGCTCCTGGTACAAGTACTTAGTTTGGACCCTGTCAGCAGGACCTGGACTAATGAGACGATGTTGTGCTGTGATTATTTCAAACTCTGCTTTGCCTGTCTCTCTTACTTTTTTATTTTTCTGCTGCATGTAAAAGGAAAGCCAGATCTGAAGGTTATAGTCACTTACCCAAATGTCAAATTCTGTGTGAACGTCTCAGCTGACATTTTTCTCTATGCTTGGTTAAAGAATGATCCAAATGTCTGACGGTAGTGCTGTACCAACTGTATCCTACTAGCCATGTTCAGACATGAAATCTCGATTTGGTTATTGTCTCAGAAAGTTGATAAAGACCTGAAATTGGAAAATGTTAACATAATAGCTTAACATTTTATGGTTTTTTTGTTCAGCTTGGATCAAAAGTGATTTTATGTGTTTAAACTAAGGGAAATACACTGTATGTGAAATATTTAATAGACTGATTACTGCCACTTCAGCCTTTACTTGCACACACAGCTTCTAGGACAATATAACCCCCCTTATTACCAGTAGTTAATGCTTCCAAAATGTGAGAAGTGATTCCATTTCATTAATACTCAGAAGTTTATGGTGTGTATTTGATGTCAGAGTTCCAAAATTACATAAGAGTCAGTAGTATCTAATTCGACATCAAATCAATGGGCTATGACTTTTGATACCTAGATATGTAAGCTCAAGGCTGACCAGTTCTCACAATATGTCCATTTTATCTAAGTTACTTTATGTGAAGTATTTGCAGCATTGTGGAAAGGAAACTTCTTGGCTAGATGCACCAGGTTTCAAATATTATCTTAGGTAGACAACAACAAATCCCTCCAAATAATTATATCAATTGTCTGAAATATGTCAGCTGTCTAGAGTGGCAGCTTCTGCTCCTGAGACATTAAAAGGATTTGTACCGAACTGGAATCCTGTTCTGGACCTGAGACAGATCTACAGGCATGTGCTTTTGAAAAAGAAGTAAATGCCAGTCTCTCGCTCTGTGACTGGACTAAATGTTGGGGAACACCGAATGTCTTAGTGACTCACTGGCCTGGGAGAGTGCTCTTGCTGCCTGGGATAATAAACAAAAAACAGTGCCAAAGCCAGACATAAATGTCTTTTCACATGTGGTGTTTTTAAATACTGTCAGGGTGTTTCTCTCTCCTGCTCTTCCCCTTCACGCCCCCTCGCAGAGTGTATGTGAGACTAGCACAACCAAAATGTGGTGTTTTGTTTAATAGTATGTACAATGAAAAGCTAGTCTAGGTATGAGTGCTGGAGATTGTGTTTCATATTCCTTCCATATGAGCATCTATGTCAAGACTGTATGCCAATTCCTGATATAACAAAACTGAAAAATATTTTAAATTCTTTAAGTTTGGGGTGGTTTGCTTCCATTTTCTGCATTTGTGTTTCCATTGCTGGTCATCTTACCCAGGTAAACAGAGCAGCTGACACCAGCTCAAGTTTTTTAGGGCTTTCTCCTTAAGTGCTATGGCAACAAGAAAATATTAGAAATATTATGAATTATATGCAGTACAAAGTCTTACTGAAGAAGAAGAAGGATGTTAATATTATTTTGAAAGGTACTTGTCCATGGTAATTTTGCACAATAGACAACTGGATGAATTGGAGCTCAGGAACAAACTTATTTCGGAGCTATGTTTGGGAGAAGACTCGGTGAATGAAGGTCTGCTGTTAAAATAATAATAAAAAAATCCACAGTAGAACTCCTGCATTTCTCCTATTAACCTCAAAAAAGTTTATAAATAGGAAACACTTGGAACAGATTTTGACACTGAACTGAAAGCAGGAATATGGGCAATTAAATTTTAAATGTTGGGTTTTTAAATGGAAAATTTTAAAGAAAACTTTCCTAGCCTTTTTTCTCCATTTGTGAGACTCACAAGGGAAATTATGTCATCCAAACTGTAAGAAGTTGTGTATTGCTGGGATATCAATCAGAGGATATTCAAATCATGGCTTTCACAAAACTGGTAGTTAAGCAACCTTTTTTTGACATGATCATATTTTGCTGTTTAAAACCTGCTTGTACATAATTATATACTCAATTCATATGATTGACAATGGTTATTTGCTTAGTTTAAAAACTAAGCAAATAATTTGACAAGACAAGAAAGGAGTGAAACTAATTCATACTTTGTGTCACTGTTTATGAAAAACAGGCTGCAAATATAAAGTGTTCAGACAGATAATATCTATCTAATATTTCAACTGAGACTTTTGCACTATTCTCATGGACTATATTGATGGAATTAACTGTGTTTCTATTCAGAAATTACCCATATATAATTCCATTTTTTGGTCTTTTATTTCTCCAGTGAATGTTTTAAAGATATGTAACAATACCTTTAGATCTCTGAAAGACTCATTCTAGAAGTTCCTTTGATTCTCCATCTGTTTGGTATTTCTTTTTCTTTCTGTAATTTGTTGTCCAAGTTGTTTGGTGCTGTTTGAACTTTTATGTTGCATATATTAACTTTAATAAATGTTAGAATTTTCATGGCAGAAACCCATGAGACAGTGAAGGATCAATGCAGTGGCCTGATCATAGATGTCTAGTGCCATGTTGGATGTCATGTTGGATGTCATGTTGGATGTCCTATGGCATACCAAACATTGGCAAGGATCTGGCAGGTATGATGCAGAATTTACAATTTTTTCTTCAGTTTTTTTTTTTTCTTCCCAAGCACATTTTGCTCTATTTTATGTGCAGCCTTCAATTTATAAACGCCTTGTTTTGGGCTTGCACTGCAGTCTTGAGTCACCTATGCTCTGCTCAAAGTACAAAGACTACATGAGCGTACAAATAATTAATTATGTTGTACTTTTATGAGAAAAGTTCAAGGGATGCATAGCTAAGAGTTTTGTAGACATAAGCAATGGAGCAGTACGCTTCCTACGGTAAGAACAGCCTTTTTTTGTACTTATGCTGCTTCAGCACTTTTTGATTAGCTGGTTTAATTTTGCCAACTCAAGCCTACAGATTGTTTTCTGTAGCCAAAGGCATGATCCAATCTGAAATGTTTTTTTCTGTCTTTCTCTCCAAAGTCAGAGAACCAGAACACTATTAGAATCTGGTGTCACAGGTTATAGAAATTGCTCTTTAATCCATGTAATGTTTTAATATACTGGATGAAATAAGAACTAAATGCATTTTCAACAAATTAGCAGCAATATGCGGTGATACGTGTCTGGAGAGTGAGTGACATTGAAGGGACATCTCCATGGCAGCTCTGGATTTTGCTCCCTGTTGAGCTGAGATTCTGTTGAGATTTGGTGGTTTTTGAAGGTTCCTCTCAATTCACAGGCATTAGGCTGTATATCACATGGTAGGCAATATTCCCAATGGCGATTACATTTCTTATTTAGTTTTCAAACAGATGCAGGTAAATTCCATCATATGGTGCTTTCTCTTGACTTCAAGTTATTATTTATATACAAAAAGGATGTTTTATATGAAAGAAAGGTATTTAATAGCAATCTAAACTAATATTACACTATTTTCAGCTTGCTTCATATTACAAATACCTTGCTCTGAGTATTTTTGCATACAAGTTCTTTCTCAAAATTAGAAAAACTGTTTCCATTTTGGAAAACTGTTCTGACAACTTACCAAACTAAATAAAATTGGATATAAATTACATGAACTAAATGTTTTAAACAGGAATATTTTATGCGCTGACTTGGATGGGGCTCTGAGCAACTTGATCTAGTTGAAGATGTCCCTGCTAATTGCAGGGGGGTTGGACTAGGTGACCTTTAAAGGTCCCTTCCAACCCAAACTATTCCATGACTCTATGTAACACTGCCAATGTGTTTGTTTTTATAACCGAGACTGGGATTGCTGTAGTATGTTATATGATAGTCAAGCCTGGTACTGTAATTTTCAAAAGGATTTATGGATATCACACCAACTTTCCATTGATTTTGAATCATCTCTGTGATAAAATAGAGAAGTTACAACCTTTTCCTTCATGGAAGGATATACTTATAATTTTTCACTGTAATTGTGCTTGAAGAATTTCTATTGTGCTTGTTCTATATAAGCTGTTTATAATTAGTATTCCATAATGTGTAGGAAACAAAAATACTTTTGCTAACAGCTCTATAGTGTGTACCTAAATTTTTGCCATCTTGTCCTACAGTCTTGGCTAATACAGTGGGCTGAATTTACCATAAAGTCAATATTAAATAGAAATATGAAGTAACAGAGAGGATGAGTAGAAGAAGGAAGGAAAAAAAAAAAGAATAGGTATAGCGAGAAGATGTCATTTTACAGTTAACTATTCACCTAAAATACTTTTTCAGTGTTCCTTGTATAATTATTTGTATCATGTTCAGTATCTCAAATAAGCAACTAGACTACTTCAATATGCTAATAGATTCAAATGTGAATTGATATTCTATCTTTAGCCCTTTGCCCTTTCCACCCTAGTCACTGAAAATGTGCCAGAACCCCTATCCTTACATCCCCACCTCTGCTTTTATCTGACAAGCATGTTTCTGTTGCCTGGATACAACTGGAACACGTGAAAGAATGCTACTGAGCTGCTGTCAAGATGGCCATTTTATTACAGTGATTTATAAATGGATTATCTGTGAAAATGGCTCAGTCTTTTATGCAAGCACCCTACAGAGGCAGACATAACTCTAATTGGCTGGTCTCAACAACAGGTCTTGCTTTCCTGTTCTTTTACAGCAGTAGGCTGATGCTTTAGTGCAAATGACAGCAATCTAACCAGAAAGAATTAGCCAACTTCTAATAGTGTTAACTTCCAAGTGTATTCATGTATTTTTCCTGTCCTTTGTCTTAGATTCCTTTGAGGTATATGACCACCCTCAACCCAGAACCATATTTGTTCCCAAATTCTCTTTAACAATAGGAGGTAGTGAGGACCAACAAATTACCAAGATGGAAACTGTTGCAACTGAAAACCATGGACCTTTTTTCCTTTTGCCTTGCAAAACAAATACTGTATTGAAGTCAATGTTGAGGGGTTAACATTTATATCACAGGCTGTTGCTTGCTTCATAGCACATATTAGCACAACTTTTCAATTATTAATCCCTTTTGGAATGCTCAGCTCTTATTGCAATTCAAGGAAATTAGCCCAAAACTTAGTGTGATCAAAATTATTTAAGTAAGAGTATTTGTTATTCTGGAATTTCCCTGTAA
Organism: Phaethon aethereus; assembly: GCF_964289735.1. NCBI lineage: Eukaryota > Metazoa > Chordata > Aves > Phaethontiformes > Phaethontidae > Phaethon > Phaethon aethereus. The sequence continues at coordinate 14,139,139 of NC_138589.1, read as the reverse complement.
CTGTTTTGTGAGAATAGCAACCTCTTGTTGTCACTTTGATAATAGAATGATTTGTATGATTACACAGAAAGAGTATTTAAGCAGTAGGAACTTGAATTATGCAGAAGCTTTACTGAGGGATTTTAAAGAAAAGATTTTTGCATATCATATTATAATGAGCAAAGTAAATATATATCTTACAGTTATATGAAATATTATTGTACTGAGGTCAGGGCAATTTAATCAATAGCAAATGCACAGTGACCTATCAATGGATTTTTTTTTTCCCTCAGATATGTTGGTACCAGAATTTTTAAAACTCTGCTAGCTCCATGTAGGTTTTCAGAGTCTCTAAGGAAGGCTGTTTTGTCTTTGTAGGACTGCCTAAGAAGCCGTGACTACAACAGGAATGCTGTGGCAGATCAGTGGCCACATCTGTTTTCAGTCTGATTCTCCACCACTTGCACCTCAAGGTAATGAGCCCGATGTTCTGTTCAGACAGTTTTCTCTCTTAAAGTGAGAACCTTATATATATCCCACAGGAGTGTTTTCCTTTGCCTTTTCTAGAACTTAAAAAAGCCATGCATCTTAGTTGGACTTCTAGCTGAGGTAGTGTTTACAATGTTATGGATTACAGCTGTTAGGAATGGAGTCACAAATCTGACAAAACTGTACTACTTATTTTAGTTTTGGGGATCACAATAAAAATATGATTGTAACTGGAAGCAATTTAGAAACTGATGATCCAAGGTGTTGGAGGAGAAGAGAATGTCAACTTTAAACACCTCACAGTTTACATAGCATTCCCACCAAGCCCTTCTCCTTTGAAACTTGAGCATAGGAAGCACCATGCATATGCTTTAATCCTAATTCAGCAAAGTACTTATTTAAATGTTTCTGTATGTCCGTTTGTGAAATGCATTAGGCATTGTTATACTGAAGAATTACATGTGAAATACTGTCTCCATGAGTTGGGAGAAAAAACCCATTGATTTTTAGTAAGACTGCGAATTTAACCATACCTACTAAATGGTGTGAATGTCAATACACAATCTTACTTTTTGCATATGTCTATTTGAAATTTAGATCTATGTATAATTCAAGAATGATTGATTCATAATTGTCTAGTATTAGGAACAACATTAATGAGTTTGCAAGCAACAGTTTAAAAATTTTAACCTGTATATTCTAAAAATAGAAATATACTATATGACATATTAAGGAGTTCTTATAAGGCATTATACTCAAACATTTAATTATAGATTGCAATTTAATAAGCAGTGACACAATTTGCCACAATGACTTCCAGACAGTAGTGTTGTGCCACAAATCTATTGATTTTGTAGATATGTCTAGAGGAAAAAGGAGGCACTTTTGATTTCTTTATACACCATGATTATGGCCTAGGAAACTATTTTTGAGCAAACTATTCATTAAGTTGTTTGATTTTTGTCATTCACAAAGAATAACCCCAGCACTATAGTATGTTTTTGCTTCTCTCAAAAATACGCAAAAAAAAAAAAGTGCAGCATTCTCATTTAAGCTATGGGTGATAGACATATGAAATAAAGACACACTTCCAGTCCTCCTGCTCCATATTCTCTTTTTCATAAAAGTGTATCTTATAGACTTTAAAGTTACAAAAGACAAAATGTATGAGGGTATATGATTAGAAGGAAAAACACTGAATTAAATAAAAAAGTAGCTACCTCAGTCATAGCTGTGGCCTAAATTGGAATGAAACATCCTAATTACAAAGAAACACTCTTTTTGCTAAATATAGGTTAGTACTGAGTCTTATTACCAAACATAGCTGTTCAGAGAAAAATATGAAATGGTGAAATAATAGTAATTTCAGAAGAAGAAATCTGCTTCTAGCCAGGATCTTAACTATGTACATAAACTGTCCAAGGGAGGAATCAGTAGTTCTTCTCCATTTCTGGTTTCTCCTTCTTTACCGGTTACCAGCAGAACTTGGCAAAGTAACCACACCTGTAACGTGAAAGTGACTTTGTTTTGTCAAATAATTTGGTTTACTGTGGGCAGAGATGAGCAACGTTCCTTAACAACCAGCATTTTGACTTTTGTGTGCTGCTTTTACTGAGCACAGTAACTGCAGAAAATTATGGACTCTGTTGGTGGTTTTTCAAAATGATGGGTTTTATTACTTTCATGGATTATAATTTATGGATTAAGCTAATTACACATAAAGACTTGAATCTCAAGTATCTAATCATTATACTTGAACAACACTAAATATTATTAGTTAAAAGCTGAATACCTTTCCTTGAAAACTATATTATTAAGCTATAAGCATGATCATTTCAGCATTTTCAGATTTTTTTTTTCCTGTACTGTGAAAACAATATAATCTGTTATGGGCCCTAAATGTGTATAGGTAAATCCATTTTGGGGCAATAATTCATTGCGGTATGTAGAAGCCTGTAGGAAGAGTGTTGCTGAGTTTACTACCTCCAGCGTAGGCAGTTACGTTGCTTCTTTATGGTTTGTATAACACAGGAAACCATTTCTGGGGACAAACTTTTTTCAGAAAAATCTATGTATTAGATTTTCCGTTGTTGTCTGCTGACATTGTGAAAGGTACATGAGCTGATGTATATACAGTTGTTTTCTGAGCCTTCAAGACCAGAAGAGAGTCCAGTCTTGCCCTTGGCATGCAAGAGATTACCTAGTCTTTCTTCTGAGATTGTGGATCCTTGTTCAGTTTTTCCATAGCTCTTCGGTTCCATATGACATTAAGCAGTTCACCTCTTGCTTCTTGTGAAGTGCTTCTCTTTCATGAATAATAAAACTAGCTATAGAAGAGAAGAATTAGTACGAGGCAAAATGCCAGGGGAGGGGGGTGCAGGGATATGCTTCCATAACAAATATGACATGGTTAAAAATCCAGTTTATAAATCACAGGCCTGCTTAACAAAAGTAAAAGTGTCCCATAGTCCCATATTTCTAAAGCATTTTAAAGTGAATAATTTAAAAATCTGGTCATTACAAAGTGATTTCACAACAGAACCTTAAGGGAAAATGTTTCTCTCCATAAGGTAATTAAATAGCTTATTGTTTATCATTGCAAAATGTATCCAAATTTCATTTCTGGGATATTGCTTTTTTTATAAAAGTGATATTCTATTTTCTCTGTCCAGAGAATAAAACATTTAGCTTAAAGATCATCCGCCCAATGTACAGTAAATGATATTACAGTAGTAGTGTCCTTTTTCTCCTATTGCTTTCTCAGGGTCTGCTATTTAGACTTGTAATAATAGAATTCTAAATAGATTCTTTCTAGGATATCTGGTCTTTTATTTTCTGCTAATTTTGCTGACTGGTTCCTTTCTAGGCATTTCGTGGTATTTTTTTGGGTGTTGCTGGTTCTGTAATTTTTCCAGGCATTTTCCCCATGTCTCCTAGGAAATTCTGGGTCTGGAACCTCTGTACCAATTTGCAGCATGTTGCAGACCTGCCACCGTGGCCCCTGTAAAGAAACATGCTTCCCTTACCAGCATTAGTTATTTTAATGCTGATGGAGTTGCTACAGTCAAATATGAGCAAATCAAAGTAATTCAATGCAGTATTTCCATGTCAATATTAGAGCTAAAATTGTATGTGCAAATAAGTTAGACTGACTTTGTCTAGTATGTATAAAATTTTGGAGTAGATGTTAGTATAACATGTGTTAACACTTTACAATCAGAATGTCTATCTGCTTAGAAACCTAAACATTTCTGTGACCCATTCTGTTAGTTAATAAAATTTCCTTTCTTCTCTGGTCACAGTGGCTCACAATGACAGAAATGTCTTCCTTACAGAAGAAAGCGGCACATCCAGGTAGGACTCTTGCCTGCTGCCATACTATGCAAGTGCTTCAACTTCAAGCAGCCTCAGAAGCGTTAGCACTAAGTTGGACTCTTTCTGTCACCTTGAACAATTTCACCTCAGGAAAAAGCAGGAAGGAGTTTTCCCTTCAGTGGCAGGTTTGGGTTTTGGTTCTGGTTTTCATTTTTGATTTCATCAATAGTGTGAGTCATAGTTGATTTCCTACCTCACCTCATCATTACAGTCTAGCAGCCTTTTTACTATTCTAGGATTGAAAGCCAATGACAATATCTTTCGTATTTCTGCCTCTGTCTGAATGAGGATGTTTCAGTCATGGCTTGTTTTTTTACTGAAGATCTTGTGTGTATTAGAAGATTCATGGAAGTGTTTTGTGGCTTGCGTTGAATGTTCAGAAGGAAAACAGAGGCTGGAACATCCACTTTCTTGCAGCAGATGCATATTACATTGTTTCTATGTTGACTCTGCCTGCCATGTTATTGCTTACATAGAAAAGTGTAGGAATAGTTGCTTTAAAATCACTATGCAAACTTCTGTCCACATATATACATTTGTCTGTGTGCCGACATACATTTTGACTGCTGCTACAAACAGAAGCAGAGGTATAATTGCTTTTGCTCAGTTTGGCTGTTCTCCAAAATGATGCAGAAAGTCAATTCTCAAAATTGTCCTTAACTGACTATAAGAAGATGTCCTGGAGCTGACTTTACAGGACCTGTATGTATAGTTTGGCATGTATTACTATTTTTCTGAATAGAGATTATATTGCTACATGTTTGTGGGAGGTATGCATAGGAGACCATATGAAGAGCTACATTTCCATATGTCATATCATTTTTTTGAAGGGGAAAAACATGTATGACCAGAATTTATCTCCACATTTTTTTGGAAATGACGTAAAAATAGTATATACTGTAGACAGCAGAAGTATATGATCTCAGACAGTCTCTGAAAAAGGACATGGGGGAATTATTGATTAGAGAAGCTTGTTTATCTGTGTAGGGATCAAAGGGGCAAAACATAGTCCATAACACTCACCATTTTTTAATTATAAACTCCAATTAAGTGTTGCAGAATAATCTTCAGCATTCCATCTGGCAGCTATGAGGAGGGAGCGAGAATAGCAGTTAACAACATTAATCAAGGCTTGAAGTAGACAGGTTCAAGTACTACAGGCTTTGTTTCAAAAAATGAGTGGGGGACAGGGTTAGCCTTTGAATAATGTTCCAAAAACACTGCACCAAAAACACTGCATGAAGTCCAAAAGAGAGGAGCAACATTAACTCTTTAGTCTTACATTAACCCTTTGACTGCTGGCATTTTCTAGACTACAGCTAGATGACCAGCATGCTGTCATTTACTAGTAGTTGCTCCTATCATATATGGTGTTAATACTGAAGCATGGGAAAGACCTTTTTGGAACACCAATACCAGACATTAGAGGCTACTTAGGAAAAAAATCATTAATTTGGTCCTCATGTCACCTCATGGTTTCAAAAAGCAAAACATAATCTTATTTCTTTTAAATTATTTTAACAACTGCTACTGGAAATCACCAACCCATTTTTAGATGTGATATGCTATATAGGAGACTGTACAATATGTATCATTTTACTTCATGTTTCTGTTTGGAAGAGTAATACAGAAATATTTATATTGGCAATAAGAAAATTCTAAACAGATCATATATATAGTAGGTTCGTATACAGAGATATACATTCATGTATATATGTAGTCAATATGTATATTAAGCATAAAAAATGGCATAATTAACTTTTAATGCAGAGGAAAATCCGTGACATCACTGTACGATAAGGGCTCTATTCTCTTGACTTAGTCTGTGGTCAGTCTTTACCAGTGTAAAAGAAACTCCACTACTATTGCAACCCAGCATTGTGGAATACTCATGATAATGTGATAATTTTACTAAAGCATAGGGCTTGGGACCAGAAAAACAAGCTTATTGCAGTGTTTTCTGATTCAGAAGGCCTTTTTCTAAAGGTTGCAGGTAGAGCTAGGAAAGACATTTGATAACAACTTCCTTGAAAAATTTAGCTTCAATGTATCACAAATTTTCTATGAATTTGACTCAGTTTTAGGAAATTGTCTCAGTAAAAAGCTCTGAAAAAGTCTAAATACAAGATAGCAAAAACTTTCCCTTTTTATAAGCTTCAAGTTTAAAACATGGAAAACTACATTAAAAAAGCTAATAAATTCAGATGCCCCAAACACTTAGTTCAGATAAATGTCCAATATGTTATCTTTTTTTTCCATCTGACCGTTGAACTGAAGGAAAAAGAATCAGATACTTGCACAATTAATTATTTTAGATAGTTTTTAATTTATACTAGAAGAAGTCAAGGGACTTTTTCCAGGAGAATCCTTGATATCAGGAATGGATGAAGCCACTAATCATGGAAGAAAACAAGCAAAGAAAAAATAAAATACCTTACTTTTATATTGTGGTGGGTTGATATTGGCTGGATGCCAGGTGTCCACCAAACCACTCTATCACTCCTCTCCTCAGCAGGACAGGGCAGGGGAGAGAAAATAAGATGGAAAAAAACTCGTGGGTCAAGATAAAGGCAGTTTAATAAAGCAAAAGCAAAGACCGCATGTGGAAGCAAAGGAAAACGAAAGATTTAGTCTCTACTTCCCGTCAACGGGAGATGTGCAGCCACTTCCTGGGAAGCAGAGCTTCAGTAGATGTAGTGGTTGCTCCAGAAGACAAACATCGTAAATAATGAATGCCTCCTGCTCCTTTCTCTTAGCTTTTATTGCTGAGCAGACATCATGGTATGGAATATCCCTTTGGTCACTTTGGGTCAGCTGTCCTGGCCCTGTCCCCTCCAGGATCTTGCCCACCCCAAGCCTACTGGTGAGGGAGGAATGTTGGAGAGACAGCCTTGACGCTGTGTGAGCAGTGCTCAGCAGTAGCCGAAACACTGGTGTGTTATCAACACCTTTCTAGCTGCCGGTACACAGCACAGAACTATGAGGCTGCTATGGGGAAAATTAGCTCCATCCCAGCCAGACCCAATACATATATCTATCTTTAGAGACCACTGGTGCTTTTGTATGGTCTAGTTTTAACATACATTTTAAACCATAATAAGTGGCTTTACTTTGAATCCTCAGAGACTTATATCTATTCTTAGAGAAATCATTAATTCTATGAAGTGCTGAGAAGAAAATCAAACAAATAGAGAGGTATTTGGATGGATAAATTTGCTTTTCACTACAAAGTTAATAAGATGTGAACACATCCATTTATATCACACTAAAGCTTTTTAAAGTTTACCCATTTTTATGTCAGAATTCAGAATGAGAGATTCCCCAGATACAATGGGTGGCAGTACCAGGCCCTTTACTGCGGAGGGACTATTTTTTTCTTTTAAATGAGTCTTGTTCTTCTGTGGATGTTTGAATAAAATCAGATTACTTTCCTCAGAATTGCTTATAGATTTAAAAATTTTTGCCTAGGCCAAACAGCAAGCTTGATCTAAGATTTTTTAGAGTATTTCAAAATTCTCAGATCCTCAACTTTTAGACAGAAACTTAAAAGTGCCAAGTGCCTGCCCAGTGAACATCTGAATTAAGCATTTAAGAATTAAGGCATGAAAAAATTATTTTGAGAAACTTACATCTCATGTGTTGCTTCCCAATGTTTACCTAGCTGCATTGCAGTTTTCAGCTGCACATACTGCCTCTGGTTTATTAGATATAGTTTTTCATCATACATGAGAAAAACACAGTCCAAAAGTTGCAGGCACACTTTTATCTGTCTCACCTCTGAAGGTGATGGTCTTACTAGCTGAAGCTTGTGAAGAGAATTAAAATTCATTTGCAGAGATTAATAGTAAAAATACAGTTGCATTACTCTTTTCCACTCTGTCGAGAAGATAGGATTGACTAGTAGATTTTCTATACCTTTTTCTATAATGGACAATAACAGATATTTAAAAGTAAAGCCTATCTAAACTATTTAGGTTAGGTGACACATGATATTTTTATGCTCCGTGCTGGTACATTGGTTAAGTCTGATAAAAGGTATCTGCAGAAGATACAGGATTGTGGTAAGAAATAAGCTTGAGGTCATTGCCTTATTTTGGTTTCTGAAATAGAGTAATTGGTTCCATTTAAACTCCGTTAATGCAATGGTAAAGTTTTAAATACTGCTTTATAGTACTTGTTTTTACAACTGCTAAATAAACCAAAAAAAAAGAAAAGAAAATTATATTGAAATTTATCTAGCAGAAGCTAGCCATAACTGATTCTTTATTTCTACAAAAGGAAGTAAAGGGGAAAAAGATCATTTGGATTTACTGAAATCAATACAGTATATCTGTTGATACTAAAGATTAGGGTCAATAGATCATTACCTCAAACATCTGGATTTTTGAGAATTTTATGGATGAAAAATAAATAATATTAAGGCCCTGAGGAAATTCACAGGCAACTAAGGGGATTACTTGATTGAAAAAATGAGAGAGTTCAGCTGAGGGTGAAATGTCTCTCTTTAATTCCCTGCTTTCTCCTGACTCTTGGCAGGTGAAATCTTCCATTATTTAAAAACTGAAATAGGCAGAAAGAACAGCTCCAGTATTACTGTTTTGAGCTAAATGTATATTATATTTCCAACCTATGTATAGTTTTTTGAATCATTCTAGTGTTATGAATTTTGAGTAATTCTTATGACATGTTATAAAGTCAAGCTTTCCTTTTTTTATAAAACACAAATAATGCATTATTCAAAATTATCATAATGAATTTATGTTTACCAATAGGTTTTTCTTCATTGTTTCTGGTTTGTATTAACCACTGATAGGCCATGGCAGTAAATCAGTGCTGTCTGACATCAACTCTGCTGTCTCTGCATAGTCATTCTCCATTTCTATCTACTTAATTTCCCAAGTAAACATCACAACAGTCGCATCTCTTCCAGTAATCTCAATACTGAGAAAAATTATTTGGAGCCTTATCCAGGCCCATATTATTTATTTGTCTGAGCCGAAAAAAACATTTGTCTATCTCATGCTGAGGTATGCGACCAAGAGCTGAAATTCTGCGGAACACCACAGAGACAGACGTAAATTTTAAAGAGTTCTTTTTCAGACAGTAATTATTTTTGTCCAAGAAACATAACGATCAACATTTTCAGCACTTTTGGGATTTAGGTTTTAGTCCAGATGCACAGAGATTCTGAACACTTGGTTCTTTAGTGTTGTACACCTATTTGTAGTATACCCTTCTGGTGGTGGGACAATCCATAGACTGAGTGAGCTACAGGTGTAGAGGTTCCTGCTTTAAGGTTTTAATTTCAATTGTCATTGCTGATAAACCACTTCCATCCACTCCTCTCTTTCCAGTAAACCTGGTTGCATGTAGAGCAGGAGTGCAGGTTATCTATGGGAGCACACAGAGGACTGCACTGGTGGTGCGATCCTGTAATGGATAAAGCTGGAAGATTTCAGCCGTTACCTCACAGTAGCACTCAGTGCACTTCCAAAGTAAATAAGCTGTGAAGAAAAAGGAGAGCTGTTCCACTATATGTTTTTGGAACTAAAACAAAAGAAAAATACGAACTATAATAGGAAAAAAAGTAATGCTTTTTTTTCTTAAAAAAAAGCACAATGTCTCAGAAATGTGTAAATGGCTGATAAGAGTTTCTCTCCACAATTTGTTTCAAAACATTTCTGTAACAACATCTTGTGTAAAAATTGACAGCAATTCACTAATTGTCATTACTTTCACTTTCTTTCTTGCCTAGAAACACAGGCCAAATTTTTCATGAGTTCACCATTCAGATAGAACAGCTATCCATTAAACAATATGGTCACCTGCTCAGGATTAGATGTATATGTTAACAGTGTGATTTAACTGAAGGAAGTCAACTGCCCTATCTTACCAACAGAATTCTTAGTTTGACGCTAAGACATGGGGCTTTTCATTAAATTCATTAATCTTCAATAATGTCTCTGCAAAAGAGACAGATAATCCTTAATGAAAAGTTTTTTTCTTAGGATCAGTTAGTCTAAAGGTATTGAGCATCCATTAAAAGAAAGTATCTGTTTTGAATTACTGTTATCTCCTGAGAAGGCTGATTTGATTTCTTTTTTTTTGTTTCCCAAGCTAAACTTCCCCTTTGCTTGCTCTTTACTCCAAACATATACAATACATTAGTTTAGTTTCTTCTTCACATACAGTCATAATCTCTTCGATTTGCTAGAATATTCACTTTACCAAGCAGGATTGAAACAAGTACATAAAAAAAGAACCAAAAGAAGAATCCTTCTGACATGTACGCAAAAGCATGCATGGATGTTATGTGTTAAATCTGTGCTGGAATCTAAATTGAAGCATTTTAATACATTTAACATAATTATATTTCTGCCCTATTGCTTTTCAGTTTATTCTCCTGAATTAGTAGGCTGACATTCTAAGTATTAACAATACATTAATATTATTTCTCTATGAAAGATAAATGCCCTGAATATTATAAAAAACTATTAATCAACAAGTATAGGTGAAAACACGAAAAAGGTTTCTGTTAACCCAGTTGTGATAGTCCTGTACAGGATCAAGATGGAAACACAGACAGCAAGTTATTTAGATAGCTAGACTACTGTTGCTCATATTTTCTCCTTGAAGTGTATAAGAACTAATGTTGCAATTGCCTGATGAAATGAAGAACAAGGCAATTGGTTCCTGTCAGTAAAATTCAGCTTAACTTCTACCATGGGAAATCCATTAAAACTGCTCTAGATGGTTACAATTGAACATAAGGTTCACAAAATTATTTTTAAAATTATTGACTATGATCCTGTTTTCACTGTAAGGAATGAAAATACCCTAAGAATTTCAGTAAGATAGAATTTACACATTCCAGAAACAGGCATATCTTTTGATTAGTTGTCATTCTATCTAAACTGAAGTTAAATAAAATCTGGGATGAAAAAATACATAAAGAAGCATAGGGACATGACTCTGTAAAGTTGCTAGAGTGTAAATACAGTAATTTTCCTTTTTTTTTTATAGAACGCCTATGAGTTTTTGGCTGGATAAACAAATATTGATTTAGCAGTTGCAAAGGAATTCAAGTCCCAGAGCTCAGTCACAATTTCACTCTTACTTTATATCCATGGACCTATTACTGATAGATAGTCGAAAAGTCAGTTCTTTGGTTTAATGTGGTTGAGATGCATATTGGGATGGAGTAGGGATACCTACTCAGAATGAATTGGAAATTGTCTGCTAAAGCAAAGTGTCATGAAAGAAATACCAATTTGTTGAGCCGATTTCTTTCAAAATATTTCCAAAGCAACTCTATTAATCTACAACTATGAAAACAAAACCAACTGTGTGAATCTATACCTACCTGTACGTTTGAGGGTCTATTTGCTTTAATAACTCACTCTTATTAAGTTCACTCTCAGCACTCTCTCTAACTCATCTTGTCAGTGTCTCACTGTTATGCTTGAGGCACATCCACATTTGCTACTTTAAAGTATTTTCAATAGTAGTTTAAATTAATTGATTTGATGTTTTTCCATGAAATGAGCTATGGCGTTTGGAGGTGGGTGGGTAGCAGCAAAGCAGCTTTTAAGAACTAGAGCCCTCAACTGAGAGGCAGTATTGATGATAAGAGATCCTTCCATTTCTGTGTACAGCCAAGCAGGCAGTTTTTGACCCATTGCAAAAAATGGACTAAGCTAACTTTAACTTGAAAGAGATTAGAAGTGTTGACAAAGATAACTGTATGCAAGAGGAGATTTTAAAAGCTTTTCTTAGCTTTCCCATCTCCCTGCCATGATGCAGGGTTGGATATTCTAGCCATTTCAAGACACAGCTGCAGTGTTTCACTTAACCGCCTTGAATGGTAGTTTAAGTTTATAGGCTGGGTCTTATCTGGAGACAGACTACAAATGATTACATAGTCAAGAAAGAGTTTCATCTGAGAGATGGTGACTAGCAAGTAAGTACTAGACTGTATTTCAGCAAATCATGATCCATTTCTAGTAGTGCTGGTCTATGCATGAATAACTTGTACAGTACCATACCAAGCAGTCCAAGCAAGCCTAGCTGGCTAATATGCAAAATATTTTGTGTTGACATTCAAAGTGGATGAAACTATCAATACTCTCAACACATACAAACAGCAAATATTAGAGGATTAAAAGCATGTTTGGTTACTATCTAAAAGATTTGTTCAATTGTATGTTCATTTTAGGAAATCATCTTAGTTACTGAAACAAAGAAATGCAAAAGATGCTGAGAAACTACTAAACTGCCAATAAAAGATATTCTTTCCATAGAAAGGCAGTCTTTCAGCATTGAATCAAGTAGTTTATTAACTCAGTTCTATCACCTTAATTTCATAGGCAGTGCATGTTTCTATTTGTTATTGCATTTCTCATCTCTCTACTAAATTTCACTGTGACCTTTAATGTTCACATTGTGACCCTGTAGTAGTCATCTATACAGAATCAGATTCAGTTCTTACCAAGAAGCTGCAGCCTTGCCAACTTAGGAGACAGAACAGTTCTTGGCAAACAGATAGTCCGTGGCTAAATTCTGCCATCAAAATCCTATTATATTAAAATTAGTCTTTAAATGTAAGTGAAGGCTTACAAGGCAGAAATACTTTATACTTTTGTGTTTGCCTGAAAGCAAATAATATAGTACAGACTACTAAAAACCTGACATTTTCATTACATATAAATGTCTCAAATATGGAGCTATAAAACCTCTGTCTAAAATTAGAAATAAATGGAGTTTTTAAACTTCAATTATATAGAATGTTTTGCCAACTTCTGAAAGAAATTTAGAAGAAATTCTTACAGATACGGAAAGAAAGAGATTTAAATATAAATTGAATCTAGGTAACTATTTAAAGGAATCATACAGATGACAAATCATATGCTTCTTGGTATATAATTACATAAAACACTCCAAAGACTGAGGACAGTGTAAGAAGTTTCATCCTATATGTTCAAAGTTGAATCAGTTGTGAAAAAATTAAAATCCAAGGGTTTGGGTATAAATGGTAAAGACTCTTGATACAAGGGTAGCAGCTGCCTGAATTTGTACTTCCATTTTCAGCCTGAATACTGTCTAGTATTAGATACTGTTCCAGAGTACAACCCAAATTAAACATAGGAACAGATGTATGTGTAGATTGAGAAACGATGGAATTCATCTGCCTGGAAACCAACCTAGCACAGTCATTGTAAACCACTGTGGCCTGAATACCCTGCCCTAGGTCACTCTGTCTCCATTGCTTAGGCTTAGACTTGCCTGTCTGAGAAACTCATCCTTCTAAACAAGTTGCACAAGGTGAATCACAGCTTGGATATGTTTTCTAGCATTCTGGTCCATTTGTGGTTTAAATTACTGTTCTAACTTTGCACTGGAACAGAACCCTCACACAGTCAGATACACCTGAGACATACTGTGGATGTATAGAGCATGCTGAAATTGTGAAGAGGTGAGAAATTCTGTGTACATGTAAAGCACAAATGAAGAAGAAGCAACAGGAGTTGAGTTATTTTTTTCAATAGTAGTAAAAGCCCTTGCAGGAAAATGCTTAATACAAACCAGTCAATAAAAATATATGCCTAATTTCTTTATTGAAAAACATCACAGTAGTGATCACAGCAATTTCTTTTCCTGTACCATAATTATTTTTTTAAATGAAATGTTCCTACATGATGATTAGGTTTGATCAGAAACAACTTTTCCTTTTTCAACCTTTTGGATGAGACGACTACCTGTAATTTTTTGGTGTTTTGTAAGACTAGAAGCACATGATGTAAATTTAATTTTTAGCAGACTACAGGCAACCTCTCCTCTTTATTCAAAACAATTCAGTGAAGTACCCCATAATAGAAATCTTGTTTCTGCTTCTGTGTTCATGTGTATTTAAAGTGTATCTGAAAGTGGAGGGAAAATGAAGAATTTATCATTCCTAAAGTTTGAGTGCCTGATGTTAAAACTCATGTGGATTTGCATTTCTCTTACCTTTAACCAGATATTCACCAATTTTGACAATCACATTGGAAGATATTGATTTTTTATTTCTTTTTACTATAATCTCTTGTTCTTTTCCTTTACTGACTGTTATAATGTATTATTTGAACAAGCCAATGAGGAGAAATAGAAAAATGAAGAATGATCAGAGAAACTAAAATGAGTTCTCTGGAACTAAATGACAGTAATTTACAAGAAGCAATTACTTATATCTGCTAAATAGTTTCACCATGAGCAGTGCTTGTACACAGCAGAACATAATTTGACAGTTTGGACATAGGTTCAAATGGAATAGTGTCCTTTCTAATTTTTTTTTTTTTAACTATGAAAGAAAAGCACTTTTATATGACTACTATTTTGTCCTACAGTATTCTTGTGGTTGGTGGTCTGAGGAAATCAGACAAGATACAAAATGTGAATCATACTATTTAGAACTTAGAAATGGTTTTCTATTGTCTGAGAAACCTAGTGAAGCAAGGGTAGACATGCCCACCTCATTACGAAACACCTGGAGAAAAGGCATAATATTTCAGTTGCCACCTGTGAGTAAAGGCAGATACACTCTAAACTACTGTTTCACAATCTTCTCTTCCTTCTCTCTACCTGTGAGACCCAGACCATATGCTAGAAAACAATCTCCCTTTCAAATAAATACCCAAGGAAGGGAAATATCTATCAAAATGTCCCGTAACAACTGCCCACACAAAGGTTACGTTTAAGACTATTACATCATGCCCATGGCTGTAGAGATGAAAAAACTTGGTGTCAGAATGCATTGTAATCTCACTTTGTACCTATGTACCATACACCATGCAGAAAAAGCTTCACAAACATGTCCCTGAAAGTGTATGAGACATTGGCATAAGAACTTACTTGAAAGATGTTTTTCATGCAAAACTTTTGACCACCAATATCTGGACTAGCTGTCAGCCATATCCCTTTATACTTCTAACAGCCTGTGGGCTTGTTAATTTTTTTAAGTGAAAACATGGAATGAATGGAAAATCTATGCATCTAGTTCTTCCACTGCTTTTCCCATTTCATGAGCTAATTTGCTTAATACTTTCCTTAAAAAACAGTGAAATAAACCCCCTCCTTCCCTGTAACTAAAGTATCTTAGTCTCCAGCAAAGTAAATGAAAATCATCAGTCATCTACTGGACTGCATTCAAAATGTTTTGATTAAAGTTAAAAGATGGAGTTTATTATAACAGTAAATAACATAAAAATAGTTCTAAAAATATTCATTATTTATGTCACAATTGGAGCAGTAGCAAGCAGTGTATATCATTTTGTGAGACGGAAAAGAAAATATTAGTATGTTTATCTGTAAGGTGCTATGGAATCTTTGAATGGAAGAGGCTTAAAAATCACATAGTACTCAGTAACTGTGAATACTATATCTGATAGTTTTGCTTTACCATACATGAAATAAATCAGCAAAAGAAAAAATGTTATCAAATAGTGATAAGTGAATCACATGTTCAGCTAGTTCAAAAGCTAGATATTAATACTGGTGATTCAGAATATCTCCTTTCCTTCAACATTATGATGTCATTGAGTTCAGCTATAAAGGAAATTTTGTAAAGCATGATGGTGTACTAAAATAACAAGTCAGTTGGATCCAGGTGCATGGGTAAAAAGCAGACACATCCCAACATTCACTGTATCTAGCACATTTTCATTCACTGCTTATCTTGTGAAAAAAAAAGTTGAAACTTAGACTCACTTAATAGGTACCTGGGAGGGAATAATGAATGCACTGGTGAGTTAAAAAATATCTTCAGATAATGGGAATAAGTAACACCAGGCAGTTTGTGTCATCCAGCTTTCCTGCTCTGTTCCACTTTAGGCCCCCAAAATTACTATTGTGTGGGGGAATAGGGAAGAGTACCGGGCCACTGCCTGGTACATCAGCAGGCATGGAGAGAGGAGGGTGTTTTTGGAATCCTCAAATTTTCATTTAACTTGGAGGAGGGTTTATATCTGGTCCCTGTACCAGCAGCTGTGGCAAGAAGCGTATCCAGCCAAGCACCACTTTGAGAAAGAGTGTCCAATGGCTGCATTAGTGGTAAGTGTGCAGAGCTGCCACTTTGAACTTGCCTTTCTCCCTAACAAGGCAACTAAGGGACAAGGGCTGGTTTAATTCTTCTGCCAAGCAGCGTTATTGCCCAGGCTCTAGCGTGTGCAATGCTTTCAGGGTCGGGGGGGCCGCTCCTCCATTCTGGGAAGAAAGGGGCATTGAAGGAAGCACCTCAGTAACACTGGAAGATGCTCTTGTTAGTGCAGGAGAGCAAGCCCCAACCTGACTTCACTCCCTGTCAGAGGCTTAAAATCCTCCTATCAACCATGTCAACAAATCTGTGACATGACCTTAGCAGTTCAGTTGTGCCTGTTTCAGGTTCAGCGACCTGAATGCTGCTTTAGGTCCAATAAAGTATATGAAATCTGTCTAATTATAAACACATTAGCAACATCACTCATGGTTAATATTAAGCTCATTCTTAAGTGAATGACTAAATCACACTCTTTAAAGTGGAAAGCACAAGTCATTAATAAAAGTTGCATAGATATGTACTGTGAACAACAGCACTTTGTTACTCATTCACTATAGCTGACTTTGACTTTTCATTATAAAGCCTCTGGCTTTTGAGGAAATGAATAACGAATTGAGAAAATTGAAAGCTACCTGTAGGTACCTTTTCATTATTTGCCAGAAGTGTAAATAGAATTTAATCAAGAGATTGTTAAATCACAGAAAAACAGGTTCCTAGGTATGCCCAGTTCTATAGATGATAATGATGAGTTTACAAATAGAATCGAGGGAGTTAATTACAAGAATAATTAGCAAATTTGAGTAGCATGATAAATTATTTGGTGCTAGAAGTATTTTAACTAATCCAAAGTGCAAGAACAGAACTCCACAGCCAGTTTTGAAAACTGGCATGAGAAAGAAAAATCTATTCAATAAACGATATACATTAGAGCATCTATCTTTGAAACTTTCACTTGCTGCATAGGTATAAAAAACAGACCTCTTATTAGTTATGGAAGACCAACTTCTGGTTAATTTTGTTTTGTATATTTTCTTAATCTAAAAATAGTAACCATAGGCATTTTTATATTCCAAATATGAGAGGCAAATATAGTATTTTTTTATGATCAGGACTTATTCTCTGTATAATTTCTTTGAACTCTACTTCATCTTCTACAAAGGTACTACTAGTAAGTAACATTATTTGTATTATAGTAGCACCTAGATTTCAAGTCATGAACCAGGATCCCATTTGTGTCAAATATGCTAGGTATGGAGAAATATCACCACTTGCAATAAAGCAAGTGCTCTCATACTTTAAAATGTTCATAGGTAAAAAGTAAGCTTTTGTGTGTAGGACATAGCTTTTCTGCAGCAATGATCTATTTCTTTTTCTCAAAAGAACCAAACTAACGGATGCCTGCAGTTGTCTTTCAGTGGCTAGCTCTTTTCTTACAGGAGTAAAAGTTATCCTGTTTGTTAAGAAATGCCTTCTCATGCTGTAGTTTTGTACGACATGAAAAAGGCGCACGTATGACTTTGCTGGCCAGCTGATGCCATCTACTGGGGTCTGGCTAAAGAACTGAAGTGACTCATGACGTTTTTCCACATGAGTTACTCAGTGTTAGTTGATCTTAAAGTTAGTTTTCATGAAGTTTTTTTTCTCTGACTCTCAAGTTCTGTGGCAATGAGGTCATGCAAGACAGTAGCCTTACTCATGTTTCTCGGTTGATTGGCTTTGTTTTTTGGTATTGCATTGCTCCTTTAGTGAATTCTGAGGTCCCTAAAAATTGCAGACATTAGCAGCAGGGTTCAAAGTTCTTGAATACAAGTTCTAGTTACTGACATTACTTATGCTTTTTGACTTAAAGAAACTTTACATCATACATTCAGTTTCAAATGTGTGATTTGTATATATTACTATCCACAAAGTATTTCATAAATATATGTATGTTACACATTTGCTTAACTGATATACTGGTATACCAGGTATAACTGAAGACAGGGGAAACTGGCCACATTGTTACTTGACTTGCTGGATTTGCCCCTGAGTTTCAAGTTAAGTATTTGTTTAAAAGCTTTGCTATGTTGAGCAATTGGAGGGAAGTGTCTGGGCTTTAGTGGTTTGGAAGAGAAGGATCTTGATTTTCACCAAAGTGGAGGAATTGCATTGCGCAGTCTGATATGGAAGGGAAGTAGAGCCCACTTTGAAACCTCATTGTCCCATGACTCCCCTGGGGCAGCAGAGACCAGATGAAAGTGAGTAGCACAGAGTAAATCGGAGTGTGAAAGTGACATTATCCAGAGGTTCCTATAAAGATTGCAGCAAAGATCCTTTCCATTGGATGGATGTGATCATCCTTTTTTTCTTCTTTCAGTTGTGGAGTTGTCTTCCCTAAACTAACTGGGCCAATACTGTAACAGTGGTAACATAAAAGCCGTTGCTAAAATCCACAAAATAAGGAAGTGAGAAAGAATGCAAATTTTCCTTTAAAAAGTGAGGCAATTTCTGAAAGAATAGGTACGTGGCTTTGGTTTGGATGAAGTGTGACAGAAATGTACAGACTGAAGAAAAGGAGAAAGACTTTTTATTTGCTAATGTTGCTACTTTTTCATGGTGATATAGTTTGTTAATTACACCACTTGATAAGTTATCACTTTCCTGTATCATCTGTATAGATGGAGGAGGAAGAAGAGTTGTAAAAATTTCTTTTAAATGTATTCAATTATTTATTTAATGAGGGTCTGCATCTGCCAATGAGACATGGAATTACTACAGATGGAGTTAATGTATCGTAGAGGTCCAAGAGGCAACACTGCTAATAGTCCACAGTGTGAACTGAAATATTTCAAATGATGGCTGGTGGGCCTAAGGGCTGATACCAGTAGAGAAGGCACATTGCATGTTCAGGACAGATGGAGAGAATAACAGTCCACTTAAAAGAGTTAACCTGGTTTTGCTGTTGTTTAAACAAGGATCTGTTCCTTTTATAAATCTGCACACAAGATTTCTTTCAAATACTAGCCTTAAATAAGCCTTGACTAAGTCTGATGAGGCAATTTGAAACTCATGATCCCTACTCCAACCCTGTCCTCTTTGATAGCCTGTGCTGATTAAAATTACTTAGATTAGCGCAATTTGCTGAAACACTACCAGGGTGAAATTCCTATAATGACTGCAACAAGAGACTCTTGCATATGCTATATTGAAACCCTATGATTATTGTTAGATCTGTGAAGCCCATCATGTAAATGATAAATCTGGATTGTCCTTCTGAATTTTACATCATGCAATAGCTGTGTACTTTAAATGCCTTTAAGGAAAAGAAAGAACAATCACTGTGTGATTAATAATTCATTTTTTCAGACATATTATGATCTTTGTCCTAAACCTTCTGACCAGCAATTAATTCCTATTATCCATTGCTGTTTTCATCATTCATGGATTGCATTGAAATGACAAATGCCTCCTGTATTATTAGAGAAGTATCATTTGCACAACTGTATTTCTGTCACACTCGCTCTCCTATCGAAGCTTATTTTCTTAATGTTTGAAGCTTGCTGGTGACATTCTTTTAAATTTGATTGAAAAGTTAAGATATCTGTCTGACCACCTTATGCTAAAAGAAGCAAGTAACAAGTTTGGGTTTTTTGTTTCCTACCAAACTTACTATAGTTCTGATTGTTCTAATTCTTTTGCCTGGTCTTAGAAAGCAGTAGGATTGTGCACTGTCAAATATTTCATTAAAAAGTCTCCTTGGCTATGTTATTTCAGCATTTCAATAATATTTTCAGTGCTATTTCATTCTTAGTCTTTATTCTTAGAACCATACAGATTCACCAAGCTATTGTGTGCAACATTATGTTAGTAGGGCATATATATTCCATCTCTGGAATTGTGTTAGTTTTGGCTGGGATAGAGTTAATTTTCTTTATAGTAGCTAGTATGGGGCTGTGTTTTGGATTTGTGCTGAAAACAGCATTGATGATACAGGGATGTTTTTGTTATTGTTGAGCAGTGCTTACACAGAGTCAAGGCCTTTTCTACTTCTCACACCAGTGAGGAGGCGGGGGGTGCACAAGAAGTTGGGAGGGGACACAGCTGGGACGACTGACCAAAGGGATATTCCACACCATACGATGTCATGCTCAGCATATAAAGCTGGGGAAGGAGGAAGAGGGGGATACTCGGAGTGATATTTGTCTTCCCAAGTAACGGATACGCATGATGCAGCCGTGCTTTCCTGGAGATGGCCGAACACCTGCCTGCCCATGGGAAGTAGTGAATTAATTCCTTGTTTTGCTTTGCTTGCATACATGGCTTTTGCTTTGCCTATTGAACTGTCTTTATCTCCACCCATGAGTTTTCTCACTTTTACTCTTCCGATTCTCTCTCCAGTCCTGTCGAGGGGGGAGTGAGGGGCTGCGTGCTGCTTAGTTGCTGGCTGGGGTTAAACCACAATGGGAATTTAGGAAAATACATTCTTTGCATTAATTGAGAAGAAGCTGGGACTAGAGTTGTAAATGCTTTCATAAAATGCAATTTCCCCACCTCTGTCTAAATCCAGCAAGTTACCAAGGCATATGAGAGAGAAAAATATATAGCAAATAATTTTCAGTAACATAAAAAATCAAGAGTAAATATTTAAATTCAACTGTTACTTCTACTTTCAGTGAAAAAAACAAGCTACCCATGCACAGCTCTAAAAGGGTTTCCTTCCTACGTTCAGTTAACTTGCAGAGATGATGCATCTTAGGCATATAGCTTCTAGGCTTGGGTATTTGAATTTTTACACATTTTGCATGATAATGCAGATCTGGTTGTGGCACTTTGTCTCCCTCATTTATAATTAACACCCACGTTGGCTTATATAAAAGTACATGTAATGTGAAAATTCAAGTAGCCGTGTTGGAGATTCCTCTTGCAAAAATTACAGAAGTATTTTTTTAGTCTTTTCGCATTGTGACTGTATGATCTAGACTTCTTCAGTCTGTAGTTATCCTTATTTGTTGGTAACTAATTTTAACTGCTTCACAGGAGTTCCAAGAAATTTTTTGTAAAAGAGAAGGTTGCAGGACATCATTAATTACATATTATCATATTTGCTCTGAGATGCATAGTAAAATGCTGTAGATAAAGCAGGGAGATTTAGTCCTAATGATGGTGCAATAGCTGATTTGGGTTTGCAGGAAATTACAGTTAAATGATTATAAATTTCTTCATAAGCAAAGAAAGTTCTTCTACTTCTAAGTAAAGGATGGTTGGTGGCAACAGAATGCAAGTGCAAAGCAGCCACTAAGAATTTTATACACTGAAAAATCAAGACAGTTTCCAGTTGTATCTTAGTTCTTTAGGCAGCAGGAGGAGATTTACTGCTGTGTAGCAATAAAGGAAGCAGCAGCTTTGCTTCTGGCCAATAGTCTAGGTTTAAAAAAAAAAAAAAAAGATAAAAGGGAAGCTATGTTTGGATTTATAATAAAATCCTGGTGTAGGAAGGACATAATAGATTTCAATGTAAGGGTACCAAAAGTGTAAGAATAAACTTATCACTTGGGCTTATAATCAAATGACAGTTAATTGGTAATGAACCAGGCTGCAAAAGACGTGTAACTTCAAAGTTTAAGGAATGAGAAAAAACAAATACTGAAGAGGACATAATAGATTGTATAATGTGAATAAAATAGATCAAGAATTTCCATTAATTAGAGATAAGTTATATCACTTCATGATGTTTTACTGGCCTACTTCCTCATAGTAACTTATTTCTTACCTAGTTAACTGTGCTTATGATCTTGCTATTCATGGTCTAACATACCATAACAATTTTTAAATAACTCCATTTTTTTGTTTGTTAATTAAAAGCTGACCTATTTTTTTATCCCTGAGGGTAAACTAAAGCTTTGCGTATTACAACCCAATAATCAAACCACTGTACATGAAATGACCTCTTCTCAACCGTGTGGTTAAGGGGAATTGCTAAACTGTGGCATGTATTAAGTATTTACTTCATTCTTTACTTCATTTAACTCCCCTGCTTCTTCCTGTGGTTATGTTGTTGTTCTTATTTCATGTTTGGATTGCAGTAGTACCAGGGGCTCAAATCAGAGACAGAGCCCTACTGTGATAAATGCTTTGCAAATAAAAAACCATGAGATGGCATGGTTCCTGCTCCAAACAGCATGCCTTAGAAACCGAGGACATAAGAAGGAGTAGTATTGATCCTGTAGCAATGCTGTGCCAAGGATGGTGAGGTAGGACTGGATTCAGATTTAGGCATTGTTCAAAGCAAAAAGGCATTCTCCACCCTGCAAGTACCCACAGAATATATCCAGCACGCTTTGTCCTTGCATTTTCATAGAATTATAGACTCTTTGGGTTGGAAGGGACCTTTTAAGGTCTTCTAGTCCAACCCCCCTGCAGTGAGCAGGGACATCTTCAACTAGATCAGGTTGCTCAGAGCCCCGTCCAACCTGACCTCGAATGTCTCCAGGGATGGAGGGAGCATCTACCACGTCTCTGGGCAACCTGGGCCAGTGTTTCACCACCCTCATTGTGAAAAATTTCTTCCTTATATCTAGTCTAAATCTGCCCTCTTTTAGTTTAAAACCATGACCTCTTGTCCTATCGCTACAGGCCCTGCTAAAATGTCTGTCGCCATCTTTCTTAGAAGTCCCCTTCAAGTACTGGAAGGCTGCAATAAGGTCTCCCCGGAGCCTTTTCTTTTTGAGTCTGAACAGCCCCAACTCCCTCAGCCTGTCCTCACAGGAAAGGTGTTCCATCCATCTGATCATTTTTGTGGCCCTCCTCTGGACCTGCTCCAACAGGTCCATGTCCTTCCTGTGCTGAGGGTTCCAGAGCTGGACACAGGACTCCAAGTGGGGTCTCACCAGAGTGAAGTGCAGAATCCCCTCCCTCGACCTGCTGGCCCCACTTCTTTTGATGCGGCCCAGGATACAGTTGGCCTTCTGGGCTACGAGAGCATATTGCTGGCTCATGTCCAACTTTTCATCCACCAGTATCCCCAAGTCCTTCTTGGCAGGGCTGCTCTTGGTCACTTCATCCCTGTCCTGGTTTCAGTCCCTTAGCCTGTATTGATACTGAGGATTTCCCCGACCCAGGTGCAGGACCCTGCACTTGATCTTGTTGAACTTCAGGGATTCACATGGGCCCATTCTTCGAGCTTGTCCAGGTCTCTCTGGATGGCATCTTGTCCCTCAGGCATGTCAACTGCACCGCTCAGCTTGGTGTTGTCTGCAAACTTGCTGAGAGTGGACTCGATCCCACTGTCTATGTCACTGATGAAGATATTAAAGAGTACTGGTCGCAATACGGACCCCTGAGGAACATCACTTGTCACTGATCTCCATCTGGACATTGAACCATTGACCACTACCCTCTGGATGCGGCCATCCAACCAATTGCTCATCCACTGAACAGTCCACTCATCAAATCCATATCTCCCCAATTTAGAGAGAAGGAAGTTGTGGGGGACTGTGTCAAAGGCCTTACAGAAGTCCAGATGGATGACATTGGTAGCTCTTCACTTGTGCACTGATGTGGTCACTCCATCCTAGAAGGCCACTGTGTTGGTCGGGCAGGACTTGCCCTTAGTGAAGCCATGCTGGCTGTCTCGAATCACACCCCTGTGCTCCATGTGCCTTAGCAGACCTTCTAGGAGGATCTGCTCCATGATCTTCCCAGGCACAGAGGTGAGGCTGATGGGCTGGTAGTTCCCAGGGTCCTCCTTGCTACCTTTTTTAAAAATAGGTGCAATGTTTCCATTTTTCCAGTCTCCAGGGACTTCACATGATGGCCAGGACTTTTCAAACATGATGGAGAGCGACTTGGCAACTACATCAGCTGATTCCCTCAGGACTCTGGGATGCATTTCATCAGGTCCCATAGGTGAGAATTTTCTTCTTGCATTTCTGCATAGTGGTAAATTATTTCCAGCCCATGTGCTTGCAGACCCTTGTTCTGACTGAAGCAGTCAGTTGAACTAAGCCTCTGGTCATTCTACACTTTTCCCACCTACTTTGCTCTTCAGAGCAGAAGGAAATGTCTACATAGGCCAGCTCACACCTGCATGCCTGTATTTAAGCACCCAGATTGATGCAGGGTCTTTTAGGTTACTACTGCACTTAAACAGTTTGCTTACTTTCTGCTTTCTTAGTGTTCAGAGAAGTTAGATACTCCCAAGAGGTAGTAGAAGTGTTTCAGTCTCCCATTTCATGGGGTAAATCTTGACTGATATTCAGATATGTTAAGTGAAATTTTCACAAATATGTCCCTGGGTATGTTTGCTCCACAATCCTGTTGTGTTTTGTCCATATTCCTAACTGTATTAATTTCCAATTTGATAATATAATAATAAAAATAAAAATAATAATCACTCTGAACTTGATGCAGCCTCTAGTTGTTCAGAAAAAACTGAACCTTTGAAACTAAACAAAAAAAAGTCCTGCATTGCTATAACTGTGAAGCAGCAGAAGCAGAATAACTACATATAGCCCTTGGTCAGGCTTAGCTACAGCACACCATACCAGCCCAGAACAGATCACATTGTCCTCCCATTCATTTTCATCTCTTGGGGTTACACTGCATAGATTCCTAAATATGCAGGAAACAACCTGAGGCTTAGGGGAACGAAGGAAAAATAAGTAAGAGCAGAGGTGATTGATTTCAAACAGAACAACTATTTTGCATAGGTGGTTAGTGAACTTGGCTGATCTTATTTGATAAAAGGTTACAGGTTAGCAAGATGAAAACAAGCCATTCCAGAATATACCTAAAACTGCCTCATTTTTAATTTAAAGATTCACATTGTAAAATAAGCACTTAAAAGAGTAATATAATTTAGAATAAGTATCATGCTAAAGGGCATGTTTCTGCATGACTTCCTTTAATAACTACAGTCTACAGCCTAATTCAGCCTTTCAGATTATTGCAGTGTGAGCACTTTTATTCTTTATAGCCGTACAGTGGGCTATTTTATTCTTGCTATAGTAAAAACATGATTTTTGTTGTTGACTTTTTAAATGGTGATCACTTAATTGGAAACAGATGCTCATGTAAGAAGAAAAACATTTTAATTAATTATTTGAGCTGGAAAATTTCGGATACCTGAAGAACTGAAGCAGTTTTAAAAAAATTGTAGATTTTGGTGTCCATTATTTAAAATACAGATCACTTTATCATAGTATAATTAATCAAAAGCTAATGAGACCATTGGAAGGTTTATATTATTTAGTTTATACATAAATTGTCCAACACTGAATAAAAGAAAGAAGTGAAATAAACTTCTAGACACTGTTTAAGGTTTAAGATGTTATTTTTTACTTGGATGTAGTGGTGTTTACTTTGTTTACTTTGCCCTTCTCATTAAAAAGTCTGTTGTATCATTGTATTTTTTGAGATGTACATTTACTAATTATCATAGACATATAGCCAAACTAAATTAGTATTTCAGTAAGGGTCTCTCAGGAAAGTAGAAAATAAACTGGACTTTGTCAGGAATGTCAAATGACTGATCCATTTGGTCTTCGCTCAGGAGCACACAGCCTTGGCATGCTCTTGGCTTGCAAAATCAGTTGTCTGGTGTTGTGGTTTAGCCCCAGCCAGCAACTACGCACCACGCAGCCGCTCGCTCACTCCCCCACGGTGGCACCAGGGAGAGAATCGGAAGAGTAAAAGTGAGGAAACTCATGGTTTGAGATAAAGACAGTTTAATAAGTAAAGCAAAAGCCGCGCACACAAGCAAAGCAAAACAAGGAATTTGTTCACCACTCCCCATGGGCAGGCGGGTGTTCAGCCATCTCCAGGGAAGCAGGGCTCCGTCACGCGTAATGGTTTCTTGGGAAGACAGACGCCATAACTCCGAACGTCCCTCCACCCCTTCCTTCTTCTTTGTCCCAGCTTTATATACTGAGCATGACGCTATATGGTATGGAATATCTCTTTGGCCAGCCTGGGTCAGCTGTCCCGGCTGTGTCCCCTCCCAGCTTCCCGTGCACCCCCAGCCTGCTCACTGCAGGCCAGCATGAGAAGCTGGACTGTCCTTGACTACTTAGCAACAACTCAAAACATCAGCACCTTATCAACATTTTCTCATCCCAAATCCAAAACATAGCCTCACGCTAGCTTCTATGAAGAAAATTAACTCTACCCTAGCTGAAACCAGGACATCTGGGAACTCGCTCGTTGTAGCTAGTGGTCAGTGTCTAGAATAAAGGCTTTTTAAGCCAATTGAGTGCAACAGTGAATTTCATGTATACATGTTCATGAACCTTAAGTAGGCTATTGCATCTGAAATTAATTTAACTTTAAATGATTTTTTCCTTTAAAAGAAACAAAGGATTCTTTTGAATTGTTTTCACCTTCTATGAACTCTCATAAAGCTCATTTCTATCTGACTCTTTTTTTTAATATTTCTTTCTCACTCTGAACTTATAGAAACAGAGAAAATCTTTTGGTTTAATGTCAGCAGTATATTAACTTCATAAATTCTTCCATTAGGATATGATGAACTTTGGAAGTGATAACTGAATGTTAGTAAAAATCATAAAACCCCAGGGTATTTTTATGAAAATTTGGACTGAAATGCAAATAAAGCAACATACGAAATACTTGTCTATTACCAGAGAGCATTTGCTGGTGTGGGAAAGCCTGTGTTTAATTTTGGTTGAAATAATATGGTGTGATTGACAACCTTTGATTAAAAGCAGCAACACTAAAATTGAATGTCTATCATCTTCTAGTGCCACAAGTCAACCCTCTAGGGTAATGTAATGTCTGCTGCAAAATTTCAAGAAATCTGTTACCTATAACCACTTTCAGTGTACATTTGAGGCAGAATTTCTAGTCACAGTTTTCTCAATCATCAGCATCCCCGGTACGTTGTGATGGACTCAGCTGTTTTATAGTTTCATGTTGGAGGAGTCTGAGTTCACGCTGGTCAGTCTGTGAGTGCAGAGAGAATGTGAAGGATCAGGTTACTTCTGATTTACCCCAGGATGTCAAGTCTAAAAAGTATGACAGTATCTATCCTAGATAAAGGTATGAAAATGCACAAATCTCACTGGGTGCAATTTTCCCCACACATACATGTGAAAAGGGAGAAAACATGTCTCTTCACATGGTGGACTAAATGCATTTATTAACAAAAGGTACTAGCTCTGCAGCACCTCCTCGGACCTGAGGAATGCTAGACACAAATTGAACGAGGTGCTTGTTAAAGGTTCTGTGGTTGGAAATGGATGGGTCTTGACATGGCTGCATGCTGTGGAATAGTTACTGCTCTGGTGCTCTGTTCACTGGAGACAATTTAGGGAAAAATGAGGCAACTCAAAGGTCTGTCCCCAAAACCTGTTAAATGTGTTTTGCACACAGAGCTGGCTTTTGGTCCAAAATGCGACATTTGGCGACATGTGGCATGACTCCCATTTACTGTTTCTGGGCTTTAAGGTGTATCCAAAGTCTTTCACTGTTGGTATAGTGTAGTTCTCAGAAAAGTTACAAATAATAATACCTGCACCATACATGTATTAGTGTTTATTTTTCTGTCAGATGTCACCTGAGAAGAGTTGCAGATATTGTGACCTCAAAAAAAAGAGAAATAGTGGAAAACCTCAATGTGGCTTCAGACAAAAATTTTCATCCTTGATTATGATATGCAAAAGGAGGACCTGATGCTGTGGTGTGCTCCCTACCTACCAGTAACACACTGCTTACTAGTAGGAGCCTGTAGCACTAGCAGTATTGTGAAAGAAGTTAAATCATTATGTATTAAAATATTGTGCAGTAGTACATATTGTAGTGTATGTACTGTTACTATATACTTATTACTGTTACTGTATACTTATTACTGTTACTGTATTATTATTCTATATTCCTCTACAATTAACTGACTGGAGAAACAATAACCTCTGTTGGCTTGACCGCAGCTTGTGGCTCACAGGAAATGCCTAGCCTCTCCTGTGCTCCCAGCTGATAGATAGCATGTTTTCACTATGTCACTGTCCCTGGTCACTAGCGGGAATATCCGAGACCATCATAAGTAATGTATAGTGTTAGCCTGGAAAAAGGCATCTGAACTGCTCTTACAACACTTGAGATAGGATTCACATTTTGATTTTTCACAACTATGTCATACCTTTTTTTAAAATTTCTTTTTTTTTTTTGAGCAGTAAGAGAAGTTAAAAAATTAAGATTATTGGTTGTTTTTATCTGCAGTAAGGATAATTTTGGATAAACCCTAGACCTCATAGTGGTATTCTTTTAGAGAAGAACTTTGACTTCTGGAATGAAATAGATATTCTGGAGGAAAATATCAAGTATGTAACTGGAGAATAATTAATGTTACTTCAACTATATTTATATTTCCTCTCTGGTCTACTCTAAGTTTATATCCAGATGATGTGTGAAGTCAGTTAACATGGTATAAAGTATATTCAAGTCACTGTAATGATTCCTGGGACATTATTTTTGTTTTCTATACACTTTTAAATAATACCCAAGCCCCAAAAGACTATGGGCATAAATTGCCTAGGAAATGGATTAAAATAATTATTTTTATTAATGTGCTTTTGTTATTTGAACATCTATTCAAGCTACTTTAATAGCTTTTGAAATTCATAGCATAAGTTTAAAATGCAACATATTTTGTATTCCTTCTGTGGACAGCAAGCTGTACAAAATGACTTTTACAAGTTTATCTTTACAAATTCTTAGGAATAAGTACGTACTATGTTTATGTTTGTGGGCAAAATAAGAGTTTTCTAGAAAAAGAACAGACAAGATTAAAAAAAAGACAAATGTATAATTATGTATTTGTTAAGAGAGCATTTCACAAGGATCTAGGAGGTCATAAATGAAGTTTATTCATCCAAGCATTTTCATATCCTTTTTGATAAGAATTAAGAAAAAGAAAAAAGTGTCATTCACTTTTTCTATCAAGGTGAGAAAAAGCCATTTCCCAACAATTTCCAAACAGTTCTAGATCTTAGAAAAAGAAAATACTTTTTGATCTTTGGAACTAGAGAGATACATCTCAGCAAATAGCAGGTAAGTCTGTAACTGCAGAACAGTTATGTCATTTGTTTATTTCCTGTCTCAGCTTCGCTGAGATATAAATTCATGTAGTTATGTGGACTAACTAACATAAATTCATGTAGTTATGTGGAGCAATATGGGAAGTAGTATTTCAAATCTGTTTAGCATTAGTGAGACCAAACTGAAGTCACATGTCCTGTCTAGGGCATAGCACTTCAGGAAGGACATGTTCTTGGGCCCGTTTGAAGAAAGCTGCTGGGATAGCTTTCAAAGATTTCAGATTGTATCTTTTGAAGAAAAAGAAATGAATTAATGTTGTTTAGCCTAAGGGAAAGAACTTCAAAACCAGGACAGTTTTAGTTTTATTATTCAAAAACCGTTAGTGTAAAAGAGTAGGTATATGTTACTCCATTATGTCCATCATGGAGAGGATAAGAATAATGGTATAAACAAGTATGGCTTAGGTTAGACATAATGAGAAAAAATGCTTTAATGGCCAGGTAGACTATCGCTGGAATAGAATGCCTGAGGAGGTTATAGAGTCTCCAAATTTAGGAACAGTTTAGAGTGCAGTTGACAAGTACCTACTGGGAATGACATAATTGTGGTTTATTTTGGGGAATAGAAGAGGATTAAGATGTCTTGAGGTCCTATCCAGCTTCTCCCTTCCCCTCCCCTTAATTCTATGAATTCTGATCTTGTTCCCAGCACTACATGTCTCTTGACTGTGGAACTCAAAATGCCTTTTAGAGAAAGGAAGGATGAAATGGGAACCTAGTTTTATTTATTTTATTTATTTAAAAGTTATATCTACCAATGTTACAGGACACATTTTGCAAATAGCCTGTCTCGCTTGAACACACGGTCAGTTTACTTTCCGTAATAGGTAGAAATAGTAGTAGTAGTAGTTGTAGTTGTAGTAGTAGATGATGATAAATCCATTTTTAAAAAAGATATTAAACTATCCTGGAGTCCCGTTGAAATAAATTTCATAATCTCTTAGGCTGTGTAGGAGCAAGTCTACGATTAACAAATAACCTGAGTGTGCTCTTTTAGATATTATGATCTTCAAAACTATTTACTGGTTAGTCAATTTTTTTTCATAAACGTATTATCATTTTTGTATTTCACAAATAAGTTCTCAAGAGATATGGGAAAGGTTCACACAGAATGAGGCAAAGGAGAGACTGGAATACCACTGCAGCTGAGGTGATGTGACATTTCCTTCTTTGGGCAAGAAAGCATCTACTTGTTCATGATGTAATGACAATATAACCTATTCTGTCATTCAAAACCCTAGACAAAATTCAGCTGAGAATTTTGGACAAGTCTTCACGTGACAAAGTGGGAATGTTTTCCTATGATATTATTTAATTTTTGCAAACATCTGCAAGGTAACTATATCACACCTCGTTTCAGGAAGAATGAAATCAGGTTTTATTAATGTGTATTTGTCTTCTAACAGTATGGAAGTGTTTCTGTACCATTCTTCATGGATTGAAGAACCAGCTCCTTAGTTTTTCACTATGGTTTGTGTAAAATTATGGTATGTGGAAAACTATGGTGTGTAGTTTCTCAAACAGGAAGTGTCATACTGAATTTAAGTATATCTTGCATCCTTCTTTTATTAGTACTTATAGCACTTGAAAATTAAGGTTTCACTTTAGCGACAATATAATGATTTGGCAAACTACTTCAGCATATCTGAATTACAATGTTGGAAGAACAGTCTTTGTCTGCTCTATGGAAATATCATGAAGAATGCTCTTTATACAGCAGGTATTTTCATTTGAGAAATGAGTTGAATACAAACTCACTTCTCACTCAAGGGACATTTGTTGAATCAGTTTACTTGTATGTCTATTGAGGTCAATGGGGATACTTACTCTCAGGAGGCCTGCACTAAGCGAAAAGACAAAGATTTTATGAATTTTACATCAGCCAGCACTGAGAATTCATCAGTGCTGCTCTATGTTGATACTGGATTACAATATCCTCTAGCATTCTCTGTTCATTAGGGCAACTAGTATCCCTAGTGTTTGGCATGGTGGATTATGCTGTTAACATTGTTTTCCTGCATATTTTTTACCAAGGACATGTTTTCAGAGTTAACATTAATGTGGGTGCCCAAAAAGTGAGGTATCATGGAAAATATAGTTAGAGCAATTAATCTGCTTGAAGGTGTGGGAAAAGGAAGAGGAAGGGGAAACCGCAGCTGAATATCTGCACGGCAGAACAATAAAGAGATCCATACCCTGGGATAAAGCAGTGTAGACTCTTATCTGCTGCTGTACTTGTAGCAAAACAAAAACTGATGGAGAGGGTCATGGAGTTTCTACTAGGTTTAGATTTGTAGGGCACCTGACGATAAAAGATGCAGATTGTAGTTATTTATTGTTTTTCATGAGGTGATGGTAAGACCACGACAGACTCTGTGTTTGACTTTGCTTTCTATTCTGGAGCATTTAGATGTTCAGTTTTGCTGCTCATGTGGGCAGAGAAAGCACAGTAAATGACTGTTTAATTCACTAATATTTTGAGATTATAGTCCTGTGAGTCTGCTTTATTAAACTGGCATATTGTTTTTCATAATTTTATTGGACAAATTGGCTTATATTTAAACTGTGCAATATACTATGCAAAAAGTTATTTATTCTACTAGGGTTCTTGTAGCAATTGTGGATATTCAGGTTTCTAGTTTAAAACTTTATCACTGTAAATAAGCCATTAGAAATAGACATTAGTTTCTTGCTTTTAATTCAAAGATTTGTGGGGGCTCTTGCCATATTATTTATTTATCTAATAATCTGAATTTATAGCTATATACACATTTTTATGAATGATCAGAACCTGCTGCCTTTGTAATCCAGTGAAGGAAATATCTGAAACTTAATATTATTCAAGAAGTATTGGCTTTTAATTAATAACTATGTGGAACAGTTTTTCAGATAATAATACTACTTTTTCTATTGAAATAAATAAAGTGCATTGTGTGAATAATCACAAAGACTTCCTCCTGCACTATGCAAGATAAATATTCATTAAGTAAGATCAACAGTTGCAAGTAGAAGATAAGTATTATCCATATGAGAGGCACTTTGTGATAAAGAAGAATTGTATTGATGGCTTGATGTGACAACTTAAAGCACAGTCCTACTGCACTGAATGACTCTGTAACAGATCAGTTCTCCAGGTGGATTCAGTTCTATCATTTGTCATGAAGCTAAACAATTGTATTTTGCATCTGTTAATTCTGCAGAACCCAGACATCTCTGGTAGATGGATTAAGAGTTCTCTTCTGGCTCGTCTTATTAATATAATGGCTAATGAAGTTCCACTCACAGAACTATTTTGTGCCCTCCCTTACCCCATGCAAACCCCTGTCATCAGTAAAGTTGCAGCAACATGACTGAGAATGTTTGTGGATGACTGTGGGATTATTTGGAAATAGTTCATGCAGAATTTGCCAAGGAAGCAACAAGAAGTAGACTTATTTATGAGCTACACTTATGGGACTAGAGGAAGAGTCTGGATGTGGATCTGAATCCTGGATTATGATCATCTTTTCCCCTAGATCTCAAGGTAAGGAGTAATGATTTTTTAACTATTAAATAATAGGTATAATAGCAGAAAGGAGCAAACACTTTCCCTTCCAGGCTGTCACCCATATAGTCAGGTACGACACATGTAGGAGGTAACAATTGGGACCTTTTAATATCTCATTTCACTTAGATACTAACAGACAGAATGTGATCTGAATCTCACCTGTAGAGCCATACTACAAGTTGAATCAAGGACAGGTAACCCATACTTACCCACTCTCAGACAGATAAAGGACCTGAGGTATCGTTTTAGCATTTAAGTGCATTTCACTAAATGCAAGGAGAATTAACTATTGTATTGATCATTCAAAAAGTAAGCACAAAGATAGCATTACACTATTCTTCATTTATATAAGTATATCATATGTATTTTAGTGGGTAAATTTAGACTTCAAGTGATCAAAATAAGATGTTGGTTAAGATATCAATTTTTCTACCAATTTGATTAATTTCTCTTTGATATTAAGTGCCATTGGGAAGGAGGGCTGATGCCTCATATAATGTACAAATTTGCCACATTCCTTCACTAATTACAGGGTAACTACATTTTCTATCATTAAATCTACATTTTATCTGGAATTTCTTATCATAGCATGTCACTCTAGTAATGAAAATTTGTTCCAAATTACCGTTCCTGATATGCAGTGTATAGGAAAACTTATACTTAATTTGAATTACCTTCTTTATCAAGCATGCAAGCCATTTTATCTCAGTTCTGTCAATGCTTTGCTGAGTTCTATAAAATTGTCAAAAGGCCTCAAAGAATGAAGGTATCTGTAATTTATTTTATTTTATTTTC
Source organism: Phaethon aethereus (assembly GCF_964289735.1). NCBI lineage: Eukaryota > Metazoa > Chordata > Aves > Phaethontiformes > Phaethontidae > Phaethon > Phaethon aethereus. The sequence continues at coordinate 14,105,796 of NC_138589.1, read as the reverse complement.
AACTTTTCTTCACAATTTATTGCCTTTCTGATGGTAAGGTGGAATAGATATCCCTGGAGGGACAGAGGACTGTAATCTGTGAAAAGAGGATGGTGACAAGGAGCAGCTGCTGTAGAACGGATGAAATAAACTACTGGTTGGACCTTAAAGGGGATGGAAGGAGCCTCCTATGGACCAGAGAGGATTAAATTTGCTGCAGTTCAGACAGGTCTTAATTGCAAGCAGCCCTGGAGTTGATGACATGCCTCCAAGGACACAGCAGATGGGAAGGGTTACTTTTTACTCTCCATTCTGTGTTTTGAGTTTATTTTTAAATATTCTGGTTTTCTCATTTTTATTAAACTGAGCATTTAGGTGTAAAAGATTTATAATTTCTTTCAGGAGGAGTGGGTCAGGATGGGTCTAGAATATCTTTTTCAGTGCTCTGGTGACTCAGATCCCATCATGGAGGGTGAGACTTGTGTTATTTTTATCTTTGATATTAAATTTAAATGTTTTACTGTTTGGGACATGTTAATGTTGTCAAAATAGAATTAAAGTAGGTACATCATTGCAGTGCATTTTCCTGTTATTGGAGAGATTTCCTGCAGAAAGGCTGTTACAAAACTCAAAGCTGGGGTCTCCATCAAATGCAAGTTAAAAATTAGTTTTAAGTACACTTCACATCAGTTCACTCATGGTGAGAATTATTTACTTGGTTTCACACATCTGGAAAAAGCAAAATGGACAGACTTTTTGTTTATGTGCCAAAAATTATTGTGTATGTGAAACAGGCTTAACTTGAAGCTATGGATGCATTTGCCATCAGTGCTTCTTTAAGTGAATTTTCCTTATTAGTTGGAAATATAGAAATTTAGCCTGGTTTTCCAGAAGACTAGAACATTGTACTGTATGTACAATGACAAACGAAACCTTTTCCCACCTCCCTAAATTAACTTGGATCAGCAGAAGTCTTTGTCAGGTATTTCACCTTTTAAGCACATTTAAAAGAATTATTTTTAATGGAAGACTCTAATAAATATATTGTACAATTTGCATAATGCTCTTCTGAAACTGTTTCCTCGTATCCATTTGGTGAAGAGGTGATTTTACATGCTTGAGATTTTCCATCATGTGGGTTATTCATACTGCCTGCCTTTAGTAAAATGCCTATTTTAAAAGCATAGGCTCCCAGAATAGTCAGTGAGAAGAGGTAATCTCCCCTAGACAGCAAATTATGAGTACATCTCTCCAATGGAAATTTATGTTCCTATTTTATCCTATATTACATGCCCAGGATTAGATAACATGACTGCGCTTCTTCAGAAACTGTTTAGAAAGATTCTTCTGCAACTGGATTGGGAAGGAATGAGGGTCTGCAAAGGAAAACCTTCAATAAAATGCCTCAGGTGAACAAAAGATGTTTTATTTTTATTTAATTTTTTGATTGTGGTCAAAACATAGTGAAAATTAAATATAGTCTGAAATAGAAAATAATCATTTTGGGGGGAGGACCTTGAAATGAAATTCTGATAAACTTCGTGAGTGTCAGACAGTAGTAATGTTTTTATGCAACAAGACTTTCTTAAAGAAATATAACTTTAAAGTTTCATCAGCTTGGTCTGTTGAAAACATTGAATCACATCTGAAAAATTATCTCCAAATATAAATTTGGAGGACTTAGCAGAAAAAGAAATTGAGAAAGATAAATAACTAAAAATAGTAACCAAATCCCAATAAATAATTATTTAATATGAGATCAAGGTAAAAGCAAAAAAGATACAAAGCCTAAATTATGTATTTTAAAAAAAGTGTAAGTACACTTAGATATAGGACAAATTCCTTTTAAATTGGGGTAACAGTGATAGAATTATAAAAGCAAGGACTGATATAATTGCAAACTTTCAGAAGAATATGCAAAGGTTTTAAAAGGTCAAGACCAAAATTTTTTAGTTCTTATATAATTTCATTTATACACATATTTGTGACTGTGTTAAATATATATGATGAGAATGATGGTGTTTGCACTAAATTAACAAAATCTGTCATAGGAGTTGTTACTTTTAACTAAAAACATATTTTAGAAGTTGCTACATTAAAAACAAATGAAATACAGATATTTATCAGGATCAGGAACAAATAAATCAAAGAGTTTGCTTGGGGATTTTGCTTTTTTTTAAATTGCATAACTGTCCACATTTCATAATTATGCTTCATTTACCCTGAACACAATTTCTCTTGAAGGGAAGCAAAGATGGAGTTTCTCATAAAAGATTGCATCTACTGGCTTCTAGATTTAAAAAAAAAAAAAAAAAAAAAAAAAAAAATCAGTGCTAAAGGCTAAAAGGCTTTATTGAAATTCCACAAAAGAAATCTGGAAAAGCTTGGTGCTTCAGGTTTGTTATGAGGTACCTGCATTTGGGCATCCTGACATTTTATAATTTAAATTCATTGCTCAACCTGTAGTCTATAATAATGGTATGCTGTCATTAGCACTGACTGCTTGCTGTATTCTCTTGTCACTCCTTAGGCCGGCTTAAACCATCTTGGGTGAAATAGCCTATTTCATGTGAGACCCCTGAGTTTACCTTTGTTAAAGTAGAAGGTAAATGCAGTGTTTAGCAATGCACTGAAGTATAATGTGGTGGAATTGCTAGGAAAGAAGTTTCCCTCACACAGCTCCCTTTTCCTTTCTTATTTTGAAGTGGTTTTCAGGCTCTTCATTAAGAATCCCATGTCATTGCTAGCATTTCTTACATTAAATCCTAATTTAACCTTCTAATGTACCTAATGCACTTGAAGTAATTACTTTTCTCTCCCACTCTTACAGCAAGAGGAGATGGCAGGAGTATAAATCTTGGCACCTCCCGTACTAAAAACAGGAGCAAAGGTGCTGTCCACTCGCTGTGTTTGGATGAATCAGCAGACCTGTGTATACTGATGTCTGAAAACGGGATTAAGGTTTTCTCCTGAAATATAGATGGAATTGAACCTGCATTGAGGCAGCACTCTTCCCCTTCCTTCCCTCATTTGTCTCTATCCTGTTCTTTACCTGTAGAGGAAAAGCATTTTCATTCTGCACCACCTTTTAATTGAGATTAAAGACAGAACATGAGCCGTTTATGACAGAAAGCCTATCGGGAGCATCTTCACTGTCTATATAGTTTCTTCAGCCACACTGAGATCATAGAAATTCAAAGGAGTAACATGCAAATAAATAAAAGACATATAAATTGCATGTATTAGATTTTTTTATTAAATTTAACTCTGGCTGGGTCTGGCTGGGACTCAAAATCTAAGACTGTTTTACAGTCCATTTGCAAAAAGAGAAGTTTGCAGAAATTGGAAGAAATTTGTGAGAATACCCAACTTCCCACAAGATTTCTGACATTCAATTTGGTTGATGTATTACAAGATCAACAGCTTTCTAACTTCATTTTTCCATTATTTGCAGCAGAAATTTTATTAGATATGGATTTAAGTAATGTGATTACCAGTGAGTGGTAATTTTGAAGTATCTGCGTGGGAACTGCTTGAAGAATTATTGTACTACTGAAATCAAACCATGATTCAGATTTAAACCTAATCTTACTCTAAGCTATTCTGAATATTATCAACACCCTTCCATCCCTTCTGAAAATAAATGGAGAGGTAAAATACTTCAAGTAATGGTATGTTTCCTATGTTATGTGCCCTGACAAACTAAAACAAGAGAATTACATTTTTCATAATTAGAAAAAAAGGAATCAAAACTTTCTATGCATTTTGAAGAAATATAAAAAAGGCTAATGATCAAAGTTCAGGAACTATTCTTAGTATAGCGGTCAGGTTTTAGTTAACATTCTGAATAATATATAACTGAGGACTTCCTGTGGGGAATATGTATCAGCATCCTGTTGCCTTCTGAATTGCTGCTGTTCTGAGGTGATTGACTGAGCTGATGGTTTTAAATGATTTTTCTATGGTAAGCATTTGAGTTCACTTCTGGTTGCTGTGCTGCTGGTTTGTTCCATTTAACCATGCCCTCTAATAGTTGCTGAACAACATTTTATTTAGGGTTCAATTGAGAAATTCAGCCACAAGCTCAGAGTGAGTTAATCTGTACAAACAGTGAACCCCCAGCAAGGCAAACTCTGATGCACTTTAGATCTTTCACTGACAGGCAGTAGAGAAGAGTTTCCAGGCCACTGATCGCTATGATCACTGGTTGCTTTCTCTTCTGTTCTTAGTGTTTTGGGTTTTGCCTGGTTTATTACCTCAATTGCTCCTACAATGCCTGCAGCTGCCATCCTCTCTCTGTTACTGTCAGCATGGGTTTGCGTTGTTATGTCTTTGGTGAGATGTGTCCAGGAGATCTAATATTTCTTCAGTTTCCCCATCTGCCTGTGGTTATGGGATTATACCTTAGTCCCTCAACTTCCTGCTCCCCAAATCCCTGTCCGTGGTACACAGCTGTCCTGCAAAGGGGTGCATCAGGACTCTGTGTCCCTGCGGATGATCCCTTATCCACTAGCCCTGGGATAAGGGGACTAGGAGCAAGACGATGCTGTGAAATTTAAATATTGAGTCTTCATTTCAGTCCCCAAGTGGAACAAATGTTGTGTTTGCCTTCATTTATCTCTGTTGTCTGTTCTTCTATTAGGACAAGAAATAATTCCCCAAGGATTAGAATCCATGGTGTTGGCTGCTTGTGTTCCAGGGAATTTTGAAACTTGACCTTGCAGAAAGTGATCACCTTCCTTCAAATCTTCCTCAGGTTGCTATTGCTCGCTACATTTTTAGTATTGGTCATAAAAATGAGTCTTTTAGGGAGAGAGATCTGTAATACTTGTTTGGTGTTTAAGGTTTTTTTCCTTTTTGTGGAAAATTTCCTTAGCTAATGTCAGATTTTTGCTATATTTCCAAGTATAGTCAGACATCCAGCTGACAGTAGAAAACTGCTATAACATCTGCATCAACACAGACATGTCTCAAAAATAGTCTTGTTTCAACATTCAGTAGATTTACTTCAAATATAGAACAAATTGAAAAAGCCAAAATTTCTGCAGTCATTTCTTTCTGAACTGAAACATGAAAACTTTTATATTTTTGTTGCAGCTTTTTACAAGTTAAAAAAAAAGCATATTGAGCTTGTTCAGCTTGACAGGCTTTGGAAGATAAGGCACTGTGCTAATGTTTCAAGTTTCCTGAAATATATATTTCCTGAATGTATATTAATATATATATATTTTAGTAGCAGAGTGATAATTGCTGGTTAGGATTGCTTCAGAATCACATCTGAAACACTTGAACACTGCCTGGTGATAACTGAGTTTGTAAATATGCTGCTGTACAATGTACCTACTGGGTTTTTTTAACAAATTAGTAAGATAATGAATGAAATTATAAAAACATTTTCATTACTTGCATGTTTTGGGGGTTTTGTCCATTTGTTTAAATTCTATACCTTGAAAAATGGTTTTGAAAGAACAGAAGGTGAGGGAGGTTTCGTGATCATGGGAATATATTTGCTCTATCTTATAGCCTTAACATCATTATAACTGTTTATTTCAACAGTTTCATCATAACCTGTGGAGCAGTAGAGAAAAGCCCTGATTTATGCTGTTCCAGAATGATCCGTAAAGGTTGGCTGTTGTGGTCTTTTATGGGGTTTTGGTTGTTTGGGGTTTGTTTGTTTAAATATAGCAGTTCTTTTTACAATACTAGATTCTGATTTCCTAATTGGCTGGAATCCCTTGACAAACTTTGAAGTTCCTACATAAATGGTACAAAAACACACTGATGAAAAAATTATTTGTATTCTTTCTAAGATGGGAATGGATGTGATTCCTGACCAGTTGGGTCTGATCTTGGCTCTCGAGACAATTTGGATGGAGCAGATTTTCGTCAGCTGTCAGCTGGGATGGGGAGACTTGCAGTTCAGGTGACAGTCCCGAACAATCTGCCACAATCTGTCAAATCCTGAGTCATTCCTGGAAGAAAAAATTCCAAAACTGGTGTAGTCCTTGAAATATAGGATGAGCAACGTAGTCTTTAAAAATCGGAACCTTAGCCTTTCTGTGCTTCATCTGCACTCTGTATGTGGGGATAGCAGTACTACCCTCATGGGTGAGATAATTTTAAATAGTAAGAATTACAAATACTGTATTAACATGAGCCATTGAAACACCTGATATAGAAGTATTGAAATTACAGAAACGCAAAAATATTAAGGCATATGATCTGATGTACATCTCCACAATGAGACAAGCCTTATTCTCAATACCCATGTAAACCTGCATGGAAAGGATATAGTCTATGATGCTGAAGGAAGGGGGACAGGGTGGAAATCTGCTGTTAAATAAAAAAGTTTAATATCAAATGGCATATTTTAAATAGTAACAGCTCCTGTGTTATCTTGGGCATCCATTTACCACTGTTGGCAGTCAAAGTCCCGAGGGTGAGCTTTTAATTTAATGCTTTACATTAAAGAACTGTTCTCATATAGCACATTTGCCTTCTAGCCTCTGCAAATAAATAACAAGCGTGCCATACATCACGGTCAAGTGAGTTCCACTGCCAAATGGATAAAACCGCCTAGACCATTTTTTGTAGTACTGGAATAGGAAACATTTATTACATCCATTATAGACAGCCAAGTGATTTAAGAGCCAAAGAGGTGTCATTTATATAATGTTACAATTCTTAACTCTGAGAAATAAAATAAGCAAGGATCCAAACAGGCTCTACATCTATACTACTACCCCACAAAACGGGACATTGCTATAAACCTAGATGGTCACCTGGAGCTGAATTTTACAGCTAGGTATTTCTACACTGTATCTTGTTGCCTGACTTCAATATCCTCAAACTTTATGCTGTTTGAAGTACTAATACAGATAAAATTTCTTTTCTTGCACCTTCCTTCCTTTAGAAATTAGAAAAACTTCGACAGTTGCAGAAAACTGTTCACTGTATCACTGCAAAATTGTTTGTTTCAGAAATGATTATACTGATAGCCGACCACAGCTGCTTCAGTGAGCATTCATTGTTGTATCAGGCATGTTGTTGCACTCATGCTGCTTTCTGTCCGTGCTCATGCTGATGCTAAGAACATGCTCTAATGTATAAGCAAAGATGTATTACTAATAGTACTCAATTTTCTGTTGTCATAGCATCAATGTGATCTGCTCTTTGAACTGGACTCTGTAGAGAGAAAGCCGCAGATATTTAACTTTAAAACAAGAGAAAACTGAGAGAGAGAAATGTACCAAATGCTGGAGTGTGTTCTGATAAGCGCTTGGGAGACCAGTCTTAGAAGGAGACTGGAACAGAGACTAGACTGAGAAGAAGGGAAATAATTGCTAAAGACGTTGTATTTTCTGGATCTACTTGTACGTCATCAGAGTTACAGGAAAATTGTTTGAATCGCATGTCTTGCAGACATTTGGCAAAAAGTGATGTGGGGGTGTGTTACATCTGTTCATGGCAAAGGATGGCCTTCAGAAGTACATTTTTACTTGCTTTCTCGAAGTCATTTAGAGTGATACCTGCTTCTTTGCAAGGTATAAAGTCAGAAATCTTACCAAGAACTGCTTCATGGTTTTTAATGTTGTTCAGTTTTCACTTTGAATTTCACTGTACATTCAGAAAATTGCATCCTATTCTTTGTGTGCTCTGTCCAGGGGCTTGTTACGTCTCTGAACACAAGAAACTTGCTGAATTTCCCTGGAGCCACTGATCTTATTAGTTGTTATTTGTTGAATTAACTCTCCTGGGAACCATTTAATTTTTTTAGCCCTTAAAACTTTCAGAGCTTCATATTATTATGAAAGGTTTAACTGAACTAAAGTTGTTAGGACACGGCTTAATTTTGCAGACCCCATCTTTACTGCCTTCTGAGGCCACCTGTGTTTGCCCTCCAGTGCATAAAATTTGAGACTCTGAAATGTACACCTGCCAAGATCCCACTTTTTCAAATCTGGGGGAAAAAATTGTATAACATCAGTATGAGAATCGATGTGTCAGAATATTCAGATGTGTCAGTTAACACTTCTCCCTGCTTACATGTTGCATTATCTCTTCCCAGACTCCTTTCATCCAGGACCTGCTGATTTAATGGTATCCCTCAGCGATGGTTGTATTCCACTTCTCAGCAGTAGTCGCCTTACTCTGTCCTACAGCTTGAGCAGGATCCTCTTCTGCTTGTGGATGTGCTTCCGGTTAGGGAGGAAATTATTTCTTCCCATTTCCAAGTCGGGTCTCTCATCCACAGCTTGCAGCTCTTCTACTTCATAAACCTGTAGAGAATTTGTTGTGAGGGAGGAATTTGGTTTAATACCCCTTGCCCTGTCACAATGTCTCCTCTTCATTTGCAGCAGAGAAGCCTGTGTGGCAGCACAGGACCTACAGCATAAATGGATGGTGCTTGCAGGACATTCCTGCACGGCTAATTAGAGTCACTCTAGAGATATTTTGCACAAAGCTGTCTTTATGCAGGGAAGAATCTGGGCTATTTGCTGGGTTCTGTGCGCATTAGTAGTAGTGCCAAGGTGTAAATCAGATTAAGACAATTGACTTCAGTGGGAGATTTGATACAGTGAAGAATGAAAGCTCAGGCTCTAAACAGAATAGCATGTGTCTGTTTGTTTGTGTATTCAGAACTGTATCTCAAAATGTACCTATTCTGACACTGAATTTTAATGTAAGATATATAATGTATGTCTGCCACATTAGAAGTCTATTTCTAATATTGACTTGGAATGTAGATTAATAACATACTCAGTATAGAATTCTCTGTATGTATATTGTGCATCTCTTCATCTTCATTGCTACAGTAGCAGAAATCTCCTCCATAATTCCAGCTCAAGGAAGCTGACAGCACTCAGAAAAGCTAACCCTCAGAGTGCTGCATTTGCAAAGCATTCCTCCCTTCCAAGACCAAACCCAAGAACAACAAAAAATGTCAAAGTAACAACTATAAAGTACATCTTTTTTACCATACCGAATTTTCAGGGATAGCATTTGTCATTCGGTTTTGATCTCTAATCACTCAGTGAATATGCTTGTACTGTAAATGCTTTTGTAAGTTATGCTTTAACCTTAGCAGGACTCTCAGAAATATTCCCAGTAAAGAACATAATGGATCACATACTAGATCAAAATCAATTTTGATTTTCAAAATACATAGGGATTCTGTTATCTTGGCCCATTTGCATGGTCCTGCTGTTTTCAGTTTTAGTTTTAACTCAGGCATGGTGCATGACGTCTCAAGATAATAAAGTGCACAATGCTTGTTAGATCATCTGCCATCCTGTGAACGTAAACTTTCCCTCTCTTATACCTCTTGCTGTTGTTTCTCTAATCTGCTTTAAAGTATGAAAAACAGCTCTCTCGGGAAGATGGTTCAGAGCTAAATACCTTCTTTGTAAGCTTTTCTTCATTAATATTGAAATCAGTGTGACTAATGTAGAGGTTTCTGGGTGATCCAGACAGGGGAACACATGGATCAGATGGGGTTGCTGAAGCCAAATTTGCAGTGTTGCACGGGAACCCACCAGTACCCTTTGTACATGACAGCCCACTGAGTCCTGTCATCATCAGCACCTGCAGCCCTTTTCAGACCTCAGCTCTCTCAAGCCTGTAATATGCTGAGTTGAATTTTAGCATGTGGTTGGCAGAGTTATGATTTCATAGTGTCATTGTATAGATTTCTGACTTTGAAGACCCAGGTCTGTCTGCTCTGGTCTGTTGTCTTCAACTTACAACTCTTTAAAAAAAGAATTTTTTTATGTGAAAATCAATGGAAAATTCATCACACTTTATTCAGAACACATCCTTGTGCTGAAGGGGAGACAAATGTAAGTTTTGGTAGTTAAATCTTTCATCGGTGGTACTGGAATTGTTATTTGCTAGTCACCGAAGAATTGAATTCTGTCATTCATTTAGGTAAAATATTGTTTTTCTGACATATTCTAAAGCTATTGATAATCTGTCTTTGAATTTCAGATGGAAAATTATAGACTATCCAAAATACAGCTTCAGGTTTAAAACAGTTAAAAGGAACTACCTTTTCCACAGCATGTTGTTAAGTTGCAAAATTTATTGCCATAAGAGACTGTGAAGATTGAAAGAGTAAAAGGGTTCCAAAAAGGTTTTAGCTAAATCTGTTGGTTGCTACCAAACATGATGATCTACAAGGAAGCGCCAGCTCAGAGACTTCCTAAACTTGTCATCAGAGCTGAGGAATATGTTGTGGAAGGGCTGATTTCCTGAGGTGGTAAGTAGGCAAGCATCTTCCTTTACACAGATAGACATTCCATAAACAGGTTTCATATAGTGGTTTTTACTTGGGTGTGGCAAAAACTGAGTAAAACTCAGTGTGTGCTAGTAGTATGACACCAGTAGTAAAGCCTCATTCCTAAGCTTTCACCATAGCCCCATGGAAAGTGAAACCATTTCATTTTTACCAAAGCAGTTTTACAAACATCTGTTTTTTTATGAGGAATGGCAATAGCACATTAGGAGAACACATTGTAAGGGGTGTTGTTTCCTACATGATGCAACAGTTATTCAAGTATAGCCGTATCATGAGGTAGAGGTCAAGGGATAGATGTTACTCACTATGGCACATTTTTGCAAACTGGATCAATATTTTTCTTGATTAACAGCAATCCTATTAATCGTTGAGCAGCTGGAGAGGGGCCATGTTATGCAGTATACAGGATAGCTGGGAAAAGCGTGATATGACTCTTAGCTGCTGCGTGTGAAAACCATTCTCTGCATGTTGACTGCTTTGGCAGCTTTAAATTCTGCCCAAACAGTATTTCTAGGTAGAAAAGGAGAAGAAACCCCAGACTTTTAGTAGTCCTTAGAGAAAGGAACTGGATAAATCACAGGCACTGCTAGGGACCATGAGAGGCTGTCTGCTGGGGAGCTGACATTGTGTCTGTTGTTCCTGAGGCAGTGAGAAACAGTTGTTTGGACTAAAAGAAGACAGTTCTGGTCTTTATAAAAGGATAAAGTGAACTCTCAACAATTTTTAATCAAATGGCAAATAGCAGTATCATATTAACTAATAAATTCACGAAGAATTTAGGGAATTTAATCCATTAATCTTAAATCTCTGCATAGAGAGGAAGTCATTGAGATAATGAGTCACCTGAGGCAATAAGATTCAGTAGAAATCAGGCAGCTAATTTTTGTCTGTACCTGTGAATATTTCTTTCAGGACTCCTAACTCTCTTGAGAGAAGTATTATTAGCACCTTCTTCACTCCTTTCATGCCAGAATGCTTGAGGAACCGCATCTAGGGCTGGGACTCTGTGCTTGTGCAGGCATTCTTGTCTTTTGTTTGATGGTGAGTAATTCATGAAGAGCATTTGCTAAGTGAAACATGTCAAAAAAATATTTGGTCAAAATTTGGTTATTTGTTTTAACATTTAAAATCTTCAACAATTTGAAGCATGTTTCTTTGTGCATTTGTAAACTGTGGACTTGGAACATACTTTATTTTTAAATTATACTTTGTTCAGAGGACTTTTTACCCCACATATTTTACTGGTTCAGTTCCCAGGTTGTTGTTGGGTAGTTTTGTGGAGGGTTTCTTTTATCTACTTCCAGGAATGTTTTTCCCACTGGAATAAACATCTATTTCTTCTCATTTTTTCAGTCTAGTCTTCAAATAATTGCACCAAATACAGCTTCTTTTTCTCTTATCATATTTGGTGTTTGAATTTTCAGGTTCTACACAGTAACATAGAATCAAATGACTGAAAGATGGTGTATCAGAGTGTGCATGTGTATGTATGGTAGGGTGATGCGGTGGAATTCAGGTATACCAGCAGGGAAAAATCAATGTTTATCATGATCTTTTCTCAGTGTGAAATGGACTGACAAAGGATGTTATGTAGCATGAAATCATGTAGAATGACCTTGGAAGAATTTAGAAGGTAATCATGAGCATTCTGTCTGAGCCTGCAGATTTATTATAGCACAAAGATGCTGTGAGTTCACCTATTGTACTACTAAGCAAACAGAGGATTTATAATGGACATCTGTGTGATTAAAAGCTCAATCCCCAGAGAGTGGTGAACACCTCATAATTTACAAATAGAAAAACCATGACTGAGATGTTAAAGACATTCCTCATGCTTGGAATTAATTTCATATTAAGGGAGTTTAGAATGTGGCCTCTTTCTCAATTATGTAGGGAATGATTAAGTCCTTGTTAAATATATTGTGTGGTTTTATTTTTTGTTTCTGCTTCTGAGTGTGTGTATCTGATTATTCTGGAAGCTTTGCATGCAAAAGAGACTTAGTAAGGAGTCCTGCTATTTCACAGACGCTATGTGATCATTATGAATTTGTTCTCTGTCCAGCCACCATAGGACAAATGTTTATCTCTCAGTTATCCTCATTCTGGTCACAATTCCTACATCTCTTTAAATGCCATCCTATACCCCTGTCCAAGAAAGATAAGATTTCTTAAAGATTCAATGGGAAAATAATGTGCATCATTGCTAAATACACTCAGGGTGAGAACATAGGATGCTCACAAGTGGATGAAATTAATTTTGAAAACTATTCTTATAATAAGCTGGCTGTCTTCACAGTGATAGTACAGAGCAGTATGTCAAAATCCATTCCATTCTGGAATATTTTCAGATGCCTTGGAATCACAGAACTGGAGAACTGCAATTGACTGATACTACCTGATGTTTTTTAAATGTCTGAACATGAGACATACAAGGTTCTTCTGTATTTGAAAGAACCAGAAAATCCATTCTTCCTCTTTTCTTTGGTTAAAAAAGAATTTACTTTAGAAGTACTTCTGCTTCTGCAGGTTCATTTCCCTGCCATTTAATTTTTGTTATATTTTTATTAATCAGTATCAGTCTAATGATTTTCAGCTGTCATCATGCTCTCATCTGCCTACATGGCCTGCTCAGCAAGTCTTTACATAATGTTAATTTTTTATGTGACTCTTAATGTCCTCAACTTATCAAAAATCATCTGCTAAATGGACAAATCAGTGTGACAGGTGATGCACTGTTTTCCAGCACTTTCCAAGTGCTCATAGATGGTAATTAACCCACAGCTGTCTCAAGGAATGCTAATAACATCATGTAGCATTTTTGTCTGTATTTTCATAACCAAAACCTGCCTCAAAATGCAATTCTTTCTTGCCATCATTCACCATCAACTCTCAGATACCACAGACGATTGTATGCGTTGGAACAGCTTTGAGGTACGTAGCTATTTCTTTTCAACAGAACCACAGAACCACAGAATCACAGAATCACTAAGGTTGGAAAGGACCTTTAAGATCATCAAGTCCAACCATTAATCCAGCGCCACCATGTCCCCTAAACCATGTCCTGAAGCGCCACATCCACACGTTTTTTGAACACTTCCAGAGATGGCGACTCCACCACCTCCCTGGGCAGCCTGTTCCAATGCCTGACCACCCTCTCAGTGAAGAAATTTTTCCTAATATCCAATCTAAACCTCCCCTGGCGCAACTTGAGGCCATTTCCTCTTGTCCTATCACTAGTTACTTGGGAGAAGAGACCGACACCCTCGTCGCCACAACCCCCTTTCAGGTAGTTGTAGAGAGCGATAAGGTCTCCCCTCAGCCTCCTCTTCTCCAGACTAAACAACCCCAGTTCCCTCAGCCGCTCCTCATAAGACTTGTGCTCCAGACCCCTCACCATCCTTGTTGCCCTTCTCTGGACACGCTCCAGCACCTCAACATCCTTCTTGTAGTGAGGGGCCCAAAACTGAACACAGGATTCAAGGTGCGGCCTCACCAGTGCCGAGTACAGGGGCACAGTCACTTCCCTACTCCTGCTGGCCATTTCTGATACAGGCCAGGATGCTGTTGGCCTTCTTGGCCACCTGGGCACACTGCCGGCTCATGTTCAGCTGGCTGTCAACCAGCACCCCCAGGTCCCTTTCCGCCGGGCTGCTCTCCAGCCACTCCTCCCCAAGCCTGTAGCGTTGCATGGGGTTGTTGTGGCCAAAGTGCAGGACCCTGCACTTGGCCTTATTAAACCTCATACAGTTGGCCTCTGCCCATCGATCCAGCCTGTCCAGATCCCTCTGCAGAGCCCTCCTACCCTCCAGCAGATCAACACTCCCACCCAGCTTGGTGTCGTCTGCAAACTTACTGAGGGAGCACTCGATCCCCTCATCCAGATCATCAATATGTCATGTATTTGGAAAATCTTCTGATAAATATAAAGAAATCTTTCAAGGTATACACTTAAAATTGAAGCATTAAGAACATCGGGTTGCAATGATAAATCTTGATTGCATATAGATTCTTCTTTTTCACTGTCAGCTGTAATGATCTTATACATGTATATTAGTAAAAGTACATTATGTTGAATTGTGTGAGTCAGAATAGATTTCTCTCTTTTCTCATAAAAGAATATTTTGGCTAATTTTCTTAGGCAATATTATAGGATATAAGACTATGGAAAAGGCTTAGCTTTGAACCTTTTTTCCCACACTAGGAAACTTGAAAATGATTTTTTTATTTTTTAAGCTGAGTGCTATACCTGCATATGCATTGCAGAAAAGTGTAAGAATGAAAATTCATTCCTTTCACCTGTCATAGATGAACATTTTTTGGCTATGCTACATTGCAGTAAGAGGAAAAAACAGTGGCTTACATTTATCCGTATGATGACAATCTTTTCATATGTTTACTTCAAAGAGGCCTAGATTGAGTCATCCAGACCGCTTTTTCATAATCACTTACCTTGATGTACTGCATTTAAAAATGCTTCAGTAAGTATCCTGAAGTGGTAGGGATCAAAAATATTGGACATTTCTGAAAATTTGTGCCTAAACATCCACTACAGTGTCTAATAAGGATCATTCACAGCAGTTTGTTGTAGAGAGTGTATAAATGGCAGGTGACTTAACTGTGTGCTCAGTCAGAGGAGGGCATGTAGTTCAAAATCATAAGGAGCAGCCCCTGAACGAAAGTCATCTTCTCAAGCCATTGCTTTCCCTATCACTAGATTAACTATGGAACCATTAAATTTTAGCACTAAATACAAATATTTCTCCTTTTCTTCTGTGGTGACATGCTGTGATTTACACCTGCGTCTGGCTCTGTGTTTTCTCCTCTTCATTCTGGCTGTTCTGCATGGCAGAATTATGACGTTTCCATTATAATACCAATCTTCCTCAGCCCCATGATTTCAGTTTAAGTGATTTAGTTTTCCATGTCACAGACATACAGTACTATGCAGCTTTTATGCAAGTAAAATTTGCATTACCCATAAGCATCTCCAGTCAAAATTCCCCATAAAGTACACAGTTCAGTTAACGTTTCTGATTCCTGATCATAAGAATGTAAAAAGTTTTATGTTCTGAACTTGTGAGGAATAGCCAACAAGTAATTCTACTACAGCTCCATTATATTTTTAAAAATTACCTGCCCTCTGTTGTGACACAACTCCCACAGTATAGCAGCATAGACATATAACTAACTATCTTCTAAATTTTCTATCGATGAATATTGTTTTCTGTCATCACAATTGCACCATGAAATATGAAAATTCAATTTCCTCTTCATTTCCTTTTAATAAAAGTTCTGTTCATTTCATTTTTGAAAAGAGATTGGATCTAAATTACTTTGACTTCTTCTGGCCTAACTTTGGTGAATGTTTCGAGAGAGAATCTGAAACCCTTTTGAAACGCACCAAGGAGATTAAGGGCTGTATTCTGGGGGGTTTGTACTTACGTTCTCATCTCTTTTTCAATGCAAGTATTTTGCATTTAGAAATGAGAGTATTGATTGCAGGACATTGTTACAAGAAGCATATTGTGCCCACTGCCGTAGCTGCTCTTTAAAACTTAAAATTTCCAAACAGCAATTTTTTGTTCAAACAATAGGCGAGGGAGTTAACTACAGAAGTAAATTTGCCAGATTATTTTTCAGCAAAAATTTTACTTTATGGAACTTTCCCAGTTTGTGTAGATAGCATTCAGAGGGATGGGAACTGTATGATCTTTACCATAATATCTACCAGTGGCCTATTAATGATCAAGTTAATGGAATTAAACCAAGGGAAAAAAAATTGGCAAAATCAAATGTAGATTTCACAGGCTGGCTCTCCATGCAAGTTCTATCTTTTTTTTTTGTGTTCTTGGATATAGCATGGAAACTTTTTCCTAAAATTACAGCAGTGACTCAGAGTAAGCTCTGTTTATATATTAATAGCTTGGGCTTGTTGGTCATCAACTGTGTCTGTTCACTGAAGTTAGAGGTTTCTGGGATGTGTAACATCTTCCAACACTAAAGGTTACAAGACCAGCCATTCTCATGGCACTGAATGTTTCATATTGTTCATTCACTTCAGCTAACAGTAAAGTGCATGCTGAATGCTGTGGAATTGATGGAATTTCTGCTTAAACCTCTCTGACAGAAGTACAGTATTTCCAAGTATTTTAGAAAATGTATTGTGACTGTTAGAGGCATAAATACTAGCAGTTGTTTCAGTGTGCAAAACTTCATGCACATGTGCATCTGCATTAGTGATGGAATATATATACTCGGAAAAGAAATTTTGTTGTGAGATCAAGAAACAGTGTGATGCAGGCACTGAATGTCCCTGCCATTCTGGAAGTGATCTTTCATCAGCTGGGATTGCATAGTACGTCTGACAATGATTCTCTATTCATAATTGCTCTTTGGGCAAATCACAGTTCTCTAATTTTTTGTGATGCATAAATCCAGGCAGGAGAAGTGGTTTTGTCTGTACAGAAGCTCAGTATCTGCAGAGCCAGCTTTTGTGTGTGCATCAAGGAGCACTGTCACTGGAGACTACATTTTGAATTGCTTCAGAATGTGAAGCTAGGACTGATATTTTGTGGATGAACGTACTCCAGTGTGCCAATGAGGCTGCATCTGAAAGTGATACCAAAAAATTCTTTACTACAGTCAACCCATTTACACTTACAATGGTGCACTGCACAACACGTTTAGAATTGATGTTCCACTGTGGAGATGTGAACACAAGATTCTGACAAACATTTCCTGTTCCCTCCATTAAATTGATAAAGACTTTGAGTTCTGAAGAAATCATGTAAGACAATATGTTGGCTCCACAATAATGTAATTATAGCTGTTCCAACAACTCTCTTGTGCACAGGAAATCAAACAAGTCTGGAACAATATTTCATCTAATTTCCAATGTGTAATTGAGAAATGTGCTCTTAATTTTCTTTGTTCTTTGTTGGCAAAATATCACAAAAAACTCTTCATCTGACAGTATTAGGTTTGTTGGGGGAGAAAAGAAAAGAGAAGCAGGACCTCAGACCTCAATTTCACTTATTATAATAAATCAATTTCATACTCATTTGTGTTTAATCTCCATTGGAAATTTACATTATCCAATCAGAACTGAACAAGTCCCTCAGGGGAGACCAAGTGTCACATAAAAATTCAGCAGGAAATTCATGCAATAAATCAGTAAAAGTACAACTCATATATGGAGATTTTAAACCCATCTACATTCTATTAAAGACCTCTAAATCCTATTTTAGACAGAACAAGAAGGAAGCTTGGGAACTGTAACATCCCTAAGAGGCCCCTCAAAGTTCACATACCGGTATTTAATCATTTATACTTTTTGTATGTCCAAATTAAGTAGTTTAACTGAAGTGAGTATAGCTTTCGTTTATACTTTTTCTTCTGACGAAGAGTAGTTTATAGAGACAACATTATATCACGATAATCTTCAAATATTTAGCTGGTTAAAAATGTATTCTGTATATTGGAGGCAACCTTTTAACCTATTGAATTGATATTTGCAGTGTATGTGATAGGAGAGGGGCTTATGTGATTTACAGTGGATCTAGGCATTGCTTCATGAGACTTAAGCATGTGTATATGTCCTCTCTGAAAAAGTGAGAAGCAGCAGGAGGGATGAAAAAGGAGGAGGAAGCAGACAATGACAATGGAAAAAACAAAAGCCATCTGCAGTGGATGAATTAGTAAATTCGAAGGGATGGGCTTTATGTTTCCTGCCTTGAAATGAGAAAAAGGTGTGAAGTAATGGTGGATTGCTTCCTGTTCAGCAGCAGTCAGAACAGAAGACAGAGCATTAAAACCAATTAGGTCTGGTAGGTTTATAAAATCAAGAGTTTATGAAGAAGCAGGAAGCAGTGAGTTATCTGTAGTCCTATCCAGCTCCAGTTCAGAGGGACAACTGCTCTGAAAAAATTTACTGTCCTAACCGCTGCTTTTTATCTTCTGGACTTCTAGGATGTTTCTTACCTGGTGAATTGGTCTCTGTGTATTTGTATCCCTGAGTTTAAAAAACTTGTGAATTAGTTTCATTTTCACTTTGAAAGAAGTTGTTATGGCTCATTATAACTGGCACCTTACTGTTGCCCACATTTCTCTGTTATTTCCTCAAAATATGAATCACACATCATCAGAATAGTCAGGGTATCTTTATTACCGTTGGATTGTTTTAGGGAAAGCAACAGATGGTGGTATTTGAGTCATCCATATATAGAAAATACAGGCTTGCACCATCAATCTGTCTTTGTATCTTGTTTGCCTTTTTACAGATGTAATTCAAAATAATTAGGCAAGTATTTCATTCCTGCTTAAGTACGAAAGTGGATCAATAATATATGCTTGAAGTTACTGATTTGGTTGGAGGCTTCCTGAAGTCAATACTTATATGGATAAACCCTTACACTTTTGACACAAGATAAGACTCTATCTTCTTCATCTATTTAAATCCTTATGCATTTAGCACCAGACAGGACTAACACTTTACTTATTTAAGGAAGGAAATTTAGGCTTTTGAAAGTTCCACCCTCAGGAAATTAAAGCTGTCTAGTTCTCATTTATACACTTTACATTTCCCTTTTTTTTCTTATTTCTTTTACTTCCTCTTAAAACTGTTACATTTTTTGTAAAAAAACACAGCTATTCTTGCTTGTAAGAATAGGAAAACCTGTGCTGAATTAAGTATTCTTGTTTTCGGGGAAGCTGCAATTCTTGGTTGATACAGGATGCTTGCAGTAATCAGATCTGTCATACAGCACAGGGGTGTAGAGGCATGTAGAAATTAGATATAAATTCTACTTTATTTTTATGTAGATGAATTGGAGCAAAACAGAAACTGTAAAAGAATACAAATTAATACTTCATTTGTTATTGTATCATCTTTTTAACACACTGAGTTGACGGATCAGAATAGCACAATTCAGATTTATTTACAGTCTACTCATTTTTTAACTTGGCAATAGAATAAACAGAATAAGAGGAGTGACTTAGTATAAACCACAGTTTGAAACAGTTGTAATATAGCTCTTTTTTTTTCCTTATCTTGTGCTGTGAATGAAAGTCTGCCAATAGTGATAAGAAAGTTCTGTTCATCTGAATCTGTTGACACAGTGTTTTAAAAAAGTATAGCAGTGGCATAAGAGGCCTGGGAGTTTTGGTTCAGTGCCAATTCTATTTCATACAAATAAATAATCTGTAATGGTGTTTTAGCATGAATAAAATATTAATGTCTTAATAAAAATACATTCTAACCTAGAAAAAAAGGCGTTTGTTATGTACATGTAGATTTGCACTGGGAGAAAATAGAAAATGCACAGCTCACTAAGAAAGAATGCTGGTGTAATAACTTTTCAATGCTTCTTGGCTTTATAAGTCCTCTAATAAATTACAAACTAATTTAATCATACTCCATAATTACATACTCTTGAAGGAATTCAGACAGTATCATACTTAAAATACAATGATGTTGTGTATCACATAGACCAATGAAACTCCACACTAGCAATAAATTAATGGCCCTAAAGCTGCCAGGCAGTAATAAATAAAGAGTAGACGCTTATGACCAAATGCACATTTTATTAGAATCTGATAAATGTGATTTGACTCCAGCACATAGAAAAGTTAAATGGCAACTTTCTTTTTTGACTCGTTGAAATAAACTTGTTTTGAAGTTTTATTATCATCACCAAAATTAACAAATTTGGGATTGACTTTTTAATTCCAGTTGATAAGAGCAGTAAAACTAAATGTTCTAAGTCTTGATGCTTCAAGGTAATTCTGTGGGGCTTGGAGGATATTGTGGAGTATTATGGTGTATTGGTTATTTGTATGGTCTTAACAGCTCAGAGCCCTTTTTTTGCACCAAGTTAATAGTGGAGCATATGCTTATTAATATGATGCATTAAGCAAACTAGAGCAATGATCAAAACTGCTATTTGTTTGAATTACAAGGATTGTAGATGAACAATTTTCTTTTAATTTGCAACAGATGTGCTTACTTTTTAGAATCATTAACAGGCATTATGCAGTGAAATATTTGATCATGGTTGGATCTTTTTCTATAGCCATTTGTTTTCCCCAGTGTTAAGATTTCTACTACGGCATTATGTCATTCCTAGAGGATAGTTTTCTTTTTAGTCACTGGACTGCACATGTTTTGAAAAAAAAGTTGATAAAATTTATATTGCTTTAAAAGACTGCATTAAATTACTTGAGCCCCGAATTTGGATATTTGATGTGATTTTTTTATATAGGCAAAAATAGGCACACAGCTACAAAATAATTCCTATATATGGAGTCTAAATTTTCTTTTTTGCAGCTACAAAATAATTCCTATATATGGAGTTCAAATTTTCTTTTTTGAAAACACAGACACTATTTTACAGCATACATTCAACATGGGAGACAATAAGTCATTGTATTACATGAATTAAATCCTATTAGCAGAAGTTCACTGTGATTTTATGCATGTAAAAATATTTGATCATCTTGTATTCATTTTCATTTTGAGAACTGAGTTCTTGTAGGAGACTATGTACATGAGAAAATTTCTAAAATAATCAGCCTGCTGTCTTACAAGCTCCTCTCAAGTAGACTACCATATTTCCTTATTACTGTTGAACTTTTACATTTCTTTAGGGCCAAGAGACATCTTGTAGACTTTGGGTTACTTTTCAATCACCTGAGCTGGAAGAAATTAAAAGCAAATTAACTTTTCTTGTGAGACTTTACTTTAACATTGGCCATCTTTTCATCTAAGAAAGCAAGGCATAATTCCATCTTTACAAGTCTTTTCAAGTCAATCCATTAGAAGGACAGGCTTTAATTAACTTTAAAAATGTATTCCATACTTGTATGTCTATTAAATCCTAGATATTCTGAAGGGTGTTGGAAAATGCCCACTTAAAACTAAAATTAGTTTGCATCACTCTTTGTTCCATCTGTGTTCTATTTTACTGCCAGAATGAGAAAAAAAAAAGGTAGAAGCTTAGCAGTGAAAGTACTTATAAAAAGAAATAATTAATATCCTTGGGTTTATGTCAACAGGATGTTCAGCTGCCACTGAGAAGAACTAAATATTTGGAAAGGACTTCAACCCACCTACTGTCAGAGACTCTGCATATCTGACAGCCTTCTGACTGATCCAAGCTATGGTGTTCATGTATTCAGGTTGGTAATTGCAACGTAAGCACCCCAGCAGAGTGAAACCAGTATTCCTTCAACTATTATTTAATTATGCTGCCTTCTGAGAACTCCTTTTGTGCCTGTTTTGCAGACAGCGCTATGACTAAAGTGATCTCCAGTGGGAGTACAGGTCTCGATATGGCTTATTCTTTGAGCTTCTTGAAAGTGGCTATGTGACTTTGAATATCCTATAAATTATAGTAAAGCATATGCTGTCCAGCACTTGTTATGTGATTTGTTGGCCATGCCTCCAGAACAGCTCTTTCATCCATTCTGCACTGCAAGCAGATTTACCATCTATGTATACCACTGCTCAGGTGTGCATTCTGGGCACAGAACTTTATTTTCAGTCTTAATGGTTCTGGTATTGTTCCCTAAATTTAAGATGTATTCCTGTTATTGATTAGCTTTGATTTAATATAGTTAAGGTCTAGCATAGTTCAGGATCTAGAGAACTGTGGGCTGTCATATTAGCGTTGGTGTCTTTAAGAAGCCTGACCTACACAAAATCTCCATCTCCCTGGTACAACATACCCTGTAAATTTGGTTGACTATAGAACACTTGAGAGAAAGTTGTTTACAGGTAGTCTTAATCATATTTTCTGCAACATTGCATTCTCTTTCATTTTTTAGCAGTAGGAAGAAGTGGTGCTAAAGCTATCCATGCTTTGCTTCTTCCTTTGGACTACTCTCCTAGAAATGAAGTTTATAGATTTTTTATGTCTTTTTTCTGTTTTTCTATTGTTCCATGAATAAAGAAAAGGTTTCATTTGGAAACTGGCATTGGAGAGGAACTGGAGGGCTACTGGTGGAAGAGCTGTGGCTGGAACTACAGGCCCAGTAAGTTGCAGGGGAGATTTATCAAGAAAAAGTTTTCCTCATATCCAAATGATCAGGGAAGCTGGGTTGCCACAAGGCATTTGCATGTGCTTTTACAGTAAACAGATGAGGGGTTTAGGGTGGCTTTAAGCTATAAAGTTCATGAGGTTCACTCATCAAGGGAAAGGAGCAGGCAACCAGCATGTTAAATCTTTCTTCTGCTTTGTTAATTCCTACACATTCCTCATACCACGATTTATCACAGAAAGTGGCTTCACTTCGACACTAACTTTCTACGTCTTGAGAAATATATTCATATTTAGGGTGTTCATTATATACATTATACATTAATATACATTATATTCTTTTCTATTTGGGAATGAAGCAGAAAAGCATCTAGCCTTGATTTTCTTGGCTTGGGACCACAAAAGTGCTGTAAAAGCTAATCTGAGGATTGCTCATTTTTTTCCAATTCACATTGAGTATAATTGGAGAAAACAGGTTAAAGATAAACTTAGCATTCTCAAGGAAATTATTATGTTAAGCCTCTCTAGAAAATGTATTACTTTGCTCTCATTTTAGATGAATATAAGAACATATTAAAGACATTATTCATACGCATTCTTAGCAGGTATGAAATTTGTTTCTCCATTACATTGCTTTCTGCTTCATTTTTTTACTTCAAGAGTCTCTTCTATAAAGGTGTAGTTAATTTCTAACATCGGTAATTTCAGTTAGTTTGATAATCTATTGCATTATATCATAAAATTTCTGTGATCTCTGATGCCTATTAAATATGAACCTGGGTGAGTGAAGAAAAGCTCTCAGATTATATCATTATCATAGCATCATAGAATACTTTGTGTTGGAAGGGACCTTTTAAGGTCATCTAGTCCAACCCCCCTGCAGTGAGCAGGGACATCTTCAACTAGATCAGGTTGCTCAGAGCCCCGTCCAACCTGACCTCGAATGTCTCCAGGTACGGGGGAGCATCTACCACGTCTCTGGGCAACCTGGGCCAGCGTTTCACCACCCTCATTGTGAAAAATTTCTTCCTTATATCTAGTCTAAATCTGCCCTCTTTTAGTTTAACACCATTGCCCCTTGTCCTATCGCTACAGGCCCTGCTAAAAAGTGTGTCCCCATCTTTCTTATAAGCCCTACTGGAAGGCTGCAATAAGGTCTCCCCGGAGCCTTCTCTTTTTGAAGCTGAACAGCCCCAACTCCCTCAGCCTGTCCTCACAGGAAAGGTGTTCCATCCCTCCCATCATTTCTGTGGCCTTCTCTGGACCCGCTCCAACAGGTCCATGTCCTTCCTGTGCTGAGGGCTCCAGAGCTGGATGCAGGACTCCAGGTGGGGTCTCAGCAGAGCAGAGTAGAGGGGCAGAATCCCCTCCCTTGACCTGCTGGCCTCGCTTCTTTTAATTATCAAGGTATACACCAGCTGTACTGATCTAAAATATGGCATATTCATTGTGGAAAATGTCAAATAGCTGTGAGATGGAAAAATTTTTCTTACTATTTCTGATATTTGTAAAGAAATATGAGCAAGTGCAGGACCAACACATGAAAATATTTGAAGGGCCATAGTTCTTTAGGTGACATATTATAACACCAAGCCTATATGGTGGTTCATGCAGCAAATTACAGCCTGATATCTTAAATTATTACCAAATATATGTAAAATGAAAGTCAAACAATACCATGTCTTTTACATTAAATATCCACTACACAAAGCTGGAGGGCTTTGCAGATTTAACCTCCTAAAAGACTTGGGTTCGCATTTAAAATACACTATGAACTGGACAGTACCACACTCCAAGCATTGAGTTATTTACATCTTAAGTTTAAATGTGCACTTTTTGTTTAGGTGCAGGTGAAATTAAAGTGCTTGGTCACTTTTCTTTTTGGTTCCTTGCATGATTTCACCGCATATATAATTCCTGTACTACACTGAACCATTGAAGCATAATGAAGAAAATATACGTACAAGGAAAAAAATCAAGGAGGAAAAAGGAGATTGGATGGTGAGCAATTCAAGAGAGCAATGCAAAACAAGAAGATGGAAGAGCAATGTGGTATCCATCACTCTGGTATTTCAGGATATTTTTTTTTTCCAGTCCAACTGTTGACTGTTCCTCATAAGTATTGCAACTTCTGTCTTTGCCCCTGGGGTAGTATTTTGCAATCTAACTCTACTTTCAAAAAGATGTATTTCTCCCTGTGAAGCTTTTTCCCTATGAAACTTTTCATATTTTAGTAAATAACCCTTTTGAAAGTGGTCTTAAGAGAAGCTGATCAGAATGCCTCTTTTTCTGTCCATGGTTGTCAAAATAATACTTTAATAAGAATTTCCTTAAGAATCTCTAAGTAACTACAGTAACAATTTAAGTAAGAAATCATTTTACAAAATGCTGAAAAAAATGAAAAATTCCTGAAAAATGTGATTATGAAATGTCTAATTTCAAAAAAGATTTTTTCCTAAATATATAATTTGTTTTAATTTGTAATTCTTTTGTATTCACATCATAAGTATAAAATTGTTTTGTAGCAACACAAAGAAAAAGTAATTTTGATATATAAAACTAGACTTAAGCAGTACAAACCGCACTGATTTTTGTAACACAATTAAAAACACTAATCTGTTGTGGCTATGAGGGTATCAACATTTTGGTAAAAAATTTGGTATGAATGGATTTTCCTCACTGATTGTATTTACAGAAGATTGGTGCATATGTAGGGGTGGATGACTTTTTTTTTCCCCCCCAAACTTCAAAACTTCCCTCAAAATGCAAAATTTTTACTTTAACCAACCTTTTTCTTCAATATTATCTCTACAGTATATTATTATTTTGGTAATCCTTTTAATTTCATTCAGCGTCTTCACTTTATGGGTAGGATAATTTAGTGATTAATGCTTTTGAGTGTGACCTTAATCCAGTTCTTGACCGAATTAAAGTCTGTCATTGGAAAAGTCTGATAAACACAACCCTTATTCTGTAATTATTGTCCCTATTTATTGAATCAGTTGAAAGTATAAAACCATTCATTAATGAGTATAAGCTATTCAAATAGTTTCAGCAATATAAATATCTTACCAGATATAAATCTGGAAATAAATATATAAACTATAAATATGAGGAAATATATTGTGCTTAAACTTACATTTTCGTTTAAGCAACCAGTCTCTCAGCTATCAGTGTGATCTTTTCTTTGAGAGTACTGAGCTTGTTCAGCTGTTGAGGAAGTTTGAAATAGCAGTATATACATGAAAGTACCTACTTTTTATGATGAAAATATAGGCTCCAGGAATCTTATGTATGTTAAGTATAGTTTAGTATGACATGCTTACTCAATATTGCTGCTGGCATAATCCAGAACTTCTTCACAGATACTGGTAAATAGGAAGGGAAAAGAACAGAATGCAGTTGCTTTTTACCCACACCATCTGTCTGTCTTTTTGTCATCTCCTAATGGTGGGGTGGTGTTGCCACAGTAAGTCCCAAGCACAGCAGCCTCTTGGGCACGAAGAGAACTTGTTTCCCTTTTGGGGGGGTGGCAACGCAGGAAGCTGAATTCGGGCCGCCACGGGAATCTATTTGCTGGCTGTCCCTCAGATGAACTTTTTTTATGTTGTGTCGTAGGCTCCAGAAGAAAAAGCTGATCTGCATAAAAGAAAGCCCTCATTAAAATAAAAAAAAAGACTAGGGAAGGGGGGGAAAAAATAACCTTGAACACATGTGTACATGCATATTTGCTGAAATAGCTCTCTTTTGAACTCATTCCAGAGGTATTGTTGTAGAAATCTATCCAACTAGATATCATTTGTGAAAAAATATGTCCTGAATTAGATGTATTTTGTGAAGGCGGTACAGGGTCTGCTTGTTTTCAGAGCAAAAGTATTCTCTCCGTTTATAGCACAGTTCCCTCAGTGCTTCAGCCCAGTAACACGGGCCTTAACTGAGATCATGGGCTCACTGTGCTAACAATGTGCAAACTCTTAGTGAAAAGAAAAAACAAACACACAAACAAACAATGCAGGTCCTTAAAGATTTGCAAAGAAGATCCTCAAGACAGGCACGCAATGTCAGAAGGGTACAAAATCATTTTCTAGTAGGTCACCTGCAGGGTAGGTCAGCTGGAATGGATCTCCGGCCTCGTTCTCCCCACGCTGGCTGGCTGGTCTCTGAATTGCGCTGCCTCTTCGATTTCCCTCTGAACAGCTTTGGAAGTGAGAGATCTCTACACATATTAAAAGTCAGACTGTACAAGGAGGTATTTGACTTTTTTTTAATATCAGATTATAGAAACTAAAAATATCAGGGAAAAGAATTTCAGGGGAAGTGAATGAAAATAGCAAGAGATCAAAAAGAGAGGCAGTTGGACAAGGAAGATACAGTGGAAGGAAATGAACACAGGCCTGGAAAATATCTGTATGGTCAGCCCACTTTCCAGTGCTCTTGGGGGAGTTGAGATTAAAATGTCTAAAACAGAAACAGAATTTGCAGTTTATGATACAGAAAACCACAGGCTGGAGCAATCAGACCGGAACGCATCTTTTGTGAGTTAAATTCAAGGCATAGCTCCAGAGCATTCCAGGATAGCCTGTAGATTTCCGTAACAGTAACAGATTTTTAATAGCTCTTTTGACAATGCATGAGGGATTGAAGGAATAGTGTTTCAACCAAAACCTTTTTTAAAAGACTCTTAGCAAGCCAGGAAAAGAGTCTTAGAAGGTTTAACTCTTCGGTAGTTCAGATGCTAGGGATGATAAATAAAGAATGATATCAGCAAGCACCTGGACATACAGAGTATATGCTAATAAATTCTACCATGAAATTCATCCAAATGTAATTTGGGTGTATTGGAAAGACTACTGAAATCCTGAGACAATGCCAAACCTAAGGGTTGATACCTGATGAAGACTGTATGTGAAAGGAAGCTTTCATCTTTGATGTTCAACTGACCAGTAAGGAAGTTGAAAATAGTGGTCAAAAGCTGACTAAAAATGTTTAGATCTATAACATTACACACAATTCTGTGTCTGAAACACATGCAAAACAATTAAAAAAAAAAAAAGCCTATACGACTGTATATCATAACTTAAGAAAGAAGGTAAAGACCTTCATAAGACAGAAGGGATTTCGAACATCTTTGTGTTTGTACTGGAGACTACCTGTGGAAAAAATCTGATTTTCTAAGAATTAAGATGAGGTCTTTCGAGATGCCTCAAAATTAAACACACAGAAATTAGACTGCCATTTAAAGCAGTCATGAATTACATGCATCCCTAAAACCCATCTTGGGCAAACTCTGTTGATTTCTTTTTAATTATTCTTATGTTAAGTGATGCAGCCACTACTTGTCAGGTATCAGCATGAGGCAATGGTGCTTATTTTTCTGTTAACGTAATCAGGATTTATTTGAACTCCTGTCTCCAAAGATATGACTATGTATAGATGTATACATGGAGTCCTCAAAGAGATTGTTCTTAAAAATAAAGGCAGGTGATGATAGGCTGGGTATTTTAAAAGTCCAGATGAGTGATTGTAGGTAACTGGAGGTAAAGGTGAGCACAGCACAGGCTAGGGTTTGTATTTTTACATCTACTATGCCCTGCACTTTTTTGTTCCTTAAAAGTCTCTGTTTTCTAATGTTAAACAACAAACAGATTCCCGTTTTTTTCCTGTATTTGAGTTCAGTAGGGTCATATGTAGGATAAAATTAAGATGCTGATACCTGTTTATCCTCGTGATGCATTTAAAGTATACAGAAAAGGTAAAACTCCTTTTTACCTACTGACAGCACATTTGGGTTAATATATTCACATCTTAACCTGTAGCCAGACTTGCTGTTTTAAATGATTAAATGTTAAATCTGGTATTTACTCTTGGACTGTGCAAAAGTCAAAGGGAACAATTTGTCAGCTCATTCATATTTTGCTTCTGAAGCCAGTTAACTAATCAGTCTAACAGAAAAAGAAGTAAGATAAATGGAGGCCATTCGGTTATGTAGAAAAGTGTACATGAAGATAAATTTTTCACATTTTGCTTCATTTCATCTGCAGTTATCACTGTCGTAATTGCTTCTGAACACTCAAGGTGCTCTTCATGTTGCTTCTATGATATGAACTATTTAAGCTATTTTGGTAGACTAGTAGCTTACAGCACTGAAATTTTCTGTTTTTTTTTTCTTTCTGTATCCTAATTTAGAAAAAATCCTCTACCTTTTTATATAAAAGTGAATTTGCCAAATAAACAATAAAAGGTCAAGAGCTGTGTAAGCTACCAGTTTCTGCTAGAAACAAGGTGGCATATAGGAAATCCTGAGCAAATAAAATCTTGTTACCATTGCTAGTATAGTTCCCATTAGTTTATATTAAATATATGAGATAATATAAGCTCAAATAGCTTGCAGTAATTTATTTTCCTGCATGGCTTCCATTGATTTAAGGAGTAATGGGGTCATCCCCTTTGCCTCATCTAAAACCTGCAAGTGGGCTATCACCATTTTCAGTTCATGATAGTCATGAGGTGTTTCTCATTGCAACTTCATGAATTAAGTTATGATATGAAAAACTCTAAAAACTATAGAATACTGTGTTAAAAATCTAATTATTTCAAAAAGGGAATAAAGAAAAGTCTGTGCAAAATAGGATTTTGATCATTTTTATATTGCTGCATCATTGTATGTTTCTTTATTGAGAACTCTTAAAAGCCTAAGGAAAATGCCAGGATTTATAAAAGAATCTTCCCTCTGTTAACACATAATGGTTTTCTGACAAAATTAATTGTAATGGTGTAGACACATATGTAGATTCTCATCAGGGTTTATAATCTGATTCTGTGCAGTGTGATTTTATGATGGATAAGCATCCGAACAAATAAATAGCCCAAGGTAACTGTATTAAAATTGCTGTAAAAGGTATACTAGTTACCTCAGTTAGCTAGAATTCTTCAGTGGTAGACCGAGAGATTCTTAAATAGGCACACTTATTTTGCCACCCTGTGCACTTTAAAAAGAATCTCACTATAAAAAAAACCCACAGCTTTGTGCCAAAGAAGTACAGAAGTGGGACTGGATTTCTTTCTTTTACAGTTTGTCAGAAATTTAATGTAGCTTTATCGCATTAAATTTTCAACTACTCCAGCTGCTGTAGGAAATATATAGCTAAACAATAAGCTCAGAAAGGTAAATGCATGCATGATGTTCTTAAAATACTAATGCAAACTGGGCTTAGTTCAGAATTTCCAAACCCACATAATTTTCATTTTTTAAGTCTCTGCAGGCCTTTTTAAAAACTCCCATGAGTTTAAATCAATACATTCTACTGGCAGGAGAGTTCATGTTATTAGCCAAAAATGTGTGGGTCATCAAATACTTTTATAGCCACATAGTGAATTTAATTAATCATTTATTATAAACATTAGATTTTTTTCTTAAATAAAACTTAATTCAATTACCAGGAGTTTCATTCCTCCTTTCATACGGTAACTTTCAGCTTTCTCTCAAGTGTGGGTCTTTTTTTTTCTTCCCCAACAAATCCAACTTAGATTCTGCCATCTTGCCCTTTCTACTAATCTAATTACAATATTCAGTCAAGTCATAAAAGTACTCTTCTGGAAAATTTTCCAAGATAAGGAGAGCAGTTTTCATGGAAAATATTTTTGTGATTCAAAGTTCTTGCTCCTGGACATTCACATGCTCCACTTAACGCTAGTGTAAGTATCTCCACTGACATCTAATGGAAGGTCAAATTGACAAAGTATTCCTGGATTCAGGCTTTACTTTCCTTCCAGCTTTTGTCACTGTTTTACCACAAATTAACTGAAATTAATAGCCACTTCTGCTGAAGATTTTTAGAAGATTAAAACTAATGCATACGCAGTAGCAGTCAGAAGAATCTTTGTAACTGATTTGACCCTATGAATTATATCAAACTGATCTTCTGTCTTTTGCATATTAAGTATTTATGTATACGACATGCTTTCAAAAGCAGTTTGCTTTCTGGACTGACACCTTAGTCTTGCAAAACACATCCCAAGGTTCCTGATGCACTTGGACTCATGTTCCCTTAGGATGTGGCTATTACTAGATCCCAAATTTCAACAACTGGTCTGGTGAATTGCCACTTATTGCCCGAGGTCAATAAACATAATAGTGTGTGAATGCAGAGAAATTGAGCTAACTTTTCAGTATCACACTGCTTTATCCATACAAAGCATTATTACATTGATTACAGTATATGAGTATGTACTACCTCTAGAAAAATGAAACAAATATTTTTTTTAAATAGGGGAATTTGCTTTTTTCTTGAAGTTGGGAAATGAAGGCAAATACGGACTGCTTTTCGTTTCCCAAGAAATATGGTCCTTTTCAAATAAGTTACATTTTTCTTTTGTGTCCTTTAGCCTACCCCAAGTGACTTGCAGTATTTATCAACTTTCATCAACATGACTGACAGGAAACCTGATAATAAAGAATAGCTGTCTCCACTGGTGGGGCAAAATCTTTTGAAATGTCAGTAGTGAATACACTGTATTTACATTTCTTTGGGACTCTCATTTTAAAAGTTTTTCATCTTTTACACTGGAAGGATGAAAGTAAAGGTTATTTAACTATACATCAGAAATTGTATCTGATGACAATGTGACAAAATATTCCTGCTTTCAAAAGTGCAGAAAGCCTGCCTCTCGTCTCTCATGTTGTTTCAGTGGTGTAGCAAGTTCATAGCTGCTATTTGTCCTCTAATACTGGAAGCTGTTCATCATCCAATTAATGACAGTGCTAGAGCTTTCTTTTTTAAAATCCATTTTGGCTTTGGCCAGCATATTATTTCTTTACAGAGGTTTATAGTACATTACGTATAAACAATTAAAATTAATAGTAAATTACTTCTGGACTGACATGAGACTCATTGTTTTGGCTATAGGCAGGGCTCTCTGAAAGAGGCTGATTTTTCTGGTTGTGCTAGATCACACAGAGGCTTGGCCAGACATGTGCTTAAGAGAAAAAACAAGTTACAGCCATGCTGATCTCATTTGGTTTCAGTCCGTGAAGTTCAAGAGTTTGGAGAACTTGGTCTTAGTGTTGTCTATAGCAATCAGTGAATTCATTGGGGCTGTAGCCAGCAGTTCCTCTCCTCCATGTCCTCGGTTCTTAGTGTGGGTCTGCTAAACATGGGGCTTGTGGTTCAGCTAATTGCAGCAGTTGCTGTCTCTTCTGGACATCCCTTCTCTCTGAGCATCGCCCTGGGGCAGAGCTCCTGATGCTCTGCCTCTGGGTGCACCCAATTTTATATTGCACATCACTTGGGACAACGGCTCAGATGGGGAAAGCTGATCTCCCAAATTGAAGAACTTCTGGTTTTGTCATGTTAAGGAATTGAGGAGAGTACCCAGTGAGCTTTTAAAATATAAGACTCTGTTTTCTGGTATTTTCTACCTCTGCACTTCTTTTGTATTCTACTTTGTGTTTCTTTTGCATTAAACTTCCTTTTAGATATGAAGAAATATCAGACGCTCAGCTGTAATTGTTCTAGCCTCAGAATGTTTTAGAAAAAGAAAAGTCTGCATAAATACAAATTGGAACCAAGAGGAATAGCTGGAAGTAGCTTGTTTCTCAGTGAGAAGAGGTTTCCTGATCCCTGTAGGTCCCTCTTGATTACTCCCTTATCCTATAGACTTCTTGTGGAAACATTTCTGCTTGCTTTTCATAATTCAGAAAATGCTTTCATTTTAAACTCAAAATATAGTTAGTTTTCTTTTTGACTACATTTGTTAAGGGTATTGGTAAAGGAAAGATTTAAAAAACAGTTTGGACAAAATCTGTAAAAGCATTTCAGAAAAATTTCGTGAAAAAATATATTTTAATGTGTAAAATGCCTTTTAAAAAAAGATGAGAAATTTCCACAATATTTCTCAAGGAGAAAATTCATTTTCTCCAGTTTTCTTTGAGTTTCAAACATCATAACTTTTTTTAATGAAGAAAAACCACAACTTTAGCAGGAGAGTAATTAAGCTGTAGAGATCCCAGCAAGGCAAACCCACTTCTATGAACATGGAACAGCTAGAAATGCCACAGCATAGCTATGCCTCACCAATAATGTGGTTTTTTCCTCTTTTTCTCTACCTAATGTATTTGTTTCAGATGGATGTCCTATGCCCCGTGCTATGCCCAGAAGTGAAGTTACCAAAGCCGACACATTCATCTGCTGCCAATCTGGTCAGTGCCTGGAGAGAGCAGGCACAGGAGACATGAAGCGTCTTTCAGTTGCTGCTGGGAACATCCCACTGGCAGCATGGGGCAGCTGAGAGGTGGCTGCAGAGCACGGGGGCTCTGCAGGGATGGACCCCGAGCTCATCCAGTCAGTGACAGCTACCATGAGGCCTCTTGGAGGGGAAACCAAGGTAGGGAGTATGCTTTCACCAAAAGCGTTTCTCTAGGTTTGTTGTGACTAATGCCTTTGTGCTTTTTAAGTATCAGAAGTCCATCTCTTACTTCCTTATGTACCGTAATACCTTCACTTTCTTTAAGATAAACTGTATCCAACCAACCCCCCGGCGTTTGTGTGAAAAGCCCCCCATGTCCAAGATCTGCTCTGCCTCTTAAAAACGTATATAGCTGCTTCAGGATAGAAGCCAGGCCCTTGAACAAGAAGTAATGAGAGATAATTCAGTAGGAAATGGAAAGGAAAGGAATGCGGTTTGCAGTGTGGCGAGAAAAGATTGTGACCCCCTCAGCCACTCTGGACGAAGCAATTTGGAGTCTTGCACTGGAGGGGAATTGCTGCCGTGGTTGTGTAAACCAGTAACAAAAAGATCTAGCACCTCCAGAGTTGCTGCACAAAGTCAGCTCTATTCCGTTTAATCTTCATCAGTGGTTTTGTTTTCCATCATATCTTCCAACACACTGGGAGAAAAACAAAAACCTGCATATGACCCTGTAACTCTTAATTTTTTTTTATTATTATTATTATTAAGCAGGCTCTCTACTGAGAGCATTTTAAACTAGAGCATTCAGGTTTGCTGGGGTTATTGTATTTTCATGTGTGCCACTCACACCTCTGAAAGCTCTCACCATCTAAAAGTACCAGTACTCCAAAATAAGGACCTACAGGACCTCCACACAATAAAAGGCAGAAAGGGGGTATTGCTATGATTAAAAAAATTGGAACAAGGAGGCAAGATCTTGCCAATACCTGTATGAATACGTAGCCTGTGCTGCTGCTGAATCGCATTTTACTGATAACCCAGGGATTAGACACACGTAAATACAGTAAACGGGAAGCGCTGCCAAGTTGCTACAGTGCATTATCTAACTGTAGGTGCATGTACTTTCTCACTGAACAGTCAGAGCTGCTCATGTTTGTAGCCCTCATTTTTTTTTCCTTTTAAGCCTGCTCCTTGTGTAATGGCACACAGCATGGGCCTATATGCAATAGCTTTTAAGATAACCTTTATTTAATTCTAATAGAGAAAGTTGGATATCTGGAGTTATTTGCAAAATGAAAGTAATGCACCTACTGAGGACCCGCTTGGTAGGAGTTAAAACGACCGGCCGCTCCCTTGCTCCTGCACAGGAATTTGGGGCCATTCTAGCTATCACTCCATGCAGTAAAGAGTGATGTCTTGCCTTGCACCAAGCAGGGCAGCAACCAGCCATTTCATGCTTCCCTGTTGTTCTGGAAAATAAGTTCCGGCCCCACTTTCTGACGAGGACAACATCCTTTTGCAGCACTGCCGGTGCATAGCGGGGGACGCAGCCAGGTCTGTGCGTCAGCTGCGTGTCACACTGTTACTCTCCAGGAATTACAAATTAGGGGCAACTAGTTTCCATTTAAGAATAAACTTTGGTGGCAAGAATAATCCTCATTAGAGCGCTCCTTCCATCTTGCTTATCTGACATGCAGGTGCACAGGAAAGCTCATAAATGAGCCAGTAAGTACTGATTGATTGGAAGCTTCTGTGCCGAAAAGCTGTGTGGCCCAATACGTGATTCATTCTCAAAAACAGTCTGTCCAGTCTGGATGTTTCAGATTATGAATAGTACAAGGATCTCTTACAAGGAGTCTAACCAAAGGAAAAAAAAAAGTGATGCTCATTGGTGATTGCGACTATCCAGATAGTCAGCAGAGTACACTGAATAGAAGAAGTAAGACTTAAAAATTCTTTTTGGAAACTGCACACCTGATGTTTTATGGGTATTTACTCACAGAGAAAAACTTACTGCATTCAGTGCTAAATCCTATATTAAAACGCAAAGTTAAGCACATGGGTATCAATAAGAGACCATTCTGAACTGAAAACAAAATTAATGATACTTTAGAACAAGTATTTTGATGTATCTTGAGAGCTGCACTGGAAATATACTTATAGAACATAATTTGGATATTTGAAAATATCAGAGAATTTCACAAAGAGTGTTCCAAAACATGTCACAACAAGTCAAATGACAGCATCTTCCTACCAGCTTACTACGTATCACCTAGGGGAGAGTGGAAGAGTTTTTTATTTAAGAAGGAGCAAGCCAGTGGATATTGATGACAATAAAAACAAAAAAAAAGAATGTATTGAGCAATCAGGAGCCAAAAGAAAAGTTACTGTGAAGACACTGAGACTGTCCTTCTGCATGACATGTTAACCATGTCTGCAGAACCTTGCAAGTGCTTAGTGAACAATAATCCTCAAAACGATGAATTCTTCCAGGAGAGTGTCAAGGGAGGCTAAGTGACTTGCCTGGACCAAAGAGAGACCCATGTCAGAGTTTGGGTTAGGATGTTGCACTCTGTGATTACTGGCTTTTGTCTTTCTTGTGAAGAATAAGACAATACATATTCAGGTGATGAAAAAGAGAGAAATGTGGTGCTTATTTTAAAGTCGATTCTAGAAGAAATGTTTGATCTACAAATAAGGTATGCATTCTCTTATAGAAGGGTATATGAATTCCCAAGGAATTACATTTGGTTGAAGGAGCAAATATTATAAATATAAAAATAGTTCAGGAAGGAGTTAAAAGGAATGTCAGAAAGCACATCATTAGGGCCATTTTTGTTTACTTTATAATTTACTGACCTAAATTTGCCAATGACATAGAATTAGGAAGGAGGATAAAGTAAATACGGAGGAACAGAGCAAATAAATTCAGAATGATCTGGATAGATTCAGCTTAGAGCCTGGATAAGTAGCTTATTCAGCTCAGTTGTACAGAAGTGTGAAGTAATAAGATTAAGAACTAAAAATAATCGAAAAGGATAGAGCCAAGAAGAAAGTACAATAACACAACCCCAGAAGAAGAGCAGACTAAGTACTCTTGCCTGTTCATGGGGGAGAAGATACAACTTGCTGTCGGGCAGAGCACAGGCACTTTGCCAGCCCCGGCACGGGCGCAGGGCGCTGCGCAGCTGCGGACCGACAGAACTACCGAAGCTCCTGCAGGACGCGTGCTCCTGCGGGCAGCGGCGTCACACCCTGGGCACCAGCGCATCCGTCCGCCGGGCTGTGTTTGGGAGGGAGAGGAGGGAAACGGACAAATTGCAGATTGATTGCATTTGATTATTTAGTATCTCTCCGGCACCAATACCAGCTGGTGAACTGCGTCTCACCGTGCAGGATGCACGTAACAGCTCTGGCAGTCCCTGTCCTGATTTGTTTTCAACTGACATAGTGTTTTTATTCCCTTTTCAGTTCAACTGTGTGGTATGTTTTTTTCCCTCCGTACCATATTTTGGTGCCCAAAGCACTGTGATCAGTGTAAACAAATCAAAGTTTATGAGTTATCTGTTAAGCAGATTTGTGGTAGTTGTTCATTTTGTCTTAGGGAATTTAAAAATGAAGTGTTATTATTAAAACTGAGACAAGGTATACAATGTTAAGCAATATTTTTTTTAAATACAGACTTTATTTTACCTTCCTATAGTTAGAAAACTGAACCAATAAAACTCTAAGTAGATTTTATTGAAGAATAACACAAAGTCTTAGACATCTTTTCTTTAAATCACAAATGATTCTCTACCAAATAATTAAAGACACCATTAGAAGCCACCTTCTGTTCAAAAACAGGTTACTACTTTTTCTTTAGGAGGTACTTTTATTGTGTTGGGAAAATTATACTGAGTATTCTCTGTCTAAAGTAGCAAAATAACTCCATAATTGGATTTCTTCAGAGTAATGATAACAAGATTTAAAACACAGTTGCAACACAGGAAAACTTCGTGTAAAAAGACTATTCTATGTCTTCAGCTGTCAACTAAAAGTATATTGAATTTTGCAGAGCAAATTCAAATAAAAGTGTTGAGATTAAAAGTGATAAAGCAGCAACAGTGAGATCAGAATCCCTCCAAAAATTAGATTAAATCCTCCTCAGGACCATAAAAACCTTATTATCTTGCCATGACTAGATCAATCATTGCAAGACAATTATCTTAACAAGTTAAAGTCACTTTGATATGGGAATTTTAGTCTGTATTTTTTTCTTCTGATTGGTATGAAAATAGACTGTGTATGGTCCAGGCATTCCTGAGCAGAAACTGAGACAGATACATCTGGGCTCTTATTGTGACAAATAAGCCATAAAGTCTATCCGTAAACATCAATAAAGTCCTCCTTTAAGCAACAAAAACTTACATTATATTGAACTGTGAAATAGAACACTAACTCTTGTCATTATATAGTTTAATGACTGTAGGATGAACATACTTAACATTGTTTTTGTCTCTTCACTTCTTTAACTCCAAAGTCTTTCCTGTAGCAGAAATACTGTGTTGCATTTCCATTGTGCCTATCATCAGAAAGCTCATATGCCTTATCCTGGAAATTCATGCTCATACCGTATCTCTGCAGATGACTGGTACTATTGTTGATAAATGTAGAACTGAAGATCGATGTGAGAATGGTCACAAAATTCATCAGAGCTAGAGCCACAAAGAGGGGATCCCAACATTTTAGCCTCACTAATGACGGGAGCAGGACTTTAGCCTGGTCAGGAATACTATTGGTATTCAAAGAGAAAACATACACTGCTGATCGAATAGCTTTTTAACCTTCTTTGAACTTTTTTTCCCCTTTTCTAATTTGGAATCTCATATGCCTTTATTGTTTCTGCTGGAACATGTGAAGTGTATTTTGTCCACATTTCATTACTGTGCAATAGTTTTGTGGGCATTCTTGTTACTTTGGAATGTCGCTGGCCCGGCTTTGGATTGAAAACTTACTCACTGCCTACAGATTTAATTCTAAGGCAAATCAATAGGGTTCTAGGTCAAAGAATGTGGCAGACATGGGCTTTTGTTTCAGATCACAAAAGACCCTTGGTGTAATCTTAAAAAGTGAGTGCTTTAAATTCTTTCCAAATAAAAACAGTAATTTGTATTTTGCATCTTCTGAAAGGTATGTGAAATCAAGAGTTACTTTTTAAAAGTTTTTTTTTGCTTGTTAGTTTTAGAAATTATTTCCTACTGAATGCACTTTCAGTGGGAGGAGCCTCTTAAAAATGATGGCACAGTATGGAACCAGTAAGGAAAATGGTTATAAATACTTCTTACAATGTAGAAGATAATTATGACTGTAAATGAACAAAACAATTTCTTTACACTATAAACCAGTTATCTACAAGTGAGCACTAAAGCAAAGAAGCTATTTCATTAAAGTTACAGCATAATGCAAATGAAGACGAGGTCATTCTTAATGTAAACACACTTTTCTATCAAATATGATAGAAAAATTATACCAAATTTGCAATATTATATATTTTAAAATATTTTCATCTGTGAGAGTTCATAATACAAATTATACATTCTTAAAAATCGGAATTTTACACATTTGAACTACTTCACAACAGTGGTACAAGAGACAATACTGAAATAAATGGTTTCATAGACCCATGAAGGACAGACAGCTGGTATCAGATAACCTTACATAAATAGCAAGTTTAACATTCCATACTGGTTTAACTCCCACATAGTTTTTCAAGTTTTATTAACCCAGACAACTCATAATAATTATGATAAACAGACATTGTCATCAAAAATCAGCAGAAATTTGATAAGATTAAGTACAATGCAATACATCTTCCTTGCTCACAGAGTCTGTATAATAAATTACTCCTAGGCTTCCGAATGAGGCATTGTATAATTGAGCAAAACAGATCAATTTTTAAGGATGCTTATTTAAACGCAAAACAGACTTTTTGAGAATGGTAAACTTGATTAAAATCCCTCTTTAAGTGCAAATCACAAACAACAATATCTAATACTCACAGGCCATAACAATCCTATTAATAATACAATTTATTGTTCAGATAGGTATAATTGTAAGGTCTTAACAATGTAGCAGTGGTAATCTACTTTAAAAATTAGAAACAATGAACTCCACGGTCTTCTAATGCGGCTGAAATACACACAACGGCTGAGCGGCTTGCATTTGGTTACTGAAAAACATTGCATCAGATTAAATGGTCAGGCTTTGGGTGTTTGTCACACATCATTTTCCCCATCTTTAATGGTATGTTCTGCAAATTATACTACTTCTCCTATTATGTAGATATTAAAATCAGATCCAGAAATGACTTAATAAGAATTTAGCCATCTCAGTCCTGAACACTTCTAAAATTGGTTCAATCCTCACATGCTGACGAGACTTGATTTTTTGATTTTTGGTAAAAAAATCAAAATCCTGGATAGGTACAGCATAGCAAGAGCATTACAGACTTGAGGTGTCTGGACAGGCTATGACTATCTAATACTGTAAGCAAAACTGAATTAAAAAACCCTAGTCATTCCAACTTAACTTTCAGTAAGGGACTGATTCAAATGGGAATTTTTGGCAGTCACATGCCATAGTCCTGTAATACAGAGCTCTTCACTGAAAGCAGTGACAACTGTCACTTTCTTTAAGGGAATGAGAGGGGCTATGGCTCCTTCTCCTCTTGCAGCTTTACACTGTCATCCTTTTTGCATCATTGGCAGGGGATTAGTACTCACCTTCTAATTATGCATTTAGGTTCCTTTTAAAAGGTTTTCTTGTATGTGTTTGTATGTGTGTGGCAACAGACATGAGTTTCAGTTCCCTTGAGAAGGAGCTGAATCCGAGTCTCACACACCCTGGGTACTCCAGTGCTCCGTTACTATATGCGTATACGTACATGTGAAAAGATAGCAGTAGCTTGTGTTCCTAACTCGAAAAATATTGTTATGCTCATGGTTGCCCTCTGTTTCTGAAGTCCATGGTAGATTTGGGAAGGCAAAATTTCACTCAATGTACAGCTGAAACTTGAGTGCTCTTCTTTCTTAATTTTAGTTTCAGAGAGTCCGAGGATTGGACAACAGAAGAACAAATTCCCAAAGAGAAAGAATTGAAAGCTCTTTACTTTCAGTTACAGCTTTGCAGACAGCGTCCGTGATCTGTTTTCCTTCATCACTCTATCAAACTCCAACAAAGTTTCTGCCCAGAGAAGAAACAGAACTTTCCACCAAAATCCCTTTACACTGTAACAGCGGACTGAAGAATGAGACATCTGATCTTTGAAACGGTCTTAAACTTTGGTGAGACACAAGCGTTGCAAGTGGAATATTTATTACTTTAATAACATCTATTACCGCAATGTTAATAGCCATTTTTTATGACCAATAAAGTACTTACTAGCAGCTCTATGACTGCACAGTTGAATTATGAAAGAATGAGCTTTGAGTTAGGCATTTTAATGTAGTTTATATTCCTGCACAAGTAAACCAGGTTTGGGAGTCAAGGTGTTTTCACTCAAAGTTCACTTAGTCTCCACTGAAAGTCTTGAAAATAGTCAGTCTATAATTTATTACAGTCTTTGCAGCACAAAATAAGATTCCCTGTATGGTTTAAATGTTTCCATGGTGTTGGAGTCTGTTTCGGGGAAGGTGAATGAAATTTCAGGAAATAGGAGCAAATCTAACCTGCTTTGCTCGTTGCCACTTCGAGGCAGTGGTTTCCAGCTCCGTGCTCCGCTGCTCCAGTGCTCCGAGGCTGGCTGCAGGCCGGCTCACATGGCTCCACTACTTCACTGCGAAGAAGGCTGAACTCAGCTTTAGCAAAAATAGAAATTCAGCTGCTGGCTATTGCAGGAAAAGTGGATGGATAAATTCAGCAAGCTAAGTGGTCTAACAAATTCTGTTTTGCAGCTCTGTGACAGGATTGGTAACCTCATCTAGGGGATGGGACACTGTGTGAGAAAAGGGTAACAGTTTAACAAATATTAGAAACTATTTAATCTTATGGTTAAATGATTGTACATCATTGCACTTGAGCACACAAAAGCTTTTCCTGTGTTCTGGAAGTATGGCCTTTGACTTGCATCCCCATTTTCCTCACTGTCTCCATCATCTCCCCTTGCCATCTGTCCAGTTTTGCTCTGCGTGGCATTGGACAACGATGGCAATAATTAAAGTAATTTATTAGCTAACTTAAGTGAAGTTAACATGAACACAAACTGTGTATCAAACACTGCTGAAGAAACAAGAGGCTAGATTTTAAAGCACAAGTCATTAAGCTCTCTGCTTCATATTTTGCTTCCACAGTCCATATATTTTCACACATTGAAGCTGAACACTACAAAGAAATGTCAGTTAGCTCAGTTATTAATAGGTAAATCACTTCTATCTACATCATGATGTTGCTTCATCACCAGCATCATCACTAGCAATCCTGTCGAGCTAGGAATGCATCTCTCTGAAAAGGCTCTAAATGGCCTGCTGGTTCCTATCTTAGAGAAATGTGAGCCAGAGACTCGTATCCTATAATGTCATAGAGCAGCATTCCCCAGTAGCCTGTCGTACGAGGGTATCCAATCGTCGTCGTTTTTCTGCGTAGGAAATGTTGGTGTGCATGCGTGTGCTCATGCAATATACAATGCTCTGTATGGTTTTTCGATGCTTTTCCTAGTACGCGCTCACTCTGATGGAGAGACAGCCGTTTGAAAGCGCTATGAAAAGTCGTTTGGTTGTAAGTCTTTGCTGAATCAACGAATCATTTTGTTTTACAGTAGCACCTAAACTGTGTTTGGCAACATCCAATAAATCCTGATGTTTGCAGTCTAGAAATAAAAGGAGAGGAGCAGAATAAAATGTTACCTATATTTCAATGTTTTTATATTGGCTTTATTGGAGAGAAACTTAGAGGAACAGAAATTAGCCAATTTCAGGCAGCTGACTCAGTGTACCAAGTACAAAGGGGAAAAAAAAAATAGAGGAGCTGAAGCTGGGAGCAGATTGGGTTTTGAAATTAGAAGAGGCAAATAGTAGCAAGGTGCAAATTTATGAAGATTGCTGAGGAAAGATCTATAATTTTGACTTTGATAAGGTAGAAAGGAGATATCCAACATCTGGGGTGACATAGGCAGATAATGTGCAATTTAGCAACCATGTCTTTTCTATGAGACAAAGATAAATGTGAGTATGCTGGAAAAGCTAGAGAAAAGGAAGTTAAAACATTCAATATATGAGATCCCTGATGAAATATTTTGGTTAAAATTTCATTAAAAATAAATTTAATTTCATGCAGATCAGAGGATTGCTTTGTAATTTAGGAAGGAACAGCACTGCATACTGGAGTGCATAGTCCACTGCTCTGAGCCTGTAAGCTGCTATTAACAGAGCAAGTAATTAAAATATTTAGATTAGTGTCAGACAGGGATTACAACAGGAAACTTTAAACTAGGACTAATTTTGACAGTTAAATGAAGGTTTTAGTAATTTTTTTGTGAACTTGAGGTTGACTTCAGTTTCCAGTATGATTTGTCTCATATAAGGTTCAAGGTTGAAATCAAAATAGGTAATATAATCACTCAATGTATTAATATACAATGAAAGTTTTCACCTGGGCATGAAACCACAAAGAAGCAAAACCAGAAAACTCTTGATTATATGTTTGCAGTTGATTTCTAGTGTACATGTGTTTTATGTAATATTTTATGCTGAATCTGGCTAACCTGACTGTCTGTCATAGCTTGTGTTAATCTAAACTTTTGCCAAGACAGTTTCGGCCTTGGCTGTCTAGGATGTTACATTTGTGATTTTGACCCATTTTCCCTAAAATGTCCTTTATGCCGCTCACCATATGCAAAACAACAATATTAAAACATAATCTAAGCAAAATTTCTCTTTTTATTGAATTTCTAAAATAAATCATACCTCTATTTTATTCTCACTATTTTAGTGACAAATGCTCAGCTCAAAAGCTTGTTCTTAAAACGCCATAGGAAAAATAAATATATTTGTGGATTCTTTGATGAATCACATTTTGAAGGAAATGAAACATCAAAAGTTACATTTAGGTAATATGTCTCATTAAGCTTCTTCTAAAAACAGAGACATGAAAATTCAAAATTAATGCAGAAAATCCATATATGAAAAGAAAGACTTGTCAGATTTAATTTACATTTTTTAGGCAATTCTTTGAATTAGAACTTTAATGTAATATCTTGCATATGAATATATGGCTTGTGTTTAATTCCATTTGTAATTTCCATTGAAGTGTGTAACTAATTATTTTTTTAAAATCTCTGTGAATCATGTACATACATACTTGGGATTGGGGAAATGTATACTGAGTTTTCCTACGTTTACAAATTACAAGTTTAGATATATATTCTTAGTATGTGAATGATATATATTCGCTATTCCTTATGATGCTACATGAGGAGGAGGCCATCTGGGCACTGAGCGTGCCATTGCTGTGCAGCCCCTCTCCATGCTGCTGAGCTGTCCCACGCATCTGGGTCTGGCCCGAGCATCCCTGATGGGTCTCCGTCTTGGGGGGTCACCAGAGAGTGTGCATGAGGTTGCTCAACCACACACTGCTGTTTACTCTCAATAACTATGTCACGAGACTTCTTTAGAGGAAGATGAGACGAGAATAAAATTCAGTCTAGCATATAAGAGACAACTGCATATCCCAAAAATTCTTGCTGGATTTCATACAGCTATTTATAAGAACTGAGGGTTTCTTGT
The DNA here is from genome assembly GCF_964289735.1 of Phaethon aethereus. NCBI lineage: Eukaryota > Metazoa > Chordata > Aves > Phaethontiformes > Phaethontidae > Phaethon > Phaethon aethereus. The sequence continues at coordinate 14,062,537 of NC_138589.1, read as the reverse complement.
CAAAGTATTGACAACTGTGAGGCCTGCTGTGGATGATTAATTTCTAACACCTAATTTGTTTTTAAAGGAAAAAGGTGCTGCCTCATTAAAGCATATGGAACATATAAAAGAAAAACTGAAGGGAGAAAAAAGGCCAGTGGCATGGAAATGTGATATCCACAAAAAGTGCCTAATTACAAGCAGGTTAGCCAGAGAAATGGCCAAGCTAAACAACTACTTATATTGTTGGGGTTGCTTGAGGGCTATGCTGGCAGCAGCTCTGTTTGCAGTAGGGCAGTATTAGGGGAGCTGTTACCATCCTCCTGCTTTTGTTAGATCAGCTCTTTTGCTGGGTTTGTCCCTACTTTTTTTTTTTTTATGGACTGAACATTTTCTATATATTTCCCTTTCCATTTTCTATAGGAAGTTTAGTGGATAAAAAGGCTTTGTGGGGTCCTGAAACCCTGAGGCTTCTAGAACATTACTTTCTTTGGTATTTGGAGTGTGATACAAGACCAACCTTGCCTGTCAGTAATCTGCTCTTGATAGACACAAGAAATACTGGCAAGAGGCACCTACATAAAGCCAATACAAAACAGATCAAGACATCAGTGAAGTGGCAAAACACTCATTTTAGAAGCCTAACTTCTGGCTTTTAGGTTGGTGATCTCAGGCAGAGCAGAGCGTAGAGGCGGGTGGATACTCCAGCTTTTACACCCCCTTTGTGCTCAGAGCCTGCTGAGAGGCAGCACTGACTCAGGCTTTGTGGTTCACGCAACACCAACTAGATGTTATAGCAGCGTTTGGGTCAGATCTTAAGCAGGGAATGATTATGATTCTAGGTGAGACACTGATTTCATACTTGTCACGTCCTCAGAAACAGATATGGGGAAGAAAAGCTTGCGAACTGGTACTTGGGAAAATCAGGACCCCACTCCATTCAAAAACACTGCAATTATTCTCTGCAGAGTTGTGGTTGGCTGTTACCTGTTCCATACCAATGTCAGTGGATTTGCTTCTCATTTATTTAACAAAATAAACTATGATTTCATCACATGTCTTTCTATAGACTCTCACAAGAAAGAAGTTGGCATCACAACCCAAGGAAAAGCAAACGCCGCATCTGCCCAGTAGCCCTCACTGGGTGGGCGTCCCCAACAGCTAAAAAAACATTACACCCTCCAATCCAGCTGCCACTTTATTAGTTTTCCTGTGTAGTATGCAAAGATGGCACAAAGATTGGGGAACTGTAATTGTTGGAATAAACTGACCAAATTCAGTTTTGACTGAACTTCTGAGCTTCCTTATTTTCCTTGTAACTTATGGAATGTATCAATAAGAAATATTTACATTGACCCCACATAAAATCCTGCTTTTTGCTTTCCATAAAACACCATTGTAGTACAGAAAATACTGAAGATACTGCGGTATTGTCTTATTGATCTGCCACGACCCGTGGCGTTTGAAGAATGTTCACTCTTACAGTAGTTTTTCTATAATATGTACCTATGCATGCAATGGTGGTGTTGGTGTTACATTCATATACTACCTTGGATGATTCATTATTCTTATTTCCTAGGTTTTTTGTAGTAACAGCAAACTGCATAATAACACTGGTAACACAGCACTTGATCCCACTTCTGCTTACTTCAGTGTCCTCTAATTTTTGTATAAAGGTATAAAATTATAATAATAATTTTTATATTTATTTATAATTATAATTATAATAAGGTATAAAAATACAATTCCTAAGCATTCACTTCACACATAGACAGCTAACTAATAGTCTTTATATTTATCAATGTCACAAATTATGAATTTCACGTCATGTAGTTTTCTGTATAATAATTTTGCAAATTATATGACGATTGTTGAAAATTAAAAATAAGTCTGTGAAGGTGTTACTTGAAAGTGAGCACGAGATAAATCAGCTCCTCCTCTCTCATTAGCTGAAACCTAGTTTAATGTACTCACATTATGAATATTTTAGAAACTGACTTTTGTTTCAATCATCCTGCACACCACAAGCAAACTATTGCTTATACCCCTTCAGTGAGTTGGTTTTGCAGTACGTTGCCCAAATCTCATTTCATTTGGACAGAGTTGTGTGAATTGCCGATGGTGTCATAATGTCTTTTTACTTATTTTTAAGGTCAGTGTTGATGATCTTGAAAACTTATTAGTATTGATATCATATGATGTTCACTTGCTTGTCCCATAATTGCTGTTAATTGCTTTTTTGCTTTAGCTAGTGGCAAAAATGTTCTATGTGAAGGGGTCGGATAAGACCATTGGCACAATGTTTATTAATTATAATTTTTATTGGTAATTATTCACTTTTTCAGGTTACTTTTCTCTTGTATCCTGGAAATTTAGTGGCTACTTGAAACAAGATTTCATCTTGATAGTTGTAGCCCATTATTGTCTATTAGCCATGTCATCTTCAGAACTTCGGAGATGAATATACGTAGTGGTGGGTTTTAGTTAGTTGGTATGATTTTCATGAAAACTCAGTAAAACTCAGCTGAATACATAACTGTATGTAAGTTTACTTAACTGTTTTAAACAAGCAATTGGCAGTAAATCCTAGAATCCCTATTATGTGTGAGATTTGCCTTCTATTGGATACACAGATGCTCCAAGTATCGTAGAAGAAAATAGAAAGCCACTGATTAATCGTTCAAAAGATAGGACCTTGGTCTTTTATGCTTTATCTTATCTGAATACTAGTGAGTAAACCAAATCAGATTAAAAGAGGAATGTTTGTCTCTTATCCCTTAGACTTGGTGAAATCTGGGCTTATCTGCCGATTGTCAGCTATATTTGTGCTTCAAAACCCAAACATCTGTTTTCAGGCAGTGTTTTCTTTTTTATTAACCTCCATCACAGCCCGGCATCTGTGTGGTAATTCTGTATCAGTATTCTACAGATTTTAAACATACAACAGAGATCAATCTAATGGCAAGGTTGTGTGGTCACCTTTGAATATGAGGGGGAAAACCAGATAAAGCAAGAATGGCTTAGTTTAAAACTCAGTTCTATTCCATTTTATTTCCCTGCAGGCTTTTTCATTTCTAGTGGAAACTTCTCCTTCTGACATCTTCATGAGAAATTGTGGGTGCATCGTCATGGTACTATGAACGTTCAAACAATTTTTATTGAAAAACAGTAAGTCTAATTCACGTGAACATGAAATGATAAACGAAGTCTTATACTACAGTATCCCACAGGGGCAAGTACTAACAGAAAAAACAAACTTAATTTCTGTGATTATGTAATATTTATTTCTGAAGGAGAAGACAGAGATGTCAAAAACATAAGCCAAAGTAGACAATGTTGCTTACCTGAATTAACTGGATTTGAAACACAACCAGCATTGAAACCGAGGTAAAGTTTGTAAGTTTATCCTCTATGGTAGTAACATATAAAATAAGTGCTCTCTTTGTTAAACTACTTATTATTTTGCTCAAAAAATTTTGCTTATCTTTCTGCAGATTAATTATGAGCAATTATTAATAATTAATTTTTATTTTTTTAGGAAATTTTTCTTTTTGTTTCAAGTTAGAATAGTGAACACATTTATGAGCTCTTCCTTCTTAGTATTTTAAAAATCTATTTTAAAAACCATCATGATTTTATGCAAAACTAGCTGCTTTAATTGCTTGTAGTGTTCAGGATGCCCTTTGCATGTTTCCAGTGGTTACAATGTTAGTAAAATTAAGCTCAGTAATTTGCAGATGTTGAAATAGTGTTTATACATGACTTCACAGTATGATGCCAGTATTTTCATCGTGGGTTTCCAGCTCAGAGAAAACATAAGTATCTTTTCAAAACTTCAGATGTGTGTTGCGAATGAGTGGTTTAGGCTGTTCAAAGAATCACCACCAGAGGTATCAAAAAGCAAATTATTTAATATAAATTTGTAAAAGTGCAACAACAGAATTCGATGGCAAGGTTCACTCTATTACTTACTTAACATGAAAAAGGTATACCAAGAGAAACCAAGTTACAATTAGATTTGAATGATTTACTCGTGGATTGAATTGGGTTAATGTGGCTTATATGTATATTGAGGAAAGAAAGTAGGGGAGACCCTCCCATTGAGTCACGAGGTTCAGAGTGGGCCGAAAGTCTCCGACTTGGTCAACAGTTTATGACTAATGTTAGGTAAGGAAAGTAAGGGAATGCCCTCCCGTTGAGTCACAAGGCTCAGAGTGGACCCCCTTGCTTTCTAAACTCCTTCTCAGAGAGGAGTCTAGGTGTGGCTGAATCCTCTCCTAGTCCCAGACTTGGGATAAAGGGATAGGGTATTGGGGATTCTGGTGTGATGCTTGGTGTAACTTTAAAATGATGGCAATCAAATTCATTACCACTATTGAGATAAATCACAATACCAAATCATACATAACTTAGTAACGTAATTAACCTGAAACTTATTAAAATTAATGATATTGAGATAAATCACAGTATTAAATCATAGTAACATACCAAGAACAGACACATAAAGAGCTATAGAAAAAAGAGATAGATATGTACAAAAGTACCTTTAAATATCCCCCCAAAATTCAGTCGAATACTCACATTGAATGCTTTGCATTGCTTAACGGGTCATCAGCTGAGCCTCTGAGTTGATCGCAAACTTGAGGGTTCACAGACTCTGAGAGTGTCCCACTCAGAGGGAGGTGCTGCTTGCAGCCCGCTGCGGTCCAGGAGAGCTCAAAGGGTCTCACTTGGGACGACTATTTATAGCACTGGGAGATGATTGACTTTAGGCATCAATAAATTTCCATCCTCACCTCAAAAGCATTTGTTGGTAATTGCTAGGATTCTTGAAATCCCAGTGACGCTGGTACTGATCCACCCGAATCACAGCTAGATATTTTCCAAGGCTGTCTGGGGATGGTGAGTTACTCCCAAGAGTAACTCTACGCAAGAGTAGTTGGTACAGTCAAGGGGCCTTTAACCACCGAACTCTCTGCTCCAAGGCCAAGGCTTATCGAGCCAAGGAGGAGGGGGAAGAAATGTACCACCACAGTGTGTCACTGACGCTTGTGGTCAGATCCATGTTTAGGCAACCAGTGTAAATGGTCTGTACACTGAAATGTTAATCACAAAAAACTCTCCTGGATTTAAGTGCAGAGGAGAGGCTTAGGAGAGAAAGACTTCTTAACATTCTTCATCACAATTGCTCTCTTCTCCAAATCATGTTAAACTGTATACCAAAATATCAAATGCACTTATTTTGAGTGGTATTAGAGTGGAGTTGCATGTTGTTCCTTTTCATGCCTGTTTAATTAAATGTCTGAAGAAAAGTCAAACATTTGAATTGATATATGTGGGTGAAAAGTTTTCACTTGTTTAGATCCTCAATGTGGCTTCAAAAGTATTCTAATAATTTCCGTGGTGTTTAACTAGGGGTAATTCTGGCAAACAGCCATTGCACACAGTACTTCAGCCTTCAGGCAGCAGCAAATAGGAGTGTTTTATGGGTAATTTCTTACTTCTACCTGCTGTTACCAAAATGATCCATTTCTTTAAAGCTGAAGTCACATCAGATGGTATTGTGTTCGCACTTCAATACATTGTCACACTCAGTAACAAGTTACCCACTGGAACATGACAGCCATGCTGTCATGAAAGGAACCCCACACTGCTTTCCCAACCACATGTGAAATTGCACAAAGGGTGACGTCTCTGCTGCCTGTAGGTGAGTACAGAGAGCAGTTCTGAAAAAACACAGCACGTTTTCCAAGCTGAAGCAGGTGACAGAGAAAGATTATTGCATAACTTTTGCTGCAGAGGAAGTGGTTTCTTACGTTTTTATGCTATATGACACCTAAAGTCCAGGGAACTACTTGCACTATACGTTAATTCTTGTTATACAAGATTAGAAGAGTATTAACCTGAAAGCACTTTTTGCTGTCATTGCACATAGTAATAACTGCACATTATTCCTGGAACTGGAGAAACACACCAGGGGAATTGGAGCCTATGCTACCTGCCTAAACCAGCAAGAGCAGAGCATCTACGTGTAAAGATGTCCAGTGAACAGGGTATGTGCATCTTGAAAGAGTTTGAGGAGCAACATATTTAATTACAGAGGTTCCAGCCAGAGTTACTATGGCAGCAAATGCATAGCTAAGTAGTCTATGGTTATCTGTGGAGAGAGTAATGCTGCAGTCCTCTTACAGCAGTGGGATCAGAATGGCATCTAATCTATATGCTTAGGAAGTGGTATAGAAAACTGTAGCTCAGATACGAGCATCATTTCATATGTGCACAAAATTTTATTCCCTTTATTTAGGGGAAGCTAATGTTATTGAGGATGTAGATGAATGGTTTGACTACAAGCCATTAATATTGACACCATCTCTGGCAAATGCCTCTCATTCCCACCATTGTCCTCTGCCCCTCCAAGTAAGCACACAGAGGATTATTTTTTCAGCAATAATTATATGGTTTGCAAATTGAAGTCAAACCTCTGAAAGGTTTGATGATAGCAAAACCAGACTCCAGACTGTGCAGCAGAACTACAATGAAGCAATATACAAAGCCAGCCTAGGCATTGGCTAATCTGTGTTATATGTGCTTTTTAATGTCTTTTCAAACTAATGGCATTATTTATAAAAAGAGAGAAAGATGTGACCCCCCCCAGTGCCATAAAACTTTGATCCACTCTATAAAAAAGATACAATGATAAAGAAACTTGGAAATTTTAAGAGAAGTTATGAAAGGAGGAGTTTTTACATTTTAAATATGAAAATCATACAGGACACATTTTATTCTGCTGAATATTGTCTACAGTAACTTTCATTACTGCTATCCAGCATCCAATTTGTCATCTCTAATCAGGCATCTTTATTTTATATTTTTTTGCATGCTCAATAACCTTTTGAATTACTCTCACTCGATGAAGAATGTCATGCCCTTTAAGACACTTTTCTTATGCGGAGAACAACTTCTCAAGCAAGTTTTCCAAAATTGTGAAAGCCTCCTGATAGCAGTAATTTTAAAGAATGACAGTATAGGTGGAATATTCCTGTCTTTTTTCATTTCCTTTTAGCCATGTGTTACATAATGTCTTTTTATTATATTCGAATCTTTCATTTTTGAAACTAACTGCACATGAAATCCTAGGCTTCTCAAGCTACTTTTACTGTTTGGACTCGAAGCAAAGCAATTTTTCCTGCATCATTTCTTCTTTGTTATCTTGTCTTTCTATCAGACTCTCCATTAGTTCAATTATAGGACTGCTACGATTTTTACTGCTACTATTATGTATGGACTATTAAATCATTTACTATTCTCCAGAACATATTTGTGTATAAAGGTCTAATTTTGAAAGGTTGAAAACTCATCTCAACATTATCACACTGGTAATCAAAGAAGTAATTGCACAAAATAATCCAGAATAAGATGCACAGTAATTCAGCTTTAGGGATGCAATCTATTTGCGGTTATAAAAGATAATATTTGTTTATATGGTTGGTTATTTTTCTTCCTGTGATTACCTTAAGATTCTCAATGTGAAAATAAAGAGTATTCCTAGCATAATATGAGCTAGTGCTGTAAAGTCCATATCATATTAGCCATCAGGTAGTTTAATTGATATGCTTTAATAAATAGTAACTTGGCCAAATTATGAGTTTTTGAGCTATGCACCAATGTATTTGACGCAGTCTAGCACTCGGTCCACAGGGTAGTAGTAAATTAATAACTGCTGCAAATGTATCCCTAAGCAGAGTGAACTGGACCCAGTGCATATTCAGGAAACCTCTCCTCCCTCCTTGCCACAGCACTCTTGCAGATGTCTGCAAGGAATCAGTGGAGATTTGAATTTCTTAATCTTAACCTTTTCTCTCCCATCTGTTGCAGTGCAGAGTGTTCCTAGCCATAGTGCTTACTGCTAAAATCCGTCAGGTGTTGCACGCTTTGCAAAAGGCTTCGTGTAAACAACAGGGTAGATCATTATCACGTTAATATTAATTGTTCTGTTGTGGTACAAATACAGCACTATTGACTTTTTTGCTCTTCCAATGAAGACATGAAGTGGGTGGAATTAACTGTCTGTAAGCAGAAAAACTCCCAATGAGGTCAAAATTTCTTAAAGAACTGAGAGGTTATGGAATATGTTTGAGTCAAACTGATGCATGGAAAGAGTGATTCCAGTTATACTCTGCAAGTGAAATATATTAAATTTGTATCCTAGCAAGCTTGCATAGTGCATTGTAAACTTGGGTATAATGTGGTTGTTGATTTGCATGATTTGGGCAATATTCATTGTAAACAGTATGTGTAATTCTTTGATGTATTTGCTTATTTTATTCTTTTTCAGTTCATAAATCTCCAGCAGAACATAGTGAAGTGGTAATCTGATGCTCAGATTTCATTCGTGCACTTCAGGTAAAAAAAGTTTACCCTGCATGGGCATATTCCTGTCTGCTTCAAGAGCAGCAAGGAGCAGAAGTACTGCAGGTCGGAAGCTAGTACCTTGTAACACTATGAAAATTAAAGAACAAACTTAAATGGAATATAAACATTGTCCATAATACAGGGTAAGATATAAGGTATTGCATTATACTAAGCTGTTAAGCATAATTCAAGGTAATATCTTTAGCTGTATGAGGTGGTTTAGACTTGCTGTATCATAACAAATAAAACAAAGGAGCTCTGTCAAGCAGTGTATATTGACTTAACGGCTTGTATAAGTTCTACTTAAATCATCAAGTGAAGTAAAAGACTAGCTGTTATGGCTTTTACACATTTCTTCTTTATTCTGCATCTTTGCAGTGCAATGTGACCCCACTGCTCAAATGCACACTGTTTCAGAAATAATCAGGCCCTAAACTACAAGAAACTTACATGTTGTAATTGTATCACTTTTAAGTTAGACAAATGTTGTTTCCTCAAAGAAAGTCTTCTACTTCAGTTGTGGCATTAGACACTGCAATTTTGTTCTTGTGTTTATTAAAGACACAGACAATTTTTTCATATGTAAAGACTGTGTAAAACATGACCAAATTCTGCTCTTGGATGTCTATACATTTTAGCTTTCTATTGATGAAAATAGTGTGGAAAGTGTATAAATGCCATGAGACCCTCTAGGAAATACACTGATGTCATAGGCATAAGAGTCGGTCAAAAACGGATGAGCATAAATAGTGGCTTGGATGTTAATGTATTTGTTGGGCTAAAACATAAATGTAGTTTCACTGCTTATAAACCTGCAGTTGTTGCAGCCTTGTATTGCATAATCTTGAATCCATACTTCAAGGATGAAATTCTGTCATTTATGCCATTGATTTCTGTGGGCTTGTAGCTTCTCCAAAGACAGATAATGTTGGAACAAAATGGTGATGTTAAACAGTAAAGTGTCATCACTAAGAGGGTTTGCTCATAAAGGTCAACTAAGAATATGTCACCCCTCTTTGATTAGTAGCCTATGGTGTTAGTAGATATTGATTACATTTAAGAGCCTGAGGGTAAGAGGCAATTTAAATTATCTTCAAGCAACCATACAAGAAATAAAAAACAAAGTTCATTTGAAAGTAGATGCTAACAGGGGCCATTGCTGTGAATCCAGTTTGAGGAAGGGAAGATTGCTAGAAGAGATTAACCCATGTTGTAGAAACTGATTGTAAGCACTGGTGGAGGTATCATGAAGACAATAGTTGCCTACTATCTGTTCTACTCTGCCTGTGGTATCAATTATAAGTGTGACTATCCAGCATTTTCCCATTTTACCACCCAAATTCAGATCAGTGTGGTCCTTAGCTTTTGACATATGAATTAATAAATACTCTTGCTTCAAGTACTGTAGGGAAAAAACAATACCCACACCACCCTATCAAATGCTTTTTCAAAGACTTAGGCAACTTATCACTAATTATGTTTTATTTATGGTAATAGAAATTTATCATTCTGGAGTTCATGTACAATAATGATCTGCACACATCAGATTTTGTGTTACTCATTTAAATGTATCAGTTTCAAATTTAGGGGCTTCTTTGTATAAGATTTACAGATGTTTAGCAAATACTGTACAGCATAATTAAATAGGGAGAAGCTGGATCTTTATTAACAGAAGACAAAGCTGTGCTATTAAAACAGTGGTGAAATATTGCTTCCCCATTCTAACAACCTCTATTTGCAATTCCATGCTAGTAAGTATGTAAGTCAAGGGAAAAGCTATTTTTGTCCAGATTGCAGAGTGGGAAAGTCTTATGCACTTTTAACACTTCTATTTGCAGAGAGTCATCTAAAATCTTCTGCTGTTCTGTCAATATAGAGAGATCTGCTATTTCTAAATAGTTGTATACATCATGTTAAGCTCATAACTGTCTTTTAGTGAAGGTATGCATTTTTCAACATTTATTTCCATTAAGAATCACACACAGTCTGTATCATTACAATATTTGAAAGAAAACTCTCTCAGTCTTTCTGTTTTATAACCTCATGGTATTTCACAACTGCAGTACTGATGTATTAGGCATCAGTGTTTGGAATTTGTCAGAAAAATAAACAAACCTGCACGGGGATGAAATACGGGGTTGCCTGAATGGAAAGAGCAGTATGCGACCATGGGACGTGTGCAGGCCATCTATGGTCATACACAGGTGGTCCTGAAACTCCCCAGACAGGTCACATTCATATGCATACGCCGCTTCTCACAATATGCATGTTATTATATTTTAGCACTGGGTTTGACTATTAAGCACATTAAAAGGGAGCTTTTATGCCAGTAATGCCATCTTTGTGGTCATAATCAGCTTATTTAATTGGCTTGAGTTCTCCCACCCCAAAACAATAATTCACATGAGCAGAAGTAGTAAGATTTTGTACTTTTCTGAGTGTAAAACTTAGCCTGGCTGATACAATTTGTTACGGTTTTTTAAAGATTACTGCTGATGTTTTGGAGATACAAATATTGTATGTATCACAGAATCATTACGGTTGGAAAAGACCTTTAAGGTCAGCAAGTCCAATCATCAACCCAAAACCACCATGCCCACTAAACTGTAGATGTAGATGCATGTAGATGCAACTTCCCTGATACTTTAAGATAGTATTTGGGAAAGGAAATCATGCTTTGCATCTTACTTTAACGATAAATTTTATGTCTCATTTAGAGGTCCTCCATGACCAAAATTGTGCCCTATGAACTGATTTTGTAGCAGTAAGTTTAGTGCAGAGAGCACCATGAAAGTTCCTCAGTGCTATGTAGTTTATTCTTTCACAGTAACAGCTGAATTCCTATTCAGCTTTGTCAAATACATCAACCAGTAATTGTCCACACACAAAAAGTTCTCTAATAAAATTTAGACAGCAGCTGGATACATTTTGGGGTTTTAATTGTTTTATAAATAAAATACAAATGTATCCACATACAAGCTAAACAAAGGGATGATATACAAATTGTCCCCGATGCAGCTCAGTATTATTTTTTAAAATGAACACAAGGGCACTGGTTTGAAAACCAGCAGTTTTGGGAAAGTATTCATATTAATTACACAAAACAAATGGCAGACAGTTTGAAAGCACAGCCACATTCTTATGCCTTCATAAAAAGTACAAACTCATGAATTATTTTGTGTTACCTCTTAAATATTTGCTCTATCCAGCTGAGAAAGACAGTGATAATATGATAGGACACTGAATTTCTATTAATTACTAAAAATGTTTTGTGTATTTGTCTCATGAATTAAACATTTTTATTTAGATTCTGATTATTTTTCCACCTTTCATTACTAATGTACTATCAAATCATTCTCTCTCAAAAAAAGCAAGACTGATAAACATTTAACATCAAGAAGGTGTATTTACTTATTTATGAATTTTTGAGCATAGAGGTAATGAGACTACTGACAAATTTCATGTTTCATTGACAAGTTACTTTGAATTTCAGAATATACAAGGATTTAAAACAACAATTTATTCCAAAGTGTTTTGGCATGCCAAAGAAAAATGAATCGCGCGTAAGTATTAATAGTATTTCTGATCTGTCAGTTCTGCTTTATCTGCTGCTCCAGTGATTTAAGTTGGGATAGATTAGTTTTGTTTTAATTTTTAAGTATTTCCTCTGAAGTAATGAATCACATCCACATGTACCAATACCTATTCACATGCTGTGATCAAAGGTGATACACCGAGCAACCCGATCTAGTTGAAGATGTCCCTGCTAAGTGAAGGGGGGTTAGACTAGATGTTGGAGGTCACTTCCAACCCAAACTATTCTACGATTATATGACTCTATAACACACCACATAATAAAGTCCTGCAGTGATATTTACCTAAGGATACCTTAATAGAGAGTGATAGATTTTCTGATCCATTACCAGAAAAGGCTGCAAATGTGCTAGGCGGTTTTAACATCAGCACTGTTTTTCCATGCCATACTTCTGCCTGATGTATTTTCATGATCAGGAGATGATAGTGATGATATTCTAATCAAAAACAGATTGTTCGTTAAATACTATCCTGTAATCGCACTGAAAAAATATGTGTAAATGTCAACAAAATTATGAATTCTTTGATTAATAGAAACCAGATGAATTCCACTAGGAAGCGTTGAAAATGAGGCTTTTTTTTCTTTTTTGCATATAAGTCACTTAAGACAGTAATTCAGAAGTTTCTCACAAAAGATCACTCCACTTTACAAGCTGCTGAATGAGCCAAAAGAATAGCATAGATTATACCGAAGGATAATTAGGCATTTCACACAAGAAAATTAATATTGAAAAGCATAGAATAAAAGGCAGTAGATGGCAAGGCAACTGGAATTTGTTTGAGTCAATAAAGCTGGAGAGCCATTTCTGGATGTCTTAAGTTGCAGAATTTTGCAATATACCAGAAGTTTTATTGATTCCACACCATCCACTATGATAGGTATTAAATTTCAGGAATTTATTGTTATTAATTAAGAAATGAAATTTCTTCTCACAGCGAGTGGTGGTTGACTGCCTCTGTTTCATGATGATACTGTCTGACTATAACAAGTCTTATTTGGGAAACTTGCTCTGTTACCCTATATGGTTTGGCAATGTGGGATGAACGGTGCAGAGGAAAGGCACATCAAGTGGCACAAGCAAGACGGCCATGAAATGGGAAATGATTGGATATTAAATATAAGAATTTGGATAGCTCTTGTCCAGGACGGTAGGTCAACTCAGCATTTCAACTCTTCCATTTACACTGCAGGTAATAACAGAAAATAATGGGAAATATTTTTGGGGAGTTCACAGTGAGGAAAAAATCCTGATTTCAAAAGAATTTTGGATTTTCCTTTTATTAATTACACCTCCTCTCCAACCACCCCTGAGTCAAAGTTACTGTACAAAACTATGGGGTTTTTTCCATCTGTGCAGTGTTAGGATCATGCTTCAGGCTCAGTTACTCTAAAGAAAGCAAAGGCTTATTGCGAAGATTAGCAGCCTTGCCTACTAATGATTATTTATATTGCATGTGGTCACAGATGACGTTTAATGGCAACTATGTTATAAGCCACTTTCAATTCCAATCTTAAAGCAGAAAGGTTCACAGAGGAAACAATTCTGATTTGTTCTCCACAGATGAAGGCCCCCAGTTCTCAGGAAGTGCCATGGGGCTTTGGGGAAATGCTGGTGTAGACGTGGGAGTTTTTTCAGCTGCCTTTTGTCTGTAGTTGGGGTACATTTTAAAAGGAAGCCTTGTGATACTAAAGAAGTAAATTAGCTGATGGTAAAGAAATACTTTGTGTCTCAAAGCACAGACAGAGTGATTCAACTCCTAAGTAACAACCACAAACTTCTAAACCTGCAAAGCTGATACAAATCTGAAGGACTGGAGATTAAACTTCAGCTTGAATAGTTTTTTTCTTATTATTTGTCTTAGTGGGGCATTTGCTATGAAGTCTGCCTCGAGAGAGCAGTTTTGGGAGAAGAGGTATCCCATCTGCAGACAGGTACTGATATATCAATTAGACAAATGTGCATGGTAGTATATTCAACAGTGTATTTATGCTGTGAATTTGTTAAATTGAGTTTGTCTCTAGACATGTTATAGTACTCCAGTAAGTATAAATTATTTCATTAGGATTGTGGAAGACCCATTGTTATCCATTTCCAAACCTTCTTCCAAAAGTGTTTATTTCTTTGCTGTTCAAATGGTGTAGAATTTTCACAGTTTCTAAATTCTAATTTTGCTTCCTTCCAATGTCACCTTCTGAAAAAAAGTTTTTCTATTTATGTTAAGCACGAGGTTAACAGTAGCTTTGATGTGTATATTCGAAGTCATCTTGTGTGAAGACAGTCTGCCAGCAATGTTTAAGGATGACGGTGTTTCATTACACGGCCTTTGAAGTAGCAGAAGTACCACGAATGGCTGTTATTGAAAATTTTCCTTGATTATTATTTTTACTGCCAGGCTTTTAGACCATACAATATCAGCTTTCTTTCGACTTTGCTTCTTAGTTCCTTTTATGGTAAAGCTTAATACTGTGAACATATGGAGCAGCTGAAAGGCTGCCAAATGTTTAAATGACAAGGTTATAAATATAGAGACAGCATGTTTTTTTTCCCCCCTTAATGTATAGTCCTGTTGGTTTGAGCCAAAGCAGACAATAAATCAGAACGTATCACTTGTTTTGCCACTAAACTTACAGATTTATAACATGTAGAGGGTACCTTAGTCTAGTAGAATGAAATAGTCACACAGAGTTTATCTAACTGTGAGGGAATATTAAGCTAACTTCCATGGAGGACGCCTATGATATTCGAAGAAAAAGTTAGCCTTTGAGTTTTGTTTTACAGAAAGTTCCTAACAAAGCTTAGTGGCTAAGGACGTCCTTTCTTCTTCCTGCTTTGGTCCTCAGCCACAGGCTATCCTCATTCACTGACCTGCTCCTTTGGGTGGAGAGGAACTGCCTTCTGCTTTGCCTCTTTCTCTGCAAGTGAGAAGGATGGTCTGTGTGCCTGAAAATAGAGGCTTCATCACTGTGCCCTGTACTTTCTCCTGAGCAGCCAATCCCTCCTTGCTCTAGCCTGGTGGCCTCTTGCAGCTATTGTTGTTTTCCCAAAGCACATGAGGAAACATGACTAGTATCTGTTACGCTGCTTGGACACTCAAGCATTTTGTTATGGGAGGAATTAAATTGTTGTTTGTGTGAGTGTTATAGAAAGCAAGGCAGTGCAAGGTACCTTGCATGTGGAAGGAAAGGGAAAGTGCTTATGAAAGCCTTTTTTTTTTGCAGTAATTCTGATAGGAGATATTTAAAACGTGGAAAGCAAAAGCTTTTGCATACTAAGATCTTGTATACGCTATCTGCACTTTCGCTCTCTTAATGCACTGTTATTTTTTATTATCCAGGTTTTGTGGTTATGTTTAGCAAGAAGCTTTTGAATGCAAAGCTCTTGTATTTTATCAGCAGGATGAGTTAGAAGTATATAAAGAAGTTTTGCGTTTCTGTTTTCCACTAGAAGCAAATGCTTTTTCTCAGCCATCCACCACTAGAAGTGAGCTACCCTACACCAGAAATATAGATATGACAGAATCAGCACTCCTAAAAATAACAATTTGGATTATTTGCAAACAGATGGCTAGAAACACAAACACTTTATCTTACAATCATCACTTATCCCTTTGGCTGCCAATACTCCACTGCACATGCCTTTGTTGCTATATGCTAATAGTATGAATTGAAAGGACTTGGAACGTCAGCCCCTACCTGCTGCACTCAGCAAGCAAAGTGCCAGCTGGGCTATTCGGGGAAAAAAATAGCTTTGCAGTTAAAGCATTTGGTTTGGGCTCTGGAGACTTGTGTTCGAACCATGGTTCTGCCATAGATTTCCTGTGTGACCTTGAACAGATAACACTCTTGTAATCTCAGCTGCCCATCTGTTAACATAGGAACGGTAATTATGATGGTAATGAATTTTGCCTTACAACAGTTCTTAAGGTTGCAGACCCTTCATCAGAAGTGTAGCTCAAACTGTAGTCCTGAAGACAGATTCCATCTGAGAACTGGTAGTGGAGGACAAGGAGGTTTCCATAGTGTGATCCTCTTGCTTACGCTGATTGCTAAGTAGTGAAAGGAATATAGTAACCTTAAAGCTGAGCTCATTTTTCAGATGCCACACTGGGCTTCTCTGTTCTGTGTCTTGACTTGGTCATTGTACTGCTTCTTCCCTCTGGAGGCCCACTATTCCTTTTTCTTCAGTAAGTGCATCCCAGCTCAGGCTTTGGGATTTCTCTTGCAGAGAGCACCCTTATCTTCACTCTTTCCTCTGGTCTTTCCTTGCTTTCTGGGTGTTTGTGAGGATTGCCTATTTCTGTATCTGCAGCTGTTTACATGACAAAATGAACTTTTTTTAGCTGTTTAATGCATCTGAGTACTTTTGGGTCATGTGCAACCTTTGTTACAAGAGCTGCTGCTTCATGGGATCAGGAGGACTGTCGAGGACAGAGCAAAGGACACCAGGAATCAGTGCTGATAAGTGAATACTCTATAAAGATAGAGCAAAACACAGCCTGTAAGCAGTTACTCACACTGGTGATTCACACACTCACCTGTTAATGTGCCTGAATTGAACAGTCACTGGCCAGATGTCCTCTTTGGTGTGAGAGACTGATGGTCCTCCCCCTCTTCCCAACGGGAGTACTGTCTTGTATAGTTTTAGTTCTGTGCTGCCTATGTGTTAACTCTCGTTAGCTTCTGCATGCACGTGGCTAGTGCATCCTCGGCTTATCAGGCTGTGTATAACTGGCAAGACATAATGAAACCATCCTAGTTTCAAGTCACCTCTTTCTAGTTTCCTGTGAAAGGCCTTCATTATAAACATTAATTTTTGTTTTCTAAGGAGGGCTTTAGCAACATTACAGCATTTTTATCTGTGCGTATAGCTGAGCTATCACCATGGAAGTCATGTGTCTGGCATGGTCATTACGCCCCTCACCCAAGATTTCTTTAAAACTGAGTCATCTTAGAGAAGTACAAGGAGTGGAGGTAGACAGTACAGTGATTCTGGGCATGTTCTGGTTTTCAGAGGCAGATGAAGTCACAGCCTGTAGAGATGTTCACAGAGATCATGTGACACTCTCTATCGAAGTGTACTGTATGAGAGACTTTCAGAGACTTTCTCATTGTTCTCTAAATGTACTTTTCTGTGGTTGGATGCTGTACTACCATTTTATCTTCTTTTATGTATGTAAGTGAATAAAGAATTGTTCTGAGCTAAGTGTTTGCCTGCTGGATTTTAAATAGACTGGAGTTCAGTTGGGTTTTGGTTCATGAGTCAGTCAGCACTTCAGGGGGAAACTGTCTGCATATGTTTGCATCTCCTGAGTTTTGATTAGAGTTTCAGATTCAAACAAAATTGAAAGCTGAAAGGAGAACCCAGCTTGAACTGCCAGCATAGTCTGACTTGGGGTTGGAACTATGCAAAATCTCTATATTTAGTTTGGTTTCAAATACCTACCATAAATCCTTATGCAGATCCCAGGAGGTGCTTTAAAGTTCACTCAGTACTTGCCCCAAGTTGCCTTGAAATATTTGGTAATTTCAAAGTTTTCTATAACGTCTGCCAAAATTTTAGGTTGACAAGAAAACCTGATACAAGCATCTCTCTCTCTCCCCCCGCCCCCTCCACCCCCTCACTCCCCCCAAAACATTCCACTCAAGCAATACACAAAGAGCTAAGAATGAGTGCGAGTCGTATCTTTCTTTTAAAGACAGATGTGGAGTGAAACCCTGAGAGACTACTGCCCCAGTTCCTCCTCCCACTCCTACACCAGTTCTCATCAGTTTCAACAATATTTTCTTAGGTAATAACTGGCTCTGACCTTGGCACGTAGTCCTCTGGAAGCTTTTGTCTGGACCTCTTTACAGAAAAGTATCACAAAATAGACTATGATATGAGTAACCACGGAATGTTTTTCTTGAGCTGGGTTTACCCCATACAGAGCTGTTGCAAGGCACATACATTACTAAAAATAATAGCCTAAAACTATTCCAGTGTCATTTGTTCATTATTAAGTCTATTACCTCTGAAATGAGGCTGCAGTACTCAGTCCTTTCTTGTTCTGTGCAGAGCAGTTTATTAATGGTCCTTTTGTTTAAGAGGGATGACACAGGGAGCTGAGTGGAAGACTTGAAGCTGCTCAGCAGCTATGAAGCAGCTACTAGGTACTGTTTAATATCATTAATGACTCCATGCCCATAAATCAGCCAGATGTAAATTATATTTAATGCTGAAAAATACACACCAACCAAACAGATCTTTAACCCGTAAATGTTAATTCTGTTTGTTAATGCTTAGTGGCTCCAGCAGCGCTCTGAGGCTACGCAACTTATTATTCATTTTGACTCCGCTCCAGCCCTTTTCAGAAAAGCCGCTCCGAGATCTTCCTAAAAATGGGAGCTGCCGCAAGGCACCCACCACGCTCAAAAGTTCAGTTCATACCTCCACTGCCCAAGACACTGTGCCACAGAAGCCCTGGAAGGTGTGTGAATGGGGTAGTTCATACCCTAGAAGAAATACTAGGTGGAAGCTGGACTACAGCTAACCCTCTGCTTGAGTTGCTCGCTGTGGGATGGCTTTGCAGATGTTTGGCCCTATGGTACAGCAGCTACACTCCCAGAGCGATTCGGCCAGCTCGGATGGCTCCGTGCTGCACCACCGTGCGCGCCGTCATGGTGCCTGTCACGCTGAGCGCGGCCAGGGCTGAGCACCGGTGGGAAGGGGTTGAGAGGGCCACACCTGCACTTGCGGGTGCCCTGAAGTGACAAGTAGGATACAGTTTCAGGCTGAAAGGAGAAATTTTATTCCCTTCCTTCCCTGTTTCATTTAATGTCAGCTCTGTGTGTCCCTCCCCTTCTCCTGTGCATTGTATCTAGCAATCCGTACAGCTACAAAACCACAACATTTTCTTTATTTTTGGCTTTGTGGGGAGTGAGCTTATTTTCCTTTATATAAACAATGTGATTTTACTCACCCTAGAGTGGATGTAGGAGAGGACTCTTGATTGCAGGATGGAGATGAGGGCAGGGAAGAGCAGAATGCCCCTGTCAGGGTGTCTGTCCTTCCTTTCTGTCAGCTACACTTAATGTGTGACTAGGTCCTGTTCTGCTTTGGTGATGCACAAATTGTTCTGGGAATCATGTCCTTTACATCTGATGCTCATTTAAATGCTTCACTTTTGTTTAAGTCAGTGAGAGTGGAGGATTCAAAAATTTCAAGGTTATCATTAGGTGCCTATGTACCTTTAAAAGTCTACTACTGAAATCCTTAATCTATACTGTCCACAATACTTTGTGCTTCTGATTTTGTCTGTTGAAATCACTCTCTCCTTGAGTAAAATTAATTCTTGCTAGGAGTCCTGGCTTTATTTGTTCTTTCTAGGCAATATAAAAATCAAAGTGTTTATAATGTAAAATAATTTTGTACATCAGTAAAGCAGCTGGATGTTAAATCTATTCTGAATTTGATTATATTTTATTATTTTGTCCTGGCATTTCACTAAGCATAAATGTTTGGAAATTAAGTTAGTTAAAAGATGGTAAAAATCTGTTGAAACAGGTAGTGAACTTTGCAATGAAATATATATGCATGTGCATGCATGTGCACACTTTATTCTTATGTTGGTAAAGTACTACTGTCTTGGGGAAATGGTCTTTTCCCTATTTCTTCACTGATGATTAGCGACAGGTCCAAACTATGAAGCTGAGGTTTGTCCCTTGTTTAACTGTAACCTGTACTATCTGTATACTCTCTAATTCAGTCTGATTTTATTTCTGACAAAAATTGACACTATATATGAACTAAAGGAGGCATTTTAATTCTGAAAGTTGAAATATTTACAGTAAAATGAGATTTATCAGTACAGTTACATTTCATTACGTAAGATAAAATGATGTTGAAATAAATATTGGCCTTGATCTAAGCTGCTGTCCAGCAACAAGAAAAATGCATTCATACTTCTTTTTTTCTAAAAATATGCCCGTTCAAAAAATAACACAGCAGAATGAATAATACAGAAACTGGGCAGACAATAACATGTAAGTGGGAAACAAATGTTAACATTCTACTTATCAAGCTCTTACAAGCAGAAGAGAGCATGTAGAATGGTAATTAACACCCACTCATCACATTCTTCTAGAAGATTACGGAACAGGTCCTAGCCTCAGTACTTACCTTTACAAATATAATCTCATCAATTAATCTAATTCAGAAGACAATGAGGTTTTTATTTTAGCTCAGTTAGCCAGGTTTTATTCTAACTATACTGGTTTTCTCATTTGCCACGCAAGAAACCATATCTCTTAAAGGTGAAAATTCCTTGACCTTTAAATGCACTCAGTTAAGTCTTTACAAAAATAGATGAGATTATCACAGATGTAGGAATTATGAGAACAGGGTTTACGACATACGATAAAGCTGAATTTCAGCTCCTGCAGAGACGTGTTGGTTGCATATAAATATCTAACCACGGAAGCAGAACTTCCCTTTTTTGGCCCAGGGTGCCACATATCTGCATTGCTAACAGTGCTAGCACAGGTCAGTAGCGGTTTTCATCGCGACACCACAACTTGATCTCCCTCTTCTTATGGAAATGTCATGCAACATTGTTTTAAGTTCAAATCACTAAAAATAAGCATTTAGTTAGTTTTTCAAAATGCTTAGGTTACCTAATAGTGTGATTGCTTGGTTGCCTAATTTATGAGAAGTTACTTGCACAACCAGCATATAGAGAGAAGTTCTACCTATATATATATAAAAAAAAAATATATATATATTTACATATGTATATATAAAAAGAGGATGTTGTGTTTTAGACTTTAAGCATATAAAAATCTATCCTAAAGAAGAGCCCTTACTAGTTTTAACATCTTTTTTACTTTCGTTTTCCAAGCATATTTCTTTAACAGACTTCAGGTTTGGTGATTTCTGCTCTACTCTGAGACTTTATAACATAACTGGTTTTATTAGCTGGGGAATCACATTCCTTTAATATACAGTTCATTTACATCTGGCAGCATCTATCCCTGCAAGCATCCTCTCAGTCATGAACCTTTTTTTGGTGTTACCATGCAAATATTTCCATGCACTATCTGGCTAAGACTTTAGCAGATGCAGATATTATGGTTTTGGTTTTGAATATTTTACAAATGGAGCTGAAATATGCCTTCCATGTGAGTCTGATAATAATGAAAACATTTTAGTAAATCTACTTTGAACTGGAATTGCTGATTCTTGGCCAGGAGGTATTAGTCGAGCACTGGTAGAAGCAGATGTAACAAGGGAATGAAGGTGATCATTAATGATATTATATACATTTGCTGGAGCAAAAATGAAAATTTCAATTTCCACATCATTAGGAGCCTGAAGAAGTATAAAAATGTGATCTTCACTCAGATAAATGATTGCTGCTCTCAAACCCTTGAATAGTTTTAACAAATGATTACTGGCTACATTCCATTGTTGGACCGTAGCTTCAGAAAAACTGTACTATTTAAATACATAAACACAGATTGTTAATGAAACCATTCTCTATATCCCTTCTACAATCCCTGGTAGAAAACATTTAGTTGAATATGACTGGAAAATTGAACTGATACCAAGGTTCTCTAATCTCTCCATTCTGTTGAATTTATAGATGTGCTCATGTTGATTTATTATTGAAATTTCTTTTTGTAAAAGCAATGGTATCATGGAGCTAGAATGACACATGAAATGTAGTCCAAGGCAAATTAAAGTACTTAAACACAGTAGTTATCATCTGACTATAACTAAGTACCTTAGCTCAGTATCCTTGCAAACACTTAATATATTAAGAAGATCAGTCATCAGCACAGTTCTCTTCATCCTGCTGCTATTATGAATCACTTTTATAAGAAAATGAGCTCAGTATTTCTATTTAGGTAGGGAGAGTTAAAAAAAAAAAAAAGGAATTGTCAGTGCAGTTATACCAAGACACCTTTTGCTTGATTTCTTCACTGAATTGGTGGTTACTGCAACAATGTGGAATAATGAGGTGTTAACGAGACGTTTCTGAATTTGAGTGTGCAACATAGATACCTGTAAAAAATAGTAGGGAAATATGGAAACTCCAGTTTGAATATTACGTAACTGCCAGCTGCACACAGAAGAATATTTTTCTGTACCTGTCAGGACGAACGAAAAATCTTGTTCACTATCAAACGGTAAGAGAGCAGGGCATATCCTATCTTAAGAGAGTAATATCACCTGGTATGTTTGCATAGGCATTGTAACTCCATTCCACGTGAGCGTCTAGTACCAAAAGACAGTAGAGAAACTTCCTAGAAACATACCCATTGCTGCACCTTCCAATATGGTCCATTAACACTGCCATTGTTATTTGGTTTCCAAATACATGAATCCCAGAAAACAGCACGGAGAAAACAACAAAATGTTGTAACAGTAACACACATCTTTAGAAACTTCAGAAGCTGCAGTCTGAACTGATCTGAGGCCACTCAAATAGGTTTTATACTTACTGAACTTTTCGAAAGATTGGAGAGTAGACTGGGAACTTCTAGCTTGTTGCTCAAATTTCAAGGCTTATACCATTTGTTGCAATAAAGTTGTATATGCTCTAGAATATAAGAAAAGATTGAGTCATCAGGGTTTTCTTTTCTCCACAACTTCATTTTTAGCAGCTGAAGGACAGACTTTCTTCTTGGTCTACATTTATCTGAGGAACGACACAGCCATCATAAATGTTTAAAATAATGTTATAATGAATTGGAAAATTAAGAATTGGGGAGGAGAGATCCGAAGGGCATAAAATTGAACTTGGAGTCTGAAAAGAATACTTAACATTAAGAAGAGTGTAGTATTGGAGATACCCTGGAAGCAACAGAGAAATGAAGAATATGTCATTCCGCATATAAACAGTTCTTTCAGATTTATATTCTGGAACGACGATTTTAAGAAAGAAACAAGACTCCACCTCTCAGAAAATAAAAATTAGAGGTGAAAGAAGTGTAGACAGTGGCTGACCAATACATATTATATATTATACATATTGTCTGTATTACTTGCCTGAAAATTAAAGTGTATTGGAAACACTAACTGCGTGACCTGCTATGAGCTCTCTTAATGACACATTCCTTTCAGCCCTGTTCTGAACTCGGCGCTGAAAGCCGAGTCATGGCTGCATCACAGCATATAGCGTATGTGTGGTTTAAATGAATGCACTCTTTGTTCAGATCATTATTATCTTCCATGTTTTCTCAGGGGTTAAGTACAGGCTAGGGACATGCAAAGAAGAAGTTTTCTGTTCTTCCACAGCACGTTTTTACAGCGTCACAGTAATTGACGGGGCTGCATTCAAGGTTGCTAAAGCCGCACAATTGTGACAACAAATATAGCGTGTCTGCTATGCCAAACTGGCAAAACACTTGAATTTTTGCTTAACATTAAGCACACAAATGATACAATCCCTATTCATAAAATACATAATCATATTGAAGTAGAACCAAACCCAAACTGTTCTCCACAAATGAACATTAAATTTTGGTGTGATGTGACTACCTTGTGTTAGGAATTAGGGTGGTGTCCTGCCATAGCTTGTCATGCTGGAAAAAATAAGATAGCTCTGTCTTTCTCTCTCTCTCTTAATGTGTTTGAACAATGTTTCTATTCTGGGATGGATATGTACGGTAAGCCTGGTAACCGGCTTTCTAAAAAGTACAAGGTGACAAATTTTCTAATTCATTACTTGCACTGTGGTTTACTACTGATTCATTTAATACTTTAGGTCTGCTGTCGGTTTTGCTTTTTAAAATGAAGTTCAATAGCAAGTGTCACTTTTATTGATTTAATTATTGTTTTAGAGTATGGACAGGAGTTGTTGGCTGTGAAGCAGAAAAGACTGTGTACCGTGTGTCAGGAACAGAAGAATTCCAGTTTTATAAAACCTTTTCTTTCCTTATTGATAGTTCACCACAGATAAACCGAACTGATACTACACTTTGATATTGCAAAAATATACATTGCCTTCTTTCAGCTTCTGAGAAGAGAAGACTCAATAACAGCACCATCAGAAAACCTCAAAAGGTAAGTCAGGTTTGCAAGATACAAGAATATGTTTACCTTATCTTTAGTCTGTTATCAATAATTTAAACTTCGTGTGTCAGAATAAAAGACGGATATATATGCTGTTGTGTATTTTCCTTATGTATTGCATTTGCTAATCCACCACCACTCTGCTAAAAAGATTTAACAGGTATTTCCATTTCTGAATGAAAGTTGCCTCAAACTTTCAAGGTCCAAAGATCTTTAGAAACTGAATTTTTCAGTGTTAACTTATGCTGGATAGCACACTAATAGAGAGACTAAAATGTTCATTGTTTTTCAATGGCTACAATAGACTGCATTGCTGTTTAGCTGCTGGCTGGAAGCACCCGGGAAGAGACAGAAGTGAACCTGTTGTAGCGAGTGCTCTCCCTGTACTGTTTAATTCGTCTGATGTTGGAGAATGCTTCCAGCAAATGTTCTCTGTAGGCTGTTTTTGAGCTCTGCATCTTTTCTGAGTGAATTCCAACAAAAACACTTTGTTAAGGAAATTTCAAAGGGAATGTGTTGCAGTTCTTCTGTACATAAAAATTATCTTCTATGGGTCAAAGGTCATTGATACGTCTTCCAAATCTATGGGTAGAGCGCACTACTGCAAAATCAGCAGTTCAGTCTGGATGGCTGTGAAAGGAATGAGGGGAGAAATTTCAGGTGGTGTGTTTTTAGCCATTATTTTTGAGGAATGAAGAATATGTGAATGAAATTCCTACTCCCAGACGTGCATTGATGTCTCATCCAAAGGGACTGCACAGCTGGAAATTACCACAACTCTATTCGCATTTCTGCAGTGCCAGTAGTATACCCAGCATACATATTTCTGCTTTTAAATCAGTAAGAATTTATTTTAACTGTTATTTTCCCTTGTATTATTACAGGAAAGGGAAATCATTCTAATGACAATCTCAGTAGATGTTACCCTCCTCACTAGTGAAGACTACAGGAAACCAGTGTGTCGTGTGGGACATGGTAGATTTTTGGTATATCTCCTCCTTACTTACATCTGACTAAGATGCAGTATTAGGCAAGGAAGGAAGAAGGAAAGGGATCAAAAGGTCACCCTCTGACATGCACATGACCCAGTAATGGTTTAGCAGAAGGAGCTCAGAGTCACTACTGAGCGTTAGCTGCAATAAACAGCTACAAAGGTAGTCTCAGCTTCTTTGTGTCTATCACACTTCAAGTGTGCTCCATGTATTTCCAGGCTATGGAAACTACTGTTTTATCATCAAGCAGAGAAACGACACATATTGCAAGCTCGTTTTCTTTTTCTTTTTTTCTTTTTTTCCCAAAACTGAGTAGTCTGCTTTTACCTGACAAGGCTCACAGGTAATCCACGACTGGGATGTGCAGTCCTTCCTCGCTGAGAAACAACCAAGCTTTATTCCCCTGTCCCAGGGGCATAAGGATAGGACACACAAGATCTGAAAGAGGTAGCATCAGCCCATAGATCACGGTGGTGAGGGCAGAGCAATGTACATGCTTTTTCTCACAGCCCCTCTTTTTCCCAGGGAGCAGCTCTGTGTCCCAGCCAGGCACATCTCTTGTAATTTACAGATCCCTCTGTCCTAGGTTTGACCCTCTCTTTGAATGGTTGCAAGATGAACATTAATTGCCCAAACGACTACAAGCTAAAAGCATCAGATTAATTTAAGCAGTCAGCCATCCGACAAGGAGATTTTCATCAATATTCACAGTACTTAGAGTGCAACAGCGCAGATATGCAATGTGATACTGATCTTATTCTGGCAAAGATGAGTGCACACACTTTTAGAAGGAGGACTCTTCACACTAGCCGTGCTTTCTGTCTCAGGGTGAGGATGTACCTGTTGACACACAGCCTCACCTTGGTAAGGGTGTAAACAGTTGTAAATATTATTCTCTATGGGAGGTGGAAGGACCATAATGTTGTTTGCTTACCTTTTTGGACAGAGATAAGATTTCAAGACAAAGGATTTTCTAAGTTGGCCCTGGTTGGTGACTGTCATTTTGAAGGAATGTCTTTTGCATGGCTGAATTTGCTCAGTAAATTAAAAGGTAAAAGAGAAACATAAAACTAAGACAAAAGCTTTACTATTGCATAATACTATGCCTTTTTAACCCTTAGGCTATTGGTGATGTTTTCTTTCAAGAAGATAATGATGAAGAAGATGGTGTAAAAAAAAATCAACTAATGATGGCCTGAGCATTGAAAATCATATGGCATGAACAAAACAATAGGCACAGTCAGTCTTCTTGTACCTGTCACAGATCAACACATCTCATCAAATCCCCGTTGCTTAGCAAGCCACCAGAAAAAGTGATCAGGAAAGGATAGTTGGTAGAAGTTTTTTTTTTTCTTTTGTCCCACATTTTTAAATATTTAAATTTCTTTCGCATTTGACTTGCTTTATGTTTGGACCCTACTGCAAAGCTGCCACCATTTCTATTAAGAAAAAGGCAAGTTTTCCACACTTTTTTAATATTCACTATGTGATTTTCTCTGAGATGTAACATACTTATCGGTGTTTTCAAATGAGCCTTCAGCACATCTGAATCATTAAAGGGTTCACCCTCATCTAGCTAAAAATCAGTGTTTGAATATCTATCAGTATGCAAAACATTCATTTGCTACTGGAGTTAGAGCTCCTTATTATACCAGGAAGAATTTAAGTTTTAATTAGCATTTCCTCTGGTGTACTAAACCCACTGAGATTACTACACTTAGTAAAATTTAATTAACTTGACAAAAGATCGTAATTGTTTTCATGCCACTAGTCCTTAGTGGGACTAAAAATAATACCCTTCAAATTAAGTGTCTACAGCCAACCTTGCTTTTGGTTGTCCTATATACATAAAATTGGTTGGCCTACATATAAGTATAGTTGGTAGAAAGTCTTGCCCAGTATGGAATCAAGATTGTTTGCTCACAGATGGAGATTTTTATGGCAATGCATAAGGATATAAACTTATTAGTCAAAAGACCTCAGCTAACATTAATTCTTCCCACCATCTTATTAAGTTTTGCAAATGGGAGGCTTATTGATTTATCTAGGTGCACAGACTAATCAAAAACATATAGTATTCACTTACATCAATATCGTAACAGAATATTGGCAAGAGAAAAGAAAGATAAATGTATCAATAATGTAACTATGATAAACAGTATATATCTATATCAAGTGTAGTGTGCCTAGGAGAAATTTGGAATTAAAATAAAAATACTTCCCGTTCAAGACTCTTCTTACATCTTTAGTAATTCCAAGACTTTATTCACTTTGAGACACTCTTCTTGAAAGAAATGTGAGTGTGGAAAGTATTAGTGCACAGTCTTAAGAGTATTGGGGACAGCTTTCAGCTCAAGAGATTTGTTTCAGAAGTTTATATGCAGAACACAAGTACTGGAGTCTAGCAAATCCTTTGGCTCTGGATGTCTAAAGAAGAGATTTTAAAGAGAAGAGATCAAAGAAAAATACCTAAGCTCTTCTGTCAAGGTTGGGTTTTCATCACGTGCATCCTCAGATTACAGGGATCAGGTATGTTTATCTCATTATTATCTCATTATTATCTCCAAAATTTAAGGAATGAATCAGCTTATCACCCTAGGAAATCAAATCAATCACTTGTTATTCCTGTACTGAGCTTTGTTGGGACTGAATATTCCTGATGTGCTTAAAAATTACTGCTAATACAGATATGACTTTGGCAAAATAATCCATTATGTGGACGCTCTTTTTTGAAGAAACTGTGTCTTCGCTAAGGCTTAAACTCCATCCCCTCCTGAAATAACATGGTTCAGACCAAGGTTTTACTATTGAGAATGCAAGAGAATATTAACTATATGCATTGTTAAGTCCTTATAGTACTAGGAGGGAAAAAAAAACAAACCTGTAAATCTGTCTGCATCTAGAGTCTTCAACTTCTTTTTCTGCCCAAACATCTGGCTGCTTTATAACATTTGAATACTGAGAAGATTATCTTGGCTGATGATCCATCCAGATTGGCTGTTAAACACCTCTTTTCTGCTTTCCTTGCCAAGTTCCTCCTTTGTTTCCTTCCCTCTCAATTTAAACCACAAGATGCTCCTACAGGCCTCAATCTCCATCAATATTTATTGATGTGAGCTCAAGATTTCATCTATTCTAGTTAAACTATTAGAATCTTCTGAATATAAGTAAACAAAATATTTTTGTTTAGAGCATGGCATTGAGTGGGTATATCACATCCCCTATCATGCACCAGCGTCTGGGAAAATGGAATAATACAATGAACTGTTACAGATTACACTGAGAGCAATGGGTCGTGGGACATTCAAACATTGGGATACACATTTAGCAAAAGCCACCTGCTTAGTCAACACTAGGGGATCTACCAATCCGGCTGGCCCTGCCCAGTCAAAAATTTACTTACTGCAGAAGGGGATAAAGCCCTTGTAGTGCACACAAAGAATACATAGGGAAGACAGTCTGTGTTATTCCTGCCTCAGGCAGAGGTAAACCCGTCCATGGGATTGTTTTTGCTCAAGGACCTGGGTGCACTTGGTGGGTGATGCCGAAGTATGGGGAAGTCCAATGTGTACATCAAGGGGATATAATACTGGGTGAGAATGGCCAACAATTTGAACTGCATGATATTAATTGCTATATAATACTGTATGTCATCACTTCCATAGTTGCTATATGCCATATCAAAGGTATTACAGTAAGAATCATTCAGATTAATGAAGAATGACCTTTGATAAAATTGAGCAAAGTGCAGCAGTGATAGAATCAGAACTTGCTTCAGCATGCAACAATCCAACATCCACCTTCTCTCCTGCCCTGAAGGACTTTTACGACAGATAGAGCCCAAAGTCATGGACTATATGAACTCAGCACACTTTTTAGGGGGATGGCCCATAGACTAAAGCAATGACATCTGTGTGTGTATAAATCAAAAGACCGGAAAAATGATGGTCATTAATTGGAATGTATTGGAAAGTGCAGAACCTGGACTTGATATAGATGGTATAGAATAAGGGGTGGATACTGTCCTGGTTTCAGCTGGGATAGAGTTAATTTTCTTCCTAGTAGCTGGTATAGTGCTGTGTTTTGGATTTAGTATGAGAATAACGTTGATAACACACTGATGTTTTCATTATGGCTAAGTAGCGTTTATACTAAGTCAAGGACTTTTCAGCTTCCCATGCTCTGCCAGGGAGGAGGTGCACAAGAAGCTGGGAGGGGACATGGCCAGGACAGCTGACCCAAACTGGCCAAAGGGATATTCCGTACCATATAATGTCATGCTCAGTATATAAACTGGGGGAGTTGGTGGAGGGTGGAGACTACAGCTCGGGAACGGGCTGGGCATCGGTCAGCGGAGGGTGGGCAGTTGTACTGTGCATTGCTTATTGTGTGGTATTATTATTATTATTGTTATTATTATTATTATATTTCTATGTCCTATTAAACTGTCTTTATCTCAGCCCATGAGTTTTACCTTTTTTTTTCTTTTTGTTTTTTGATTCTCCTCCCCATCCCACCAGGGGCAGAGGGGAGGAGTGAGCAAGCAGCTGCATGTTGCTTAGTTTCCAGCCAGGGTTGAACCACGACAAATATCAAATGTGTGTTTGTGTTTAATATAGACAAATAGTTAAAATTACACTCCCATTAACTCTCCGCATGTATAAAATAGTTAACTATGAAGAGTTAAGTTTAGTACATAAAAGGCTTAAGTTTAGTACATAAAAATCAAATAAAGCCAGGTATACAAGTCGATAAAACAGAGACTACAGGAAAAGCAGTCCACAAAAGATTCACTACAGAAGACTATACATTTGAAAGAAATTAAGTTCATGTTGCTAGGAAAATGGAAATACTGTTCATCTTTGTTCCTGTTGATAATATATTTAGAACATTAAAAATCTTAAGTAAACTCTTGTACCTCTTCCCATCTCTGCCTTTAATTTTTTTCTTCATATGGCTAATAAGTCATTGGCAACATTAGGTAAAACATAGGAACTTTATCCCTCTGGTTTAACAAACTGTGAGTAGCAGCTTGAAATACTCTCGTGTTCTCATCATCACTTATTAGAATGCCTTGACTTTTAAAAAGACTGTTTTCAGCAGTTTTTTATGACCTGACCTACTGTTCACCTTATGTATTTAGATACTTAATATCTATAATGAAAAAGAAGGTATTTTATAAAACAATTAATTATGATACAATTTTCTCATCCAGCATTTTCACACACCTTTGGAGTTTTACATTATACCATAACAATTTATGCATTTAGAAAATTAAAGCGTAATTGAAAATTATAATGTGTAAAAGCAGTTCTGATTAACATAACATAGAAGCATGTAATAGGAATGTTAAAGACTCAAGAAAGAAAATAAAGTCTTTCAAGCCTCTGAAGTTTTAAGTGTCTCTATCCAGAATATAAGCCATCAATAACACAGTGATTTGTGGGAATACTGACAACATTTACAAAATCACCTCCTCATTATCTTTCATAGAGAACACTGATAATTTCATTTGGATCTAGTCTTACTCTATTCTAATAGTCTACCTTATATTATATAGATACTTTTTTTTAAATGGTGTATTTTTAATTTTTTGTTTTAAAATTACTTGTGAATTTTAAAAGAAAAATAGGCTATCAAGGCATCTACTAGTAGATTCAGAATGGTCCTTTGGAAATAGATCCTTTGAAAAGAAAATGCATGCTCAATTTTAAATGAATCTGAGTGTTCTTCAGTATACTAGTTTCTACTTTTCCATTGCAAATTTAAGGCTTGACTCCTCTGACTCAAGCAAAAGTATAATTTATCATCACTTTTTTTTTTTTTTTGGCTGTCAATGCTGATGAAAGATATGCCTAGTAAATAAATGGAGAAGAGAACAGTGATAGAAAAATCTGAGGTTTGGTTTGGGGTGGGATTTTAAGTAGGTAAATAAATATTGGAGGGATGAATCTCTGATATTTGTCCATGAAAAGACTTTGTATAAGACGCTCTTAACCAATTTTAAATGTCAGTATCATGAATATTCATCTCCTGCTGCTTACAACAAAAACATTTTCAAGAAAACCCTGAAGAAGTTAAAGCCTTAGCAAGTGTTACCATCTCTCCCTTGAAATCAGTTGAGCTATGCTGATTTATCACTTAAGGTCTAAAACACAAAAATCATGTTTTTCGAAAGAAAACCAGCTTATAGTTTCTTTAACTATCAAATTAATTTGGAATTCTACAGTGACATTTTTCTGGGAATGAAACATAGCTTCAGGCTGGAAGAACATTGGCACCTTGAGGAAGGAATAGCTATTTCATAAAGGTTTACCAGCCATGAACATTATATACAAGACTGAAAAGACAAGTTAATATTTTGTTAGGAAAAATCCCAAACTGATGGAAAAACATCTGTTCCATTTAAAAACTAATAGAAAATACAGTGCAATAAAAAGAAATAGTGCAATTAAAAGAAAGGGAAATGCCGAGGAAATGTAATTTGTGGAAAATGTTTATCAGCTTTGTACATCTATTGAGGATTGCTTAGGCGCTCCTTACAATCAACAGAAATCCAAATAATGTATACGCAAACAGTGTGATTTTTTAAAACAGATCTACAAACTCAACAAAGTTAACATCAAGTCATAGCAAACATTACACCCACAGTGTTACTTTTCTTCTTGAATTTTTCAGTAAGTAGAAGAGACAGAGCTTATATTTATGGGAAAAAAGTGCACATTGTTCTTTTCCAAGAAAGTATCCTCATGTTCTCTGAACCTAAAAAAGTAATAATAATTTGCGTTTATATAATAGCAACAACTATGAAGCAATGATATTTTCTGCCTATGTTGGCCAAAATTATAGGATTCTCTTCCAAACTTTGTGGAATCTAGTAAGTTTTGTGTGCATGCACAGTCTGGTTTTAGTTACAATGTGATATAGGATTGAAGAGAACTCATTCCACTCATGATTGTATTACTCTCTATACAACTATAACTCCATAGACTTCATGTAACAAAGGTTACAGAACTGTAATACAGATATGAACTGAGGAAATCCATTTAGAAATAGATCTGATTATTAACCCCAAGTTATCTATAATTAGATTGGAATTCAAAGCTGATAGCAGAGAATTAAGGCTGCATTTCATCTCCCTGTTTTCTTTCAGAGGTTGGAACTCCTGAAAACTTTGATCATTCAGTGATCTAAGCCCAACGTTGCTCTGGATTCCATGATGGGACCACACCACTTGCCTCTCTGGACTGAACCACCAGTTTCTGATTTATGATGCACAGAAAGGATAAAAACTTGCAACTAAAAGCTTCATATACAGCTTGATATTCTTAGTAAACATGTGGGCCTAAATCCAGAACGTCTTAATTCCCACCGGTTTAAACCTACTTGACTTGAGTCAAGTCACTAGTCAGTGATGAGAGTCACTGTTTCTGACTAAAATCCCGACACTGACTGGTTCGAAACAGGATGTGAAAATCGGCTACAGACGTTATTGAAATACCCTTAATCTAATCTCTAATTAGGTTTTATAGGAAACCTTAGCTATATAGGAAAACAGAATTTTCTAACAGACATTATTCAAGGCACCTATCTGAATTTATGAATGCTGTAGTAGATAACTAAATAATAATAATTCTGGTAATGATAATATTGTGTGAGAATAAAACATTTTATTTGCATATTTTAACCTGTGGGGAAAGTTTTAGATGAGATTTTTTTCTAAATTAATGTGACATGAATGTCCTGTTCAAACCTTTAATTGCACTAGATAAGCATATTAATTCACATTTCTGATTTGAGAAACTCCTTATTCAGCAATGTATTCCTTTACTTGTAAGACCTAATTAGATTTCAGTATGAACTGAATCTCTGATTTGTGTTCATACATTTGTTTTTGGTCTTGTTTTTGCACACCCACTCCTCCATGGCAGGGACTGGGTGCGGAGGGGAGACCCACACTGAGCTCACACAAATTCTACAGAGGCTTTTCTGGAATCGTCACTAGTGAATGAAGGCTTTACATTATCTGTCGGTTTAAGGTAGAGGCGCTAAGTGCCTTCACACCAACCCAGATGTAATTGAAGAGAGAGGAAAAATTGATCGTTTGTAGTAGGAATAGTAAAAAAAAATTCTTATACCTGGAAAATTTTTAAACATTTTTTCTCATTATTTTAATGTGTTTCCACAGCGCTTGCAGAATTAACAGAGAGTTGTCGTATTCTGGCTTCTTCATATCAGCCCCTTGTGTCAGCCGTTTCCTATAGAATATCTTGTTCCACCATTGTTCCACACACAAAATATTGTCAGAAATTCCTGAGTAACAGCCTGAACAAGATTTTCTGTATTATTTTCTTCCACCCTGCTTTTCCACCTCTTTGCCGGTGCGTTAAACTGCAACAATAAAACCTCTGAGAGACCTATATGCGTCAGGTGACACACGCCGACCATCTTGAAAATTTGATTCAAAACCGCTGAGGTCTGTAGGCCTCAACACAGGTACTAACATGACGAAGCCACCGAGGCGAAGGGCCCCGGAGCGGGGTGTCGCGCCGGGGGACACTCCCTGAGGCGGCAAAACCGCGGAGGCGGTAGCGCAGGCAGAGGGAGGAGACCCCAGCCCGCACCCCCGGGCCGGCAGCGCGCGCTCCTGGCGTGCGCCAGCGCTGACTCCGCGTGGGCGGGGACAGCAGCGGCGGCGGCCAAACCCCTCACGTGCCCGAGCGGCTCCAGGGAGCGCGAGCGCCCCGTAGCGCGGCGAACAGGGTGTGGCGCGTCAGAAGCGCGTGGCACGGCAGTTCGTGCAGCGCAGGCGCGCGGGCGGGGCACAAGCCCCACCCCGCACCCCCCCCCCCCGCGCCTAGAGGGTCGCTCGAGGAGCGGCCATCGCTCTTCCAGAAGAGGCCTGGCCGTGGCCTGCACTCGCCTGACGGCTGTGGCCAGAAGGAACATGGTGACCCAGACGGAGCTCCCGCTCAAGCACGCGTCTGCCCTGGTGCCCGGCGGCAGGCAGAGCCTGAGTCAGTCGCTCGTGCCGGAGGCAGCAGAGACAACACCCGTGTGTGGTGCAGCCAGGTGAGCGACCTGCTCAGCCTGGGGCAGAGCTGGCAGAGGCCGTGGAGAGGCTGAGGGGTATTGGGGGCTGTGAGAGGGAGATCGATTGGTGGAGCCACACCCGGCCATCCCTGGGGCAGAGGCAGCCAGTGGAGGCTCCACAACCAGCAGCGGATCCCCTGCCCTCTTGCTGCTGGGCTGAAGGAGAGGGCCTAAGAGATGAGGGGAAATGGAAACAGGTCCCTGCTCGGGGCAGCAGGCAAATCCTCTCCTAGCCTCCCTCACTGTTCAGCTGTCCTCACACAATAGATACGGCGCTCTGGAACTTGAGGGCCAGGAACATGAGGACCTTGATGAAAGTCCATCCAGGGGGTTGTCTAGGGTGAGTCAGCCAGCCCCACGCATCAAGATGTCCTCTGTTAGGAGAAAAGGGAGGGTAATTTTCGTAAGCGACTCCCTTCTGAGGGGAACAGGGCCCAATATGCTGACCGGACCCAACCCACAGGGATGTCTGCTGCCTCCCTTGGGCCCAGGTGAGAGATATCACCAGGAAACCCTCTGGTCTGGTTCGACCCACTGATTACTATCTGCTGTTGGTCATACAGGTTGGCAATGACGAGGTTGTGCTAAGAAGCCCAAAAGCAATTAAAAGGGACTTCAGAGCGCTGGAGCGACTGGTCGATGGAGCAGGAGCACAGGTACTGTTTTCATTAATCTCTTCAGTGGCAGGGGGAATGCTGAAAGGAATAGGAGAACACACCTAGTTAACATGTGGATCAGAGGCTGGTGCTGTCAGAAGAATTTTGGGGTTTTTGACCATGAGGCTGTTTACATGGCACCAGGCCTGCTGGCAGCAGATGGAGTGCAGCTGTCTCCAAGGGGGAAAAGGATTCTTGCTTATGAGTTGGCGGGCCTCATCGAGAGGGCTTTAATCTAGATTTGAAGTGGGAAGGAGATAAAACTAGGCTCACTAGAGATGAGCCTAGGGTTGGCATGCCGATGTTAGGGGTGAAATCGATAGCCCAGCTCAAGTGCATCTACACCAATGCACACAGCATGGGCAGCAAACAGGAGGAGCCAGAAGCCGTTGTGCAGCGGGACAGCTATGACTTAGTCGCCATCACAGAAACATGGTGGAATGACTCTCGTGACTGGAGTGCCGCAATAGATGGCTATAAGCTCTTCAGAAGGGATAGGCATGGAAGGAGAGGCAGTGGGGTGGCTTTGTATGTTAGGGAGTGTTCTGATTGTATAGAAAACGATTGTGATGAGCAAGTCGAGTGCTTATGGATAAGGATGAGGGGAAAGAGCAACAAGGCAGATATCCTGCTGGGAGTCTGTTATAGACCACCCAACCAGGACGAAGAATCTAGGAGGTTCCTGGAGTGTGTGATTTGATTGATCCCTCAATCAGACACAGACACAAAGAAGGTTGACTCCCATCATTTGGTTTCCAGGGGGTTGGTAGCTCAGTGTTCTCTAGTTGCCTAAGACCCAGGCCTGTAAAACAGTTAGACGTGATGCTTACTCAAATTCCAGTTTTCAATGTTTTGGTGAAAGGCTAAATATGGAACCTAACTGTGTTTACATGAAGATAAAACTGTGCCTTCTCTCCTTGTTACAACATTGTTAAGTTTATCATGCTCTCTATCTGTCTATATTAAAAACAGACTTCCCTGGTGGAATGTTGAAGTTAAAAAATGAGCTCACCAAAATCAGGAAAAACACAGATAATGCTGAGCTTTATCTGTCACAATCTAATCTAAGCTAATCCTACCATTCCTTAAAAGATATGGATCTCACAATGATCTGTTGTTGATGCCAGATGGGCAGATCTTGCTATGTAGATAAGTGGGTGCTGCAAGCCTTCTGCCAAAATAATGTCTGGAATGCTGGAAAAGGAGAGCTCCCCATTGACTGGGAATGAGACCCAGCAGGCGCAACAGGGCTGTTGGAGCTGGAGACTCACTCAGAACTGTAAAATTATTCTGTGGTTATGCAGAAAGCCTGTTCAAATTTCTTTTATAAGATGATCAAATGTTGTGGAGGGAAATGCAATTTAAATCAAAATAGAAAGGAGTGTGCTATGTTCAAAGCAATGACACTCTCAGCTGAGGGTGCCTTAGTTTGTGGCTTAGTTATTACATCTCATTTTCAGAGATCCCAGAAAGGAATGTTGTCAGACCTCAGTTCAGACTCTGGTGTTTTGTTTTCTGCATTCACTTTTTAAACTGAAATGTAATGAAAGATCAAGAAGGGGGTGAGCAAGAAAATTAATGGCACCTATGGAAGCAATTAATTCATACACTCGCTATTTCGTGTCTAAATTCATAATTCTAGGTGAAATCAGCCTTTCTGAACTGCTGCCCAGAACATTTATGCAGGGCATAGACTTTATGCTGGCCTGCACGGAAGAAAATTCTTACATTCAATAGTGGTTCTTTGTTTGGTTTATGTAGATGATGTAGCCAAATACTTTGTATTTTTAGCTGACATGAAAAGACTTTCTCAGTACAGTGTGGTTTAGAAAAATCCATTCAGTCAGGAAAAAAGGTTGTGATGACCCATTAAGGAAACATTCCTTAAAACCCAGCAGTTTAATTTAAAAATGTCTTGTTTCTTCAGTCTATTAATCCTAAACAAGCCCTGGACATTTTTGAGCTGTGCAACTAATCCTGAGAACGCTCGCTCATGCAAATTGTTGCTTAGAATGGGAAAAAAAAAAAAAGATTACGCTGTCAGGTTTCATATCTAGGATATGTAGGACTTCACATTTTAGATTATAGAAATGTCACTACTCTTCTGGGGTAATGAAACATACTTTAACCTTGCACAAGTACTGCTTTACTATCATTAAGGTAGATAGAATGAAGAATAATAATAATAGTAATATTTGCCCTGTTTAGGATGGAAGGCAGTATCTGTACTAAAATGCAGTTCATAAAACTGAAATTGGCCTACTTGGTTAAAAATCCTTCAAGTGTATTATCATCCCAAATGCTATGAAGAGCTCATGGGATTTTTTTAAAAGGTATGAGGCTAAAGCTTCCTCCAACATGCTCAACACTTGCATAAGTAGAGGATGCCTTTTGATGGAAGAGAGCAGGATTGATTTGCTAATAGAAGTTTATCCATTTCTTCTGCCTCTGTATCTATGGATCTTCCAGCCACAAGCAATCAGACTTGGTGGGTACTTGCTTTTCTTGTGGGAAGAACAAGGAGAGAGTGTGAGATCATAGCCCTAGATGATATGGTCATAATAAATTATTCATTTTTGTGATGTATATATAGCATCTGCCTTAAGTGGTACTTCAGCAATATGAAACATGACAGGTTGTTTCTTTGGTTCTAATGGTTAAATAGCCAAAAAGCCTGAGACAACTTCTTTCTTCTAGTTCACCTTTTTGTGGTTTTTCTCTTCCTTTTTTTCACTTCACAAACATGCACTTTACATGAAATAATATGATGCAAGAATGAAGATGGCATTTACAGCAGGACAGAACTTCTTTTCCAAAACACTATGTAAAGCATCTTGCATGCATTGACATTACTCCTCATATAAATGTTTAATGTGTATTTCAAAACTTTCCCATGCTTCTAAACCATAAATATTTAATTCTCATTATTATCATCAATCAGATTAAATGATCTATGAAAGATATTGGTGGTAAAAGCTTCTTGCCCTGTTTGCTCTAGACCTCCAAAAGCACTCCAGGTTCACAGAGAGCTTCTAAGGAGCTGATGGCAGAGGGGGGCCGTTGATTAATGGCTCCCTGGGACACTCTGACACCTCTGCCTGGATCAGAGAGATAAGAGACAGCTGGAGTCTGCCAGAGAGCAGTGCTTTATACAAGTGAGGCAAAGGTTAGCAGCACGGAGGAATTCCTGCAAGAAACGTGAGATACGCAGCTTCTTCTGAGGCAGGATAATGGTCTGCAAAGGGGAGTAATAGAGTGAAGGATCGTTTTGTAGTACTCAAGCAAAAACAAGACAAAAGACAGATGATGTTAAAGGGTTAGAATAAAGGTAAGAATAACAATCCATGGAGAAATGAAGCTTAAAGTCTGTCAAGTTTTGTTAGTTTTTCTTTTAAAGTATAGTTTATCATCTGTAACAGGGCTTTTGTCATGAGGGTTTTCTTTATTCATTCTTTCATATCATAATTTGCCATGCTAAATGGAGTGCACTTATTCATTATGTAAGTCTCACCAATACACCTACTGGTACAGTCTTTATTTAGTTAAAATAATGTTCACATTATAGTGGTGCAGGGAAAATTCAGCTAGATTGGTTCAAGTACTCTGGTCTGCAAATGTGTGTTATTTGTGATGATTAGCACAAAACATCTATTGTAGCAAGGCAATTTCCATGACCCAGGAACATTGCTAGCATGTCTTCCATGTAAAATAAAATAGAATGCACGAATTTGCAATGCTCAGTCATTTCTTTATCCCAGGACCGTGCCTTTGGAAGTGTCCAGAATCACATGCTTCACAAGAAAATGGAAAATTTGTATTTTAGGTTAACTTTATATTTTTCCCAGACGGTACTTAGAATTCACGGTGCAAAGGAAGTAGTCTTCTTGTAATCAGCTTCCATTTGAAGTCATGGGAATATTGTTCTTGAGTAAAATGTCATCACATAGGTTGCATTTCTGACAAAGCAGAGAGCTTCGTTATTTACATATCTAACTATTTGTAAATGCCGTGCATAGAAATAAAGATGGCTTTAAACTTTGCAGATGTTGTTTGCAAAGAAAGGCATAAGATAGCCTTGGGAGAATTCTGTAAACAGGGTTTGGTTCAGAGAACCCAGGAATCATTGGAGGGAAAAAAAAAATTTGCTTTAATGAGCTTTGGCTTAGTGTTCCAAGTAGGAAATTTTGTTGCATTTGGGAGTACTTTGCATTAGCACAAATGAGCCAGGAGCACAAATCCTTGGAATGGGAATTATTTCAAAATTATTGTAGACTGACATCACTGACTGGCTTCAACTGTATCCTTTTCAGTGCGAAAGGTAAGGGGGAAAGGTCCATCAGTGCATGAAAATGTAAACTTGTTCTCAGCATGGAATCTGAAAAGGACAAACATCTACACTGTCTCCCAGATGTGAGTGGGCGAAACTTAGAAACAGTTAGAAGCTCCTAATCCCAGGGGTGCTCTGTTACACAGTAAACTGTATTAACTGGTGGTCTTGGAGGGTGAGCTGCAGGTGAAAGCATGACATGTCAGGTATATACTGCTTGGCATCAAAGTATTTATATAAGTAAAAATCACCTACGGGAACCCAGGAAAAAGTGTTTCTTTGGGCCAAGAAGGAGGATTTAGAAAGCTCCTCAAAGAGCTTTTATCGGATGAGTCATTTGGAGAGATGTTTTGAGACTACAAGCACACATCTTTCAGTTGTCAAGTGCATTACTGGTAAGAGATCACACACAACTCACATGTGTGGCACCCACTTTCAAAATGCAATAGGAGAGCAACAAAACATAAACTCAGAAAACAACATAGTTTCATATGGAGTTGATCTTTCAGCAATGGTTGAGGATTAGTAAATGTCTTTTTACAGAGATAAGTCTTTGCTGCTTGAAGCAGCAAAAATTTAAATACTGCATTCTTTCACTAAAAGAAAATAAATTAATTTGTTTAACACTATTGTCATTACTGTAATCAGACAGAATGGCCAGAGGTTACTGTAAGCACAGGTCTTACTCGCTACATGGCGTAACTGCAAACAATGATAGTCTGTGCCATGCTTACTTTCTTTGCTACAATGGCTCTGAGAGACATAGCTATAATCCAAAAGCGCAAGATTTTTTTAAAAGATAATTAAGAAATTTCTTTTTTTAGGCAAATGGGTATCTAGTGGAATTTTGTTGCTTATAACTATTTTTAAAAATCCCACTAGATAACTTACACCAGTGAAATAACTTAAGAAATAACACTTGTAATTCCTTAAGTTTTGAAGGGCCTGTTTTTCTTCCCCAGGTCAGTGAGATGTTGACAATGCCTTTCTTATGGACTTAATGCCTTTAACGTCAAGGTTGCTACAACTGAAAAGCAAATCTGTGAGGGGCGTTTTGCTACTTTAAAAATCTTGAAAGTACTGTCTCACTAGGGAGAGAGGTTTGGAAATAAAGGGATAAGCTAATTATTTATAATTAGGTCAGACTGGGTAGGCTGATTGCCATAATTAACATTGCCTAATGATTGTCCTCAGGGATTTTACTCGGATATACCAGGTGAAATCTGGTAGAAGTGGGTATCTCTTCTGCTCTTCTGGTGTGAGAGTGTTTACAGCTCCTGACTAAAGCAGACGTGTGAGCAGGGATGTGCGTGGGAGGCTGGGAGCGCTACAGGCACAGCGTGTGGCACGGCTTGGAGAGCGTCAGGGAAATGTAGGTTAGTGTGCTGGAAGATTGAGCAGACTGGGTTAACGCAAACGCTCTGGGTAGGCATGTATGTGTGGGCTGGGGAAACGCTCCTGAGCTGGCAATGAGGGAGCTAGGTGAAGCCTGTAAGTAGTTAGAGATCTGTGCATCAAAGCAAACTGCAGCATTTCTTAATTGAAAAGGAATCTCTAGAAAATAGAGGAGTATTCATGTGGCTCAAATAACTAGGAGGATTTCTTACAGACTGTGCATGTAAATGTTTCGTGCAGTAATAACGAGTCATGAATGTTTCCCTTCCTACAGCTTCTTGCAGGATAAGCTCAGACAAGATCCTGTGGGATCCCATAGTGAGCCTGTGCTAGCAGTAGTGCCTGACTGCACAGCATTTTCCTACCTGCCCTTGTCTCACTGTAGGGACATTTTCATCCTTCAGCCTGGTTGCTTTAATCCTTTTTATGACACATATAAAATGAAGCCGAATAATAGCCAAGTGGACACAAGAAATAACTAACAGCAAGGAGGATAGAAAAGAACAAGAGACTGAGTTACTTCAAGCCCACTTAGGAAGAGCACCATACAGACCTTGAAAGATAGATAGCATGAACAAAAACACTGACATGGCCCTTGTGCACCTTTCTACTTGGATGTTCAAAGCTTCAGGCTGCATCCAAGCCTTGGCCTTCACAAGCCATAGTATGCTAGTAGTCCTTGTTTGTACTACAAGGAAACACTAGTTCAGCTGCTTTGTTGACCAAATGGTAGTTGCCTGCTGAGGAGAGAGAAGATTTTAAAATGACTAGTACAATTTATTTATTTATTTATTTGTCTCCTATTACATTATGCAACAGGAGACAAGACAGTTTCTCCATAGAGAGACTAACAGGCAGGTAGTAGAGGCTGACTGGTGTTGCCTGGTTTTTAATATCATC
Source organism: Phaethon aethereus (assembly GCF_964289735.1). NCBI lineage: Eukaryota > Metazoa > Chordata > Aves > Phaethontiformes > Phaethontidae > Phaethon > Phaethon aethereus. Next base: position 14,021,133 of record NC_138589.1, on the reverse strand, counting down.
AGTAGCTCAGTAAAAACAATGCTCTTGTCCATATCCGTTGACATCAGGCTCAAATGCTTTTAAGACCTCTATGTCTTTCACAGGTATTCAGTAGTATGGTGAGGGCAAATAAATACACCCAACTGTATTTCTCTGATTTCAGCAATATTGATGCCTGTCCACTGCCTTTTTGGAAATGTGACTGGGTGTTGGGATTTTTATTCAGAGTTAAAATGGCTGTCTGAGGTAACAAAATGCTTAGAGGATCTACGAGACCCACCACTATCAAGATGCACAACCAAAAGACAGATTATTACTATAACTGTGTGAAAACTGCTGACACTTGACACTGATGTGCATTTTCAAATCACATATTGTTTGCATTGAAATATTCGTGCCCCCCCCAAAACTTTACAAAAATGAAAATGTTTAGTTTTGACATACTTTAAACACATCTCTCTGTTTCCATTTGCATTAGTTTTCATTTGGAAGTTTATTTCGAGTTTATTTCAAGTTTACATAAAAGGTGTTCTTAAAATACTGCAATCCAAAGTGAAGTGTTCATTGCAGATCAATGCAAATGCTTTCATTATCTAGTATGCTTCTAATCCATTCCTGTCCCCCTCAAACTTTAAAAACTTTGTTCTGGCAAATCTAACATTTTTTTTCAATTAAAAAACCAAAACCCAAACCAGCCAACCACTTAATTTGGAGGCAACGTGGGCAGCATCCTGATCAAACACATCCAGATGCTCATGGTGCCACAATTTTATATGGGCACCTAACAGAAGAACAACTGTTAAAAATGACCTTCGTATTGCTAATTTTGGTAATCAACAACTGCAGTTAGGCACTTGGAGACGCTTTTTATCTCTTGCTTCTCTGACGGTTACTCTCCCCAGGCTACCATCAGTGTCTCACCCATACATTTTTTGAAGTCATTTAGGACCTGTCTCAATTAGCCTAATTTTGCCTCCCACCTGTGTTAAACATTCCTGTTCCTGCTACTTTCTTGCAGGAGAGGACTATAGGGGTACAGAGTTTTAATTACTTTGTTGGAAAGAACATTACCCTTGACCCAATGAAAAACAATACACCATTTTATTGCAACTATAGACCATTTTATAAAGGACCATTGTTAAGTCTGCAGTTCACAGGTACAGCTGCCAGCCTGGAAATCCCACACTGACGCAAGGGGTATGTAGAAGCCACTGGAGGAACCATGAACTAAATGAATGAGTTCCATTGAAACTGGTGCTAAAAGAAAAGACTCGTGCACTCTTAACCAGCACAGGATTTTTCATTATAAAAAATATTGCCTCTACATTTTAAACTAATGATGACTTTTAGGCATGGTGTAATTACAGCACCAGTGGGAACCCATATGTCACTGAACTTTCAAATGTAAAGGTTGTGCCTACAAAATGAAGCCATATATTCCCATTAATTGAAGCAGTTGATTTCTACTTACACAATATTAGTTTTAATGGTGAGTCTGTTAGAAAGTCTATGAATTTCTTTTTGTTATTGACCTATAGTGTTAAGGTGGCATACTTTAAATTGATCAAAGTTGGTAAGAGGGTGACATTTGTGCCAGCAAAGTTAGAAATATAAGTGACTTGTGCAATTGTCTGTAAGTTAGCATTAGAATAAACTTGGAGGAATGGTAGTTTTGTGCTGTCAGCACAGCCTGCTAGAGGATAAAGGATTAGCAAGAGAAATTTTGATGAGGGTATTTACTACTAATGACTGCCTTCAAAATTGCCTTTTATCTACTGCTTTTCAAAGCACTTTCCATTCATTAAGCCTTATAAAACCTTTGTAAAATTGGTAGAAGACGTAGAAAAGCAGATATCTTTGTGCCAAAACATACAGTAATACTTTGACAGAAAAGGGTAGCAGTACACACTAAACATTATTTAAGATAGGAATTGCACAATTTTACAGTGATGCTATCTCTCTGTTTAATTAGAGTTTGACCAGAACTAGAGGAACAGTCCTGCTCTTAATAAAAATGGTGTGGAATAATCAGTAAATAGTGCTCAGGACTTTGTTTTGTGTTGTAGCAGTAAGACAGATGTATGTTATGCAGTGATATTAAAAAAAAAAAACAAACCAAAAAACCAAAACTTAACAGTATGAGTGGCACCTATTCTTTTATTGTAATGAAATCTGCTTCCCAAACTGCCAACCACAAGAGATCAAAAGCAGTGAGTCAGTCCTACTAAACTGATGAGCTGAAAACCCTGAGATTTGAAAAATAATAAATGTAGAGTCTATTTTTTGAGGTCATCTGAGCCATTAGAGTCAGATTTCCATTCCTCTGCAGCCTCAAGAAATATAAATGAGAGAGAGAGAACGCTAGTGTGGTTAACAACTTTATTAATGACCTGGGTGATGGGACCAAGTACACCCTCAGCAAGTTTGCAGATGATATAAAATTGGGAGGAGCAGCTGATACACCAGACGGTGTGCTGCCCATCCAGTGGGGCCGCGATAGGCTGGAGGAATGGGTATTTGAAGACTCTGTTACGGCAGACTCGTGATAAGCAAAACTTTAGGTGTGGGTTTTTTTAAGTCTGTTCTTTCTTTCTTTCCTTTCTTCCCTCCCTCCCTTTCTTCCTTCCTCCCTTCCTCCCTTCATTTTTAATAATGGGTTAAGGCTCAGTGTTATTGTTTAAATTTCTGGTTACTTGAAGCACCTCAAAATTCAGCAGTTGCTATAGGAGCAGGTTTAAGGGCTATCAATACAATTAGTCATCCCTATAAAAACACAAGTTTAAGTTTTTAACTGAAGGCTGCCAAAATACAGAGTCATCTGCTGAAAATCTGAAGTTATATGCACATGTGTCGGTGTGACTCAATGATATGTACATTAAAAAAAGAAATAGAAACATTTTTACTTGGAAATTACTTGTGGAACAAGCTTCACAGTATCTGTGAATATTTTTAAAGGGAAAGACATACAAGATAATACACAGGATGACTTGCAGAATCAGCCATGCACTGTTGAAAGGGCTACAGGAATTTTTTTGCATCAGTAAGGGATAGCACCTCCCTGCAGTGATGAGAAGACGTGATTGATAAGAATGAAGGGTCATCATCACAGTGAGTAAAACATTGCATCCAACTTGGGTGGCTTCCAGGAAATGTTGTTATTTAGTTAGTTTTCTTATTGCTTTATCATTTCAGCTCATTAAACCAGCCAGAATTTAACTCCATTTAAAAACACGTGTATTTATTCCTGCCAGTTAAATGGCACAGAAGAAGGTCGGATGAGCACCAGAGATGGTACACTGAGTGTGTGAGGGAGGCAGCAAGAGGGTGCAAGATGGCTCTTTACAGCTCCCCCCATAACTTCCCTAATGATTTGTAGAGGGAACCTATGGACATTGGCTCTTTAATTTTTGGTGGGTGTGAAAATTCCCACTAACCTAGCATAAAGGCCTAACCATGTCAATAATGGTTATAAATGAGGTCTCTTCTAGGTAACTTCTAAGTGCTTGTGAAGTAGTCAGGTTTTTTGTTTCTGAGGGCTGTAAAGCTGTAAAGTTGTTGATAAGGAATCATTTGTTGGGTGAGAAGAAGCACTTTCATCCCTGGGTGGAGTACAGCAAGCTAGATTTCAGTGTGCAGTGGTCGTGCTGGTTAAAATATTCCCATTCTGCAATGTTAATCTGTTCTTTAATAGCCTGGCTCTGGCCATTGAAATTCACTGCAGGATTTTTTCCACCCAGTTTGATTCACAGCATTTTCAATTATTTAGATGATAGAAAATAAACAAACAAGCAAACAAAAAATTGCTGAGTTTCACAAGAAGATGGAAACTTTCAAATAGGTTCATGGAGTACACATCCTTTTACAAGGAGGGTATCAGGAAATATTTTGAAAAAAGGACACTTCAGATTTAGGGTTCTTTTGAAGCCTGCACTAGGCACCAACAGAGCTTTGAGGTCTTTTAAATGCTTCTTTTATATACAGTTGGCACACAGCTGAGTTAAACACTCATTTAATTTTTAATCAGATGTATGAAAAAGCATGGAATAAGCATGTGGATTTCTTTTATAAAGATTACTGGCTATCAGAGTACCATTGAAAAGAGGCAGCTACATTTCAGTACTTAATGTGACTGTAATAACTGCATGGCCACAAACCATTAGGTTCTTCATTTGATAGGTGATTAATTTCCAGGGAACATATGTTACGAGAATAACATATTTCCCAAGACCTCCTCTCCCAAAAGTAAGCATAAGATAAGATTCTCATAAAGCAATGTCAATGCTTTTTATTTACCGGCAGAAAAATAAAAAAAAAAAAAGGTGAAAAATTAGAAGAATAAGGTTTAAAAAATTATTCCAGCAAAACTAGTTCTAGTGTTTTGGTCACTAGACAGAAAACAAATATTCCCATGATTTTTGAAAAGTTCTGTAAAGTAATACAGTGGTCATGAGGAAATAATGATTGCAACTAATTTACTGTGAGCATGAAATGTGTCGTCGCTGTTCCCTGGCTTCTGAAATTGAGTAATGCAGGTTTATAAAATGACTATAATTTCTTAAAAAGAAAACTTGTTTAAGTCCTTTAAAATAAACAGGAATGGCATTGGATTGACCCCTCCCACATCCTTTTTTAACCCTCCTTATTGGCAGCTCAATACTTAAGCTCGTCTTTGGGGGCTGATGCTGAGCCTGGGGAGGGCATGGAGAGGATGGGACAATTTGCTGCCCAGACTCTTCAGAGAATTTAGCTGCCAAGTACTAACGGGTCTTCACTGAGCATCTGCACAATGAGATTTCTCACTGCCCCCCCGCCCCGGGAGCTTATACATTTTCTACATTTGGATGGGTTTTCTTAGGGAGAGCTGAGAGCAAATCAGTGATGACATGGTTATCCTCCTGCCAGTTTCCACATCCCTGCTCCAAATTTTAGCAATGCTGAAACTTCATAACAAAAACAGTTGTCAGGATTCTTTTCATCTTAGCTCTAACATTTTCACTGAAACTTTTCACCTACTCTGTTCTTCCAAAAACTTAACTTTTTTTTAAACTAATCCAGGGGAAAAAAAAGAGTCCAAATAGTTTATATTTGACAATTTATGAATGTGTGTGTCCAGGTTGGGTCTCATAATGTGAAGTGGCAATACTGGCTATGCTGTTATTGTATAAGGGCATTTCAACAGGGTTTTCGAGGTGTCTCATGTCAGTGCAAATGTTTGAAAAATGAACAGTGAACAACTAAATCTGTCTTCAAAACTCCCTATTTATTGTGTAAGCTTTCAACATATGGACTTAAATATCAGTATCGAAGTCATCTATTTCACCTGTCTCATTACAGAAGTATATGTAACAGCTATAAGAATGTAAGGGTTATATAAAATTGTATCCACTATTTATGTATTATTGTATCCAACACATATGTCCTTTCCATATGGGATGTTCTCACTATACGGAACATGGTCGATTCCAAGTATAACTCAACAGAAGCATTCAACCTTTGATTTTAAAACTGTTATCATCCCCACTTCAACAACCCACGTTGAAAGGAAATTCCAGATTGTGGGGGGGAAATGGCTGCCAATCTGAATAAGGAGGAACATCGTCAGATGGCAAGGAAGTATTTGTACTAGTTGTATTAACAGAAGCAATGACCTTTACACACTCCAAAACAAGCCATATGGGCCTTGGATCACAGCAACCGTTTGTCAAGCAAAACTCCTGAATCATTTCAAGCAGTGTTCAAACACAGTCGTAAGAAGCCTGAACACAAAATGCTCCTCTAAAACACATCTCTGAGAAGGAGGGGAGATGCACCAGATTTTGAGGTAACTGCTATTTAAACCTTCAAATTCTAGAGCAAAATTTTTTTGCATAAATTTTGCCCGATCCATTGTTGGGGATGGAAAACAGATGGGCTGCAGTTTAGCATTGCAGCAAGAATCCAAATTCAATTCTCTGGCTTGTTCTTAGGAGAGTTAATGAAAGTTGAATAATATGCACTGGCAGCCCCTAAAACCCGCTGTGTTTTTCTTTCTCGTTTCTTTGGCAGGGTGAGACTATTCTGCATTAAATTTACAGATGGCCGCCTTTCTCCCTAGCATAACTCTAGTGAGTCCTCTGACCTTATTTCTGATTAATATGGGCCCTAAACTTCTTTACAAACTTTGCTCTCATTGCTTAGGCAATCTCTATGCTCCTTATAGTTTCTGCAAGTTAACCAGAAGGACCTGCAGAAGTTAGCAATGATTTAGTATTTACCCTATTTATTCATTAAACTGATGAGAGTGACATTATGTTCCTCCATGACAACACTGATCTTTAAGTGAAACAAATTAAACCCATACCATAAATTTTCTTAATGGAGCGTAATACACAGAGTTCTGGATGTTTGTGGCAAGGACATTAATGGAGTACTCAGGGTGGCAAGCAGAACACATTTTAAATATAACCTAAAAGACAATACCATCTTTTACAGAAAACAACAACAAACAACAGAGACTAAATCGAGCATGTGACCTTTCCTGTGAGTAGCATGAACAGAGGAAAAAAACCATGTTGAACTCTGCTTGGAGAACACCAAAGAGAGGAGGAGTTCATGTGTCAGAAATCAGGTGTAATAAAGCAATGCAGACAGTGAAGTCTTCTGAGCTTAAATGATGATGGGATTCAAAATGACAAAGGCTAATTCTGGGGTTTCTGAGAAAGAGAGAGATGCAAACTCAGTGGCAGATAAATAACTCTTAATTTGGCCCATTAAGTGCACCAGTCTCTTACCTAACGGACACCCCACTTCACTGCCATTCAGCTGTGAATGAGGAAGTTTTCACGAGCGAAGCACTTACAGGATATATCATGCTTTATAGCGATGCTCTGACCTGATTCTTCCACAGCTATGACAGTGGAGATGTACTAAACTAACGGGAGTCCTGGAGCACAACTCGATTGGAACGGAACCCAGCAGAGCACAGATTGAAGTTTTCTAGGGGTCTGTCACTGTTCTTAAAGATCAATGGGGTTATGAGAGAAAGGGATTTAAGAGCTGCAAAGTTACAACTGAAGGCGGCAGTGATCTGGATTCTTTAAAATGTTGCACCCTCAACAGATCTGCAGGGCCTCCTGAACAGAGTTGTTCCCATCTGCCAGGCCTCAGAGCAGCCCTCTTTCTTCTAGCATAGAAGCAAACCATTTCCACACATTGATTTGTCTTCCCTGTCTGTGCTTTGATGTCGGGTCTCTGTCATGGCAATGCAACCAAAGCTGTGGCTGGAGGATGGAGACTGAGGCAAGCATTGAGAACCGAGTCCGTTTTACACCTTCATATGTGCTCAGATTATCTTGCTCGTCCTGTAGACTTCTGTTTCTCTCCCTATATGACATTGTACCAATTGGCCACAAAATAGTTTGCCTGAATCTTTTATCCTCCCGCTCTTCCCTGAAACAGCTTTCAAGACAAATTGTAAAGTAAATGCAGGGAGACGAGGATGGTTTAAGGTGAGCTTCTCCTTCCTGTGCTGCCTTTGCTTTAGCACCTCTTCTAGTGCCTGGCCTTTATGTGCAGGTGGCCTTCCCAGAAATGCTTCTTTTCATCAGTTTCCTGAGTCTACAAACTGAGAAGTGTTTTTCTGGCCGGAGGGGTGGTGGGTTTTTGGTGGTTTGGTCACAGCACATCGTTGTCATGGCAGATGCAGCTCTGCAGTTGGCACACCTACACTGTTCCCAAGACAGTCTGGGTCTCCCCCTGAGGGCAGGGAGCCCTGAATCTCTTGTCTGTCAGTGACTATTCCAGCTTGTGACTCCTGGGACTATCTCATAAATTTTGTCCTTAGACTCTGCAGCCGACAGAAACTGGTAGCAAAGGATGACAACGCCTGAGGCTTGTGAGGGAGGTCACAAGAAGGGACATAGTCCGGGCTCTCGGAGGCAGATTATTACAGTAACCTCCATAGTGCCAAACAAACAGAACCTCTGTTACTGAAATTTGGCTCACCTCTTGTACGTGTGATGGGAAGGGGCCATTTCTGCAATGAATCGCTGGCATGCGGCTTCATGCACTGCACTGGAAGGGTTAGTTTAGGTTCTGAATTTTATAGGTGCAGTGGGAGTCTAATGCTCTTTTATTAGCACAACTTCATACTGACCTCCATGCTAAAAAAATCAGAGGCTTTCATGTTATCTCATAATCCACCAAGGGCAAATAAACATTCAGAAATTCTAGCCTTTCTCTTTTTGCAACTGTCATTAAAACTGTGGTCTCTCTCTGTTATTATCATGCAGTTTTGCACTAGATTTTTATTACAGTCAAGTACAGATGCCCTTTTTATTTTGAAGCAGCGTTAATAGCAAAGCTTGCTTGCTAAAGTTGCTGATTATCCACTATGGCTGAGAGCAGTTTACCAGCAATAGTCTCCTTGGAATATTCAGGGTTATGCACAGCTTTTAATTCTTTAAAGAGTTTGGTGATAAATACCTTGTTTATACTGTGATCTCACTTGAAAAACAGCCAGCAGATTTCCAAATGTGCTTGTCCACTTCTTCTACCACCAAGCCACTGGTCCACCATCAGAAATATGAAGCTGGTAACGCAAAAACCATGCCCTATATTTGCAGATGTACAGATCAGTCCAGTTACTATTAGGTGGCTTTACAAGGTACCATTGGGCACATTAAAAAAAAAAGCCTTCTATGTTCTAGGTGCTGGTGTGTGTGTTCAGTAAAATGGCTTCTGACCTTGCATTTCTGCAGTTGGAGCAAGTTTAATTTTGCAAGTGTGATGGGAAGGGGGGGGAGGGAGCAGCAAGACAGACATCCTCTGTTTTGTTCTACATGTTACAGTGGCTTGATAGTAGGTGCTGACCTTGCTGGTGATTTACAGTATCTCTCAATACAATGAATTCCTGCTGCTTTCTTCTTGATTTTTCAAAATGTTTTAAAGCAAGTCCAATGGCTTCATTTATTTTCCTTTTCTATTTTTCTACCCCTTTACTACAGTTGTATATTGTTACTTACATGAATGAAACATATAATCAGTTCTTTTCGGGTGGCCATGACAAAAAAATACGCCATTTTGGCAGTTCTTAGTGAGATGCGTAGGTGTTATTGGAGGAATTTTTCTCCATGAAAGAAATTTTACATGACACCAGACACTTCAGAGTAGTCTGCAGTGCAGCGGCAGTGTGTGTAGGCATGTAAAGTGTTCATATTCTTTCATTTAACGATGTTTCAGCACAGTGCAAGATATTAGCTTCCAGTAGTGTGGGAGCACTTACTTAGATTACAGTACTGTTACCTCTGTACTTACAATTATGACTGCTAGCATTTATTCACAGTATTAAACATTGTACTAAATAGTGTATACAGGATCTAGGCTTTAGAAAATAATACCACAATTATGAATACTGAACAATCTTGAGAGATCGTGTTTAATGAAAAGCATTTGCTGGACTGTTGTGTAAAGCCATAGAAATAGGCAGTGATCAGTTGTACAAAACCTTTTCTTTTGATTTTTTTTTTTCTTCCCCCAGATAAAATTCTGAAAGAAATTAAATGGCTGAGACTAAATATGATTCATTAGCGACCAAAACTGCAGAACCTAGAGCAGTCAGCCGTTCTGTCTTTGACCTCTTCTGTGACTGTTAGCTAGAGTGATAGATAGATAGTTGGACGATGGTTTTTGAAGTGTAGATTTCTGCTAAATCAATGGACAAGATATGTCAAACGTCTAGTAATTTTCAAGAGCTTCTGCCAGCCCCCCCCCCCCCCCCCCCAAGAGCTACTCTTTCATTCACTATTGCACTATACTAGAGTCACATAAATTAACTCAAGAGAAGATTATGTTGTGGGAGTTTTTCCAGTTTAATGCATCCAACTTTCCATTTTAGAAAGCAAAGAACATAAACAACAGTTTTGCTTATATGTCTGAGTAACGTACAACAGCTCCATAATCAATAATAGAAAACGTTACTGAAAGGCCCAATAGACCTCAAAGAGATAATGTGAATCGGCCATTAACAGTAAGTCATTATAGAACTTATTAAGTGAAGCCTTGGGGCTGTCATAGAGCCTAAAGGTTGACATAAATTTTTCATACTCATTGAACTTTGCTAAATGTGCTTGTATTTGATTAATGATGACTTTCTTCAGTACGCTAATAAGAATAAGGAAAATATGAGCTCAGGCTGCAGCAGGGAGAATAGTCTCCTGGAAGGAAGGCCATCTTTGGCAGTGGGGGAACAATGGGGCTTTCTAAAGACACCCTGCCAAGTACGAGGGAGTTTATTACTGCCTGAAAAATTGCTGCTTTTCACCCAGAGATAGGGCACTGGGCACAGCATGTGAACATGGAAAGCCAGTTTTGTAGTTGTGGAAGTGAATGCATCATAGCTCCGAAACAAGAAGAAAATCCACCCCCTGGCCCCCTTAACACCTCCAGATATCGCAAAGAACAATACAGAAGTGCTTCATATTTATAAAGCAGCTCTATGAGAGGAGTGGTATGTCTGCAAGGCCTGCTGGTGATAGAGCTGGAGGAAATTTGTTTTGGCAGACAAGGTAATGAGTCATGGACTCATAGAATGATTTAGGTTGGAAAAGAAGACAACAACAACAAAATAAACCCTTCACTTGCAGAAAGGCCTGGAGAACAGCATATGGATTTGGTCAATTAAAAGAAACACGTTTTCCACTTGCTTTCAAAAAAAAAAAGCAATTGGTAACCTCAGTCCAAAGCAGTCACAAAGTCTCTTATTAACCACCAAAAATGCTAGGCATGTCTTAAAATTCAAGGGATAGCTTTAAAAAAACTACAGAGTAATTCTTTTTTCTCTTTCTAGTTTTTAAACCTGTTTGTTAAAAGTCAAACTATTAAGCTTCTATTTTTTAGAAGAGCACCTATGTAATCAAGAGTCTAACAAACAGCCCTCGCCAAGAGGACTCAGTATAAACTGAAAGTCATCTCCTAGACTTAGACAGGTAAGTAATTAGGTATTGGTCCTCATTTTACAAACACAAAAGGAAAAAGAAATGGAGAAAATGAGAGATGATGTATCTATTCCTTCTCACCTCCTGGCTGTGTAGGGTATAAAATGATGTTTTAATCCCCATCACTACCAGCTGTGAATTTGCCACTCCCAAGTCACTACTCCAAAGCAGATTTCACTCCTGGCTGTGGAGTGCTTTACCCACCAGCCTGGCTGGTGTTTTGACTTTTGCTGTTCTTGATGCAGTTATAAGCTACGGCAAATGGACTAAACAAGTACTAAAAAAAAAGGAGAAGGAAAAAAAGAAAAAAGAGAGGGGAAGGGAAAGAGAAGGAGAAGAGGAGATATGGTTTTGAGTTTGGCAGTTAGTTAGAGAACTGACAAGGATTTTGATAATCTCAATTCCTGCCCCAGTTAATACTTAATTATTTATAGAACACAAATTGGCTTCAACAGAAAGTTTGAAAGACTCTTGAAAAGAGACCTGGAAAGTGGTCTTAGAGTCACACACAGTCCAAGCAAGTCTCCCCCTCTTTTGGCATCTGTGTTCTCTTTCTTCCCACGGAGAAACCCCCACAGGAATAAGCATTTGCCCCTGGCATGTACAACCCCCGCCTCTGTCCAGGAGATAGGAGGTCTTGACATCAGCAAAGTCTTCGATTGTGCATATGCACACATTAGGTTACCATGCCATATATGGCAAGGCTACTATCTGTGTGTGAGGTCATAGCTTCTGCACTTCCTCTGCTGTGAGAAGGCAGAAGACCTTGTTTTGAAAACAGTTATTGGTTAAAATTGTTCTTTTTTTGACTTGGGTATTCATAGCCAGCCCAGCTTAGTCAGTCAAGGATTTGAAACAGCCTTCCTTATCTAATGCTGAGATTACTGATATTAAATAATGGAAAACTTGCTCACTAGCATTGCCTGGGTATGGAACTGGGTCAAACTGGTTGATGCCCAGTCTCAGCCCAAATTAGTGAAAACAATAGGAAAGCTCCAGACACCTGCATCTAACTAAACTAATTCTGATAAGCTCACTCATTCCCTTTCACAAGCCATTCCTTTCTCCCCCCCCCCCCTTTTTTTTTTTAAATACAGACTATGGTTCTGGTGCTGATTATTCACCTTTGGTTACAGTAGCTCAGCATTTCAGTCAGTCACCAAAGTGAAAACCTGCACAGGGTCTTCCTAGATTTTTGTTTACTGACATGTAACTCTCAGAATTCTGCTGGGTGGGGAAGACGGACATAAAAGAGTTACAGGCTTTTGGGTCCCAGAAAGCTAAGGTTGCCTCTTTGTGAGTCTGATTTAAATTCCTATTCTTTGCTTTTTCTGTAAGCTTATCAGCAACAACATGGTAGAATTCAGCTTTTGTCAGTCAGTCAACAATATGGAGCCAAGAAAACATGTAAATTATTGAAAAGCTTTTCTCATCTGTGGTCATACCAGTTTCTGAGGCATGATCTCGTAAATGTTGGTGGCATGCTTGCAAGCTTGTACCCCTTGACACAGTCTCAAAAACTGCTTGACATAACAGCAAGAACATGATGGAGACAATCTAAAAAAATCCCCAACAAACCCTCCTGTGCCATATCAGTGGAAGTTTTGAGAGTTCCCTTAGCAACCAGCACCGAACTTGCATACCTAATTGCTTCTTGCTGGTGATGAAAGACATTGTGTACAGATGCACTGTGGATTTACATGAGACAGCAGGCATGGCAGCTTGCTCAGATGCAAGTTCTTCTGGTGTTAAGCAGCTAGACAAGGAACTACGTATTTTTGCTGACAGGAGCACATACATGTACTGGGCTCTCAAAATAAACATCACTGCTGGCTAATGTCACACTGTCTGTTACTGCAGGTATGTGGAGGGTTTTTGCTGTGTCTTCTCCCCAAAATGATGTCCCGGGCAGGACTTACGAGAGGGGAAAAATGAGGCCATAATGTCATCCGCACTTGCTACTGTCCCTTACCTTACCTGGCTCAGTCGTGGTGATCCTCCTTTTAATTATGGTTTGTCTTCCAACCTTTGAAGTTGCAATTAATCTTTCGGTTGCCTTCTCCTTGGATGTGAGGCTCAGTCCTTCCCTGAGTTCACTCAGGGAGAGACTATGCTAAGGTAACTCGTGCAAGTAAACCCCTTCCCAGGTTGCTCAGATCGTTGGGAGCACTGTGACCAAATACAACCCCAGCCCACAGTCTTCTCTGATTTGTGTCAGGGACTAACCCAGTACTGCTGTGCTGGGATGGTTTATTACACTCTCAGATTATAAACCCAAGACTCCAGCGACCGCTGCTGTGAAGTTTAACACGAATAAATGTCCTGTTGTTGTGCCAAAACATGCTGTTCATTGGGGGTGCTGCAGATGATACGTAATGAGTATAATTCCCAGCATTTCAGAGGTAGTGTTGGCTGAGATTAGCAAGACTAACTTAATAAAGCACTATGATAATTGCATATTCACCAGGAAGGGGAAAAATAATCAAATGAGAAAGGACAAAACCAGCAGGGGAAGAAAATTTATTTCCAAGCATCTATGAGAGTGCTACAAACAATAGAGACTAAAACTCAAAGCATTTAAAACTATAAAAAATGTAGTTGACAATGTCCTCCTTAAAAATTAAACATAAAAATGTAGAAAATGCAGTTATAAATTCTAAAACTTGCTCAAAAGTGAAATAAACCCAGATAGCATCAATGAGGATGGAGTCCTACAAATGACTTTTTTTTTTTTAACTTTATTTCAATTTGTTAATTTGTAAATTGATACTCATTTCTTTTTGTAATGTTTATTTAAATTTATAATGGAGAAATGTGCAAATCTAGCAAAATATTCTTTGGATTATAAACAGAGAAAAATCAACAACCAAAGAAATTTGAACTGAGTTAATAATAAACTATAGAATTATATAGAATGCATACAGCTATAATAAAGTGAAATACTACAATAAACATTGTAGAGCAAATCTGCTGATTTAGCAAACTCTGCCTTATAAAACATGAGGATATAATGGGAGAAGTGAATATGTTATGAATATAGAGCTGAAACCTCATTCATAATTTTAAGGAGTTAAATTTTTATCTAACTACATATATGGGGGTCTTCAGAAAAGCAATACACCAACAAATCAGATATCCTCTCAGATCACGCAGTTTGATACCTGACTGCAAATGAAGGACAGGGTCTGTATAAATGAACGGTAGAAAAATGTATATCATTTCTATTTATTGCCTCTTCCCATATTGCAGCTGCTGATCTCTGACCCTAAACAGCAAACTATATTAAATTTAGCAGAAGTACAGCTGCACACAGATGCTGAAAATGTTGATGCACAGAACACATTCCAATCCCTTGCTCATTCTGAACTAATATAAAAAAAGTTATAGATCATTTTTCAATTAAAAACATACATTACAAAGAACAACTCTGAAAGCTCTCTGTATTTCTGTCATCACAAATTAAAATGTCTTCCTATCAGTAGACAATGCTATTCTGCAGTAAATGAAAAAAAAAAAAATCTAAAGAAAAAAAAAAAAGTGCCAGAATCTTAATTACTACTCAGGTAAGGTAATTGTCAGGTAGAACAGCCTTTAGGGAACTTACAGCTAAACTGGGTCAGATTTAAGTCTCTCAAACCCGCAGAAGCTTAGCACAGATACGGAAATTCACAAGCCTGGAGTAAATTTGTAAGTACAGAGTACTCCTGTCCACTTACATAGTCATTTCTGAAACCTCTGGAATTTCTAAGATATAAGATAAATGCATATTACATGGGAAATATTGAAAAGTATTACACTTAATTTAATCCAGAAAACACAGCAGTATTATATGAAGATTATTACTGTGTTCTGGGAGCAGCCACAAGCTGTAGAGAGAGAGGGTACAAAATGTTCACCAGACATTACATTTTTTTAAATCTAAAAAACATTTGTAAAATGTACTTGATTTTTAAATAATCACTTAACAAGGCAACAAACCAACTACAAACACATAATAAATAAGGCTATTAAAAGGTCACAATTGTAGCAAATTAGTCAGAACTATAAATGGGACATTAGAAACACTATGTTTTTCTTTATATGCTTAATAACCAGAACAAGAATTAAAAAAGAATCAGTTTATTTCAAAGTCTGCTTCTTATATTGAAGCACATATTAAAGCAACAGTACAATGTTCATAAAATATAAGTGTGATGCTGTAACATTTCTTACATGTCAGAATACTGATATTTGTATGTATACTAAAATAAGAATTTTAAAATTGTACAAATAGATACATTAAAAATGACATAGAAATAGGGCGCCTCCCACTGCAACAAGACAGAGTTTTTATATCTGGCACGTATTAGTTCAAGATGAAAGTATAAGCAAAAAGATTTACAAGAATCAGCAGTAACAAGTTTGATGCTCAAGAGACATAATAATTGTACATTGTACTGTACATACATCATATGGGTTTAAGCTGGCTGAATATTATATATTTCAAGTTTAAAAATGCACTACCATATAGAGTGTCCATAGTTTAAGGCGAAATTACAGCTCAGAACTGTTAACTTTTCTAATTTGTGGAAGCTTCTTTGACATAAAAGATTTAGATGTTCATGATACATAAAAGATTTCCCTTATTTGTAGGTTCGCTTTTAGCTTTTTCCTTCATTTAAATATTTTGTATTTCTTAAGTGGGGTTTTTCCTTTAGTGAAGTTGGCGGCCAACTTCTGTATTTACCTTTTGTAGGAAAAGGTACTTCACAGTATTTACCACTTTTATGTCCTTTTTAATCAAAGGAATCCTCTCTGTCAAACTCAAATGTTTAAATGAGATTTTTCTTGATTTTTAAAAAAATACCTGCTTACATTTCTTCTGGATTCTTCAGAACATCGGACACAGTTCTTAAGGCCAAATCTTAAACTTTAGTGTTAAGAATCATCATCGAAAGTGTCTTTGGAGCCATACAAGTCTGCAAGTTTCTTAAATCGAGGTCCCCAATTTTGTAGATAGTCGTAGTCCAAATCAGAATCTGTTGTCGCTGACTCTAATGAGCTAAGTGAACCAGCCACTGAGCCTCTTCCTTCATAGCCATAGATCTGAATAGAGTCATAAGGAGGAGCAGTTGGATCGTTATCAGCCTCTTGTATTCTTGTGTTGATGAAATCATCAACATCAACACTATTAGGAGCCGGCCGAAGCCCTGGTCTTGGCATATACTGATACTCGGGTTTTATGTCTTTACGAGGAATAAACCCATTGATGCCATCGGGGTTCTGCAAAGTAGCTATGTCAAAAGCTTCAGTATCTTCCTCTCCTCCACCTTCATCATCGTAAGTAATAATGTTCTCTCGGACATCTTCTTCTTCAAAAACAATCAGAGGTTCTTTTTTCTGCCTTTTCAGCGTTACAAACAGCACTACAATAACTGTAGGAAAAACAAAGCGCAAGTTAGACTGCACTCTCAAACAGTAGCTCCTTTATAGAGCATTGCATTCGCTGAAACCTCAGCTTTTGTGCTGTGGTTCATCACGTATTTTTGCTACGATCTCCATTTTTAGCATACTTAGCTAGGTAAAAGCATTGATGTTTGTACACAGAACTGAACATACTGGTTTGAGGTTTTTTGTCTGGGCTGAATACCATTGCTCTTACTAATTGCCCATTACTGCAAGACTAAATGAGTAAAAGTATTTTGTGGGCCCCCAGTGCTGCATGAACACTGTGACACTGCCTTTGAGCAGCCCAATCACATGTATATCTACAACAAAAAAAAGATGAACCTTTACTCTCTCTTGTATGCCCAAAGCTTAACTCTAATTCCATCTTTCACCTCCATGAAAATAGAATTTTTCTTAGGCAACACCTCAAAACACATGCCTTTGTTGTTGCGTTCCTTCTCACTTCAATTTTCTATAAAATAACTTTAAAATACATAAAAAAGACTATAAATTACTATCGGCAAATTAAAACAGTTAATATAAATATTTTCAAATCATCAGGAAATGCTTTACAGCGCTTTCTTAGGAGCAGGTCTTCAGAGACATTCATTTGCCTTCAACACAAAAGGAGTTGGAGGGAAATAGCTGGCAGGAGCCATTAATCCTGGCTGACCTCAATAAGGAACTTGTCATCCAAGGAAGATCACAAAACTTAAAACTGTGTGTCATGACCTCCTTTAAACAGTGTCCCTGATTAACTGAAATTAGGCCACAAAAGGACATTCTCTGAGCACTCCTAGACAAATTCATTGGTGGTTGCTATAGCAGTTATCATATATTGCATTTCAGCCAGGCAGATTAGTACCTCCTATAAAAACAAAAGCCAAGAAATTAAGATTCTTGGAGCTGAAGGCAGGGTTAATTTTTTAACACAAACAAGTATAGAAGAGTAATAAGTAAAGAACTTTTTACCTAACAAAATCACAATGCAAGCAAGAATGGCAATTAAAGCTCCAGTGCTTAATCCAGCATTGAGGATGTAAGCTTCAGCATTACAGGAGAGCAAGGAGCCATTGCTGTCACAGCCACAGACCCGAATGGTGAGGGTGTTGGTGCTGCTCATAGGGGGAAGTCCACCATCACTTATTACAATAGGAAGAAGGTATAAATCTTGCTTTTGGCGACTAAATCCTTCACGTCGAACAAGAACACTTGCTGTGTTATCTGTTTAAAGGAGAGAGATAGTCATCATTATTTTTTCCACAAAGTCATCCTCCTAGTAAGTACTGAAATATATCTTGCTACAACAGCTCTGAATTTTCAGGTGCCTTAACATTATTTGTACAATAAACCAGTACAAAGTATCGCCTTCCTAATGACTTCAGAGCAGTGACAGTATTGTGTTTCATTCATACAGTACCACACACCATTTTAAGTACTTTAGAATGATGAGGGTAACACAAGGAACACACAAAAAAATCTATTAGTATCTCCTTTTGGCACGCCACTAACTTTCTGGGAAACTCACAATACTTCATCAGCTACCAGAGTGACTGGGCCTTGGTATTGCTGTTTGAATTAGTTCTAGTCTCTTCGCAGAATTAAAGCCTTTAGTGGAGGGGGAAAAAAACAAATCCCCCCAATTTATTGTTCTTGGTGTCAGACGTACAGGAATGGAAGGCAGAAATCTGTACCAAAATGGCCTGTGTTAATGAGATTCCCACCAAAGCAAAAGCCAACATTTGCTGTGTATTAGCACATTTAAGCCTCAGCATTGACCTGTTTCAGTAAGAAACACTAAAGTAAGCATTATTTTATCAAAACCTGCTTTTCACCCAGTATCTCCCAAAGCCAGAATTCAGAAAGCTTGCTCATACATCCTCAGTATGTCTGGGCACATTTTGAATTACATGGATATGAGGAAGAGATAAAGTATTGTTCTAATACTACTTGCAGTTGTTCTCACTGAGTGGCTGCCTGCCACAGGCCTCCTGGTGCAAGGGATGGAAACCAAGCTGCCATCTTGGCACAGGAGGTCATTTTGGATAGTCCTTCACGCTTCCGGGAGCAAAAGCATTTGAAAGGGAAGTGTGTGACATGAAACACTGGGATGAGATGGCCGGTGCTTCCTGCTCCCGGCCACGCCAACAAAGGCTAGGGAGCATGAACAGCATTTCTTCATTGTGCTGCTTGTTTCTCAGTTCTTAGACTGAACCAAAGTTTATAAAATTGTAAACATCCTGAAGTAAATAAAATGAAACAATCATATCTATCTGTGATTTTCAGGCCTTCAGAAACTAATTTAGGATGAGGGTTTACTTCACACAACCTTTTCTGATTTGCCATGTTCCTTATTTTTCACTATATAATGAAAAGAAAAAAAAAAGAAAAGTGGTTCTTTTATCTACTAAGGGAGGGCTATTCACCTCCAACAGTACCCATTTTACTGCTGCCTTGGGGTACTGCAGAAGATTAATCTTTTTCTTGTTGAAGAGTCAGCATAAATTCCAGAATTTAATAATGCAAATCGTAAAACCTCTCTTAATGATCTAATCACTGCTATTTCCATGAAAGTTAGTGAATAAATTATACTGAAAGAGAAGTATTCTTGCCTTATATTAACCACCCCTGCAGGCAGTACCCCTGATGCAGGACAAGGTCTGAAACTGTCCCAAAATTTGGTGGACAGAGGTCAATTTATGGGATGAGAAGGATGTTTGCACTGGGGCCCTGCTTATCTGACTCCCCCACACGTAACTTCTGCAGAGCAGACCCTAGGTAGCATCTGTTTGTTACATGCCAATTCATTCACCTCCCCATATCTACACCTCTCCTGCCAGGCCCACCACACCTGATGCCCCATGTGGTTACCTCAGCATGACAGAACTGTAGTCCTTCTGATACTGAACTCTCACAAAAATAACGTCTGGATAGAAAACAGCTTGTTAACTTCTCCTTTAGATGATGGTCATATTTGGTAAGGACAGAGAAGGTGATAAGGGTCTGATTATTTATTACTTGTGGTTTTTGGAGGTGCCCTTTGTCTCTTTTCAGGGTCTTTCTAACCTCCTAAATGTTTACATGCAACATTTGCCCAGCTAGGCTTTGTAGCACATTTTTTTAAAGGACCTTAGCGATATCAGTGTCTGTGTGATAGGAGTCTTATTTTAGGACTTAAATTAATGGGCTCGTAACAATTTGGTACAAATAGAAATGTAACATCTAATACGTATTAACCTCTCAACTAATACTGGAACCAATATATATTGATATAGAATGAAACTATTCTATAGGGTTCTCTAAAATGCATTTAACAATTAATTTCGTCAGTATGAGAACAAAGATCTGCTCTATTAAATGAAAGATCACAATAGGACAGATTATTCTTGTGTCAAAAAACATGAACATTAATAGTGGGCTGAGCTACAACTACCTAAAGGCTGCAAAGGCAATATGGAAGGAAACACAGGCAATGTCATATATTAGTATATTTAGTCTGTTGGCTACGTATATTATATTATGTATTATATTATGTTTTTCTTGCACTTTGGCAGCCTAAATAGTATTCCTAACCAGAAATAAGAATGGCAAATTACTCAGTTATTATACAGACTAGTCAATTCCGCTGCAGTCCATTACATTACACTAAGGCTGAATTTGATCCAATGGTCGATTTATCTGTTTTAACTTGAAGGGATTTCTAGCTTAATATAACTTTTTAAAAAGAAAAATCCAATCAACATGCCTGGCTAACGTTTAAAAAGGACTACCATATACCAACCCTAAAAGGTCTTTTTTTAAACTTTTTTTTCTGTTTATGTTCACTTCTCACATTTAGAAGAAATATAATATCCATAAGAGGAAAAACACTCTTTTACCTAGATAAAAGATAACATATAATCCTAGCTAATATTCTCATCCGTGCTTTTTCATTATTTTCAAGTCCCAGAAGTATAACTATAATCCAGGTATAATGGCATTTTTTAAGCCAAGAAACAGAAGTTAAATGTCAATACCAGCTTAAAACTATTACTTAACACATATGGGAGCTATTTGACTGTCTTAATGAACACAATGGGGGTTAACACAAGACAGAAGGAAGAAAATAGCCATCTCAACACCACCCAGAAAAACACACACACTTTCATTTTTCCAGCTATTATTGTCTGGGATATCCAATATCCAAAAGTGTTGTAAGTGAAGATTACCTATACTCTCCATGAAACGTTCACAATTAGAAATTAAAATTGCATTCCTTTATGGAGATCTTCATAGTGATCTTCCTGACTTTTGATTTTCGTCTTTTTCTCTGGTGATCTTATTGATGGTTTTCCAATTTTTTCCTCTACATACAGGCAAGTGTAGCTTAGCTTTTGGGGTCTTTTTAATTTTTGTGTTGTGTAAGGAGGCTTCTAGATTAAAGCAGCTGACTGCAGTGTGACCATTATCACCTATATCAGAATGTGAATGCTGATTCAGCAATTTCAGGGGTCCAACTGTCTAAAATCATTACCAGGCAGTGGCAATTGCTGTGGATAATCCTTGGCAAAATCCTGTAACTTTATTGTTCTTATGTTTCAAAATGTCTTGATTAAAAGGTCTGAAATCGAGAGCCAGACAACATGTTTTTAATAAAGAGTGTGTTTCGGTCACTGATTTTAGTGGACTCACAAATTTAATTTCGGTCTTTGTAAAGCACTATCTTGTGTATTTGAGAACATTACTACATTGTCGTTGTGGTCTAATTCGTCCTTGTGCAGCGTGGTAAAGCAAGGTGGTTGCAATCCTTCGCTATGTGCCAGGCCTCCGCACAAGGTGAGTGAGCCCAAGTAAAAGACACTTTAGTTTAGGACAGTGCAGGGTTAAAAGCAGGAAATACATTTGCTAAAAATCCATCTCTGCCGTGAAGTGTCATGAGCCTCTGCTGCTCTTTCGAGGCTCTGTCTTCAACGGGAGTAAAACTGAACAGAGCCTGAGCAAACACAGTGCCGTTTACTTACGCAGTACAATGTAAGTAAACAGCACAAAAATAATTCAGTGTTTTATCACAGCATGTGATAAGCCATTATCTCATGTTTTCTATGGAAGATAGTCTCAGCTGAAAAACTTGGTAACACAGTAGGCTATTAGTAGGATGTAGAATGTGATTACATTTTTTGGATTACTCTACTATGTGATTACTTTTAGGCGTTGGTAGAAGGAAACTCTATAAAATGATAATTATAGAACTGTATTCACTTTAAAGTTCCGTAATAGACCCAAACATTGGAGTTTTCATTAACTGTTCCCCACAGTTAATACAGCAATTTTTCTTTGAAACTAGCAATACCTTCTGTACACACTGGCATGGTATACAGACTACTCATATTTACAACAGGGAAAAAAAAAAAATCTTCAAATGATCATATAAATTATTTGACTTGCAAATGGTAACACGCTCCCTCTGAGGAGTTTTCTTTATATGAAGCACATAGAATACTAACATTTTTACTTTGCTCTCTATCATAACCTACTTTAAAAAAACCCACAGAAATAGTTGAGTTAAAAACATCACTGCACTGACAACTGTACAAAATTGAGGGGAAGACAGAACGGAAATGGATGGATTTCATTACACTATTAATTTCCCAAACATGAAATTATATAGGAAGACTCAATCCTTACATACTGTCTTGTTGAAATAACTTCCTGCAGTATTGTCAGGTACAGTCACTACATTCAACTGACATCATCGTTTCAATTGCAAAACATTTTTATCTGGGTTAACTTTGTCATTAAAAAAAAGAATTAATTTGCTGCATATGGAAATGAAGGTTTAGTGGAATTGGTTGGAGTCAGGAACCATAATACCATTTGCCTGCAGCTGTATCAGACCATGTCAATTTGACCTGTGCTTCCTCTGTTAGATTATAAAACCTAATCATTTTCAGTTTGACATGGTGACTATAAAATATCTTTTAAAGAGAAACTTGGCCGCAGGGTCTTAAGCAAAGAATACATTTTTATTTACTTCGCTCTAAAAATACATTCATCAATTTTTCAAAAATTGTGTTTTACTACTTTAAAAAGATAAAGTATATACCCTCCACTGGATCCCTTATGAATTGCTTATGTATGTACAAATGTCAAGCACTAGGCAACAGAATTACTTTGATCCTTCAAGAATTTTTGTTGGGGAACTCTGATGATAATTACCCTCACTTCAGGTGTTGATAGAGATACAAAGTATGCCACAACATAATACAGGAGAGAAAAAAGTTTTTACTGAAATCATGTATATGGATTATGTTGCCTTTTGTGCTTCTAGAAGAAATCATTTGGATTCATTATTTAAACCAGTTCCGCTGAGTTCTATTTTTCAGAAAACAGTCAAATTTCCTTCAAAAATTAAAGCTTGCTAATTAAAACCACTTTCTTAGCAGCTGAAGCAGTTTTTACCCTGTACAGGAAAATAACAAATGAACATTGAATGAGACTATTATATTAAGTATCATTAAATAGAGAGAATAAATATGTATATGTATAATGGCTGAACTTGTCTTTTTTCTGTTTACCCCAGTCTGGCTTTCTCAACCTCTGGCAAGTTAGGTTCACTGATGCTATTACGTTAGATGATCAAATAAGTTTTGACACTCACCTAATGCCTGGGGTTTTTTGCCTATAAATTTCTGACAGCTTAACATCGATCTGAATGGAAGGGTATACTATATTTCATAAACAGAAAATTGGCACAGGGATCAGGATACCCATGTTCTGACATACACCCAGTCTGAGTATGTTTCACAACAGAAATCCACATTTGCATTTCCTACAAAAGGTTAGCGTGGCAGTAGTGTTGTTCCATTAGGAATCTAGTCCATGTCTCCTGTGATCAGTAATTTACAAAGCAGAGTAAGGTGAACAAATAGAAGCAATCTAACAATTTATCCTGCCTCAGCTAATTTGAGCTTAGCAAGTAAGTTTCCTCTAAATCAAGGAGATCTGCCAATTACACTTGGTGAATGTTTTTGTCCATGTTTTTTACCCTCTTCCTGGGAGATAAAATGGCAGCATATTTTTCATGCAGGGTATTATTATGTAATTTAAAGTATGTATTCAAGAAAATGAAAGTGAGGTAAAACAAGCACCACATTTTTCCAAGAACATCCTTATATTTCAGCTATGTTTTTTCTGCCTTCCTCCCGTAAATCTCTGGAAAACAGCCACTCGGTCAAAGTTACTGAAAATGCTGTTGCATGACATAATGTTGGCCATTATTTTTACTTTGTCATTTCTTTGGACTCTAGTATAGAAGGAATCTTCACACAAACCTCTGTTGTCTCTGAGTGTAAAATTTGGATTATGAATAATTTCAGGTGGTAAACTGAAGATAAATCTTGGTCCATTGGCTGAGTCATCCTTGTCATCAGCACTAATTGTAATAAATTGCTGTAAAAGAAAAATACTCTGTAAACAAACAGCTCCTTCTCTGGATACATCACCTATAGAAAGCATTTTGAGAAATCTCCTGAATACAAAGAATTTTGAACTAGCAGAAACCCCCCAAATACCTCCACAAATGTGTGCAATTATAAACACAGAGCAGACTCAAAACTAGAACAGCAATCTTTATTTGCTATTACTTTTAACCAACACAGAATTATAGATGTAAAAGCATATACCTATGTGTACATTCTTTTATAAAAATATGCAGTAATGATACCTTAATAGACTAAATAAAATCCTGCAGAAAATTCAGCAGCTCAGAGGGGGTTAGCACAATGTCCTTTTCAAACTGCTACACTAACTGCAAAAGTGCAGATAATGTGTAAACCCATTTTTCTGTAGAACACTAACCCCTCTTCCTCACAGATTGTTCATGGATAAATTTGTAGGCTAAACTCTACAAGCACCGTGCTGTGATTCTTCCCATAAGATGCCGAGTATTTCTGTAATATCCAAAACAGACTCATAACTGGGAATGCTGCTCCCAACCAGCTTTGTTGCCCATGTGGTGGTGGATACTCACCGCCAACACCAGTCATACTGAATGCAGGAAGCGCTGTAATATATAACTGTTGAGAGCAGTTCAAAATAAAAACACAGGAAATTACCTTTCTGTGTGCTCCAGGCATTTTGGCCAACATTTCAAAATAAACATTCATTTACTACCACGCATTTGAGCTGCCAACACAAAACTGGGCTAACACCCTGAAGAAAGAAACTCATGCACAGGGAAGGTGGTGGGCACAGGCATACCTGATTGCTTCGAGCATTCTCACAGACAAACGCTTCATAGGCTGCTGCAAATTTTGGAGCGTTGTCATTGACATCAACAACCTTAATTGCAACTGGAACTTTGGCTTCCTGGTGTTGTTTGTCTATGGGAATAAGCAAAACCAAAATGAAACAGAAGCAGTAAATCCATTAAAACAAACAAAATCCCAGCTGTATCCAGGTAAAAATTCAATAGGCAAACGTATTTCCCTTGGCATTTATTGCAGATCATCAAACGGAGGCAATTAAAAGACTACAGAATTTTTACCATTGATTATAAAACACTTCAGTCAAATACTTACGGACTTCAACTGCAAAGACAGAGATATTATGCCAAGCAATTTCTTCCCTATCCAAAGCTTTTATTGTCTTAATATTGCCATCTTCTGCATTAATAATAAAATATCTTTCAAGGTCAGTGTGACGATCAATTGAGTACCTAAACAAGATTGAAAGTCATTAATTAGGCTAAAGGAGGACTGAGTAGTTTCATGCATCCAAATTTATTCTATATCATTATTATTTTAAAATAATTGTAAGTAGTATTCTTACTGTTACCCTTAATATCATTGTCAAAGGGATGATCTGTGTTCTTTTAAAAGGAGACTCACGTGGGTTGGTTTCTACGTTTAGAAAAACTATTGTCAGAATGTTTGTAGTAAGTGGAAATCATTGTTCTTTGAAGTCTCTATATTAAAGCCCCAAAACAGTCTTTGTTTTCTTCACTTATAAAACATTTTTAAAATATCTACTGAGATATTTATGTTTTCTTCTGTTTCATATTAATCATGAAGATCTTTTAAGTCTTCTGATCTTCGAATTACTCAGAATGTTAATTAATCATACCAAATTATTAAATATCTACACATTTGTACAGCTTTATACAGCTCTGGTTTTCATCTCTTTACCTTGCAATTCTTCAAAAAGTTAACTATGCCCACAAAACAGAGTTTCATAATTTAATTTACACTGAGAACATGACAAACAAAAATAAATGAACAGAAGACTACCCAATGCAATTACATAAAGTAGGTATGTGTATGTGCTTGCCATTAGAAATTAACACTTATCAATTACCCAACACAATCTCTAATCTACTGCACAGACTTCTGTCTTTTGACAAAAAAACATGCTGTGGTAACAGCATAGGATATTTATAGAAAATATAATTTAGAGTAGAGAATACTCCAGGACACAGATGTCCTTAAGTATATTTTAGGTAGACATACCTACGGTATGCTTTCTTAGTGATACAGGTTTTGAGAAACTAGTAGTTCATGGAGCAAGACATAAAAACAATGCCGCATAGTTAAAGTTATTAATATTCTGGGTGAATTTAGAATATTACTGTGCTAGACCTACCACACTATCTTAATAACTTGCATAACAATTCTAAACAGCCTGCTCTAATGAAGCATACCTTATAGCACTGTTTGCAGCATCAGGGTCTTTGGCATGTACTTTTCCAACCACAGTACCAGATGCTGCGTTTTCTTGTACTTCAAAAATATAACTTGGCTTTAAAAATACAGGTGGCTCATCAGCATCTTCCACCGATATCTTCACTGTTACTGTGTCCTTGAATGGCCCATTGCTGATGAACTTAGGATCAATATGTACATTGGCTGCCTCTACCTTCAGACTGTAGGACTTTTTGGTTTCAAAATCTAAGAGCTGCGAGAAACAAGTCGACAGTGCATTCCACAGTTAGGAAAACTAGAATGTAAAAGCAGTAAGCAGTCCCTAGTATTCAATGACATAAAACAAATGTGAGCATCTGTCAACAAGCTTGGACTTAAATGTGTGTATTCAAAAACATAAAGGCTCAAATGGAAGGAGCTACATTCTATGTATGGAGCAGCATAGGAAGGCACTCAAAATATCATGACAGAGTCCTTGTCTTGCTCTTTGCTTGTTGCATCATTCAGGAAATCGTCTTTACTGGGAAAATTAACCTTTTCTTCACCGAGCCTTCCAGGTAGCACAGAAGAGTGATGGATAGGAAGGGAGTTCCCACAAAATGCCAGGCTTGGTCTATCCCAAGCTGGCAGGCATTCCTTTAGAGGTATGGTTGTGGCTTGAATGGCTACTGGGTGTGTCATAAGTTAGGACATAGAGAAGTTAAATAATTTAAGTAGTAGGGGAGTTATGAAGGTGGTTTGCAGTGCTTTCATTTCTGTAGTTCTTTCCATCCATAGATCTCATAGCACTTTACAAAGGGAAGGTGAAATAATACCCCATGAGGTAAGTCCTTTTGGGAGGCTAAGTCACAGCATATCTGCATTGTCATTGACATGAAATGGCTGCAGTGTTGCAGTATTGGTAGCCTCAACATAATCATGCACGTGCCAACCACAGTTCACAAGTATGCTAACACCATAGAAGACTGAATGGTGTGATGGTTCACCCACATTTTAAAATACACGAAAAATACACTCCCACCTCTAGAACAGATACAGTAATTGAACCACAGCATAGTTTTGACCAGAGGAGACCTCTGGGTCTCTTCCCGAGAGACTGCCCCAATGTGCAGGGCAGGGCTAACTTTAACTTAATTTTGTAGTAAGGCCTTCTCCTTTGAGTTTTGATTATTTCCAAGAGAGATGAATAGCTATAAAGATACAAAGGGCAAAATAATAACACTTAAATAATGAATAAAATTATGATTTATAATTTGCAATTTAAAATACATTTAATAACACTTTTAAAGATCACACTGATGGATTGTATATGAAGTCACCTCAGGTTTTTTGCTGCTTTTCGCATAGCCTGTGACTCCTTCAGAACAATATTGTGGACAATGCACAGCTGAAGAATTCAAACTATAGGGCATGAGGCTGTTGAGACCGAACATAAAGCAACAGTGAATGTCTGCTACTTATCAGCACTAGGCAAAACTTCATTAACAATGAAGCTGATGGCACTGTATTTTACCGTGACTTTTTATTATGAATTCATTTAGTTTGTGCAATTAATCCACTGTACAGTATTTATGTAACTCTTCTTGGTTATTTTCTTCCATTCCAATTCAGCTAATGGGGAAATGGAATATTAGAGTTAATCACAGCTTTAGAAACAAATTAAGTGAAATTGCATTTACTGATATTTTAGCTTAGGTGGTAATCCGTTATTACCAAATATTCTGTCAGCAACAATGAATACTACACATTAGTAGGTATTACTCACCTTCTTAAGCTTTACAACACCTTCCTGAGTCTCGTAATCTGTTGTAATTTCAAACATATCCATGCCATCTCCATCAATGATGCTGTAAGCTACTAAGCCATTTTCCCCAATGTCTGGATCTTTGGCCTTCACTCTTCCTACTTCCTCTCCTGGGACAGCTGCTTCCGACACTGACATCTGGTACACACCTGGTGGAAGAAAAAAGTAGGCATTTGCCTTGAATATGCAGTCTGCTCTCCAGTTCTGTATTTACTCATTTAACTTGTAAGTTCCAAACAAACAGTGATTTTTTACATTTTCAAATCCCCGGAAGGAATGTTATGTTATAAAGAGCTCAGAGAAGCCAGTCATCTGTGAAATCTTAAAATACATTGCTAATCTATATAATATTACCTCCTCGCTGACATTTTACACAACAATCTGTGTGTATCTCTGCTCAGGGTAGGGTTAAAAAGACAACCAATCATTCAGAATGCAGTAGCTGTTGTGACATCAAGGTTATCATTAATATCAGAAACATTATTACAAAAAAGGAAGGAAAATTCTTTTTCATATGACTCATGGTATGACCTTCAACTCCGTAGAGTCCAGAAGCATTTCTGCACATTCAGTCAGGAGCCACAAATTACATACAACAAATTGGACAAGACCCCACTGCTGTGCTGGCTAAAGAATAAGTCTGCTGCTTTCTATGGCTTTAATTTAGAGCGTGGATGTATAGTAGCAATGATTCTTAGAATTTCACACAACAGAGACTGCATACCAATTTGTATGGGATTCCATATCAAATAAAAAATAGCTTTCCCTCATCAAAGCCCAATAGGAGGATCACCCCCAAACATCCCACAGATGTGTCACCATACAGGTTTTTCCTTATGTATTCAGGGACACAGAGGAAAGCAATACTGTTCCTGGATAAATCTCTCTCCAGCAGTTGTTCTTTAGACAGCATTGATTCCAGGGCCTTCCCAACCCACTCCAGAGTTCAGATAACATAACCTGATCCTAAATGTACAAATCTGTGTCAGCATTTTCAGCCACTTCATCAGCATGAAAAAATTGGGGAAAGAAACATGAGAAAATAAAAAAATCTTACTTATCTCCCACTCCATAATTTTCTTTGTTGCTACATGAGCACCCTAGAAACATCAGGAGACTTACACCAGGCAGGGACTTGGCTCATTACCCATAAAACAATTGGCACATGTCATCGAAATAGGTCATTAACTCCAGTCACAAAGAATCCAAAATTTAAGCACATAACTCATTAAGGGTTTGAGCAATAAAGGGGGGGGGGGAATTAAAAAATCAATCACTTGGATGTTTATATAAACAGGTCAAATCCTGGTTTCAAGTTACAAAGCATTCTAAATTAAGGTTTTAAGTTGGAGTTGAATGATTACATAGAGTAACTGCTATTTGGCATTTCTGATAAATCTCCCAAAACACTCAGTAAAGTGGCTTGAATTTGTAGAGAAAAGTCCATCATTTGATGGAGTTACTCAACAAAATACCATGTACTGGAGTACCAGGTTATGATTTGGAGTGAAAAGGTATGTTTGTGAGATATATAAAACCCGACATTTTTAGTATCTAATATTTTCCTATTAGAATAGTAGAATATGCTGACATAGGATTTTATATTTTGGGACTGGCTATATCATTTAAGTCTTGCATGAGGGTCCAGGAAGCTGCAACATTGGAAGAAGAGCTGTTAGAGAGATGGCCATGTCCAGGACATACCAATGTCATAACAGTTGCTCAGAGGAGAAATGGGGTGAGCTGGGATGGTATGTACACTGCACTCCAAAAATAAAACCAAACATGCAGAGATGAGATGCAGAACAGATGTGTGGGTCCATTAATGTACTTCCACCCAACTGCGAAGACTGAATCTGTTAACAATGTCAGCCCTGATTAATTTCATATGTGAAAAATAAATAGCACAGGTATAAAAAATGACTTTATTTGACCACCAGCAATACACTTCAACCATCAATTTAAAAATGTAACTGTGCTAAATTTAGATTGCATTGCCATGGTAAATATAAGTCTTGAGGAGTATCCAGTCTTAACTTTTATTCTTACAGACATTCACCATTCACTGAGAGTGTTTACAGAAGTAAAGGATGAAGCATCAACACTTAAAATGAAAGGCTATGTGAAATAAAAAATGATGCTCACTCACTTGAAGGTCTGTCAAAGACCTGAAAGGGCATAATGGGGAGCTGTTAATAGACTGTGCAACACTTTCATCAAGGGCCAAGACAAGCAAGAGGCTTCAAGCCTGAGCAATACAGCTGTGACAACATAAAGTAGGTCTCCTTTCCTTTGTCCATCTTCATAAAAAAACAAAGTGGATTTGTTCATTGAAAATGAATATCATAACTATGCTTGCAAATAGCTATGAACTTGAAGTACTGAAATGCATGACATGAGGCCCCTTGGAGACTTCTTTCAAACACTGTATATCTTACAGGGGAGCTTTCTGCTGCATACACACTGTGTGACTACCACATACTGCAACTCTCCCAACACAGAAGAATCTGTTCCTACACAATACATGCAGGGATTTTTGTTTTAACCTCCTCCTATTTCCCCACAACAACTCCTTAAAGTTCTTGTGGTCTGAGCAGAGTAGCAAACAACTGCTTGCTTTTTTAAAGTGTCTTTTATATCCACGCTATAATAATGAAAATGGGAAAGGAAATAAACCAGCTTATTCCAGCACTGCTACAGGGCAGGTACGTTTTCTATTATTTTTGACCAATTTGGTTTAAAAAACAAGAGAGCCGTCAAGAAATGGGGCTCCTTTCTTCATTATCAGAGCAGTTCAGACTATGTCTCCCTGATCATATCATAGGTATATGTCTAATATAACATGGTCCAGTAGTTTCAGAAATGAAGCGTAGGGTTAGGAATCTTTGTATTCTAATCTTGACCTTAAAAATGTCTCACTTTGCAACACAAAGGAAATAATCCAGGTATTAAAGCTCTATATGTTACTAGCAAAAATATGTAACCAATATTTATCTATTCACATGCGTGCTGTGATAATCCATCAGTTACTCCTTTTTGAAGTTTTGAATATGTCTGATACTATACAAATATGGGTACTAGTAGTAAGTGTGATTTTGCTGTTACTTACTCTGTGGGAACTTTGGCGGGTTGTCATTGACATCTGTAAGTGTAATTGTCACTTTGGTTGTCCCTGAGAGGCCTCCCATGTGTCCTCCCATGTCTTTTGCCTGTATTACAACATGATACTCTTCCTTAGCTTCTCTGTCCATATTCGGAAGGGCAGTTCGGATAATTCCTATAAATACAAAGAAAATATAGTGCATACAAATTTTCACAGGTTCACATCATGGAAAATTGGATGCTGCATTTTTAGCTTTCATTAAAATACAGCAGTATTTGCAGTGGTGGTGCAGATTCTGTTTTCCTTACACTGTGCACCTTTCCTTGCACTATGCAAGGAAAGTAGCCCAAATACTCAACACAGCTGAACATAGAACAACCCTGAAGAATTACAGTTCAGCACAGAAACTGCCATTTCTATCATGCCACAAAAGAAATGGCATGATCTTTCTAGTGTAGTGTACCCAGAAACTCTACCAAATGCCAGGGGACCAACCTGCAAAAGAGCTTAGCTAGAGTCAAGAATGAAGGAAGCTTTGCTCAGATATACCCAACTGTACTGCCTCAGTCAATATATTTAGTTCTTCATTTTAATGTATTCCAGTTATGAGGTCCTAGTCAAATAAACTGCTCAATAATACCTGTTTGAGCTTCCACTGAGAAGTAGGGCTGACCTTCAAGAATACTGTAAACCAATTTGGCACTGTTCCCATAGGTAGGATCATCAGCATCTGAAGCTGTTACCTGAATAACAGATGTACCTAAAAATGGAAAGCAAACACGTCTAAGAACCGTGCAGAGATGCATAACTGTTTCTTAATGTTTTCATTTCCAGGTTTGGTAAAGGAAAAAAAAAATGTACTTGGCAATTTATAGATGACAAAATAGACTCATACGATCGAAAAAGATTCGTGACCAGCTGTGATGTGGATTAATGTTCTAAACAGTGAAGATATAAAAGTCAGCAGTCACTCTGTACCATTATGTTTTTTCTCCTCAGTAGTTTAAGCGTTATGTTGCTTTTGTCATTAGACAACCAAACAATAGCGTTTTCTTTTTACATTTTCCTCAGTACGTTTCAGAGAAATCATTCCTGTAGAAATCTCTGAGACAGACACAAGCCCAGACAGGAGATGAAAATGGAATAGACAGTGTAGCAGTAACTCCTTAGCTTTAATACACAGCTCTGCCAAAGGAATGCTTTTGATGTTTACCCCAGAGGATTCACACTCCGTAACGAATTCCAGGGGACCCTCATGTTCCTTCCTAGGAGGAAATAGTCCTGTTCTAGGAACCATCTAGAGGCACTTTAACCATGACAGTTAGTAGCTGTGCAGGGTTTGATTTGGTCAGCACTGGCTGAGCATGAAGTAAATTTTACTTTCCCAAATTCTAGACGATAAGAATTAAATAAAGCCAAGATGTACTGACAATGTCATATCTTCCTTAAGGCCAGGAACTGAAGTGCATTTGTGAGTACTTACCTACATTTGATCTCTCTGGCACATTAGCATGGTAGTTTTCATGAAGAAACTCAGGTGGGTTGTCATTTATATCTTGAACTTTAACAATGAATTCGGAAGGTGGTTCTAAAGGTCTGTTAGTGTTCCTGTCTACAGCTTGTGCCGTGAGAGTGTACTGAGCTCTCTCCTCCCGGTCCAGTGTCTTTGTTGCATGGATGTTCCCTGATTTGTCATCAATAACAAAAATGATTCCTGCTCCTTCACCTGAGAGAATGTATTTAATGTTTCCATCTCCAGAATCAATATCTGAGTGAAGCTACAAAATGAGAAACAGACATACCTTAAGAAGATGGCATACATTTCACATATGTGTTTATGAAAGAAAAAAGTTCATTAAGTTACTATAATTTCATAGTTTTCAAAAATCTCATCTTACATCAGGCAATAATCCATACTTGGACACATGCTGTGAACACATCTGCCCTGCATTCACAGAAGCTGCCTGCACAGACTTGCACGCTACCACATGTAGGGTGCTACTAGCTTTAAGATTTAAGGAAGACGATACATGAGAAGATAGTAATAACACGTTCTTTATTTAAATGAAATTGGAAGGAAGAGTCAATTTTACAAAGATTTGGTACACTTCATACTAATCATATTCTACTAGGTTGCATGTAAAAAGCTGTTTAAGTGACGGGATAAAGTGATGGGATATAACGAATGAGCCAATCAGTGACTGCCAACTAGGTTTTAATTACAACCTCTTTAATATAAAAGAAGTAACAAACGCTTACGAAACACTCTTACTTTTGCAACCAATGCACAATTCAGTTGGATGAATGAGGGAAACATTGAGCCAAATTACAGATTTATTGATTTTTATATTCACATCTACAAAGTGTGCAATATTAACCATCTTTTAAACCAGAATACCCAGAATGGTATTTGCTGTCATTGATCCTGATCTCCACTCTTTTGTGCTGGGGTTAGTTAACATAGTTCTGCTGACCATTTATAAACTGGTAAAGATACTATTTTATTTATGTATTTATATTCTGTTAGTGTTAGTAACAGAATAAAAAAATTAGTCCAGGATGCGTGTACATACACATGCACACAGAGATATATGTATCTCCTGCTATACATACCCCTCATATATAATTTTATTGATAGCTTGAAAATGAAAGGAGTACATCTTTACTGAGTTTTACTGAGTTTAAAGACCCAAGAATGATACCAGATACTCTTGAGACATGTTGTTGCTCAGCTGGTTGCTGTGGTTCCTCTTGTTGTGTTAAATAACAGCTTGTACACCTTCATTCAAAGACTGCTGAGGTCAATGGAAAAATTTGTACTCGGGTAGTATTTTGCTTAGCACCTTAATTGAGCTACAATAAAATTATTAATTCTAGGTGAATAAGTAGCTGCTGAAGAAGCAGCTAATACAACAGAAAAGTAATAGCAAGAAAAAAAAAAGCAACTCACAAAATAATAATATAAATTAATAATTACTAATCAAAGAATGAAAAAATAATTCTTTCTTACCCTTCCTACTAGTACAGGATCTGGTCCTGTATACTCTTCTATAACAAAGAACTGATTCCACACCCAGCCTCTTTTTGAACGATGCAGAACTTGTCCTT
This sequence comes from Phaethon aethereus, assembly GCF_964289735.1. Taxonomy (NCBI): domain Eukaryota; kingdom Metazoa; phylum Chordata; class Aves; order Phaethontiformes; family Phaethontidae; genus Phaethon; species Phaethon aethereus. Next base: position 13,987,062 of record NC_138589.1, on the reverse strand, counting down.
CTTTTCCTTTTTCATGGTGACCATGAAGTGATGGCCTTGAGTGGTTCAGTTTTTCTGTAGTTATGGCATGGCTGTAATACAGCATGCCCAGGCAGATAAGAGCAGCGTGTAAACAATTGTCCTCCTTCATTTTTGGTTATTTTGTAGGCACAGGAGTATCCAAGAATCTACCCCTTCCACCTTGGAAGTCAAAAAGTTTGGGGCTACTGAAAAGTTTCAGATAAAATGTTCTGCACATAGGGTGCCACCACACATTAAACACATCGCTTTAATGCTCTGCAGCTTCCCAACTTAATTCCTGAAAGAAAGTAAACCAGAAGATTGTCAGTTGTTTTATGTCTTTGAGGTGCAATAATTATTGTTACTAAGCAAAATAAAACTAGGACTACCTTGGGAAATTTCAAGATAAGAAGAAGATTAAAATATATTAATAATTATGAAATACTGAATAATGAGCATATTTGGTGTTTTGCTACATGTAACTGCCACCTTGTAAAATCTCCTGACTTGCTCGTTAGGGCATTCATTTGGAAATTGAAAGATAGAGAATCATATTCTCTCATGATCCTTCCAAATGGGTTTAGCCCAAGATGCAAGGTAACTGTAGAAATACCTAATTTATATCTAAGCCCTCTCTGGAGCTTAGATATAAGCCGTTAAGCCGTAGATTTAGATATAAGATAGATACCAAGATACTTGCTTATCAAAAATGGAATATTTCTACACATGCCTGGAAAAAAGCCTTTTCATGACCAACAGATTTTCATGCTGAAAATAACTACCTACGTTTTTCTAGGCAGGAGCAGTGGCTGACAGAACTCTGATGACCTACATTTTGGATTTAGACCCTTGAAGTAGCCCTTCTACTTCCCTCTAAAGATCAAGTCATCAAAGTGGAGAACGAGCACTGATTGCCAATTCTGCTGTCTTCATGCTGGTGAGGTTAAATGCCATAAACCAATAGAAATGTATTCAGATACTTTTGATAATATAGCAACTGTTTTTACTATTTATTCCCAATTTCCCTATGATCTAAATTACCAGAATTATATGTTTTTTTCTTATTTTCTAATAATTCTTAAAACACTAGATCAGAATTAATATTTTTAATCAGAAATTGCATAATACAGTGAAACCTGAACCTATACCTCCAGCAGCTAACAATCCATCATAAAGGCCACTTTGACTTATCCCTGGGGTTTCCAGTATATTCTCTTTCAATCTTTACAGAACAGCCAATTTTTACAAGGTCCCTATGATGTTTGTTTTAACTTTCCATGTAATTCACTTTACTCTTCTGGAAAATACTAGTAACTAATACTATACAGGCATATGTATAAAGGTATAGGTATAAATATATGCTACTACCTTCTTTAAAACAGAATGATTTTTTTATGATACACATAGTATTTGTAGCAGAGAAAATGTGAATGTAGGGAAAAGCTTAAACCTACATCACATTCTGTAACTCCAGCAACAGCTAAAAAACTCACTAGTACCAAGCCCATGCATCTTGGGATGTTTTTCTCAAATACTGACCAGTCATGTCCTCCCGTCCATGTCCCTTTGCACAGTTACATAAAAATACACAGCCAACATTGACAGACAGGGGTTTATAAAATAGTAATTCATAAACATGGAATGAAATATTTGGTTTTATTTCCTCAAAAAAGATAAGTTTTTCTTTACTGAAAACTGAAATCGCCTCAATTACAATATCACAATGGTTCCAGCATAATGAATTAAATGAAAGTCACACATACAGATGCAAACATAATCCGACCTTCCTAAGCATATATATCAAAACGTTTGGTATATCCATTTAATTTTTCGCTATTGTTATATGATGCCACATTACAGATTATTCATACCAGCATAGAAAAGATACAAACAATCTCTATTACTTTCATCAGAAAAATGCTTTTATTCTGACTCTGACACAATATGTGTGTGTGTGAAGTGTGGAGCATTAAGTCTGTGGTTTTAGATCTTATTTTGTATCTCTACTTTGTTCAGAGGTAAAAATAAGGTAGGACTTAAAGGACCTGAAAACTGAGATTCGACCTACTTTGGAAGTAGCTAAAATATGAAAAGCCTTTCAACACTAGTTATTATAGGGGCTTTCTATGATAATACTTAATTCTAAAAAGAAAGGACACTACTCCCCCCAGTTTTGCACAGAAAAAATAAAACCGAAGCCCTTATTATGCAGTATTTACTTATCAAGCTTCCCTGTCATTTAACTTTATTAAACCATAGCAAGTCTTTTTAAATACAAGCCATCAAATTCTCTACTCAACCCACAGATGTAAAATGAGTTGTTCTGTCTTGTTCAGTAAACACCTCGCGATTTACATCCTTGTGACAGGTGTAAATTTAACCCCACAGCAAGCAGGCTCTGAGGGTACCTCTTTTGGCTGCTTTGTCTACAGAAATTTATTGATGTAACCAGATTCTACATAGTAAGGCCAGTTCAGTCTGCTTCATAATTGCAATCAGTTAATCAATGACACTGCTGTTTCAGATGTAGTTTGCTATGGAGTGTCCTTTGAGCCAAAGTCTTCAATGCCGTGCCCAGTACAGCTAATTATGCTGGGCAAATACACTTGCTATAGGGATCTATAGCATGTTACTCACGTGCAGCAGTTAGAGGTGCTTGGGCTCTTGGACTGTTTAAACGGGGCCTATGTGATCCAAACAGAAATGAAATAAGAAGGTATGTCTAGACAGCTGTGCATTTTTAAACCTGCTGTGAAAAGAAATGTAATTAAACTGCTTACATTAATAGATTTTGGACACATATGAAAATTAAACTCACCGATAATTATTCTTCCTAAACATCACATAATTATCTCAACAATGAAAATAAGCAAACAAATATGACCATTATTCCCAAACTTCTCAATACTGTTACGTGAATCAGTAAACACTTTATAAAGATGCTTAACAATAATGGAAGAGCCAAGCTGATACATATGCTGCTTATTATCAGCTATTCAAGTGTGAAGTGCTGGAAACAAAATATTTGTCACACATCCATGCTTAATTTACTAAGATGGATTTAAAGAAAAAAATATTTGATACCTTTTCTTATATCCTCTGCATATATGTGTAGAGAAAAGAAGCAATAAGACTACACGTCTTCAGGATAAAGAAAAGTATTATCTCTCATCCACTGTTTGAGCTAAAAAAAAAAAAATAAATCACTAAGGCTGTTTATGGTAATTGCTTCTGCTCTGAGTTATAATGTGAAAGGACTCCATGCTAGTAATACTAAGTTGGCTCTTTAGTAAGTGACCTACTGCTAGATAGGCTGCAATTAAAGCTAGAGATGCAGGTGATAAGGTCTCCCTGGCCTCCTCACGTCCCTCTCACCTTCTCAAACTTCCTGAAGTTCATATTCTCTGTTCAGTTACATAGCGGTTGCCGCAGCAGTAAACCTTCTGACTCCTATGGGCTTAAGAAAAGCTAATAGAATAAAACAACAGGGTTTCACTAAAGTCTATGAAATTACTTAAATTCAAAACAGCTACAGTTTGGCTTTTTATAAACTACTTTCTTCCTAAAAGGCAAGGTGCACAAGATGCTCTTAAATTAAAGCTAAGATAAACTTCATTAAAAAATGAAGCAGTATTATTAACAAGAAGTTGTCGGGGGGTTTTTTGCCCCAACACAATCTATTTAAAACCTTTCAAACATTTTAATGTTAACTCAAGCTGCTGAAAACCTACAGTTTCCTACTTCTTCAAGGAGAAAATACCGAAAAACAGCTAAACAATTTATAAAGCAATTCCTTTTATCTTGTGGAAAATTACCTCATAATCCTGTAAGCATAGAGTATAGATCTGAGGAGAACAATTGCAGCAGCAAATGTCAGCGGGCAGTTGACCAAACCACAATACCCTAATTTTTTTTTTCCATTTTTATTTAGAATTACACAACTTGTAAATTTTGAAATCATAAGTTTTCCTAAGAAATCTGAAAAAAAAATCTGCTTGCCACTTCCTTAAATGTAGTGGGTGCCAGGTTTGAACTAAGTTGGACTTTTTCTCAAAAGGGAGAATCCCATTAACATATTTTAACTGCATACAACCACATGTTGGCAATTTTGGTACTGAATAATAGCTCTATCAGGGATAAAAGGAAAACAGGAGTTAAGCAGCCACCACACAAGATCAAACCACATCAGAGAGGCACATTGAATGCGGTAGGACTCCCAAATGCTGCCCATGTAAGCTGATCAGTCAATGTATGCAGGACTGAGGAATGTTAAAACAGTATCTAGTCCACACTCTGAAAAATTACATACACAGTGAGGTGCATACAGAAAAGGTTTGCATGGAATAGCAGATCTCCCTAAATAATTGTGAGAACATCCCCTCAGGGCACTTCTAGCTACATAGATAAAATGTCTTATGTTTTGTACTTGGTAGTTGTTAGTTCTGGAAATGCAAAGCTGATAAGTTTCAATTTTAACATAAGAAAAGTTTCTTCTTCTACTATTAGAAAATAAAATCCATCGATATTCCTAATAGAAATATGCTATTCACCTAATTAAGTACACATCTGTCTACCTGAAAAATGATATAACCATGTCCGGAGACTATGGCACGGAGTGGAGACAGGCTCTTGGCTGCTCCACAACGCATCAACTCCACTCTCCTTGTGCACCCTCGCACTGAGAGACCAGAGGCTCTCAACATGCAGCACGGCCGCGCGGAGAGGCAGTGTGATGGGGTTATCCCTACTCTAACGACCAAGAGGAAAGAGGGTTTTGCTCTACAAAACTTTACTCGCAGATTTGAATGACTGTTTACAGATGACTAATAGACAAAAATAAAGAGCCAGCAAAGATTATTTTAATGACAAGACCAGTTACGGAAGTGAAGTCTAGCCAATTTTAAATTTCTTTCATTATATTTATAGCAAAAATAATCCCAAACATTCATGCTGACTTCCTGTGTGCTATTAAATGACCGTATGCCAAATCATAATAGACTAAACAATTTTTCTCATTTGTCTAGGCCATAACTTCTGGATGATACATTAAAATAGCAATTGTTCTTAGGAACACACTTGGCAGAAAGCAGTCAAGAGCACAGTGTAGCAATATAATAATGTATGATTATGTTCTGAAATGTTTTGCAAAAGTATCAAGTAAATACAGCAAGCTCCCAGTCCAAATGAGATTTTAGCTGTAATTAGAATTAGCTGAAAAGATGAATGATTTATTTTACAATAATTTTATCATCAGACAAGGAAATTAATCGTTTTTTAATGACAGAATAAATATTGGATCATATTAGTTTTGGAGCTAAGAGTGCCTGAGTCTTGGGCATAAGGAGGGAGCGGCGGCGGCACAGCTGGCTGAGGGCTCCACTGCCCGTGGAGGCAGGGAGGGACCCGCTGTGGCCAGGCAATGCACCCAGCTTTGCCGGGGCCTCTCCTCCCTGTAACCAAGCGTAGCAAAGCTGACAAGAACCGGGCATTTTTCTGCTTTTGTGATAGGGCTGTTCTGAGCAGCCTCAGGGCTCATACTCTATAGTTTAACTCAAACAGTTAGCTAAGAGACTGTCTTCCTTGATACTGTAATCGGGGTCATGAAAAATGAGCAGTTCACGTGGAAAGAAAGTAGGAAAAAGATTTCCAGAACAAATAATCAGTTGAGTCCCACTGAGCCCATACTGGTTAATCTTTAGGGCATATCATGAATTTAACTACTTTGGAAGTTTTAAATAAAATATGCAAATTGAGGGATGTGAAATAGTCAGTAATGTGCACAACTGTTTCGTTACTCACGTGCACTGGTGAACATATGCATAGCAGCGTGAACACAGGAGTTCAGTCTGGCATGTATTTTTTTCCTCTTGTAGATTGCTGTATTCAAATACCTGATGACTAAGTATTTTCAAGAAATGTATATAAACTAATATGAAAATATTTTTGAAGGATAGCAGTTCGTGCTGCAGAAAGCTATTCAGCCCTAACCAATAAGTTTCACATATCTTGATAACCTAACATTTGGGTTTAATTTAATTTTTTCCTGTTTAACAAAACTTTGTTCCCTTCCTTGATTCACTTCCAAAAAATGGTACATAAAGCTAAACAAATAGCCTGGTCCCTTTTGTTTCTGAAACAAGATAGAATACTGAGAGTCAGCACCTTCAACATTTAACTTGATTCCCTCAATTACTTTTTGATTTTAAACTGTTTTGCATTATCAGACCAATCTTTGAATAGTTTTTAGCTTAGACTCACTGTATGACATACTTGTGGAAAAGAAGGCATCTCATTTTATTTAGGTGAAATAATGTTATGCAACGTAGCAAAATCTGCTATAAAGCATGTATCTACTAGGAATCAAGCATTAAAAGCCAATATGCAGTAGTCTAATGTAAAACATTTTGTTCAAATGACAAAAGCTCTGATCTCTGATACAGGAAAATATTTTCATGTTGTAGATGTAACTGGTAAATCTCATTTTTCCCAATGTGTACTTCTAAAACAGACCGCAAGCAACTAACTCCCTGTGAGTCCTTCTGAAACACTGAATCTCTCTTCTTGTTGAAGCATATTTCAGATCTCACTGGAGCAAACAGCAAATAATCCTCATCTGAATGCAAATTGATATAAAGTCTTTTGTGTCATTCACAAAACATAATTAGTCTTATGAGACAAAAGTATTTAGTACAGAAAAGGAAATTTTTCGTATTTAAAGATACTTGGGAAAAAAAAATCTCGTAGTCATTCCATTGAATAATGACAACCTCACAGTCTCCCAGTTCATGTTCTGTTGTTTTGCATGGGAGCACGATGCAATTATAAAGGACTATAATCTGAGGTTGCGGTTCTGCAGAGCTAAGTATATATATATAATTTTATATACGGTGTTCAAACAGCCAAGATTCTAGGGGTGTCCTACTATAGAGGGATTCTGGGTCATAGCAAGATTTGTATGTACTAAATACATAAATAAAATCTTTACAGAACTGGCGATTTTCATCTTCAGCAATAGCGGTTAAAAATGCTAAGTAAGTTTTGTAGAATCCTATTCTGAGTTCTTTAGAATCCTGTGAAAGGAAATCTTAATCCTTTGCATTTTAAAATTATGTTTTATAGCACTGTATTGGATTACTGAGATGTTCAAAGCCAATAATCCCCAGCTGCTCCAGAGAATAATTTTTGAAATGTAGCCATATTTTCCTGTAGCAGCTTTGAAATTCAGTATTAGGAAACCGTAGACAAAACCGTAAAATGATGGCTCTTTGAAAATAGAAGTCATTCTGCAGGAAAGAGGATGAAAAATAACCTCCTGACTAATATGATGTGATATATCCTTCAGCATCCACCTCTGAAATAGTCATGGAAGGAAAGTATTTTCACCAGGCTTTGATTTAATTTGTACTCATTCAAGAAGAGTGAAATTGCCATTTGGTGTACCTCATACAAAGCGGTAGAAAGTAGGAAGACAACTTAGTACATTATGAAGTGAATGACATAGCAATAAGCCTGAGAGAGTGATATTAAAAGGCTTGGGAAATGAAAAATGGCTGTAAACAGTTTTACATTTACTTGCTGCCCTGGGGAGATCCACTTAAGATAAATGTGACAGAGACTGTCTGTTTTTAAGCATAAACTACACAAAAACAACTAGCATAAGAAAGGTAGTCTTATTAAAGAACATGGTGATTGATAGAGTAATTTGAAGTAATGAGTAAGTTTTTGGTAGAGTTTATTTAAAATAGCAATTGTGTTCTTGTGCATCTCAGATGAACTAGAATTCTCATAATTTCCTGTATACTCAGAGACTAATATAGCTAAAGCCTATGTCCATGACTAGTTTCAATATCGTTTGCTATTATGTAAGTAGCTATAAATAACACCCCAAGGAGGAAATAAATGACAACTAAAGTCAACTTACTTCCAACTACTAATGCTGTACTTACATGCTAAGCCAACCCTGACAATTTTTTTCTCTAAGATTTTATACTGATGGTCTTTTTGGTATATGCCAAAAATGAGACAGAAAATCAAGATTAAAGGCTGATAACTGAAAACCTATCAAAAACTAACAGCTACAGGCATGCCTATTCAGCTACCAAACCAAACCAGAAGGAATTCCAGCAAGCACTCCATTTCTGTTCTGATCTATAATCTCTTGCTGAACAGCTGACAGCCTTCATGCAATCAGAAATCCAAACTGAATCTGTGGTATTGTACTTACAGCTTCATTTCTAGAGGCAGCTTCAACAGTCTTGCTGAAATGCCAAACTATTATAGCATCTTGTGTGCTCTTTGTATGACCAATGTGTTCCTCTACAAAGCATTTTTCCACTTGGACTATAATTCTACTAGACTACTCTATCCCCTGGTCCCGTTCAATTTGGTCTCCCTCAACTAGGAAAGTTTCTCGTAAAAGATTGCCTGCCACTTTGGAAGCACACGCAAACCACCCTGACAGCAGTTAGTTTAAGTCTAGCAACCATTGTGACTCTCATTTAGAGAGGTTAACATAATTAGATTCACTGTAACACTTATCTTTATAAAACCTGACAAGTTAGTGAATTACTAAGAGTCTTTTTCTTTTTCAAAAACATTTGCTAGAGAAAGAAAGGTGAGAGCTAAATTTCTAATCAAAGAGCCTTCTCCTTTTCTCAGTTTTCTTGGAGCTGCAGAGGGAAGAGTTCAGATCCTTCAGCATGCACATGTAAAGTTCTTTTTGACAGTTTCCTTTACTGTACCAGTTTACTGCAAATTTCTTCCATAAAGAGCATAAAAGCCACTTTGAGATTTTTTTGAATGAACAATTGAATCAATAATTAATTTTTTCATAGGCAGAGATTGTCTGTGAAGAGACCTATTTTGGTTTGATAGCATGAGCTAATAACATATTCAAACACAAGTACAGCGTCAATAATGCTGATAAAGGGGACCATCACTGTTTAAGTACCTAACGGGAAGCTACAGCTGAAAGGACCAAAACTGCAAATTTAAATTATTAGTCACAAAACAATAAATCACAAGACTATAATTCAAAAGGTATTTGCATGAGTATCTTCTGAGATATCTAGTTGTAAATAATCACCATAGAACATTTCCATTTAACTTAAGAAACAAACACAAAGAAAACACCACCTTCGTTAGATACAACCTTCCCATTAGCTTCCTTTGCAGCCTGACCTGCTCTGAGCACAAATCAGAGTAATTATCTGTATTTTCAGTGTTCCAAAGCTATAAGGACTAAGACGTAATTCCCAATATTACGATACAAACCCAAAAATGCAACAAGAGGTGCTAAGGTGATGCAATTAAATGCTAAGCATATAAATAGCACAAAAGAGACAAGCTTGTCAGCTTGCAATTAAAATTGGTTTTTCATGCAAATGATACATTTACAAAAAAGGGCAAACGATTCAGAATATTTTGCATTAATATAACTCATTTTAAGTTAAACCTGTTCATTACATATTTCTAACTGATCCTATGAAACACTAAGAGACCCCAGAGATTATGGATTGGCACTATTTCTGACCTGTAAATACAGATGACTGCAAGAAAACACTTCATTTCTATTCTTCTGAAAGAAACCATTAACAACGAGTTTTAAGGCAGTGCTTTGCTACAGCTGGAACAATGTTTGGCACCACGATATCATGCAGAAGAGGCAAAATTTAAATACCTTGAACCTATAGCTGTTCTTGCATAAAAGCCCTAGTTTCAGAAACTGATATTCCACAGAAAGCTGGTCATGGGAAATTGGCAAACATGGGCATTTGTTTAATTAGATCAGCGTTATTCATGGCTGAAAGCTACGAATCAGCTATAATTAAATATATTCTGGAAGTGCATTATATCTTTTGGACATGTAAATACTCTACCTTTTGCCACCATTTCTCTGATGTCAAGGGCAAATCTTGACCTTAAGAGTGCAATAATCAGGACTTGTGGCATATATCTGCATCTGGGATCACCACTCTTAGATTTCTGCATCATAGACCACCAATGTCTTTTTTTAACCAGCAGGACAGTATAAAAGTACTTGAGTGTGAATGAATGTGTGTCCAGTCAGGTAAAGCTTTAGCCTCCAAATCAATAAGAGATAGTTTTCTCCCTAATGAAGACCAGTGAAGTGTTACTTAAAAATGAGCTTGTGAAAAAGAAAGAGGAAAACAACCTGACACTTGGTAGAACTGCTGGATTGAAACAGTATATTTTTTGGAGGGAATGATCTTAATATGAGGCAAGTACAGGCAGAAGAATTTGTATTCATAGAAGAAAAAGAGACACCAATAACAATAATAAAAAGGATTAACATAAATGTGTGTGTATATATATATACACACACACATATATATATAAAAAAAAGACTGAAAGCTTCAGTCAAAAGAATAGGATTCAGCTTTTTCCCCACATTAAACATACCCTTACATTCAGCATATTTTCTACGAAAATGTTCTTTTCAGAAAGTTGCTGGGGTGATATCACTACTTCAATTCAACCAATTTCCTTTGAAGTCTTCCATAATGGTAATTAAATAAATTGCTCTTGGAGTAATTATGTTTTTTCTGGAAAAGGAACTATTAGGGTAAAGAGAGATGAGAGAGTCTGTCACCAAACACAATCTTTCTAAATATATTGGTACTTGTTACATTTATTAGAAGAAGGATGGAATACTTAGAAACTTTGGACCTTTTTTAGTTTTTGCAAAGGAAATGTCGACTTGACAGTTGAAATAAGAAACAAACTAAAATGACTGCTGATAGTCCTGGGAGTGCACAGAGGAAGAAAATGGACTTAGTGTCGATCGAAAGCTTTTAAAGACCATGTGTTAAGCCCAAGAGAGCCAGTGTGAACTAGAAGCCCATATTACCATGTTAGAAGCAAGTAGCTGGTGGACAAGATGAAGGCGACTGAAAGCCCAAGACTAATGGGCAAGCGTATTGTATAAAATGGCATTCTCCATGTAAGCACAAATATATCATGTTTGGAAGAGCATGAGGCTTTGAAGACCTGGTTCCTATAGTTCTATTAAGAAGGTTCTGTGCATGGCAGTTCATCAGATCAAATACCTCTCATCTCTCTGAATTTTATCATTTTTGATAGAGAGAAACAAGCTTTCACAATTCCAAGTAATTTCCAAATACATAACTTTATGTTTTATCTGTACGTTTCTTTTCCTCTTGCTTACAAGTCAGGCTAAAATTGTTAGTTGCAGTGTGTTGAGTGTACCATGAATTTTGCTTATTTTTTTTCTCAGATTAACAAAGTTAAAGAAATTTAAAAACTCCCTTGTTATTTGTGCAAATTTGTCATATACCTGCTAAGCAACCTGTAGCGTCCACTGATTTACCCATCAGGACAGGCTGACATAACCCTCTACCTTTTCTCTGGTGTAGCCTGGTATCTCAGACTTCACAGAATTTAAACACAATACTGATGCTTGCTGGCTTTGTTCACATTACAAAGACTGGAGTTTTTCATTTAAAAGCCTGTGCAAAACTTCAGTAAGTATGTTTTTCTTTGTGTATAATGCTAAACACTCCCATATTCCTTTTTCCTTTAAATCTCTCTGGTAAATAATATAAGGTTAAATAAGACTAACCCATATGGATTAGTATTTGAGTTTCTTTATGGTATCTTTACAATATCGCATCCAAGGATTGTGATACGGTGCTCTCCTACAATGCCAACCCTGTATTTTCATGCAACTTCAAAGACCAAAAGACTGTGTTTTCAACTCAAAAACTCACAAGAGTAAGCAAAAGGAAAAGGAAGTATTTGGTATCATTATATGCTTCACCTACAATCAAAAATAGCTTCCCGGAAAACCAGTGGTTGGAAAGAATAAAGTACCAGACAGGCAGCAGCTGGAGAAACTGGATCTGGGGATTCATCCAAGAACTGGGAACATCCTTCTGAACAGACAGACATATTTCATGTTCAAATGTAATAGCTGTCAGGGTAAACATTGCCTTAAAATAATGTGAAAATTTTTTTTACACTCTTTGTGCAAATTTTCTGGTCCTCTTCTGGCCTAAGCTTCAGTAAGTGAGCTTAGAATCAGACCCAAAGAATGATAAATATATATTTTAAACAGGAAGAACTCATTATGAAGGTCATCTGTAGGCACTGATGTTATGCTATACTATTTGTATACACAGCTATAACTAAAACCAATGATTATGTAAGAATAAGACTACTAATATGTTTACTAAATGCCTATTTAATAATAGGTTTTTATTAAATAGCGCAAAAAATAATTTTCCACGTGTAACATGAACTTGTTAAAATTTCAGAGATACGTAAGCCAGTAAAAATGTGTTACCATTGCTTGCAACACGCCAAAGGCTGTGTGTGAACCTGACAGCAGAGGTCTCGGGACCCATTCGGATTTGTTCGGCTTTATCGGGACTTGTTTTGGCCTGCCTGGGCCTTGGTTTTGGTTAACTTATTTGGCTGTAACAGGTTATCTAAAGAACAGGGGACTATTGCATAATTTGTTCTGGCTTTTTGCTTAGCTTTGGATGACTGTGTGTTGTAATACAGTTGGTCTATGTATATATTTGTAATTGGTAGATAACAATAACAATTCACTATTCCATATAGAACGAACTATCTATGACCCCTGAATAAAATGCAGCATAGAAACAGGCATGGGATGATATGAGGAGATTTCAAAGTCCAGGTACAAGATGTTAGTGGAGGCCCCAGGGCTGTAAACCGCTCACCAGGGGTCAGCTACTGGCCATTGAACGAATGCAATCTTGGCAGCTGCACAAAACATATTTTAGAGATAACACAGAGAACAAAGGACAATATTCAATATACATAAAGCACACCATTCACAGTAAAACTGTATGTAATGTGGAACTACAGGCCAATGAAGAAGGTGCAAGGTGTGGATACGTGGAGCATGTTAAGAAACATAAAAATTACTACAGGTGGGTTCTTAGAGCGAGAAGGAAGAAGCAACACAACACATCATTGTATTGCTCTGGGTTGCAAGGGCCCTCCATCCCCATTCCCACCTGAAGACATCTGCCTGAAAGGCAGCTGACGGCGAGTGCGACACCAGAGAAAGGGCAGATACTACAAAGCTTGTGTGCATCAGTTTTAACTGTACATAACTTGGGTAAGAGCTCAACACACGTGAACTAATAGTTCTTTGGTTAGACTGTTAAGACTGTAGCTTAACAGTACATTCTTGACTTCACATGTAAGTTTTGTTCCTGTGGTCTAAATAATCTCTACAAGCTGTTGCGTAATAGCCTGGTGGAGACTTCAGGCAACCTAGTCTGAAACCTGGATGCAACACACTGATAACTGCTCTTGAGCAAGAAAGGTCGTTCAAACAAAAGGCAATGTTGTCAACCACGTGTGAGCTCGCGTTAAAGGAAGGAGACTCTGCTGAAAGGAAGCAACAACATACGGAGAGCAGAAGTAACCTGGGTAATGACTGGGCCAACAGAGCACCATGCTCTGCTTAAGAGAGTTGGTTTTGGCTGTGATTAAAAAAGCCACTACCATTCTGTTCTTTGCTGGGAAGTTTTCCCACTTAAACGTTTAATTGATCTTTATATTTGTTAAATGAAAGCACTTTTAAAGCAAATCACTACAGATCTACAAGGAGAAAAAAGGTCATTGCATTTGGTGTGAGGTTTCTTGGATACACAACTACTGTATTATTCTGTTTATCCTGCAAGCAGCAAAGTAGCAGTAACCACTGGGTCACTAGGTTTACGGTGACACAGCACAACAGTGTCTTGTTGAGCTTTCCTTAGAGTTAGTCATTATGGTTCACTGGAAGACTTCCCTCTGATGGGGCTGTTCTCTCCTGTGTCATATGCAGGGCAGAGAGGGAGAGAAGACAGAAGCCGTACCTTTGGACATGTAAACAGAAGAACATAGCAGTGAAGTTTGCAGTTAGTACCCAGTCTTGAACTGAATGGTGCATTAGTGAGTGCTAAATGTTTGTGCAAACACATTCCCTTGAAAAATTAAGAGCAATACTCTTCTGTCTAACATGCTGCGACTCGTACATGTTGCCTGCAGTGAAGTATGAGAACAGCGCAGGAGGTCGAGGGAAATTCTTTTGGTCAGCTGGTTATTTTTGCTTCAGTGGTGCCTTGGTTCACAAAATATAGCTTATAGCATGAAACTAAGCCAAGATAGCGAGGAGGCCTCTCCTGGTGACCAGCCTTCTGAGGTTACATAATCAGTTTTTCTATTTTGTGGGGGAAAAAAGGGAGAAGTACCCAAGTGCTTTTGGAGAAGTAGGTATAAACCTGTAAAAGCACAAGGGGATCAGATCCCAGAATCATGACTTTTCAATATTTTAGCCTGTTGATTCTAAAAGAAGATTATCTTCATAAACAGAACCAGAGAATACCCTGGAGGGTCAGTCCTGTATTTGATTCCAAACACTATATTGGCTCAGACTTCCCCTTTTCTGGCCTCTCCTGTTATCCCATTGAATTCATTAGAAGGTTGTGGCTACCGGCCAAAAGAAATGGTTAATGCATCCCAGAGCCCATATTGTTTGAAATATCTTCTGAGACAGGAATTTATAGCATTGCTATAATAAAACTCAGATTTCAACATTAAAGTATAAGTCTGGGTACTTGCCACACATACCAGAATTATACAGAAAGGCTGAACCATGAAACTCTGAGGAAATTAGGAAAATATGCAGTAACATCTAGAAAGAGGCCACTAGGACTTGGTTTATACCTTTAAGAACAACCTTGAACAAGAGATAAATCACATATGATGTTACGCAGGTAGCAGCAATGGAGCTAAAAGAAATACCATTGAATCACAAATCCTTTGGTTTTGTCACACTTAAGTATAGCAATTTTATACTGGTCTAGAGCAGTTACTGTCTTAGATAAGAAAAGATGGGGTTGAGTCCTGATTCCACCCTCGCTTTGCCCCTCCATGCCTCTGCCCATTTCCAAGAAGGTTATTTTTTTCTTTGATGTAGACATTTACTGTGTTCTAGTCTATCCTATTCTGTTCTGTTCTATAATATGTTTGTTATTATGCATTCAAAGTATAATGAAATATGTGCTTTCCATCCCAAAAGAAGACATATTAATCTTCTGCAGGAATTGCAAAGTATTGCTTTCATAGACAAAAAACTGTATAGCTTTTTCCTGTAAAGGAATAGAAGTACAGACTTTGCCTAAAACCTTGGAACAAACCTTCCGTTATGAGACAGGGGAGTCATTTTTATTTCACTACATGAATTCAGTGGGCTGCCACAGGCCAGTCATAATCTGTTATTGTTTCCCTGCAACCTTGTACTATTAATTTTTCTTTTTAATGAACTGTCCAGTCTAGTTTAGCTATGGGAACTATGATGGAGCTGCAATATAAATGGTTTATGTCATGCCTTTGTCAAAAGGCTTTCCCCTACAGCACTAGAATGTAATTGAAAAGCCATTTTAAAATAAAGTAACTGAACGGTTGCAAATGCAGGTTGTCAGGAATAAAGTGGGAAAATCCTTTGCATTACATTAGATTTTACCAATCACACAACTTGTGTGACTTTATTAGTGTTTATACAGATTAGTAAAGCCACATAAATTGCATATGTTTGCATGGTTATATTAGCAAGTATTTCTGAAAGATACTGAAGCCAATTTTAAGAAGTTTTTCTTCAGCTGTGACTAACAAAGCAGTAATTGGCTTTGCTAAATACCTCAAAAGATTTAAATACACTAATTTTTCTTTTACTTTATAGCATACAGAATATTGCCATGTTTGAGAGAGCAAGCTAGTTTCTGAGTAGAATTCAAGACAGTTTTTGTTGCACAGGAATCTTTGAATGGATGAGTACACAGTAATCTTTTTTTATATATATATATGTGTTAGACACATAACTTAGTTTTCTCTTATGTTTATTTTTTCTAGCCTTGGATGTGTGTGTTTGTTCTTGGAGGCATGATGCTGTACATTTTAATAAATGCTGCTGGTATTATTATTATTATTGGTGGTGATGTTATTAAAGCCCAAAGAGAGCAACTATAGAGAGCATTTATGGATAAAGCTGACATCAGTTTTCTCAATAAATTCCCACCAAAATTCTTTCTGAAAGATTTCGATTTAGCTTTTGGTTCACACCTCTCCCCTTTAACATAAATATGGAATTTTTGTGAGAAATTAATTTTATCAGAACACATATTTCACAACTAAACGTAAAATATTTGAAGTTGTTTTTACTCACAAGCAATTGGATTTTTGTTTTTTTAGTCAATGTATCAATCTTTTAATGCCTTTTTCTGCGCTTATGGCCAGTCTCTGCAGTTTGTGAAGCGCAGTCTCTCTTTTGCTTAGGCAAATCTCATGCCTCGGGGGAACCTCAGGAGTTTCCTGTGACTTAGCCCAGCCAGGCTGCTTCAGCCCACAGAGCTGAGCACACTGCAGCCCAAATGGGGCTGGAATTTCCCAGAAGGCTGGGAAGATGGAGAGATGAGTGTTTGATGACTCAGTTGTTTCAGCATTTGAGCTGAAAAAAACTTTTTGTCACCAAGACCAGAATTTCAGTTCAGTTACAAGTTAGTTGTTTCCAACAACAAACTACACGTTTCAACAAAGTCAAGATTCTTTCAAGGCAACAGTACTTCACAGAAATAATTTTCTATTAAAAAACAGATAGGAAAATCTAAAATGTCTATATTACGAGGTATTGAGAATGCTAGAGATAGGGCAGTGTGAACATATTTCCCTGCTTGATGTCTTTTAAAAGTCTGTAATTTATAACAAAATAATCATTATTCTTTGACACCTATTTGACCAGGATCTATGTCTTATAACTATTCTAACAATATTTCCAAAGGTGTTTTAACTCAAGCAAGTCTTGAAGAGCACCAACAAAGCAGACGTAACAAATTCAGACTCCATCTCGTTACACAGACTACGTGAAATGAGACTGACACAAGCAGATCGCTCTTCTTAACATTTCATTCCCATGCCTTACTTTAAGAAGAACCTAAGGATTCAAGGTAATTTGGAAAGTCATCCTACTAAAATCAAAGCTTTTTTTCTCCTATATGAGCCTGTTTCATTTAGGCTACTAATATCCATCCAAAAATACATGCAGAAGATAATCCTGCAGATACACTAGGTGTTTGTTCTATGTTGTAGTTCTGTGTGTTGAAGTTGAGAATTCAAAAATTCAGGTCTTAAAGCTTATATAAATGGCTACTTGTATAGAAGTGAAGTGAGACATGTAACACAGGCTAAAGCAGGCAATTGGAGGTGTAACACTTTCTGTTCAGATACGTAGTTCTCATTAAACGTGCTAGCGCTGTAATAAAACAGAGTGATTCTAAGTAACTGAAGATTAATCTTCTTTCCACATGACATTTGCGCAGAAACTAAACTATACAGCAATTTCCCTCCAAGATCTACTTGGTATGTAAGGAATACCATGTTTTTCCCATTATAGTCTAGGCTTACTATGTGAAAATTAAAAACAAATAATAAAAAGGATGTTATATACAAAAAAGGCAAAGTATACATTATACTGGATATATAAATCAGTGTTGTAAGTGAACCTAAGTTTCTCATCCTTTATGAGAGGGATTTTTAAATATGGCAGTAGTCTTTTTTGAGTGTTCCATGGACCCTTTATTCATATATAATGCTTTTTAGAATGATATAATTGAGAAGAAATTTCTCTGCTGTGCTTACTCTCACTCTCTCTAGAACTTCAGTATACAAAATCCAAGCAGTATAGGAAGGAAATCCCTAGTCAGCATATTCCCACTTAATGATGCTACTGGCCATCTTCCAGTGTGACTGAGTAGCCAAGCCTATGTTACAGCTCCAAATGAGCTCAGTAGTGCCTTTCTGTCAGCCCTGTTGTTCTTTGTTCCATTAACAGTAGTTAAACATGAATATTTACCTTGTCAACTGTTCGATTGTCTAGATACTATAACAGGAAATTTGCATTCCTGAACAGGCACAGCTGGAAACAATTTAAGAAAGAAAGATCCTTCAAAAGAAGAGAGAGAATTTAAGCAGCATATAGATACCCAGGTTTACATGATAAACAACAAAAGCAGTGCTTGTTCCTCCTCTTTTGCAGGGAGGTATCTCACACTCCAGCCAGAAGGAACAACCCCACAGTTGGAAGCTTTATTTCAGAAATTACTTGCTTGAGCTCTGAAATGTAAAGAGATCTATGACACAACAGTTTCTGAGAGAAGACATGAAAAAAACTTGAGTAGGGACCCAATTTGTTAAATTCACCTATCTCATATACTAGTGAGAGTGATGGGCCTTCGAGGTCTCCTTTAAGGTTATTCCTCAAAGTCCTTTAATTTAATAAAAATTAAATCTACTTGTAAGCATAGCTCTGAAGTCAAGAACAAGAACAGTGGAAAGAAGCCTGAACTAAACCTTTAAGTGAGATATAAGAAAATGCTAGAAGAGGCGAACTGAAACAGTGGTGAGAAAATTAACATAACTGTGCATGGAGACAGCAAAACTGAACACATAACTAATTTAAGATTACATTTTTGCTATGTCTTCTTGATACCTATATATGAATTTGAAACCTAGTCATAAATTCTTCAGTCCAATCACACACTCTTTACCTTCATTCTGTTGAAAAGCTGTATCTGAACAAGAACTGAGCATTGTTTGCAAAATTTGGCCCTTTTGTTCAGTGAATGACAGGATAAGAATCTCATATGCCTGAGCTACAGCTCCTCCTCAGAAGAAAAGGAGTTTACACATTTCACACCTAAATTCTATTGAATGCTGTTGGTATCACTGTCAGATACACTCTGTTTCAGCCTGATACTAATTGCTGCAGTCTACCTTAACAAGTCGGTGAACACTATAAACACATATCCTATATAGCCGCTCACAAGGCTGTTTAAGCATATGGCCCATTTGGCTGAAAGAAATAAGATTATCATCATTCAAGGACATTTCCACAGAAATGAAGCATCTGTCAAGCAGGACTTGAGTGCATTGAAACTAAAAACCGTGAATGAGTCAGCTAGACAAAGAGCTTTAATATGCTGGCTTTGTACTCTTTATCCTAGACAATTCAGATGGGATCATACCTTTGATTCTGTAAAAATGATAGCATTTATGCATTTATTCTGCTTCCGTGTTAATTTTAAAAAAGCATGGATACTCTTCTAAGTGGACAGTTCTCACCTCTGTGGAATCCCTGGTTTCAGTAATAGCACAACTGAAAGTCAGAGGATATGAAAATTTAAAGGCATCAGAGCAGCAGATAGAACTATTTTTTAGGTCTAAGGTTTTCCATACCACTCTATTGCCACACTTTCCACAGTCACCTTCTCTGAAGCCTCAGAGTCACCACTAAATTATTTTTCTAACCCAAGTCTGAGTAGTTATATTAAGCTCAGTGGTATTGCACAAAATATCAGAGAAAGAAACCAAGTATGGAATTACTCGCTCATGTAGGCCTAGAATAAGAAAAGCATTAATCTTTTTGCCTGATAAAATCAAGTTGGAAGCCTAAATATTAGAAAGTTGCTTACATTTCTGTTCTCTAGTGCTACATTACTGTGAGTTTTCAAGAGGTTCTCGGATGTTTTAAACAAGAATTAAACAAGTGTGATCCAAAAAAATCCGCCTTCTCAAACTGTGCTTTACAGATGTGGAAGGATAGTCAGTGTCCTACAGCATCAGCCCTCCTGAGTGACAGTCAAGACCTATGGATAAACTCTGTGATGCATGAGAAAAGCCATCTGACAGCACGCATCAAGCGAGGGATTAGTCATTGCAGAAATGTTCCCTATATTGTACAAATATTTTAGACACTATAGAAACAAGAGACTAGCTATGCATATCTGACAACACTCAGAAGTTCACACATTTGGATGTACTACTTACCTTCACCCATTGGAAACTTGTTGCCAATTTATGTAGCATATTCCACACATTTGAAATGCCACTTAATGAGACTATGATGACAATGCAGATGTTAAGTTTTCTGCTGCCACTTATCCAGTACTTCAGCTGTGGCTGCAAAGAATGAAAAAGTTCATTCAAATTTGAAAATCAATGCAATGTTGGTATCATAATAAAAGTAAAGTAAAGACTAGCCTATAAACTATCACAGTGGCCCTAAAGAGAGTTTAAAGAGTAGCAATTAAATAACACTTAAAATTCCAAGGAGAAAATTAATAAATAGCTTTTGCCTTAACAGACTTTATTATTGCAAGAAAGTTTCCATAACTAAAATGCTGGAGGCCATATCAAAATTCCTTTGCATCTTTTTTGTTATCTTCCGAAAAAACAGAGTTCTATGGAAAAATCTGTTCTGGGAACATTATCCAATACAAAACACACTGTAGGGAAAAAAGTAACAGCTGCAGATACCATTAGCTAACAAAATGTGCTTTGAACATTTCCAAGTGCTCTAAAGGCATATTAGAAAATTAGTATTTTCACCATTATGATGGAGAAGAAAGTAGATTATTTTAGTAAGTAGAACTACCTCCACAGCAGGGAAAAGTTATCTAGGATAAGACATCTGAAGGGAGAAAATGAGCACGAGGTGCCTCTGCCTGTAAGAAGTTCATCTATGGTTGTTTCAGTGGTCAAAATTCTTTCATGAATGGGTTTGGGTTAGTGAGTCGAGACAGTCTGTATGAAGGGTTCAGAAAGACAAAGAAACCGGCTGAATCATTTCTTATGAGGTAAGGTAATCTTTTCTTAAATTTAAATTACCAAGTTAAGAATGCTCACAGTTTCACAGAGCAGTCCCTTATCATCCGGTATGTTTCTGACAACATGTTCCCACATAAGTAAAATATATAGTTAATGTGACTGAACGCAAAAGAAATACTCAGTATGATCTATTGTTATGTACTGATGTAGACACTGTATTTCTGATGGACACTTGATACCTTTTATAGACTCTTAAGGTGGCATTAAATGAATCCGAGGGCTAGGATTCATTCTAGCCAAGGAAATCAGGCCAGATTACCTGGAATTTTCAAATCTATTTATTTAGAATTTCTAAGAGGAATTATTGCAAAATGGCCTCTGCAATTTCAGTTGATATATCCTAATCAGCAATTTTCTGCAGTATTGAGCTTTTAAAGCTGTCTCATCTATAACAATCCTTCATTTCATACCCACTTTTTACTCCCATTAAAGTAAACAAGTTTTACTTGCAAAAAATAGTTCAGCAGCACGGGTCAAATTTCAAAGTTTCTAGCAAAAGTGCCGAGGAGAAATGAATAGGTATTGACATGAACATATTTCACACTTATTTCATCAAAGGAAGAAATAAAATCATGGCTTTTATTGCCAGTTGTGACTGCAGATATGTTGACTCACTGTTTTGAAAATTTGTGAAATACATTCGATAAACACATTCCTAGAAAGTGAATTCTGCTAAGAGAAGCTCTATGAAGTAAGGTATGCTTTGTGCGATGACCGAGTCACTAATATAAAAAGCACTTGGTTTATAAAAATACTCTACACATGCAACATGCTTATACAGTTTGCTATGAAGTACATACAGCATTTTAAAATATGCTCATTTTGCAAGCAATTAAACTTTTTTCAGAGGACCCTTTTGTACTAAATCACAATTCATACGAACGAATGAAGAGAAAGACTAAAACTGAATAAACTTTTTCATGATTTGTTCAATATATTTATAGATGACTTCGCAGCTTAAGATTCCTTTTTGCCCAAGACAGTTGAAGTTGCTTAGGTAAGTATTTCTCAGAATATCCTCTTACATACCCCTTTGGTCTAATTTTTTCAAGATCTGTTTTTGCTTTTAAAAGCAGCAAATAGTTGATAGTAGATACTACCAGTCCTCAACCTGACCTGCTACGCTACTCAGCTTTTTTCTGTACATACACCTGACCACCAGATAGCGAAGTGCTCGTGTACATAATAATTTAACTGTCAAGTAAAGGCTCCATTTTCCAGTTACACTGCATTTAAACAGACATCAGTGGTTACAAATCAGAATTTTTTGCAGCACTAACCATTATTTGAAGCACATAAATCTTTATATTAACATCTAGCAAGGAAACTCCTCCAGATACCAATTTTCATTAAAAACATGATTTAAGACTGCTGAATGATTTCCATCATTACTATAGCACAAGAACTAGTTTAGCTGATTGATACATAGGTATCAGATATTCCTTTTGCTGCATATTATGTTTTTATTTTTTTTCCTGCTGCAGGCCAATAGTAAGGTTCTGCTAACTCTGTAACCTTTACAAAAGGGAGCAAAACCAAAAGAAAAACAACTTATATTTACAGAAGGCTATTTCAAAGTCCAGTTATAATTACAAAAAAACACCCATTAAACAGCTCCAATGCTCCAAGTAGATTTGACACAGTGGCACTTTAAATCAAATCTCCTAACAAGATTTTTTTTTTCTTCTTTTTGTAAAATAAGCCATGGTTTCAGAGATGGTTTATACAAAGTGCCAAATCGAACAATTTTTAAATGTTGCTAGTTAGAGGGGAAAAAAACCCCAAACCATTGTCACTATGGTAATTATTTCACAATGCCTGATGTTAAATGGGCAGTCCTGTGGCCTAAGAAGCAGCTGAATCCTGCATTGTCCTTGCATGATAAAAAGATTTGAAAGTCTGAAAAGCAGAGGAACGGAATCTCACAGCTTCTTAGACTTCACTCTGAAAGGGCCATTGTAACATCATCATAAATCCTGGGCTCCCCAGGCACTTGACAACTAAAGCAGCGGACAATAGAATTCTTGTGTTGGACAAAACACTCCTTGTCTGCCAAAGAGCTTATCTGCTTCATTTACAAATGTCTTTCATTGTACCAAAATAATTCCCTATTAGAAAAACTATTAGGAACAGAACTAAATAAATATTCACAGCTTTGTGGTCTGTTTGGCAAAATGAATACACTAGTACAATCAAGGAGCATGCAAAATATGAGATTTAAATCAAGGAAACCCAAAACAACCCCAAACTTCAATTTATTTTCCTCTCTTCATTTTCCCTTTTCCTGATTGCAGGGAATTACACTGAATACACATTTGTCTCCATAAAAAAAGACTTTGGTACATTATACTCACTAAAAGAGATTAGAAGTGTTAGAAATCTGCAAAGATCTCAGATTGGCGCAAAATTGTATCTAATGTGCTTTTACAGTTAAATATTTCCAGAAGAGCAATTACAGAAATTAATTTGGGAACATATCTGAGAGTTTAATGAAATAGAGACAAAATACTTACAGTCATAAAAGATGTGGATTTATAACTACATGTTTAGTTCCGTGTTACTGAGAGATGCAAAGGCATTAGGGATCAGTTTCTGAAATGAAGTGGTCGCCAGATTATTGCAACTTTTTTTGAGCCTGATGAAAATTTTGGCAACTATCACAGAAATGAGACTAGAATATTCCAAATTTTTTTATATATATATATATGTGTGTATATATATACACACATGCAACTTCTAAAAGTAGAAGTCAGAATTCCATTGCATCAGGTTTCCATATAAGCAGTTATTTGATTACAATTTACTAGAAAAGTGCTTTATGGAAAGACAATTTACACCATACACAACCATTAATAAGCTCCAGCCATCAATACTGACCATATTCAAAGTGCCAGAGTAATCCCGTACGGCTGAATTAAAACCTGAAGAAATTGAAACTTCTTGACTGAATTATTGATCATAAACTACTTATCCAAACCCAATACAGAAACAGTGTTTTTACACAGCCCAGGCAAATGGGCTGAGTGGCTGAATAGCTCTTTATCCTGTGTCTAATTATTACAAGCCTACAAAACATACAGGTATTTCTAACTTGCATGTTAAACAGATATCCAAGTGGGAAAATTAAATATTCAGAAAGTACACAATGAACAATAACAACTTTGTTAGAAGTGCAAAAAAGAGACTAACAACATTTAAAAGAAAATAACAGAGCTTTAAGCTCACAGTCACAAGATGGAATCCAAGATTTAGGAATATGTGAGCTTTCCATGGTTCTACCATGAACTTGCAGTCTGACCCGGCCACACACCACTTCACCTTGGAGCCTTTCCTAGAAGTGAACAAAGGCACACTATAAAACCTTTCACCTGTGAAAAATGTACTAATCGGTATAAAAATCCGAGGAAAGAGGCCTGCATTCAGACCTCCCACATGCCAGCTGGGTATCTCTGCTGTTTGGGTGCAGAGCTTCACCATTTTTTCTCTCACTTTGTCTTCTCAGTGAATCATGAACAGTTCTAAAGATACAGGTATAAGTTCTGATTTAACATAAAGTTTAAACTCGACTTCTCGTATGCCATTTTTTGTTTGCTATTCTATGCTACGCATCGCCAAAACTCCCCTCCTCTTGAAGCTGTATCATCTGTATAATTTGCATAAAGTTATTCTGATCATTTAGACAATTCATAATTCAGGAATATATCTTCAACAAAATCTGCTTCCTGCCAGCTCTCATAGTTTTATTCTAGTTCCTACTACACGACACACAACCACACCACATTTTTATACAGTCACTAGTCTCTGTTCAGGTATAAAAAAAAAATGGATCTGCGCTGAAACGTTAAGTCTCTTGGTGCAAAACCGACATTTAAACCTGACAGAGAATATATATCTGGGTGCCTTGACTAGGAGGGTAGTGTCCTTGGCTATGTAGAAATTGCTCCTGCAAGCTATTATCTTAGCATCTAAATAAGCTTATGCTCTGAATCACCTTCCAGGAGAATTTATTGTTTTCCACTTACTACAGGCAGCTAAGTCAAGTAATGTGAATCCTCACATGCAGCAACCAATATAGCATCCTAGAATAATTTAGGTGGGAAGGGACCTCCGGAGGTCATCTGGTCCAACTCCACCACTGAAAGCAGCACCAATTTCAAAGTCACTTTAGGTTATTAAGGCTGTCGCTTCATCAATGTTAAAGCTGAAATTAGCAGCATGACCAAGGTTTCTCTGTGTGGACATGAATGCTTTAAGTGTTTACCATCTTGTGCTGAAAGACGGTCACATGAAAAGTAATAGAACAAAACAAAGGGCAAGAATTACATCAGAAATAATAAAAATGCAATCGTGTATAATCCACCTTATAAATACATACATGTGCAACTACAGGGTCTACTGGCAGGGGGGGGCCAGTGACTTTGATAACTGACCACAGCTCAAGGTCTGGGGGACCTTTGCACCGCTCTGTGTGTGCTCCTGAGCACCCGCAGCAGACCTAAGGCATACCCTGCCTTGAGCAGCAGTGATGGAGGAGCGCACATTTCCTCTGTTACTGGCTTCCACCACTACAGTACTTGAACGCTTCAGATTGTTTTTATTACCTCCTAGTTCTGAGGTAGGAAAGTGTTAATATCTGTATTCCACAGCACAGAGTTCAGTCCCAGAGGAGCTAAGTTTTCAACCCACGATGCACAGAAGCAGCCTGTCATAAAATGAGGCTTGAAAACAGATTTTGAACCAAACAGTTGTACCATCCTGTACCTTCGTCCAGAAGCAAAGAAGGACCTTGCCACCCGGGGTGATGCCTTGTGGAAAGCAGGACATGCAAGACAGGCAGGACACGCAAGAAAAAGACAAATGCAAGAGCTGCAGAGAAGGTTTCCCACAAACAATGTTCTATTCAAAGCAGGTAAGCAGCCTGTTTTCTTTCTTATGAACTATTCTGATCTTACATTATACCAAAATATTTTCCCTTGGTGTTCCCATCCCTTCACCACGCTATTGAGTGCTAACTGACATTCAGCAGGTTGCAATGCCACAAGCAGGGAATCAGTGAGCCTGACTGCTTCCAAATAGTGTGCATTGAAAAGTAGTTGGCTGTCCTGAATACTAAGCTGTTAGACGTGAAGGCCACAGACGGTGGCAGAAATGAACAAACTAAAAAGCAGAATAGCTGTATGCTCTCACAGGAGACAAAAATACGTATTAACCTTTTTTTCAGAATACTAACAGACTGCAAACTAAAGCCCAAATCTCATTTGTCCAAGGCCAAATTAAATAGCAGTATAAAAAAAGGTTCATCTGGCCTCATAAGGAACAAATTAGCCCCTCTCAGAAAAGCTCTTTACAGACCACATGAGTGCCCAGGCCCTGTGCTCACTCAATACAATATGACTTTATCAGGTTTTTTTCTTGCTTTTGGGTCACGAGTGCCTGAAGGTAGATGATAGGCCCTTAGGATAAAGTCTGTATTCATTAGCTTCATGCTGCTCCAGTCCCATCTTATCCAGGTACTAAGAATACAAGTGGATTGGGAGGCCCGAAGGCAGGTATGTTCTGTCATTTTAAATATCATAAATCAAGCCCTCCATTTCGATGTTTCCAACTTCTCTGAGTTTCTCCTAAAAAACTAAATTTGGAAGAAGAGGATTCGCAGCAAGTATATACATACTTTGTATACATACATGCCTATATAGATATATGCATGTAAATAAATCCTAATAAAATATTTTATAAACTTTTTCATGCATAAACAGATATCTCTGTGTACCATACTGGGTATAATTTGAATTCCTTGCATTTGGAAAAAGTCTTCATTTGTCGTCTTAAAAGCTTGACTTTTTATATTTACTGTCTAACAGATTAACTTGAACGTATGTTCTTGAACCACCACCAGTAAAATGCTCATATATGTTCTCTTGGATAAACATATTAGACATACAAAGCATACAAAATCAGCTACTACCATTGCAAGAGGCATACAGAATTGTTCTCAAGCTTTCTAAGTCATGCTGGAACTCAGCTTCTACCAGCAGCAGATGTCAGAGACTACTAGAGCGGGATTGTGTCATCACTGAAATATTTTTATGGCAAATTTTACCTGCAGATGTTTTCTTGTTTGTTTCCTCCCCTTACCATTTTCATAGTCATACTCTTTGGTGCTTTTCTTCCGCTAAACACAAATGGCCGGATCCTTCCTCTAGAG
Source organism: Phaethon aethereus (assembly GCF_964289735.1). NCBI lineage: Eukaryota > Metazoa > Chordata > Aves > Phaethontiformes > Phaethontidae > Phaethon > Phaethon aethereus. The sequence goes on along the minus strand of NC_138589.1, from coordinate 13,960,133 downwards.
CAAAGCTATAGCAAAAACTGTCTTCACTAGCATTTGGTGCTCTATTTATCTTATTTTTTTCTGCTGACAATTTCAGTAGACTGTTCTCTCTTTCTTTCCTCTGGCTTTCTTCTGCTCTCTCTTATCAATCTCTTCTAGTGACCTGAAAAGAAAACCTAAAAATTGAGAGCCAGTGAAGTATATGCTGAATGCCCCCATTAGTCAGGCTGTAGGGGACACTCAGCACAGAAAAAAAAATTCAACTAACCTTTAAAAAAAATCTTTACATAAACGTTCCACAAAATCATCCTGCTGGTTCCAGGTCCACTGGAGACACCCGAGAAAGAATTATTCTGGGACATCAGAGATACCATAAAGGAGAGTATCTCAGAATTCGTCCAAGAGACTCAAGAGAGATGGAGTTCTTTGGTGTTAGGGACGTTTTTTCCTACCTTCTCCCTTTTATTAATAAATAAAGAAAAGAGGACTTGTTCAAAGTCACTACAGAGATCTGACATTTCTGAATTTCTTTGTGCCTCATTCAACTCCCTGAATGTCTCTGTCATCCCAGAAAGATACACGATTCATTCTGGGAAGCCTATTGCAAACCCACCGATGACTCTTCAAACATTTGTAAAGCTTTTTAAAAAAGTTTAATTCAGTCTTATTTCTGGACAGAGTACACCTCTTTCCATATTCCCCCATACCTCTCCCAAAAACCCACAAGTCATAGCTTACCTCGATCTAGGGAGAGTGGAAAAAAGGGAAAATGGATAGTAAATTAATTTTAGGTCAGCCAAAAGGCATTCAGTCGCTGTCTTTCCTAGTTGTCTTTTCCTCATTTCCTTTTGTGTTTCCCCAAAGGATATTACACAGTTGGCTTCTCAATCAAGGACAAGGCAATGTCAAACACAGTAATTTGTCCATTAAGCAGTCTTTAAGTGTTGACAAAAGAAAGCTTAAAAAATGAAGACAGACAAGCTAAACATTACTGATTCCAAAACCGAGCCTCTTTAAATGATACATTTCAGTTTTCAAGACTGAACAATACTGACAAACTGATGTTTTCATACCATCCCCAACGGTATATAATTTTTAAGAAATAGTAATTAAAGATACGGCAAAATATCAATAGGTAAGTACAGAACTTGGAAGATGTGTAAGCACTAAGAGCATTTCATGATGCCCGATGTACAGTTTCTACTCACAACTAATACAGCTTTCCAGAATTCCGTCAGTGTTCATAGCAAGGATGATACGATTTTCTACCACCTATCATTTCAGCATATTCCACTCTAGAAATTACAATATACTTTTATTTTTTATGGAGTTATTTTGTCATTTGGTGACATAGCTACCTATCTGTTTTTGAGAGTTGCAACACAAACACAGATCTGTATTTCAGCTGCACCGTGTAATGAAGCGCTCATAACACTGAAGTTCACAGACAAAATTTTCCATAATATTCAACAATATTAATATTTAACATTTGTCTGCTACTCATTATGCTTCTGAAATACCACCAAGATTTTTAATTTTCTGTAGTGTAATTATTATAAGCTACAAGCAAGTACATTATGAGCTTTCTTCAAAACAATGATTGTGAAATAGAAATATGCATAACCAAATAACAACAGAGCAAGTGCTCTGCATATTCAGGAGAAAATGCATAATTAGGAAAGAATTCCTACTGATAGCGATGGCAGTTTTGCCTGATGGAGACAGTCCTAGGCGCTATAAAGGCATTTGCTTTAAATAACAATAAATGCATTCCAGAGTACTATACCGCTAGCAATCATCTAGTTAACTCATATTCAACCAACCAAGAAGATATATTTATGAAATAATAAGGATGATAAAAAAGTTAAAAAAACAACAAAACAAACAAAAAAACCCTAGTTGGTTGAAAGCTGATAACCTATCTCTACTATTTTAAATTGTCTTAGAAATGTGGCTGCTCTCTAAGTTTCAGTTGCTTTCGTTTGGAACTCGGCCAGGAGTGCCCAATGTTAACATCTCTAGACAAAAAGGAAGACTGCATATGGAAATAACTAATGCGTAATAAAAATCAAAGATAACTTTATAATAATGAATTAATCACCTTGCCAACTGTGCAGAAATGTGACTCCACAGCAAAAGCACGGAAAGGTCTATTTGTCAAAAGCTTATCTAAAAATATATAAGTGGAATAATCTTCATACAGCAGTAAATTTTTTCCTTTTCAGCTGAATTGGACAGGGATGGAAGAACATTCCAGACCATAAATTAAGTCTCCTGGGTGGCCTTGGGCAGATTTACTGGGAGTATCTACACAGTATATTGCTGGCAGATGTGAGCTTTTTCCGCCCAAGTTCCAAGCTGACTTGAAGCTAAATAAATGTGGCTAAGCACAGCACTGTGCCCAACCCACCAAGTCCTACTGTGAGCCGAGGCATAGGAGCTTGTGATCAGACCTGCTAATTCAGATTTGGCACCATGATAAACACATTTGTGCAGTTCCGATGGGCTGAGATTCCATCTGCCAACAATAGACTTTGTCGACATGCCCTCTGCTCCTCAGCTCCACCACTGAACTGGAGATAATAATTAACGCCTGTATCTGAAAATGATATTGTTAAGGTAAATTAATTTACTCTCACAATGAGCATTAAGATGCTCTAAAACTAGAATCATATAGCTGTGTAGTTATTACTTAAGGGAGTAAACCTTTTTCCATATGTATGCTATGGAACCAAGCCAAAATAAGGCTATATACATACTTAATGTTCAATTTGGTGAGCTCTCAAATTTGGATAACGCAACTAGATACTCACATCTTGGGTATTATCTTCAAGTTAATGAGACTTATGAGTATTTGACAACTTAACATATCAGAACAAACCTGTTTTGTTTTCAGAAAGTGTTAACCTATGTGAGTTATATGGAAACAAGTCACCTAATGAGTTTATCTAAGAGTGTGGACAACTTTGCTTCAACACCTTGCTGATTCTCCAGTCACTATTCACAGCAATTGTAATTATAATGTAGTCCTTTTTAACAGACAGCATTCTGCATGCTAAATTATGGCTGAACACTTCACAAAATTCATTTGAGAAGTTTCAAATGACAATAATAAACTTCTCCACTCCCTTTTAAAAAAGAAATCTATTCCTTCTGTCAATCTCATGCAAAATGTTAACTGTTTTTACATTATTGTTTACTTATTACTGTAACTGTAGCGAAGAGAGGAAGAGAGAGAATGAGGAATAAACCACAGAAACTCCACTAAATGTTGTATTTCTCCTTTTATATTTTGTATTTTATTCATGTGTTGGTTTTATGCTTTTATTTTTCAGGGCACAGGAACTTCCCCAACCACATTTGAGAAAATAAACCTCAACAATCCCCCACATCAAAACAGTGTAATTTCATGAGTGGTTACATAAATTATCTTCCAAAATACTTTGTGAAAAAATATTGTGTGGTATTGAGAAACACACAGTGCTGTAACTCAAAAGGTCAAGATTTCATAATTTGAAACACTGCATGAATATGGTACGATAGACTGAAACAAAAATGACCAAAAGTTGCAAGTTTCAGAGCAAAACCCCTTGCTGCATCAAACGGATAACATTAGATGACAGCTGTGCCCATACATCGGCACAGCACCGGCGCAAAACGCGCTTTCAAAATGCGCTGCAAGGTTCCCCCACCCACGCTCACGCTGCAGCGCCGTGTAACTGAGTCGGGCGCAGGCGCACGCTGCTCTCTTCTTCTCTTGGTATATGATAATCCGCTCATTTACCCAAGCTTGCATGGTGCAGGCGTGGCCTTTACAGCCTCTGGGAACACATAAGGCTGCAAAGCTGTGCTGTGTGCCACCCAGATGTTAATCAGTGCCTTAGAAACAAGAAGTATAATTGCATGTTATCAGAAATATGAAACACAGACTGCTGGAAGTGGAGTTGTTGAGCTGTACTTTTTCCCCTGTAGATTTCCTTGTGCTCTGAGTTTCCAGTACTAAAGGTACCTCATTCCAGCACAGAAATATTTCAATTAATTAAAAATAATAATTGCAGGAAAAGATAGTTAAAGGGAAGAAAAAAATGATCTAACGCGTCAAAGAGATTTAGCAGCATATATTCTGTAGAAAGTCTTAAGTTCCTCTATGATTAAATCACACTGACTTTGAAAAACCTTGTGATTCCGTGCACTTGAGGATCTTCCCCTGTAACAGCAAACTTGAACCTAATAGTTAAATGTAATAAACCCACATGTGCACTGAAACTTAAGTGCAACTGCTCGGTACCTTTCGACAAATGTCGTTTATTTTAATTTCCAAGATCAGAGCCAGCGTTAGATTTATGCTCTAAAGAGTATACTTTCCCAGAAAGTATCCAGGTAGGGAGGAGATTGCTATTTGAGCTCTTGTATGTACAGGGCGAAGGACTGCCTAAAGATGCTTCGAGGATATGCCAAACCCAGGAACAGTCTCAAGGGACACCACATTGCACCGTGCCTGCACTTACCAATCTGCCACCTCTAGGAACAGACATGCCCACTCTCCCATGGCACGTCGGGAGCCGTACAGGACCCCAGGCTTGCTAAACTCAGCTCCGAGTAGAACAGAGCAACTTGTGAAAGACAAGTTTAGCTGTCTTGCGAGGAAAAAAAAAAAAAGAGCCTTAAGAATGAAGCCAGCAAGCTTTGAAGAGCCAGCAGGCTCCCATGTTAGCCATATGCCTTCATATGTCTGTTCTGTGGGAGTGTTACAGCTCCTGCTGTTCCATTCTTCACTTTTTAAAGAAAATGTTACAAGGCCACAAGGACTCACAAACATTTGTTGACATTTCTTCTGGGTCAGCCTTAGGAGGCCTGCAAGAATTTAAACATATGGCAGTATTTAGTTGCATGCGGGAATGGGTTGTTTCAGAGAAAAGCAGTATTTAGTTGCAAAACAGTTTAATCCACCATAAAGGTTTTAATTTTTTTGGCCAAAACCCAAGCTTTTCTCATTATATTTTTCACATTATATTTTTAAAGCAGCAGCAGCTTATCAGTTGAGCTGGTATTATGAAATATTTCACAATATTTTCTACAGTCCTCCACACAAATAATATCTTGATCTGGGGTTCCAGAACAAACAGATTTGATGTGTGTTTAGATTTGAAAAGAGGAAAAAAAAGAAGGGACCAATTGACTGCTGAAATGAAAGTTATTTCCCAAACTTATCAAAGGATACAGAACCATTGCCATTTTGAACCACAAGATTACGTGAACTGGGTTCTCAGCATGTCTCAGTAGAAGTACATACACATTTACAAAGCAGAAAAATGGGATTTCCACAGTTTTATCTTGTTGTGCAGATGACAGTGTTCTATGTCAGTTGCTAGTAAACACGCAACAGCTCACTTGCTGGCATACTTTCTATCTTGCTGTTGAAAAAAATATATTGCACACAGATATCTGAGCTGAAGCTTGTCTCAAGCCATGAATAAAGGGCAGCACAAGGTTAAACTTACTCAAAAACACACTGGGAACACACCTGATAGAGCTGTACTGACCGAGCTGCAGGATCAGGTACGGACCATAGTGACCTACCTCACAAGTAAAAGCAAGAGCGCTGTGCAGACTGGTTTTTCTTCAATGCTTATTTCCTTCAATATTACAGCACACTAACGAAGGAGCTCCTGCCGTCCTTTTCACTTGCATGATATTAAATAGGCTACAATCTTGTCTATATTTACGGTATAGCACAGTATTTAAAATGAGTAATTTAATGGAAGGTCTTGCATGGAAAACAAGGATGCAAGAGCCATTCCCTGTTAAAAAATACTTTTATTTTTTCCAAACCATACAGCCAAAATGATTTTTAAAAGGTAGACCTGATCCAGAAATTATGCTTTTCCTAAAATATTCTGTTAACTAATATCTAATCTAACACATTAACTAATACGAAACAAAAGTTATCAAACAAGCTATGAGTTCTTGCAAGCAGCCACAGGCGTTCGGAGTCGTCACGTGTGTCCTTGCACCCATCCTTCCTGCCTGGCAGGCGCAGGAGAGCAGGGGAGGGCTGGCTGCCTCTGCGGTGGCAAAGCATTTGCCCCAGCAGGTACCTCATTAAAAGCTAACATAAAGATTGAGGAGACCACGGATTTTGGTAGGACTTCTGTGCAAGCAAAAGCATGCTGCAGAATTTTGAAACAATGCCCCTGTTTAGCAAACCCCTCTGGTTTTGTACATTTTGAAGCCGAAAAAGGAACCCATGATTATTTTGGTGAAAACAATTGTAAGAAATTAATTTATGAATGACTGAGATTGATAAAGAAATTTTATAGAAATTGTAAGGGAAAAGCAAAGTTATCTAATTTTAACAAGTATATTGCACAAATAAATAAAGCATCTGGATGAGGAAGTTTAAAAGATACAGGTAGTACGCTTTTTGTATGCACTTCCTCGGGAGTTTACTAGCTGGCAGCGAGCAGGGTTAGGTGCATTATCTGCGATGTTAGCCAGAAGACTGGAAGTTGCTTATATGTGTTATTTTAACCCCATTATAGACTGGAAAAGCATCAAACATTCTGAAATGTAAAATGAGTTAGAGGACAAAACTTTGTCATTACAAATTGTGTGCACATATAAATGATGTAAAGAAAATTTCAAGATCAAGTTACTTTTATTTAACTTTCCTCCTCAACAAAACTATCATCCAAATTTGATTAGAGAGATAACTATCCAAAATGCTGCGGAATTTGCAGTCCTTAAGAAACAGAGCACATTACATCTCGTAAAGCTTTGTAAAAAAAGTTTTATAATTTGGCTAAAATTAATTTGCACTTCCTGAAAGTTACCCACCTACATTTAACATTTATCCAAAATTACCCTTTGTTCTAAACTGTTCGGTAATAAACCGCATGAGGCATTCTGTTATTAAGGGAAGGTAAAAACTAAGTTTCAGAATCCAGTTATCAGCAATGATCACAACCAGGCAAACAAAGATTACTAAAAGTAAGAATGAGTAACTTCAGAGGAAACAGTAAATCAAACCAATTCTCATTGTTAGTTACCACACAACAAATCCTAATGACTTAGGGAAGGGAAGATTTGTGCTCAAAAGCTGAATTTGGCCATGATGGAAGGTCCTGACTATACAGAAGACATGTTGCACAGTATGAAGAAACTGGTGTCCTTAATGGATGTCAGCTGCAAAGATTTTAGTCACATGCACATTTGATGCAGTAAATAAAAACTAGTAGTTGAAAACAAATAGTCTAACAGCTGCAAGGTTGGGCACTACTATGAATTCAAAGCTTAAGAATATGTGAGCCAGATCAAAAGATATATCAGCAGCACAGGAGAAATAACAAAATAAGGAATAAAAGGGACTGTGACTCACTCAAATGTCAGTAAGAAAACGGTATCAGGGAGCTGAAGCCATCAGCTTGTAACAATAACTAAAAGGATAACAATAAGTTTTATGTATTCAAAGAGTGGGAGGAAGACTTAACTGCAAGTTTTTCATTGCCTTCAATGGCAAGGCTGTGAAGCAATTAAAGCTGGGAATTGTAAAGAAATTTTTATACAAGCACTTGGCATTGAATTCGCATTCTTGCCAACGTTATGGTAGAAGGCAAGACACACAAGTCCATTTTTATCTTTCAGTAAGGCAAACAATGGGAATATTTTAAGTACCCCAGTCTGACAAAAAGAGGCATGTTAGATTCTTGAGTCTACAAATCAATGACATTTTTCAAGAAGAAAAAAAGATGGATTCAGTTCTGAATCTGGACAAAATATAAGCAAATGTAAAAATAACAGTATGCAGTATGGAACAGCAAAGCTGTACTGAGTGGGGGGAATCCTACAGGAGTGACAGTTTCTTGTAGGCTGCCGGTGGTACGCTACGGGTGTTCTCAAACGCTTGGGTTCAGAGCAGCGTGCGGTGCGATGCCCGGGTGGGCAGGCTGCTGCGGGGAGCCAGGGGAGGTGCCTGTTCCGGCACCAGAGCCTGCCGCGTGCCGTACTGCAGAACCGCTGCTATTTATCGCAAGTCTTTGTCTTACAAAGATGAGCAGTTGTGCTTTCGACTCTCGGATGCAACTTTAGCTATCAGTTGTATTGAGGAGAACCTAATTCCAATTATCTGAAAGCAGAGAAGAGTTTGTTTCTGTATTTATCTACTTATCTTTATCTAATTCATTCCTCTTCTACAAAATAAGAAATCAAAGAAACTCTGATACACCCATGAGCAATTATAAAAGCTAGTAAATACTGCCAATGTATGTATAAATATTCATTTCATATTACATCTTTTTGATCAGATTCACACACTTTCAGATTCTATTTCTGCAAATATTTCCCTGAATTCAGATTATCAAGCAAGTTTGCTGAAACAGCATATTATAAGTAACTATTCACAGCAGACTTTCAACTTGTGATTGCTAATATTCATGTCAGAAACCTAACTCAAAGAACTACACTTACCCATTTAGGAAACCAAACGTTACCACGATACTTGTATGTCCCATCAACACAGCTCCAAATGCATCAAACAGCTCACAAAAATTACCAGAATAAAATACTATTACGTTAACAACGCATGTTAGTGACCTTGTGCAGCAGCCTACTGAGATGAGGAAAGCTGATGACATACACAAGTGTTTGCTGAATATTTTGCCGAAATTAACTGATTTTCAATGAAATATTAATATGTAACTATTGCATGAACATACTGCAAATAGAAAAGCAAGATGACCCTCATTTAATGAATTCTTTGTTACAAATTAACTACCCTCCTGTAAAAAAATACTTTAAAATCTCAACTATAAATACACAAAATGTTTCTATATTAAATGGATTCACAATGCTTTATTAAAAGACGCAATTCTGGAATAAACAACTGAAAATTAAGCTGATGTACTTTAGTATTGTTCTTTGTAGACCCGATGTACCTCCAGGTGAAATCAATGTACGCCAGTTACATAAACGCTCCTGGCAGCTACTTGCTTGTCCCTTAATATATTAGCCATTCTTTTGATGAAATCAATATTTATTGACGATTTTTTTTCACTTTTAAAACACCGTCACTGTTTCTGGAAGTCACCAAATGTATACTGTCTTCTGTACAAACATGTAGACAAAAAAAACTTGACTATCAAGTTCATAATTACAACACATCAACACATTTTCAGCTCCTACACTTCTATTATTATTCTTTGGTCAATATTTGTATTCCTTTGCCTGCTTGGCATGAGACAGTGCTTCAGCTACTTGCAGAAACTCTCATCCAGCAAAGCTCCCTCTGAGGCAGTATTTGCTCTTATTGCTTTGTTTTCTTAATATAACCCATTCAGTTGAACATGCTTCCGTACTCCATCGTTGTTAACACAACCATGACAAATCCAAAATTTCAGAAAGAATGGTACTGTATCTAGTCACAGCTTTCATTTATGTGAAGGGTTATGAAACATATAAAAGCCTAGCTAATATTAGATCGTTGCAATGCTGCCTTAGCTGTCTGTTTTCGTTTCAACCATTTGTAATAAACATCCCAAGATTTTTTTTAAGACAGACTCTCAGTGGCACAATACGTGCTAACTTCTGTTTTAACCTTTCATACCACAGCTGATATATGTTGTGAGCCAGATACTGTGGAGATATGTAGCTATTGAGAAATGTCATAGCAAAAAAACCCTGCCTAAAGCTCCAGCATACATGAGATTGAAAGTTACATCCATTTGTTTAATTTTCAATTACAAATTCCGAGGAAAGCAGAATACATGATCAAGATTTTATGGCAAGTTAGAAGCATCTGTTAGGATAAACCATAATAATCAGTTAGAATTTCTCATTATCTATGTCCAGTTGAATACCCAACACTTCTGTTGTCAAATGTAAATAAACTGCAGCCCAATTTTCAGCAATAATTAGCAACAATTAGCAAACTTGATGGCTGTCTCAATCAAAAACATCACAAGTGAGGTTTTGTAATTCCCACCACTTGGGCTGAAATTCACATTTGGTCAAGATAATTTCCATTGATAGGAAGCTTAATAAAATATATCAGCTCAAGCAACTATTATTTTTGTTATCCAACAACATAAATAGCTTTGCTGCACTGAAACAACAAAAATTATGAGAGCTTCAGACAACGTCTGATTTATGCTCAAAATTTAGTCACACAAAATTAGGAAAAAGCAGATAAGCCAAGCACAAGTTCAACTCACTACTAGAGTTTTTAGGAGATCAAGCCATCCTGATGTACTACCAGTACTACTCTGTAATCCTGGCAAGATACTAGCAGAAGCTCAGTTTGATACCTATATTCTTATTAGGAGCATCTCTGCAGTATTTAGCAAGCACTTCATCCTCCTTCATTACCATTTAGTACAATCCCAAATAAATTACATACAGTTCAAGAGTAAATTCTTCCTTCTTCTTGGGAAGGAAGAACTCCAGTTCAGTAAGTTGATATTAACCTTTTTACTGTCTTGCATTAAATACTAGCATATTTTCATTATTATGTTTCAGTTTCACAGTTTCAGTTCAGATTTTTCTGTTAGTATTTGGCTGAAGATAAAGCATCCTGTAACCGCTATCTGTTTAACAAGAGCTGAGGATTAACCAGCTTCAGCTGGAAGGAGGTCAAGACGAAGTTGACTATGTTCTTAAGAGCACAACTGTTTCTGGCTGGCCAAAATGCCATTGCTAGGATCCCTTCAGTACAGCCACTGTGCCAGTATGTCACCCTCCTATCATTCCAACCCGAGCTAGTTTTATGTGCTTTAAAATTTACATATTCTTTTATTTGTCATTTTCACCACCTTAAGTAGCTTTCTAGCATCTGCATTGGTCATTCTTTTCCTGTTTGGGCCTAACTCACTTTCTTATTCCTAAATCCCAAAGGCAAAGAACAGTGCCTTTTTATGTGTAGATAAGGTAAGAAAAATAATAAAATTCAAAGCAGTCTATTAAATAAAGAGCAGTAACAAAAATATAGAACATATAAAATTCAGTCAGAACTCTCTCTCACATATACAGAAAGAAGAAACCAAATCTGAACCCCATCATCTTTGAATCTAATTCTTGGAGAAAGGAGAACAAAACAACTTGAACAGGAATTCATGCTAAAGGACAATACTACCAAAAAGAACATGTTTGTCAAGCACTTTTCTCAACCTACCTGCAAAGAAAAGATCTAGCGTCAGCTGATTCTCACTTGCTGTATTTCATTTTGATCTGTACTAAGTCCCCACAGTACAAACTCACAGATGCATTGCAAATAAACCAATAATGGTGAGGAGGAAAAAAACCCACAAAGGCTTCCATAGAAAGGAATGTTCCAAATATTTGTATCTTATGTCTTTTGCATCTTTTATCTACTTGAACATCTTCCTTAGGTTCTCATTTCTGCTTAGTGGCTTTAGCACATCTTAACCTACCTAAGACAACCGTGACCTGGAACGGCTTTGCCCTAAAGAAATACTAGCCAGCCGATTTTGAAAGAAGAAGAACTTGGCATCGATAGTTTCTCAGTTATCAGCAATAATGAAGTGCTTTTTGCAAAGAAACGCTAGAGCGCCGTGTGTGCTGCAGTAATACTAGCTTTCCTGATGGGCAAGAAGCAAGAGAGCTGTACAGATTTAGCAGTTTTATCCTCCTGTAACTGCTATTGACGTATCCAAAACTGATTTGTAACAAAGGGGTCTGAGAGCTTTTTTACTTTTTGTCCTACCTGTCCTTAAACAATCATACCTTCAAACACAGAGAAAAACACCCCAGGTCTGAAGAAGTAAATGTTTTGCACTTAAAAGCTTATGCCACAGAAGAGTGGAAAATGGTGCTTAACCATAAGCACTAAGGATTGTGTTGTACTGCGCATGAATGACGCATACGTTCCACCAGCGATCTGTTAGTGACATATTGATGCATATGTCTAACTCCTTCTGCAGGTTGTGAAATGAAGGCTGCTGTTGGCCGTATTCAGTTGCACTCAGGCTATGTTACATCCACAGGTTTTTAGTCTTCTGCACAAGGCTTTAATGTAAGAAAACTCTTCAGACATTTTAGATTACTTCAGTTGGAAATTATTCCTGGTTTGACGGTAGGAGTTATTTCCCTAAGGTTCTTGATTTCTAGAACCATGTGCAAAGATATAAGGACAGCCATCTGGGAAGGAGTAAAAAGACAAATGACCTGGATAAAGGCCATAAAACAAGTCATTAAAGGAATCCACAATGATAGGAGTAGAACCCACATTTTTTTACTAAGATTCCTCTAGATTAGAAAATGTGACATTAACCCATATACTCAATCTATCAATCTTTTTTGTTGTTTTTTGCAGGACCTAAAATCCCTTTTCCTTGATACCTTTTTCTGTTGGTGATATCAGTGTTTCTTTAAAATTGTGACTTTAGAAACTTTTTTTTAAAAAATAGCAGAAACTTCAGAGATGTCTAAATTAGCAATGTGTCCATTTCTCTGACACACTGAAAATACGAGTCCAACCTACACCAGAGATGTATGGTATAAGCCCCTCCTCACCGACAATGGTATAAGACAAAAACCTGAGACTAGAAGTATTTCAGCTGGCAAAAAAGAGTCATTTCTGCTACATGAGTTTTATTCATGAACTGGTAAAAGCATTCCTTTGCCAACACATGCTGTACTTAAAATAAGGATCGTTATTGATACGGATATCCTGGCATAATTATATTAGCATACACTTTCTATCGCAGAACAAGACCAAAAACATACCTTCTTCACTAGAAATTTTTGGGTTTTAAATTTTGAACCACAAGAAACTGTAAACTTGGGGCAAGAGGTTTGGAGAGAGTTTCTTTAAAAGGCAACATCTTTTACTTTTGAAGCAAATTTTGTTTTCTGCCACTGTCTTGACCTAAAACTAATTACAAATACTAATATGAAAAAAGAAGTAATTTCAGACATCTTGCATTTAACGGCTATCACTATATTCTATGGCTGCATGAATTTCATCTAGCGGATTTTCCCTGTTCTCATCACGCTAAATAGAAACGGCTACTACTGATGTTAGATGAAACACAAGACTCTGTGTTTCATACATATAACAAATCCTGTATTTCCACATATCCGTATGACTTCCAATATAGCTATATATTCTGTCTTCTACAGAAACAAGAGGCAGACAAAGAAAAAAATTTGAGTCCAACTGACATGATGTGGGAGGTAGCAATTCCTCTTAAGTTCAATCTTCCATCTGATCAAAAGAAAGATTTGCTAATGACTTTGAAAACTCTTACATTAGTCATTTGCTAAGAATACTAGGGGATGGAATTAATTTTCCTCTGAATTAAAAAATTCTAGATTTTTTTTTTTTTGTTCCAGTAAAAGATATCTAAAAATCACAACAAGACTGTTGCTTTATTTTTGCCTATTTTAGCATCTGAGAAACAATAACTTTAAGGTAGTAAATGCCCTTTCTTTCTGCATAAAGAATTACAACTATTTGGTCTATGATTGAAATAGATACTTGCTAACATTATTCTAAAAGAAGCTGGAGAAAATAACAACAGTTCAAGGATAAGGAAAAATCTATTGAAATTCTATACAATAATATCTGGAGAAAATACTATATTGATGTAATGCTTTTTTTAAAAACCTTAACAGTCTCCCGAGGAACTATTACAGCCAGATATATCTGAATTTTCTGTCATCCTGTGGTACCCTCATCACAGCAGAAATATTTACATTTCCTCCATTTTAAATCTAAGGAAAAAAATAATCAGAACCGAATTAGCAGTATTAAACTTCTTGAAAAACTGAATTGGAAAAGAGGAAATGAAATACAAGGAACATCTCGTGATCTGATATACTGTAAAGAATTTTCACAAAATTAATTTTTCAATGGTAAGGATTTCAGTAGAGGTTAATTAATCAAATATATGCCCCTTGGTTTTCCCAGGCTCCGTGATAATATAACAAATACGTAATATATAATTTGAAAGAAGACAAGTTATTTTATACAGAAAAAAGTACTGAAAATAGAGGTCATCTCTGAGCTGAAAGATGTCAAATAGATCTGAAAAGCATAATTGTAACAAACAACTTAAATTTCACTCTTTATTTTCTTATTATCAGAATCTTTTAAGAAAGGTGTTGGTACTCCTTTGCTCAAAGATCCCTATTCCAATAGTGTTCCTTCCAACTGACTTTAGAAGCAACAACTCACACCGGGATGTTATTGGGGGTAAGTTATTTAATGACTGCCGTTCAGAAGAACCAGACTGATTTAGTGTGTTCAGTCCAGGTTTAGGTAATTAAAGCTTGTACAGCTGAATGAGTTGGAAGGACTGCCGCAGCTTTATCTTGATGATTCAACAGCAGAAACTCTTCTGACAACCATTTAGGCTTAGTGCCATATAAATATTCTAGCCTAAGTAATTCAATCCTCTTCACTCAGCTTCCTTACAGCAATCTATGGCCTCTTCAAAAGACTTCTAACGCTGTTTGCTTCTGAGGATAAGATGCATATGATCTGCCTGTTTTAGTGTTTTGCAGATCATTTAGTACTCCCAAAATTTTGAAGTACATAATTATGCTTGAAATAATTAGAAACGCCTTTAAAAAAAAAAAAAGAAAGAAAGAAAAAAAGGGGGATCCCTGTAGCAAGTGTGCTGGAAAACTTGAACCGAGTTTGGGAATCCACGGTATGTGGCACTCTGAACACTTAGACCTGACCCATTGAAGTTCAGCAGTAAAAATCTCATTGAGTTCAAGGAGTTCAAGAATGTGGAAAGGGAATCCATGGTATTAGTATATTTAAAAATGGGCAATAGAGGCATAGGTTAAAAGAAGGATCCAGGCACTGAAAAGATGAAAGACTGAGCAATATGGGGGTGAAAAGTCAAGAATAAGAATTCATTTTATCTCCGTCTCCTTTAATGCAAGAGGAATAAAAAGAAATTTTATTTGACAGAGTGCATATGGAGCAAAGAAGATCCATGTTCTTGCTGGCACTGCTTACTCTATCTTTTATTTCAGCTCTCATAACAGAGCCCATAAACATAGCTTGCTGCAGAATGAAACTTAACGTGAAACAGAAATTTTAAGTACAACACCTCCATGATCTTTCCCTTTGCCTATATTTAAGCATATTAACCCATCATCAAAAGTACTAGCACCTTCCACATAAATACATACTAAGATTCCTTTGATATCCAAGAATGTATAAAGTTGCTCATCATCCCCTATCACAAAGCTATACCCTGCCCAAAATTCACTGATAGCACTTCAGAAAAGAGAAACCAAGAAACTGGTATCAGTAATACACTTGCGTTGGTCTTATTTGGAGTCAAGGGTCCCTTTCTCCACAAACACTTAGAAATCATAGTTTCACAGATAAATTCTTTGGAAATTTCTCGAAGGAGCACCGATGCATGTCCTGTATTCAGTGACATAAAGCAAAACTGAGAGGTAATTATCCTGTGAGCACGGAGTCAGTGCAGTGTAAAAAAGGTGCCAAAAATTCCAATGCTGTCATAAACTGCTGCTGGCTGCTTGTCACCTGAGTGGAGGACAGCCCATCAGCCTATCCTGGTAGATGGGGAGACAAGAACATACCTGTACACAGTAGGATATTTAAAAAAATCTAATCATGCAGGAAAAAAATACAGAAATTGCCTCACAAAGAGTTGTAGCACTTATTTCAGTTACATGACATTTCATTTTTCCTCTAGAGGAAGAAATGTCATAGTGCTGATCTTTCCCTGATTTAAAACTACGTTTCCAAAAACCTATTAAATACTGAATTTTTGTATAGTCGCTGAATTGAAACAGGATCAAGGAGGGAAAGAACCACTAAAATAGTGGAATATTTTGTCTATTTGCAGCTGATCTATTTTCTTTGAAAGCTGTTAATATTAATAACTTTAGCTTTTTTTAAAGCACCCTGTAAATATTAATGCTTAAAACAAGGGGTTTCTGCTCTCACTTTTGTGTTATCATGCAAATAAGTAAAGAAATTGCCTTTATGCATATGGTGGTGTACTACCAAATGAAAAAAGAAGGGAAGCATCAGACATTTTTAGTCTCTGACAGCCACCTCAGGCAGGCAAAGCAGAAGTACTTCAGAAAGGTGCATCCACTTGAAAGCATGATCATATGCATGCAGCATAGGGGTTTCAATGCATGCTATACTAAACTTAAGACATACAAGACAAGACCAAAAACCTATGAGAGCTTGAGAAATCAAAAAGTTTCACCATTGGCACAGGTCAAAGAGAAACACATTTGTTATATAAAAGCCCCAGATGATACTATTAAAAAAACCCCAAAAACCATATTCCATGTTACAGAAGAAGAAAAGTACAAATGGAAAAACAATCCCAGTGAGTCTGATCTGAGCCTGTCTAAGTCCTGCCCAAACCACAACATCTAAGAGAAAAGTGAACCATTCCCTTGCTCTCCTGCCTAGATGCCGAACTATCCCTCAGGAGGTTAGAAAGGAAGTGGCGTTGGTGCTGTTAGTCTTTTAATTACTGTAATCTTAGGCATTTCTCTAACTGGATTAGTCATAGCCTTTTCAAACAAAGCTAAGTTATTGAGTTGATAGAGAAACTGTATTTTGGTTTGCAGAAAAAGTGTTCCTGTTTATTTGTAGCATTACAGTATTTACAATAAATATCTTAATCCGCTAATTCAACTCATTAATGTGCATTTTATTTTATTTTATTTCACTGGCTGGCCAAGTTCTGTAGCCATTTCAAGAGACTACTTGCTAAACTTCTAAAACATTCTAACTTTATCTGATTTCTCTTTCATCTCTCATATTGAGTTGTAAAACACATTTTTCTTATTCATAAAGAGTGCCACAAACACAGATTTCAGCTGAAGTTTGATCTACATGACAGCTGCTGAAGCCACGGACAAGAAAAACTATATATCAAATCGAATGAAGCGGGATATAAATGATATGCACCTACTGCTGAAGGTGCTTGCTGAACATCGTGTCAGCAGAGCTGGTTAAGATAAATTGCTTTGACTATTGTATTTGATTCTTGTGGCAGTAGCAGATTGAGTGTACTTCTGTTTAGACCTCAGCAGGTCTTACTCTCCTAGAGAGCTCACAGCTTGGACTAAGCCAACTCTGAGGTGCTACCGCATTGGTGAAATTTCCCCAACTGAACTCGGTAATGTGTGTTAGACATAAACACAGAGCCTCGCTTGGTTCAATAACCTCCAGATGCAATTCCCCAGAGAGGGCTCAATCTCAGATGGTATGAACTGGCATTGCACCTGACTCTTCACCTATTTCCCCTTTTCTTCTTGAGCTTTCAGGAGCATCGGTTCTCACCGACACGGGCAGGCAGGCTCCCCCCAGATGGACAGGAGGAGCTCAAACAAAGAAGAGCTTTAGTGACATTACGGACTGGCATTTTTTCAGCTGATGTTTAATCAACAGCAGGGTGTGCTGATGCTTGGAAACATCAGAGTCCAAAACTAGGTGCAGTTCAAGCAAGATTTCAATTTGACCAGAATATTCTGCAAAGCTCAGCAAATCAGTTTGGGGTTCATACAGCTCTCACGCACTGTGTGTAGAGAGGGAGTAATTTAAAAACTGTAACACAATTCCCATACACGTGTTGGATGTTAACAGTTACTATATAAACCAAAGTTTCCTTCCAGTTTCATCCAGCGACTGAAACCTTGTCACCTTGTGACAGACTTGTGTCTGCTCCTATACTTACGTAACTTGAAAACACAAGTCACATGCATGTAAGACACCCACGCACCCCTTTCTTAGCATGGAGTAAAGTACCATTCACATACAATACACTATGACAGTTTTAAACTCTCAACATCAGATCAGGGAATCAATTATGTATTAATAAAATTATTTGTATGAATGTTTCGGTAAAGGACTGAAACACCTGTCCATATAACCTCTTACTAAGACTATGACTGTCAGCATCTAAATATATTCTGCATTTCTGTTAAGAGGTTCTACAGAGATTTTTCTTTGAGCAAAGGTAGATAGATCTTGTGCTACCTGAGTTTCTGTACATACTAGAACTTGGAATATATTCGTTTATACTGTTGCATTGTAAGATAGTATGATATAATAAAAATAAATGGGGGACAGACCTTTTAGCAGGGCCTGTAGATTTTAGTCTGAATATCCTTACTTGGGCAGTAAAAGGGAGAGGGGAACTGTCTGAGGCATATCACATATAAAACTTAGTAATTCAAAGATCTAAATGATAAATTTTATGCTATAGTAAATTTTATGCTCTGTGATGCTCCGTAAAGGGCCTATGTATCTAAACCAGTGGATGCATTATATTCCTCACTTAGATAATATTTTTAGCTGCTACAAATATTATCAAAATCCTCTATTTTTTCTCTATTTACTAAAATATAATAATCTTCTATAAAAAATATCTTGTTAAGCACTTTTATTTTCATAAAGCAAAAGTTGGCCTTAGCAGGCAATCAATGATGGAGGTTTACATTTACAGCAACTGAATTTCTTAATTGCTTTTTAGTACCTAACTTAGTTTTGAAATTTTCATAGAATAGTCATAGAAGTCATTTTCATAGAATAGAGCCTGTATAGTAATTGTCACTAAACAAACAAAAAGGTACCTTTCCATTCGATTTGTGAACGTTCACCTTCGGTATACAGCAGTAGCACACACCACAGTGGTTTTATATCAGCTTTCTCTTGAAATCAGGAAACACAGTCCGTCCAGTTTTCAATGCTTTCCTTTAGCACTTCTCACCTTTCAGTATGACATTTTATCCACTTGTTTATTTTTATATGGATATTTCTGCCTAATAAATGTTCTATGGAACTCAAAGGCTTGTGTAATTGAATTAACAGGTTTATAGAAAGTAAGTTACAGCCAAAATTGAAAAAAGGTGGAGGTGGGGAAAGAAGGAATATTTCAGCAAGATGCAGCCTATTATGTAAATTTGTCACCACATGCCATACATAATGAATAAACCTTGTGCTCTTAACACTTTGATTATAGACTATACAGACAATGCAAATTAAAATTCCTGCTGCTCTATAAACGCTATGAGAGGAAATTATGTAAATTTTAACACATTAGATTGATTTGGTTGAAATGAAACCTGTTCCACTTGATGTTTTAGGGGAAGAGCCACAATTACAATGATTGAGAAAGTGCAGTGTTAATGAAGTGTGTTATTGCTAATCAATTCCTCCTCCTCTCGTAATGGCACAGGCATGTGCATTGTCACTACATCATTCACTGGCAAATGTAACCACTCACACCACCATGTAGTTTATATGGCAGAAATTAAGGCTTCTATGAACTCACATATATGGTCCTGTTGAACATCAGAGATTTCACAGTAAAACTATGATGGACATTCAGGAAGGGTGCGTGTTGTCATCTGTATATATACACAGGGAACGTGTGTGTGCACGCGTATATATACACACACACACAAAACTTACTGGCAGTACTGCCTGACTATAATACTGCTGTCTTGAATGCTACTGTAGATTTGATGTGATATCAAGCACGTAACTTCACTTTGAGCAAAACAATCACCTTTCTACTGGCTGATCTCTTGGAAAATATGGAATGAGATTATCACGTGCTAATAATTTGAACATGTTTAGGTAATTGAAATGAAAAGCAAGGTCTTTCAACCTTAAAAGTTTTCTGTCCAAATTGAAGAAACTGAAAAATCAGACTCGGTGGTTTCAAAAGTTTCACACAATGTATTCTTCCAATAACATAGTTACCTGAAAAGTATGGTAGGAATTTGGAATGTCTTTATATCTGAGTGTATTCTGTAACCGTATTGTAAGGACCTGCGGTGCACATAGCCGATAGAGCCGTTTTACAGTTAGCCGATATGTGAAGTAGATTATACTTTCTTTACACAAAGAGGAGCATGTCTCTCCAAGCATCGTATCACCATTTTAAACAAAATACTTTATAGAGGTCCTCACCAGCATGACAATGAATTGCAGAATACTGCATTGTTATCTTATTTACTGTGGTATATGAGGTAATTAATTATATTATTTATCATAATTTTGCTGTCCTTTTGTTCTATAAAAATTTCCATGGCATTTTAAAAGAAAAAAAAATCATTTAAAGAAGGATCTACAGTATTAGAAATTTGTGGCACATATTATTTCACAGGTAAATACCAGAAGGTGGGATGAGCCAACCCATTTTATTGTCTTTCTATTTATATAACTTTTATATTATCTTTGGAAACATTTGTCACCACATGTAGTGACTCATTTGTTTCCTGTCTCTACTGACTTATCTCCCACTAATTTATTTCTGTTCCTGCTCAGATACAAGGAAGCACTCTGCACAGAGACATCTCACTGGCTTCAATAGCAGTTTGACACACAGGCTTGTTGCAGGTCCTGAATATAACACGTACAAAATCAGGACAACAGAGGCAAGGACAGAGCTTTTGACATAGCAGATAAACATACAACACACACACACGCGAAGACTGGCACTTACCATAAGAAATTTTAGTATATTATGTTTGGTCCATGAACATGGAAAAAAGAGGGGTCGGGCCCCAGTTGCGAAAGGAAATCTGGCAGACCCAAAGAAGAAAACACCAAAATAAAAGGAAAAGATACAAAGGAATTAATCTTTCCCAGAAATAAAGTGACATTTATTTTTGCAGCCTGAGAATCCATTCTTGTATCAGCATGCACATCTCTGTGGTGTTTAGCATTTTAAAAATAAATGCCAACCCATTTTTGCTTCATTAATGCTGAACTAACATGACTGCCACTGATGGTGAGAAGCAGAGAGAGCACTTGGACTGAGTCCTGTTCCTTCAGACCATGGGCTTCTGTCACCACCCTAAATTTCTTTTGACTTTTGGCTGGGGCTGCTGGACGAATTAGCCATGAACTCTCTCCTCTGCATTAGGGTGCACAGTCTACATTAGACCGTGCTAATTGGAATCTCAAAGCATGATGTGGTGATGTGGTCAGAGAGCCACTTAGAGCTTGGCAAACAGATTTGCAAAACAAAACATGAAAAAGCACATAAGATTGAGACACGGGAAAAACAATGTCAACTAAGTGAACTTACAGGAGTAGGAGCTAAGAATTTCAGTTTGCAAGATTTGGTATGGATGTTTAGTTATATAAAATAAACACAAAGAATCACAGTGGTAAATATCTCACCCCACAGGAATCGGCTTAATTTCCAGCTCACAAAGATCCTCAAAAACTGAATCTCTCCACACTAGCTTTTGCCTGAATTCTTTTACTTCAGACTGCTTTGTTTATAGGAAAAAACCCTCTGATGTTGGAATATTAGAAGGATTGAAACAATAAATTTCCCATATTCTAATATCCAGACATCCTGAGCTTGTTCAAGAACCCCTTGATTCATGAAGGCAAATAATTAAATTACCTGAGCTTTGATCAAGGAGTTGCTGCAGTCCCTTTTTGATGTAGAATGTGGCTGTTTGAAGCTCCAGACAGATAACTAGCCCATACGGTTTTTAACCCTTTTGCCACTAGTAGCAGGTTTTATGCAACCTTCTGGCATTTCAAAGTGAGCACCACAACATCATTTGGGGATGCTGCTCCAATAGGATTACAGTAGGTCCAACAGGATCCTTATAGCACAGACTTGATGGGATGTTTATGAAAGGCTGCAACTCCCCCTCCTAAACAAGGTGAAATTATTTTTCAGCCAAGTTAGCTTGCCTTAATATTATGCTTTGGAAGCTGCTCTTTAGACGGTACGTCACTGAGGCACATAAAAATACTTTCTGAGAAGGGGGTTTGCCTTTGCAATACAAGAGTTCTCATCATGTTCCATGCTTTCCAACTGTTTCCCCCCAAAAAAACATGAGTAGGCACACACTCATCTACTCAGGTGAAAGAACGCTCTTAAAGCAGGAAAACAAATAGATTTAAGCCTTTCATTCTTCCCCCTCCTCAAATGCAAGCACCTCGATGAAGTCGTTTTTGCCATTAAGTCAAAGGCCTAGCCATGCTGCCTGCAAAACAGAACAGAAACTAGAAGTCAATACTGTCCTCTCAGCTGATATGTAATTTTGAATAGGATTACTGAAAGAATTCCTCTCCGTAAATGAGGAATTATGCTCCTCTTCATTCATTCTAGGTTTCTTTCGGGACATGAGGAGGTTACTAAAAGGGTGTAATTAGAAGGCATAATTAACTCGTTCTCAGTTCCCTATACAGCTTCAACAACATAACCATGTATATGTATACACCCCTAATTTTAGCAACATTTCCATGGATTATGGAAATGATCTCACCAGACTACTGAGAAGTGGGAAAAACAGTTTCGCAACAGGAATTTTCTGGTATGGAATGTTCATGGTAGAAAGACATCTGTCCTTCAAGGCACGGCTGTGGAAAGGATCCATGTCATTCAGACTGACATCTCAATTCATAAGGATACAGGCTTAAGAAAGCATAATGAATACGCCTGGCTTACTATAGATAAGAGACAAATTATTCTGGGGCAAGAGGATGGAGATAGAAATCAGTGTCTTTACATTTAAAACACCTGACACTTTTATTAAAAACTTGGTATGATTGTAACTTGTTGGAAAATAAAACTTGGGGCCTTTTCCAAAACCCAAAGGGGAAATGTGTATAATCAATTGGTAAGAATGAAAAAGGAAGTTAATGTGTATACAATTTTATGGTTTTTTCCCGTTAAGTCACAGGAGCTGCATATATAACCAACACGTGAAACAGGAAACAGTCATATCCGAGTGACTCAAAATACTCCTCATCACATTATTGAATAGCATGAAAGGAGGAGCTGCTGATCTCAAATTCAAGAAACAATTAGCATTCCTTAACTCAAAGTAATGAACTACCCAAGGCATTTACGGGTTAAATATAGTCTACTTCTATGCACATGGGAAGAGTTAAAACAGAAGTTTTTCTGCAGCTTACTTTGAATTATCTAATTTCTAGTAAAAATGAATTTAATTTCCAGATGGGGTATAACTCCAGACAAAAACATTCTTCTCCTCCAGTAGGACAAATTATTTAATATCAATGGAAAAGTCTTCTGTACACATTATTAATTTCATTTACATTACTTTCTTTTCTTAATAAAGTATCAATGATCTTCTGTAATTTTTTTGCAAAAAATAAACAAAAGTTAAAAGTCCCATTCTTGCTAGCTCTCACATTATGTACAGCTTTCAAGAAATAACTTGCCAGTCATTCATTTTTGAAGGGAAATATCATAAAGGCCAAGTTGTTCCACGGACTGTATATGGTGATAGTCAGAAACAGGATTTAACAGCTACGAAGACAAAATACAGATTTGCACCCAGTTCCTCAGTAATCTGATACATGTAGGCGATGTGGTTCAAGCCTGCTGCAGAGGATGGCCTACAGAATCTTATGAAGGCAGTAATTACAGCTAGCATGCTTTCTGACCTCTAGCTCAACATAAAAAAAGCCAAGGTCGTGACAACGAGCAACTGTCAAATCTTGGTGAGTATCAGAGCTGGCACTTTCTCTATAGACTTGATTGTTTCAGCCAAACTCATTTCTTGTTCAATTTGATTGGATAATTAAACAAATACTAGTGCAATTTCTTACATATGATGGTGTATTGATAGCATTCCTAATGCTTGTAGGACTAAGAAGTGGCTTAGCCCTGAAATGCACACCTCCATGTAAACTGTTTAAAAACATGAGCTAATGTAATTACCAAAACTACTTTAAATTTCCATATCGAGAATATTGTTAAATAATACCAATGTCAATTGAATAACCCCACGGATCCAAGACACTTTCTCTGGTTTATATCAGGTTGGCCGGACAGCATCTTAACCAGTAAAGTGTAAAAGCCAGATAAATAGTTTAAACTTGTCTGCTCATAAAAGTCATTAAAAAAAGCCTGCTAACAACAGTAACAAAATTCTGAGCATATATTAAATAAGGTGGACATTTCCCTAGACTTGTAAGTGTACAAATATATACTGAAGGTCACAATAAGATGGCATTCAAAGTCAACTCAATGCCATTCAAAAAAAAATTAATTTGACTTTCATCATGCGCTTTGACTGCTCCTTTAAAAACAGGCCAGCAGCCACTTACTATGTGGGGGGAAAAAAATAATAATTTCATCCATCTTTGATACGGGTCTATGATGCTATAGAATCATAGTACGTCACTGCAGCATGGAATATTGCGTTTCCTTTTTCAGTGGAGTTCAGCGTGTCTTATTTATATACAGTATGCAGATGCCATATGTAACTGAGACTGTAAGGCTGGTTTCCATTTTCTTTTTCATGAGATTGCTTGAGTATTTCTCAGATCACACCAATGTCACCTTATTTAAATGTGGAGTTTCCTTTGTTAAGAAGTAAATATATAGGAAGTCATTAAACATACTGAACATTAGGTTTTATCATATCTAACCGCTCCCAGTAGTTCAACATATACCTAGCCAAATACAAAGAAAGTAACACTTCCGCATACAGATCCAAAAAACTAAGTAATGCATGTAGAAGGCAACCGGACATTACTAACCACAAGGTTGTAGTGAGGGGTATGATTACACTGCAGCCTAGGAATACAAAGCCCCTGTTTAATTCAGATAGAAGTAATGACCAAAGGAGAAGGGAACTGTTGGATTAGCCTGACCCCCTCAGTCAGAGAAGAATGTCTCAACATTTGAGGATAAGTGGCGATGGTTGAGTAAAGCAGAAATACAAAAATAAAAAGGAAAGCTAGAAGAGTCCACTATACCTGATAGAATGGAGGTTATGGGAGGGCAGAGCAAAGTTTGCATTGAAAAGTGGGAAACTTTGAAGCTGAAAAGTTCACTGAATATTAGATTTTGTGCTGTAGAGGGAGCTGAAGATAATAAACTAAGGCATAAGAAATATCATTTCAACGTAAGCAAGTTCAATAAACTCAAGATGATGATGCAGGAACCTGAGAAACCAAGAACCATGCCTATGAGTACAGGCTCAATCTTACCAAGGTCAGATAGGCAGTAACTTTAAATACTGTACATGTTTTATTTTAACCCAGATCATGCTTATACCCCATTTAGCTCTGAAGTCTCCAAATCAACTCTGTTGGTACAGATCAGTGGACTGTGAACTGCAAGTACAGGATTGGAAATCACTGAAGAAGGGATCATCTTAAACTAGCTTCCCTACAAGGATATAGCCAAAGACTGCACTATAGAAAACCACATACCAGAGACCTTGAAGAGCATAGTTAAATTTAGTACTTGAAACATGACTACATATTCATAGTTTATGAACATATTTTTTCATATAAATATTGAAAAATTCACAATTTTAAGGACAGAAAGAACTATAACGACCATCCTAAGTCTGACCTACAGTCACTTGTATTGCTACCTAATCAGCCCTTTTGTATGTAAATGATAAATTGTTTGTATGTAAATGCCAATGCCTGCTATGTTTTCTACTTGCTTTAGAAAAAGAAATGCTATGGAAATTGCCACCATGCTAAAAAGAATTGAAATGCATACTAATCATCCATATTCTCTGAGCTATACCAGCTATAACTGGAATGGTAACAAATAAAAATGCAACAATCAGTGGTGGACAAAGTTTTCCATTTGAATCAGAGCCCCAAGTAAAATTATTATTCAACTGTTTTTCAAAATTTTGGAACATCTTAGGTCTGAAGAAATTGGGTTTGAAACTGTGAATGAATGGTGACTTTCACTAATGTGAAATATTGAGAATCTTCACTGGAATTTCAATTGCAAGAAAAATATGCTGAAAGAGAATGGGAAGGAGAAGTTATCTTTAAAAATGTCTGTTCACTGTGTGCATTAGATAAATGTTTGCGTGATTGCTCAGTTACATCAGTTCTGTGGTTAAACAGCAAAGGTTACATGCAATACGAAACCGGTGGGTTTGATCACTGTACTGTACACATCGAATTAACCTGGCAGCATTCAGCTGTTTTAATATTGGTCATTCTTCAGAAAAAGCTTACAACCATTTCTGCCCTGGCTAAAAAGTACCCTGTAATGAAGAAATATGCTAAAATCTTGTCTTGAATGTGATCTAAAATGAACAGAGTGACACTTAGAAATACCTTACTATATCAATATTTTGTCAACTCTGCTAAAAGCGAGGACTGCCTGTCAGAAGCACTGCTCTGAAAAGGATAAGATTTAATCCTAAAATGTCAAGTGTGTTTTCTAGTGCTAATGAGACTAGTTTTTTATTTGGTAAACACTATTCAAAGTCCTATATTTACCTCAGGATTTCTCTCAAATAAAAAGAAATTATCTTTTCCAAAAATTAGGTATAAACTTTTTGAATGTAATTTCTCTCAAACAATTTAAAGGTTGTATTTTTTTACCTGTTGCTTCAATTAAAATTTTCCAGTAACACACAAGAATTAATTTTAACTATATAAATGAAAATATACATACATGTGCATAAAGTCAACATAAAACGTAGGCAGGTACATAATCTTATAAGGACTAAACTCTAAAAATGTCTGAGAATCCTTGTCTGCGCACTGATTTAGTTACAGAAATTCTCCTCTTGTAATGAAAATACATTTATTTTTGGTTCAAATGCCAGCCAACTTTGCACAAACTCTATTTCTTTTGTTTGCCTTACAATGTCTACATACCAAAAAAAAAAAAAAAAAAAATTAGTTGATAAAAGGTGAAAGGACTAATGCAGTTATTCATTCAGCAGCCAAGATCTTTGAGATAATTATTTTAAATCAAGAAGGGACAGACCATTTAAATTTATGACTTAATGCCGACACATGCATGTATTAATAAAACAGTTAGCATTAATGGAAATAGGGTTTAGTCTCCTGATTCAAATAGAGCTATCATTTCTGGTTTATACTGAACTAATGACTTATCCTTGGCAGAATGATATGTATGCATGTATTTAACTATTTAACTTAACCACTGAGACCAATTAATATGTTTCTGAAGTTTTATTTTATTTAAAAATATATATCAGCAGCCTCACTGGGATAAAAATTATGTTGAACCAGAGTTTCTATGGCACCAGTTTAACCTTAAATGTAATGCTTTCACGTGTAATATCTGACGATTGCACTGTATAAAATGAAGAGTACTGAAATGCAGTGCAGAAGCAGCAGCTCTTCAATGGGACTGACATCAAGTTATGGAACTGACATCAAGTTATGGAACTTTTTAGCTTTCCAAGCTAGCATAGACTCTGTGATTAGGAGCTCACATGAAAAGAAATGGTGGCTGCAAGAGGGTACACCATGAATTTAATCTCTATCCCACTTGCTAGCGTGAGGATAGAAGCAAGGAACAAACCTGTGCACAGCCATCTAAGCCAGGCTGTTTTCAAGCTATGAGCTAGTACTGATACTGTAGGGCAAGAAAACTTGCACTAGTTGCACCGTACGAAGATAAGGGAGCTAAGTGCTTGATGCTGTCAAGCTCACAAACATGGAAATGTTGTTAATTGTGTTTTAAAGGGTTATTAAATATAATTCCTTCTGCTCATTGCTCCAGTCTTTGCCTATGTAGGCCTGTGTCTCCACAGCATCGTTGGGAGTTCATTGGAACAGTGTCAGACTGTACCAACACAATGAAATGAAAGCTTGAGTGTAATTACTGTCTAGATAGGTACTTCCTACAGCTTACACACATGAATCAAAGTTCTGTTCAATTTTGTCTACTTTATAATAACTCATGATCCACAATTACATTTTATGTTAGTTTATCTGTAACATGGCTACAGTCTGTCCATTGATGGACTACTAAATCGTCATTATAACAATGAGTTATATTTGGAAACCTGTTGCTGCATTGTTCACCAATCACTCTGGAAAATCCTGGGTCATCTTTTACATTCAGGTACCTGGTCCTCTCCTTTTAATGCATTTACATTGATTTCTACTACCCCAACTGTGCCTGCCATTGCATTACAATTAAGAATTCTGATGAACTCTCACTGATTCAGAAGGGAGAGAGCTCTTACTCATTGCCAAACTTTGGAGGGGAAAAAAAAAATACAAAAACCCCTTAGAATTTGCTTAAGCCAGCACTTTAAAATTGAAGAGCTAAATTATGGCTCATGGAGCCAGCAGAGCTCAGCGGGACTGGGATGCCTGAAAGCCACCACACCACCCAAGCAGTTATGGAAGAAGGCCTTATGCCTTTGTCAGGCAAAATTAACCATAAGGTCACCTTCCCCAAGGGCGCTGCTCAGCAGCGGGGCTGGCTGCTCCAGATACTTGTCTCTGAATTCCTGCTGGTTTGCAAGGCACACGTCCCAGCCATCCACAATGTTCTCTGGAAGGCCTTGAACATGACTGGCAGCTCTAACTTTTCCACCCACCTTGAGTACATCTAAGAGCTTAAAGGATGTTCCCTGCCTTGGAGCACAGAGGACATGAAGTTAATGGGTCTCGGACTGCTCTTTGCAACACAGTGCTCCTCAGCAGAGTGGTGATCATTTTCCAGTGCAGAAGTTACTAACTCTGTCACCATGAGTTGTTACTCTAAGATAATTCTTAATTAAAATCCTAAATGAGGTTGTTGACAGAAACCTATACAACTATTATGGCATTGTGTTGCCCATTTTTGGCATCGAAAGTTTGTAGACAGCAATTTCTGTTAGACACATTGTCTTCTCTGGCTGTGTACCTGCCCAAGTGGATATAATACAATATTATCAAATTTTGCACTCCGTTACTTACAGCAGATATTTCTTACACATAGGAATTTGATCGGTCTACGAATCAAATCAAAGACCTGTGCAGCCCAGCATCCTGCCTTTAGCAATACCCCAAAGCAGATGTCTAGGGAAGAACATCAGAACAGGGCAGGTGGAAATGAGACTCCTTCCAAGCCAGCAACCATTTAAAACCTGTACTGTCATGTACGTCCTTTTTAGTCAGCATTTGCAATGATGGGTTGTAACAATTTCTTTTACATTCCGAGGCACTACAGGATATACGGAAACAATTTGGACCAACCTACTTTTCTCAGTTCTTCAGTTGTAAGCTCCGCTGACCTAGATGTGTACAGGTAAAATGAGACCAATTTGGCTTAACGTGTCTTTTTTCTGTCAAGAATATCTTTATAAGATCTCTCTCAAGCATGATAATATTTTTGAAAGAAATATTTTTGTTTCTCAATATCATTTTATCTGTCTTTAAACTCTTTCTCTTGGCATAGCAGCAGCTGACAACTGTCTTTGAAAAAGGAAGAAAGAGACAGCAAACCCCTTAAAAGCCGCCGCCGCTGAGAGGACAGAGCTGTTTATTTTACACCTAGACTCCAGCTGTGTCACTCTTCAGACAATCTGAAGTTACACGATTCTAAAACTTTGTAGTGAGCGCCAAGGTGGTAAGAGGACGCCGAAGGTAACGCGATCCACCAACTAGAAAGATGTTAATCCTGACAAACTGCCTGAGCATTAAGCCCGAACCGCAGCGAGATTGAATCCCGTCTCCCCAGAGAGGGCCGGCAGTACCGGAGGTAACAAAACGGCTTTTCATAGCGCCCTGGAAAGCAGACGGGCCGCCGGCGGCGAGGCAGCGAAGAGCACCAGTGCCCTCTAGTGCCCGCCCCGCCGCCGGCCCCGCGCCCAGCCCGCCGGCCCCGGGCGGCGGAGCGGCGGCCGCGGGAGTCCCGCGGCTAAAGCCGCGCCCCCGCGGCGGTTCACCGGGCCGCCGCCAAGGGACCTGGTGAGCAAGGTGGAGCGATAGCCGGGCTCAGCACCGGCAGAGTGGCTTCCACAAGTCCCGGCTCCTCGAGTAAAATCGCTCCTCCGGGAGTATGGCGTGCAAATCTGCTGCCCTTCAGTAATACTGAAATGGCTTTAAAGTCCTTACTTACACAGGAAGGGAAAATGAATGGGCCTAATAATTCTGCATATGCAGGCTTGCACTTAAATGAATCAATAATTTCGCAGTCTAAGAGTACCCTAGTCTTCAGTATCAAAACCCAAACACAGGACTACATTTTCTCCTAAAATACTATAAAAGAATTTGAGAAGGGGATGACTACAATGTTCCTTAACTGATATGACAAAGTAAAAAAAAAAAAAATATATATAAAAAACATAAAATGACAATACTTAAGTGTAAAGTAAGTCCTCTTAGTTCATACAGCTAAAATGCCTGATCCAATCTACATTTAAATCAATGGCCCTCTTCCCATTTATTTCCCTAAGCTTTGGGTTGGCCCCAACAAAGGGACAATGGAAACTGAAGTGCCATTTAAAAAAAAAAAAAAAAAAAAAGGTATAGCATAGGAAATTACACACAGAAGAAAAACTCAGGCACAAAAAAAGTCTAGAAAGTATGTTGCTAAACTGTTTCAAATTAATTGATTCCAGATGAGACCTCTGTTTCTCATACACTGAAGATATTTCACTAAGCATCCAGCTCACAAAATGGATTCAAAATGGGTTCGGGGTTCACCAAAAAGAGGAGACACTTACTTTAAATTTTTATGGCATCTGAGCTAGAAATAACTTCTAAGAATAATGTAGAAATCTCAGCAATAAAGTATTTGTTTCTCAAGTTATGCTTTTTTTAGTTACAGCATTTGCAGAAAACAAAAATATTAGTCTCAGTTTACTGGAACTCTGAACTTCATATATACTTCTTACACTAAATTAAATTAAATGTGTCAAATGTTGTCAGAATAGCATATTAATTGAAGCTGAAATCACATGATTTTATCAGATAATTCACAGAAATCATTCTAATCTTTGTAGTTTCCCCATACTGTTACGCAAAAGAAGAAATAATTTGGCTGTCCTGCCTCTCAATCAACCATTCCATACATATTTCCTTCTGAAACTGCTGATGATAAATCGCAATGGCTTATCTCATTGCTTGACACACCCTATCGTAGCAGCATTTCTGGTAATGAAGTAATCTAGTTCTTAGTGATTTTTTTGGACAAGTGACGCTTAAAATTTTAGCAAAGTTAAAGGTGATGTAGAGAAGTCTATAAATAGCATTCTCTATCCATGCTCATTCTTTGATGCTTTAGTGTAAGGCCGGGGGGAGGGGGGGGAAAGGTAAAAAATCCTATTCCAGGGCCTAAGAACAGGAGCTTGCAGGAGAAAAATGTCTTTTAGGTAATTTTCCTAAAGAATTTCCAATTGTTTTATCGAAGATCTTGTTCCTAGTTCTGTAACTTTATTCTGTTGTTCTCCTGCAAGAGGAAGCAGAACTGCTTTAGAAGCAGTCAGAAACTTCTGTTTTCTAGAGTGTAGTAGACTAAGAAATAGGCTAGAAAAACGTTTTGTGTGTTTAGGTATGAAATGCAAACCAGACCTTCTGCTCTCATCTCCCTACTGTTCTTACTGCCCACCTCCCCAGCAACATGAATTGCGCCGCTCTACTATGAAAATGCTGTTCATAAGCAAACATCTGCAATTCCACTTCCGTATACCTCTACGTATCTCTCCGCATAAAATCATCCAAAGGATTGAGTACAATCACCACTTATGTGTTCCAAATATCAGTGGACTGACCTGACTGAGGCAGATATCAGATTAATTATTGCAGAACTTCTACACTGAAAGGAAATTTATTTATTGATATACATTAGCAAGCATAGAAAAAAAGAGCAAAGTATTTACTGGGAGAATCACACAGACTTTGGAAACACTGAAGCAAGCATAAGAGCAAGGGCGGGGGAAAGAGACGGACGTTCAGTATCATCTGAGAGCGTGCTTCCCTGCTTCTGAATCTGTTACTGCCTTTCTCATTCAACAGTTTCATTATGAAATAATTAAAAATATTTAATTTCTTAATAGAGGGGTGCAGAGTCCGTGAAATTCTTATTGTATCACCATCACAAATCAACAGGAAGAAAGTCTTTCCCAGGGAGTTACTATTCATTGGAATGTGAAAAAGAAATGAACATTCGCCTTATAAAGGGCCAATTTCTGAATTAGTGACCTCATTTGCTAAAGAGGTTCCTTTGTCACAGATATCTTGGTAGGTAAATACTGTGTTACACAGCCACACTGTCCTTTGTAGCAACGGTACAAAGAAGATCTCCTAGCACACACTGGTTCTCTCCTCACCAAATGAATATTTAAAAGAGTAGACAATAAAGGGGAACTTCTATAGAAGGTAAAGGCATTTATATCATGATGTCAGACTGTTATACGTGCTCCCAAGTGACTGCACAGGAAGCACTTTTATTCTGAAAGTTAACGGTATTTATGGGGACCTGCAGCCTGATCTATTTTCCTTTCTTAGAGATGTGCTTGTGCATGTATCACCCAAGGGTCTAATGCTTCTTGGACTAGCCCGTATTAGAGACAGATACCATTTTGGTACCTTGTGAATAGTAATACATTTGAAAGCCAGCAAGCAAAATAATTTAAAAAAAAAAAAAAAGGATATAAATCGAAATCTTTCCCTTTTTATTCTGAATAGAGTATCCTTCATTTCATGCACTCATAATTTCTGCATATCCATTTCATGTCTGGGAGCTACAGTGCAAGTAAAAGATTTTCAGTTCAGGGCTTTCAATATCTGCTTATCCGGAGGAACATTTTTAAACGGACAAACGCTCGCCACCCCCGCCTCCCCGAGCAAGAGATGAAGAAAAAAAAAAAAAAATACCGATTGCCACAGCGTTTCCTTTTCTCCCTTCGGAACGAGCGTCTCGCCCCATCGGGGAGCCCGCCGGCCGCTTCCATGGGGCTGCGGCAGAGCCGCGCACCTCGCCCGGCGCTGCCCGGCCCCGCCGGCCAGCAGCCCGCTCCCGGCGCCCCCCCGCCGCACACCTGCCTGTCCCTGCCACACGCCCCAGCCCCGCTGCTGCGGTCAAGTTTCTGGTGCACAGGCACGCGTCCTCGCGCTCGGTGCTCTTGCTCTGCGCGCCAGGAGACGAGCGCTCCCCCAGCCACCCCGCTCCTTCCCTTCGCCTTTGCCAAGCCGCCTCCTCGCCCGGCTCACCCGAGACAACTCCGGCGCCGGCGTGCCCCGCTGCTCCCCAGGGATCCCCGGCTCCGGCCGCCGCTTACCTGCGGGTCCAGCAGGGCTGGCTGCTTCCCTTGGCCACCTCCGGAGGAGGGAGAGGAAGCAAGTCCCATTCAGAACTAGACACCGAGCAGACGCGGCGGCATCTTCAGCCTATTACACTCCACTGGCAGCGGCTGCTGAATGAGGCTCCGAGCTAGTGGCAGGAATTAGAAAGAGGGAGGGAGGGGAAAGGGGAGAGGAAAGGGGAGAGGGAGGGAGAGGGAGCAAGGGGGAGTGAAGCAAGATTAGAGGAAGGGAAGAGCTGGAGGCTGTTGCTTCTTCTCTGTTTTCTTCTCCCTTCCCCCCACCCAAGAGGGGAAAGCAGACCCCAGAGCCTGCCCTCCCGCAGGGCCCCGCGTCCCGAGTGCCCTCTGATGCCTGCGGGGGAGAAGTTGGGGTTGGAAGGGCAAAGTGAGGGGGTCAGGAGCCCAGGGCACTCTCTCCCTCTGCCCAGCCAGTCCCAGGGATGCATAGGGTACGCCGTCCCCACCCCACGAGTCGGCTCTGCACCCCCTCAGCCACACAGACACGCACACTGGCGTCTGCGAGGGGGACGGGGACACCCATCCTGCTGTGCTGGCGGGCTACGGGCAGGGATGCCCTGTCCCTTCCTTGTCGCCAATCCTCTGCAGGCAGCCCAGGACCACCCCACGGCGGCATCGCCACGGGTGGGCTGAAACCCACGCCAGGCACGGCCAGCCGTGGCCACTGCCGCTGGAGGGCTCCTGCCTGGGGGGCTACCCCTACCTCACAGCACTGAGAGAGAAACCGTCTGAGCTGGACAAACAGCAGGAGCATTTTATACTGAACCCAGTCATGTTTCCTGTCATGATCGGACATTTGTCCAGGAAAAAAAAGTGTTCCCCAAGCATTTCTGGATTTGGAAAATCTTGGTCTGTTGTAGCTCACAGCCAGAGGCCGAGGCCAGGCCTCTCTGCCCAGGCAGACTGCCCTCCCACTGGAGCTAGAAGGGGTGGCCCTTTCCTTCCCAAACACACCTGACCCCCGGGGCTGCCGCTCTCTCCCTCTCTCTGTTTTCCTCACCTAAAGTGAAAACCCCAGGCATGATTCCCAGGTAGGGCCGAGCTCTATAAGCCCAGGGAGAAGTACCCTAAGTCAAGATACCCATCCAAACCCAGAGGCAGCACACAATCCCCACCTGTCATGCCCACGCAAGCCTGCAAGTCCCCTCTCACCCATCAGCTTTCCTCACAGTGGCCAAGACCTGTGTGCTCTGAGGTGGCTGCCAGCATAGTCGGTGCCATCTGTGTAGCTGCAGAGCAGCGCAAGAAAGGATGCAATGTGCAGCCCCTCAAGAATAAGGATTGCATTCACTGCTGGAAATAACTAGGTATCTCTTTGTGAAGATAATCTGCCCATCCGCAGGCAACCCACCAGACCGTTCATCCCCCATGCCACAAGGCAGCACTCACGCTGCTCTGTGACCACACCGCTCTACCCCAAAGAACAAGGCTTTTATATTCTGTGGTTAATTAGCTCTGCCAATAACTCCAGGCAAAGAAGAAAAAAAATGGGCACAAAAGCTGCCACTGTACAAACAAAGGATGTGGAAGGAGGAAAGCTGATAAACAATGCATCCAAAGGAGGCCGAGGGACACTGAACTTAGCACAGTGGAGTAGAAAGTCCTGCCTGATGTCAGCCCCAGGGAAAGAGCAGGAGCCTCCTGGCTGCAGAGCTGGGGCCCTTGGTGAATTAAGGATAAGATTTGCTTCAGAGGTATGTTGAGAGTTCACAATTTGATTCACAAACGCACCAGGAAAAAAGGCCTGTGTGTACCATAAGTTGGAAGGGCGCAGGCAGGAGGTCTCTGAGGCCAATGCTGGGCGAGGTGGCCGGGTGTGCTGATGTGGCACCCAGGACCACACTCTGGGACCCAGCTGGTTGAGCGAGGTGCAGGCGAGCAACGAGGGGAGCAGCCCTGATGCGGAAAACTTATAGCTTGGTTCAGACAGGGGAGACAGTGAACAACCCCAGAAACACCCTGGGCTGAGCTGAAAGCATGAGGTAACAAGAGAGCTAATTAATTAGCATTGAAGTACTAAGGGCTTTATTTTGATAGGAATAGGGCTGCGGTGCTAAGAAAACTAGTTTTAGCAGTGGTTCTTGATAGAAAATTCAAGGAGTAATAAATTGCCGTTCAGTAACAAAACATGTAAAGGATCGCTTGAGAATGTTTTTGGGGAGACATAGCTGTAGAAGGAGGGTGATGCACGTTAATTTGGAACAGTTTTGTCATGAAATTTGTTTTGGATGGAAAGTAGGAGAGGAAGGGAAATATGTCTCAAAGTAGTTCCATACAGTCCCAGTCCAAACCTATTGCCTTTAATGGACACCATCAGTCTCCTGTGATGACAGTAGGAGAATTACCATTTGTTTTCCTTATGGATACACTGTGGTGAGTACTACTTAGTGCAGCTCTGCCAAAATTGCCACTAAGCTGAAGCCCAGAGCTGGGCAGTTGGCTGAGGATTTTTTCCTTTTTTCCCTTCTCTTGCTGGCTTTAGCAGCATGGTGGAGGTGATGACTTTTGTAATTCCATTTTTTAAACTGCTGAGATCAGATTTTTTTGAATATAAAGGAAACGTGAAAGCAATTTCAATCTAATTAAGCATATACAATAGGTACCCATAATATTCTCTAGTCAAAGAGCATATTGATCTATAATGAAAGGTTTCATTAATTTCATTCAAGGAGGCATGTTAACAAATGAGTGTAGTAACATATGATCTGGTGAGTGGCTTGTTTCCTCCCTTCCTTCTGCATTTAAATCTTGGTGTAATCAGATTCTGCTATTATTTTTTTCTCATTTGTTCATCTTCCTATATGATCTATAGGATAGATGGTTCTTATCTGCAAACAAAATTAAAGCAAAATTGCTACTGAAATCTATATATTTGCACCTCTGGCTAAGTCCCACATCTGATTACATTAATAACCACTGTGGAATTTATTTCACCTAACTTAAGTCATTTTAAAATTGGGTATCTAACAGGCTGTCTATAGTAAGAGTTCATTTAATGTCAACAAAAAGTCGTCCCTCTAACTGGGACAGGCTGCTAGCTGGCAATGTCTCTGTATACCAAAGGGTTCTTAACAATTTGCTCACACTAGAAAACTACCTGCAATCATCTACAAGCCAGATGAGATGAATCCTACTTTTTACGTTAGATACAGAGAATAAGAAGTGGTCAAACCAAAATCAGTATGTGATGCTGATAAATGACAACATTTGGTGTATATGCTTTTTAGCCATTAGAGTTTAAATTCAGGCAGTTCCAAACTACCCTGCCATCATATCAGGAGAACTATTGCACAGAGTCCTTGCACAAGAAGTGACAGTGGGTCACATAAAAAAGAAGCGTGCAGGGAAAAAGGGTACCCTGGAACATCTACAGAACTACTCCACTGAATTTCAACCAGTGCTCATATGTGCATTCACAGCATGTTAGATGGGAGATTTTCATAGACTGACCAAGTCAGACCTTAGCATTCCTACCATACATGAAGTCAAGGGAAAGAGGATATAGCTACTGCAAATTTCTGCCTTTGCAGAATATTTCTACTGGTTGGTGACTCTTCATCTATGAAGCCTTAGCCTAGATGGTAACTTTATGAATGGCATGTTGAAGCCACTGTGAATTCAACATGGACAGTATCGAATTAATTAGTGGGAAATCTTTCTAATTACAGTTGCCACCTCTCTTCACAAAATGTTAGATGCAAACAAAAAAGCAGGCCTTAGCTATCTTGCTGCCATGGAAGTCATGGCATGAGCAGCAAGGGAGTAAGTGAGGTCTGGAGTTAGCATTTACAGCTGCTTGAAATCTGGTGTCAGAATGAAATCAGTGTCAGACATAAATAAAGGAAGTTTATACATATTTTAAATAGTATTTGTTTTTGCATATCCATATATTTAGGTTAAGAACATCTGTGATAACAAATCTGTGAAACCTAAAAAAAGGTTTCTTTATCTACTGTGGGCTTACAGAATCTGAAGTTTGTTAAAATTCTGCTCATTGCTTGGGAAGTTAACCCATTTATCATTTGAAAATAAGCTAGCTGATTTGTTTTCTAAGCCTCTGAAGGGGTACACGCACTTCTGCTAATTGAATTGTTGTTCTAGGAAACATTGCAGCTGAGTTCATGAAATAAGCATAAGCAAGTATATTGAAAGTTTAAGCTGGACATTTGTATTAGGGTGCATGAAAATCTTGAACCATGAAAACTTCAGAAACTGAACTCCAAAAAGCCTTTCGCAAATCAAAAGAACTTATCAAAGTCCCATTTACTCAATAGCTCGGGCACATCTACTGAGTAAGTATTAAAGAAGAAACTTATTTCCATCTTTTGACCCTGTTTTTTCCAGGTCCTACAGGCCCTTTTCCCACATGGCTTCCAACAGACTTCCTTCTCAGCTACTTTTAACAGACCTGCACTTCCCCTTCACTTTTCTTCTCACCTGGAAAGTTTGAGAGATTTAAAAGGCACACAAACAGCATATTGCTATCCATAGGAGCTGGAAGTTTAAGAAGAAGCAAGAGAGACAGTGAAAGAGAAGAAAATATTTATAATAAAAGATATTCCACACAGTCTGAACAAAGTTTTTGTTCAAAACATCCTTCAATTTCAGTGTCAGTTTGCTAATGAAACAAACAAAAAAATTGATTCCTATGTGAAAATGTAAAGGGTGAGCAGGATTGAAAGAGAGAAAAAAATTGTTCTTAATGAGGAAAAGGAAGAGTATAACTTAAGTGTGTATCTTGTGGCAAGGAAAGAAAGCTTTCACACAATGAAGAATGGACAGCTCAAAGCAGCTGGTATCTAAAGCTGTTTTTTCCAATAACAAATGTCTTCCTTGTAGAAATATAAGACTGTAACAACATGCGTTTACTTGAGAAAGGTTAAAACAAAGGCAAAAATGCTGAGGCTAAAAAAATGCTACACAAAGCAAGTGATACAGAACTATCTCCACATAGTTAACGATGCAAAAATCTTCCCTTGGATATACCAGTGGGTTATAATTGAAGCACTGAAATCTGGAGAGAAAAGGAAATTTTGAAGTGGGAAGAGGGTTACAGTAAAAAAAAAAACCAAAACCAAACTGAACTACAGAAATACTACAATCTTATAAACAGTGCTATGCAGAGTTTTGGGGGGAGTTGTTTTTTAAATCTCAGATGTGCACATGGAGCTTCTTGTAAGTGCACTAGCTACACTAATAAATCATCAGCTTGAATCACCTATTCCAAGTAGTGCCCAGGGTGGTACTTTCACATACAGGACTGATGTGCCTGGTACATCAAGGAGGAACCCATATTTTGGGCTTGCTTATCTCCCTTCCCTGTTCACTACAAAAAAAAGTTCTCATTCCTATACCAGAGTGAAGCAAAGCTCTTCTCATTCATCTGCCGATGGAGTCTGGCCTTGATAGCATTTCACATTTTAACTGCTTTTCTTGATGAAGATGAAAACCCTCATCTTCAGTCAAACCCAAGTGGCCAGACGCAGGCCACAGAATAAGCACCTGCCTACACATAAAAGACAACAGCATTGAGTCCAATTTAATTTAGGGTGCGGTAGAATAGAAGTCCATTTTCCCCCCAGTTTTCAGAGACCTTTTAAAGCTAGGTCTGTTTTTATTAAGACTTTGATGAGGGGAGCTACCTTGTTTTACAGAATCTAAGGAAGTGGTTTGGCATGTACTGAGTATGGACAACTACATATTTCTGTCACTGAGCTTTGAGACCATCTTACCCTGATAGAGTCGTCAGAATCTTTTGGGACTACTTTATTCAGTTTTAAACTGTGGTGATAAGCAAGGATGCAGCAGCATTCTGGCTATCATCCCATTTCCTCAGCTCTACTGCGATGCCCTGAAGACCAGACAGAACTGGATTAGTCAGTTTTTATATTCTGAGGGGTTCTCTCAAGTCTGGAAAATCTCCAGAGGCACCGAGACAGCCTTTTGGTTGCCTTCAGTTATGGATTTGACCCGATCAAGGACCAAGCCCTGGCTGGGTGGTTTTTACAATACTGAAGGAGATTATCAGAGAACAGTGTTCATAAGGGCATTAATTGAAAAATCCTGTATGCAGAGGGTCTGTTGACCAATGTAGATTCACAACTATAAACTTTTTTTAAAGTTCCAACCTAGTATCCAAAATTTGCAGCGCAAAAAGACTTCAGGTGGAAAAAAGGCCCAAATGGCGAGTCAGACAGACCTCAAGCTTCTTAATTTATCAATGTCTTTTGCTAATGGGTTTTTATAAATACAGTTCAGAAAATTAAATTTCTCACTTATGCAAGGTATTATTTAGTTAGGAAGTTGATACTCATTTATTTCTGACACTGTGCATTAAAAGAAAGAAATGTGTTTTTATGCATATATATATACATACACATCTGTGTGTATGGCACTGTCCGCATAGACTGTCAAGCAGGATGAGGCCTCCAAATATATTACTCTAAAGTATTCAACTTATAGCTTATATAATTTATTTCATTACAAAACAAGTTTGAAAAAAAATCACTGCATCTTACTGGAGGGCATGCACGGCTTGTACACACATCATTTGATAGTAATACAGCATAGCTAAATAGCTAGTAATAATTATGTCTTTGAATTCAATTTCTGAGTGTCACTTATTTCGTGCAGGATGTGCTGAACAATTAAAGATTATGCTTCTTCCAAAACCTAAGAAAAAAAATACATTGTCTTCCCAGTTTTGCATTTTTTTCCCATTTTCCCATGTTTTGTTTAAATACACATTTGATTTGTTAGAATGTACTTCTGCTCTTCGACGAATACTCTTTACATGTACATCAGGTATATCTAACATCAGTTTGCAAATAGCCCAAACTGTGCCCAAGAAGATTTAAAGGAGAATGATGTTCCTGTAATCTCAGCTGCTAACGCTTCTGTACTGATGAACACCAGGCAGTCATGCTTATCTAGCACAAAGATCTTTCTTCATTTAATGCCCACAGCTTGAGATAGTCAATCTTGCCCAGCATGCACCTCAAGTATTTCAGATTGTTATTTGTGATTTTTGTGTATGTCCCCATGCTATTCCAGGTACTATGATTTGGTAGCTCTTATCTATCCATACAAGGCCATAATCAAAGGCATTTCTACATCAGCATATGAATAACCATGTTGCACAGATCCAGGAGATCAATCACTATCATGATTGCAAGAGTTCAGTAAACAAATATAAATTGAGCTGTTGTATATAGACTAGCAAAATAATGAAAAAATTATTAACTTTTAGCCATAAATTCTACTTTAAGCCACACATAATACTGAACCATGTGAGGTGCTATCACTGCATTAACATCTATCTGCTACTGAAAAAAACACTGACTTTTCTCTAATGAGCTGGAGTAAAGAAGTTGCAAAAAGAAATATAGGTTTGCCTGACTATTTAGAGTCCACAAGATTATAATTCTTTAATATTGCTTTTATCAGAAGACAAAAATATAACAGACTTTAGAGTTTGTCAGATGAGTCATAACTAAAAAACATTAGATGATTCACAAAATAATTAATCACAAAAATGAAAACAATCTCAGTTATTAAATCTGTTGAAAAATTAAATGGCGCTGCTTTACTATAAATCTGCCACATGGTTTAAGATTTCATTGATCACTAAATAAAAGATTATTTTTTTTAAATCCTATGCACAATAAGGTATAATTTTGTTTGAGTCCAGATAATTATTTAAAGAGTCTGGTGATATTTTTTTCTGTATTTCCTAATAACATAAACCCAATATTGCATAGCATTTCTAGTTCCATATACAAGTAGGTACACTCAGAAAGGTGATGAGAGGCATGCCTGAAAATTATAGTCTTTACTCCAGGAAGCTCAGATATATATTTATCTTTAATTCGTGTCTAGATAGATAATCTAATAAGCGTCTACAAAAAAAAAAAAATGGTGTCCTTTAGGCATCTATTGGAAATCCGTATAAACATCAAGGTTCCAAGTCTGAAAGAATATGAGATGGGAGATTCAACAGGACATGTCCAACGACTACAAAAGTTGGGGAAGGCTTTGCACTGACCTCTGTGAGCTTTAGATCAGGCCCCATAGCTTTGTAGCAGCCACACATGGGAAGGGTCTGAAGGAGCTCCTTTCATCCTTTGACCAACAAGTAAGTGCTCATGAGAAGACATGTATTGGCCAGTCAGTCTTCAGCTGCACCATTCAACTCACCACACAGATCCACTGTGCGCCTATACAGTCAACCAACCGCTAAAATTATACTACCACTGTTACAGGAATAATGTCACAGCAACAATCATGTAAACTAATGTAAACAATTCTTATGTGACTTACATTTTGGATGCCAGTTTAATTTTTGATATTTCCGTACTTAAAAAATAAGATTTCTGTTGCCACTGTATTTTATGA
Organism: Phaethon aethereus; assembly: GCF_964289735.1. Lineage (NCBI taxonomy): Eukaryota > Metazoa > Chordata > Aves > Phaethontiformes > Phaethontidae > Phaethon > Phaethon aethereus. The sequence continues at coordinate 13,918,712 of NC_138589.1, read as the reverse complement.
CACCAGTGAGAAATACAGCTTTTCATAATGTATTTGTTGCTTCGTCATTTGATTCTTTTGGTTATTTGTTCTGTATATTTGGCAATGTTTTTTTGTTTTTGAGAAAAAAACCCCACAAATCTTCTGTTGATTCAATAGCTTAGATGTGTTACTGTTTGCCTTCCATTTTTCAAGATCAGAAGGTAGATTAACACAGATGCTTAATGCATCAAACAACGTCAGGTTTTTTCCGAGTGAAATATTGTGGGTGCTAACAAATGGTGGAAAACATGCTCGAACTATGCTGCCACACTGTCAAATACAACTAGAAGAAAAACATATTCCATTTGAAAATCCAATACACCATCACCATTAATTTAATCAACAAAGGAAGAAAAACGGCATATTTCAAAAAGAAACTAATGCGAATTTCCACATGGACTAGGCCTTTGAGCCTATGTTCAGGTTATACAACACAAAGAAATGCTTCATATAAGCATTTCATACAATTTCACACATCTGAATGGCTCTTTCCTCGGAGTATTGGAGAAAATTACATATGTTCTGGAGCTGCAGAGCCCTTAATCCATGGAAAATGCTTTCATTTCCATAAGACCTATGCAGAGAAAGCCTCATCTTTCTCCATTTTCCACTGCTGCCATCTAGGAATCTGCAAGTAGCCCTCACTAAACTGCTTAGCATCTAGATGAACTCATTTCCATGGAAAGCAGTACCTGCAACCCTCTCCCATGTAGCAGCCTCTAAGAGGGGGGATGTATTTAATACCCTGACTCTCCTTAGGTTTTCTAAGCACCTTCTTGGAAAGGGGTTACCTTCTGTGGCATTTTGGAAAGAAGTTGATATTCTCTTCCATTGCTGCCTACTCTGTTCCACACCAGGCACTGAGGCCTGTCCTGAACAGACCAAGATACTGGTCTAAAATTTCAAGAGCATACCTACAAGATGTTAAAATGAGACAGTTAATAGATTCTTCAGATTTTAAAACTCAGCTGTTTCAATGGAGTCTCATCTAGCCTTCTGCAAATGAAGTCATCAACCTGCATCTTACAACTTGATTTTTATAGTACCATACGTAAAGTAAATGATATTACATTATAGGCTCAGGCCTTTTCTTTTTCAGTTCAATAACACAGTTTGGCATTGTTTTGAAGTTTTCATGGATTGCCCTGCTTGTGGTAGATCACAGTATTTGAAGATTTTGATTCAAGGATACTGGAAACGGAGAATTTAAGAACAGTATTGATAAATAACACCCTTACGTCCCAAAGAATTACACATGCTCACACATTTAAAAAAAAGACTGTATCCATGAACCTTTTAGCCTTTTAATTGCAATACTAGAATTAATAGTAGTGATGGCTACAAGTGTCCAGCAAAACCAAGATTTAAAAATATGCCCAAATGTTTAAAGTTCTTGATCATGCAAAGAAAAGGGAGATTTTTTTTTCTTTTATTGCAGTGATACAGGCAATTAAATCAATACTATTCCTGTACCATTTCAGTACCTTTTCTGTTGAAAAGTTAACAAAGACTCTACAGGAGAATTGCAAAATGAAGAGGAAAACAGATGAGGTGAAGAAGCTAGAGAACATCAATGCTTAATTATTAATGCCATTAGTCTTCAGATCAAGCTCAAATAAAACAAACCAACCTTTTGGCTAGTAAAGATGAAGAAAAAAGACTACACAATACAGAAACTTTTACACTTGCTATTTCAATGAGCTAAAACATAAGGATGCTATGCCAGATTCTGTTCTCATTCCATAAGTCCAAAATAACACCATTGCCTTACTTAGATTTTACATTGACTTCAGGAGAGTTACTTTGAATTTACATCACTAAGATCAGGATCAAACTGCTGAGGGGATATTAAAAGGAGATTAAACATGATCTTAAACAGTCATATCCCAGGAGATCCAAGGATTTCAATTTGCAAGATTCTACAACTGTCTGAGTGTTGGATAAATTTCAAATGCAGTTGCTGATAAGAGCATTTGCAGCTGCCAAAAGAACCTGTTTTAAGGACCTGGAAGTTGGCAGAGAGACTGAACATCACAGAGGAGTGCAACAGAACAAGCAAGGCTGTAAGCAAGTGGAAGGGAATTCTGAGGGCATTTATGAGAGCATATGTACATTACCGGATTCATTTGACTTCAATTATTGGATAGTTTTATGCTATTCTTCTAACCGCTTATTCAGTAAAGCTTTCAGTACAGGTTTAAAGCACATGTATATGTATTTTGATATCAAAGTCCATGTTTGGCTACCTAATTCCTGTTCATGATAGACTCATACTGAAACGAACTCAGAAGACATTTCAATGTCTTGATCTCAGTTATTTTACTTTTTGCTGGGCACAAGCCTAATATCCAGCACTTCCACGTCTGAATATTGAATCCAGTGATGATGCCTCATCTTGCTTTCCCTCATTCATTGAACAGTATTCCTATATAGAATTTAATGTAAGAATTCATTTTTTTCTGGAGGCCTGTGCTCTTAGATCTTTGTAGCTGTTATTTGCAGGATACTCTAAGAGCATCAGTGAGAGGAGTGAAACAATCTAATCTGTAATTCTTGAAGCAGAGGATGGTTTTCATTTCATTCAAATTAATTTCTCCTCTGGCATAAGAGGACACAATATCCATCTTCTGATACTCTGAAAGTCATAGGCACAGTTGACAAATTTTCCTCAATAAATGAGAATCCCAAAGAACTGATTAACAAAGAATGAATTCTATTTTGGTGCTGATCTATAGGTAAGAGATTTTGAGAAAAGATTAATGCTACATTCCCAAACCATGTGTGCAATTTTGAGTATTGTGTGTCCTTTCAATTTGCTTATGCACGCATGTACAAAATGTCTACTCATGAAGTTGAGCAGATATACGAGTGCTTTCTGAGTACAACTCTAATGGTCCTGTACACCAACATACTAAATAAAACCCACACAAAGTAGACATACACATTTGTTTGCACCTTTAAACCTGAAAATCAAGCACTGTAAATCATCCTCTTCAGGGATGTGCTGCAGTAACTGAAGTATGCAGATTTTAAAGATACCAAGAGAATAATTTTAAATAATCTAAACTACAAATACACATTATACATTAAACATGAAACGTTATATAATGAGCTAATTTGAAGAAGTATCCAAATTCTACTGCCCTTAATTTTGGCTGAGGAAAATCCTTAAAGAAAACACCTTCTCTAATTCAGATATGAATTGTTATTATGTGGATGATATGATGCAACAATGCTCTGGTTGACATTTCATACAATTATGTAGCAGTTTTTCTGAAATAACATGGAACCAAAATGCACATACAAGTAAAATAGTTTCTTTTTATTGCTCAGAGCAATTACAGCCTGAAATCAGACATAAAGCCTGCAGAGCCTGATATAAAAGACCAAAGAAAGTATTCAAATTTCAATCTAACTTAATTCTCTAGAAACCAAGTTGTCACTAGGAAATATAAACTGGTATTTTTCAGTCACTATAATTAAAAAAACCCCTACAGACCAACAAAAAGTGTATACCATTGTACTGAAGCATGTCCCACATGACATTCCTAAGTAGTCCATGAAATAAAATTACTTCTGCAGTACAGTATTCCTAGTCTGTGCAGCTTGAAGTTATATCCATGGCCTCTATGCATTTCACCTCTCAGTCCTAAATCAAATAGCGCTCGTGGTACTTCATTTCTCACCTTACAAAGCATTTGGCACTTCAACTTCTGTAAAGTCCCAATTAAGAAAAATAATATTTCTGTTCAGCACGAAATATTCAGTGCCTTGTTTAGTTTGGGCCTTAATTTACATGTGTTATCAGCTACAGTTTAAAATGTTCATTTCCATAATAGATTTACTTGAAGTTTTATTAGTTATTAGTCAAAATATTAAACTGAAGTTTTAACAACAAACTATTGGTAAATTGACATTAAATCCAGTGTGCAGGTTTGAGTGAGAAGAATTGGGGAAGGGAAACATTTTAGGGAAGTCAAAACATTGTTTTCATATATTTTAAACAAAATGTGTGAAAATGTTATTCATAAACGTAAACCAAAATGAAATGTAGCTAAAATAAACTTTTCAAATCTAAGTGTTTAAAACCCAGCTGCAACACCCTCTGAGCAGAACACACCATTTAGTTCAACTGTAAAAATATTTTGTGAGTTTCATTTAAATGAGAAGAAAATAAATGTTTAAATTGTTTCATTCACCTAAAAAAATGGAAAAAATCTGTTCACAACTTAGTTTCAATAAGTTTTAGGGGAACACCTGTGAGTGTTTGTATCAAGTAATATGATAACGATGCGCACAGAAATATTCTGCCAAACTTTCAAATTATGAAGTTCACTGGTTTGATAATAAAATACTTCTATGACTTTGTTGCCCAGGAGCTTGTGGATGGGTTCTCATGATAATGTATCCAGTAAAAATATCTTTTTGTAATTTACATATTCCCAGAAGAACAGCCTACTTTTACCAATCTTCATACTTATTAGACATGTAAAAGGCAATGAAACGTGAAAAGGCACCAGTTAAAATGCGTAAAAACAAACATTTATAACGATATAATCAAGTTTGAGCACAAACGTCAACTTACTCATGGTGCAGATTACATGACATCTGATGATTGATGGACGTGGTTAAGCGAAGTTCTTAAAAGCAGTGCAATGTTCAAGTTAACGAGGTTATCACACCATTATGTATTCTCTGGATGGAATTAACAGGTAAGCCTCATTGACCATCAAAATATTGTATTGTAATCAAAGTCCTTTAAAGCACATATTTGAAAACCTGTGTATCTAAATGGCAAAGAGAGAGAATTAGATAATCCATTGTTATAAACTGTTATATAAATAAAAAATTATGGAAATGCATAAAAATAAGAGGAAAATACATCTATTAAGTGTTGCACATAATTATATAATATAGTTCTTCCACAGAAAACTATTGTATTGTTTTGTAATCTTCAAAAGGTATACTCAGAAAAAGGAAAAAAACCCAGATTTTATCCATATGTCAATAATAGACCTTTACCCCCATTACAGAAGTAGGCATGCAAAACACAGGAAAGCTGTTAAATACACTGGTGACTTGTGTTTTGTGCTACTAGCTCAAGCTGGGGAAAAAAAAAAAAAAATAGAAGTTTCTGACTGTGGCTAAGATCTGGGAAGAAACTTCATCTCAGTGTGCAGAAAAGTTACATGTAACTTCTTGCTGAAGACCTTCTGTTCAAAGTAAGAAGTGTTTCCAATGTATTTTTTGGAAACATTTTGAAATACTAGCAGTCAAAAGTGGAAAGAAAACAAGAACAGCAAATTTAATCAGATTCCTAACCATACTAATCTACCGAAAGATGATCCACATCAAGAAAAGGGAAGAATAACTAAGTTAAAATGAAATGTCTAAGAATCTACGGACTTGCCAATATACTAAAAACTTATGTACTGCCTTCTCAACAAACAAAATACCATAACTCCATTAAACATAAATGCTAAAAATCTGTCTCCATCACAAAGCAATTATAATGAGACTTGTCATTCATCTCCTTTACAGGGGTGTTGTGAGGCATGATTCACTATGTTTGTAAAGCGCTTTGAAATCCTGAGATGAAAGATGCCAAAGACATGCAAAGTATTATGATCATAATACAAAGTGGTATTATCACTGTCATCAAAGTGCCTTAGGAAAGGGCACTTTTACACATGAATTAATTTGTGATTTTAACAGCTCACTTATTCCAGCGTAAAGCTTCTGTTACTATTAGATCCAAACCTGCATCCAGGGAGTGAAACTATCAGGACTACATTCTTGCATTCCCAGCCCCAAGATGTCATTGCTATACAGAGAATTGCATCTGAATTACAGCTTAGCAAAGTGCAGGCACATTTAGCCTATGTCTGTCAATTCAGCATCTACCTTGGTGAGCAGCAGCTGCAGCTCAGGAACACCTCTCCTCCTGGACACTGTGCATATGAATTGTCTCTTTTGAGTTCATGCAAGAACTGCTCTAAAGAATACTGCACAGAGAGAGTGCAAAAGAAAAAAAATCATGCAGACACATAAAATTGTGAAAATTATGGGTTTTTTTAAATGACCTTTTTCTCTGTATTTAACCTCCCCTCCCAATTCTGCAAGCAGTTTAACTTCACAAATATATTGAATTCCTCCAAAATTTCTTCAGTATTAGCTGAAAATTGAGAATTTGTTTGCCATTCCAGGCAGCAGAGACTCATTTTGAGATCGATGTCATTAAAAGAATGGGGCTGTGCTCCTTCTGTTGAAGGAGAGATTCTGGTTTTGTGTATCAACACCAACTCATCCACTGTGACACAGCAGCAGAATTGCTACAGTCAGCATCTGCATAAGCAGAAGACTTTGCGGGGGGCATTGCAGGTGTTCCCCACCAGCAACAGAGCTCTAATGAACCCCTTTGCCAGCCAGACTTGTGGCTGAGATACGGCTTTTGCCACTGGTGTTTCCTACTGATTAAGTATTAAAGATTCCTAACAAGATTCAGCTATACTGTGCTGCTAATCTGCCACTTTTACTCACTTATCTCAAAGTAAGCAAATCACATTAAAGTTTAAAAGGTTACATTTTTTTTATTGATCTGAAACCATGATGTGACAGGTATCACTTTCTTTCCATAGGTGGTGTTTTTGGCAACATTCCTCAGCTGAATAGCATTGAAATTAAATTCCTGCTTTGGTTCATTAGAATATTCAGCAAGGTAATACATTTATAAATCATAATTAACTACTCCTTTCTGTTTTGTTTCTTTCTTGAATTATTTTGCATTTGTTTTCTCATGTTTTGGGACAGAGAGGAAGTATGTATATTAATGATTTTGGACCCTCCTGGATAAAAGTAATTTTTATTGATTGCAACTGAAGCCATTTGCTCCTGCTTGTGGAGGATCAAGCTCTCATTGTTTTTCTCCAGTTAAGCCTAAACCAGTCTACTAACTGCAGCAGTGCTGTCCAGTTTTCACATATTGGGCCTGTCGCAACTTACACCTACGCCTGTTAAATTCTGGTATTAATTCACAAAACTGTTTTGAAGTCAATGGAGTTGTGCCAGTTTTCATATATAGAATAGTCTGCCCGTTATTTCTGACATGATACAATTATAGAAAAGCTCTACCAGACTCCTTGTTTTTATCAAGAAACAGTTCATTTGAATCAAGTGCATTGTATTGTACGGCACTTTAGAAAAGGCTTAAAAAGACAAGGGAGTGTAAAAAGTAGATTACCGTATTACTTACAATATGGGGGTGGAATAGCTTCATCTTTATGTAAAGTCCTCTAAGGAATGATGGGTTCATTTTGCCTTGATAATGTTCAAGGTAACAGTAATTCTTTGTGGAAACATCATATCACATACACAGAAAAGGTTTCTGTCACTGGAAACTAACACACTTGTTACTTTTAATAGAATGATAGATTGGTTTGGGAACCATTTCTTTTACTTTTGCTTTTTCTGATGGCTTGGAAAATAATTATCAGCTTTCTCAGCTCGTAGCACAGAAAGGTTTGGGGTAATTAAAGGATACATATGCCATGTCCAAAGGTTGAAAAGCAGATGACATTGCTAGTCATTCTGACCCTGACCAGCCATGAGAGCAAATTAGGCAAACATGCTCAGCGTTCAGAGGAACGATTAGCATAGGGGTAGTCCTGTCTGCTAAATGGTGATCACAGTGCTAAACCTGCAGGCTGAGGAAATCTAGGATTCTGTTCCTGGGGTAGTTCAGTATCACATCTCCATACCACAGACATACATCTCTCTACAACAATCCTGCCTCAACCAGTTTGCTTACTAAGTTGTCTTGTTACAGAACAGTACATGACTAATCCTTGCTAAAACATGATTTCCAAAGACAATACAAAAATTTAGAAGCTTGTAAAATCAGTCTACGCTCTCCCTTCCTCCTATCAGGACAAATAAGGGAACAGACAAATCTCCATGCTCTGCAGCCATACAAACTCTATTCCCTACCTACAAGACCAATGCATAACACATAGGGCATATTCTACGGCTCAGAAGTCAGAGGAGACCAAACCACCAAAATTTCAAGAAGCTCTGAGGTGATAACTGGACAGCTGCTTGTAGTTGCCATCATCTTAGCCATGTATAAGAACCAGCAGTCCACAGGTTCTTGGCTTATAGACTACCAGGTCTTTATGGCAAGGCCAAAGCTGTACCCTGTGAAGTTAATGTTGCTTAAAAGTACCGTTTGCTCTCCACAACTACTTATTTGGATCATTCCTCTGATGCAGAATAGAATTTTTCTTCTTATGCTGCTATTTTTCAAGTCACCACTAAACTCATTTACATCTATGCCACTGGCAAAGTGAAATAGTCTGTTTATTTATATGTTGATCCTTGTCCCTCTCCAGTTCACAACATGACTATAAAAAATAAAGTGTTGATCCTCCAATAAAACTTAGAGACATATGAAACACTGTCCAGGAAGCCCAATAAAACAATATAAAGTGAAGGGAAAGGTACAGAAGGAAACTACATATTGCTGTTTCTGTTCAAAGCACAAACTGCCTGAAAGAATCCAGTATGAATATAACATTGAAGTGACCTACAAAAATCATAAACATTTGATGTTTGAATGACAATACAGAAAAAACCTAGGCAAGACATCAATTGCAGCATAAAACAGTGAGGATAATAGCTACAAGGCTATGTACAAAGGTGAAAGAAAAGAGATATTATAAAAATCCTAAAATAAAAAGTGCTAATTGCCATTCATTTTAAAAGCATGCAATTTTCCAAACAATTGTAACTAGCCATACTCTTCCTATTAGTATGGAAGAATAACAGTTCAGGTAGAACACTTCAAACACAAAGTAAAAAGAAAAACTAAATAAGAACACCACCCCCCACCCCGAATATTTGAATTAAATTGCACTAAAAGTCATTAGATTAGTAAAAACAAAACATAAGAACTTAGTATAGTGTCTTTAATCCTTAAACCATCCTGTGTCAGTAATGTCTTAGTGAGTGGGTTAACATGATTATTTGTATCATTTAGCACAACCATCTGGAGAAACATAAAATATTATTTTAGGAGTCCCTGGCCTTATTCCTTTATAATGCTTGTCATAGTTTTGCTTAAACTACCACTTTAAAAAAGAAAATGTTTGCTTTTTAACTAACTTATATTTACTGTTAAAGTACACACATCAGAATGCACTTTCTTCTTGCTTTTTAGGTATCATGTTCACTTAGTCAACAGAAATTTGCAGAAAAACATACTCTCAGCTGTACAGGTTCCAGTCAAGGAAACATGGAGCATATGGAAGCCTTGTAGCTCTTTCTATACACTTAGAGCCCTAATTGAGGAGCTGAAATCACTTCTTAGTCTGAGAAAACACTGGTTAGAGTTCATTCTTAAAGGTTCTCCTTGGGGAACCTTTTGGGAACTAGTCGGACTCTACACTGCAGTCCATCACTATGGAGTAGGAGTGCCTATACATAACCATGCTTTTCAAAATGTTCATTTACTTCATTGTCTTCTGATAGGAGAATTAGCGCCGATGCTTTGAATGTGGTAAGATGTCCATTAAGATAATGTTTAAAGTAAAACATTCCAAAAGATCAAGAACAGTAGAATTAATGATCTGCATTAGTAAATCCTAAATCACATGTCTATGTTTTTTTTCTCTGAATAGATTAAAAATAATATGGTATGTAATGCACAAATAAACATGATCTCCTTTTATCATTTTCTCAGTCAGTGTTTCACAGATTTGGGGATAAAAAGTTATTGTTCTCGATTCCTACACAGCCATTACTCTTCTTGTCTCTAACCTTTACTATGCTCTCCATTACACAAAAGAGGGGCTACACCTGACTCTGACTTGCCTTTTGTGACCTGATCTACATGAAATCTTCCTGTTTCAGGGATATTGAAGGAACTTGTCTTCATCTCGAAATGTCCATTCCATTGCAGCTGAAATATTTATTCCAGCTTTAGTCACTTATCCAGGGTTACAAAACTTTAATCCTTTTGGTACGGACCGTGCTAGGTCCCAAGTATATACAATCTACGGAACTAGAAAAGCTGCACTATGGCCAATTTCCTCTGAATTTCCTTGCATAAAGTGACTCATTTATTAGTATGAGAATAAACAGCACATACCCCACAAGTCATGATTAAAACCTTCTTTATCATCTTGAGGGTTTGTAGTCATAAAAGTCAACATTTACAGATTCCCTAGAGGAAGCCAAAGAAATCCTCAAATTCTGACAGGGCTAAGGGCTTTATATGGACTAAAACATCCACCAGAACATACTAAAACATCCAACGAAGAAATGTTTGGTTTAGACACTCTTATTAATATCTCCTGTTATTCTAACTCCATCTGTGACCTGTTCATATTGACTTACTACAATATAGCAATATCAACTAATCCAATCCAAAACCATCTATATGTTACACATCTTGGACTACTGTTGTAGAGAACAGTGCTTCCATCTGGGAAAATTCACTGGGGAAAACAGCAATGGAAATTTTATGAAAAAAAATGTAGCACTGCTTCCATTTGAAAGGCATTTTGTTATGCCTTGAATGAAGAATACAACATAAAAATAAATTGGATTGTACATTGTAGATGCAGAACTGTCTGGCTGCTAGAAGAAAGAAAAAGCTATTGCGGTAGCAGGAGATAATTACGGGAGATGATAGGACATCTCGTAAAGTCTCCTGGGGAAAAAAATAATTGATCCAGGCTATCGATGAGATAATTCCACTCTATTTTTCAGTCTCTACCTTGGCTTATTTTTCTTGTTTCTTTCTACCTTACTACTGTTCTTATTTAACCTTCAGCTAACCATTTAAGTAACCACTGAACAACAGTAATAATTGCATTAAATCAATAATGTGGTATATAATCCTCTTGCTTTTTGCATTAATGTCAGGAGGTTTTCTTCTTTTTAACATCACTTTCTTAATGTTTCCAGTATAAGAAGAATGTATTTTCTATTATTTGCAGTGCTTTCAATTGTTACTGCAACTGTACTTATTATTTTCCAAAATTTGAAAAATGCTTCAGTGACAGGAACTAAGATCCTTAGCTTAATTTAATTTTCCTGCAAATGGTTTATTTTGGATCTGTGCAGAACTCTAGACCTGGTTGTATGACAGCAATTGTTCAGTCCATCGTATCCTTCAACATTTAAGTAAGAATTACTTAAAAGTCCTTGGAATTCTCACTGATAATGTGACAGGAATGTACGAGAATACTGGTGCTGATGTAGCCATAACAATAAGGGTAAGAAGTACAAGCTTAAAGAAAAAAATAACATACCTACTACTTTTCAGGTTTCTTATAATTCTGGATATTCTATTACGTTACCTATTACCAGGGACTTTTATGATTTCAGTCCTTCAGAGTATAAACATCACCTTAGCAGAATTAATAACTGTAAGTATTAAAGCTACTAAGAAAGTACTAGCAAAAATGTTGTAAAGCATTAAAAATATTAACATTTAAAGCAAACAGTGCATATAAATGAAACTGTGAAATTAAATAAGAATCTTTCTGCTGGCTCTTCATGTTAAGGAAACACTTGAGCTTCACTCACAGAAGTGCTATTGGGAAATTCATTTAACTGACTACGCATGCCGAAAATGGTGTGGGCTCTGGAAGTTACGATAGCACAAAGAGATGACTTAGGAAACATTATTCTAACCAGAACCCCTGCACAAAGACACTGAAACACACAAGCAAGGCTAGAATTTAACCATTTGATTTGTAGCTAGAACTGCACCAACAAACTGTTACTTTGTCTCAGTAATGTCACAGTGACAATGGGAGATTTCAGTGACAAATGGAGGACATGGGAGACAAAGTGCCTTTTTTTTTTTTACAGAAGATTAGTATTAAATTCTTTGATGAATACCGCAAACTTAACAGACAGAAAACTTATGTGGGGAAATCCTAAACATACCTGACAACACATGCTGACATCAGACAAATCCAAACTGCGCATGTGTTTGCAATGGGTAATTGAACACAGCAATAATTAAGGAAGGTTTGTGCCTTCATCTTTTCCCATCTAGATGCTTTTCTCGTTGAAATGCTGTTGCCTCATCCGCATCATGGGGCCCAGTACGGTAAAGTAAAAGGGCAAGATTTATTGCACGTAAAAGGTCAAACCAGATAATCTGATGGTTCCATCCAATCCTGAAATTAAAAACACTTTTTGATTACTTGCTCTCTAAGCTCTATACACATGCGTGTCTTCATAAATGCCTGTACTACAGAAGGAATTTCCCTCATAGTGCCCCTTTCCTTGCAGTTGCTATTGTTGTCCACATTGATTTTTTATTTTTTAATGGAGAAGAAACAGGATAGCAAAAGAAGTCTATTAACTTTTTGTTTTGTTTTCAAATACAGGTTATAGAACTAGTCCCCTTATGGCTTTATGGCTGATATTTTCAACATTAATATTCCTCACCAACAAACGGCGTTAATGTTCTACAGTATGCACCAGGCAGTCAAAGGCTATTCACACTGAAAAAATGAATACTGCTCACATGAGAAGTTTAGATTTTATTTTTTAATGTTTATGAAAAATATGCCATTCTGACTTTTTTTAATACAAAATATATTTTTTTCCTAACAAAAGAATGTACAAGGATGCAGTCAAGACATGTTCTTAGAATAAATAAAACTAGGATTTAAGTACCATCTACAGAAATATCTAATATCTGACTTGCCAAGATTTGTTAATATTGCATAAATGTAAATGGAAGAGACAAATTATATAATTTTGAAAAAAAAAAACCAAACCCAAAACCAACAAGCTGCCACCAAACCACCAAATATGATTTTGAAATATCTAGTGAATATCTTTGTATAGCAGACAAATACATCAAACAATTTATGGGTCCCTTCCATCACTATTTTTGTGACTGGAAAATCAACAGAAAGAAGTATGAAAAGGGCAGTATTCCCTACATAAATATACGGAATAGATATTCACCAATACTATCTTTATGTAAAAAAAATAGTGCTTTCACAATATATTTCAGTCTTTTTGTAGGTCTTCATCCAAGCACATGCTGAAAGAATGTCAGTTCGATGGAAATAAAAATGTGTTCTGGATTAGAATTGCACATAATGAAAAAAGAATTCTAGTCAAAATAAAGCAAATCTCACATTACTTTCTTGGTTTGAAGAACCAGATACATTGTTTCCCCCTTTTTTTAACTTATGAATTTGAAAAATGTTTCCTCATCAGGATTTAATCATGAACATGTGTGGGAAAGATCTAAGCTGATGATACTCTCACAAAGCAATGAAAGAAACAGATTTTCAGAGATGGGATCCTGATTTTGTAATGTATATACATAATTGCAACTATGAAGGTGAAATTGCTACAAACACCTGCATTCAATCCACTTTAAAAAGTAAATAGAACAGTACTAAAATTCCATATTTAACCCCCAAAATATTTAAATCACAATACTGCAGAAGAAAAACCCATCCCAAAAATATATCTAAGATGCTAAATATGTTCTTATCTGTAATGTAAAGAAAGTCATATATAGGCCATTCCTTTCCCTCTTTCATACATTTATTAGCTATCAGAATAAATAAATTTTAGTCTCCCTTCTTCTCTTCATTCTTCAGAGCAAACTTGGGGTTTTTAAACTTATTTGTTTTACTTTGCAGATGTGATAAACATGGATATTGGGAAACTTGGATCTAACTAACTACATTGAGGAAAGGATTTTCCACCCTTCAATTTTTTAGGGGATATGTATGGGTATGGCACAAAAAAACCAATCATGCATCAGGTAAAGCTTAAAAAGAAAAAAACCAAACCAAAACAAAAAAACAACACTGGCTTCAAAGCAGTTGATATTACGAACGGTGATAGTTTGTTTCTCTCCTTGGCCCAAATTTTTCTGGAAATTTTGTCAACATAGATAAGATTCTATTATGGTGCAATTGGAAGTCAGTAAATCTGAGCTAGCTTACTCCAGCAGAAGATGTGCCCTTAAAAGACAAACTTGAAAAATCATACAAAAAAGAACACAGTACAAATGATGAACACAATTCCAAGTGTAACTATACTGATTTAAAAACAAACAATAGTTCTGTTAGAAATTGGCAGCATTCCCAATAATAATATTTAAACAAGGCAAGACAGAATACAATATGCACATACTCCAACTATTTTTAAATGACATATTACTGTATACTTTAGGAGAAAAGTTCAACCAGATTTGTCAAATAACTCAAGGTCTATCTATTCAAATTCTCACTGCACAGAACAATTACAATTGCTTTTTTTTTTTTTTTTTTTTTTGAGAGCTGACTTCTGTATAGTTATTAAAAATGTGCTTAGAAGCTCCCATCTGGGGGCTACCAACTTGATACCAGCAGGAACATCTTGCAAATTTTCTTGCACAGTTTCATGGGACAGAAAAGGTTTTAAATAACTGATATAATGAACTATTATGACCCGACTTACACACAGAGTGGGCTGTGGACAAGCTGATTCCTGTCTGCTCATCTTCAGATATTTTGCTCTTCAGGGAGCAATTTTGCTTTCCTTAGAACAAAAGGTCTGTTCTGGTGAAAAGTCTCTGCAAGACTGCTCAAGGACCTTGAAGCTTCCTGGGAAGCTGCTAAAGACTCAGAAAAGTTTGTTCCAGTGAAAACTTTACCAGCACAAGGTCTGTTAGATTTAGCGACGTGACACCATTTGAGCCTCGATTCATGGCATAATCGGAAATTTTTAGGCCAACACATATTTATATGGTCTGTCTGATACTTAAAGATGCACAAGAGTTATGGCTCCACACTGGGCTTTTCAAAGATTTCTTTATCAGCAAATAACAAAGTGAAACCCATCAGTATGGACCCATGGATGAGATTAGACGTGTTTTTAGGTCGCAAGCTAAAAGCTTGCTAATGCTTACAGGCATTCCTTGCCTAGGAATGGTTGTTAATTTGAACTCCCCTCCCTTGCTGTGTTTCTTTAATCTCCCAACCAGCTGTCTCCCATAAAAAGATATTTCTGTTTTTAGTTACAAATCTGTTTAGAGATAAAACTTGCTCATAAATACACAACTGCATCCATGGTCTTTTTTTGCTGACAGTAGAAAACCAACTCCAGATGAAAAATATTAAACTTTGGGAACAGAAAATGTATTCTACTTGCTTGAAGCATGGCACATGTATTATAGACACTCTGGGGTTTAGATCTAGCATGACAGTGTGAAAGAACTCACTGAAACAGACATTTTTGTCACCTTTTCATATTTAGAGCTCATGAGATGGGATAGAAGAAGTGCTCTCAGCACCTGGTAGTATTTTTACCTGCAGAACACCTGAACATATGAAATGGACTCAGTGTAAACAATAAAAAACCTCCCCAAAACCCCACAACATTTGTTTTTCCAATAACAGCAAAGCAGTAGGTAATTTCTAACTTGTTTTCCTTTCCCTTGATTTCTAGGTTTTAACTAAATAAATTGCACCTATTTCTTCATTGTATATTCACTACAGTTACATCAATGAAGAGTTCAACGTTACTGGGATCAATGGTTTTGAGTACAATTAAGGACTGTGAGCCAGAACCCCTACTCAAAATACACACACACATTTAACAGTTTTTAAGCATTTTCGCTAGAAAGCATTAAGAGTTCTTTAATTTACCTCTGACCATACCATATTCTTCTTAAAATAGCCTCTATCTTCTGAATAGTTCTGGTTTATGTTAAAATTATTATCAGATATTTTATTAGCGATAAATTTAAATACTTCACCCTGTAATTCAAGTAAAGTGTAAAAGATGAATATTACTGTATACTTTTTTACTGCTGCAGAAAGTAGCATTTCAGTGATATCCAAGCAACATTCTGCAAAATGCTTCTACCCATCATCTTTCATACCCACAAGAAAACATATACCACACCAAACCTATCATTCTTCCATTTGTCATTTATAATTGAGGCTCCGGAAACTCATTTTGCTGTATTACTTCAGAACTTAGCTAAGTATATTTTTATATATACAGTACCCTGGTATTACCCAATATATCTCCTTTGTTAAAAGATTATGTCAAATGTATTTTCATTAATGTTTACTTTACTCCTGCTGCAGTTCAGCATACAGTTCTGTGGAAAACTGATTAAAAAGTTGCATGAAATATATGAAAATTAAATTCTACTAGTCTCAAAATATCAAGATTTTATAGACAATGTGCCAAAACTCTGTGTTATACTGTAGAGTACAAGTATTTACGATTGGGTTTATATATTAGTAGTTAAATGTTGTGGGATGTACTCATTCTCCCAAGTGAACTCACATCTGAAGAGACTCTGCAGTCTGTCAGTTAGTTATTCCACGTAGTTATTTTATCTAAACTGTCTTCCATAGGAGGCCTGTGCCATTTAGATCCTGAAGTGATAGGTGCCTTATAAATACCTGAGATAGATAAAGGTAACAGACAGAAGATAAAAGGAAGCAGCAAACTACTTCAAGATGAAGAAACACTTCCTTGGTCTTCACCTCAGGAACATGTTTTTCAGACACAGAAATTGCCCTTTGCTTCTGCCAGGCAGGGCTTGTTCATCAGATTTTCTAACATAGCTGTGTTTCCACTTGCTTGTTCCTGTGCAATGGGTACACAGTTTCAAGGGTCAGAGCCAGGAATGCAGAACTTCAGCTCTAGAGTAGATATTAAATTATCTGTACTTGGAAGGTTTGGGGCAAACAGCAATCTCCTCGCAGTCTAGCTTCACACAAGCCATATGACAGCCCCGGGATTCCAGCCCGCTGTGAGAAGCCTTTGAAAGTACCTGGAGGTCTACAGGAAGCTAAGCTGAAATTCAGTAGCAACAAAAGAAATTACACTGGCTATTACCATCCATCTGATCATGTTGTGCTCATACTTACACCAGAGCAGAACCGTATAACTCTCAGTTACTGCACAAGCATAACAAGATTACTCAGTGCAGAATACACCCTTTAATAAAAAATAAAAATAACCCCAACTGACAAAATGAAGACTTATCCAAAACTTTAAAAGTAATGATAATAATAGTAGGTAACAAAATGGAGCTCTTAAGTGCCCCATCTATAAATTAATTAAAGAACTTGTTACAAGGAGAATAAATATCACACGCAGGCCTGTGTGGCACAGTTGAAAAATGATCTGACAAACCTGATGCCTCTAGAGGAATGAGCTAGCAGTTAAACAAGACAGGTTAATACCCTACTTACATCCACAAGACATTCACAATGCTCCCTTGTAACTACTGTGACTTGAAACTAAAAGCTTTAACCAATAAAAAAAATTAAACCTAGGCAATAAAACAATGCCAACCACAACAGACCACATGACTATGGATCAATACATGGTATTTCCTTTAGAAATCATGTCATAAAGGTTTTCAGTCTGAAAATACTTTTTCCTGCTTTAAAAATGCAGAGAGAAAAAGAAAATTTGGTCAGGTCTAAGTTTAAAGAACTAAAACTAGATGGCAACAAATAGAAGATACTCATGGTGTAATCACTCCCAAAATTATAAAAACAGAACATGGACATCTCACAGCATTTGTTCTCATGGGTATGTCTTTGCACGTCCAACAGATCCATATATTCACCTACAGCTACACTTAGTCTTTAAGAAG
Organism: Phaethon aethereus; assembly: GCF_964289735.1. Classification (NCBI taxonomy): domain Eukaryota; kingdom Metazoa; phylum Chordata; class Aves; order Phaethontiformes; family Phaethontidae; genus Phaethon; species Phaethon aethereus. Next base: position 13,901,032 of record NC_138589.1, on the reverse strand, counting down.
ATATATGTATTTTAAATGACAAGCTACTAGATATTCTATAGAACTTCTTCAGCTTTTATCTAAGATAGAGTAGCAAGACAAATATTAATGGCATCAAGTAATTCCTTTCCAGGATTTAGGCATTACATAGAAAGAATCACTAGAGCAGTACTGCGCTACCTAGGGAGGCAAAACTATCTTGACATTAAGCAAGATTTCGCCTAGGCATCGGGCCTTTTTGTTTTACACCACTGTGCTCCCAGCACAAGGTGGGGGACCCAGCCAGAGCTTTCTCACATAGGAACTTCTCCATGCCTATGAACAGTTGATCAGAGATGGGGGGTTTTATCCTTCATCAGATCTTCATCACTGTGGTGACTTGTATGTTTTCCAATACATTATTTAACATATTCATGAAGTTTCTTTTATACTTATATACTTCTTAAGTATTGGGTAATCAGCTACAAAGGAGAGAGTGCTCAAGACAGAGATCAAAGAATATCCACAGAAGGTTAAATAGACTTCTTGTACATTTTCTATCAGAACCCCTTCCCTTTCTCACCCTTTTGCAATGTCTGTGATAAAAGGAAAGCCTCCTAACTTGACTCTCTGCATTCGAAGACAATTAAAGGTGAACTTGCCACACAAGTCCTCTGTACCAAACTCAGAAGGGCTTCTGAGCTAGCTTCCCAACTCTGTCAGGCTACTTCCGTGTCTTCAGGTAAATTCACACACTGCCTTTTAGTTCCTGAGAATTACTCTGTTGTTCAGTTTTCCCTTCTGTAAAAGGAGGATGACCTGTACTTACCTCTGAAAGCTGTTGCAAAGCTCTATTTATGAAATCTGACAGAGATGGGCGGATAACGCAGATCCCTGGACACTCCAGACCTGTAACTTTCCAGTTCTACAATCCTTCCTATCCACGTTATTGCTAAAGGCATAGGGGTGTTACATCTACACAGTCAGCACATTTATCTTACCCGAATACTTGAGTCCAGCTAGGCAACATCACATTTTGTTTCTTTATGAAAAAGAACAAAAAAATGATATAAAGCCATGATGAAACCTTAATTCTTAACTGAATGACCCATTTGACATCAAATTACTCTGATATTTCAATTTCTTGTGCCTTAACAGGGTAGCAGCTTTATCTCTCTTAATGTTAAAGGCCTTGGGAAGTTTGATCAGCAATCAAAGTAATAGAAAAAACAATACAGAACGTATATAAACCGAGCTGAATATCCTCAAATGTTTTCTCAGCATGTTGGCTGTTACAAGATCAGGCACCTGGACAATAAATTACTGGAGTTTGATTTGAGTAACAGGTATTTTGTGTGTGGTTACCAAATTAGCAGAAACAATCCAAAAATTCCCCACAGTTACTGGCATCCATGCTCTGTTTTTTAAATGTCATTGCAAGTTTACTTGGCATGGAGCTCTGAAGGGCAGTTTTCCAGAAACAACTTAAATACATTTTCATGGGTCAATTTCTGGAGAATATTATTGTTTCTATTCTGAATTCTTTGACCTTCATGTTACAAAAATCAAAGTCATGCAAAGCCTTTTTTATATAAAGTGAAATTAGGAAAATGTCACTTCTTACATTTGTAAGAAAAGCTCAGAAGCATGCACGCACGCATATACATACTGCATTTCAACTCCTAGCCAATTTTCTATTTCAGTAAATACAGAAAAAGGGAAGATTTATAGCAAGAATAGTTTCCATTTCTTTCTCTATGATTTGATTTTTTTTTTCCCTGTTATCCACATATCAGAATATACTCGAGTAAAAAAAAAAAGTTAAAACTTTATCAGTTGTAGGAACACATCTTCTGGACCTCCTACCTGCTTTTTTTTTTTCTTTGTAGATCATATATGATTTTTTGGGAGGGGGTTATTAGAGCACTCATTTCGGGCAAGCAGGAAAAAGTGAGGTGAGAAATGTCTCCTGCTGAGAGAAAGCATCATGTCAGAAAAAAGACAAGTCACGGGAGGAAAAAAATCCTCCTCTATGCTACCTTATCTCCTTGTAAAATCTGAAAGATTTTCCTCCATGATTCAAAGTCAATAGATACAAGAACATAATGACCAATTGACCTTAGTGAGTAATAAGAGACTTGCACTGCTTCATTCTGTCATTACCAAGTACCACAAACTCTTCATGCTTTAGTTTATTTTCCCTCCTTCCTTCACTGCTTATCTTGCAGTGTAAGTAAAGGTCATCTTTATTAAAGACTGTTTCTGCCTATTTCTAGTTTGAAAATTGGAAGTCAGCTAACTTATTAAAAAATTATACTACTACTGGTTGTTCTAGAACTACAGTCATGGACAGGTCAAACAAAATGGTGTGGAGAGAGAGAGAAACCACAAATAATACTGCAGAAACTACAAGTGAGGATAGGAAGCTACCTCCTCATGGCACAACTACGTCACAGTGGTTACTTTCCTAGAAAAGCTTGATTTTGCACATATGACTGTTTCGTTACTGCAAGCCAAATGATGCAGGACTATAGATCTTGGGTTTTTTGTTGGTGGTTTTTTTTTTTTTTTTTTAAGGTATTTTAAATGTTTATTGATTTGTAAAGGCAGCACGACTCAAAACTGCACTGACCTTGGAAAGGCTGGGAAGGCATTTTTACAAAATGACCTCCAATAGCTGTAATGAGCATTACATCACTGACATTAAACACCTTGGGAGAGCCTATGCAGCACATTTCCAACTTTTGCTCACTCTTGGGATACATCAAACTCACTAATCCAGAATTGCACAGTGTCCAGATGCTGAGAGATTGGAAGGGATGAGCAAATTATACATCTAGGAAGAAGGAAAAAAGCATTTTGTGGCAGAGAAGAGGAAGAGGGAAGGTGAAGGAAGAAGTGTTGCTTCTTATAAGGAAGTTTTTGTTTCAGTTGTCTACATTAATGGCTGAAGCTCATACATGGGGCTTTAAAAGCACTCAAAATGCACATGCACACACATTTCTAGACTGCAAAATTAGGACTGAGAAATGCAGAACATTCCAAACAAGTACTGGTACGACTTGTGTACCCTAAACCATTTCATATACTCTGTCAAAAAAAGTATTTATTGAAAGATAAAAAGGAGTTTTAAAATAGATTATTGAAACTGTTTTTGTAGCCTGTGCCCATAAGCCCAAGTTTTACAGTGGGTGCCAAGACTGAGGGCTCAGAGAGAGAGAAAAAAAAATATGAGCTAATAAATTCAGCTTCTCTTTTGCAAGTAAGGCACCCCCTCCCAACCTCATGCTGATAAAACCTTTATGCCACTCCATCGCATATTCTCTCTCTCCCTCAAATTTAATTTGAGTTTTCCCACATCATATGTAGCATATGCAGAATACGCAGAATACATAATGGTGCTTGGAATAAAGGTTTCATTAGCACTCATTTGGGATGCAGCATAACTCCCTTATGATTTCACAACATGGAAGTGAGGGAGCCATTCCAAATACCTCCTGCTGAAACATTTATAATGCAACAAGCTATCACCCACTTTCACTTCACATCCACCCTCCACCCACACACGCTGCTTACCCCATTACAAACTCAATTTTGTTTAGTTTCTGAGACCTGAATAAACAGACCACTGCCATCTACGTGTACAACCAGTCCTGTGTCTTCTTGTATATTAATATAATTTTAAAACATCTATTTGTGTGGGGTTTTGGTGATGAATTGGAACAAATAACTAGAGTGACTCTACTTTAAAAAAATTGATAGAAACCCCACCATTATTTATATGCCCTTTCAATTTTTGCTTTTTCCACAAAAATACTGCAGAAACCTATTGCAAGAATTTACGTAGTATTATATCTTTAAATACAGTATACATTCTAAGGAATCTGTATATTAGAAAAAGTTCAAAAAAAGTGGAAAAACTTAATGTTTTAGCAAGACGCAATTGTGTGTATTTTGCTGGGCATGGAAATTAGAAGGAAATGTGTATTTATTTTAGCTAATTGATAAGTAAAAATCTCAGCAATATGTCTTTGAATGTATCTGTCATTTTAAAGTTAGGTACTATACATAGTCTCTAATTGTACTGGGGAAAACACTGTTGGTATAAAAAGGAATTAGGAAGAGTAAGAAATTTTTGGGTGGAATACAGTGTTAATGAGAGCTCATTACTTTACTGCAAATTTTGACGTACTACATGTTTTTCTTACAGTCCTAGCTCCCCAAGCAAAGTAAGTTCTATTTCTCTAAAAGGGTAAAACAAAAATATGCTTCTCCCTCTGTCTCCAACAAAAAAAGGCAGAATAAAAGGATAAATAATTTAGGTCCCTATTACTTGAAACTGCCCTAATTACTTAGGATAAAGCAATTTATGACTTCTAAATAGGCACGGTTAGCAAAATAAAGACTATTTTAATATTTGCCAAAATAGAAAATAGCAAGGAACTGCTTATCAGGGGAAGATAAATCTGCCACTCCCTAGCACTAGGCTGCAACCTTTCTGCCAACCAAAGCCACACAACTCATTTGTTCAGCGCTTACTTTTCAGCTTCACCTATTGCAGGAAACATGAGACCATTACTCCTTCTGATTTGAAAACTAACAGTGATTTAAGAATGTAAGGTATTTTTATTAGTTTTAGACACTTACTTAATGACACGATTTATAGAGGTTATTTCCAAATGTTAGAGAAATGTATACAGACTTCTGTGTACAGATACACCGTCCCCAAGTAGTTTTTTAGTTACGTGTTCTGTAGCAAGGTGGGCCTTTCATACAGATTCAGTTATGAGTTGAAGCATGTTAAATAAAAAGCATGAGGTTTCCTTATTCTTCTTAACTCTTCCAATATTAAATAGCATTGGAGCAAACCAGATATTCTATTCCATTCAAATGTGTGACTGAATTTGCCATATGATAAAGTGGCAAAATTTTAAACAGAACAAAAATTATACCAATATGAAATTTCCTGATCTACATTTTTCTCTGTTGCAAACCCTTATGGTAAATTTAAAAAAAAAAAAAAAAAAACAACAAAAAAAGTAGTGTCCCTTCTAGAACACATCTTTAGATCAGACTGCACTTCTCTCTTTACTTTCAAATATTCATACCACTTGCACAGGCAATGTTCTATTCCCACCACAGATTAAGGATAATTATGTTAGACTCTTTTTAGAAGGATATGCATCCTTTCTGCATCTGCTGGATGGCTAAAGGAAATGATCTCATTGTTACAGCAGTAGCATCATAGTGACACTGTCAAGACGGTATGAATCTGACAAAAATTCTGTTCTTCCTTGTCTTACAGATGAGCAATAAATGAGATCAGATCTGAATCCCAGCTTACAATGGTATTTTTCTGCCTTTTTGTATCCTTATGGCATATTCTACAGTCTATTTTTCCCAGAAAATTAAAAGTGATTTAGTCCATTTCTTTTTTCTTTCAATGCTCAATTTAAGGCATTCTTGTGTGCATAACTCCAGCATAAGTTTGTTTTGAAAACTTAAATTCACAGCTATGTACATTCTAAATTTAGTCTAATTACCGTTGCTATCTAGCAGACAATGTATGAAACGGAAAAATCCCAGCCCAGATAGATACGTACTTCTTTGCTGTACAGAGGTGAACACAATGGCAGAAACAAATACTGCATTACATAGTTATGCATATTGTAAAGGAGGCCACACATTTTCCTGCATCATCTGTGTTGCTTGGTATCCAGCCTGTCTGCCTACACCATGCAATGTACTTATAAAGGACATACAGCTGAGAAAAAGCTGTAAAATTTATTCTAGTTTATATAGGGTCTAACACAAGAGGAGTATAATTCTAATTGGTCTTTTTGGACACTACCTAGAAGCAATAAAGAAAGGTAATAATAGCAAACCATACTTGTTCCCACCAGCTTTTATTCTTATTATTTCTTGTGCCCTTCACTGAGATCAAAAAATATTTTTGTTAGTAAATGAAAGGTTTGGTTTGTATTGCAAGTCTTTAGGAGGGGAGCTCTGGTTGACATTTCCTGAATTGATATTCATTTTGTGGGACTTGGGTGATGATACAACTCGGTGTCCCCTCTGGATACAGAGGTTTTCCACTGGGATGTAGGAATTGCTAATGCAATGAATTAAAACAAATCCTCAAATCAAAACAAAGTCCCCACAAAATGCTGTTTTTGGGGGGGGGAGTTTTCAAAATGCTTAACAAGAATTGTCTTGTTAAGACATTCTTTAAAGTGATGTCACAGGGTCGGCATCGTGGTGTTCCCTCCTATGACTCCTACAGGCCTGAAGAAGCATCACAAATTTCACCACCCATGCTCCAAATGCAAGGCACACCCCTGTCCAATATAAACAGAGACAGTTTATATAAAAAACAAATCAAATGACAAACCCTACCAAAACAAAATGCTCCACCGCACACACTATTCTCCCTTAGGGAGAGAATCAGAGAACAAAACATACGAGACAGATGTAAGTCATGTTGCTTAATGCACTCCTGGAAGGCACTCATAAAAAGCCTATTTTAAAAACAGAGTAATTTCCTGTTCCTACTCCTTTTGTTTCTACACCACAACAATAACAACTCATTTTGAAATTGAGGATAAAGTTTAGTACAATTACACTAGGCTCATCGCATCTCAGTGTTTCCTAAAAGGGTCCAAAATAATTCAGGTCAACCAAACCCGTGAAAAGGTGCAAAAGGTAAACAAGGTCTAGTGCTACCAGGAGGAAACGGCAGGCCTCTAATACCTCACATATTATATTCTGTTAAAGGAAGATAAATTAATCTGAAGGAAATATTTTGTTTATGGTTCTGCACAAACACAACAAAGCTTTTATTTGCATAGCCTTAAGTATACACTAGCACATACTTAAATATTATTTTTTAGAACAATTTTACGGTTTTATTTCTAATTCATTACTCACTAATAAGCAGAGATGACAGCAAAACAGGTGTCTAATTTGTCTTCAAGTCCATTTACTTAAATGATAAAATACACTGATGTAAGGTATTAGCTAGTGTCACCTACGGCTAATGTATTTTTTAAATAACTTGTATGTACCTTGGGTAACTATGAAAGCCATTCACTACTTTTACATATTTGTTCACAAATAATCAAATTATATTTTGGAAACAATATAGTAAATCTAAAAATCTTGGGCCTTTTTTAGACTTACAGTAAGATTTATAGCACTATAGGCTGGTATTGCTAAGGGTTGAATCCCCGTTCTGCCCATTCATCACATGTTAAGTCAGTTTTGAGAATATTTACCTGACACTGGATGAAAAACCAGGTGTGAATTGCCATATTGAATAGTTGCAGTGCGGTATAGTCATATTCTGGCTTCATTCTTGGCACAAGTTACCTGCATTTAGCTGCCAATCTCTGCATTAATAATCAAGCCTTCCATTAAGAGGAGGTTTTAGAGGAACTCCTACATACTGACGCATGTTACGGAATTTCAGCCTAAAAAGGGAAAGCATGGAGAGAAAAAAAACCCCTAGAATAAAAACAATATATAAATCGGCAAAGTTTCTGTTGCTCATTTAACTGATAATATACATTACCGTATGCCAAGCTTCAAAATTATGCCTGCAAACATACGTGATTATTGAAAATATCATATGGGAGCCAGAAAACAGCATTCATGGCACTGTGTTTGAGGCAGGGGTGGGGCGAGAACTCCCCAGTCCATGACGACTCCTTGTATTTTACCAGCATAAATAGTATGAACTATTTCTCTAGGGTATGGTTGCACAATCACTGAATCTAATCCAGAAAATCGTACATTTACTCAAATTGCATTAGTCAATACCAGCTACAGTGAACATTAACATGCTGCATAACATGCAAAATAAATGACGTGTTGTACTAGCAGTCAGTATTATTATGCTTGGTCTGTACAAAAAGCTTAAAACACAGTCTTTCGTAATTTGTATCGCATGCAGGCATGGCATTGTGTTAAACCGTTCTTGATTTAGGGATTAAAAGTCAGCTGGACAGGAATGTGGAAATTTCTTCTGCAAAGCATTCTGGTTTTCTAAATGAATTAACATGCTTTTATTTCCTTCAGAAAAAGGAAAACCACAGATACGGGTGTAAAATGTTGGCATGTTTCTCAAAGCATGAATTGACCCAGCTTCATAAAAGTAGGGTTTTTAAGATGCAGATGACTGTTGTATTGGTATTGTTCAGGGCTTTGTCATAAACTTACATTTTTGCTTTCCCCCCGTGGCTGTCCTCTGGGTAACCTGGTTTTTGTCTTAACCATTAAACAGATGATTTGCAGATTGCACCCCTTCTCTCTCACACATGTCTATTCTGTTCTCTGAGTAAATTCATCAAAAGTAAAATTCCATGTCATAACTATTAATCAAATAAAGAATTATTCACACTGGAATCACAGATCTGTATTTAAATATAACTAGTTGAAGACCGCTATTTTTTCCATTGGAAGATGTAGATTTCTTGGGATTAGGATGATGAACAAAAAATTTGATTCCAGAATACTTCTAGAATAGCTACCAAGAGCTTACTAATACACCTAACTGTTCTGTTCTCAAATGTGCAACAAGATCAGATTTCTTTAGATAAGTGTGTCATAGGCTTCCATCTTGCTCAGCTGCCAGAGAGGAAAATCTCAGGCCATGGAAAAGAGACAGCATAGAACATAAAATAAAACTAGCACCAGAAGACCCAAATCCAAGTTTTCAGCAGAAATCAAATCTGAAAACCCAATTTCCTGACTAGAAAACAGAATTTAAAAAAAAAACCAACAAACATTTGACCATTTCCAGAAAGGCCTTACTTTAATTTCATAGGCACTAGGAGAATTAGTGACACAATGACTGCTTTGGAGAAGGCCTTTGCAACAAGACCTTGTTAAAATGGACAGACAGATCTAATTGTCTGTCATTACTATCAGTGACCACGTCACCAACTGAAAGCATTAGTTACAGCACTATCAAAAAGGTAAAGACATCATTAATCTGTCAATTATAACGAAGAAAATCTCTCCAGCTGCAGATCTTAAAAATTTGCCAATCTATCTTACACCTAACATATTTTAGATCACATTAGATACCTTCCAAATACACACTCTATTAAAAGTATAGAGCCCTGTCGTCCTCAATTACAGCAGACCTTTGCAGTTTGTATCCAGTACAGAAAATGACAGACACCCTCAATCCCACTAAAAATCCAAGAGTCTGAAATGCTCAACACCTTTCCTAACCAGGCCATTTGTCATCCAAATGACTGCTTAGCCAAGGAGCAGCTGAGCACCATGCGACTGGATAATGTGCATACCTTTCAAAGGCTATTTTAGGGTCACAAAACCCAACTGCCTTAGCAAGTTCTGCCTCTGGGTAATTCAAACCATTTTACCAGGCTGAGGTTTTTATATTGGTTTTATAAATGTCTTAAGGGATAGAAAAATATCTTCCACTAGCTAGAGATTCACTGAATATGCTATGATGGTATATAGCACACCTAGGCCCAGCTTTAAATAAAAGGGTTCTAATTGGTCTCTTGTCCATATTTAAGGTGAAATAAGTGCCTAAGTTTTAAGAAGTGCAGAGCTTAAATCACTCATAGTGAATTTGGAAAATGCTGAACAATTTTGAAAATGAGGACAAACATTTTTTTCAGCCTAAACATGTATAAGAGTCTAACCTGAGGCTGCAGTTCTGAAAATCCTACTGTCCTATATTTGGTTTTTTACTTCTTTTCTGTTTTCACACCCATACACAGGAAAAAGACTAATCCCTTTCTTGTCTCCATCCTGCTCTTTGACAATTCTCTCCATAGTGGAAACTGAGTATGAATATGAGTCAGCCTCCCAAAGCCATGAGTTTGAGTAAAAATGTGTAACCATACACAAACAGTGTTCACCCTTTCCTACCTAAAAAGCGGATATGATTTTGCAGAAAAAGCCATGATAAAAGCAGGATCCTTGTATGAAATATCCACATCCAACAGTTACAGCTCAAAATTTAATTACTTAGTATTCCATTGGGAAGCACACCCTATTTCCGTGCCCCTATGTTTGTTATTTACTGTTAAAAGAAAAGATTAATATCTGCAATAAAGAATCAATAACATTACAGTTATAACATATTTTCACTCTGTATTTAAAGCAACACCATTCACACAATGGTGAATGAGGCTGCTTCAATTCTTCTGAGACGGGAGTTCTAGAAACGTAAGTTTTCAATTAATAATTTCAGCTGATAAGGCACAGTGAGTGAGAACTCTACAGCTTTTTAAGTTTTCATTACTATAATTACTTTATAATTGTTAGTAATAAGGATTCATCTACATGGCAGATGAATCTGCAGCATTCCTGTGTTTCACAAAACGTCAACATCTTTTATACAAATCTCCTAAGGACCTTTAATGCACAGCTTAAGGGGGAAGGATACAGCTCTCCAAGCTGCCTGTGTACATAGTAGATTCACCTCTACCTTCAAACAAAAGATGAAAATCAGACCGGAAATTTTCTTTTGCCATTTTTCAGAGCATAAATCTTTGTCTTACAGTATCCATCAGGAATGCCTTTAGTTATCCATTTCTGTAACATTTATCCACAAACACCACAGTTATTCACTTAAATTCTCTTACAGAGACAGAATATCATGGAAATATAATTGTGCTACACTACTGTCACCATTGTAGGGCACAGAAGCACTTAGCAATAGGCATGACCTTATGCTTCTAATACTGGTTAGACAAGGCAGATTTCTTCACACTAAATCTTGAATTTGCAATGTTATGTAACTCCACTCCTTTTATATTTTCTTCAGCATCTGATGTTGCATCTTAAAAGGCCAGCTTTTTATGTTTGCTTACATAAACTTCGTGTTCCTATTTAAGTTAAATTAAGAATGTAAAAGATTATACATGCACCTCATTGGTTAGAAATACGTAGGTTGTCATTTCCTGATATGAGTTTCTTTCCCAGTGTTGAGCAGAACATTAAAAGTACCCAGGAATTCAATAGGGAATGGAAATGACATTGGACTGAAGTGAAAGGGCACTTTAAATGACAGAATAATTAAACCAAATTATTTCATATCTGAAAATGCAGCAACCTAACATCAAACTGATTGGAATGTGAAGTTTTGTCCCACAGAAAATTGCCATTTTTCAACCCATCCTCAAGTGGGATAAGAAGGTTAAATATCAAGTAATTATGGAATCAAATATAAATAATGAAATGCCAATTCTAGTATGGGTTCAGATGTTCTAAAAATCTCGATCGTAAAGGGCACTCCCTTGAACTCTAGGAGTCTGGATTAGACTCCAGTTATAGACTTCTAAATGTTGTTTTCTGACCTATACCTAGGTATCAGAGCGATACTTGGTGATACCTAAGTCAGACAAATCATGTGAGTGTCCTGGACAATTGTAAATCTTTGTTGTGGTTTAGCCCCAGCCAGCAACGAAGCACCATGCAGCTGCTCGCTCACTCCCCCCCTCCCCAGTGGGACAGGGGAGAGAATTGGGAAAAAACTCATGGGTTGAGATAAAACCAGTTTAATAGGACAGCAAGAGAGAAGGAAACAACGATAACAACAATAATAATACCAACAAAGGAATGTACAAGAACAAGTGATGCCCAATACAGCAATTGCTCACCACCCGGCGATCGATAGCTCATCCCCGAGCAGCAATTTCCACCCCCCAGCTAACTCCAGTTTATGTACTGGGCATGACGTTATATGGTATGGAATATCTCTTTGGCCAGCCTGGGTCAGCTGTCCCGGCTGTGTCCCCTCCCAGCTTCCCGTGCACCCCCAGCCTGCTTGCTGGCAGGCCAGCACGAGAAGCTGGACTGTCCTTGACTGCTCAGCAACAACCCAAAACATCAGCACCTTATCAACAGTTTCTCATCCCAAATCCAAAACCTATCCTCATGCTTGCTTCTGTAAAGAAAACCAGCTCTATCCTGGCTGAAACCAGGACAATCTTGAAGCCTGAAGAGTTTAAAAAGAAAAGAGTTGTACAGCCCTTAAGCGAACTTGTAAATGGTATGGTTTTTACTACAGCTTAAGATATATATATTACCTTTAAACATTTCTAAATTTAAAGTGATAAGCATTGTTGAATACCAACTAGCAAGCATAGATCACACTCTTAATAAAAAAAAATTCTATTATTATAATAAATTGTCCCTAAGTACAATAAGAACATTATAGATATTATAGATATTATGTTTGGGAAATAATTAGAACTATTCAGGCAGGTTTACTTTACTATGGAAATTGATGTTATAAAATACTCAGTAACGTTCCTAAAATTTTGAGGTCTTGGGGGAACTAAAACAGCATATGATGGTATTTAATAGAGTAATAGAAATTAGTGTTTAGAAGGCAGCAACTATATGTGTAAATCTGCATTAATTCCCATTGAACTACTTATTTAGCAACTAAATATTTATAAGTTGAAGTTATATGGTCCAAAATTCTAAAGATTTTTAAATCTGTGAGGGTTTTAAACACCCTTGCTGCTTAATACAGTTGTCAATCTCTACCACGGTCTGCAATTAAAAAAAAATTCATCTAATAACTATTGTATTGAAATCAGTAATATTTAAGTGGGATTTGGGTTTAAAAGTCCAGGTAGGATTTTGAGGGGGTTTGAAGGGGAGAGGAGGAAGGAAAGTTATACAGCAACAGCTAATAAAACAATATTAAAGCTAGAGACAAGTGAACTTCACTGAGCTCAGAGTTAGAGTTCAGGTCCGATAAGCATACAGAAGTCCAGGGGCTTATCTAGACTTGTCAGAAATAGCTAGATCCTCCGGGTTTGCAAATCTGAGCTGTAAATCTTGCAAGACGTCTCAGTTTCTAGTTAGAAACACTTCACAGACAGATTATTTCATTGAATTTTAGCATTTTAATTATCGCTCTGATTGGGACTCTGTACGCATATGAAAGGGAAAAGAAAAATGAGCGTGCCATTTTTAGAATTTCCATAAAGATTCCTCAATCAGAGCTCAAATTTTCTAAAAAACTGCCTCACCTTCAATTTTGGAATTGGATTCAAGATGAAGTGAGGGGCTTTTTTTGCTTGTTTGTTTCTTGTAACTCCATTTATTATCCAGACCTAGTCAAACTAATGAACCACAAAAAAGGATATTCATTTTAGAACTCACCTAGCATTGTTCTTACATCTGCTGAAAATGCCATCAACAATAGAAAATACATCCAGCATGAAGGCAGCTTGTCAACAAGATGACCAAGTCCTGCACCCTTAAATAGGTTATTTTAGTTTACATAAGATCTTAGTGACATGGATATATCTGAAACAAACCCCATAGTCATGAGGTTTGGCAAGATCTAAGCCAAGATAAACTATTGAGCTACATATTTCCAAAGGTCAATATTGTTTATTTCCTTCAAAAGAAGAGATAGTGATGAACAGGAACTTGCTGAAGCTTGTGTTCTAGACATATCACACAAGCTACCCAATAGGACAGCTTTTTATTTAGCATATCCAATATTTTGGTCAGAAATTTTAGTTGTTGTTAATACTCCAGTTTGTTATTGAAGGTATTTCTCAAGGATGAAGATAAACAGGGTTTCTAAATCATACCACCTGCTTTTTAAGCAGATTGCCTTCGAGACCCCTCAGAAGTTCTGCTTAGACAGAGCTACTTGTTTGACATTCCCTGGTGTATTGCGTCTGGCTGAGATGGAGTTAATTTTCCCCATAGCAGCCTCATAGTTCTGTGCTGTGTACCGGCAGCTAGAAAGCTGTTGATAACACACCAGTGTTTCGGCTACTGCTGAGCACTGCTCACACAGCGTCAAGGCTGTCTCTCCAACATTCCTCCCTCACCAGTAGGCTTGGGGTGGGCAAGATCCTGGGAGGGGACATGGCCAGGACAGCTGACCCAAGGTGACATCCCATACCATATGATGTCTGCTCAGCCATAAAAGCTAAGAGAAAGGAGGAGGAGCAGGAGGCATTTGTTATTAGGACACACTTGTCTTCTAGAGCAACCACTATGTGTACTTATGCCCTGCTTCCCGGAAGTGGATGGACATGTCCTGCGGATGGGAAGTAGAGACTAAATCTTTTGTTTTCCTTTACTTCCACATGGAGCCTTCACTTTTGCTTTATTAAACTGCCTTTATCTTGACCTATAAAGGCTTTTTTTCCATCTAATTTTCTCCCCACCCATGCCCCATCCTGCTGAGCCAGAGGAATGATAGAGTGGCTTGGTGGACACCTGGTTTCCAGGCAAGGTCAACCCACCACACCTGCTTCATCAGATTCTGCATTAGAGAGATGGACCTGACCTCTCCCTGTCTGCCAGCACTGCCTCTTGCAAGACTTTTCTGTCAAAAGAGACATACCGATATTACTGGAAGATGGAAAGCCTCACTGTTGCTATCACTTGTTTTGAAGTTCTTCCATTAGACACTATTGGTGTTTTCTTCCTTCTAAAAGCTCTTCACTAGGCTTTTCTTCACAGTGAACAACAACGCTTAGATTTTGTACAAATCTTGCCTTTCCCTTCTACTGCTTTCTCCCCACAAGAAGAAAGTATTGTGGGTTCATGGTGAGATTTCTGAAGCAGCTGCTTCAATATTCACTCAAGGCAACAAACAGTTCCTGCTGACCGCAGCACACTTCGATTTTTTTAATTCTGTAACATGACAAAGTTTTACAGAGAATGTTAGAAGACCCTCTTTTTGTTATTAGTCTCTTTAAATACACGGAAAAGACAGAGGTGTTACCAATAATTAAGACATCTGGCATATCTTGTAATCTTTTACACAGACCATTATCTATTATCTACAAATAAAAGTGTGATTGCAAAACTTTGTATCTCATCCGCCACTAACGTTAACTGGCTTCATGCAAACATCTTCAGGTGTCTCAACAAGAGTTATGCAACTGGGTGAATCTCAGGAATTACGGTACCTATCCCCAAGCCTTGGACAGCAGCAGGGTGAGGGAAAGGACTAGTCTACTCATAATATTCTTAATACTCCCAATGCAAAAATCATTTTCTTGCCGCCATATACCACCAACTACTCTTGGGATTATAGAGATGTGAAGCAATACTAAAATAATTTTTAAACACAAGGGGGTACTTTTAGGGACCAGCACTGCCATGAACATTTCGGCAGTCAGTACCCCGTTGATCAAGCCCAAACTACAAAATACACATGTGATTTCAAACCACAGCACCAATTACTACATTCAGAAAGTTCTGACACTGTCACTTTTTAATACATTAGAAACCACTGAACTGTCTCTGCATTCATATACAGGTGCTTAAATGTTCCCCCTTTCAGCATTTTTCTGCCAACGAACCTTAGCTAGGACTCTGAGGTCATTCTGGCATGCGAAGATAATTCACATAAAATTACCATTACTCATTTGGAGGAAGACAAATGATTGTACAGAACTGTGCTTTTCATAGGAATCCAAAAGGCACAGAGCATGAGCTAAAACATCCAACTCGTGAGTTACTTATGTGTAATTTGATTCAACTTTTAAGGTACAAAAGATATATTAAGCTAAAAAATCAAAACCAGTGTATGCACGGGAACTATGAAGATTTGCAAACAGCAGATTGGTATCAGCTGTAGATTTCTTTTTTTTATTAAAAGAAAGTTCTTACAGTGATGTTAGAGTGGCATTAGACATTTATGTTCCCAGTCATAGCCAGGTAGTATTTTCCCCTATGTAAGCCAATGAGGGCTGGGGGGGGGAGTATTTTTTTATCTTTTGTATATACATACACACGCACATAAATATTTATGCATACATATGCATATATAATTATATTTATGATTATATACATAAAAAGGAATGTATAAGAATCATTTCACTTGAAAGCCCAAGGACTGAAAACCAGAAGATCTCCATTGAACAGAAGCTAGACATAGTGTGTGAGCAGGCACGATACCGACTCCCTCGTAGTATTCCAGTAAAGGCTGACCTGTAGACACTCTGCTGTATGAGTGGGAGGTAAATCTGCTTCTATGTTAACTTAATCTTTGGCCTTTCTCAAACAGACACTGTGATTGCTTCACTGTGCTGCATTTTTTTTACATTTAATATCTTCACAGGAAGAATACTGTTCCAGAGGACCAAGCCTAAACCACCACATAGATTTCACACTGGACTGGACCACCGATTAGATGGAAACTCCAGTCCCAGGGGCACAAGTTTAGTGCTTTATTCATTCTTCTGTATCTATTATTTATCAGCAAGGAGAGACCAAAGAAGAGATGGAGAGAAAGCACGATCTTGCAGTTTAATGCAAAGTCTTAATCTTTCAGATATCAGAGTCAAAAGAAGCTGAAATAAGTGATTTAAATGTGGTCAGTCATTTCATTACAGCCCTCACTGGACAGCAGTGTGACATCAGACTGCTTTTTGCTCCTAGGATCACTTAACCAGAGGAACATGAAAAATGAATTAGTCCCTTCTCAGTGGAGCATGGGTTATAAGGACACAGCCCAGATGCACTGAAAAAGCAGTCCTGGCAAAACTGAACTTTAAAGACTTGTTAGACAGAAAATTAATCTTGTTTTTACCTTGTCTTTACAAAGATCTTGTAAAAGAACAAGCAGAAACAGTTTAGTTTAAAAGCTTCCTCAACTGGAAGGATAAGCAGGTCAGAGAGGAAGCAACAGGCAGGAAGACACATAACTTTCAAGCATACTTAGTGAAGGAAGAGTACAACCCATGTACAGAACTGATGACACTTTGCTATTAGTATTCAAAGCTGTATTAAAGGACTAAGATTCCAATAAAAAAAGCCAGGGTCCCATTACCTGCATCTATTCCTCCAGCTCTGCTACAGAAACAGATTGAATGTTATACTAACTGGAAGTGTGAAATTATTTCACTGGCTGGAGTGAAACTTTCTGGAACTGTTCCCCTGATAACTAATCAACTGAACTCCCACGGTGGCCACAAAGTATCCTTCAGATATCCAGGATGTTCATGCTCTTCATGAACATCCTGAATTATACATGGAAGCAAATGGAAACACATCACAGTTCTCCAGCTGGTATAGTATATTCGCATCAAACTAATACTACCAAACATATTGGCAGTCTTATTTTGCATCAAGTGAACTTCAAGTAGATTTCCATGTAGAGTGCAGGAAGGTAATTGGACTTGTCCCAACTAAACCATAGATCCATATGCAGAGGTGAAGATTTAATGGAGGAACTTGTAATTACCTAGCTGCATGCAAATTATAGTACATTTCCCTCCAGGCTACTGTTGCTGGCTATCTAATCTCAGCCACAGGGCAGATCCATAAATTCTGCAGCTCCCTAGTCTCCCTCTGTGAGAGGCATCTAACCTTTTTTCATTCCCTTAACATAGATTCTCTTCAAGTAAATCTAGTCCAACAGTCAGACTTTTAGAGTTATCACAATCTATAACGTGCAAACATCTCTGGATCTGAAATTAATTCTAACTCCTACACAACACTTCACCAGCTCAATCCCTCCAACCCCAGAAGAGTTTATTAGCCTCCCCATCTGGCTCTGGAAACAGAAAACAGATTAATCTAAAAAAAAAAAGTTTTCAGCAATTTCTCAGCATCATACGGAATCCTGGAAACCAAAGTCCTTCTGGATGCAGATGACAGGCATATGAATTTGTTACCCAGAGAGAGACCTGCATGTATAGCACCTTGCTGCACAGAACCTACATCCTAATGTTTATATAACCCTTACTGAGGTCAAGAGGAATAACAGCAAAACAGATAATAACCATGTTTTAATACATGGTAATCTATGTATTTAATTTGATGAGACAATTAACATACGCTGTTCTGTTTCCATTCTTACTTTGAATGCACAGTTACTCTGCATCTTACACTTTCCACAAGTCTCTAGGAGAGTTTGCTGCTTCATATTAATAGTTGTCCCTACCTCCTAGGATTTACTATTCAGACTTTAAGATTCTATCTTTGGAGTAACGTCTTCACACGTAAAAGCCTTATTCTTCAGTTGCATGAGCATCTCTACTGTGTTTCAGTTCTTCTCATAGTGATTTAATCAAAAACACCCTAAACTTTATCACTTCTAAAAGAATAACCAGTTGCCATGTTTTCTGTCCTGCTACTTTCAGGCTGCTGCCACCACCTCCAAGGTGAAGCATCATGGCAGAACATCACAACATGAGAAACCTCCTGGTTCTCTGCAAAAAAACTTCGTCCTTCAGACCACTCATCATTCATCTTTACCTTTTCCAGATCTGGTGGCAGCCATTTAAATCTTCACTTATAGGCTAATCGAGCCTCAGATGAATGATTTCCACACTGATTGAGTGTATCATTCTTTTACGGAACTCCTTTGTGGCCTGGGGGTGAATTGAAGTCTAAATCACCACAGAGTCTGGAAAAGGCAAAAATGTGTTGGGGCAATGTTTTCCTCAAATCTCATAAAAGAAAGTTACTTGACATTTTCTTCAGAACAGATCCAGAAGACATACTCCTTGAGTCCTGTGACATCAACTCAACTAACTGGAGTATTTTAGCACATAAATATGTGGCTATGAAAGAATACAGTAACTGTCACGTATTTGGTCCCTTAGCTTTCAAAAAAATTAAATCACTGTTGTTATTACAAATTGCAGTGTTATATTTACAATGGGATATTGATCTCAATTTTCTCTCTTTCTTTTGAAATAATGCAATTGCTTACTTCATTGTGGGAAATCACTGACTTTAAATCCTTTTGAAGAACAGCTGTGAAATATTCAGTTTTACATAGTATTAATCAGGCATGAAGTCAAGTCACAGAAAACCAATAGCGGTGTTTTAAAGTGAGGTGGGAAAACCTGTAAGTCTTATCAGAGTCTCTGCTGTAACATTAGTGATACATTTGCCCCCAGATTCTGGACAAGAGAAGAGTATCTGGTAGAAAAGCCGCTGGGAACGCACACAAAGCAAACACCATTTCCCATGGGCTCCCTCTGCAGTAGATAAATGCAGAAGGGCAGGAGGACTAACACTGTCCACAGCATCACTTATAATTGAAGACTAGTCTTTCTGCTCACAGTCTCATTGGAAACAGAGGGATGACCACTGCTCTGCTCTCTGAGACCACACTGAAAGCAGCAGAAGGATGCCTGTCTCAGAAGAAGTGTAGGTGTGGAAGTTCCACCTGGATGAAAGGCAGGGTGAAGACATCTTTCACTGAATCACAGATCTGTGTGGCCTCAAACACTTTAGTCCTATATCTATGGTGGAGGCTGTCCCTTACATGCCTCGTCATGTTCCATATCTACCCAGCTTCTCAGAACTCAACAGGAAAGACAAACCTATAAAGATGTGTAGTTACATTCTTATGGCCTAGCCCAGTAAGGTTTTGTTTCAGAAAATAGTAAACATACTAAATTTATTACTGCCATTAGCATTTTCACATTGCATTAGAAAACAGTGCTTGCAAGGAGCAGAAAAGTACATGGAATTCATTAAAATCTTCCAGGTTTGGAATACCGGGAAGTGGAAATAATAATAGATCCTGCAAGGAAGGGAGCAAAATTCGCTACTGGAGACCCACAGAAGTCTCATACAGGTGGAGCAAGAGAGCTGAATTTTTTACAGAGACATTCAGCTATATTGAAGATCACGAGTAGCCTTCGAATTTTCAAACCAACAACAAAACTCCAAGGAAAATTTTCTCATGGTATGTAGCAGCTGTAGTAGAGAGTTTTCATGCCCTTTAACTAATTTTCTGGAGGGAAAAATGAGCATATGTGCTCTGATAGTGTGGTAAGAGAGCCACAGCACCACCAACAGCTGACACTGCAGAACGGTTTTCATCATTTATTTAAACTGGTCTGAAAATCTTTTGAAAGCATATTCCATTCTCATAGATCCAGCTGTGAAGATACTTATCATAATATTCAAAATACATGCTTCTGTGGTCAACATTTTCCCACACATCCTTGGTCCAATTCCTGCTTCTCTTCAGTGTTTACAGTCTTAAGATTTTTGCAGATTGTTATCACATCTATTAAGCTGTACAACACAGAACTGTAGACAAAAAAAACACTGAGATGACCTTAGAGGGGCTGCATACAGCCTTTTGAATGACACAAAAACCACACAAAGCCAGGAAAGTCAAAAAGTTGAAGGGAAAGGAGTACAGGGAAACAACAGTTTAGACAACTGAACTGCTTACTGAAAAGATTCCTGTAAAATAGAGCCATTAATTTCATGGGTCTGGGGAAAGAGCAGAGAGAATCAGTGCTCAAGTGAAGAAGCAAGTACCAGAGCTTATGAATAAGGCATTCATTTTGATTCAAACACAGCAGCTGAACAACAGGTCTATTGGATAATTTTGTCGTATAGCCTTACTTGCTAACCCATGCTAGATTTACACATGCATTTATAACAAAATATGATAATAAAACAAAGCAGCAAAACTCTGTAGAAGAGAAATTTCTTGAATACTCTCATGAGAATTAAGACTAAAGCTTTGCTGTCCTTCAGTCCTGCAAGCCCACATGGCAGACATCCTGTATCCTGTGAAACTCTGAGCACAGCTTCTTCTCTGCAGCGTAAAATCACAACAAATAGGGCTGGAAGGAAACTCAAGAGGTCAGCTAGTCCATCCTCCTGCCCAAGGCAAGATCAACAATACCTACATAATTCCAGGCAGACATTTGCCTAATTCTTTCTGAAAGCCATTAGTGATGGAGGATCCCCGAGCCCAAGGCAATCTATTCCAGTACTTCACCCTCTTTGTCATCTAGGTGTCATTCCTAGCATCTAATATTGTTCTTCTGTGCTGCAATTCATAAATGTCTTTTGCTTCTTTTCCTAATCAAGAACAGAGCAGCTTCCTCCTTTCCTCACTGCAAGCACCTTTAATAAACATGAAAACTATGAATATCCACTGCACAATCCAGGAGGAGATACTGTGCGACAATACCACCTGTTCATGTGCCGAGAGAACATGTGTTTGAGGACAGGCAGAAAGAAACCTGTGTCAGTAAAAACTATGCTGCTATTGAATTTTGTATTTTTCCAAGCATAGGGAGATGGCAGGAAATTCCACAACAGAACAGACTAAGTGCTCATCAATTCCCAGACCTCCCAAAACACTAAGAATAAAACCTAACAGAAAGAACTTATCCAAGCATTAAGACAGAATATATATAAATAGGGGTACTGGTTGTTCCTTTTATGGATTTTGTGCTGAGAAAATAGGAAAGTGATTTTTTGAAATAAAAAGGGCAGGATTGTGCTTTGGGGAGAAGGTTTTTTTGTCGTGGGTTTTTTTTGTGTGTGTGTATATATATGTAGATATTAGGGACATTTTCTTCAGGATCTGCATACCCTGTGTGCACTACAAGTCTCAATATATCAAGCCTGCAGTCTCTAGGCATATAGCTGTCTTGTAATTCCTATGTCAAGGAGTCTGCTAAGAAATCTGACAGTGATTTTAACAAGTAGGTATCAAGCCCTTCAGTAGTCTGTGTTTGTTCCTTCTTACCTTCAGAAGCCTGGCTATTTGATGTGGATGTGGGTCAGTCTTTAGCAGGATTCTCATTTTATTGTGTACAGCCCTTCATACAATTTGCTGCTTTTCTGCCCCGTATTTAATAACCCATGTAATTAAGAAATGTACAGAAAGAGGAGTCTCTTGGGTTTAGAATTAGCGAGAGCTGAATGCTTTGTTCATCTGAAATCAAGCTAAAAGCAACTGCTATGGGATACCTTCACATAGAAACACTCAGAAGAGCAGAGGCTATAATTCTTTAAAAACAAAACCTTAAGCGCACTGGAAAAAAGAATTTTCATCATGATTAAAATAACAGGCCTTCAAATTCGGTATTGTACCACTACAAGTAGTTACTGAACATCAGCATGTTAACTCCCTCAGCACATTCATTCCTTATTGCAGAATCAAGTATCTTTCCAAAGAGAACACAGGTGCCAAAGTACATGACATTCATTCTAACATCATAATCCAATCAATATTTTAGTAAATAAGCCTAATCTTTGAACATTGCTGAAATCCTGCAGGGCTTCAGGAGAAGTTTTTCTCTATGAAGGAAGGGAACTTGAACAGCACATTCTTGAAGTATGCTCTATTTTTTAAATAATTGTGTTCATTATAACACTTTTGTTTGCTTTATTCTTCTACCTTATGCCAAGGTGCATTTTTAACTTGTGTTTCCATAAATGAAAGATGGAACAGTCTTACTTTATAAGGTTGATTCCCACTTGTTGTAATCAAGAAAATAATGTTCCCATTTTCCTACAGATCTTGTTTTAAATTGGATATACAGAGCTTCAGCAAAATCTTGACCATGATTTTCATTCCCCCTGTAAGCCACATGGAGTCTTCAGAATAAAGACAATGGAATAAAAAAACTGGCTTCTTAAAATATCTACATCTTTCTGCATCTAAATGTGCTGATAATTTCCAGCCACATTTCAGTCTGTAAAGGTTATAATTACCAAGCACACCAGACAGGTTAGGTTTAAGCCACTTTAAGGAGTGAGGAAGGAGGCCCAGCTGTGCAGAGATGACTTGCTCCTCTAGTGGATAATTAAAATCAGCATAAGAGGTGAGATGATCCTCAGCATCTTCCCATTCCATTTCTCTCCCATCCCCCTGAAAAATCTTCCAATTATATATTGAAAAAATTTGGCTATGTCAGCTATGAACTTTTGGACCATTTCCTACTTTGTTTTTATGTCTCTTTAGCCCTGTTTTCTCCAACAATAGATGCATATTATCCTGCCTCCCCATAATTTTTGCCATTTTCACTCACACCTTCAAATCTTAATCTCTTCTCCTGCCTGCCAAAAAGTACTATAGTCATACTCCCTTCTGATCAACAGTCTACATATAGTCCATCTTTCGCCCCAAAACTTTTTGGTTTTTTTGAATGACAAAGATTCTCTCCAGTTCATGCACACACAAATACTTCACAGCCTCACTGCTCCTGACCACAGGAGATCCTCTGCCTTCCACAATGCCATCCCTTCTGCCTCTTCCACATTTCATACAGCTCTTCAATCACATTTTAGCTACCCTCTGCCCTAGCTTTTGCACCTCTCTAATGTCAGTCAGCCCCCATAAAAAATGGCACAGGTAGAGCATGGAAGAGAAAGGAACAGCCCTACTCCACAGCTCTTGTGGTGCCATGAAGTGCAAGACAGTGATGGGTTGGCCCTGGCTAGACATGACACCAGGTGCCCACAAAAGCTTTTCTATCACTCCCCTCCTCAGCTGGACAGGGGAGAGGAAATATAACAAAAGGCTCACGAGCCAAGATAAGGACAGGGAGAGATCACTCACCAATTACCATTACAGGGAAAACAGAATTTACTTGGGGAAAAATTAATTTATTACCAATCAAATCAGAGTAGGATAATGAGAAATAAAACCAACTCTCAAAACACCTTCCCCCCTCCTTTCTTCCCTAGCTCAACTTTACTCCTGAATTCTCCTCCTCCCCTTCACTAGCAGTGCAGGGGGACGGGGAATCAGGGTTGCAGCCAGTTCATCACACATTGTCTCTGCCACTCCCTCCTCCTCAGCAGGAGTCCTGCCAGCAAACCTGCTCCAGCATGGGCTCCTCTCTCCATGGGTCCATAGACCTTGACAGGAGCCAGCGCCAGCATGGGCTTCCCACAGGGTCACAGCTTCCTTCAGGCATCCACCTGCTCCACTGTGGGGTACTCCTACAGGGGTGGCTTCCATGAGAAGCTGCCAGAAGCTTCCACTGTGTCCAACAGAGCCAATGCCAGCCGGCTCCAGGACAGACCCACCACTGGCCAAGGCTGAGCCCATCCGCGATGGTGGTAGTGCCTCTGGGATAACATAGTTAAGAAGGGGAAAAAAAACCCTGTGCAACTGCAGCCGGAGAGAGGAGTAAGAGTATGTGAGAGAAATAGCTCTGCAGACACCAAGGTTAACGAGGAAGAAAAACCTTCTAACAAAACCTTGCCACACATACCAATACCAAGGACCCATTCTAGCCAAGGGTGCTACTTTTCCAAACTATGAATCAGGACAGAGGCAGAAACAAGGACTGGACTGTGCATGCAGCAATTTGCCTGCACTGGTACATGAATGTCTGTCTGCCTGTGCCAGCTGTGCAGTTCTGAAGTGGAAGGGTTTTACTAAGGAGAGGATGCTGCAAACTCATGAAGCAGGACCTGGAGATGCAGAAGTTAAAAAAGGAAAGAAGAAAGCATGTACAACAAAGCAGAGACAAAGAGCCATGAATACAAGGCTCCTGCTACTAGAAGGTGGTACGTAGTTCTCAAAGGAAGAGCCCAAGAACTATGCTGGAGGAAAGAACAGAGAAAATTTGGCTGTGTCTGACCCGGGAGCCAGAGGAGAGCATGAAGGCAGAATAGCACAAAATGAGCCGCCGTAGGTGCTAAGAGAGTTAATGGAGGGTTGGACTTGTGTGACAGACACAGGAAACATTTGGGGAGAAGAAAAGCCTCATCCCTTACTTCTACCACAGATTGTATTCACAATTCTGTTACACAGTCTCGAGGTTTTCAGCTTTTAGGGTGCATGTGTTCTTTACACTTTGCTCCACATCTGTACCACTAAGACACAGGCTTTTATTTTCAAATGTCATCTCTGGGATCTGGGGTTTTAAAGAACACATCTTACACTGCAAGCAATAAAAGTCACCTAAGAGAATAATAAAATCATGAGAGCTGGCTGTAGGCCAGGACCGTATGTTGACAGCACTACAGCAGCAATGCAGAGAACTGCTCTGGGCATTTGTCACCATACATTCTCTGTTACAACTGCCATGAAGTAGTTTTCTTTGGATTTAAAGGCCACTTTTGTTAACTGTATTAAATACCAGTTTATGACACAGAAGTGATATAAATGACTGGCAGTACAAGTTCTTGACATGAACCCCGTCTTTCCTATAGAACTGTTTTGTTAGCTATGTATTATTTTTTTGATGGTTGATGCAGCAGCCCTCAACAACAGTGATCACAATAATTTTCAGCATATCTGAAAATACTGTAGCTTGCTGTGAATGTCCTCCGCTTCCCATATCCATTTGAAGAATTACTACTTCAGGGAAGCTTGGGTAATTCCAGTTGCCTCCCAGTGAAGTGCCTGGCCTTAACTGTTTTACCAACAGACGTCCCAAACATTGATTTTTCTTGCTGCACTAGATCAGTCTGAGCAATAATGCACGCTTTGCCTATGTGCATGATCTGTGTATGTTAAGCTAAATAGAGATTTTCACACTTTAGCAAGTTTGTGCAGGTTTCAGCAGTTTCTCCACTGAAGTTGGCAAGGAATCCCATGGTGTTTGTAAAGTTTCAGTTTTTCTATGAAATTAAAATTGACATTTCAGCACAACACTAAATTCCAACAATTAGGCTTAAATTGAAGTTCTACTGTATTCCCTAGAACTAAGGTTTTCAAAACATAAAGGAAAGCAATATTATGCTAAATACCAATTCTGTCCTCTCTCATGCAATAATCAGTTTGCAATCATGCCATTCATTCTAATGGCTTTGCATATATTTCTTGTTAGAACTGTTACATAAAAGGCTTACACTGTAAACCAAGCAAGTTCACAGAATCACAGAATCACTAGGTTGGAAAGGACCTTCAAGATCATCAAGTCCAACCATTAATCCAGAACCACCATGTCCCCTAAACCATGTCCTGAAGCGCCACATCCACACGTTTTTTGAACACTTCCAGGGATGGCGACTCCACCACCTCCCTGGGCAGCCTGTTCCAATGCCTGACCACCCTCTCAGTGAAGAAATTTTTCCTAATATCCAATCTAAACCTCCCCTGGCGCAACTTGAGGCCATTTCCTCTTGTCCTATCACTAGTTACTTGGGAGAAGAGACCAACACCCTCATCGCCACAACCCCATTTCAGGTAGTTGTAGAGAGCGATAAGGTCTCCCCTCAGCCTCCTCTTCTCCAGACTGAACAACCCCCATTCCCTCAGCCAGTCCCCATAAGACTTGTGCTCCAGACCCCTCACCAGCTTCGTTGCCCTTCTCTGGACACACTCCAGCACCTCAACATCCTTCTTGTAGTGAGGGGCCCAAAACTGAACACAGTATTCAAGGTGCGGCCTCACCAGTGCCGAGTACAGGGGCACAATCACTTCCCTGCTCCTGCTGGCCACACTATTCCTGATACAGGCCAGGATGCTGTTGGCTTTCTTGGCCACCTGGGCACACTGCCGGCTCATATTCAGCCGGCTGTCAACCAGCACCCCCAGGTCCCTTTCCGCCGGGCTGCTCTCCAGCCACTCCTCCCCAAGCCTGTAGCATTGCATGGGGTTGTTGTGGCCAAAGGGCAGGACCCTGCACTTGGCCTTATTAAACCTCATACAGTTGGCCTCTGCCCATCGATCCAGCCTGTCCAGATCCCTCTGCAGAGCCCTCCTACCCTCCAGCAGATCAACACTCCCACCCAGCTTGGTGTCATCTGCAAACTTACTGAGGGAGCACTCAATTCCCTCATCCAGATCATCTATAAAGATATTGAACAAGACTGGTCCCAGAACCGAGCCCTGGGGAACACCACTCGTGACCGGCCGCCAGCCGGATTTAACGCCATTCACCACAACTCTCTGGGCTCGGCCATCCAGCCAATTCCTCACCCAGCGAAGAGTAAACCCGTCTAAGCCACGAGCCGCCAGTTTCTCCAGGAGAATGCTGTGGGAGACGCTGTCAAAGGCTTTACTAAAGTCCAGGTAGACAACATCCACTGCCTTTCCCTCATCCACTAGGCGGGTCACCTGGTCATAGAAGGAGATCAGGTTGGTCAAGCAGGACCTGCCTTTCATGAACCCATGCTGGCTGGGCCTGATCCTTTGGCTGTTCTGCAGATGCCCTGTGAGCACTCTCAAAACCAACCGCTCCATAATCTTCCCTGGAACAGAGGTCAGGCTGACAGGCCTGTAGTTCCCAGGATCCTCCTTCCGGCCTTTCTTGTAGACGGGCGTCACATTGGCAAGCCTAAGTTTGTTATTTCTCTCTAATTCCAAAGGTATTCAGAAACACTGGTATTGACTGAAATGTATTTTCAGGACTAGATGACACAGTTAATTTTATTACAATTAATCAGAAAATGAAATAACACACACATAAATATAACATACACACAGAGCTCACTATTAAGGTTGTAACACCAAATGCTTAAAAGTTAGGAAATGCCATTAAGATTACCATGTAGCTTGAATACCTGTCCATTGTGTCCATACATACATGTAACACAAAGATATAATTTACAATTATGCAATTTCACAATATTTTCCCTGCAAGACTCCTGTCATATTGCCACAGCGCAACAGGCAGTGCTTAATGAACACCTATTCAATATTTTGTTTTCTCATCAATACATGACCTAAATCTTATTTATTGCTCCCTGTTTAAAGCTTGCTCTGCAGACAATTATTCTTGAGCCTTCCACCGTGCCTGTCAGTACAGCATGTAGCACCCACTATGGAAACTTAGAGTCTGTGCAGATAAAATTTGGGGAAAAATCTTAAGCAATGAAAAGCAATTATTAATGGAAAGCATCACTTGATTTTAACAGAAGACAGTGCTACTGGGGCAACTTCTAAAATGTGAATTCACATGTATGCACTTTTTCATACTCAATACCTCAAGGAATATACACACTTTAAAGACAAGCAATTTCTCCTATGGTTTTGCACTGATTCAACAGTACACAGGTTAGGACAAATTAAATACTGATCTATTCCACAAGAACCCATGACATGGCTATTAATGTTTCAAAGAAAACCAGAAATTGCAATACAAGTATGCGCCCATGGAGGAATGCAACAGAGAAGAACAAAAGGCGGGATTAGAAGAGGAGGGAGAGAGGGAACACAGAGTGTCTGGACATGCTGTAAAACACACAGCTTTCACTGCAGAGCAGCTCTGCATGCCTGTGCTGGGAGGGCTCAGCATCCCAGGAACGTTCTTTGTCTGTCTACAAAAATAAGGAAGACCAACTAAAATGTTCTGTGCAAATTTAACAAGGCAACTGAGAGAAAAGCAACTGCCAGGGTATTAGTATTACTAAGCACACCAATAGCAAACTGCAGCCACTCCTCCTCCTCCCAGTCAAAAACCAAACCACAGCACTTAGATCTCATGTAATGTCTCCATACCTAAACTGCAGCACTGGTATTAACATTTCACACAGGCAAGCTCTTCTATCTATTATTAAAAAAAAAAAAAAAAGAGAGAGAGAGAGAAGCCAAATGCAACACTCTCTCAGGAAAAAAGTTTCCTTGGCTAGAAAATTGGTATTTTTTGATAAGACAGGTTGGAGCACTTCTGCTTTATTCTAAGTTATATTCCAACCCTCAGATTCTTTCTTCAGTCACGGAATATTTCCAGACTCCTAGAGAGCTTTAGAGCTTGACATGTCAAAATACATATTGTGTTTGGGTTTCTAGAGGCTAAGGATGATGCTACAGATGAGACCATGCACTACAAGACTACTAAAAGTTTTACAATGACTTTACAGTGCAGAATCTGCTGCAGGAAACTGAGGGTAAATAATGGGATGTCTATTCCATATAAGTGAATCTATCTGTTCATCTACATGGACAAGGTACCAAATAAAACTTTGCTGCTTTACCTATCATTATTACAATGGTCAGAATCTTCTAAGAACAGTAAAAAAATCATACTGTAAACTCTTAACAACAATGACCACCAATATGAAATTTGCTGAACACAGACAAACAAAAGAAAGTACAATTTCTAAAAGCACAGGAAAGGCTTCTGAAAATACAGATCATTTGTATATTTAATAATTAAAATGTAAAAAGCTCTTTAAAAAGTCTATAAAAAGCTTTGGAGCCTCCTAGTGCTATACATAGTTTAAAAGGAACAATTTGATCTACTTTTTGGAAAGAATATTAGTCCATCTTGGAAACAATTTTGTAGAAGAATATGTGGAAATGCATATGGTAAGCTAATTCACATAATAGTAGGGATAGTATAGGAAGAGAATGTTTTTACAATAAATATGGGGAAGAAAGAGTACAGGTTAATTGTTTCCTAAGTGGAGATCTTAAAACCTAGTTCCATAACCAGCAATGATACTGGATGAAAAAGTTTTACTGATTACAGCAGCTGTGGATTATCTTTGCAAAAATTCAGAACTTTCAAAGGGCCAGAAATGGGTTGCTTCAGATGAATCTAGATTCAGGCACCTATATTCGGATAGCTAGAGGCCAGGGGTAGTTTCATCTAGGTATGTGAAAACACACAGAACAGCAGCATGAAAGAGAGCACAACGTACAGCCCCGCTCTGCTCTTTCTGTATATAACCTGCTTGGAAGGTGCAAGGCTATTGTATTTACTTTTTCTTGCCTTATGCCTTGGGGCAAAAGGTGACACCATCTGTTTCTGTTTAGGTTCCACATTTATTCTGAGGTTTTGGCTCCCTTCTGATCATGACTCACATAGTAGCTGTCTGATATCTTTTCTCTGTACTGTCACTTACACAGGGATGGGAGGAGCCTGGCTTTCCCTTGCACAGACAGTCAGTCAACCACCACTATGGACGGACAATTCATAGCACCTTTCAAGATGTACTTCATACTGGTTAAATATAAATAAATATAACAGCAGCGAATGATGTTGTTGGAAATACATCCTTATTTTCATGTTAATGCATTCAGTTAAATTAGCATCTGCTCTATAAATATCACTTCCTCTTTCCACATCACCCTAACAATATATCAGTATTTCCATATGACGGTGAATACGACTGTAGGGAACTTTGTAAGAAAGGAATTTTCTACATTATAGGGTCACATAAAACAAAGAGCACTTTATGCCCCAAAGGACCAGCTAAAGAATGGATCTTAAGAATTGCATTCCCCTGAGCAGTCGATCTAAAAAGACAACATTGTTCAAACTTGGAACCTTTTGTCTTTAGCACTGTGAAGTTTTTATATTTTGCCTTTGGAAGGTATATATCCCTCTGTTCCTCTGACTTCATCTTATAGTCAGTCTGATAAGTAGCACAGAGAGAAGTCTTAGGTGATGCATCAGTTTCCTTTCTCAGATAGATTTTTCCTCTTGGATAGATTAAAAGGGCTACAAAGGGGGGATGAAAGAACAGTGTTTATGGAACAAAGAAGCAAAGAATGGAAAAAACTTCCAGAGTGGAAATGAAGAGAGAAATGCCATCGTAACAGACAAATTAGAAATAATTAGGCAAAGAAAAAGACCAAGAAAGCAAAGGTCTGTTTCTACAATAAAATGGTGATGACATAAACCAGACTGACCAGATGTGACACCCAAAGAAGACAGCAGATCTAACACGTCAAAGTTCACCCATCATGAAAAGGCACTTGGTTAGTGTCAGCCTTACTTTGCCCGAATCGTTTTCCTTGCAAAGCACACTCATCTTTCTGATCGTTTAAGTCCTTTTCTCTTCCTGTTGTTAGCTTCCTCTTCAAAAGATGCTAGCATTTAATTTCCACAGCAGTCTGGAAATATTTCATTGTACTACAGCAGGGTTCTCTAGGAACTAGAGGAAATCGGAATACATGTGCCTTCCTCTTTTTTTTTTTCCCTTCTCACTGAGGAAGGCCCTGAATCCATGTTCTCATTAAATCTTGACAGCTTTTTAAAAAGGGAAGCTATTGTCCCATATACCTTCTTAATTATGCACCAATCAAAAAGTTTAAAAGAAGCTCTGCCAGTGACAGCTAGGAGGCAAGTGAAAGGAACGAAACCTAACTTAGGAATTACTGTTTGGTTTTGCCCTGTAACACTGGAACCTATGTAAAAGCATGAGGATGGCTTTAGCACACACAGGAAAGGGACTACAGGCTCCCAAGGGGAAAAAGCTCTATTTTTTTGGTCAAATTTAAATTCCTATTTAGAGGACATATATGTTATTATTTTGTATATGCTATTATTTACTGCCTCAAGTAGGCTTTATAATACTCATAAAACAAACAGATGTTCAAAACAGACTTTTGAAAAACTCTTGAAGTGTCCATTTTGAGACACCTGGGGCTCAAGCATTAGAAGTGAGTGACTTTAGAAACAAAGCAGCTAAGTAATATTTAACTAGCTGAATTGTGACACATGCTATATAATATTTAACTAGCTAAATTATGACATGTGCTACATACGTGAATCACTTTGACTTCAGTAACAGCTAGACAATGCAAAAATCAAGAGGAGAAATTTCTAAAATAATAGCGATAGTATGATTAGGAAAATTTCTACGTCTAATTCCAAATTACGTTTGCATTGATTAACATACAAGATTTAGAAGGAACATTACTGCTTCTCACAAGCTTTCCTAAAGAAGCTTTTAGGCAAATTGTAGAAATTTCTAGAAGATAAGCTGTTTCTACCACCTTCCACCACAGGAGGAGTAAATGCTGCTCACAGTCTCATGGTGTCAGTTTTGACATCACAAGCCGACATTCAAGAAGTCAATGTTCCAGGGTCTTAAGCCTGCCTGACAAAAATAAGGGAAAAAACGCCTCATTCGGTTTTAGATCTGATGTGGAACTAATATTAAGAATTTAGGTTTAGGCTTCTTAACTTGAAGTTTGAATGAAGGTTCGTAATATGAAAAATTTCCATTTGTTCTGACACAAATTATGAGGCCGCACCACAACACGCATGGTACTAGTTACATCCAAATCTACAGCTCTGAAGTTCACAGAATCACAGAATCATTAGGTTGGAAAGGACCTTTGAGATCATCAAGGCCAACTGTTAACCCAACACCACCATGCACCCAAAGTTGGGCTTTCCAGAACTTGGTGCTGGGCTCTTTGAAGTATCACTTGTTTTCTTTGCAGCTGTATTCAAATTTCATGAAATTGCACCCTGGGGCATGAAGCAAAGGTTCCCTGGGGATTAAGTGATTTTCTAAACCTAGATGATATTAGAAATAAATTAACATAATTATTCAAAGTTACTTTTTCATTAAACCTTTAGCATTTACACTCAAATTAATATCATTTTTTGTGCATTTTTACCTATTTAAACAATGACTGGAGGCACTGTATGAAGGGTTATCATTGACTACAGCAGTGCTGAACACAGACATTTGTGGTATGTTTCAGCATGAAAACAAAGTGGTGAAAACATGTACAGCAGCCCTGGATATGCAATCAAGCACAGTGAGAAGAACCACTGATCTTTGGTTCAGCTGCTAATCCAAGCTCTGGCCCTCTCTGTCTTCAGTCATGCAACTCTTCCAGCAGTCAGACTGACAGATGTTTTGCACGGGTAATCCTTCATCCTTCTAATCCCAACTGAGGGTTAGAATTGATGGACACCGGGTATACATAAATAAAGAACTTGAAAATACATAAGTTCAGGCTTGAACAAACAGTATTGAATAAACATATTAATAACAATAAAGGCTTTAGAGTAAGATTAGCTGCTGACACAAATAACGTTTATTCACGCTACAGGGAGTGATTCTAAAGAAATAACATTAAAGTGCACAGACAAGTGTTGTTAAATCAAAAAGGCTTTACACAAAGCAGCAAAAACAGGAAAAAAGATATGACAGAGAAAATGATGTTCCTTTTTTAACTGCATAACAAAAAAAATAAACAGCTGTAGTAGCTACAGGTGCAAAGTAGAAAATGAGGAGGATCAAATCAATGTTTCTTTTCAAATGTTCACAAGTAACTTTTTCTAGTATGAGACCTGAATAAAGAAGGGAAATGTTTGGTTATATACAATAGCATCGTTCATAACTAAAATCAGGTACCATTTCCCTTTGTGGCACAGAATTATCTCTTTAGAAATGTCACAACAGAAATAGAGTACCTACCTTCTATTTTCTCTACATGCATCCATCATGTTTACAACTGAACACGTGCTTAAAATGCTC
Organism: Phaethon aethereus; assembly: GCF_964289735.1. NCBI lineage: Eukaryota > Metazoa > Chordata > Aves > Phaethontiformes > Phaethontidae > Phaethon > Phaethon aethereus. Next base: position 13,868,185 of record NC_138589.1, on the reverse strand, counting down.
CAAATTTGTCATCTAATATTCAGCTAAACACAGCTGACTCAAAGTCAAGGCATCAGTTACAGTTGGAAGCATCAGGTCTGATTTTTGCCTGGTTTGTCCCCTAAAAAATAAATTATCCAAAGCAGACCCAGCATCTAAAAATCTATTCCAGTGACTTGTAATTCATACAGGACACTGAAATGTGGTTTTAGCCGAGATTTCTTCTTGTAGACCACAAAGAAAGAAAGAAAAAAAAAAGAAAGAGTAATTTATTGGCAGACTGGAACAAAGAGTTGGGAAATGGCTGGTGCAGCAGGAGTATAACATAAGTCATGGTTACAGAGACGCCAATTGGGCGGAAAAGCCTGACGGAGTCGTATGTTGTGAGTACTACTTAGTTTTTCTGCTTGAAATGAAAGAGACAGATGGATTATTTTGACCATAGAGATTAACTATTGTGCAGGTAAGTATTCAAAAAACATAGAAACCTGAAAAATCACCTTGAATTGCAAAATGTGTTCTATTACAACAGCACTGAAAAAAAGCAGTTGGACATGCTCAGCTAGAAAAGGAAGGACAGGAGGGTAACAATGAGAATTATGAAGTTCCGTGGGTTTTGCACACTTTCTGTTCCTAATTTTGCTTTAACCAAGCATCTGCCATGTAATATAGTCTTCATATGTGACAGATACAGAATTCTGTGCATTTAAAAGGACTAGCGTAGTGTTTCAGTGTCAGATCTCTGAGCAAAGCTTTTCACTATTTTCATCAAGGCATAGTCTGAATCTGTGGGTGAAACCTAACTACTGACTCCATAAAAATTATACATAAATTCTTAATTGCTTTATAGTTCTTCAATCTCACTTTTTTCCCCCCATTGTTTTCCAAGGCAAAAAAAGAGACAGAAAGAACATAGTAGTAAAATACCAAGTACTTTATCCTTAGCACACCTTATGTTCTGACAAGTCAGGAAGGTGATTGAGAGCCAGTGAAATTTCCCAGATTTAATTGAATACTCCATGCATTCAGCACAAAGCAAGGACTTTTTTCTCCAGTGGTCCCACAAGGAATAATGAAAGTGAGCTCTGGTTAATAAAGTGTTTGGATACTGTACAAACAGAGTTGAGTAAACTTTCTTTCTCTGACAGATTTAGCCACAAGTCAATTAGAAATTTCTTACATCCCAAGAAATTGTTCTTATTGGCATATTTCAATTTTTCATCATGGAAAGGTGTTCTCCCTGACATATAGATCATAAAACCTGAGTTTCCTTAGATAATATCAGTCAACTCAAGACTGACAACAACTTTCAAGATAAACCTGGTGTATTTTAAAAAGGGACAGGCACAGTGTCCTGCTGTCTTTCCTTATTGGTGGCGTAGTTGTTGTCAGGGAGTTGCATAAAACTTGGAAGACCAGACCTCCATTCTATCCTTTGACCACAGGCATCCTCACTGAATTTTGCTATAGCACTTACTACCTCCGCATTTAAAAAGCTATAAAATGGGAGTAAAAGTCCCTTTCAATTTCTCAGGGATCCTGTAGGAAGGAGATATACAATAAATATTTACCAGACTCTCAGCTGTCAGTGATGAAGACTACACATCTGAGACTGAAAAAGTTCTGCCATATTCTGATTTGAGGTCTAGCACCTCCCTCAGAACATATACCTATTAAAAAAAAACCCAAAAAACACACCAAGAGTATGAAGCTTCCTCAGTTTTTGAGAGCTGAAGGCAAAGTAATTCTCATCCCACAAACAAAACACAGCTTCCATTTGCAATGAGGTGGCATAACCTGCCTTCTGGTTTGACAGTCAGAATTGGGTCCAAGCATAATCCTCATTACACATGAATGAATTTTCTACAAACTGCCAAAACCTGACAGAAAAGAAGAAACAGTTTAGTGCACCCACTATAGCTGGGGGAAAAGGTAGTGGACTACAGAAAAAAAATGGAAAAAAGTTAAAATCTAGTAGTAAAAACTCTGAACTGCAGCTACTGGAGGGATTAAGAGAACTAGGTTCTGCTGAATTATGAACCAGTATCATGGTATTTTTCTTGCCAGAAATCATAATGCAAGGAGTGAAGTTCCAGCAACGTTAACAAGATTGATGCAACTTCATCTGTGTACGGCACTGGACACACCACTTCTGCTAACTATCCATTTATGCCTCCAAGAACAATGGTAAAAAACACAGTGAGATTTTCAGACAGTGGGTCTGTGAGATAATCAAATGAGGTTTTTTTACATAGCACAGTGATCTGCTGCTATTTGTGATCAAGTTCAAATTGGCATAGAAAGGACCAGAGCAGCTCTCCGTGACAATGCCGTGTGGAGGGGGAACTGCTTTTGCAGAAGTGTAGTTTTCTCTAATATTTGCATTCCAAACAGGCCACATAACTTACTACTAAATTACTCTTCCTATGTTCTCCAGGTTCTAATAGAAGTAGTAAAAAAACATTTAATGAAAAAGAAACTGAATGTTTTTATGGAAGGTCTCAGAGTTCAGATCAGAGAATGGCAAAATTCCTTTGATCTGTGGTATGAACCCTCCCTGTTCTCATGATGACTGCTCTCCTGCCAACTGAATACCTGGTGAAAAGCGAATTGTGGTCCCTAACTAGCTGTGATACTGTTTTCCTTAAGATGTTATTTTTTTGTACAGTTTCTCACTATCCCTGTACAAAGGTTATGGGCACAGCAGCAACAGCAGCAAAATATAGTCTACTCCAAATCTAGGATGCTTGATTAGTTTCTAGAGACCTCTGAACAGAGTTTCCATGGTGCTTTGATTTTTCCCTCTCCAGTTTTATTACTAACCTCCCTTTGCCATACAACAAGCTCAAGACAATCTAAACTTTAAAAACAAGTAGACGTAAAAAAAACTCTAAATGAGCCTAGCATTTCCAAGGCTAGATGGTCAGGCACAATCCTTATGTATTGTGCACCTAACAGTAAACCTTATAACCTAATTTTTCCCCCTTATTTGTTAGGCAGTAACAGTAACAATTTGATTGCAAAACACTTATGCATATGAATGAGCTTTTATATAAGGTCTGATTTTAATTAAAAAACAAACCTAATCCTACCAACTTCAGTGGCAAGTGGGGCAGTAACAGTGTGATTGGTACTAGCTATTGAACAGTGTTACACTGCTATAATTTTATGAATTCTTTAAGAAACCACAAAGAAATATACATTATCTGCCAGAGGAAAGATAAACAAGATTGAGCTCAAAGTGGGAGTTCAGAGGTTACTGAGAAAAGGTGTTTCAAAGAAATTGGTTCCAGGGAAAGAAAGGTTTCAGGAAAAAAAGAGCAGACAGCCTATAGCATGCATAGGTGAAGGTCAAGTCTGGAACAATACAGGCACTGGGAAGACTTGAAACAGAGCTTGAAAATGCTCGGAAAAGACATCCAATAGCAACAAGAGGAAGCTCTTCTGTAAACATAAAAGATTACTACTGTGGCTTCTCCTATGCTGAAATAAGCCAGCTGAAGGACACAAGTTGAATCATCATCTCATTGACAACTCACATTGACGGTTACTTTAGGAGAGAGAGATATGGCCTCATACATACCTATGTATTTCAAAAATCAGGTTTTAAATCGGGTTCCAGTTTGTACACATTATTACAAGATTCTTGATCCCAGTAACCTGCAATTTCTACTTTCTTTATTAAGTTCTAGTAGAAACAGTTTATTATTTGGTTTCTAATGAACAAATTCAAATACCTGAATATTTTTTCTTTTTTTTTTTTAAATTAACAAAGTACAAACAGAAGTCAAACAAGTCTACATTGTTTGAAATTGTAGGTCTCAATGAGGCCAAATTAATAGCACATGTACCATTTCAAGCACTGAACTTTGTATATCTTTAGAGAGAATTAAGAGTTGTATTAAATTTCAAATTAAGTCATTCCAGCCAGCAATCAATGGCAGTAAAGCAAAGTCCAGTCTCTTGATAGAAATTCAGGCATTTGCTCACTATTATCTATGCCTTTAGCCCTCTAACTGCCCCATGCTGCAGTTGGTAGCTTTCCCATCTTTTCTTCAGAAGTGGCCACCAGTGCAAATATCTGCAAAACCACCTGTTTATCTAATACACTTAATCAGGTATAGTTGTGGTACTTCAATAGATGAAAGCAGTACAAACACAACTCTTATCTATCCCACTGTAACCCAACTCCCTGTTTAAAAAACATCTTCTTTAATTTGCCCACAGAGCAGGTTTGTGGTAATATCCTCTCAGGCAAAAAATGTCGCTGGGCTCAAGACTGTTAACTGCTGTGTATTGCCTTCCAGTTTGCTTCTGTGTATCACTAGAGATGTTGATCCTCAATCAGTCTCATTACTTTTACACCCTGATTCATGTTCCAAGTGCAATAATTTAATTAAATGACTGCTTAGTGATAAGTACTCAAGTATTCCCACTGGAAAGTGAAACAGCAATGTATTTTATTTATTTATTTACATTTCCTCCAAGTCCATCACAGTGTTGGCTTATCAGCTCTGATCAATGCTAAGGTGTCAGTTTAGATGTAAGCCCTTTAAAAAGCCGCACTTTGGGGCTTAACAATAATCAGGAGGTCTCCAACCAACGTATTTATTGAGCTTGAAAGCATCAGCCTCAGACCAAATCTGCTTGACCCTTAATTCACATCATTGCAGCAGAACCTTGAGCAGCCTTTTGCACTAGTATACTCCTAAATATCACAACTCCAGAAATGTACTCCTTGATAATTTGATCGTAATCTTCAGCTTTCAAGAATTTCCTGCTTCCTTATGTTCTGCAACTTAGACTGCTATGTAAAATATAGGAACTCTAGGGACCACCCTCTCCCCCCAAAGAAAACCCCAAAACCAGAAATCCCATAAAAAGTATTTTTATACAGTCCTTTTGAGGCACACCTGAAAAACTTTATTTCCTTTATTGTTCTCTAGAGACTTTAATTAATCACTTATCAAGTCATGAGCCTGGTGAACATTACAAAAAGAATTTTCCAGGTGCAGGATTTTTAGCTGCTCTTTATGCTTTCATTGCAAGTGTTTACTCACACCACTGTGCCCCAGAGTAGAACGCATTTGAGCCTACTTAGGTGAAAATCTGTCATGTCATAACCTTTCTGAACATTGATTTTTGGAAAACAAATTTTGTAAGTTTACCTTTCTATTTCTTTTAGGATGGAATCACAGATATTCATTTAGTACAATAAGGTGTCACTGATATGAAAACATAGAAAAGAGATTGCAGGTGATTACTGAGAACCTCTACTAGATATCTCCTTTGCATTATACCAGTACCTGCATTAAAGAAGGTTTGGCCACAGAGTGATGCAGAAATTCTACTCTAAAAAAACACTAACTGTAACCCATCTTCAAAAGCATGCAGAGCAAATTAGTCATCTAAAAGCTCACATTTTGTCACGGGGAGAAGTAAAATGTTACACTGATTTCCCAAGTGTCTAAAAAGTAGATCAAGTAACACTAAAATGAAATTGTCAAACTGGAAAATGATTGTCACTGAGATAACCTTTCTACTTAGGAAATAAATACTGCAGATGATTTCTAGTGCAGTCCAACTCTGATGTGCAATACCCCTTTACAAATTCTCCCGCTTTTTTAAAGATGCTTGCAACCAGCCTATAAAGTGATATTCATTAGGGTCTGGTGAGGATTTGAGATGGCAAGATTTATGGCGAGTGAACCAATGAACAGATGCAGAACATTTCCCTCCTGGCTATCATCTTGATCCTTCCCTATACACTTCATCCTATCTTAAATCAAATTTCTACTGATATAAATCACAAGTTGTAGGAAGACCCCACTCTGAAATGCACGTTGCTTCTCTGCTCCTGTATGCTTCATGTTCATTTGCTCCAAATGGTACAAGAAGTACAAAATATTAGACTACTGTAAGAAAAGCATGATCTCTGTTATACCTAACTCCATTAGGAAAACCTTCTGGAAGGTTCTCCATTTGGACAAATGCAGTACTCTGACATAATCTACACTATCAAACATCAGTTACCTAGTCCCCTCCCGAACGCAGAAAGCACATCCTGTCACAGAGAGAGAGATCTGGGCTGTATGGGAAAGCTTTCAGCCCGGTGAGCTACATGAACTGCTGTAGCCTACAGAGGAGCACAGTGACACATGATTTGCCCTTTATGCTCTGGGTTTTAATGGTTATCTCTGAGATGTAAGCATTTTCTTCACTCTGCTGTACCGCTTAGGACACTTAAAAACTAAGAATATATTTTTCTTCATATTTTATGATATAGTACCAATGCGATGTCCTGGAATTTGACCAGTTGCAAACATGAGTGTCCCACTTGTGGATTTCCATTTCTCTGTGCCCTTCCTGGTACCTGCAATCTGGAAGATATGTTTGGTCCCTGAGCACATGAAAATAGCATTACAGAGTTTCAGAATTAATGACCGTAGCATCTTATCATTAAGAAAATATGGGGGGCCTGACATTCCTAAAATTTTGAGATCTGTACTAAATGGACACTGGGCATCAGAATCTGAAAGTGAACATTATTTTAACATCAAACACAGAATACACTAAAGAGGAAATTCTCCCCTTAAAGGTAGTGTTTCTGCACACTTGACTTCTCACAGGATCTCACATGATAATTAGTGATGTTTCAGGCTATTGAAGCATTTCCTAGTCTCCCATTCTGCCACAAGAGGGAATGACAATCTGAATCACAGGATTAGAGAGAAGACAGAAAAAACCCCAACTCTTCCTTTCAGCCTTCTTCCTTCCACTCCAGAACACATGCTGATCTAGAGACTGCACTGCTTTGTTCTATCTAGTTAAATGTTATTCCAAGAACAAGAAAATACTTCATAGCATCATAGTCCATCTGTAGAGAAATTTTCAATAAGAGTGCTCAGTGAACAAAGACATTTACAGTCTGACCTGTTGCTTTTATACTCTTTGAATTCTTGGCAAGCTACTTAGGAGAAAGGTTTGGTAGTTTGGTTTTGGTTTGTGTTTGGGTTTTGTAGGTTTTTGTTTGTTTGTTTTATATTGCATTTTGTGAAATACTTTCTTACCACTTAAAAGATCACCTTACTGCCAACTTTCAAATGCTATCAGAGAACAATTATATTGGCCCTGATTCTCAACTTTGTGCCCACTTTGCCAAGGCCAAGCACGTCTGAGTGCTTTTTTAACTCTGTTCCACTTCTCTGCAAATCAGGCCGTAGTCACATCAGCCCTCCATACCACTGAACATGACTTGATTCCTAGGTAAAAATCAGGCTTTAGACTTCTGTAACCTAGAAACAGCCAAGAAGGTCATCACAATATACAACAAAGAGAGGAGAGGGAGCAGCATTTTCAGTATCAGATACGTATTTTTGTACTTTGCTACAATTTTCCACCTGTGGTGCTCTTGAGTCAACACTAAAATAAGAGCTGCAAAGAGCCAAGGACCCTCAGTCCCCAAAAATCATCAGATGAAAAAATAGTTTCCTTCTCCCTGTCCTGTGTCAGAAAAACCAAACAGGAGAAGCTGATGAGACAGGGTGGGGGTGAAGCAGTAAGATGCTGAGAAATGGGAGGGTTTAGTAAGGAATGTGGTACACCAGCCAAGTGCAGTGGCACTGGTTCAGAAAATCAATTATAAACATTCCTAAACTCCATCCCTCCTCAGGAAATGACTTAATAAGATCCTTCACTTTAAAAAATAATATATATATATACACTGTGCACTGGGATGTACGTTTCCTGAATCGGGGACCATGTCTGGAGAGAAGATCCATGTGGAATAATGGGGGTCTCACCAGGTCTGTAGAACAAAAAGTTCTTTTGGAAAATAAATTTAAAAAGAATTAGTTAACATTTTTATGTTCCTGGCAAAGGAACATAAGAACTGCGATACAAAGACACCAAAATAGGTTGCCTGTGCAAATGCTTTTCAAACACAGCCTTCAAACAATTGTCAAACACAAACACTCTGGTGTGAGCCCGCACTTTGGCCTGTGCTACCACGCACGTACTGGACAAGGTGGCCCCAAGCCTTTCTCCCTTTATTACACACTCACTCTGAGGCCTGTTTCAATCAGAAAGCAGAAAGGCAATGTATATCTTAATGCTTGAAAGTAGCCCCTGAAATAGCCTGCAAAATCTGCACGAAGAGCACTGCACTGAGAGCCATTTTTGATTGAAGCACAAGGGAAGAACGTCACTAAAGCAGTTTGGAGCCTCTGTAGATCTTTACAGTTTATGCATAGGTAAATTCACTTCATGTGGTACAGCCTGCAACTCCATTAAGCTATATTTTACTGTGACAACATCTGTAAAGGACATGATGGCATCTAGCCATTTTCATAAAATTTCTATTAATAGGAGATTTTGCAACAAAATTCCAAAAAGCTACAAAACAGTCAATGCAATATCATCTGTGGCCCCACTCTGTGTTTTCAAAGGGTGCTAGGATTTTTGACATTCCCTGACATAACAACCTTAGAATCATATAATCATTAAGGTTGGGAAAGAACTTTAAGATCATGAAGCCCAACAGTCAAAGACCATCATTATTTCTACCTGGCCTGGGTATAGGCATAACTAGTCACAAACTTTCACACAGACACTAAACTGGAGTAAAGAGGCATCCAGAAAGAGTTTCCCCTGCACCAAGTATTTGAGAGGAACAGTGGGAAAAGCAAGGGGAAAGACTGAGACACATGGTACCCCACAAACAACAGGTTTCTAGGTAAAGGCTGTATGAGATCTGCAGAGCTGGTTAGGTCCCTGGCCACCTCTAGAGAGGCCCAGTACCAACAAGCCGACTGAGGCAGTCTCCGCAGGCTGTTCTCTCTCTTGCCTTACTTTATTCCTGCTTTCACATAGACACAGTCCCTCTCCTTTACCCAACAAATCTTCTATTACTTCCAGTACAAGTAGAAGCACAGAGAATTAATCATGAAAAATGGCACAACAATGCTGAGATCCGTTATCAGTAAACTCCTAACAAAAATAAGGATGTGAAACATAAGGATGTGAAACAGCGATGAAGGAAATAACACTCAGAGGGACGGGTTTTTAAAGGGTCTAAGGACCTAACTCCCACCAAAAGAAAATGAGAATAAGGAATCCAGGCACTTCTGAAAAACCTCTGACCCTCATTTTCAGCTGTGTAAAGGAAAACATCTTGTAGTAGCAGCTTATTTACAGCGTTGCATCTAAACGTACCGTAACTCAGTGCCCTTTGACAACTGAGGATTTTGGAAAAGGCTGATGCTGCTCCCTCAAATATAAACATTGTTCCTCCTTTTAATATAATGTGTATACAAAACTATCATCAGGACTGAACAGGCAGAGTATACATGAAAGCCATTCAAGAATTTGCAGAGGCTACTGCTCTCTGTGTGGGTGGGGTGGGATATTTAAGCCAAAGAGAATCTGTTTTGGAGTGCACCAAAAGGAGAAGAAAAAAAAAAAAAAAGAAAAACCTGAGAACAAATGCAGTTCAGTGAACAGGCACAAGCAGAAGATTTAGCTAAAAATCCAAAACTCTTGAAAAGAATGTAAAAGTTTCATCAGGCAGGGTGTACTTTCAAGAAATACAGAACAGTAAAACAAAACAAGCAAGAATAAACATACATTTTATAGTGTGCTTTTGCTTTTAACTGTAAAATAGAATTTCCGATCTGTCTTCTGCTCTGACACATTTTGAGAACGAGCAAATAAAAGGAGGAAAACGGAAGTCAAAATGAGAAAGAAGGCTGACTTCAGCCTGCAAACTGAGCACTACAAGAGACGGATGTGGTGTGGGCATGAAATCAAATTGCAGCAGAATGAGACAGGATTTTCTTCTGGATATAAACACTGAAGGAAGAAGGCGGGGGGGAAGAAAAGAAAAAAAAAGACACTTTACAGAAGAGGTAGACAATGACTGAGATGAGTTATTCCTGTACAAGAAATGTAAAAACCCTAGTTGCCTTTTCTATATTTATAAAGTACACAACAGAAAAGCTAACCAGGAAAGTCCCAGTCTTGCATGAGAACATTCACACAGCTCCTATTAGCTGTATGTTTTCCCACACTACAGTCTTCGGGGGAATTAACACATTTCCTATTGAGAAAGATGAAAACAAGACAGTTCATTTATCTGAAGGAGTGTACCCATCCTATCACAGTATCTGAGCAGATCAAAGCCTCCAGACACTACCAGTACTACCACCAAAATGGTTGGACTTGATGATCTTGAAGGTCCTTTCCAACCTAGTGATTCTGTGGAGTATATAGTCAAGTCCGAGTCCACACCTTCCCTGCTTAAACCTGTGTGACATACTGTGCTAAAAAATGTGTGGTAATGCTTAAAAATACCTGGTCCTGCTTGTCACCGTGCTTTTCATCTGTTTTAATGGATTGCATCTTGTTGAACAACTTTCAGCTGAAAGGGATTCCACGGTTTTTTATTTTCCACATACAATTTTTATATATATATATAAAAAAAATGCTTTCAAAAGTGTCTGGATTTTCAAGGAGTCCTAGAAGTGTCAATTTTTAGAATGACATATAGGTTTTGTCAATCACATGAGCACTTCCCAAAACATTACTCTGACTTTAACACTATCTCTGTAAAAATTCATTAAATAAAGTTAATTTTAAATGAAAACCAAAAATGCCCATAGGCTTACCTCCACAAAATGACAAAACCAGGTTCAGTTTATTCAATTAGCAGCATGTTTGAGAGATTAAAGCAGTTATCAGTATTGTAAAATACTCATAATGAACTGTAAGCTGGGAGGTTTGACTACGTTGAATATATCTGGAAGGTACATTCCAACTCCTAGTATTTAAGTATTACCTCAACTAAATAGAAATAGCAATAGTTAATTAACTCCTCCGATCCTTTGAAATCTGCAAACCCAGGGATTAAACCTGTGTAGTGCTAGGCATCTTCTACCCTCAGTGTAGCCAGGATATAGTCCCAGAAGACCATTAGGTAAATTTGAAGTAATCATACATAATTAATGGAAAAATCCTGTGACTTTTGGACAGCAGGTGAGTTTACATAAAGGATCTCATAACACCCCCAGAAGCCAGTTGAGAGATTACAAGTGCCATAATCTGCTTTAACGTTCCTCCTTTAACTCCTGAGTGCTGAAATTCTAGCCAGGGAATGAGATGGAGGTATGTCTTTATGTCTTTTAAATTATCTTTTGATTAAAAGTAAGCAGCTGCATCACCTGAAATAATACAGTGCTCATGCTGGGAAGTCACGACTGTAAACGGCACTTTATTAAACCAGTTAGAAGTTAAAATGCAGAATGCTGCTGGCACAACTTTTAGAGCGGATACTAAAATGTGCATCATGTGGGCACCTTAACTGTGTCATTTTTAAAAAGATTTATTTTTCAATCATTCTATAAACAAGAATAAGTCAAAAACAATTCAGTCTTTCACCCCACTGAGATAAAGTAAATGCAAATGCTGTTTCAAAGTTAATTGTCTCTGAAATACTTAAGTCTGGGAAAATAATTTTGAATGACAGAACTTTTGCAAAAATCCTATACTTTTTCGCTATCCATCATATTCCTTTACATTTGTAGTTCATGAGACATAAAAATATTTTTAATAGGTTAGCACAACTGCATGCAAATGCTAGGAAATGTATTGTTCCTCATATGAAGTCAGATTAATATTTGTCCTTATTCTGTTGCAGAAATAAAATGCAGAGACATGAATACAAGTGAAATGTAAGTGGTATAAATGTGGCTGGTGACAAAAATTAAAGCTTTGATCTACTGCAATTGAAATGGTTTTATCTAGGCTATTTTGGTTATGCTCGTGTGTACTGCAGGAGCTAAATAGCAAAGCATAAACTAATCTGTCACCTTTGAAGCAAATTTTGTAGTACTGTTTGTACTCATTGACCTGGACTGATGTCAAACTGATCCAAAACATGTAGAATATAATAAATGTCTTTCAAATAAACTACTGATAGAAAGGGCAGCTAGGGTGCAGTTTGGCTCCCCAACCCCACTGTGCCACACGCTGCTTTGCCCTGTTCAGCACACTGTACGGGGAGGAGCCCACTCAACTCCCGGGGCACTAAAGGGCCACCGAGGCCCTGCCTGGCACCAGCATGGGCACTGGAAAGGTGAACCTGCCACCTCGGATGTTCAAATAAATGTCCCCCGCGCCCACCAAGCAGCACCTTGTCTGCCAAGTTGTCCTGTCTCAGCAGGCTCGCAGCTGGAAAGCTCTGCCCGGCAGGGGCAAAGGCTGGCAGCAGCTGGCCCACAGAGAGCAATTTGCAGGACTGCAGCTTATACATTTAGTGCTCCAAAACGCAGAAAGCGCCTTGGACTCTTTGTTTGCTTAATGAGAGCAGACAGTGAATGGCAGAGAAAATAAGGATAATTCTGCTGATATCTTTCTCTAAATTCTGTCACCTGCATCGCAATGAGCTGCAGACATTCGTGGCAGCTCTTCCGGACAGCCCTGAGATTGTGCCTGTCTGCTCTGTCTCTGGTGGCAGAGACAGGTTTCTTGCCTTCCTCCTTATGCTAATTAGAAGCATGCATGCTCTGCTGACCAGACTATGATTGAATACAAATTCTGCCTACATCCCTTCTATCAATCCCTGTATGCTCTTTCTCTCTTTTTTTCCTTCTATCCCCAGTCAAAGATGCTTCGGGCAAAATGCAAGAGCATTGTAATAAAATGACATCTCCAAACAGAGAGCTTTTTTTTTTTCCCCAAGGCCCCTGGCTACCTCAGTTTCATTACATGTCTCAGGAGGGGGCATCACTCCCTGACAACTAACATCTGGCCCAAGAGACCTCCTAATTTAAAACAACAAACTAATTATCGTCACCTACTCTTTCCTGTAGCTTTTATCTTTATTTATTTTTTCCTGGAAGAAGTATGTCAGCATATTTTTCATTTGAACTACTAATGCTCTGGGTTTTTTCCCCTTAAGTATGCTTAACTTTGTTCTAAGGGAAGGAAATCCATATTTTATCAATCAGTTTCAATTACCTACTGTGTTTCACACCACGGTGTTGAATTATGAGTTGGAAGACTGTCTTGATTAAAGACCTTACAAACATCTAGATATCAGAGCAACCAATCTTTCTGCCCACAATAACACGTATGGAACACCGTGAACCAACATTATGTTAGATTTTGTGTATTATGATTTCTTTTTGAAGTTGGAACTATTGGTCTCTTTGTTAGAACATTGATATAAGCAATAAGGACCTAGAGGCATTTATTTAAAGAGTGATTTTTTTTATCTTTTTTTCCCCCTCCCAGAGTGTTGTGGAAGATACCAGAGACCAGTTTAATGTCTTTTCTGTTCAGGGGAGAGCTACATGGGCTGTATTCTACTAGAACAAACACTACATTCATGTCTTGGACATGAGAAATTGTAATCACTCTCTTGCCACCAATTTTCCATGCCTGCTTGGTAAGTTATTTACCAAAATTTGCTCTTCAGCTTTCCTACCTTTAAATTCAGGTTCATAGTGCTAAACTTACTCAATGTTCAGTGCTTTTAAAACTGAACAGTTTTAGAAAAACTGAGTATTTTTTATTACTGCTAGTGACAAATTCCATTACTGCACATAACATTCACCAAGATTTACCACATAACAGCCTGAGAAAATTATTTTTTTCCCAGGTTTGGTGGGAAAAAGATCAATGTAACCAAGATGTAACAATAGAAAGTGAAATCATGGCTCATTTTAAATTAATATAAGTTTCTGAATTTATATTCATGGTATCAAGATTTAATTTCTGCCCTAATATAGAGCCACCATCCCACACCAATCCAATTTCTAGAGTGCCATGACACAGCAGGCAGCTTATCTTGTTTGGTTGTTGGGTACATATTGTCTACCAAGGAACTCTCCAAAAGAATTTGGCAGCTTGATAGACTCTTTCCTCACGAATCATCCATCCAACCCACAAAACACCAGATGAACACAGCTTTTGATTGCTCCAAGAAAAATACTTTAACAAAAAAAAAAAGCAAACTTGAAGAAAAAAACCCCAACAAACCCAAAATTGCCTTTAAATGTAAGGATAATCACCACCAAACATGCGTTTTACAAGAACAAAGAGAAATTGTTCTCCATGAAAGTAAAACATTGATATCATCTGACAAAAATGAGCAGCTCAGGAAAAGAACAGGGAGAAGAGAAGAAAACTAAACATTGGGTTTCTAAACCTAGTGGGAAAAGTGAGGTTGAGCCAGCCTTTTCTGCTCCTGACTATTGTCACCAGAACAACCATTGATCCAACTCCACAGCCATGGCTTTGCATAAACTGGCTTGGGGTAAGAGAAAGGGACACCAGCCAGTCACCATCAGTGTTCATTAAGGCTGATTTATTCATTTATTATCACATACCTGAGTTCCTGTCCTTTGATGTAGACCAGAGCTGCTTCTACAAGCAAATGCTTAAAGGGAGACAGAACTAGTAAATACCTAGCCTTAGACTGCTCAGGCTCAATTACGTTTGAAAGAACGTTACAGTCTTCTCAGGAAGCAGTTGTATTTTACTATACACACTAATTCTGCAACACTGAGCAGGCTCCTTTCCACTGTATTTTTATAATTGAGAATATGAGGTTTTCTGTAGGAGGAGGTGATAGTTCTAAAGCTATTTTTCATTTAGATATGTTGTTCTAAATAAAAGTAAATAAATTAAAAAAATCACTTTTGTTTACCTCCATATTTTCACTGAAGGAATGATAACGAAAGATCCATGACTAAACTCTGTCTTTTTTAAAACCACTGAGTTTATTGAAAGTGAGTGAGCTCCTTGTCTTGTGCTTTGCAGGAGAGCAATAAAGGGCTTATTTAAGTTTAAACTGGATGTAGAAGTCTTTAAAATTATTAATATTATTCTTCTTTATGAAGAGCAATTTTATCACCACATTTTTATTCTAATATCAGGAGACATTACCTCCAGTGATTTTACATTCCTCAATTAGGTTGTTTTCAGTTCCCACACACTAATGGCACAGGGGTGAATTACCTACTGCAGCCTGACTTTTATTCAATATTTCTACACGCCTTTAGTAGAACATACTATATAAAGAAGCTCGGGGGGGTGGGGGAGTGGAATTTTGGCAGATCACTCCATCAATCACTCTGGGGCCAGGCTGAGGGGGTGGTTTACAGCAAAATGAGTTTTGGATATGATGGGGGAGATAAAGAATGTTATTTTAGGCTCAGGAACTTGAGCTAGGGAGAATTCAACAGGAATCAGGGGTTGACCACATGGAAGCCAGATGACAGTAATTTAGCCAAGGCTTTCAGACTCCCCGTGGCTTCCATTTAGTACCACTGGATGGAATACTGGTTAATGTCAGATAACACAAGGGCTGGCAATGCTTCCACATTCACTATCTCCCCACCTTTTACGCTCATTGTAGAGATTGGATTTTAGCATGGGTAAACCTAAGAGTTAATGTGGCCTTATTGTTATTTATTGTAACATGGTAGCAAGGAACTTCGTGGTCCAAAGCACCTATAGGGACTTAGCAAGTCTCTGCCCCAACCTACAGTTTAAGTATCTTCTTCTTCTATTACCTAATTATGTAGTGACAAGGGCATAACACTCCCTTATCATCCTTACAACTTCATGTAGACCTTGGATCCCAGGGAAAGGAGCTCTATGCTCCTGCCAGGGAATGATCCAGCACACTAGTGCACACTGAAAATTCCGATTCTGCTGGATCTCATTTCTATGTACCCCAGGGACCATTTAGGTCAAGCGAACCAGATTTCCCTCATGTATATTTGAAGCCTAAGTTGAACTGAAAGGGAAAATGAGAAAAGACACAATGCAGTTGTTTACTGAATATGTTCAAGTGCAGGAAGTTACTTTATCATGTCCTAGATGGTGACATTGAATTCCCCTGAGCACCCACCACATGTTTGCCTTGCCTTTGGTCTATGTGATTTGGATATAAGCTAGTTGTCATTTGTAACACACTCAGTTGTCTGGCACACACCAGAATGATCTTTGAATTTTTTTTTTTTCTCTCATGGGGTTTGCTTTTGGCTCCAAAGAGCACGACCTTGATGCCATTCCAACAAACCAATTTAAAATACTTTAATTGCAAGAGTACAACTGAGCATCTACTGCCACTTCTTTTAGAAGGAGAATTGTAACACAGCTATTTCAAACAGCTCTGAGCTTTGAAATACACTGAGATTCATGTTGCTCGTTTTATGCATGTAGTTTAAATATTAAGGGGGACAGACAACAGGAATAATATTTAAAAGAAATAAAATCAGAAAATCTATCTAATCAGAGCATTTGCACTCAAAACTAAAAGATGCCACTAAGAAAATTCAGTAGAGTCTGGGTTGCTGCTTATTTTTACGTGAAAGGTGCACAGATACTGGAGTTATGAGAAGTCCTATGATGCAGAGACAAAGGCAGAAATAACTGCTGAATATTCAAAGAATCCCATTTAACTTTTTCTTGTGATTTCCTGGGGTCAGATTCTGCAAGGTGCTTAGCAACCACTCTTTTGGATGATACGTACTCCCCATTTTCAAGCCTTATTTAATACTTCTGAGTAGAAAACATAACACACATAAATTAATTATTTAATGAACATGGTTATTGGTAAATATAGCATGAAAGCTTCATTAAGTGGCACCCTTATTTTTGCATATGTTTTAAAAGGAGTTGGGAAACACTAGTTGACATTTGAGAATAGTGTTACTTCCAGATTTATGTAGACTAGGCCACGGGGAAATGAAAAGAGGAGGCAACAGCAAGAAAATGAGAAAAGAGAAAATCCACAACATGGAAATCTTCATCACTTCCTACAGGTCTTCAATTCATACACTTTCAGTTCACTACTACACGTTATACGAATCTACACAATTCATGTCACATAGTATCTGGGGTTTTTTTGTCAGTATATTCTAAAAGAAGTTAGTTGAGAATCACATTGAGAAAGAGAAACAGCAAATTAAGATATTAATTATTAAGGTTATAACGCTTCTCTCTATGGGTTTAGGATGTTTTCCACAAATATTTAGAGAGACCCACAACAGGACTGCATTTGATCAGTGAATGCTAGGGCAATACTACAGCATAAGGATGCTAACAACCTCAAGGGGGCACAGAGATGACAGAAGGACAGAGTGAAATTATGATCCAAGAATGAAGACCTGTTGTGGTGGCCTCCCTGTAGACAGGGTAGTCAGGGGACATTTGCAAGAAACAAATTTCTAACTAACCATCTTGGCTAACATCTCAACCATTCATGCCTTGCCTATTCAAAATTACCAGCATTGCATTTTCTCTCACAACCCCTTATTCACATGAGCAAACTTCCATCTCAGGACTAATCCTGCTGCTCTGAAGAAGTACTCGCCTAGCACAAATCTTTGCATGGTAGGATCCTAAGTTGCAGAGGAATTGTCTCCACCATTTTAAACACAGGCTCCTCTGCACTCACTTTACGGGACTCTGCCCTTTTGGGAGGAAAGCACCTCATCCCATTAAAACCATCAGACTGATTTGTGGTAAGCATCCCATAGCATGTTTAAACAATCTCCCCTCATTCTCTAACGAGCCTCTAAAAATAACCTTTTCAGATTGACACGTGGGGAAATTGTTTTGAACTGTAGCTGATGTGGAAAAGTCAGTGTTTGAAGTTGTGTCATTCAAGAGCTTATGGCTATTTAGGTATTAGTTTTTATTAGCATAAAGGTACCTTAAAGTGAAAGGGGGGAAGATGTTTGAAAAATAAGCTGTTAGGTCCTATGGATTCAGAACAGCCTGAAAAAGTGGGTTATTTAAATGTCTGTTTTGAAATTTTTCATCTTAAGAAATTTTTATATTACTTTTGATTTCTGCTTGTTTGAGTATATAATGTTTGTCATCATCACAAATTATGATTAGAAGCGGACAGTGGCAGGAGACTGTACATATAATCTGAAAACCCCTGGCACAGTAGACCTAAGCTCCTGTGAACTGTGCTGGTTTGTCTTTTCTTTACTTTCCTTCCCCCTCCCCACCTTTTTCTCCCTCCTTGAAATTCTAATATTTGGAATGCATGATATTTACTTCAGACCTGGCCAAAAATCGAGAGACATACTCCCTCCCACCCCCACCCCCTTTGCTACGGTGAGAGAATCAATGGAAAATAGGGTTATTCACTCCATTCCCTACCCTCTCTTCCAAATATCAAATTACAGCACTATCCTTATCTTTGGACTTGATATACCCCCTTTCACAACAGATCATTCAGCACAACATATTTCCTGAATATTTTTGAGCTGCTATTGAATTTTACATCCCTGATTGTCAACTTGTGCCCAACTGCCTCCCACCTTTGCTAAATCTCTAGCTATACTTTTTTTGTTTTCTCCCATTTTGCCCTTTTAAATATAACACCTTTATGCAACTCCCTCCTTTGCAGTAGACCCTTTTGGTAGGAGGTGATTACCCTGAGAGATCACTGTTATGCTATTTGGTGTTTCTCCATTTACTGGCATTCTGCTCCCTGCCCTTGAATCACCATCTTATGTGGTACCATTTGCTTTTTCAAAGCAGCTGTGAACTCTCTGGTGTTGGGACTACCAGGACATTACAAAACACTTGATGCCATCAAGTCCTGGCCCAAAATCTTTATTCAACTTCACCAAAAAAAAGGTTTATGACTGGCCAAGTTACAGTTTCAAGGTCATTCCTAAACCAATTTTTGATTATGGAAAATTGTCCACTACATGAGGTTTTTAGGAATGTTAAGGTATATTTGTAATCAAAAAACCACCCCAATAAAATAGGTGACAACACAAAAAAAAGTATTTTTAGTGCAAAATTCCTTCAATTTCCCACTGACTTAAAATGATATAAACACCTTTTTAGTCACCAAAGTAATGAAAAGGCTATATTTCAGGTAGAAACAAGGCCAACAAAATGGTAACTTGTCAAACATGCAATTCACCCTATCTGGTTGAAAATCACTCTCTAGAACACTAAAAATGAACTGATGGCAGAATCAGGATCATACCTTTCTCTAATGAAGACAGACATAGAACCAATTAGAAGCTAAAATGAAAAAAAGCCTATGATTACTATAAATCAGTGTGGGTTCACCCAAGTCCCACATTCATCCATTCCCATATGTTTTTAGAGATAAAGTTTCTGCAAAGCACAATGCCCACAGCCTTTTGTTGCTGAGTTATAGCTGCAAATAGGAAGCCAAATGCCGAGTTTCTCCCTTGCTCTTTACAACAGCAAATTGCAATTTGCAAAAGGTTTTTGATAACATTTGGTGTTAATTGGACTTAAAAATGTTAATCTCCCAAATCACTGTGATCTTAAAGACACATGTAAATTATCTCAGCATGTAAGAGAGCAAAAGCTCAGATTGCATTGAACTTCTCAGGATATAGGTTCTTTCAACGTACAGCTATAAGATATCAGGATGATTTACTGTTCTTGATCTTTCTGTGTGAAAATTAACAAAGCAAGCAGACACTATATTTCACATACATAGATAATACAGTTCTGAATGTTGAAAACATAAAAATACATATTTTTCTAACTAAAACTATAGCAAATAAATTTTTGCTTTCAGAGAATGATCTCCTTCCTTCACTTATCCACAAAAGAGTGGACACTTCCTGGTATAGAAGCTGCACTCCATCATGATACAGTAGCCACGTAAGAACTGTATAGACTTAACCAGTAATCCACCAATGACACATGAGAAAGCATCAGCGTCATAAGTATTTTGGGTCGATATTCCCAAGAGTAAATGAGAATTACAATGGTTCATTACATGGACTCTCCCCTGTTAGGATCTAACCAAGACTACCTACAACCCAATTAGTACAGTTTCATTGCAGAGATATAACAGGGTTTGTTTAACTGTTGCCCATTATAATAGTTATGAAAATGAGATCAAGGTTTTTTTCTTTTGCTTGAAAGAGCAGCACACTCTCCATTTTTTGCTAGTGTCCCTGCACGGGCTTCCACTCAAGCAGAACTTTGTCTGTTTTACCTATTGCTCTCAGTCTGTCCAGTTTCGTTTCACTAACTCTTAATCAACTTCCTCATTAAACATAACACATGCACCATCATTTAGGACATCCACATGTTTTTCCATAGTTTTCTACACATTTTCACTTGCTATTTCACAACTGTGCTCAAATGTCAACATTTTCCTGTACTTCAGCACAACCTTTCTTACGTTAGCTTCTTACTACAGTTTCTAAATTCCACCTCTTCCTGTTTTGAAGTCAGCCTCCAAAAAGCACATATTTCCAACAGACACTACTGCCTCTAAAGCTGCATATGCTAGAGAAACAACTCAAACAAAAACCCCAAACAAACCCAACCACCCCAAAAAAAGTCTATACTAAAAAATGGGTTGGCTTGGCATCAACACAAGATGACCCCAAACTGTAGCCTCCCCCATCTATCCATAGAAACTACTGTTTATTCTCACCCCTCACAGATCTGCCTGAACACAGATCTTGACTTTACCATGCTTATTGACACTGAATATTGACACTTCACTTTCTATATAGCCCTCTTAATTTCTGCATGGCATGACTCAGGTTGTAGAACTGGTCCTTTACTTTTAATCTTTGTGGGAAAGGCTCACAAGCTCTGATCATCTTTACACTGCTATGTTCACTTAGAGTAGTAGGATATAGTAGTAGGATAGAAGTAATAATGACTTCAGTTTTCCAGAGCTAGTAAAAAAATATGTTAAAGTTTCAAAAGTAGAATCACGTAAACTGCAGAAATTTAGAAATAACATACAATTGATTCTAGCAAGAAATCTTTCTTAAATTTTATTTTATAAGAGGATAATATCTGAAAACATCATTAAGGTTTCTGCAGATTTCCAATTTAGATGTATTAGTGCAAAGCTTGGCAGATAAGCAAGGCTAAAAATCCTTTGAGATTCTGAATATCAGAACTAGCTACAGTTTTCATAATGGAAAAACTAAAAATATATTTTATGTTACAGATATATTTCAGATTAAATATATTTAACTATATTTTTAAATATTATAAGTTAAACTCACTTTTTAATAGAAAAAGTGAAACAAAAGCTACTTCTTCAAGTGCTATTGGGTTATTCACATTTTCTTGTGAAACTATCACATATCTGCCCCCTTTAATCAGATTATGTTCCTTCTTTTGAGGGATTGAGAGGTAAGGACTGCTCTTCCACACTATTATGGTGTCATAGCAATGTGACTAAGCATTTGCAGGTATAAAACATAAAAGGTTCAAAGTCATGTTTAATTTAGTTGCAGAAATAAACCAGCTGTACCTAGAAGTCTGATAAAGTCCAAAAACAGGGCAAATTGCTCAGTGGTTGGCTCATCATGTTCAGTATGAGTGCCTTGGTACTTACACACTTATACAGTTCTGCTAACTTGTTAAGAAAGATGATCAAGTATGGAGGCTCCAGAGGAGAGGCACTAGAACGGCTAAAAGGCAAGTTAGTGTAAAAGACCCAGGAGCACAAACTATAAAGGAAAGACTAAAACCTGATCTAGTCAGAGGCTATAAAAGCACATACACATGAAAAATCAGAGAACTGCTAATAGATAGTTCTTCTAGCAAGTATATATAACAAGAAAATTTCAAATTAAAATTAAGAAATACACATTACTTACCACAGATATGTAGTTAGCCACTGGAAAAATTCACCAGGAGACACAGTGGGTCACTAGGGGGAAAAAAAAAAATCAAAACCACTATGCGTCAAATTGTGACCTCTAGCTCAAATTCAGGACTTTGGCCATATACAAAGCTCTAATAGTCCAGATGCCTTTTGTGGTCTTACAGTTTCTTCAACCTACATAGTACACAGACAGACTGGGATGAAGGAGAGACCTGTTTATTTACTTTCTCATCTTATACCAGGTTGTTAAATTAAATTTAGATTAACTAAAAATATTTTTATTACAAAGAAGATTATCTCAGTGTTACTTCAGGAATTTGATAAAAACAAGACCACAATATCAATCAGATTACTGGATTCAACACACATTATTAATTTTTACATAATCAACTACAATTCAGATATATTGATACTAGGACACTGTAAAATCCATATGAAAACAGTACTACAAAATTATGCAAATCATATGATACCATCTGTAGCAGAGGGTGAAGTAAAAAAAATAAATACAAAAAGACTTCACTTAAATGTGTCGACCAGACTGCATATGGGACACATGAAAAATTAAGCATATGCTGCACAGGCAGAGATATTTTTGTGACTTTAGCCATTATAAGAAATAGTTGAAGAAAATAAAACTGGTGTTTTTAAGACATTGGTATCAAAGACAACATACCCACATGCAGAAAATAAAGGAACAGGCTGCTTACTAATAAAAGCTTAATTTTATCCACCGAGAAAAAACCTAACAGCTATTAAAATGATGCAGTTCTTCAAATATCCCATAGGGCATACTCAGATTTAATGTGGATACCTGACCTAATACACTGTACAACTATGCCAGGTTTAAATAAAGTTGCTTTCTCTCTTCATAAGATGCTGTATTGGAAGAGCTAACTGAAGGAGCCTTGCAAACAAATTAAGGGCTTCTGAGGACATTCTGGTCACCAGAAAAGAAAAGCACTGTTGATTTGTCACATCATAACAGACTCACTCTGTGTGCGCACTAACACGTATCATGAAGGTCCACTACCTATTACATTCTAATAAGACAAAAACCTGTTATGAAAATACTAGGTTTTATCTTATCGTGACAAAGTATGGCCTAAAGGATTAATCAACGTTTTCATCTACTTGTGAAGCCGGCTCCTGTGGGGCAGTACTGCATGCACAATGTAAACATTCAACCACAATTAGCTGTTTGAGGTACCAAATTCTGAACTAAAAAAGCAAAGACATGAAAACGATTCACAGGTTTTTACCATGGCAAAGTACTGCAGCAGGCTTTAGAAAAAAAAAGTCCCAGATTTCCAGAAGCATGTTCAACCATTACTTGTATAAACAATTATTCCAGTTGTGTGGGTCCACTTAATGTAAATGTACCTTCAAGAAGCCAGCTAAATATGTAATTGGTCTTCTGTACATACAATTACTGTGATGTGTACATTGAAGAGGCTCTCTAAAATACAGATAGTTAATAGAAATTATAGGAACAAATATTGTGCACCAGGGTTTAAAAACAAGAATCCCATTTTAGAAATCCAAAGGCCAATATGACTGTTCAGATACAAAGCAGGTTTATAACCATGATACTCAACATTAAAAATGGAACTCCCAGTACTATTTACAATAAAGCAATAAAACAACCTCATACTCTTTCAATATTTCTTGTTTTCATTTGTATTCTGTTCATTTGTGCAGCCCCATTTCATGTTGGCTTTTTTTCCATGCACATAGCCATGCTTATATCTTCAAGGATTTGTTTATAATAACCTTTAAATCCTTTCCTTGTCATAGCTGTCCCGTTGTATATACACTTTCTACTTTGGTTCATTGCCTACACATCGATTATTTCGCATTTGTCTACATTAAATGCTGAACAGTATTTTCCACTTAGTAGTCCAGCCATTTAAAAATAGCCAAATCCATCTGAATAAAATTTGGTTGCTTTCCTCTTAGTCATTAGTTACACATTTAATTTTGACAGCGTTAGCAAAACATCAAAGTCAGTCACAGAGAATTTGGTATTCGTCAGAGAAGTGATCACAAAACCTACCTCCTGTTTGAATACTATCATTTTCAGTAGCAACATTCACAAAATGATAATGCCAAAACTGCTGACTGAGTTCTCGATGCTGACTTTAAAAGACATCTTGCATCTTGTAAGAAGTGAGACTAAGAGGTACTAATATGAAGTAACAGTACAAGATTGCAGATCAGCTACTCTGCAATAACTCTGCATGCGGCTCTCATCCTAATGTACTTCAACGCAAATGGGAGCTAGCTTCCCCCCTTTCATTCTTTAAATGACATGGGGAACTGGATTGTTTTCAATATTTGACTCTATCTGCAATAATTAAAATACTACTAATCTCACAGTTCCAGCAATAGGGACATAAAATAACAACATGCCAAAAACCCTGTTGGTCTCTGGTACACTATCTCCGAGAATGCCGGGGCATACTGGATTGACTGGGGCATGGATAAAACCTGGGCTAATCTGTATACCACTTCGCATGTGAACCGGATAATACTGAAATGCTGTGTCTGTGATGTCTGAGCACGATACTAAGGTCCAACTGCCTTTTGACTTCCCATGGCTTTAATTTGCCGGTTGAAAACAGTCTTTCTAATCTTCCTGGGCTTTTCTTAATCCTGAAAGTGATGTGAATAAAGCCTGGTCAGCTGTGTGTATTTTTTAAAGTAATTGTTGCTATATGTAAGCTGCAACACCTTTTTAAACCAATGAGGTAGTTAGCTTGGGTATAACACATTAACTATAATTTAAAGACCAATCTAAACATCTCCCATCTATTTTCTCCCAGACTTTCAGTATCAACTGGCTGAATTTCACCTTTCACTGGTAAAGTCACTGGCCACGGTATTTTTATAGTCTTCCTTCTCTAGTCCCACTTTCATCAACATTAAAGGCAAAGGGAGGGACTATGAGAGAAATGAATTGAAGCCATCATAAGATGCTCTGAACAATCTGAATTTCTGTGGTGGGCCCTGTTATTTGCTGCAGATACAAGGCAATTTTTAGGAAACAAACATCCTCTAAGTGTTCTACCCTCAGGTTTTCCAGAATACCAGCCCCCATTTGCAACCTTCCTAGTTACTGAGCAAAAACACCCACTTTGCAGACAGAATGTCCACAAACATAATGCTTCATCCAGTGGTATAATCAAAATTCCAAGTTCCTTGTATCCATTCCCAGTGCTACTTCAACATTAACCTGAATGTTGCCAAACTTATGATAGCCTTTTCAGTGCTCTTCCTTTCTATTTTGTCTCTGTACTATTAACAACTATCTCTTCCACCTCAGCTGAGTAACTAGAATTCAGGCAGTTCACTGAGGCAGTTTTACATCCCATTCTTTATCTGTTTGAAAGGCAAGAGCAAACAAAGGCAGCTGTGCTTTTATCAGTCTTGAGAGAACTGATTTTTCTCTTTAATAAAGACAAGAATATGTGTGAAAAAAATCACAAAGTTAATATAAAAATTATAATTCTAACAGATTAAAAATTTAATTTGTAAATATTGCCTTTGGACTGGTACCTTCTGTATGAGGCATAACCCAGCACAATTTACAGTGATGGTTACAGTAAAACTTTGGACACTGAGAGTCAAATTGCTGCTGAAAGCATCACCTTTTCATAGTAGCACTGCTACTACAGGAATTAATTTTGTGCGGTCTGTGTCATCTAACATATTTCTAACGCAGACCTGAGATTTTTGGGGACTGAGTCAACAGATTAAAGAAGCTTAGGAAAAAAACCAAACCACTACTACAAAAAAAGAGGCTTAAAAACATTTTAAAACCCCAAACTTTTAGAGGCATCAGTTCTCTGTCCTCTATAATAATTTCTTAATTTTCTTCTCTTGTCCACCCTACTTCTTTTAAAAATATTCGAATCAAATGCCCATCTTTAAGAACTGCGAATTCTAGGTAATATGATCATTACAAAGTAATGCATTTGCCTTGGACATAGTAAAAGTGAAAAAAATACAATGAAATTTAGGAATTGCTCATCTTGGAAGACTGACAATCACGACACTTGTACCCAGAAGCACTAAACTATTACAAATTTGGTCACAGTGACAGAAATATAAAAAAAATAGAAAATAGATAAAGTGAGAGAAAGAAAAGCAATGAGACAATGCAAGTGGATCTGGAATTTATCATTTGCCTTCCACTGTTTCGTTTCAGGATCTTGGCTACTGTTACACCATGCAGTATGCCCCAGCTCCCTCCATTTATAAAAAACAATAAATAATTCTATACCATTTCCATTCTTGCTTCAGCTTTCTGAACATTCTCCACAGCCGCTTCAGCTCTCAGAAAACTTTAACCAGCAATCCAGTATCATCCATAACAGTTAGGTACTTCACAGTGGGATTATGGGCTGACCACTCATTTGGAGCTTTACCACCCTATATGCACTGTCATACTGAATGGATGAATGAGGTTCAATGTCTGACAACACAAAAGGAAAAGCTGACTAAATTCCACTCTGCTAGTGTAGAGCATTCTTTCCAATGCAAGAATCATATGTATTTTTATTTATGTTGCCAGACAGAATGTTTAACTGGGAACAGAGGTAGGAGGAAGGAATATTTTGCCAGTGACAGGGGAAAATAGCAATTTATATTTTATAGCTGATGAATATTCAACCCTAGGGGTTATATGACAGTTGGGTGAATTTTCTTTTAGGAAAAGTAAAATTGAAAGACAATTCTGCAATTGAAAATATATTCCCACTGTGAATTACACTCACCTTGTAATACTCAAGAAAGCATTTCCTTTTTTCAATTAATCTGACCTTTATAAAGAGCTAACACAGAAGAAACACTCTCACAGAACCAAGTACGTGGAGTCAGAGTGAGAAGCATTATAGATCTGTACAGAGTGCACTATACAAACTGATGTTTAAAAGATATTACTGTATTCACTGTGGAACTGTTACCTATTTACAAGGGTGTACACAGTTCTTGACCAAAGTGTTCACCAGAATCTTTGTGCCCGAAAGCAAATTAAATGCCTTCAAATGCCAAGAAGTGCTGAGGAAGGCCTCCCTGGGTAGAATGCTCCTCAAAGTAATATTTTTCTAGGCAGGACACACTTAAGCCCCAGCACCAATTTTTTTTCTTTCCACCAGTAGGGATCCGAATTATCAAAAAGTCTGCCCAAGAGCAAAGCCTGCTGTCACTCACACAATGGAACCCTGGCTGGGGAACCAGACTTCAAACTGTTTGCAAAAAAGGCATGTTCATTCAAAAACCTACCTGTGGCTGCATAGACTAGAAAGTCAATAGTGGGGTTTTTTTCATTCCCTCCTAATAACAATCAAGAGTGAAAAAGGTAAGGGCTAAGTCTGAAGGCCGATCGCTTTCACTAGCTAGAACCACGCTCTCAACAGAATTTGAGGGTACTGGGTTGAGAGGTGTGAAAATTAAAGGAAGCCCCAGAGACAGAACAAAGGAAGGATTACTGAGGATTATTGGACCATCATGAACTCAGAATTGCCTCAAGCTAAAATACAGCCTACAGTGTGTTCTGAGAGCACGCTGATTGCTCCGAGACTAGAGGGACCAGTCCTGAGAAACAGAAAGAGTCTAGATACTGATTTTGCTGTAAATGACACAACCTTGTGCTAAATCTTGGTTATTTTTCACTTAGCTATTTTCAAGTAAATCATATCTTCCCTCTCCCCCAGCATCACCACAATGCATTTTTCTCTAGTCTGCTGATGTGCAACACCACAGACATCTACCTCAGCCATCAAAATGTTCTCCTATTCGAAAACCATATATTATTCCAAAAATGCCATGAAGTCCTAAGTGCGAATTTCACATAACCCCACTTGTATTACACTGGCAAAGACAAAAAGGTTGAAATTTAATTAGGCTGCTTTGCTTTAGGGCTGTTTTCTTAAAAAGAAGGCATATATTTCAGTTTCAGTCATTCTTTTCTCTTTTAGGAATATCAGCATTAGTACTAACCATTTTGGAAAATTATGAGAACACAAAATCTACTCACATTCATTGAGGGTGCATACTGCGAAGTAACAGATTTTCCTTCCTCTTATAGGCTGAAATTATTAATCTGAAGGCCAATCTTAAGAAGTGAAATTGGAAAATGAGAAATTCAGATTTTTTATTTTTCTTCATTAATTTCTTGACTGCAACCTGTGCAACTGATTGCAAAAAAGAGAATGCCTAATAGAGGAGCAGAGATGTATTGGAATCAGGTGTCTGCATCTGTAAGAAAGCTATTAAGCAACAGGTCATGCTGCATGCTTTTTGTGAGTTTATTGCTTTCCATTCAATCTTACATTAAATTTACTTTACCATAAATTGAGACTACAGAATTCTGCAGGATCGATCCCTAACAGCAAATGTATAAAAGCATTTGCAAATGCTGTCAGCACCATAGTTGCCAAGTCTTTTTGGCTAGAAAGCCCAAATTGACTCATAAGTACTGCTATTTCCAGCCAAAAATAAGTGTGTATTGCCTTACATTTTCCTTTCCATATTTCTCATAGACATTTACATTTATATCAACACATAATGAGTAGAGGAAACACAAAGACATTTGAACAGAATTTTCTTTAGCTTGTCAAAAATGCCTTTTTCTCCCTTTTTCCTCACATTAACATTAATTGGAGCTGGGCAGAAATCCTCCCGTTAATAGCAATAAAAGTAGCAGTAGTACACTAGATTTAATTAGCATCTAAACTAAAGATCCTACACCCTGCAAACAATTTTCATCCAGGAAACATTTCATCTGACAACCAAAGGCAGCCAGTTCTGATGCGGCATAGAGCATCTTTTCCAGGTGAACAAGAATAAAGGGCAGAGGAGACAAATTCAACCAGAGGAGCAAGGATCAGGTAAGTAGGTCATACTAAGACTAACTAGGACAGCGGGGCAAATATTGCCCTCCTTATGAAAGCAAGCTTCCCTATGAATAAAATCAAAACATTCAAAGATAATTGAAATCACGTTTTCTCCATAGATTCATAAGTCTGAAATGTAGAGCTGCATAGACACATTTGATCCTGGTAACATCATAATAAATCAAAAGACTAGTAACTTGAAAGTCTTTTCTGCATTTTAGAATAACCCAAAGACTTATTCACAGCATTTGTTTTTTTTCTGGCCTCCTTTATTTTTCTGTCTTGTAGAATGCGTGTTGTCATCTATATTTAACAGCAAACGCAAAATACAGACGGTCTTACAGATCAGAAAGGCTAAAGTTTCTTTTTGTACGTCTGTTCCCTCCAGCTCACTCCAATATCTCCACCCCTGCCCTGGCTCTTGTTTTTCTCATCTCCATGCTGTTTCATTTATCTTCCTTTCCTCAGTCCCTGCAGTTCCCTGTTGTTCCTCTTTCTCATCTTTCAGCTCCACCTTGTCTCATTCCAGCTCTTCTGTTCTGATCTCCTATTTTCAAAAATACCAGACAAGAAGATACTAAAAAATCAAAAGCTCTTGGTGAAGCTGCAGTTCTCTAAAGCACCTAACTGAACATTGTGCTACTTCTAAGATTTTTTGGGGACAAATCCATGCAGCTCTCCTTTTTCTTCTAATGTGAAGATTTTTTAATCTAAAAATTGTCCAAGTTACAAAGCATTATCACTCTTTTTTAAAGAGCATGGACATTTGTAGCTCTGCTGACGGAAGAAGATTCGCTAATTCAAAATAATACAACTTTATCCATGATTCATAACCTTTCCAAGTTAAGTTATGCTCCTTAGTCCCATACTTTTTTTTTTTTAAAGTATGTTATGGAACTACAGAGCTAATTTTGACTCTGGGTCAAAACTGAACAGGCTGATTTTCCCAGGTCACAGTTCAAGACAGATCTTGGGCAAATAATTCTTTTAACCATGGTTCTGCTTCATTTATGCTCTTGGTTTGACTTAGCCTCCCATTCTAGTTCTTGATGAATGATCTCAGAATCACCTCTTTGGCTATTGGTAAGAAAAGAGGACAAAGTATCCCATCATAAAGGATTTCACATGGATTTAGCGCTCAGTTATCTATAACAACTATGAGCACATTTGCATGCCTGGTTTTGAAATGGCACGTATAAATTAAGAGAATCGGCCATTTCCATGCCCAACTTGTGTATGCAGTCATGGTAACTGGACAGCTAACTTGCTTGAAAAACCTGGTTTAGCTTATACTTCAACTAAAAGCACATCTGAGTATAAAGTTTCAATGGTTCTTTTTTGATGGGGTTTAAAGTTATTTTAAGTGGTTTCATCCCAGGATACATAAACAATTTTGTTCATTGTCACTGATTTGCATCACACAAGTATTAACCTCCATAGCCATGCTAAATCACTGTGATTTAAGAAGGACTTTATTTCCTATTAATTTTTGAGTACCCCAAATAATAGACCTTGAGGTGGTCAAAGTAGTGCAAAAGAACAGATAACTGAAGTTATGCTTAAAAAACACAAAATATCCACAAATGTGGAAGAAAAATCCTAATAGCCCGCCCCAAGCTTTTTAGAGAGCATAAGTATATCATATGGTATACCATACTGTATATCACATATATAATAATTTTTAAAGGTACTAATTAGAAATAAACAACAAAACACAATTTCAGAATATTTTTAAATGGACATTGAAAGTTTCTTAGATACACTGTACAGAATAAGGTTTTGGACTGTTTTTTCCTCACCATCCTGAGGAAAGAATGCTTTTTCCCAGGAGGGGTTGTAGGGAAGAAGTGTGTTAAAGAACATCTACAGCTGTAGAGTTGGCATTATATACTGCAGCTCTGTGTGTACTGTCAGTTTGCTATGACAACTGATACCTTGGATGAAGATGAACTGTGTTTCCTCACTGACATTGTCAGACAGCAAGGACTTGAGTTTGCACAGACTTCTGCCACTATTTGAGACTGATAAGATTAAAACTGTTGTGCTTTTGTTTTGATGGGAGCTGCCGTACAAGTGCACTGCATTGTCTCCAGAGCAGGGCTGTGCATTCCTGGGTACAATGGGGGAGGAGAGGAAGATGCATTGTGAAGCAGAGACAGTGTTTTCTAAAACTGAACTCAGAAGCATTGAAGAGCTGAGGATATTATGAATGCAATAATTTTTAATGCATGGCATTAGAATTGTGTACTGTCCAGTAACATTTCAAAGTAGCCACATGAATGGGATAACCAGATAAAGAAAAGCACAGGTAATACCAAATATATGTAAATTGTCACATATATTAGCTTAAAAGAACACAGCGTGAGAACATTTGAATGTAACAAGAAAAGAAAGGTCCTGTCGACTGCACAGAGCAGATATCCTCCAGCCAGTGCCAGCCTCAGCCAGGAGAGTCAAATACCACATAGGAATGTGGTTACCCTGTTTCTGGACATCCTGCAGGACCAGCTGGTTGCCTTTGCATCGTGCAGCCCATTAATCCACAGTCTTGATACCTGGGTGTTGACAATGCATATATATCATTATGGCATATTGTATCTTACCAAAAGCACAGCAAGCAGACATAGAAAAGAAAGCACTACTACTGCCTAAACTCTGGTTAATCTTTCACTAACAGTTGCACTTGTCTGTTCTCAAAGAATCAGATCCACAAGTTCACGAAATGACTAGAAGTCCAGAGAAGTCAATAAGTCTTTGAATTAATGCATGATTATATAAACTATGAAATGCAGAGCAAACTTCTTTGGACTGGTAGGATTGGGTTGATTCTTGTTGCTTCAATGTTCCTCATTCTTTTAGCTATACTGTATGATCTTTCCCTTATTTATCGTTCTCAAAATGGAAAGAAATACAGGACTGGAGGGGATTTCCTGAGTAATCAACTGTAATCTCCTGCCACCCATGGAAACAGTAACAAAGAAACCTTTTTATTCCCATTTAGCTCTTCAGGATAGGGATTGGCCCTTCTTTTTAAGGAATACTCTGCAACTCAAAAATACCCAGGAATGCCAAAAAAGCCAGAGATAATTAAAAAGGAAAAGGATAAATAATACAGATAGTCCAGGCTGCCCATTCCAAACACGTTATGACCTATGTCACTTGCTTATAGCTTACTTCAAATCTCTTCTCTACCTTTGTGGCTAATGGCCTGGAATAAAAAATTCTCACATTCAGGCATAGAGACAACAAGCAATCCCATTGGGAAAATTAGTAGTCACCTCTGTAGCTTCTCCTCTCGACTTCCCTGTGTCAGTTCCATAGGTTTTCCAGGTTTCTCTGTTGTGGCAAGTGAATTCGCTTGCAGCTGCCTAAGGAACAGCTGCTGTGGTCCAGTCCAGCATCATGGTAGCTCCTCCCAAGTGAAGAACTATCAGAAGGGCAGTGCTATATGTCAGCTTTGGCTGATCTGGAAAAATGACCCATCCTGATGAACAATACAGAAGCCTGTCTGAAGCTTCCTTTGGCACTTATTGAATGAAAAAATGCTAATTAGATAAGAAGCATTATTGCAGACCTCAGAGTCACTAAAACCTGGGCATTTGTAACAGCCTGCTTAACCGCCATCTCTCTCTAGAAGCCTATGCAAAGAAAGGATAAAAACTTACTACTGTTATCAATATTAGAAATAGTGCTGCTTGTTCAGGTGGTTGTAGATGACATGTATGGTTTTGTTCCTACATGTCTTAGGTTCTTCTGCTAATGATCTATGACAGGGGTTTTTATGTAGGTGTGAAACTACATACTATGACAGGAGATGTTCTAGATATGACTTCCCCAACTAAGGGCCATTACAGTGTCAGTAACGTTTCTCTGTATAGGTTACAAAAATCTTTTTTTCTGGTTATTTATTTATTAGCTCCCAATACTGCATCAGTGCCTAAGAAAACCAAATCTACACTGAATCTATATGGATAGATTTTTTGCTTGACAAATGGTCTGCAGTTGTTAGAAAAACACGTTGATTTTTAAAGAATTGAGTAATTGGCTCTGGCAAGCTGCAGTAGAAAGTTTTCTCTGCGTTGATTTTTCAGCATTAGTGTGTATTCAGAATATATCCTCAATGCCATGCTATGCTCTACAGACGTGATATATGATTATACAGCTGTGACTAAGAAATGATGTATGAAATAAAAATCCCTGAACAATGCATTGGGAATACAGAGTCTGTAAGCTACCGCATGTGCTGGTAGCTGCTGTTCGTTGCACTCAGAAATAAGAAGGGTGCCAGTGCATTTCAGTAAGGATCCACACACCAACTATATTAAAAACCTTTCAGAATACACAAGCGTCCTCTTTAATATACATTATGCATCGTAAGATAAGGCTGTACAAGAGAGTCGTTTGGGATCTTTTTTCAACCTGGGAAGGCAGAATACTGAGTATCTATTCTAATCCCCTGTAAAGGGCCAAGAGCCAGCAGCTCTACGCCAGCTGTGCTCCCAGGCCAAGCCCAGCCCCTCCATCTTGTACTGGCATTTTTGCCCATTTGCAGCAGTAATCAAATCAGAGTGACAATGCTTTACATACCTCTAGTATAA
Source organism: Phaethon aethereus (assembly GCF_964289735.1). Taxonomy (NCBI): domain Eukaryota; kingdom Metazoa; phylum Chordata; class Aves; order Phaethontiformes; family Phaethontidae; genus Phaethon; species Phaethon aethereus. The sequence goes on along the minus strand of NC_138589.1, from coordinate 13,835,042 downwards.
GCCTAAAATACAGAGCAGTAAGAAATTAATTTCACTGCCACTGCTGGTATGTTACTGCAAGTTTTCCAACTTAAGCTGTCAGGGGGAAAAAGAAAAAAAAGGGGGGGGGGGGGGGGCCAAAAAGAAAACAATCCCTTGTGTCCAGGTCCCTGTCTTCTCAAACACTGAAATGAAGCTGGCATAGCAGAACCTGCTCTTTAGGTATCAGTACTCAAAATAACAGCCTCATCAGCCAGCATCCAACTTGTTTCTCCCAGCCAGAGGAAATAAAATACAGAGCTTCTAAAATTTTTCATCAGATTTTAGTTGGAATAATCAGATGAGACATAACTGAAGCTGCTTATGCAAGTTTTGACTTCCTTGAAAAGTTCCGTAAAAGTCAATCTTCTGAGACTCATATGCCTTCTCCTGTGCTGTCAGCAAAACACTGCCCAGACCTTGTGAGTATGCTGTTAAAGTTTACCTGCCTTTACATTATCCCTGTGTTTCTTTTAACAAATGCACCAGCAGTTTCTGCCTTCAGCTTTGGTTTATACATTTCTTTCTACTGAGAAAACTTCTACTTGCTTCTGTATACTTACAACACCTTTGGAAACGGTGGAATATTTTCATTTCTGTGAAACAAGCTGATCTTCCTGCCTCTGCCCTCCCACAGACCCCAAACGTCAAAGCCTTACACTTTCACCTCCCTTTGTACATCTATCCAGCAGCACCCAGCACAGAGCATGGTCAGACCTGTACCAACAGCCCCATGATGACAACAGGTCCACTGGCAGCCCGGGTTGGTCAAGCACAAGTGAGGTGACAAGTTGGGTGCAAGGACAGTCAGGGAGCTCCAGGTGCCGGCCAGCAATCAGGGCCAGGGGTGCCTTGGGCCGGTGGCTGCATGGGGCAGGGAAGGACTTGCAGTGCTCCGACAGCTACAATGATGCATTTTCTCCATGTCAGCAAAGTAATAAAATGCTAAAAATAAGCTTCTCCTAATAAGAAGATAACAAAGACTTTAATTGTTCTATTAGCACTGTTCAGTGAATGTGATTCCAAAAAATAAACAAATACAAAAATTATTAAGTATACTTAATATAGAGACAAGAAATTACTGTTGTCTAAGTGAGGCTGGAAGAGGATAAGCAAATCCACAGTGCTGCTGCACAGCCTTTATACGCTGGTGGAAATGTGGTTGGAAGTTCAGCAGTGATTAAAATACGAAACTTCATTAACTGCTGCTTTTTCGAATGAAAATTTTGCATATAATTGTTCACAAAAAAACCTAGCACGAGCAAACAGCATTGGAGAGAACCCTGAAAAAGGATTAAATCAGGGCTCCAATCAGTGTGTGGATATTAAACCAGATTCTCTTATAATCTGTTGTGTATTGAACCCCACCATAATCCTTCACATAGTCTCTGCTGGAAGCGCACAGTTTACTGCGTATATCCTCTTTAGCAACGGCTGCCTACTGGAGAGGCTGCATCGGTTCACGCTGTAAACACACTACCATGATTCAGATAGGATCAGAAATGCAGTGTCATTATTACTGTTGTTATTCTTTTAATGAAAACTTCTTAGGATGCCATTAATAACTGAAATAATAGAAACATATTACATAGTCCTCCCAGCAGCTCTGTACTGGGATCACTGCAATAATGGCCCAGCAGTGCACTGTGCAAAACAAGCCCAAAACAGAGCAAGGGAAGTCACAGTGCGAGCTCTGCCATAGTGCCCACACTCACCACTGCCCCTAATGCATTCACCCAAATCACAGAGTAGAAAAAAGCATACCTGGTAATTCAACAGACCACCGCAGGCTTGAACAGATTCAAACTTTTTGCCTACAAAATTATTTCAAAGCTTTTGTCTTTTGCTAACGGCATTCTCTGAGCTTTTCTGTAGCTCAGCAAACGGCCAAGATTCTCAGCTTGCTTTCTCCATAAAAGATCCATGAATTCAAAATCAGAGCAGACAACGCTAATTCTGTGGTGCCATATGAAGGGAGTTTGGTTAACCCTTTACAGAGAAGCCTCTGGTATCTTTTTATTCTTGTGCCTCAGTGGGTCCATGTCCTCTTAGCTATTCTCTTTAAGTTTCTGTAAGAAGTTTACATCCCCTTTGCCTGAACCCTACCTGAATTTCTCACATCCACTTCATCTCACAGTAAAACACAGATCGCACAGTGGCACTACATGGAATATATTTCTAATTTTGTCTTCAGATGAATACTGCTAAGCTGATGAGAACTTCTTAAACACCGGCAGCTTCCACTGACGTCAACTGGAATTGCAAGTTTGCAGTCAATTTAGTCCACTGCAACTAAAAGTACCCTTGGGCCTCTGATCTCTAATCTTCTTCCTCCCTCAACATTTTCCTTCTCAAATTGCACAGTGCGTTCTGCATTTAGGGCACACTAACTCCATATGGTAATGTGACTCATGTAATATGCGAATTGGCAAAATTTGTTTTTTAAACACTTGTCCATTACAAATTGTGACATTATAAAGATAAATTACAAATATTGGTAAAAGACCAGTCATTGTTATTTGATTATTTTAATATCAATCAGAATTAGGCTTCCAAATTCTTATGAGTTATGGGATAATAGCCATTAGTTACTCCATTAGGAAGACATTACTGCATGCCGTTGTTGCATTCTAATTCCCTAAAAGCTCTAATACAGTGTCTGTACGCATGCAGATAGAGCAAGGTCATGTAAAAGAGCAGCACAGTTGTCAGAAGGAATACTAAATTAACATACAATCATGGGCACTTATGTTTATGGACAGTAGCTTAGAATGTGAAAAAATCAAAAATTGAAATTCTTCTTTCAGTAGTATCAGGTTGTACATGACTGAAAAGTCCCAAATGAAACAATCCATTAAAATAAAAAGAAAGATCAAGTAATTTGTGCAGAAAACTTGACCTTTTAATTCTCTGAGAAAATTGTGCATGCAATATATAGACTACATGAGAAGAACAATGACATTCACAATCCAGAAATTATACAGCAAATATGATGCCACTGAGATGAGAAGGAAAATGATAATTCACTAGGAGGTTTCAACATAAATAGAATGATATATACTTTTAATGAAACATCCTGGCATTAACACCAAAACCTGCCATTCAATGGAATGATAAAGAAATATAAAACAGAGAACTAATTCAAAATATGCATGGGGTTTGGGAACGCAGCTTTGTGACGGGTATGATGTATGAGTGTCAGCCTCAGAAAAGAAATACTAAAGTAGTAATGGGAGCTGAGGCTTAAGATTTCTCAGTATGTCCATTTCAGTTACAAAAGACTTTTATGCTTCATTTCAGTCATTATTTAAACATTGTTATTTCTGCAAACATGCCACACTGAGATAAGGTTTCATGCCTTACCACATCAAAATGCAGATTGGTGCAGAGTGTCGGAAAGTGCCTTTATTAAGGTAACTGTTTATTAAGCCATAGAGGAAGTGAAATTGCAAATTCTTAAAGAAAAAGAGGCAGAAGGAAAAGGGGAGAGATATGTTATGTTTTCTTTTATCATGGGATTTGCACAACATCAGTACAGTTATGATCTAAATAAAATTTCTAGAGTCATCAGGGTATTATACTGTAACTGCTTCATTTAATCTAATGGTTTCCATTTAGGTAATTTTCATGCATTTTAATGTATTTAATGATCACCTTTCCTTGGCTGATTTACTATCTCTGAAATGATATTGTACTTTATCTGCAAGTTTTGGGATTTCAGACAATGATACACAGAGAAAGACCTAGAAAAATTTTAGTAAAGATGCTATTCTGCATTTTAAATTCCCATTAATCATGCTATTTTAGTAACGTAGAAAAGCCTGAATATAATTTCAACCTGTAAAAAAACAATACTCAAGAGACTTACAGAGAATAAACTTGACCTAGATTTTGGATTATTTCACTCTAAGAGAAACTGATAAAGTTTCAGATACTGACAGCACATGAAAATGAGCAGGAACTGCAATTCTATATTCAATATTTGGCAAATATGAACCTTTGCTAAGCTGGCTTCCCATCTCCACAGCAGGATAAAAAGAAACCCATTCTCTGGATATGCTTTGGCTTAGCTAGAGGGGGAAGCACGTTCTAGGTGTGATAAGAACCAGTATATGGATTATCATGCATTGTTCGCACACCGCCTCTGAGCTGCTGCTCAGCACAAACATCTCTATCATAAGCAGCGCAGCCTTCTCGCAACAGGCTGAAAATACCTTGGAGGCTCAAGAAGAAGAAAAAGTCTTCCTCAGCAGAGATTCTCCTTCCTCCCCATGGCATTACGTGATTCTGGATTGTCCCAACCTAGCAGTATCCACTAACCACCAGCCAGCTCTCCAAAAGTGTTTTATCACTATAATGCACAAAGTGAGGGAATAGCATTGCACCAAATGTTTTTGAACTAATTAGAATGCAGAACTGCTATGACTGCATGTGCAAATGAGGTAATTACAAATGCAAACGACTAATTATGTTCACCTGTTTGTGCAATTATCCACTTCTTGTCAGGCAGTTGAAATAATTGTGTGTGCAAATTAGACGCACAGCTGGATGCAGGCTTTACACTAGTACTTATGCACCGAAAGTTGGGTGAGGATTCGAAGGGGTTTCAGTTATTGTTTTGTTTTTGTATTTTAAAAATACAGTCCTGAATTTGAATATGATGTAATTTCACAGGTACGTGAAAAAAATGTCTGAATAGTGCAGTAACCTGAAGGATGCAAGGAATTACACTTTAGGAAAGGAAAAATTTTGCTGAAATTATAAATGAGGAAAAAGGGAGAAAACAACATCAAATTTTTAATGTCTGGATAGATTTAGCTAGTAGCAGATAATGAGATTGTGAAACTCACACTATAAAATGTATGATAATTAGAAATTTTGAAATTTTACAGTCCAATTAACTACACTGTGGGACAATAAATCAGAACAATATACAGCTAAGATACCAACAGCATGAGGGTTCAAACATGCTGTGAGGGGTGATTTAGGGGACCAAGAGTAAAAGAAAAAAAAAGTCATCTGGCATATGCATAACATACGTGTGGTCAAAGGTTTGCTGGTTTAGCTTTGTTTGGTTTTTGGTACTGGTTTTGTGGGGTTGGGGGGGCATGGGTGGAGGTGGGGGTTTGACCAGGTGGGAGGTTAAATTGAATGCAGGGTGTGCTTTGTGTTGAAAGAAGTAGTCCTTCTAGATTCTCTCTCCACTGCTTGTTCAGACACTGAAATAGTTCCTGTAAATGTGAAGGGGTTTTTTTATTCTTAACCCTTTGGGATTTATAGTTCTTACAAGTTAATTTTTGGTTATTTTAAGTCCAGCTAATCATTCAGCATGTGTGCCACAAATACAGCACTCCAAGTGCTGTAAAAACAAAAACCCCTTCAAGGCACATATAAAGTTCATGGTGAGGTTTTGATTATTACTGGAAATATCCAATGTGGATCATTTCTAGATTATCAGTAATAAAGTAGCTCCCTTGTTGAAACAACAAAAATGGTTCGGTTTTCTTTTAGTTCTTAAGTATATCCAGTCTCTGACAGCAACAGTAGCTACAGCACAGTAATGGTTTAATCTAATGTGTTTCAGAGAAGGAACATAAAATAAATTTTTTAAAAAAGTGTTAGATCATCTTCCTTAGTCCAAAGCCTAGCATCAGCGTTTAGATGACAACAGCACTCAGAATCTCCTACTATCACCTTTAGCAGCCTCTCCACACAAAAGTCGATTAAAACATAGGACACTGTACACCTTACAGATGTCTAAATTGACAGAGAAAGAGAGCTCAGAGACCTGCTGAGAAAGAGCCTTCATAGTAGATGAACAATTGCCTAACAGTCCTTTAACATGCAGCTGCAGAGCCACTTGTCCATCCATACCAGATCCCATTGACAAGTCAATAATGTTTTGCAGTCAACAGCCTCAAATATTGTTAGTTGTCTTAGCACCTTTTTTTAAAATTAGGATCTTGTACCTCAATGAGAGTGCTATTTTAGACATACATTATTTTAAAACAGGATTGCAAGCTGTGATTTTGCTCAGCTCTAATGTCTGCTTCACATTCTCTCTCATACACGCGCACCCGGCATATAATCCATGTCTCTTGAAGATAAAGGGTACTGCATAAAATGGCCAAGGGCTGGCAGCATGGGTATGTTCATTACAGCCTCATCAGAGTGCTGCCACAGATGTCACGGAGCCTGGTGAAGCACGCCAAAAAAGTGCAGTGCGAGTCAGATACTGGTTATCAGCAGCTCACTTGTTTCAGTGATTATCTCCAATGAAATACAATACCAGTACATGTTGCAAGGAAATTTTAAGTTATGTATTCATTTTTAGAACTTAATAAAAACCAAACGGACGTGATTTATTTTTATCTTTGTTATAATAGCACATAACATGTTGATAAACTAATGCTGGGTGATTAGACCTTTGGTAAGCAAACTTAATGGTAAATTACTTACAAAACCAGATACAACATTTTGGGTGAAAAAAACTTAGTTTTTCAGAAAATAATTCAATTCACTATCACTCAGAGAACTGGTTAGATTGAAAAATTTGGTTTGTCACCAGAACAGATTTATTCTGAATTTATGAAGTCCTAATAAGGCTGCTTTTCATAATGATTAATGATCATTATCTTTCTTAAAGTTTAACGGCTTACCTGAGTGTTTCCTGTCTATTAGACACCATGAGTGAAAAAGAATACTTCTTGCAGGGAAGGTCTCCTAACTGTCTCTTAAAGAGCTGCAAAGACACAGCAATTAATCTTGGAAACATTGAAAAATTTTTAAACCACACTCAGAATTGTTCAATATGTTTGTGCCAAAAGGGGCATAAAAAGAATGGAAAAAGATTCCTTCCTACCGTGCACCCTACCAAATAGTAACAGTTAGAGAATGAAAAGGAAAGGAACATTTTCCAACACAAAATCCAAAATAGGTCCCTTGTGTAAGTCTGTAGCAAGATGGAGGAATCCACAACTTATCTACTTAGGAAAGGAACCCAGGCGAGCAGCATTCCCATGCATTCATCTCATTCCTGCACCATCTTCTGTTGCACTGCAGCCCAAACTAACCTAAGAACTGTAAAAACAGAGAAAAGAGGAGTGCGTACTTGGAAGCTGTTCTTCTTTTGTTCCCACTAAAACCAACATTTCTGCTCACAAACAGTGACAGTGAAACTGCTCTCAGTTAGGAACAACAAAAAAACAATTAAGAATTCATTTATCACTGGTTTAATTAATTGCATTCAGACATTAATTTCTTCCAAATGGACATGATAATGTGATTAGCACAAGTGATATCAGGCTAGTTATAGGACATGCAGGAATACAGGACAGTATTTATTTCACACAGTGCAATGTATCTTTCTGTTTTTGTTATCCCAAAGCAGTGCTGTTTTGATTGCAAAGATATCTCAAAAATGTGCTCTACAGTCTTCCCCTCCTTCCCAAAAGGCTATCTTTTTGTTGTTGTTGTTTTTAGGCAGATGACAGCCCATTTTGCTGTTGGAAACAGGGCTATGTTTTAATAGTGAAACAAGAGATGTATTGTCATGGAATAAACCATGTTTTTATTGTTTTTCTTTGCTCTTGGTCTTTGAAGGTCCTGGAGAACTATTTGATCTCTACACTTCCCTGAGTTTTGCATTAGTTTTTTTAAAAATCTGCAGAAGAGCTAGAACTAGAAGATATCCGATTTCAGTCAAATCTTTTTCAAAGACAGCACTCCTATACTTCCAGTGGTAACTCCAAGTGACCGTTCAAGCATTACAGCAGCAATACACACTCATGCCTTTCCAGGACTGATTCTAAGATTCTTCATCATACATACTGTGTTATTTTAAATGTGATGTGCTGGACACACACTTCTTCACAGCTTGTATATATGAAAAGCATGGTCAAACGAAAGGGCAAGAAGGAAATGCAAAGGCAGTGGAAACAGGGACAGGTATCCTGGGATGAGTACAGGGCTGTTGCCTAGTTGTGTAGGGCTGAACTTGGCAAGGGATGCAAAGAATAATAAGGGCTTCTTCAGGTATGTCATCTCAAAAGGGAAAGTCAAAGAAAGCATAGTCCCCCGATGAGCAAGACTGGCAAACGGGTAACAACAAACAAGAAAGCCGAGGTACTAGGCGACTTCTTTGCCTCGGTCTTCATTAGCAATCTCTCTTCCCACCCTCTTGAGGGGATGGACTGGAGGAGCAAAGTCCCTCCCACTGTAAGAGAAGATGAGGTTCAAGACCACCTGAGGAACCTGAACATACACAAATCTATGGGACTTGATGAGATGCATCCCAGAGTCCTGAGGGAATTGGCTGATGTAGCTGCCAAGTCATTCTCCATGATAACTGAAAACTCCTGGCAGTCAGATGAAGTCCCTGGAGACTGGAGAAAGGGAAACATTGCTCCTATTTTTAAAAAGGTGCCTTTAACCCTGGGAACTACTCACCTGTCAGCCTCATCTCTGTGCCTCGGAAGATCATGGAACAGATCCTCCTAGCAGCTATGCTAACACATAAGGAGGACAGGGAAGCAATTTGAGAGCACCAGCATGGTTTCATCAGGGGCAAGTCCTGTCTGACCAAACCAGCGACCTTCTATGATCGAGTGAACCCCACCAATGGACAAGGAAAGAGCTACCAGTGTCATCTATCTGGACTTCTGTAAGGCCTTTGACACGGTCCCCCACAACGTCCTTCTCTCTAAATTGGAAAAATATGGATTTGATGGGTGGACTGTTCAGTGGATGAGGAACTGGTTGGATGGCCACATCCAGAGGGTAGTGGTCAATTACTCAATGTCCAGATGAAGATCAGTGACAACTGGTGTCCCTCAAGGGTCCGTACTGACACCAGTACTCTTTAGTATCTTCTTCAAGTGGGATCAAGTGCATCCTCAGCAAGTTTGCAGAGGACACCAAGCTGAGTGGTGCAGTTGACATGCCTGAGGGATGGGCCAGAGAGACCTGGACAAGCTTGAGGAATGGGCCTGTGTTAACCTCCTAAGGTTCAACAAGGCCAAGTCCAAGGCCCTGCACCTGGGTCAAGGCAACCCCAGGTATCAATACAGGCTGGAGGATGAAGGAATTGAGAGCAGCCCTGCCGAGAAGAACTTGGGGGTACTGGTGGATGAAAAGCTGGACATGAGCCGGCAACAAGCACTCATAGCCCAGGTAGCCAACCATATCCTGGGCTTCATCAAAAGAGGAGGAGCCAGCAGGTCGAGGAAGGGGATTCTGCACCTCTACTCCATTCTCATGAGACCTCACCTGGAGTCCTGCATCCAGCTCTTGAGCCCTCAGCACAGGAAAGACATGGACCTGTTGGAGCAGGTCCAGAGGCGGCCACAGAAATGATCAGAGGAATGGAACACCTCTCCTATGAGGAAAGGCTAAGAGAGTTGGGGTTGTTCAGCCTGGAGAAGAAAAGGCTCTGGAGAGACCTTATTGCAGCCTTCCAGTACTTGATGGGGGGTAATGGTTTTAAACTAAAAGAGGAAAGATTCAGACTAGATATAAGGAAGAAATTTTTTACAATGAGGGTGGTGAAACACTGGCCCAGGTTGCCCAGAGAGGTGGCAGATGCCCATCCCTGGAAACAGTCCAGGTCAGGTTGGATGGGGTTCTGAGCAACCTGCTCTAGTTGAAGATTTCCCTGCTCACTGCAGGGCAGGGGTGGACTAGGTGACCTTTAAAGGTCACTTTCAATGTAAAATATTCTATAATTCTATGATCCTATACTAAAATTGCTAACAGTATAGCATCAGAATTTGCATGCCAAGTGATCTAGTTGGATTAGATTGTAAATAGATGTGGTCAAAGTGTTCAGACGAAGTATTTATCCAAGCTACCCGAGAATAAAAATTAATGCTTAAAATTAGGGCATTAAAAATATATAGATGAGCTATTTAGTATAGGAATGCTTTAAAAATACCAGTTACATCTAAAAGTGCAAAAAGATATTGTCTTAACAGAAAGATATCCTTCCTACTTCAAAGACTTCAACAGATTAGATACACTTGGGCATTTTACTTTTTTGAAAATTGGACTAATTTCACTTGTTTCTCAAAGAAAAATTCTTTCAGAATGGTAATATGTTTTAATTTTAATCTTAAACTGACTGATGAATGCCAGAAAAGCAAGTCAGAGAGATGTGTGAGATTGCCTGCCTATATATCTCAGAGAAAAAAAAGGAACTGTTAATAGTTTTTGCAGTACAATACGACTACATCTGTGAGACTTGCAAAAGGGATAAGCACCCACAATTGTAACTACTAAACTAAAATGAACCATGCTTAGCTTAATCTAAAATTTAATAGCAAGAATATGGTCATGTTTTGGAGCATACTTTGAGTTGGATACAAATTAATTTAAAAGACAGCAAGACCAGAATATCTCCTTTGGAAATATTTTCAATAAGGAGATCAGAGTGATTATGTTCCATTCCTTAATCTTAGAAAATGTTAACAGGTAGGTTAGATGATTTAACAAATACTGTTTTAATGAGACATCATTTTAATGCTTGCTGCTGCTAAGGTCATTTATGTTCTGTGTGTCTACTGCTCAGATTTCTTACCCAACAAGATTCCTTATCTTTAATGAAGTGGCTACATGAAACTGTCATTTTTTTCTTTCATAATTGTTCTCAACCATGGAAGACACAAGGTACCTAATGATCTCTACTTAGCTTTTTTTGGAAGCAAAGAAAAACTGCTATACTATAGGACAAACTACATGCTCAAGTATGTTAATGTAAACCAGGGGAAAAAAAAAAAACACAAACAAAACAACAAACCAATCCCTAAGAAAGATTCTGAATTGCATTAATTCAGTCAGATAAAGAAATACCTTCACACTATTGAACCAAGAAATGACATACCTTCATCCCACTCTGCATCACAGATGAACCAAAGTAACATCAAGAGCAGGAAGAATTCATCATGTTTCCCATGCCTAGCAGCTACATAGGAGGGCTTCTACACGGGCAAAGAAACAAGTGTGGGCCCTCTACAACTGAGAGGATGAGACTGAGGTTCTGGCAAACTCCGACAACAAGTAGTGGCCTGGGAAAAAGTATTTCCTTGACCTCAGTATAGTTTGGATCAGGTCCAGGTAGGGCAAGGAAAAGAATAATGGCACAGACAATGGCACAATAAATTTAGTATTAATTCCTGCCAGAGACTGATTAGTTCTAAATGCTACGTGAAAAAAGTTTGCTGTTTTTCCACTTCTTTAGCATGAAAAAGTCTGAATATAGTCCTCAAAGGCTCTAAGAAAGTCCTCACTACTCTAAGATTTTAGAGTCTTTCAGTAAGGAACAGTACAGTAAAAAACACTTTGCAGTAAGAAGTGCTAACCATCCAAGCATATGCTAGATTTGCTCATTTATATTTCTTCCTCTCTCAAATATTCCTTTTAAAAGACTATGTATATAGCATCTTTTTAAATTTCAGATATTTAACAGAATGTCTGGACAGTCACTTTGTCAAACTTGTTCTAGAAATCTGTTCATCATATCAATTTGTGTTCAAAAGCACCTTTCCCATAACCTAACCAAGTAATTGAAAGCATCCCTTCAAGCTTTACTACTGAGAAATAAACACTCCACTCAACTTTAGCCTTTTTCCACATCTTTCCGAGGAACTGACTCTGACAAGCAGGAGCTTCCTTTTACTGAACATCATTTGTCAGAACAGAATGATACTCTGCAAAATAGATAATAAAACTGAAGAATTAAACCAAAAAATATGATCTATCATTTAAACTTAAGGAGGAGAAAAGAAGTAACACAAATCATTTTGGCACTACTAAAAAAAGTACTTCAAGGGGTTGGACTACTTTTTTATATGAGACAATGGGTGCCTTCTTACCCATTTCAGCATTATTCCCCTAATATACTGTGCTCTTTGAGAGCATATCAAGGATATACAGATGTAAATAAGCGTCTTCAGAGACTCCCAAAAACTGGCAGTAGTAGAATTCTGCTATATTGTTATGAATTCACAAGCTCTTTAACCATCTTGCCTATAGCCTCACTGTGGTACAGTATTATCATACAGAGTTCTGATAGGGCTCTTCAATCTCATTTTCTTGAGAGGTAAAGGCACAAGGTACTATGGTACACTGCTGACCTTTTCTGAAAATCCAGACTGGTTCTGCCACTGCTTCATCCCATTCCCATTTAACTTCTCCAAAGCCCTAATTTACTTCTAAGCCTATACTGATTTTATGCTTATTGCTTCATTTCTTCATATTGATCTCACTCTTCTACATTCCTTCCTATTCAAAGAGGAGCACACTGGCATGTATTCTGAGTCTATGTATAGTATACAGGCTTTATACAGACGTGCATATAGATATTTTAGAAGGAAGCCTGTCCCCTTAATGAGCATAAACGCTGAGCATTTGGAATAAATACCATGTAGACCTGAGTGATCTTAGAGCGCTGCAGTTAAACAGTTTTTACCAGGATGAAGCATATGCTCTCAGTACATATCCAGCTTAAATAATCCTTTAGCTGTTGAAAGGCTACTCATGATAGAGTATCAGTATGGCTCTATCACAAGAACATGGGCTGTGAGAGAAAACTGAAAGAGTTAAATATGTTCATGTGAACTCAATTAATTTATAGCTACAAATAGATCAGTCACAGACTTCTTTATCCAGTTACTTGTATTGCATTGCGTTGTACTGGAAGTTTACCTTGCTGCAAATAAATCTGTTACAACAATGTCTTAAACCATCAAAAAGTCTGCCTTGCTTTTGGGTAATCCAAGTTGCAATAGCTAATGTGGAGACATGTTAACAGGCAGGCTCTAGGCTTCTATACACCAGGATAATTGAAACATCTCACAACTAATTAGCAAGTCAAATTACTTTTCTGCAAGGTGACCTAATCTGTCAAGACAACAATATGTGCCATCCCAATCTTTGGCCCAAAATCAAAGTTGGTAAGACCACTGCCACATGTCATTGAACATCTTACGTTCTTCTCGCTCTTCCCTTCTAAACTAGTATGCCAACAGATACGAAAAATATTTAAACAATGTCACGGAACAAAATTCTGGCTAACATTTAATTAAAATTACAGTTTATCATAGCTTATCATCAAGATGCACAGTGCCTTTAAATACCAGGATTACTGTGCTGGATGAATTAATCTCAGCTTTTTCGTGTAAATGTGAGTCTATAGCATGTGTGACTCAAAGGTAAAAGCACTGTACAATCCAAAGATACATCATCTGAATGAGAATAAGCAATACCCCAAGCTGAAAACTCTGCAGCAGCATTCCCAGATGCAGGTTAGAATAATGACAAGGATGGAAGGCAAAAAAAGGAAAAACTAATCTTAAGTCTGGGGCAGGAGTTTTTGGGTTTGTTTTTCTCTTTTTAAACACATGATTCCTTTTAAATAGGATATCTAATTTGCAGTATTGAAAGCTGCCCTCAGAAACCAAGAGGAATAACTGAACAGATTGATGAAGAGTATTGAAAATAGTCAAAGGAATCCCAAGAGCCTACTAGACATCCAATAATTTGTGATACTGCAATAAGCATCCATTAACATTACAAAATACATGTACACATTGATCCTTTCTAATTTTCAGAGAGGCATTCTCTGAATTACAGTTCAGAATACTTTGAACTCTATATATTGTTATTTCAGAATATTAACCATGCCTATTTTTAAAATATATCAATCAGTTCCTAAATATAAATGAACAGCATATTCAGACTATAAGTCTTAACAAAATACTCATCTAAAATTATCAGTCAAATCTGCAGAAACCGCAATAACATAAATGATAAACCTAATGTTATTCCACCGTTTGCTCTACTTACACTTATTTTTATTTTCCTTTCTGAAGAAGATAGCAGAGTTTTCATCAAAAGGTATAGTATATTTATACCACAGTAATAATATTCTTGGTATACACCTCCAAATATATTTTAACAACTTAGTATGACTTACAAGAAATGTATTGAATGCCCCACAAAAAAAGCCATATTTATGAATCTGTTTTCAACACAGAGTATAAAGGGATTTGTCAAGAAACAGTTGCATTATCAGTGGTGCAGAAAAGCTGCAGTGCTATTTGCTAAGCTAGTTCCATGACCAAGTTAAGACATAGCTATGATTTTTCCACCACATTGGCTATGACCACCTCAAACTTTTCTTCTTTATTCCCTCTTCAGCACACAATTGTGGCTTTTCCCCCCCATTGGTTACCAGCATTGTTACTGTTTTAATCTGAAAAAAGTGAGAACCAGGTACATGAGCTTTGTAACCTATTTAACAAATCTTAAAGCTGCCCTATCAGAACATAAGTGCTAAAGGATTTTTTGAAAGTCTATGTGAAGTATAGAGCCAGATTAGACCATCTGGTAGAGATTTAGATCACAGTATACAGCTAGCATCTGTGTTTCAATCTGCAAAACGCTAATGGAAAAAATTCTACATATTTCATTGTAGAATCCCCTGAACAAACCAGAAGATCCAGCTAAATAAATATTTAAATCCACTCAGTGCATTCACAGCATACCGATGTCATACACATTTGAAAGATGATAGGCAGGAAAAAAAAAATATTGAACTCTTAACATCTAGGAATCTATTAATTCATCTCTAGAATAAATCCAGGGTCTATTTTGCCATAACCACACATTAACCAATATTTTGAGTATTACTGACAGGTCTTGAAACAAATCTACTATCCACAAACGAGTAAAACTGATTACTGTTTGTACCAGCACAAACAGTACCGCATTCCTTTATTAGCTGAGTGGAGCAATATTCCTTCAGAGTCTGTTTGCAATTCTCTTGTGAAACTGAACCTCCTCCATACAAATACAGAGACACACAGCACCACTTCCATCACCCCTCTGATGCAGACAGAGACTGGCTTTATTTCTTTCATCACCAAATATATCTTGGCTAAAATCCGAATTATTTAACAACTCATGGTACAATGCTGTGTGAAAAACACGCACAAGCCATATTCAGCATTTCTCTGACAAAAGCCCTGCTGTTCATTTCAATTTGTGCTCATTAATTCAATGTTGAATTGCTTTGTATGTTAACCACTCACAGCTAGGCCAGCCTTTTAAGAAGAGGCAAAATTTTGATCTCATTTAGTAGATGATCATATTGCATTCTTCAGGGCAGCAGAGAAAAACTTAAGAAAATTCTAAAAAAGCTGGTTTAGGTATCAGTAGTAGTCCATCCGAGGTAGGAAGAGAAATTTGATTTCTTTGCAGGGAAGCTGACTCTGGTTTTTCACATTTTAGGCCGAGAACACTAGTATGAAGGAGGCAGAAAAGTAACAAATAAGAAAAAACAAACAGGGAAGGACTGAAAATTAATTTTTGTCAGTGTAGGTAAGAGAAGAGCTATACTGTAGAAATAGAAAGAAGAACAGAGATTGCAACAGAGACAGCAAAGGAGGTTAGGATAGTACTGAAGATAGTAACAGATTGTGGAATAAAGACAAATGTCTTGAGGGCTTGGAACAATAAAGTAATTCTTGAAGACATTTTATAATGCTACAAAACTTAACATAAGGAAAAATACAGAAGCTATAAAAGAGAAATTGTAACAGAAAGGATAAAGATGAGACAACATAGAGATCAAAGAACACAACGCTTCAAGCAACAGACGGCAATATCAAAGATTTTCCAAGTCCTGAATAAGTAAGAAAAAAAGTAAAAGCTTGTGTCTGAATTGACCTGTGCTCCTCTGAACACTACTATTTCGCTTTGGATGAGTTTACAGCTGTAGGAAACTGGATTGCAAGACAGCTCTTACAGTTTCCTACAGTTTTAAGGTATGAGCAGTTGAAGCCAGCTCAAAAGCCTCCTGAAATCTATGACTACAGTAGGACGTAGTAGAATTCAAAAGGGGCAGATGTCTCAGGCAAATAAATCCGTTGGTGCTAAGTATCCAAATTTGACACTTAGACCATTACATTATGTGAACCAATGTATCTCAATAACAACTCTCAGGTGATTCATTCAAAATCATATTCTGGCTTGAGCTACAATACCGATGTAGGCACACCTTGCAATGGTTGCATTTATGAGATTTAAGACCACTGAAGCAGCAAAGAAGTCCATTTTATTCAGCTAAGCTCATTGCATATTTTTGCCTCTATGCACACTCTCTTATTTAGTAGAGTACAAAGGTACACGGAGTTACAAAACATACCATTCTACACATTCTAGGTCCGGTTGGAGGGGGCTCTGAGTAAACTGATTTAGTTGAAGAAGTCCCTGCTCATTGCAGGGGGGTTGGACTAGATGACCTTAAAAGGTCCCTTTCAACCCAAAGATTCTATGATTATGTTAATTCATAATGCATAAGTTTATACAATTCTACTTTTTTTTTTTTTTTTTAGAAAGGGCAAAACTTTACAACATACAGGACTCAGACAGTGTAAATCAATCAAATGAGAAATGCTTCCTTAAAGATTTTTCTTACACACCATCTTTCAGAAAGGAGACATTGTTATCATTCCTCCAAAAGGTTATCAGGATTTTAAATTCATCTTTAGTTTTACAAAAGAGAATACCTTCACACAGAAAGAGAAAGGGGCCAGATGACGTGCCCTGGAATTAAGATAAAATCAGTTTGTACAATAACTGCCTCAGAGTACGTGCTTCTGAGAGAGTATTTTATTGAATAGTACTCCAGACTACTGTACAAACACTGCCACCGTCAAGGGTTACAAAGCAAAAGGTTAGGTATGCAAATTAGTGTATGCCCAGTAGTTCTTGAACAGTGAGGAAGATGTCTTCTTACACACTTGGAATAACCTTCTGCAAGAAAACCCCTGGTATTTATTCAATATCAATATGATGCTACACATAAATCAACAGCAAATCTTGTAATGATCTGGTAAGCTGCCCAGCTCCTTTAATATTAGGTTTATATCACAGACTAAACACAAACACATTACATGTAACTATGTCATGGCTGTTACTCTATGCAATACATATATCAGAAAAAAAATGATCTTGATCAAAAGCCTCATCTTCTGATATGAAAAACATGCTTTATTTTGAATTTTGTATGTTCATCAGAACAGCATCACTAGGCAACGCAGAGAATAATACCTTTCCTGAACAATTTCAAGTGAATCTGTTTTAAATAAACACTCTGGAAAGAACCCTATAAAGGGCTGAAGACAAGTAGCGCCTCAGACTTCCTTTTCCTCTTTCATGTAGCAATCATGTCCCCATTTGCAGATTTGTCAAAGTCCTACAAGTTTACATTCCTGTAAAAATGTATTTGACAGACTTAAAACTGCTAAAATAAATGCCAAACGGTCCTTTGCTCCCATACACCAAAAAGATCAGCAGGGACCTCCTTTTATCTTTCAGATATATATCTTTCCAGAACCATTATCTGTTGGACATAGGAAGAATGTTGGGATCAGCCTTTGAGATGTTACATAATACTTGGCTACATATGATGTCAGTGCTGGGCTGATGATTAATCACATCTGAGTTAGGCTCAATTTCCCTTAAAAGGCAAGCCAAAGACTTTATCAGTTTTAATAACGTTCGCAGACATTTCAGACTAGTATAACAAAGCTGCTGTATTGCTGGTACCCAACCTGAATTGGAATGGCTTTCTCTGGAAGAACTGAGGGCAAATGCTATGCTTATCATAACTGAAGTTTAAAAACATGTAAAGATGACAAAAATTCTTGAAACTTCAATATATTGAAGATATCTTTGTTTTAATATTGGAGATCTCACATAGAGGAACACTACATACACACAGGCACAGTACCCAAAGTGGATCATCATCTTGTGATAAACAGTATTGGTTTCAAACTCTGAATTTCAAACTGATACAGCAGTGATTTTTTTTCAGTCGTGTGCTAAGAGAACCAATTGCATCCCAATAGATTTGTTTTTTCTATTGAGCAACCATTTTCTCCCATGATGATTACTGCATAAGCCTTCTTTCTCCTCGTATCAGTCACAGTACTGCATTACTAAATTTTAGGCAATAAAAAAACCAGTGGAATTAAATCTTTTCGATCATGTGTTAACTGTGTTATCTTGATGAATCTAAATACTAACGTAACTGCATAAGTTCTGCTCTGGATTAGCCCTTACACTTTAGTATTTCTCTACTTGCTTTAGTGCAAGTTTTTGGCATTTTACACTGGAAATACATCAAAATGAGGACATATAAAAAAATACTGAATTGGGCCACAGGAAAGCTACATGAAATCGATACTGTTTATGCAACACTGCATAATTTGCACGTTAAAATTTGTAGTTATTGTTATACTTTGATCTTTAGAAGAATTACTACTGTTTCATCATAATTCAATTTTTCCTTGCTGTATCTACTGAAGATATAAAAGAAAATTATCAGATTACATACACAGAAGCACCCATGCAAAACTGCCACAGATAAAGATATCTTGCAAGTTAAAAGGCAGGAAAAACTACTGACATGTACAGAGCAGACTTGTTAATATGAAGAAAAAAAAAAAGGAGGGGTGGGAAGGGAGCAAAACAGTCCTGATCTTTAGCCACAGCTCTGAAACTTTGTAGGAAATTACTTGGAGGCCTAGCATATCTAGCTGATATCTTTGTAATGTTTCAGTCTTGTGCTGCAGAGAACTACATTTCTATTAATATAAAAATTGTTTTGTTCATCAATAACACTCAGAAAATAGACTAAGCCAATATGTTTGTGGTATCAGCAGATTTCACTTGCAGTTCTGTAAAAGATTTCAAGATTAATCTGATATGCTTCATCTTCTCCTTCAGCATCTCTTCCCAGAGCTTTTATAAAAAAAGCATACTCAGGAACAAGAGACATGCATGCTTCCATCAAAAATGGCAGGCCCAAGGTTACTTTTCTTTGTTCTCCCCACTGCCAGGCTATTCAGTGACTGATCATATTTTATAATCTACAACCTCAACCTTCTGGAATGTCTTAAAAACAACATTAAGTTGCACTCAGCTGATCTTTTATTTCAAAGTTATATTTAGAAATATTTCTTCAAACTACAGTAATCCAAAACACTTGAAGTACACAGGTTTTAACTAAAAATGTTTGCATCTGAGCTTCTGGCCTTTCTTATCCCACTAAGGGTGTTTTCTGAAGTCCTTTTTCCTCAAATACACTAAAATCAATATTTTATTGCAAAAGTTTACAGCAGTTCTCATAAAAGGTCAAATTTTTTTTTACTTAATTATTAGCCATGGCTACTGGTATAAGTACTTGATGAGAAACTGACTTTGTATTAGAAAAAAAACCTATTTGCCAGATAATACAAAATTCAAGGAGAAGAGGTTTATCAGAATCCAGCCTGCTAGGAGAAGCCACTGTACTACTGACCTGATGGAGAGCAATCACAGTGACACCGATTCATTTTAAATATCACCGCTTTAAAATGCCATCAGTTGAGAGCGCCTCTAGACAGACTCTCCACTAGCGTAATTCAGCTTAGCTTGGTTGACTTCAGCAGTGACTTCAGTAGAACTACAATGATCTAAACCAATGGAAAATCTAGTCCTTTGTGCTCAGCCTTCAATCTCAACAGAGAAAAAAAAAAGCCAGCACCGCACAGCCCAGTAAGTTTTTCGCAGATTCACATACTGCTTATTATCTATGAGTGCAGTTTTACTGCTGTTAGCAACAATGAGAACAACAGTACAAACCAGAGTCACGACTTTCCTGCACCATGTTAAAAGCCCCATTCAAAGACAAGTTTGATGGCACAGCAGTGAAATCCCTCTGACTGGCATAGACTGTAGCAATTGTTAACACCGAAGCATCTCCAGGCATTGCTAATAACAAGCAAAAACCTGCTGGAGTAGACAAGGCCAAAAATGGGCCTTTAATCAGGACTGCTGTCAGGTCTGTATTACTGGAGGCTCCCACAGTACCCAAACTCTGTAAAAGATAACATAAT
Organism: Phaethon aethereus; assembly: GCF_964289735.1. Taxonomy (NCBI): domain Eukaryota; kingdom Metazoa; phylum Chordata; class Aves; order Phaethontiformes; family Phaethontidae; genus Phaethon; species Phaethon aethereus. The sequence goes on along the minus strand of NC_138589.1, from coordinate 13,815,084 downwards.
GAATACTTGATGTGAACAGTACAGGAGACGTGGAAGTAGCATTAAGAATCCTCCCTTTAACTGCTGGCTCCTCCCAGCATCCCCTGTTGTAACCTTTATTCATAGTACGGCCAAACTATTCCACCTGGAAGCCAGTGGACTTTTAACCTAGAGATATTTTCAGCTCAGGGACATGTAAATAAGCACAGTGGAAAAACTAGATTCATTTATACCTCAAAATAGCATCAACTGATTGTAACCTGCAAACCAAGAACAATAAAAGCAGAAAACAAAATTAAGGTTGGCTCAGAAACTAGCGATATTTTTGACAGCTTCACTTTTAGCATTTAAGCCCTGTGGTTCAAAACTTAATTCAACCTATGGAATTCTATTTTGGTCTTTGTTATCTGTATACATTGAGAAGTCAAAGATACTGCTATGATATTCCTATCAATTATGGTTCATATTTATTTGTTTCTATGAAGCTCCTTTATTAATCTTTGTGTAAGTCATGTTACACAATTGAAAGGTACTTACTGTGTAAAAAAAAAAAAAGAGATAAGGGATCTACTTCCAGAAAATCCTACAAAATAGTGTTACACTTCTTAAATGCAAGAGTGACTAGAATTTGTCACAAGGTCCATTTTTCTGCACAATTCCAAAATGTTTTCCAGATGATTGTCCTCTATTTAGCCATGAACAAGCATGTTTAAAATTATATAAAATTGAACATTTAAACCCTTAATCCAGCATTAAAGTCCCTAGTTTAGATAACTGAATACTATCAATATTGAACTTCATGATAGATACAGAAATTAAAGTTCCAAAGTACACACGTACCACGTCATTTTTCAAACAGATCTAATGTATGGCTCACACCATATCTCACTGACAATAACCATAGGATTTACCTTAGCTTTTCAGCCCTCCCATAACGTCTTTTCTCCAGAAGAGAGGCCTTTCCAGACCTCGTCACGTCAACTTATCTCTCACAGACACAGCAATATTCCCATCTACCCCTGTGCTTTTAGGAGCCAGCTCTAGTGGCCTTTTACCTACACAAATTACTAGCGATAACCTACAGTGAACTAAGCTGAATGTGGCATTTTTAATTCCTTTCCTAATTAACCTATTTGCATGCATTTCAGTAATTATATATCTTTGCACACCTAATAAGAAATACCCCACTGTGCAACGGCAACAGTCAATATAGCACAGTAATCTGTCTTCACCAGTGACACAGGAGATGATATTTAGGGAGAGCACAGAAACTTGGCCATTACCTGTGGCTATTCCTCTCATACTCCTCCAGCACTCACAAGCTATGGATGAAGGTGTCAGGAAAAATATTCCTGTTCCTTCCTGACAGTATCTACTTTGAATCTTGTCCACGAGTTTGCCTAATTTATTTCCAAAACTCATGTTACTGGCAATCTCCCTCCTATAGCTTCATCAAGTACTCCCAGATGTCTGACTGTGGAAGCTGCCCTTTAGTCACCTTAGCTTCTGCTTACGTGACTTGGCAAAGTTCAGTCATACTCTCCCCCTCAGCCTTCTCCCCTCAAAACTGAGAAGTCCCAGTCTTTCAAGCATCTCTTTGTATAGCAAAAGCTTTCTATCCTCGACCATTTCACTTGCCCTTCTCTGCTCTTTCTATAACTCCGCTATATCCTTCTGCGGATGTGGAGATCAGAACTGCACACAGCACTCAGAATGAGCGCACACCGAAGTTTTATATGCTAGAAAAATAGTGCCCCCCGTCTTGCTCTTACAGTACCCTTTCTCAGGATGCTTGACATTTTGTTGGCCTTTTTTTGGCTACCACTGCACATTAAATTGAGGATTTAAGGAAACTGCCAACAACTCCAAGATCACTTTTCTGAACTGTAACTGTCAGTTACTAATTCAGCATAATGTTATCCTAGCTTAGATTATTCTTTCATAGAGTACAATCATTTACACTAAAGCTTCTTTACCACATGTTTGTCCAGTGACACTGTTAGTTTTACAAGATCTTCCTGGATTTCCTCACCCTCAGCATGACATTTAAGTACCTGAAAGAGCTTAACACTTTGTAGGTGAAGATTTCATGCAGATGGTAAACATCCCTTCTCCTGGTCATTGATGAAAATGTTGATTAACATTTGTTCTCAGCACTGTACCCTTGGGAACCGATTTTCATTCATGATACCCCCCCAAACTGAAAACAGAGTACACAGCTTTTCTTTCACAACTAGACAGAGTTTATTCTTGCCCTAAATCCTCTACCATTGCCTCTCACCCAAGAAATGCATGACCAATTGACCTAAAATTGGCCACTGCACAGCTAATCAAAGTGTCCATAAGCAAACTCCCATCAGGACCATACATGTCGATACTGTGTTTCATACGTAGCTGCATTAGCCTCACTAGCAGACACCACGCACTGCTCTAACAAAACATGGAAAACATGGTATTCGTTTATGACCAAGTATTCCCTCAGAGATCCTCAGAAATTTATTCCAGAGCGCACACAATGTCACTGTGTCAAAACTGCTTCCACGGCCTGAGGTAGTTCACATACAGTACAGTTAGTCATGCAGTGAGAACACAGATACATGCAGAACAATGAAGTCCATTCACTTTTATTACGAAAAAATTACTATCTACTCCTCAGTCTCCAGCCTGAAACACTAAACAAGTAAATCTTCTCACCTTTTCATTGACAAATCACATGATTTTTCCTTTTTTAAATGTATCACTATGCCAATACAGCTACTTCAGGTACCATACACTGCGTATTGTAGGGACTATATGTCAAGAATAAGGAAGGAGGACATTGGGAAACGTTTGACAAAATGCCCATGGTACAAACAAGGCTTCAGAAGGAACTTTTACTCCAGCAGCTCCCTCGAGCTGCAGCATTTGTTTCTTAGCAGCTATGCATAAAGTGCTGCAACCCAAAGGGATTTCAGCTCCTTTTGCAGAGCCAAAGCCTACAAAAAACTTGGAAAAGAAGGTGGGAGGGGAACGAAAGGAAAGAGAAGTACAACAGCAATATGCTGTGCGGTATAGTTTTCCTGCACTGCAGACTAACTTCAATGCATGAAGTCTTAAAACAGACTACTCTCTTCTCTCCAACGCTCGCAGGGCAGAGACTAAAAGGCTGAGAGCTGGCAAGATCACACTTTATTCCCAAAGCTAGGACTGGAAACCAGGGATTTTTTTTAAGGATGATTCTTGCATCAAACAAACATTTTACTGTTCATCATTTTGACTTTTACAAATTAACCTCTGGTTCGACCTCATTTATGAAACGCTTTGTTTGCTATACTGTGGTGGTTTCTGATCAAATCTGAATTTGATAAATTTTTAAAAATTTTAAAACTGACCAAAATACATGAAAGGCTGTACAGTATTTACCAGTTACCATCGATTGTTCTGAACAACCTGAAAAAGTGACCTTCATGAAAGTTCTTTTCATTTGTTTTATTCTTTACACAACCAAAATTAAACAAAAGTGGGAGCACCATAAAGACTTAATCTGCTCTCAATAACCATAGTGCAAAGAGTATTATTTCTTAATTTGAGAATGCTACATTTCAGCACACTGAAACTTAAGTAACACTGTGGAGATGGCTGCAGTGTGTAAGAAATAGCCAGGCAGAACTTTTTTTTGTCATTTCTGAAAGTATAACAGTAATAAAAAGAAACCCTGCTAACAAGGTGGTGCTTTGATATGGATATCCTCCCTCCAATCTGACTGTCCATTATTGCGTTGCTTTTACAGCAAGAAAGCTGTGCCTTTTAAGACCTTGAACAGCCTGCCCCTCCCAGTTTTAGTTCTACAGGACAGGGTTATAAATATATTATTATGAATTCCTCTCAGGAAGATACAGGGTGTTGATTTCATGTCATTCAGCAAAGTAGGACCAAAGAAAGAGCATAAAGGCAACAGTTTCTGCTTACAACTTAGTCTACATCAATCCAAATCATGACCCAAGGTCATGAGACCCTATCCCACAAGACAGCAACCCTAACAGTACATTCATGACTCCACTACTAGGAGTGCAAACGCAAAACGGTTGAGTTATAGTAGTAAGCGGCTAACCCTGAATGATCTTGTATAGAACGGAACAACAGAAAATAAAGAGATGAACTGGTTAGAAGACAATAAAGACAGAACAATTAAATATAAAAATCTTTAGGATATGAGGAGTTTCATGTATTCCATTTATAATACCAGACAATAACATAAGCAAAGTATTTAATGGGAATTTTCTTAGTAGATTCAGTGAAGAGAAGGCTCTGGGTTGACTTTATAGCAGCCTTCCAATACTTAAAGGGGCCCTATAGGAAAGATGGGGAGGGACTCTTTATCAGGGAGTGTAGTGGTAGGACAAGGGGTAATGCTTTTAAACAAAAAGACGGTAGATTTCTATCAGGTATGAAGAAAAAATTCTTTATTGTGAGGGTGGCGAGATACTGGAACAGGTTGCCCAGAGAAGTGTTCAAGGCCAGGTTGGATAGGGCTTTGAGCAACCTAGTCTAGCGGAAGGTGTCCCTACCCACAGCTGGGGGCTGAAATTAGGTGTTTTTTATGGTCCTTTCCAACCCTAACCATCCTGTGATACTATGATTCTATGAATATGCTGTTTGTACACCAGCTGAACCAGTTGAGCTTTTGATTTGCAGTTTTCAAGTTTTTATGCATGTTTTTCAGTGCAATATGAAAAAAGGAGAATTCCCAAGTCTTTTTTAGTTTAAGAGGAAGCTGTCCTCATATTTACTGTAGTCCTGTCCACATTTCAGACACTGAGTTTTTAAACCTGTTACATGAATGACCACAAAGTTTAAAAAAAAAAACACACACAAAAAAACCCCCTGACATACAGAGTTTGAGAACTTAAAATTTTGACAGAGAAAAAATATGATTTTGAGAAAAGATAATTCTTAAGAATCTCTTTGAGCCTAACTACAGGGCTGGACAAAGCAATCACAGCCACATTAACATCCTTTAAGTGTCACCAGGCCTAACACACCTTCCTCCAAAAGGCACCACTGGGATTTAGGCATAAATATCAAGTGGGAAATAGAGCTCATGGAGAATGACGGCAAGAAGAAATATTTTTATGAGGATAATATTGCTGGCAAAAATATGCAATAATGTGGTTGAAGATGTATTAGCAAACAATTAATGTATCTGGTGGCATATGTCAGTGAGACATCACTGAAGAAAAAAATATTATGCTACGTAGCAATAAGGCACTCTATAGTATGGCAAATTGAAAATACTTTTTATCATGTGACATCAAGCATATGGTACATTGCTGACTAGTGAATGAAAAACTTTGAAAGGTTATTATTACCCTTAATTTAGTGAGAAAAACCTGACGTAAAGGAATTAATTATCTTTTAATTTATTTAGTATTAAGAAATAGCACAGACTCCAGATGGTAGTTTCTAAGGTTTGTAGGGGGGAAAGAGGTGGGGGGTGCAGTATTTTATTTTTTTCTGTATCTTGGGACGTCATTCTAGAATGGCAAAATAAGTTACACAATTCCTCCAATTCTTATTTGCTACAAGAAAAAAATTGCAATAGATCTACTAGATTAAGGATTTCATCCTGATAGGATATTAGAATAGTTTTAAGGACAAGGTGGTCCTTCAATAAAAATTAGGCCTTATTCTTATCTTTTGGCAGCAGCTCATAATACTTGCATAAATGTGAGTTTCCAAGCCTTCAGTAGATTTCAGATATGCATAAACTCAGTCATATGTCTTTGCAAAGGATGAGCTTACCGAACAATCAAGGAGCTTGGTTAGGTTTTCTTTCTGAAACATACACCAATACTATATTGGAAACCTGTATGATTTTTGAAACTTTAGATAATTTGAGCATAAAAATTAATTATAATAATATATAGACAGTAGGATTTTGAGTATGTTCTTTATAATCAGCACTATCACATAAAGCATAGGCCACAGCTGACTCTCATGATGTCTCCAAGCACATCATTCTATATTTGAAACACATATGGGCTTACCAACACCTTTCCTAATGCACCTGAAAATGAGTACAATCAGACAGAGAAAGGATACAGATTTATTAGAAAACAGAGTTGTATACTATTTTTTAGGGCTAGAAAGTGTATAGTAAAACAGACTGTTTAAGCAGTGAAAAGTGACTATTCACCATGTAGATAGATGGGCACAAAGGGCATATGAGGACAACTTAAACTATCCAGTAGTGCAAGCACAAAGTCAGTATTTCCTGTAGCACTAACTACAAAGATGCACTCATACAATCACAAAAGAGGAAAAAAAACCCCAAAAACAACAAACCAACACCCATAATTCTTTTCTCCATACAAGTCTGTAGCCTCAAAATCAATTACTTTTTTACAGCAAACAAAGTTTTGGAGGTTTTTTACGTCCTTGGGAGGTTGAAGGTTAGGCACAAGGTTGCATAACTACAACTTCCCCAAAACTTCATTTTGCCATCACAAAGAGCTCAGCTTTGCCTTGGTTCTATTTCTAACTAAAATACCTCATGACAGGTTTATAGTATTAATTTCCTCTTCTACTGCACTCCTTATAAATGTTTTCTTTACAGCATAAATCACATTCCCAGCACTAGGTAAGTAGAGACTCATATAGATCACTTTACAGGATTTTATCACAAGCATTCTGTAACAGATTTGTGAATAATCAATAGAGAACACTATGACAAGCCATAATGACCTGAGCCATTCTAATGACCAGAGAAATGAAATGGTGATAAAAGGTAAAGAGTTTTAAATTAAATTATTTCTTAGGACAATTACTAATGTGGTCACAGTGATTTCTAAGGGATATTGCTGGCTTTCAAAAGGAAGTTAATCCTGCTAGTAATATTTGTTTTCTTTTGGTTTTAGTAATGTACTTTCAGACACATAGATGAGCCTAAGGTCTATTTGTTTTTCAGAATGACTTTATCTCCTGGGCTCTTAAATAAGAGGTACTAGTTTTGTGGATCTGGGAAAAATATGTCTGCAGTCTGAAATCAGTCCACCCTACTTACAGCTTTTTTCAGCCTGTGCTACAACCCAGATGTTGATTCAAGGACCCTGGAACTAGACAGCACCATCACTCACCCTTGTCATCAGCATCAATGCTCAAATATAAATCCATCCTCTGCAGCAATCCCTTGGCAGCTGTGCAAGGGAAAGTTGGGTGCACAGAGCGAGCCACGAATCCCATCCTCCCCTACAACTTACAGCACCCAGCAGGCAAGTGAGACCCATGGACTCAAGGTGGAAGCCAGGACGATTGTTCCAAATATTCAACTAGATCAGCAGCTGAACTCCTACTATTTCTAGGACATCAATGCTTTGGGTCTACTTAATGCCCTCTCTGGCTGATGCTACATGTTCTTCAAATATTCAGCCCTCGTGCATCAGCACAAATGCAGAAGTCTCCACCACATTGAAGACCACACATCAAACTCAAAGCACCTTAGCCAAAAATATTTTATTTGTAATTGTCTCTACTGAGGTGACTTTTGGATTAAGACCATCGGACTTGATAATAAAATATATCTAAACCTAGACCACGGTTGTACTAATAAGAAAGGATAAGTTTTATTGCCTTTACATGAAGCAGACCTAGTCCCCTCTGTCACGGACTTTTGTGTACCACTTAAAGCCAACCGGGAAATCTTAATTACATGGAGAGAATTTGTTTAGCCTGTTCTTTCAACTCCCCGAAAATATGGAGGAAGAGACTGCACTCTGTAAAGTATATCATTTAGTGCTTCATTTGCAAATTGTTTTAGCTTTCTTCACCTTTTTTTCCTTTTCCTTCTCTTGGGGGGGGGGGTGGGGCGGGGAGCAAAATTCTAATGGATTTCTGAGACAGGGACCAGAGTCTCCACTGGTGACCTCCTCAAACAAAGAATGTCACAGAGTTCCCAGAAGCACGAGATGCCAGTTCAGGACTTGTTCCCCTGCCAGCATGGCTAGCGAACAGCTCTGTTTCATCTCTGCCTTGGTGCTGCTCTTTGAACAGGTCATTAGGAATTCTATGACCCATAAGCCAACATACGAGATCTCCATGACCTTTTCACTTTTTCCCGAGACATAAATTGTGAAGCTTGAATCTTCACCTAGACCTAACTTTCCCACGTGGCCAAGTAAGATCCATTTATTCAGACTTTTAGACGATAAAGCAGGCATATCAGCCTCAGGCTACGAAATGAAAGGAGCATTACAAAAATACCAAAACAAAATGTTCCATTAAAACAATAATTTCATTACAACTCAGACCTATTCCCTGTTTCTAATTGGGCCTAAGATGACAATGTCTATTTTGCATACTGCTCTGCTGACCTGAAAACTTTTATTAATGATGATGTGCTTCTGTTCTTTAACATTATGGTAAGAAATGTATAGATCTAAAATAGTAACCAAATTCTAATAATGAAGCCATTTAATATACACCTCTACTTCTGACAACTTAATACTTGCTTTGAGAGCAGTAGTCCCTGAACTAATATGTTTATATCCCAACCTAAGTTGTATGTGTGTGCTCCCTCACCAGTTGCACATTGTGTTGTCCTGACAGTTAAAGCTGTTTTGCAGATTTCATGTCTTTACTTCATTTTGCAAATGAATGCTTAAATTATTGAAGAAATTAATGATCAAGATGCTCTAAGGACATTCATAATAAATAACATGAAAATATTTTAAAGTATTCTCTGATTCTTTGAAAAAAACCTGTAGAGTTCATGAGATTCAAGTCTACGTTTACATATAAATGGAAATACACATATACGTGGATACACACACAAGATATTTGTAAAATAACCCAAATTTATTCTTCATCAGATTGAACTGTAAGAAACTAATCAAATTTTTAAATAACCCTTTATTCTAACTGGATAGTCTCAAACTATTTATAGCTTGTTCTGTCCCAAAACAGCTTTTACTCATGTATTTGCCAAAAACACCACCACCAAGAGTCAGAAAATGGCAAGATAGTGGAAAATACAGCAGTTCAGAAAAGATTAGCTTTACAAAAGTATTTTTCATCATGGAAATATAAGACAATCATTAAATTAAACCATTAACAGTTTCAGAGCAGAAATTACCAAAATCTTCTTTCTGTCTCAAAACTACAATTCTCATTTATTTCAGGGACTACACACAGCTAGGGGACCTCTTACAGAGGTAGAAGCAAAGCAGTCATTTTGGAACATGGCACTGGCAAAATTTAGGGAATTCAGCTGACCACAGAACAGCCAGTTAAGGAGATTAAGACTGATTTTGTGGAAGTAATCAGGTGAATTTACATGCTATGTTTAGGATGTTCTCATCATGGAGCAGATACGCAACTGAGCATCATGAACTTTACGAAAAAAGTTCTGTGCAGGCAGTATCCTTTCTATGACCAACTAAGGCAGTAAAAAAAAACCCACCACAAACCAAAACAATACACGCCCCCACCCCACCCCCCCCCCCCAAAACCACAACCAACCCAGAGTGGTCTTGAATATGCAACCCTATCCAGTTTCTTCCACTGGGCTATGCCTTGGTCTATTCTGAACTGTTTCTTTGCCAAGGTCTGAAGATCAGCACTACACACTGTCGCAAAAACATGGGCAATCTGTCAGCCTCAATACTGTCAAACACCAACATGCATTTTAATTAAGTTTTTCAATTATTAACCTGAATTACATAGATCCATTTTGACTTGAAGTTGAAGGCATTGGGACAGAGAACTACATCCCCCAAACCTTCACATGACACATGGATCAAGACATCACATACAACTTCCAATAAAATCTTAAGAGTATGATTTCTATCAGCTAACTTGCCAAATTTGCAGGCACTTTCCAAGCTCTCAAGCAACTGCACCCAGAATTCAATTCTGGCACACAACAAGCAGTGGAATAAAACTATTTTAAGGTAATTCTAAAAATAATAATTTCAAATCAGGGCTACAGTGATCACTTTCATTTCAATTTATGTTTCTGCTCCTCACTGAAAACTTTTATGAATAGTTTAATTTCCTGTTTAAAACTATTCTAAATGTGTGAAATTCAAAAGATGCATGGGCGTGCCTCTTAGCAGTTACATACCTAATAATCATTACCAAAGTTTAATATCATACTTAGATTTGCAAGTTTCAACACGCATTTGCAGGACTAAACTTTGCTCCTCTCATCTGCCAGAAAAACCTTGGCTCTTGAACCTGGAGCATGACTACAATTAGAAGTAGATATTGGCACAAATAGAAGTGCTCAAAAATGTAAAAGTGGAAGTCTTGATCCTTTTCCCTCTCATCCCTGTGTTACAAAGCAATTCCACTTCAATGGAAGCCTGAATGGATAAGCAAATATTGGAGAGCAGCATCTCTTGCATCAGCTAAACATGGTTTCCATTCCAAATATTATCTACTTTCATTTATTTTCAGTTTAAAGTAACAGACTCTCAGGACACGTTTAATTGTCCCACATTCTGTCAATGGAGTAGCAACATGGCTATCCTGACAGTTCTCCCCATTGCCAGGGATGACCACATGTGAAGCAGTGGGAACTTAGGGGAACTTCCAAAGCTGAATCAACATACGTTTCAGTTACATTTAGTGCTGTTTCAAAGCTACGAAAGTTTTTACTGTAGTGCAGGGCCAGCAACGGCTTTCAGTCTTGTCATAGTCAGAAAATAAAGGTAACTGTTGTCATAAAGAGTAATTTGACCAATACACATATACACACACAAAAAAATATACAAAATACATACATATGCTCACAGAAATTATGTGGGAAAAGTCAAATGAATTAATAATTTCTAGCCATAAATATATTGATATATTAATGGATGATGAGATTTTACGGTTTACAATAATTATGTTTGTTTTTAAAAACACTGAAAGAAATAGTTCCCTAAAAGGCTCATTTTACAGTATCCTCCTTAAATATATTCCTCTAGCTTCATGATTACCTAACAAGGCACAGTGCTATTAACCTCGTATGCTTGGTTGAGTTGTAGATTATGATGTACTGAAGAAAAATTCTGCTTCTGAGACATTTTGCTTTATGCTGAAAAACATTTCACAAGCCAAACATATTGATTCACATTGTAATAAGAGAAATTGGGATTTCACTTTTTTTGTTTTCTTCTTTCAAGAGACAATGTCCCAGTCTCCTGGACTCTAATAGCATGGTTCCATTGAAAAATACCTTATTTAAGGACTTCAGTCCTTCTTTATCCATTTTTATTAGGAGTAATCTATAATAACAAAAAAATAGAAGAATTCATTTTCTCTTAAATAAAACAAAAATAAAATTTAAAAAAGCCACATTTACCTCATAACCTTCCAAAGGAATTCTTTTGGTCCAGGAATACTGTAGACCCCATTCCATTACCTGAAGCATGAGATCTCACCTGATCACTACTATGGACAACAGCACTTTCACAGGTAAGTTACCCATTTCATCCTATTCTTAGAGTTCAAAACTTCTTCTCTTAGTTTAATCTTCTACTATGTGAGAAAACTGATGTATATTTCATCTTAGGTTCTCAAAATCAAGAACATACGTACTTGAAATACACTGTAAAATTGCATTTTATTTCAGATTCATTTCCTGGATAAGATATTCCTAAATATCAGAAAATATATTTCTAAATAAAAAAAAAATTAAGTAACTTAATTTTCGCTCCTGAAGCATTCATACATAAAAAAACGCACCACTTTCATTATACATAATGAAGTTCAGTAACAAGGAAATAATTAGGAGTATATGCAAATCAAAAAAGTTTGATACACATACATCCACTTGGGCCCAGCTGAAGGGCTAATTCCACTCACATGGCAAGCAAGACTTTTTTTCTGTTTAGAGGACAATCAAGTTATGGATACTGTTGAATGAAGCAAGAGATTGCACAGTGAACCCAGTAAACCTTGAATCAGATTCCCAAATCTGATTCAGAGTATAGCCCTGAAGTGTCAATCACTGCTGTTCTTCATAACAAATCAATATGGATGTCAAGCACGAGAGTAATGCACATGGATTAAATGTTCTGAGTGTTTCTCCTTATCTGCACTTACCTCTGGGTTTGTTGAGGTTTTTTGTTTGTTTAAAAAAAACCAAACCCACTCCCTAAATCCTCTAAACTACTTTTTGCAAGTGTGCACTTTCTCCATTCTAATAATTCAACTGTGCTAATATAATATAAAACATCTTCTTAAAAGATATTTGAGCTTTAAATTTTTAATGTATTACTGTTAGAGTAATAACAAAATAATCTGTTTCTTTCTAACAACTTTCAATAGAAAAATATTTCTAATAATATCACATTTACCAACATATACTACTCGGTGTCCCAGATTATTCATCTTTAACCTCTGATGTACACTCTCAAATATCACTACAAAATCACTCTGCTTTTATCAATTCATTTTAACCTTTTGTTCCGTAATTTATGCCCTACTACTGTCGTGTCTCTTTCTGTAAACTGAGCAAGAGCCTTACATTGCAGCTTTCACTTTCATTCTGACTATGAAAACAAAGATTCTGCTATTGGACAAGCCTCTAGCAAAACTCAGGAGACATTTGAGCTGTGCTCAGAGGAGACATATCATGAATTAAGCTGTACTATACAAGGAAGAGTTAGTTACACAAATTCCTTTCATCTGTTAATTAGAAAAAAATATGTCTGATGATGAATTAGAGCACTTGTATACTCGTTAAGAGCCAGCAGTGAACTGATGGCCCAATGGAAAACACTACCAAAATTTCAATTAAGGTCATTAATTTACCTCAAATCTTTGCACCTTTCACAAATTCTAAGTAAACTAGTTCTGCTTATAGAAAAATCTGAAGGAAGTAAGTTCCCCAAGTCTGCTGTTACCAACAGGGTTTAGGGCACTGAAGAAACAAGACAGAGTAGTCCCAGGTGAATATGCTGTGTACCCACCCCAAAAGGATTTAAGGCCTCATCATATCGGTTACAGTTAAGCAAGTGGCAACCGTACCTTGGCCAGGCGGACCTAGCCAGGTCTCCATTGCTGCCCTGGGCTGCAGCAGCAATTGTTATACATTACAGCTGCACTTGTGAGATCCTGCCTCCATAGTGCAGCTCAACTGTCTCCAGAGGCACACAGACACGTTTCCAAAGCAGTCCAACCTTTTGCAGACATCAGTAGGGGAACTAAGAACTAAGTGGGATCCTAGATGTGCATAATTACTTCATGATTTTTTCACTGTCCTTATACACAGAGGTGAATGTTACCCCTACTGAAAATTTCCTACACTGATAAAAGAGCAGAAATTATTTAGGAATGTTTCTCCTTCCAAATTAGTTCCCATGTAATGTTATTTTAAGATACTGTATTTTGCATATTAAAGTAAAACAGTTTTCGGTATAAAGTACCCCTGAAAGGCCAAGAAAATGTACTTTCTTACAGGTGATAACAAGTGTCAAGGTGACTCTGTACATTACCACTTAAGCTTTCTGGTTTTGAAACATCACTTTTCTGAGCTCCATATGCACCTGTTCAATATTTCTCAGAGAATAAGTGTAGGGTTTTAAAATCCACATATTCAAGTATAGTCACAGAAAACTTATTTTTGTGTGTTTAAAAGCACACGCTGATTAATGCTATTAAGTATCAGTCTGAACAAATTCAAGATCTCTTTGCACTTAGTATGTCAGAGTTTTTCTTGTGCCAAATCCTGCCAGAAGCGTGCAGTTTTTCTTTAAAAAAAAAGTTTCCCAAAATGTCCTTCCTTTATTTCAAAAATTAAAAGTTTCTTTCAGGAATGTAAGCTCAGCATGTATTAAAAATGTCACACTGAATCTTACAACAATAGATATAAACAGTTTGATGTATGTTGTATATTACTGAGAAGGTTGGAAGCACTTGAAGGGCATTAGGATAGCAATCTACGAATGGGACTGTGTGTCAGGAATGCTTAAGGGTTAAGCTATACGAGATGCCAGGTGATAACAACTCTTGACTGCAGTCAGCATATGGAACCCAATTTCATAGGATTGCAGTGTTTCCCAAGTACATTAAAAGCAGACAGAACTATAGCGATTTTGTAATTTCCTTAAATTTAGGGACAACTGCTTACAACCCTGTTACTGTGCTTATAGCTCATAGCTATAAGCTATTTGATTTGAGCATGTTAAGATGCTTCAAAATCTTTATTAATTTTTCCCTGCCTGTATGTTTATTCAGTTCTTTTCATTGTACTGTATAATAAAGTCTTTGCAAGAGCTGGGTTATGTTACTTTACAGTATTTCCTCTCATCCCATTCAATTACCAACAGTCAAATCATTTGACTTGACATAAATTTAACTAATCAAATTGTTCACTGACAATTCCATTGCTTCAGCTAAATAAATCAAAATGTTTAAGACAGCATAGGTGTGGTTTGTTTTTTTTTTTTTAGGCAGTGCTATCATTGGAGGAAGGAAAGGCCTATTGTCACCATGGTTAAACAACAGGTATCTGAACTGCTCTGTTTATGCAGTGCAGGTGCAGAGAAAGAGGCATATGGGCAATGTGTCCACTGTGCACCCTAACGCTCCTGTTGAAGCTGTAGCAGGAGGTTCTTGGTCCCAATGGTTATGAGGCCATGGCAAGTACCAATGACCCAACGGATCACTGAATGGAAAAGTGCAGAAACACACACTGGACACCAAATAGCTTAAAATTTCAGGAATTGCCATATGTGTCATCTATACATGCTCTTGCTAGAGGAAAAGAAGTGAAAGTGTATGGATATTGGAATAATTAATTCCATAATTCTGACAGAAGCATATTTTCCATTTACCATGTTTTAGAACTGTTAGATTTGTTCAGTGCCACCAATTGCACTCTGAGAAGGCAACACCTCTGTGAACTATACGTTGCATCGGGAAGGGACAACGATGACATGAGTCATGCAGAGACACACATAAAAAAAACAAACTTACTTCACATTATTTAAGAAAGAAAGGCTACCAAAATCACAAATCACTGTCAGCTAGAAAAGGTTTCAAGAATGGTTCTGAATACACCCGATAAACATCTTTTAATTATACTTGCAACTTGTCATATTTTTGTGTGTTATGTATCTGAAATTGATGTACCTGCCATAAGGCATTAAGAGCTACATCCTCAGAGGGAACATCACAGTGCTAAGCACTACATCACCTAATTCTTCAGTGAATCCACAGCATCTGGGTAGATGGCTAGGCTGCCATACATACAACAGGGAGACAGGCATCTAAGAATAAAATCTACAGAAGCCATTCATTGTATCTGTGCAGACACAGTAAATATAGTAACAGTAAATCTTAAGGAAATAAATGCATCCTAAGCTATGCTCTCTCTCAAGGCTATTTCAGGGATTTTTTTAGATACTGAAGGCATTGGACAGGAAAGGAGAAAAAATATCTCCTCCCTATCTTCTGTGGGACCAATCCAGTAAGCAGAATCAGAGAAAGTTTTCTAGACCACATAATCAAGGGGATGCTCATTTTGTGGTTCCAAATGGGACTTAGGCACTTACATCTCACTTGTCAACACTTTGGAAGTGCTGGGTATGAACAGTAGCAAAGCTTTTACACCTAGACAACTTTCTTGGCAAAAAAACAGAGACACCTCCAGAAGCAACAACTGAAAGGATACACAAGGGAAAGAGTTGCTCAGGATTTGTAATTTGGCCTTAGATAGCTAAAAGAGAAACTGTGCTATGCAACCATGAAAGCTGCAAAGAGAACTGAGCAAATTAAGCTAATCTCCATGCTGGGTCAACTAGACTATGACCAATATCCAAGTCAGCCAATTTCAGGCTGACTCAGAAATCTCTGTTCTGCTATAACTGCATTGTAATAAGCCCCTAGAGGCCCTTTGTTTTTGTAACCTCAAACATGGAATACATAAGCAGTAAAATTTCTAGGTAAACTAGGAACAATAGTATAGCCAGGTCCTATTTTAGATACTTACGATTTAAATTCTCCCTTTCAAGTCAGTCTTTTAAAATATCCATAGACCTTCCAAAATAGTTATCTCAGATTTGAGCAGTGTAGGCAACACTTTGAGAAAACATTGTTTAGGCTGTATCAGCAGCTACATTTAGAAACATTAAAGAACACAAAATTATTGATTCTGAATTAATTTAACTCTAGAAATATGTGGTATTTAGCTAGATTTTTCTTTAAATTTACTTTCAAAGATGGGTTTAAAAAGGACTGAGAGGCAAAGGTAGACAAAAACAATTCATTCATGGATTTATTTACAAATAATTTTTGAACAAAACAACACATTAGGAAGTCATTTCCACAAGAATATTCACTGAGAGAGTTACCATGTGAACTATAGCACCTAGCCTGTTTTCAGTAGTTAAGGAAGTCTGAAAGCTTTCAAACCTTTGGCCTAAACGTGACAAGTATGGCAACATTTCTTGCTTCTTGTTCAAGGAAATCTCACTGGAAAATAAACAGTAGTGAAGATAAGGTATTAAGCTGGGCCCCTGATGCTAGCTCTTTCATCAGGTCTTACATCTGTTAACCTTTCATAAAAGCCAGTGTGAAAAGGAGTTTCAACTACATCCCAGTGCCAAAAATTCCCATCCTCATTCTGCTAGACCACAAGCTTCAAACACAGCTGCATTACTCCCGCAAAGAACTAAGATATGCAGGAAGAATAAGTAGTACTATGCTGTAGCTTCATTTCCCACAATAAAATTTAGGTTGCAAGTTGTTTTGTGTTTGCAGATGTAGCATCATAATTACTGAAATTGCATGAGGAACAGAGTTTTCACTCAA
Organism: Phaethon aethereus; assembly: GCF_964289735.1. NCBI lineage: Eukaryota > Metazoa > Chordata > Aves > Phaethontiformes > Phaethontidae > Phaethon > Phaethon aethereus. The sequence continues at coordinate 13,798,323 of NC_138589.1, read as the reverse complement.
ATGACAAAAGGAAAAAGTGTCACTGACAAAAGCTAGTTCAGTTTTCTAGTAAAATCACTGCCATCATCTACCATCTCCCGAAATTTTCTTACTGATTTTCACCTATCTTAGCTACAATAAACTTAAGAAAACTCCCATAAAATAAAAAATTTGCACATGCATTGTGATGGACCTACTGCTGAAATGCAGAGAGTCTACAAACATTTTCATTATTTATTACAAAGTAAAGAGAGTTTTAATGAACTGTTAATTCCCTGTGCTTGTTACTAGTTACCTGCTCTCAGAAATAGTCTGCCTCACTCATTAGTAAGAATTTTTTAGTGTCTATGGACCACAGTAAGCCAGCTATCATTAAGCTTCTATTTTCTTTCTATCCCCTCAGTAATAAAGGTAATTTTCCCTTCTTCTTTCAGGAATAGCAAAAACTACTCATGCTAAAGGCCTTTCTGAACTATCACATCCACAGCAGCAAAATAACATAGGTAACAACTAAAGCACAATCTGCATGTAAATGGGTCCACACTCCCCAGTTTGTAATTTCAGAGAGAGAAGAGAACATCAGATAAGAATGTGTCTATTTCCCCAAAGCAGTAACAGGAATTAGATATACCTTCTCCTTACCTTTGAACAATCAAGTATTAGACATTTTAAACCCCACTCTTAAGTAACAAGTGAAAAACAAAGCAAGCAAGTTTCAGAACTGTAGTGGTATCCCTTCTGCTTTTGATTAGGGCAAACACATGAGCTTTCTCTAGGTTATCACATCTGCAGTATACTTAACAGATCACTAGTATTAGAGTCCATTCTAGGTTGAAATATAACAAATGAAATTTAATATTCAGGAAACTCAAATGATTAGAGGAGTACATGCCTGAGGGTCAGCAAGAATTTTTCTTTCTGCTTCTCCTCCCCACTTCTTTTACAAGTCTTTTAAAGGATCAAGGTCTCAGAAAAGATTGTTGGATTTCAGGGCTGATGTATCCATGTGGTTTAAATTTAACTCGTTAAGGAGATGGTCAACACCAAAGTAACACAATTGTTGGGCTTAAAAAAAAAAGAGATGCTCCATTTATATATCACCCTGGATTTCTAACACTGCCATTATCTCCTCCTCTGAAACACTGAAGAAGTGAGGAAGACAATGTAGGGAATCGTACTGATTTGAAATGGAGACCTAATACCCGTTACCCTGGTCTACTACAGAGTTAATAGTAGGTGTATATGACACTCTGCTATTCAATACCTTCAAACTAAAATAAAGATGTCTTGAAATTTCCTGAGCCTCCTCAGAACCTTACAGCTTTCAGCACCGTTTGAGGATTTTGTTTATTTCATGTGGATGTCACCTGCTCTAAGCTGTTCTCAGAAAATAATATGCTCCAGGAAATCATTTTTGGGCAGCAATTTACCCTAATAACAGTTCTACTGTGCACATTCTTTTTGTTGATCGGGTTTTGCTGTGTTACTCGAGTGCTACAGCACCAAGAGTAGCAGATCTCACCTTGAACACTGAGAAGGGTCTGAAATTGATTTTGTTGGTTATTCCAATGGTGTCAGGAGCTGACCTCACATCCAGCTCTTGTGCAGAGTGTAATTTTTGCACACGGTGTTGAATTTGTCCTTGTTATGGGATTCTATTGCTTTGTAGGAATCGATGACATTTGGAAATGACAGTCCTCTGTTACCACAAAAGCAAGACAGTTTGGTTTTATAACGTGAATGGTAATAACGTATTACTGCTACTTATACAACCAGATCGTCTTTCAACATCCCTGCCTCCACAGAGTAACTTGTAATAGTCATAGCCCAGAAATTACTGTATGCATATATCTGTGGCAACACATCCATGACAAGTCCTACGGAAGTGACTATGTCAGTTCACACAACTTTAGGCAACAGGAGAGCATATGTAAGAAAATGAGGTTTCATCAGAGAAAGTGCCATTATCAGTCTTTCTTCCATGTAGAAAAGACCATGAGGACTGGTCAACTGCTCCAGAAGAATGGAGTAACAATGGAAAAAATAAACATAAATTATTCAAGAGCTGTAAAATTAAATTCCCAAAAGGTAGTCTCCATCTCATCAAAATACTTTCCCCCTGCTTAAGTTCATCAGAAAGTTAATCAAGAAACAAAAACATTTCTGTTTGACTGAAACACACTGGGGAATACCAGATTTCTAGCTAGCGCTGAGTGCACTTCAAACATTTACAGCATTAAATAGCTCAGAACTTGATTACAATAGTCAAGCAAAACAGGCAGTGCTCTTTCCTTGAGCAAAATGTCTAGATCACAGAATCACTAGGTTGGAAAGGACCTTCAAGATCATCAAGTCCAACCATTAATCCAGCGCCACCATGTCCCCTAAACCGTGTCCTGAAGCGCCACATCCACACGTTTTTTCAACACTTCCAGAGATGGCGACTCCACCACCTCCCTGGGCAGCCTGTTCCAATGCCTGACCACCCTCTCAGTGAAGAAATTTTTCCTAATATCCAATCTAAACCTCCCCTGGCGCAACTTGAGGCCATTTCCTCTTGTCCTACCACTAGTTACTTGGGAGAAGAGACCGACACCCTCGTCACCACAACCCCCTTTCAGGTAGTTGTAGAGAGCGATAAGGTCTCCCCTCAGCCTCCTCTTCTCCAGACTAAACAACCCCAGTTCCCTCAGCCGCTCCTCATAAGACATGTGCTCCAGACCCCTCACCAGCTTTGTTGCCCTTCTCTGGACACGCTCCAGCACCTCAACATCCTTCTTGTAGTGAGGGGCCCAAAACTGAACACAGGATTCAAGGTGCGGCCTCACCAGTGCCGAGTACAGGGGCACAATCACTTCCCTACTCCTGCTGGCCACACTATTCCTGATACAGGCCAGGACGCTGTTGGCCTTCTTGGCCACCTGGGCACACTGCCGGCTCATGTTCAGCCGGCTGTCAACCAGCACCCCCAGGTCCCTTTCTGCCGGGCTGCTCTCTAGCCACTCCTCCCCAAGCCTGTAGCATTGCATGGGGTTGTTGTGGCCAAAGTGCAGGACCCTGAACGTTGTGGTTCAAAATGCCTTAATCCACTAGTTTATCCCAAGTATATAAATTATTAATTTAAAAGTCTTTAAAATTATTTCTAGTCTGTTAACTATAGTAGTAACAATGAGCTCAGTTTAATATGAATAACAATCTTACATGATGCTACTTAATGGTAGCTAGTAACTATATGTTAATTATTTTTTGTTTAAATACTCATTTTATTGTTCTTTTGTAGTAAGGAAAAAGATAGTCATTGTTACAACATTCTAAGTTTATATTCTTGGTACGATTTTAGACAGAACAACAACAAAACCGATTTATGCATATATAACCAACCACCAACTGTCCTGAAAAAAACACAACAAAGTAAAAGGATGTATTCCCCCACACCCCCAGACCAATGCTGAACTACTTCATACTTCTGGCTCTATACTTACATTTACCAACATGAACAACCCTGTACTGCTCACACACAGAGACAACAAAACAGAGACATATATTAAATACAGAAATCTCAGGTCTATTTTGGTACCTTCAATCTGACACACTGCCAGCTACACCCACTTATTCACAGGCAGTTACCACTTGGGACCTCCTAGTGTGGAACTCAAATTGCTCACAAGGTCTGAAGCATACCAGTAATTCCCAACGCACCCTTGGTATCAAGTGTTGGGATAGTCAAAATTATTATCACCTTATTATTAAAATCACTATTTATGGGACACACAGTCATACCCTAACAAATGATATTGCTCCCTAAAAAGTTTACCACTGAAAATTATTTTTTGTAAGAGAAGGTGAAGCTAGTCTGACAAGCAGCCAAATTGGAGAGAGAAGATAAGATTAATCTTGATAAGAACAGGTTATGATAAAAGTGAACATAGTGCTTAACTTAGCAATTCTGAAATGTCTGTAGATAGGTAGACAAACAGCAGTTTGAGGCCAAGAGTCTTTTTTTATACAGTGAAATAAATATCCATGACTTTGTTCAGTATCCTAAATAAATGCAAATGTCAGTAAATGTAGATAATTCTCTGTCTCCTCAAATACTAGCAGCTTGCTTTATATAATGCACATGCCAGTGGGTTCCCAAGGGATAACAAAGGAAAGAAGAGGATACAATGGCTTCTCAGCTCATCTGAGAGCTTATACAGAGAAGACACTGGGATGTTAATCATATCCAATTATACCTAGAAGATCTAGCAGCTACATTTTGTAGGCTTTCTCAAAGCTAGACCATGGCAGTTTTTCTTAGTTGCAGATATTGCCAGAATTTTGACATGTTTAAAGACCTCCTGGCAGACATAGGCAGAACCAAAATACTTTTTTTAAATACAGGCTCAGACTTAGTATCTCAGACTTAATATAGCCTTTCCATTTTAGAGTGTCTCATTCAAATAATCTACAAAATAACAGTTAAGTAGGAATCTTACTGTTGTTTTCAGGTTCCTCACCTCTCACCTGGTTCCACAAGTACATATATGACTTTTACTTTATGTCAGAAATTTGATACACTCTTTATTCAATTAGCAAGTTGCTCTTTTCTTGCACATTAGCCATTAAGTAGGTATCTGACTGAAACACATTTAATCAAATGGTTTGTGAAAATGGCCAAGCAGAGTGTTTCTATACAGTTCACTGAGCAAAGAAGCAAAAAGGCAGGAGGAAAAAGATTTATTAAGTTGGACTTTATATACAGAAATAATCACCATAATACATACATACATCAAGCTAAGTACTGTACTTCTGAATTTGTCTTCCTACACAATGACCTCCTCCTTATCATCCCCCATTATCTTTCCAGGTCACCTTTGAACCATTTTTATCAGGGCTGTACAATTGATAGCTGAGTACAATTAGTTAATATCACTAGGATTTTACAGTGTTACTGTCATTATCAGATGTCTAAAACTAATAATGACTATCTGTTTATTACATTAAAAATATTTTAAAATAATCTCTTAGAAAATCATTCCACCTGAAAAGAAATTCATTCTGGTTCCTGTTCATACTGTGCTCCAAAGAGCTGTGAGATGACACCTTGGCCCATTGGTTACGTGCCTATGTTGCCTATATTCCTTTTGCCTTGTACCAGAAGGTGCCGTTTCCCCATGTTGACCTTTGGGCATAAGGCACTAGACAAGGCTCTGGAACAAAAGAGGAACCTTTTCACAATTAGATACCAGCAAAATCTTTGAAATGCAGCTGTCTGCTACAGGAAAGTTTTCATCCCTATTGGTGTAGCAGTTCCCAGACCACCTCTCCCTCTTCCATCAGCTGCTGAAACCACCTCTGTCCAGCGAGCTCATTAAAAGAACTCAAAACCAAAAACAATCTACTGTCCTCCTCTTACACTTCCCAGCTTTAGCCATGCCTCATACCATTAAACCACAAAACTATGCAGTAAGTACAGTAAGTTAACTCCTCACAGACACAGAATTCCCGAGTTGTGGCTGAAGCCACATCCTTAACTCAGAGACATTGATGGATATTAAAAAAAAAACAAACACAAAACCAACCAACAATAATGTAAACCAGCTTTAGAGAGCTGCCTTATGCTTGTCAGATGCTCAGCAAATATTCCTTTCCATTTAAAAATGCAGCCCTTAAATTTTCACTGTTCCTCCACCACTGAAGCTTGAGTACAAGAAAAGTTTTGTTTTCCCACTGCTCACCCAGGAAGGCACTGCGGCTTTTATCTTGTAAAGGTAGATCCCATTTAGGAACAGAGGAAAAGTAGGAAATAGGCCTGACCCCCACTCATTAACTCTAGACATCTATGCTTTATCCCCAACAAGGGCTTTATAGTGAGATTTCATCCTTGACTTAAACAATTTTTTTTTTAAGAAATGTTTTTAAAAAGAAACAAAAACTTAAGATTGCTTCTAAGACTTTCACAGGTTACCCAGGACATTTTAGTCTCTTGGGACCACAAAATTCAACTATTCTTTTAAGCAATTCCAGACATGAGCAGTCACTGTAGAAAGGTCAGGATCAGCTGGGAACAGGAAAATGGAGCTTGCAAAGTCAGTCACCATGTAGGCAATGGTAAGTTCAACCATGACTGCAGCCAACTGGTGCAACCTTTTACAACTGATGAAGATTACATCCACATGCTGCAGCAGAGGTGCTTGTTTCTTCCACTTCTGATACAACGTACTCAATTTACACTATTAGGGTTTTACACAAAACAATATGCCTAAGCTAGAAAGGACCTCTGATGTTAACTTCTACCCATTTTGGCTGTCATGAAATTTTCCATCTGCCAGCAAACACCACCTGCTTGTCCTGTGAGGAAGCCTCATTATGAAAAATGTTAGAATGGTCATCTAAAATGGGATTTTGGAAACAGGCCTTTATCTAATCCGTCATCCTCACAAACTTTGAGAGGTTTTTTTGTTCTGTTTTTTTATATTATGTGGTTAAACAGTTCATTCCTCCAATGCTTAGTACTTAAAGTAGGAAAACTTAGTTCTTAAAGTAGAAAAAATGGATGTCACCAGACTGGGTGATCCATCCTTCACAAGGTGTCTTTTCCAGGCATCTTACTGTTGTTTTTGCTTTTTATGCACAATTATTATTTTTAGAGTCACTTCTGGGTGCAGTAATCCCATTCCCTAACTGTTCTGTAAAGAATACCATTGCATGGATAATGCAGCAGCTCAATGAATCAATAACAGTATTTCTCCTGCCCCGTCTCTGAATACAACTTTAAGAGCTTTTTGAACTTGGTGTGCCCAAACAATACATGAGATGTGTACAACTAACATGACAGTAAGAAGAACATGGAGCTTTCATGGAGAAAACTATACACCATCTTTGTAAACTATAGCTTTTACACAGCTTGAATTAATAGATTTATTTAATTGTTTTCCATTTCAAAAGAACTGGCTCTTATTAAATAATATTATTGGCTTCTCTGGTATAAACACTATGGCAGGGAAAAATGAACACTAAAGAAATTCAGTTGAATTAATATGGTCAGTAAATTTTGACACTGACTTATTCTTCATTCTGTATACATTTTTTAAATCCTTTTCTTGGAACCCATTTTGTTTCCATTTTCCACATTTGATTTTTATATTTATTTTTGCAAGAAAAAACAATTTGCCAGCTAAATGAGAATTTATGAGAAGTGTGTGTCCTCACCTGGGCTATATCAGGCTACACATACTTGAATGGGTGCTTAACTAGAAAAGAAATTCCAGGGTTGCTGATATGTTTACACTTAGGCATGAACAGAAACATATTGCTGAACAGGGACCATATTTCCTTCTAAACTTTTTATTTGTTTTATTTCCAAAAGTTTTCCCACAGCACTAAGAATTGGGTTCCTCCCCTTTGCAATAGATTATAGGTTTTATGACTAACTTTATATTCACTGGTGCAAAGATATACACTGCATCAGTTTTCTTTCATTTTTGTTTTTCAAACACTACACACAAAGACAACACTATAAATGTGACACAACTAAATGATGAAACAGCAGCTTCCTGCTGAAATTTTAAAGTGAGGTAGACATTGTTTTAGCCGAGAAAGCCATTTAGATACCAGCTGTTCCCACTGAAAAGATGTGGCAGCCATCAGCAGAAATAAGCAATGCTCTCTCCCTACACATTGAAATGAGTTTTATCTTCCTTTCCATTCTCTTTTGTGCTCCTGCTGGTGAAAAAGACAAAATGAATTTCACACTCCTATTTCCTCACAAGCATAAATGTTAAATGGGAGGAATCTAAATCTTTGCACCCATACGTACACTTAGGTAAGATCAAAACCAGCAGCTACAAAGCATATTACTTCTGCTCAGTAATAAACTGATGAACAGTCTTGAAGATGGAGTTGAAAGTAAAAGAAGAAACTTGTGTGCCTCTCTCAAAATTAATTTTCTATATTTGTTTCTAGTTGGTATTTATGTTTTATATTCTATATTAGAGAAAACAACATGGTATGTGTCAGATACCACTGTGTGAAATCACAGAATAAATACAGATAGTTTAGTGACACCTGAAAATAGTCTTTCTTTCACTGCCTCTTAGAATTAAGATTAGTGCTAATGAACGCAGTCACATTTTAGAAAGTAGCGTACAGTTACTCAAATGTTCTAGCTTCAAAAATACCATAGACTATATATATCAATAAAACTTTTCACGTGTATCAGTTCAGAACACAATCTTCTAATGATTGTGACAAAATAAATTTTGTGTTTTGCATCCAAAAAAGAGGTTATGAAGTTGACAGAACTAACACATCTCCCCAGAGATAGTATAAAAATCATTATATCACATTAAAGATTTTCCTTCTTTTGCCACAGGCAATCAATTCCAAAAATTTGATTAAAAAAAAAAAGCATTGCATTAGTGTGGTATTCTCAAGCTGCTTCTTATTAACGTTTTATTGTAGCATACTCTAATGACAGCCAGTATCAGCCCTCATTATTCTAAATAAAGAGTATAGTCATTTCCTTCTTAATGACTGAAGTGAAAAGCGTCCATAGGGACATTTTAGTTTACTCTCTCTTACAATGTAATATTGCTATTATTAATACTTTTTGAAGGCAACTTGTAGACTAAAGCTGTCTTTGCAGAGTCATTAGATTTTAAATTTCTAAACATGTATAGTCTCAATCACATGCAAAATGTTAGATTCCTTCAAATACAAATAACACCAGCCATTTATACAATACTTATTTAGTTCCTTGAAACGTTTTAGTGCAGCAATATAACAATTCATATTATGATGCCTGCAATGAAAGACCGTAAGAAAAAGTAGCACATTACATTTCCACACACTTGTGAAGCAGGTAATGCCACAAAACCCAGGTAAAAGAGCAATTACATGATTTCTCCATTGCTATGCTATCCAGCATGTCAAACAGAAAAGGAGGACTATAACAACAGTTACTCAGACTATAAACTGCATGAAGACAGGAACTTCCATTTTGATCAGTGCCGAAGGCAAGGAAATCCTGGAACAACTAGCACGCGTGTGCGTGTGTACCCACACACGCTTCAGTATAAACAAATAGGCAAGGACGAATAGAGTTATTTTTCTACGCTTTCAAAGCAATGCAAGAAAAATGCATGTCACATCAGTTTATTAACCACAGATCTAGTTTTCAATACAGTTAGACCAAACTAGCAGTTGCCAAAGGAGCTACCCCAGTTCCACCAACTGTCCAGCCAAAACTCTCACCCTTCTTTGTAGGGCTTGTTCTCTCTCTGAACCAGGTCACTGAGAGGCAGACATGTCACTTACACCCTGATGGTTTGGTTTTCAAATTAACTGGCTATGCTTATTTTTTCAATAGCACTTTAGAGACAAAGCATGCAGAGAGATGCTTTGGGGGCATAAGGGAGTGTTTAATGGTGACTGGCATTAAGCCCAATTGATTTCCAATCTAGACAGGTACCTGTCCAATACTTCTACATTCAAAATAGATCCCATCTTGTACCTATTTCCATCTTAGGTATCTGACTAGCACTAAAAATCCCTTCACTATACATTTTCAGAAAAATCAATGGTTGTTCAGGACTTTGGTAAACATCAGCTAAAAACGTACATTCAGAAACTTCAATAGAGACTTAGAAGCCCGGCCCCCTGTTTGGGTATTATTCTTGTCCTTTGTTCTGAGCCACTCACCAATATTGGCAAGAGCAGAAGCTGGTTATTTACATGATAGGCTACTTCTGCAGTCATTAGCTTCTTACAAGGATTATACATACAGGTAGAAACAAATATAACAACTAATGGCATACACATTTCAAAAGCCACCTTCTCAGCCAGTTCCCTCTCTTTCTGCTAAGTGCCCTCCCATATTTTAGTTCTTGGTCAGACACAGTGGCCCACAAAGTATGGCCTACAGAAGCCATCTTGGATGGTGGCTTTAGTAGTTTCCAGCTGTCTTTCCCCATTTACCCACTTCAGTCACTGCTTTTATTAATCCTAATTGATATGATAAAGTCTGTCATTGTCTCTAGATCACACATGCTTCACAGTAGCTGTTACCGCCACCACCTGTAACAATATCTTTGCTCAAGTCCACACATATTTTGTGCCAAATCCTGATTTCTAGGGGTCACAACTCCTTTTGCTAATATTTAAATTAAACAAAACCTTTGTATTCACTGAGCAAAGAAGTTTAAGTTTTGCGAAAAGACTGAGGAACCCATGGTATGAATGCTATGAGATGGCATTCCTTTGCTTCATGTCATCCTATCGTCTCCAGTAAGCATCATAGTGTGTTAATCATCACTTAATTCATAGCATTTACATTTTTAAGACTTCTTTGGGGGGTTGTTATTGTGCTACTACTACAAGACTATTAAACTCAATACATTTTTTTTATAGTTTTATAAAACAACAACGTATGAAGTACATCTACTCTAACACTGAAATGGAAATAAGTTATGCACAAAATAAAGAAGATTGAGCTGGAAAGCAAAATAAAAAAATTTTAAAACTATATGACAAACATAAAGAGGGTCAAAAATTGCAAAAAGATGCTATAGGAAGCTGTGTATTATATTTTCTGATGCCAGATTAAGTCTATTTTATTATCAAATATGGGACCTTTTAAGTATCTAAACCCTAACTAATCTGGGAATCACTAACTGTAGGAAAGCTTCTTTAAAGCCTGAGCCTGCAAGATTAATTTTGACTCCTGTTGAGTAAACAAATGTATCTTCTCATCAACCACCATACTGTACCACTATAAAATGCAAACATTCCTTTTGGGTTTAGAGAAATATGCACAATTACAGGGTAGAAAGCTGTTGCAATTAATGGGACTATAACATTTTACACCAAAGGATCCCAGATTCAGGCGTTAACCCAATCACACAAATTAATGAGACTTGCACAAATTTATATGGAATCAGTATCAGGCATTGCATCTTTGAAGACCAGCACTCTAAATTAGCTTGGTGTTTCTCAGGTTTATTTTGATTTTAAAACCATGTCCACCAACTGACCAGCTAGACACCTGGAAATGAGTAACTGGCAGAAATCATGTTTGAATTCTAAGATTTTGTACTGCTTTTACTGTGTCTGAAATGAGACTCTAATTTGGTTTTAGTAAAAACTAATTGAAAGTAATTTAATACCAATTGATTGTTAAGGGGATACATTTTGCAGTTTATCAAGTCTATAGAAAAGCAGTATAATTAACTTGAAACTGCATAGGCAATAGTGTAATTATAATCTCAACAACTTTAGAATTCCAAGCAATGTTTAAACAGTTAATTAAAATTTTAAAAGATAGTTCTATATTACATGTCTATAATGTTAATTGCTAAAAAATGTTAATCGATATTTGTTAAGTAATCCAATTGAGTAATCTAATTCCTAACATCTCTGAAGCTAAATAAATAGTTTCATAAATCTGACTTACAAACTAGACAAACATCCAGATATTAAGATAAATTAATGATAAATTACATATTACCTGATTGCGTGTTATTTATTAGCTACAGACGCAGGTCAAACTTGAAAGCAACCAGATCAAGGTTTCATAGTTTTATCATTTTTCAACATGCTGTACAAATACAAATCTCAGCTAATTGCTCTAGCATCCTACTTCTGAGTACGTTAAGTGAAAAGGTCTTTCTTTTGTTCAGTTTGATATTTTCAGTTGCAAATTCAGAGCACCTTCTGTGTCACCTTTCAAAACATGTTAGCTCTGCTGAAGCACAGAACTGATATTTCTTAAAAAGAAGACACAGGTGCCACATTGCCTGGGCTGCTGCTATCAGGGGAATCCTTGGTGTCCAGGAGCTCCTGATGCTTTGCATTTTAACAAGACTCCATTTTTCAGGTCCCACTCCTGGAGCTCTCTGATGGCAAGGAGGAACAAGTTACACAAAAGAACCTTCCTAGCCCAGCAAAATATTGCAAAAGCTATTTTTGAAATGTCTAGTTTTCTCCTCTGTGCTCCTAAACTTTCACTATGGAAGGGTGAACATTCCTTTGTCATTTCTTTGCTTGCTAATAAAGATACATACCAGGATGGCAATTTATTAACGTAAGAAAGCTATATCCTAAATGAGAATACTAGTAAATATTGGTAGCTGTTACTGACTGCTATTTTAACATACTTCCAAGAAACCATGATTAAACTCTTGAACTCTTTTACTGTTTGTGGGTTTTGTTGTTTGTTTTTCCCTCATCACTAAATTCTGTGTTTGTAACACACTGAATACAGCTAAAATAACATCTTTATCAGCTACCCCAATTAAGTATTTGCTCATTATACCTATGCCAGCTCTAGATTGAAAACTCACCAGGACAGAAACTCTCTCATCAGCTATGTTTGCAGTTCTCAGCATAATGTCAATATTTTCAGAAAACTATGGTTTCTAAATAGCATTGCACAACTCAGTTTTAATGGATTTGACAAAGCAGCACATCAGCACATGAGGGAGTCGGGAGATATTTTGCCAGATCAATTCTTAAATAAATAGGTGGTATAGGAGAAATAAAGGGCTGCATGGTTAAACATAGTAACATAGTAAGAGATGTCATTTTACTTCTGGATTTCAGTTTTACAGACTGGCCGCATTCACTATTAACATGCTTCTCTTGAGGTTCAGTACTCAAGGATAGAAATTAATGTCATCACAGCCTCTTCCTGTAAGCAACACAGATAAAATTGAAGGGTCAAAGTACACAGGATGGCAAGCTTGACAAAGGTGTCCCTAAGTTTCCATACTTCAATTTTATTTAAAAGTCTTTCTACCCCTCAGGGTTGTTCTAGAGGCAAGACAATAAATAGATTACTGTAACATCTGGATTTACAGATTCTTTTATTTTTAAATTGCCCACTAATGGCTAACAGATTAAAAAAAAGGATCAAGAAGGGTGGGAAATGAAATGGAAAGTAAAAGCGTAGCAAGGTGAACCATTTAACACTGTCCACGGTACAAGACATTTCAAAGTGTGTGTTGTCCACACTGTATCAGAACTACAGTTCCTTCTTTGATAGGCTTTTCTAAAAAACCGTGTGACAGTTTTCAGTGTAAGCAACACTGAAGGACAGGAACTTGATTCCATCATTTCATGGTTGTCAGCTTTACAGACAGGAAGGTATATTTTAGGAGAACACACTTTTCAGCAGCTGCTTGCATGAATAAGAACACACTTCCATCATTAGTCATTTAACCCATATAATGTGACAACAACATTTATTATAGAAGCTAGAAGATTCGTGACAGTAGCAAAAATTCAGAATTGTTCTTTATATAATTTGCATGTGTTGAGTGCTTCAAGGAGACAATATATTTGAACATCAATAACATTTGTCTTCCTCCTACCCTAATTTACTAGGTAAAGAAGTGCTGAATAGGATAACTTTCCAAGGCTTCAGAACCTTGTGAGAAGCCGCCATTGGGTCAAATACCTTACCGCAAATGCTACGGTCTGGCAGCAGGTGACTCATAGTGCTATCCCCTTTAAAACATTAAGCCCAAAAGGTCACTGATTTTACAAAATATCTGAAAAATAATAACCAGTGACTTAAATCTTTAACTAGTTTTATCTATGACATGGGAACAATTACAAAGTCCATTCTGCAGCAGATACCATCCAGCCTTCCCCCGAGTGCCTCACAGTGGCAATTAGCTTACAGCAAAGCTCACACGTGTAGCCACACCTCCCGTGATTTCTCTTCCCCTTGCACATCTGTGCATAAAAGGAATGACTCAACTCTAAGTGTACACCGCAATCAAATTGCTTTGCTGAAGTCTCAATTCCACATCATCAAATACATGAATATGCTGTTTGGGTTGATCCTGTAATATTAGAACACTGCAGCTGAAAGAAGCTTTGATGAAGAAAGCCTTCAGTAAGAACTGAATGCTGCAGAATTAAGGCAGCAATTAAAGTTTATAGACTTGTTGGTAGTTACCTTGCAGCTTCACAGCATTCATCATGAGTCAATGACAGCCTGATAAATACAGGCCAAGCACTTGGAGATTCTCAGGTTTGATAGTGCTTAAATAAAGTAATAATGAAAGCAAAATTTAATCCACTTAGATTGCTGACACTTTCCAGACTACTGGCCCAATAAACAGTACAAAGGTGGTTCAGCATTGCACAGACAAACTTTAGGTTGGGTCACAGAAACAGCATCTCCTTTTAACATCCATAGGTCCTTTGTACATAATGCTTGCACGCAAGAAAATCTACATTTCTTTCCCCAAGTCCGATGGCTGGCCATCTAATCGAAATGACTGTATAATAAAAACAACCAACCAACCAACACCACCCCAAAAGCCACCGAGATTACTCTGAATAAACATGATAGGTTAACAAAAAACCTTAGTCCACATCCATATTGTCCAAACCTGACATTGTCTTCTCACACCATTCTATTAGGTAAGAAGACTTTTAAAGCCATAAGTGATAACAGAATTACTATGCTTCCTTTAGAAGTCAATTGCTACCTAAACCTCGGTTGTGCCTGTGAGCATCTGTGCCAAAAGTCTCATAATATATGTTGCATCTCATATACAATTACAAATGCAGTTATAAGTCTGAAAACAAATCACACTGCTTGCCATGTGCTACATGGTTTTCCGTTTGTTTTCCAACCTGTTATGCCAGAGATGCTTCAGACCTAAGAGAAATTTCTCAATATCTGATGCATAAAAAAAAATATTCAATGCAGCATAAACACTCCTTTTCTCCCCTCCCCATTCCTTCTGTAATAACCAAAACACTATTTTATTGTATTTAGATGAAGAAGGACAGGTTCCAGCCCATTCCTTTCTAAAAGATCTTGAAACCAGCTCTAGAAACTTCCTACCTGAAAACAGAGTAGACACAGTTCAGCAAAAGGACACCGGGGCTGGTGCAGGAGTTCACAGTGTTTCACAGAAGTACAACTGTAATCACTTCAACATTTGGAACTCTAGAATTTCCTCACCAGACTGCTGATGTCTAGTATACGCACATCTCATCTAACTGCAATGTCAAAGTTGCAGTCCCAGGTGATTTCCTTCTTCATCCCAACTGTAAAGCTGAAGGAACAGTAGCTGATGAGAGATAAATACCTTGTTTCCAAGCCTCAAAACTTCTCAAAAGGGCATGCAACAGAATCCTACATACATTTTGCATATAAACTGCCACAGTGAATAGCTGCATTTATAGAAAACCTGAGACTCTTTATGCAGTGTACAGCATAAAAAAAGTTGAACAGACTTTCTAATTTTTTTCTGATTTTCTTAATGGTTTTTTACTTCACAATAATTGCCATCCAAAGTGTTTCATAAGATAAGAGATCTCTAGCTACAGAGCTTCATGAAATATTATACTGCCACTCAAAGACAAGCAGCACAAGTTTGGCAATACAGATAACAATGCCATTTACAATTTGGATTTCACACTTCATCCCTCAAAGCAGACGACTGAGGACACCTAGCCAAAATTCCTCAGAAACATGTACATACAGAACACTGTACCACTACTGAAGAGCATGCATCCAAGATAACATATACCTATACAGAAGTTATGAAACTAACACTTCATATCACTACCACAGCTAGCCCACTTGAGAACCACACCAGCTACTACTGTGGCCTAAAGATTTGAGGTAACAGAATTTATTTATAGGGAAACAAAGGAAGAAAAATGAAGAGTTATTTTGAACTTCTTTATCTGCACATTTCAAAAAGAAGGATAATCTCTTGGATAGAGCTCCAAAGAGCATTATGAGAGTCTGGACTTCAGTCTTGTGAATATGCAAGATGATTACTTTTCACTGTTTTTACAACTTCAGGACATAAGTGGACCGATGGATGCATTCTTCACAATGCCCTAGCAGTTCCACTTCAGTGGCAGGATCAGGTTACCATGCCTCAAAATTGTGAACGTTTCCCTTCTAGAGGAAAACCCTTCTAATCTTCATTGGACGGCTACCAAATGAAGGCCTGCAAGACCGGGCTGCCTTTCAAAATGTCACAATGCCATGTGATTTAAAAATAGCTTGCCAAGGTTTTTCATGCCTATGGCCATCACATTAAAAAGCAATTTCAAAAATTCAAGATTCTAGTGACTTATATGTTGTCTTTTTTTAAGAAGGCATAAAAAGAAACATCTGGGAAACAGCTATGTAAATATAGTTAATTTAATAAAAATGTGAATAAAATTCATAGAACAGACTTGGAAACCTTGAAATATTTATTTTAAATGAAAGGGATTAAGTCCTCAAGGTAAGATTTGTTTCTAAACTTGTAACTCCAGTACTGTACAGCTATTGTGTTTTGCTTTATTTATTAAAGGGATAGTGCTTATAAGAAATATTTTAACCTACTCTAGCATACTTACTGCTACTTTTTATTTCCTTTTAAGGACTTTTGATTGTTGCCATCCTGCAAATTTACAGCCCTGCAAATGCAGAAGCAACATGCCAATGACGTCAAGTTTGGAAATAATTTTTGTAGCATATCTCCACACAAGTTCAAGTCTATTTTTAATAGAAGTGAGTAAGCAAGAAAAGAGAGAATTGCAATAATCAAACCTAGAAAAGAAAAAGACTTGAATCAGAATTTCAGGATCAGCAGGAGACACAACACACACTGCAACTTAGAAGTTATGTTTCTAAGACAGTTATGAGAGTCTAAGCTTAGAGACTTCAGGTACATGAAGCTTGAAGGCCAAGTCAAAAACAACATGAAGCTTGACATTAACTGCATTCTCAAAGTGCTGACCATTGAAACCAGTGTTTATGGAGAGGCTTTTAAAGAAAACGTGTAGTGCTGAGACCAAATTATCATAAGCATTGTTTCCCCAGAACTGCACTGCAAGTAATTACACTCTACTCTAGATGCAATGCAAGCACAAAGACTGTAGCAGAAAATGCACAGAAGCTTTAAAATACTTACAGCACAGTACCATTTATATATAACATAATAGTCAAGTTAATGGTGGATTTTTAATTAGAAATGGTGTTTTCTGGAGAAGTATTTATTAGCTACAGGAAATTAAAAGCAATTATGAACAGGAAAAGATAAATCAAACAGAACATTGAAATCCACAAGAAATCCCAAAAGTCCCAAACTCCTTTGTGCAAAAGCAGAAATTCAGTGGGTTTCAGGAAACAAATGCTTCAGGTAAACTTTTCTCATACTCTTCGTTAAGGTGATAAAAGGACACCTCAATTCTTAATATGCATTCATTTCTTAACTTCCTTGCTCAGAGTATCAATAAGGTCGGTATTTTATAAATTTTTTGTTAAAAATTTGAATTGTGGTAAATTAGGACTATGTAGTTCAATTGTAACACTTGTCGTCTTAAGTGACAAGTAATTCAACCTGATGCGATTCAATTCAGAAAACACTACACATTACAGAAGGAACCAATACAGAAAAATTTTAGGTTCATTCACTCAAATTTATCTGATATAATGTTTGATCACCAGCTGTCTATTAGATTACATTTAACTAGATATACGCAACTATTAGTTAATAACATTCATGACTGCCTGCAAGTGACATGAAATGGCACACACCACACAGCTATACAGTCTTCCACATAATTAACAGCCCTGTCACTGTGTCACCTGTTGTGGTTAAGGATGAAGTAGCAACCAACCAACAGGACAATCAGAACCTGGAATAAAGTGGAGATTCACAGCCAGATCCCCAGACTGAATCACTTCTAAACTCCCGCTATTGTTGGGGTAACTGCTCTCAAATTTCCTACTTCTCGGAAACTCAAGGGTGCACTGTTACAGTTAATTTTGCACATAATATAACACCTGGCACAACCCCAGGCACAGAAGGAAGAAAGGGCTAAAATCTCATCTGCTGCAAAGCTACAGACTTCTGTCAGCTCTCTTGAAGTCTTGACAGTCTGTACCAGCTGAAACACTGGACTATGCTCCAAGAAAAATGTAATTCAGATTTATGAGAAAATATTTTGCATCCAATATACTGTAACGTGAACAGAACCTAATTTGTACTAACGAACCCTATGCATAATACAGCAAAGCATTTAATAATATGGAGACCACAAAATACCAAGCCAGATGCCATTGATAGTGATGATAATTTTCCCAGATGGCTATGGTTCCTCTCACTTTTTCCACCTTCAGGTTTGAGAAGATTGCATTTAACTCAGGAGATAGCTCCAATATTACATGTCTACTAGTTTTGTGCCATCACAGTCTGTGTACTACACCAAGACACTATGCGATTACAGTTATTGTTATAATAGGGAAACGCTTGTCTGCTCTGGCAAATTTTGATAAATGTAACATCAGATTAAAAATAATATAACCATACATGGAGAACCTAATCAAGACTGAAGCTAACATATTTTTTGGTCTTTTACAGAAGAAAAACAAGATTAAAACTCTGAAGTTTAAAACATTCAGTAATGGAATTGGTGTGGAAATGAAACACATATCTTTTGTGCCAATAAAAATATGCCTTGGGGCAGGGGGTGGGGGGAAGCTTGTAGGTTTTTAAAATTATTCCATTCATTTGCTTGATATTTGATTGTTGGGGTTTTTTTACATATTGGGACCAGTGATAAAATTAACAAACTGTAGTTTATTTCATGCAAAACAATAATCAGCATGAGGGCCAGCCATGAATTGCGTACATTTGTAATAAGAACACTCCTTTGTATCATATTTGTTAAAATTACAAAGCCTTTTCCTAAATATCAGGAGGTACAGTAAAAGGACACCAAACTGCTCAAACTATAAAACAAGAAGCTGAAATTCAGATTTATATGCCAGAATGCAAACCTAGATTCAAGTCAGTAAGAGCCTGTAACAGATCAGCCAGGTTGTTTTGGTAGGTTCGTTACCAAACACATTTAACTCTCTAAAATTATTTTAACAGAAGTCTGCACACATTCTTTCCTGTATATGCAATCAATCCTAGTGAAAATTATATAAAGTAGGTTGTAAATAGGTCTTCTGATTTTACAGGCTTCACCAAATTCTAAAACTGAAATGTAAAAGAAAAACTGTAGGACCGGGTAGCAGATGAGGCATTGCTATTAATGAAAAAAAGACAAGTATTGAGAAGGCATCTTGATGTTTTCTATGCAAGATGAATAGGAGAACATAATAGGAAAATAAAACAGCTACCAGACAAGATAAATAGGAATACATCAACAGGGACTGTACAGAATTAGAATGGCTCTGCAGCAAAGTCTTTAGAAGAATATACTAAAATTTTTACTTCATGTTATAATGTCATCTTAGAAACAGATGGCAAAATGCCACTTGAACAGGAAGATGTCAAGAAATAATAGTGTCAGCAGCTATATAAAAAGCTAAAAGATGCTTCAGACTACCTTGTATTTGTAAGGCCATGCTCTACAAAGTCTTAAAAATAATTTCATCTATGCAAGTAAAATAAGCAAAAAAGACACTACAAACTCTTGCTTAGCCCACCAGTCACTTTTAAAAAACAGAATCTGTATTCAGGATCAACTCAGATTCAGAAAACCAGGAGACTGGTTTTAACATGTTATAAAGAAGAAGTATTGTCATAGCTCATTATAAACTATACACAGGTCAATATGTGCTTAAGGGTGCTTATTAAATTTGTCATGACTAATTAGGAATTGATAGAAAAAGACAGTAGGGACTGATTTGGGAAAATATGCTTTAAATGTGAAGGCCATCATCAGTGTTATTAATAAATCCTGCCTGATCTCTAACAAGTTGTAGTTCATTTTCAATGTGGGTCTAATAGTAAATAGTGATTCAGAAAGCTTTATAAAAAGATGATTTATAGAGCACCATAAGTCTCAAAATATTAAAATGCTTTCCTAGGTAGTTCCTAGGTAAGCCCCAAATATTTATTTTCCAAGGAATAGCAGTTAGTACCATGTACAATGGAATTCACTTAAAGAAGAAGGGAGAAGAAAGAAACAAGATATGACAAAAAAGGAAGGCAAAAAGCAAGAATAAGCAGCTATATATGATAAAGGAGTTCTGTTTATTTAGACTGCATTTTGTGGGAGGACACACTTTGAAGAAAGTGAGGCAGGAAAAAGAAAAGATGGAGAAGGGGCAGAGGGAAGGCTCCTAGAGCCAACCTGCCTGGCATGTCAAGTTTGTATAGCCACATACCAGGTTAACTTTAAAGATTGATTCTGGGAGGCCCTGGGAGTAAAGATGAACAATCTTCTCAATTCTATAACGAGGGTATGTCTCCAAGAAATCCTACACAGAAGAAATAGTCAGATATACTGTAAATACATGCATTGTTAGTTTTCTGCTTGTTCTTTGTAATTTTGTTTCCAACTTTGTACAATCAAGGGCTTATCCCAGACTTTCTCAGAATTATTAATATTAAAGCTTGAGCTGTCTTTAAAATTAATGAATCAAGCTTTTATTGCATTACTGGAGTTTTATAAATTGGAGTACATCTTAGACCAACTGCCCAGATGCACCAAAGATCAGTGCTACAGGCTCAGTGCCAGCTGGGGATATACAGTAAAGGTCAACCCACAGCATCAGTCACAGCTATCTAAAACTTATGCCTGGTAGGAAAACAAAAAATCTACATCACTAGTATGTGCAGTAACAAAGAAATCTGATCAACAATATAGCAGATTCATTTTAGTTGTTAATATTTTGCATTTGTCTTTTTAATTTACATATTTATGTATTTGTATTTAAACCAGGTATGAATAAGTCCTTTATTCCCAGTTGTTTTCAGAAAGACAGATGTCTCAAACTGCAGGGGAATCTGCCAAAATGAAGGTAGAAGCAGCATTTTGACGACTTTAGCAAATAGTATTTTCTGATAAATGTCATAGTTGAACTCCCTAACTTGACCGTTTTTCCATTCATGATATGGGGGTTGTAAGATCATTTGGGTAATAAAATACAGATTGTTGACTAGATCAGTTGTTTTAGGGATATAGCACATGGAGAACATATTTCAATTTATTCCCAAAGGCTGTAAAAGCAGCCATAAAGCAATCAGAAAGCAGGTAAAGAACGACTTTTATAGCAGGATAAATGAATGTTAATCAGGCAACAGAACAAGATGCATAAGTAGCTGGAAGTCTTTGTTCCCTTGTGCCATCAAGCCTCTAGGTTTGAAAATCCTGCTGTCAGTACTGAAGAGTTTGGATGAGTAACTATTAGCAGTGACACACTACCAAAGCCAGTATGTTATATTTTGGCTATTTAAACCAACCATTACATCCAGTAATGACTCATCAAGGCAATACATACTAGGGGGGGATCAGGCAGGGAAGTTCCATTTACCAACACAATTCTCATATTTGAAATAGAAATTCACACTGTGTTGTAATACAGAAAACTGAAGGTACATAGGTATTGAAACCCTTTAAGTACAAGCACACAGCCATTTTCCTAGCCATCTCTGTCAATCTCAGACAGCTACTTGTATCTCTCCTTCACTTCTTTGCCTGTGCCCGGCACACTGCCTGTACAAACGGTGTAGTACAACTCTGTGGTACAAAACACAAAATAGGGACACTCCTGTTGCCACCACCACAATCCCACCCCTTCTCCACCCTCAGTAGCTGGCTGCCTAGACCATTCTCACCCGCAGACTGTTCTCATCTCTCACCCCTGAGTATTTGCAGAAATGTGCATCTTCAGAGCTATGTATCTATGGTCATCAACAACCTGACATTTATTCATCCACAATTCCATCTTTCATTTTATTGCATGTTATGTTAAAGCAAAAGTAGGTCTTTTGAGTTCAAGGTCTTTAAATGTGAACTACATGTCTAAAGCAAAAGTTTCCATAGAAGATAGAAAATGAGAATACATGACATTTCTAACAGTTGTTAAAAAAAGTTAAGGTACTCCAGTAGATATTTGCAGTTCAGTCATGAACTAGAGAGAATTCAGAGAGTCATTTAGAACCTTTGCAAAAGGACTGATCTAGCAATTGCTGTACAATATATATACAGTAATCCAGCAGTATGGAATCTTTGTCTGATATCTGTACTAAATGTATTCATAGTGAATTCATATTCATTTGCACTCAATGTATTCATAACAAGTCGCATTTGTTCTTGTGCTAACACTTTCTTTTCGTTTGCCTAGGTCTTTTCTCTCTCCAGCAAGGAGGCAGCAGCAGCATCTGCTGGTCTGACATGACTTGAGTCCAAAATAACAGGGCCTTTGGGAATGATGTAGTGGCCTTGCAGGTGGACTGTCCTGAGCCAAACATCCAATGTTTTATATCCTCTGGACATTCCTATAATCCAGGGTCTTATCTCCTCATTGTCTCAATTACGATTAATCTAATGCATTCTTCTATGGGTAAACCCATTGACATTTTACTATGTGATTTTCCTTTCTTCAAGATTGTTGTAAACTTCTGCAAACTGCTGCAGTCAGACTAGCTGTTTTGAGTCACAGGCTTGAATTAGATGCTACACTTGCAGTTTTCTGGTTATGTTCTACTATACTCAACTTGATAGTTGCACTGAAAACCTTTGCTACTGAAGTATGCATGAAAGCAAACTTCTGCGTCAGATCTTTCGGAGGGATTCTTCAACTCAGAAGATTATTCTAGTTCTAGAACTTCACTGCTCTCTTAGACAGTTTTACTAACAGCATTAAAAGCCTAAAGTTATTTTTGAAATAAAAATTAATTCATTATAGCATCCTTCCTTATTAACTTAAAAAAAGATAAAAATTCAACAGAGTGTATCTAGCAGTCAAGGCCACAAAGGTGAAAAACACAGAGACCTTTCATCTTGCAATTCAGCCAAAATGTGGTACAATGTATTTAAGGTGGTGTAGGTGGACACAAAAGGCATTCTAGGGAACAAGAGCTTTTGAAAAAGTAATTTGTACCATATTTCACAATATAATGAAGACATTTGTGTTGATGTCTTCAACACCACAGAACATGTCTTGCACATAATTGCATCCAGCTCCCCCTCACCTTTTTTGTAAAAATGGGCAATAATTTCTCCTACATGGGTTTATTCTGCCTCTGAAATCTGTGAATCTGTATTAAACAAACCAAATTAGAAATCCTTGCATCGTTACTGAGCAAATCAACTTTAAAGGTTATTTCACTCAAGATAGGATTGACCTCTTCCTACTCTGCCACCCAGTCAGGCACTAAAGTCAGCACAAGCTGGAGAAACCGAGGATGTGGCTTCCTCTACAATAGGGGGAAAAAAAAAAAAAAAAATGAATGTCCTGGCAGGACTGTCATGGCTGCATGATAGTGACCATCTTTTGCTATGCAACATTATCCACCAAGTCACAAATTTGTCAAAGGATGTATTGTTTCATATTGGCATCTCTGGTGGGTCATCTGGTTACATACAATTCATTCATGCTAATAACCACACTAAGGCCCTACAAAAAAAAAACCCACAAACTTCATATTTTTAGTGTGATTCCTTTATATGTTAGCTTTATGACTGACTGACACATCATTTCAGAGCAGATGACTGAAAAATTCTCAGCATCAGGCAAGATTGCAGTGTTCTACAATGCCTTGCATGGCTTCAGTGACCCAGGTGGAAAAAACAAAACCAAAACTTGTGTGTCTATTTCCTTCTGTCATAGCAGAGCTGTGTTAGCATGTTTCATTCTCTTGCAAAGGTCCTTTAATACCACACAATTATTTCAGATGAATTGTCTGAGTTCCCCTCAAAGCTCTGCCCACATAACCTTGTGGGTTCATAGCTGTCCCACAAAAGCTACACTACCTCCTAACCTGGAGTGGGTACTACGTACAGACCCCACTTACTTTTCTTGGATGTCCACAAAAACAAGAGGGGTGACAGTTTCTCTGCCTGTGCTCCCAATTACGTGCTATCCTCTCATTTCTGAGAGTTGCCAGAGAACAAAAAGTAGTATGAAAAGTAAATGAGCAAGCTTGTAATTTCCTAGATGGAAACATGTTTTTTCAAGGCATCTGGTGGCATAAGAACTGGAACTTGAGTAAAGGAAGGTATTAGCTAAGGACAAAGGTTTAAAGAGAGTTTGTAATCTAGGAGAGTATTGAATAAGTCAATCGAGCTAGGGAGAACCAAAAAACCCCCACATGGGTCTTGTTAAACCCATGTCACAAAGGATGGGACCACAGAGTTATAGAAAGCATCTGAGTAAATAAAGTAATGCTCAGAGGAGCAAAACCTGAAATGAGAGGCAACAGATAGAGAAGATACTCTCACATTAGTATCCGATTATTAACCTACACACAAAGGAATTAGAACAAGAATATAGGGGGGAAGTCTTAATCAGTAGAGTAGCTCAATCCATTGAGAAAGACACTAAGGGAATGAAAGAAGGACTTATCTGAGGAAATCAGAGAGGAAGGACAGAGCAAACTGGCACAAGACCACACAAGCCAGCAACATGAGGTAGGTGCTGTTTTAAATAGAGTGATTCTTAGAAGGAAGAGGAGTAGAAAGTGCAGGCTAGAATACATGCATATTTATCAATTCTCCTCCAATATGGATATGAGAATTATAGCTAAGCTTCCTTTTTACTTTAAGGAACTTAGGTTTTCATGTTTCAATAAAAAATAAGATGGAGCTGTAGGAAGGGTGTGTGCCTAGCGTATGGTATTTAATCATCCTATCCTTTACCCTTGTAAACTTCATTATACCACCATATAATCTTGTCTAGTGTCATCACATATTACAGTTTCTTCTCTTAACACAATTGCCTAAGCCAACACTGCATGAGTGGTCTTAATTAATTTATGCTGACTAGCCCAAAATGATCTACAGGTGCTCCTTGCTCCTCTCAATTATCCATGGTGCTGCATTAATACATCTTTAGCCTGCGGATGCTTCCAGTACTTGCTAGGAGCACAGAGAGACTTCAGTGCTCTCCCCACACACTTGGTCTAATCCTTTTTAAATAATACGATTACTTTAATTTCTCAAACTTTACTAATTGAATAGATGCTATCCCTTCTGTTACATATCTGTCTAACTTGTCCAGAAAGAAGGGGAGTTCACAAGAGAATTCACATTAAAATGTGCTTTTGGAAAGACTCACTGCCAAGACTTTTACGCCATTTACCACACAGTTAACACATACTCAACTGGAATATAATAGAACTTGCATACAGTAGCTTCTCAGAAGATAATATCCAAAACACAGACTCTAAATGAGACAACACATAGTAGAAACAGCCAATGAGAACAGAATTTCATGAAAAGAACAACTGCCCCAAACAGTGACTTCCTCTCCTTAGCAACATAGTTTTATCATCTGTGACCGAGTTGTTTTGCCCAGTATATCATATTTATGACATCTATTGCCATTAAAAGGTTAGATCTACTTGACCTTCTCTACACAAAATTCTGACCAACCTGGTCTAACCTGGAGGCTAGCCTTGCTCCAATCAGCAGGTCGGCCTAAGACAACATTCAAAAGTACCTTACAACAAGAAATATTCAAATGTACCAGGTGAAATGAATAAAATTCACAATGTTTCCACTTCTATAAATGAAACATTGACAATATATGTTAATCTTACTTTATCATATCAGTATTAAAAAGACCTCGGAACCTATTCAATTACTGTTGAATATTGTAAATTGAACAATGTCAGTCCATCTATTTTCATCATCATTATAACTGTTTCTGAGTAAAGTGCATTTTAAGTTTTTTTTTTTAATTGTAAGACAAGTCCATTTACCAAATTTTTTTATGACTGTGCTTATATTCTACAGAGTACTAAAGCAACATAAAAGAGTGAAAACAAAACAGATCCTAATAGGTTTATTTTACATATAATATTTTCATGGTGTTACACTAGATGAGTTTAGCATAAAACACAGAGGTAGGGGAGCTCATGCACTCATGCAATAAGGCACAAGGAATTACTTTTGACTAGCTCACTACTATGCAAAAGAAAGTTATACCTAAAATGAGTTTTTAATCTGCTGTCCATCACCTGTATTGTTGAAGTTTTAATGTGTCATAAGAAATAGTGTAATAGATAATCACTGATTTGTAGCTCATTCTGTCCCCAGCCCTTTATAAATCCTTGTTGATAGTAAGTAATGAAACATATTTAGCAACACACAGATTATGGTATTGATCCTCCTCTCACATTGGATCACAAACATCTCTCTCTCCTACTTAGATAATCTTTCTATCTGAAATGTGCTTAAATCCATTTCTATATGCTCCTTTGGCCAGAAAGGGTAAAAAAGCCCTGTTAGTTCAATAATACTCCGATAATATTTTTTTCCAAACATTTGCATTGAATGCGACTGCTTTACACATAAAGATCACTGAACACCAAAGTAATCTAAATACAACAGCAATACTACTGCTGTAGCACCCCTACAATACCAGGTGTCTGATCAGCAATTGCAAATTATTTCAGTTGTTTCCAACTGTTTCCAGAGTTCTTCCCACTTCAAGTGAACCTGTCTGCATATTGTGACTGGAAAGGAAAACACCTGTATTTCTTTGACAAATGGCTTATAATAAAAAGATATACACATATACATTAGGATAATAGTAAGTACACCGCACCTGAAATTAGGCCAGATTAGCAAAACAGGTTTTGAAGAACACCATTAAAAAGCAGTATTAGAGGTAAATGAAATAAGAAATTACTGGGTCTAGCTAGTATTTACTTATGAATCCTAATACAAGATAGTTGAACTATTGACTACAATGGGACATTTATTAAGTTATCAATGATATTAAAGAAATAGTGTCAGACAACACCAAACTTAAACAAGACCTCCAAGAACAATCAAAGGCTAGTAAAAAAAAAACCTCCCCCCTGAATATGTAAGATGGTCAAGTGTAGATGATAAGCAAAAAGAAATATATATAAGAAAAGATATACTGAAAAGTCAAGATTGCTGTCTAAAAAGAAAAAGGGAAAGATAAAACCTAAACAGGTTTATTAAGGGAAGATATTAGTCACATACTGAATAACCTGTACTAGGGTATTTGCTGCTCAACAAATTCATAAGTTAACAAGAAGACAGTATATAATATGATAGAGCTTGCAAACAAGTGTTTCTGCTCTATATTAAGGTTACAATTTTTTTTAAAGTATAATTATGACTGTCACATCACTGAAGATCTACAAGAAGAAATACGACTTTACAATTCAATGGCAGGTGAAAATTAATGTAAACACAGACTAATTGCTTTGTGAAGAACCAGCTTCTAGTTTTGCATAAAAAGTGATGGACCCTTAACACATTTTGGAAAAAAGTGCCAAGAGTCATCAACTCACAATTTCAGTAGCTGTCAAGATGTCACATGTTATATTAGGAATTATTACTATTATTAGGAAAGGAATAGGGAATAAAACACAAAGCATCATTAGGCTTCTAACCATGGTGTACCCGTATTGCAAATATTGCGTATAATTTAGGCCATCGCCACTCAGAAAGATCATAGAAGAACACAAAACAATGAATTTGATCACAGGAATGGATTTCATAGAAAGAAAATATATGCAGTAATTCTGGAAAATAAGTGGCTGAGAAGAAATATGATAGAGGTCTATAAAAC
Organism: Phaethon aethereus; assembly: GCF_964289735.1. NCBI lineage: Eukaryota > Metazoa > Chordata > Aves > Phaethontiformes > Phaethontidae > Phaethon > Phaethon aethereus. The sequence continues at coordinate 13,770,818 of NC_138589.1, read as the reverse complement.
GATGAGTAGTATAGAGATAGTGAATAGGCAATGATTTTTTATTATTTGCCATTATTCAAGACTAAGTGGTATAAAATGAAATTACAAATAAGCAGTTCAAAACAACCAAGAAGGACTTTTTCTTCAGAACTCATAATTAAATCATACAGCTCATTACCCCAGCATTATGCTTCTTCCAAGAGTATAAATTTTTTCGAAAGGAATTAGATAAATTCCTGGAGGGAACGTCCGCCCTCAAAGCATTAGAAGCAACTACTCCAGATATTACTAGAGCTGAGAGAACATAATGAAAAAGGTCCAGTCTGCAGATACATCTACAGACATAACACATCCTGTCATTTGCTGTTGTCCACACTGGAGACAGGATGCTGTGCTACACTGGGGTTAACCCATTGATGCAGATCTTATGTTGTCATCAAGTAATCCTATAATCACATGGCAAGCCCTCAAGTCTCTTATCGTGCAAAAAGTTGGATAGGGAAAGTAAGTGAGCCTTATAGTAATACGATCGATTTCTAGGACCTTTAAGCTTAGGTTGTCCTATATACACAGAAAATAGTATTTTTGCTCAGTTATGTCACCTTTCCAAAAAATACAATGCCACCAACCTGCTGGGATATAGAAGTTTCTTCAGCAGATTCAAGATGACTTCAAGTTCACAAGCAGTTTGAGATGTTACCTAAATAATTTTTTAAATTTAATTAAATATATTTATATTAAATACCTTATATATAATGGGATGTTTGTGACAGCCTGAATGAAACACTTCATAAAAACTAAAAAGGGGTTGCTAAGGCATGAAAAATCCCTACATTCTCATTTCCTGTCACTGTACATAAAAATCATAGTTTTTCACCTATTTTTCAGTTTGTCTAGCAAAACTGAAAAACCTCTTCCTTCACATGAATTAGCCAATACTTAAAAAATAAACGCTCACTTTGACTACCGAGATTACTATGACTCCATACTCCATTACAGCAAAATAACACTCTGTTACCACATTAAGCTTCATAGAGATAACTCTCCCAAGAAGATTCTCTCATCTTGCAGGTAGGACTGTTTGTTTTCTGATCAAGAGTACAGAAATAGACCATCTATGCACTAATATGAAAAAACCTTACTAATAGTACAAGTTCATAAAATAATCTGCTGCAATTATAGACCAGAAGCCTAGACTGCAGAGGACGAAATTTGCATTTTGAGATTAAACTTGAAATTTGCAGACACATCCAGCACAGGATGAAATTGATAGATCTATAACCAATAATACTCCACTCAGTTTTAGCTCCTGCTACCACTGCTGCACTGAAAATGTCCTCCCAAAACATGAGCTGCAGGAATATTGTGCATCTAATGATGCACTATTGAATCACAAGTGTACCAAATACAAGGAAGGGCTGACTGGGCAATCAACTTCTGCCATCTGAATGAACAGAAAAGGGAAAAGAAACATGATAGAAAAAGGAAACAAAAAGCTTCAGTAAGGTCTCTAGGTCTCTGTAGCACTTTTCTTTAGAGGCTTTTCTTATGATGACCCATTTATTGATAGCAGATCTTAGGAGCTCAGGAAACATAGATTAATTCTGGGAATTGTCTGCCTCAGAATTCTTGTTCTATTTTCCCTTCCTTTCCCCCCACATTTCTAGACAACCAGTTTGGTGTTTCTGTCAATGACAAAAAGATTAAAGTAAACTAGAGTGCCTATTTTCCAAACTTACTTTGATTCAAGAGGATAGTAAGTACTCCCAAAAAGAGAAATCTACCAGATTGATTAATTAATGTTCTTATTCATTAACTGACTGATTGTTCCAACAAAGAAAAGATTTATACTATCATCATGTAGTGATATTCCCTGCAGTTAGCCTGCTGCCAAGGAAACTCACCAAGATTAAGAAAATATGCATAAAATATATTTAACACCCAAGAAATAAGACTGAGTTTAATAAAAAAAACCAATGATAACACCGATTCCCAATACACTCTTCAATTCTATAGTATCTAAGGTTCTAAATAACAGCTTTATTGCTTCTTATGTTAGCTCAACACTAGCAATATATTAAATTCACATGAGGTAAATTCAACATGGGGTATTAAGAAAAGTGCACAGAAAGTCTAATTAAGCATTGAAAAAATAATTTTAGATATGCTTTTATGATTAAATAATGTAGTATAAAACAAATATTTAAAACTTATCTTAAAACATAGCTATCCTGATAAGCATAATTTGGAAATCTTTAATGAATTCACCTCAATTAGCCTTTAATTAAATATCTCATTAAAAATTGATTTGAATATTGCTCAAGAAGAAATCCTTGTTCAACTGTTACAACAGAAGAGGAAGACAATGAATGTAAGGTTAAACACACATTTTGGAACAGTCTGAAAATCATATTGTTGAGGAAAAAAAACCTTCAACTTCTTATGACATCCAATACAAGATAAACTAAACACATGACAGAAAAACACTGGAAAACATAGGGGTTGGTTTGTTTTAATTGTGTTCAGAAGGAAAAAGAGAACTAGTAATGAACTAACCTATCTTGAATATGTGTCGGTTGTCTTCAAAACTGCATACTACCAACTCTGTTCTAGCCTATACTTTCAGAAAAACAACAGTTAATTTTAACTTCTCTTTTCGTTGGAAACATCACCTTACCAATTCCCGTATACACAAATATAAATGCACGGAGACATCTGAAAGAGCAAACACACGTTCAAGGATGCTTGAAAATTACTGCATAATGTGACACTGAATGGGACGTATGTGCAGGAGTAGTACTGCAGTAGCCATTGCGGCTTAAAGATAAGGGGAAGGAAAGTTTAGTGCAGAGGTACAATATTTTTTTATTAAACTAATTGATTGGACCAGTGAAAAAATGCCCCTAATTGCCTAACATATTACTTCAGTTGATCTAACTCTATGACCTTCACTTCAAATACAGCTCAAGGCTTTATACTGTTTCAGGTCAAGCTAACATAAAAACTTTAGGTCTTGATTCTGTCCCACTTAAAGCTAATCAGAGAGAAGAACACAAAAGAGTACAGTCAGGCTGGAGGCAGGAAAGATAAAAAGTAAAAACATACCTTCCTATGCTACTTTAAGTGCACAGCACAGAAGCACTTTTTTTTTTCCCCCCTCCTCTCTCCACTGAGAGGGAAACTAATGCAGGGGCAAGATTATGTCATATCAGCCATGTGTTGAGAATAATGTTTTGTTGCATTACCTGGAAGAGGTCACTGAACAGCTGGACTTGAAATTGTCTAAATCTAAGCCACATTCTGTCATCCACATATGTTGCAAAGTGTACAGAGCCAACAAAACCATCCTCCATCCACAGAAAAATAGCTTAGGAGGAGTTTTTGCCTGTAAGCTCATGTGTGGTGAATTTACACAGGGTCTTTACTTCCCACTCTACCACTATGCTCCTATAGAAAGGTCAGGAAGAGACTAGCCTGAAAACAACAGTTGACAGCAATTCATAGTCTTCACGTGTGTCAAGTAGCAGCATTATTAGCATATAAATCCAATATAATGCAAGAATAAGCACTAATATTGTTGCAAATATTAATAATTTAAATCCAATAGAGCAAACATCTCAAGAATACATATATGTTATGAACACCACTAATTCAGTTGAGACTAAAAATACATTTTTGAAATATTTTGTTCCGTTCCATCAATGATTAATACATATGGAGACACTTAACTTACTCATATGGAAATAAGTGGGGACATTCCAGGCCCTCTAAGCAATCAATAACTTCTAACCAATGCGTGCACTTTCTTCTCTGTATATCAGAATTCACAAGGACTCTCAGAGGCACTCGGAGACTAGGAAAACAAATGTATTGTAGTAACTATCAAAGACCATTAAGCACAAACATATCACCTCTGCCTCAGAAAATCCATGGATCCTAGCGGTTTCATGAAAAAAGCTGAAGAAATGCCGATGCATTGCTCTTCTACTACTCCCTACAACTCTCCTGGTAGCTGTATACAGTTATACTGGTCTGATACAGTCCAGTGGTCTCATTTGCCATTTGCAATGGAAACAAATGCTAAATACTGTATTTGAGCAGAGACAACTAAAAATAGCCAATTGACAACAGGCATTATTTCAAGAAGGTCAGTGCTACATGGTAGACTAGCCTATCCCCTACGTGACAGGCTCTGCACACTTTTTGAATCCACAGGAAACATCCCTAAAACTCCAACTCAGTGCTTGAGCAGGACTGTCTTGATTGGATGCTGTTCCCATTAAAGACACTCAGACGTATGGCTCTTGCCATTTCATTCCATAAAGAGTGAGTGAAAAAGCCTTCAAGTAAGCACCTTCCTTCTCTTTTTGTCAAGATTGGCATAAACAATATATCATACTGCTCACAAAACTCACCTTCCCCATCCTTTCCTCCTCTCTTCGCCCTGTCCACTACATTCAGGGATCATCCAAGAGCATGCAAAAGTGCTCGCAAGTAGCACCATTTCACAGCAATTGAACCTCTACACTACAACAATCTTGCAGATTTCACTTCCCTCCCTCCACCCCATCCCCTGACTGGTTCATTACTTTAAAATACTATATATTTGGTATTTTACTCTCTTAAAAGGCTTTCAGGTAGACATGTCAACAACTTACACTAGACATAGGAAAGGAAGTGGATTGTTAATATTAGAAGATTACCTGCCGTCTGGATAGGCTTGCCAGAATAAGATGTAAAGTTCAGAAAGACATTTCCGGGTTCATCATGATATTGAGCTCAGTCATTCAGACATAGCCACAGATTTCTTTACCTTCTGATCACTTCACAAATCGCATTACCATAAATCACTGAAATTTCATCAGCAGTGAAACACCTTATGAAAAGTAATACAAAGCACAGGCCAGTCAAACTGATTCTAATGAATATTACTTTTCCTAGTAATGAAAACTTTATAATATAACATGCCCTTCTCTGAGTGCACTTCAGATAGAGGAGGCAGTTACATGACCGAAGAATACCACCATGGGCTGCAATGAACATCTTCAAAATTGTGTACCTGCTTAATTAGTTATTTTAATTCATATTTCATTCTACTCGTAATTATGAAGAGCTGTAGTCAGCTGTGCTGATAGCAAATTCATGCTGAGGAGCCTTTTCTCACACACACACCCCACCTCAAAATCCCCACTCACAACAATAAAAGGCTAAAGATACTGGGACAGGGGCAGGAATCACAGCACAGAAATGACTTTAAGAAAAATGGAGAAGCAAAGGAATATTCTTGACTCTTCTATGCCATACAACAATATACAGTAAACTTATTTTGCAACCTTAACAGTGAATGAACAAGATCACAATCAAAATATCTAATAAAGCAGAGAGAGACATAGATCAATAACCAGACACTAAGAGAGAATCTGTATTAACCTCAGTAACTGAGACAAAACCTCTATCTACAGCTCTCCAAACACAAATTTATGGTGAAAAATAGGCTGGAAACATAGCAAGTTTCAATACCCTTAAATCTACCATATCTTTCCTTTTCATAATTCTATACAATAATTACTGTTTTAAAATATTTTAAGTCTGTAAATTAGCTTTCATTTATCCCATATTCTTTTCACCCAATGCACTCAATGCAACACATCTGCTGCTCTGTTTACATAGTCTGACCATATGACTCCACACTTTCCCCCAAACCATCTTTTTCTGCCAGAGTTTTGTCCATGAGATTTTGGATACTTTAAGTTTGCGTTCAGGTGTTTTAAATCCTGAACAGAAACAATTTCTGCAAGGCAAGATGCTTTCCTGACTGCATTTCTCTTCAGTCTCTTTAATGAGTCCGTGCCCAGAATAGAAGCTGGTATGGAGTGGGTGGTGTTTGGATTGGGAGGACTGTAGCTGTAAGGTTAGAAAAAGAACGCAGAAAAAAAATATTTTTAAAAAGTAGAAAAATGGTTTCAGGTCAGGGTGGAATTCGGAAGGTTGCCACAACACTGCAGGGGCACATGCTTTGGGGCAGAATTGCTGCTCCTGTTGTAATTTCCCCTCTGCTTCCTCTTTTTAGTGTCTGACATGCAGGAAAAAAAGCCACCTTACACTAAATCTATTTGCTTTATGTGGCTACATTGTTATGTGCCTGGATTAATAAACAGCCTATATCTATTTGGCAGTACAAACTGATACAGGTCTTGGACACTCCCTTCTTTACAAGCCAGCTCTGCTTCAAAGGAAAACAAAGAGCAGCAAGACTGTCACAGTAGGACTTGTGCCCATTATTACAAAAAAGTAGCGAGCACTTTAGGAGGAAACATGTAACTGAACTGGGAACTCGCTAAAGGTTACAAGTTCTCCTGTGCTTTCTGATAATATGCTACATGTACCGCTCCACAAGTGACCTGAGTGACACAAAATATGATCTGATGTATAGAGAGGAACATACAAGAAGTGTGCTCCATGGTTGTAAGTCTCCCATTACTGGAGAAAGCATGCATAATCTCCTTATTATCAACACATTTCTCTGTTAAGAAAAAAATAAAAGCAGCTTTCCATTTATGCCTATTAAGGACAAGATCCAACTGAAGTCCAGGGTTCATTATTCCAATACTATTTTAAAAATATCCTGAGAGATTTGATACATACTTCTAGGATAGGAGACTTACTTCCCAAAACACAGATAAAAGTGAACTGAATTGTTCTGAACAACTGTGAGGAATCACTACACTGACTTGTGAAATGCCTCCAAGTATTTCAGAACCAAACCCAAATTGTGCCTCCATCAGCCGCTCTGAAGCAATGCTGGAGAGCAACTTCCTTTTCCATTTCATTATCATTTTTCACCTTATCATACATACACACGCTGAAAATAAAAGGCCACATTAGAATGTGCCCAGCTGATTTTATTCATGGAAGTGCTGAAATTTCCTGCTGATATCTTCCTTTACAAATATTGTTCATCCAGGGTTTGTGTTTGTTTTTTTGGTTTTTTTTGGGTTTTTTTTTTTGTTTTTTGTTTTTTTTTTTGCTTTTAATCTTCATGTAATTCATAAGACAGACAAAGAAGCATCCAATGATTATGATTCCTGATGGTAATCCAAACTAAATGGGACCCATGTAACCTGAAGTATATAGTTCTCCTCTGGTACGTACTAGCAAAATTTCATTGGCATGGGTGGAGGTATATTACTTATATTTGAGCTCAGAATTTGGTCAGACATTTTTTTCAGAGGAGCACAACTAAGCTTGTTTTTTCTGAAGCTTATATACATGGGGCAGTTGCCATTTTGTGAGGGGGGAAAAAAAACCCTATACATTCTGGAACAGAGATTTGCATATTCTCTAGTTATTGAGGTTTTTATACCTCTCCTCTTTTCTACTTCTTTTGAAATTGCTCCCACTTGCATGATAATGTTCTTCGTGACAGAAAAAAATTATATTCCTTTTACCCAAAGTTCTGTTTGGTAGTAAACACCTACAACAGTTCTTCAGTTTTGAAGAAAATACAGTGCTTGACACATCTTGGTTAAAATATGTCATGATCAAAGATTAAGTCCCCATCATGAAAAAAAGCAGTTCTTTGTAAGGTGCTTAAGAAGATAACATTTTTGTGTGACAGATGTCACAATAAAACAGTGAAACTGTAGGATCCAGGAAAATATAAACACTTTTATTCTTCTAGTCACTGATGATAAGTGGGGTGAAGAAAGGGAAATAACTTATATGCATTTATCTTGACACATCAGTTTTGGTGCATACGACACTTTAAGCACTCAAAGGTGAAAAAAATAAAAAATCTTACCAGGCCTTTATCAAATAAATTTGTCAATGCTTAGTTGACTGATATTACAAATTACTGTTGCATATTAACATGTCTCTTGAGATTTACTTGTGTATCTGCAAGCCTCAAAAGGAGTGAAATATTTTACTCTTGGCATCATTCACCTCGTGGCATAACAATGCTACTTTTGCTGCACTTCACTATCCCCAACTTTTACTGTCTAACACTACATTGATATAATTTTTCATATCAACACAGTGAGGCTACAAAGTTTAAAACCAAGGTGAGGTAGTGGAACCATCATCACCTGAACACAACCTTGAAGGATCCTGTGTTCTTTGTCCCCATCCCACCAAAGTTCTCATTCTCTGTTTTTCCCTTTTCTTGCCTCCAGCAGGGTCAGATGTTCAGAAGAGTGAGAGATGCAACACTTAGCCAGACACCTTTCACATTTTGAAAATCTGTCTTAAAGAGTATTGGACTGAGTAAGTTTAAAGAGATGGAAACAAACTGCATGTTCAGTAGGCAGGCAAATTGCTGTGAAATGGCCATTAGACAAACCCAGTTCAAGTACTCTGCCAGGTATTCAGTCCTGCTTTCCTGACGTGCAAGTGAAAGCTTTAGTCGTGAACTTACCAAGCCAATTTCTAACGCACAAAATTCTAGTTACACAAATATTAGGCAAGTCCATACAGGTTATAATATCTGTATGTAAACAAGGAAAAAAAAATATTATCTCCTAAGCTATATACTTTAAACCCTTTATATCTCTCTCTTTTTTTAAGATCGGTGGAAAAAAGTTCCAGTTATAGCAACAAAAGCATTTGATTCCATACAATACATTAACACCACTCATGCCTGCCATTTTAAAGCCTAACTTCTTGTTTGCTTATCTTCCCATTTTTCAGAATAAAGTATTAAGAGTATTCTTACATCTCACTTCTTATAATGGAACTATTGGCCTTCCCCCTGTTCTGCAGAAAGATGCAAGGTGGTCTTTCTAAAATTAAACATATCTCGAGCTTTCTCCTACTTACATCACCATCAAAATGTGGCACCTTAAGAACATTCAATATATTTCTCACAACCCAACCCTGGATAAGAAAATGTTCTTAGTCCGAATAATGTTGTTAGTCCAAAAAAATTACAACAGTATTAAGTATTAAGCAAAAAGCTATTATAGCAATTGTACACAAAGAAATGCTGAAGGCAGAAGAAATACATTACTTGATTTACACACACACACACATCACCAGCTCCAAGATGGAAGGCAAAAAACTCCTAGAAACCCTGCCATATCTCACCCCAATCCTAACCCCTGCCCCAGGCACTCCTGGAGCAAACACTTGCATGAAGTGGCTTTTTACATACAGCCCACAGCCTCTTTAATATTTGACTTCTTAAAATAAAAACTACCTGGCACAGATCTCCAAAGCTTCTATATTCATCTTGCAGCAAATCAGATAGATGCAAAGTATCTTTCCTTGGGAAGACCCAAGGAAAGCCTGTTTATTCACAAAGAACCATTACAGGGTTTTTTTGCCCTCTGCATAGCATATGCACAAATTGCTTAATTAAACAATTCTTCACCAAAGGAGTTTTTCCTCCAGTTGAATGAAATATTTACAGCAATTTATTGCATGAAGGCATACATGACCACAGCAAGGGAGAGACTCTGACCCTAACCCTTTAAACCTAACCCAAGATAATATGGTTTATTGCCACTACAGAATTAGAGAAATTTCCATTCAGTATACATGCATAATTTTATTTGCATTTTTGTATTCCACGACAAACACAAGGTGACTTTTTCACTCACTGAATGGTACCTTTCTTCTCTGTGTTCAGTAGCTATGTGTGTGCAAAAGGATTTCAGGAGGATTACTTAAAGAATGGGGGACAAGACACAGTGTGTGTGGTTAGAGGAACTAACACTAATCCACCAGGGATCACATAACAGCTACGTTTCAGACGGTTCCATTAGAGTATATCAGTCTACAAAGCGTCTAATACATCCTACAACCACACAAACAGCTTTAGCTGGAGAGCTAACTGATCCACATGAGAAGGCTGAAGGCAACAGGAGACTCAGTTACTAATGCATTAGTTACTTAATAATCTCACAAAAGATGACATTATCATGAAAAATGATGCAGAACCAAAGCTCAGACAAAATTAGCACTTTTTGCGATCATGAAAAATATACTTTTAGGAACAGCTTTACCAGAAATTCTAGCGTATTAAAATAGGTCTACCAGCAACTATTAAAGGCCAGATGCATGCTTTAAAACACCACACCTAAAAAGGAGGAGAGAGGTGGTGTTCATTTTCAATCCTATTGACTGCAGTCTCTTAATTCATCTCTCTATACTCAATTGTGTGTGTTTATCTCTTGAAGTGTCTTCTCATTCATAGCCCATGAACATGAACAGTGAACTTGTCAGGGACAGGGAATACATCATTGAAGAGTATGAATAGCATTTATTTTCTTACAAAACCCCTAAAATCATGTCATCCACAGATAGGCACTATGCAAACAAAACCAAGCACTCCTCAGATTTGGGAAAAAATTAACTAGTCTCTACACTGAGATTCAGATCATCAGTTACAGTATAAGTATTAATACACCACCTCTAAACCATGCCCAAAAACCTGCTGATCCACTATTGAAAACACATGGCAGAGGTATGTGGGTTGAAATACAGCCTGTATTTATCTACAGTTTAGGATAGGAAAAATTTGTCTGTCAATCTGAAGGGCAATTTTTCAAGCAGAGTTTATCAATAAGAATTATTCTGTTTCTGCTAAAATTCTTGAAATCACTGAATATACAAGGCTGCCAGCCTTAAAAAAAAAAAAACAAGCAAAAAACCAAATACAACAAAATACCACCCCCCCGCCAAACCAGAACAAACTTAAAAACTCTTTTGTCTTAGTACACAATTCACCTTTTGAATATAAAATAAGCATTTTCCACTGTTCAGCAGCTGAACAGCTTGCTTTCCCATCTCTCCTTGAGACCCTTCCTGTACTCTGAATGCCTTGAAATGCAGCTCTGGTCAACTTCTTATTTTCAGTGACTTACACATATGTCATTTCCTAATGTGCATTATTCCTGATGCTCATCTGAGGTGAGGCAAGGCAGATATACAATAGTTTCTCTCTTTTCAAATATTTCTAGTGATTAACTGAAGGATTAGATTTCTGGTTCTATAAGAATTTTATTTTTTAAATTTATTTGTATGTTCAGACCCCACGCTTAGGGAATGGTTTTACTTGCTAGGAAACAGATGTGAAAACAGAACACTGACAACCCGCTTACTTTATTAATATTAATGGAGCACATACATAGTGGCTACATTCCTCAGGCACAGCTAAACTGCATTTTTCACTGAATTCTATAGATGAAAAAATTAAAAATAAACAACACTGTGCTCTTTTAACTTCAGCCAAAGGTACAGCAGGCTCAGAGATCCCAGCATTTGCCAAGCTGCTGCATAGCAGGGCTCAGTGGACTATTAAAAGTCTTGTCAGAAGCCCCTCTAAATGCGTGTCACAAATTGGCCCAGGGGGGTCCCCAGAATTATTCCACCAGCATAGTGATGTTTCATTGTCTTGTGTAGGAACTTCCTGTACATTCTTATCCCAACATGAGTAAAGAGTAAAGCAGAACACCACTTGGCCCACTGCATTTGAGTAACATGTGAAATGGCCTTCATCAGTGCCACAAGCACATCAGAGACTTCATCCAGCAGTTGGGATTTCGGAGCAAGACTTTCTTAGATTGTACCTCTTTTCAAGAAACCAACAATTTAGCAAGAGGAAAATATTTTCATAAAATTAAATTAAATAATAAAAGACTTACTATCCATTAACATATTTTTCAACATCTTACCTTTAATATCACCTGTTTCCCAAACTAGGCAAAACATTCCATTCCTCAAAGCAGGCTGTTTCACCTCCTCTTCCATGCAATGAAAAGCACACATGTAGCTCCTAGAAAATTTTAGAGAAAAATACAGTTCAAAGGAATTATAGTTCATAACACTTTCTGATGTTCCATGTAAGAAAAGTTAAGAGACCTCCCTCAAGTCTGGGACAACCTTATATAAATCAAGATGGTTTCCCTGAAATCTAAACTACAGGAATTTTCATTCATAGGCAGGACAATTCTGATTTGAAATATAATTGCTAACATGCAAAACTAGCTTTGCTATTAGTTTGAAAGTAACAATTACAAGATCTAATACAATTTTTTTTAATAAATCATAATGCAACACAAACAAGGTTTAATATACAAGCAAATGTTTGAAACCATGCACACTTTGCTTACTAGAGAAGACTGCAATACCATTATGTCAGAGATAATCCTGTTTACTCAGTTACAGAAGTTAGATGTAAGTAATATAAAGCAACCAATAAACAGAAAAAATATATACTTTTCTGAATAGAACACACACAAATTTATTTATGATATAAATAAATAAAAACCAGAAAGTAATCTTGGTGAATTATATATATACATAATATACATAATGTGAAATGAAAAACATGAATCAACATTTAATAAGCCTTAGGTATCTTTTCACAAAACAGCTGATAAACATTCTCCTCTCCTTCCTTTCCAGAAAAGCATTAAGCTTCAAGTGAGTAAAATATTTTTGGACACTTGGTGGTTTGATGAAAATCTCCTGAAAGGTCCTCCTGCATCTCCTCCATTTCCTGTACTTCACATCCAGCACAAAAACAAAAAAATAACTTAAATAATTACCAGCTGAAATAACAGAACAGCCTTGCTGTAAATTCCGTGAAACTTTGAGAAACTATTCTTTCCTTTAGCATGCCACAGTCATCAACCATCTTTTGTATTTGCCAAAATATCCATTGTCTCTAATAATAAATAATAGCAATGTTATCATACTCACACAATAGTTAATGACCAAAATAAATCTGAGTAAATAAGAATCCAGAATAGTTTTTTATTGTTTAATCCCTAACCTATAAGCATTGAGTATCAATATTATCTACAAAATATGACCACTTTGGGCCCAATCTAATATAAAAATCTCTAGGCTCTTTGACTATGGAAACAGAACAGATGGCTCAAAACAGGTCCATATTATTCAGAGGATGGGTCATGGCTGCAGATATCAAGATGCAGGCCCATGTAGCAGCCAAAAGCTGCAGAGCAGATCAGGTACAAAAAAGGATAAATTTCACAGAAATTGTGATTCACTGCTATCCAATGCTAGACCCCAGACATAATATGAAACAATTATATTGCTAGTCCCCATAGTTTGCAGAAAAGAAAAAGGATTATTTTACATGCTTCTAAATTAAGATCCATGACCTAAAGTATTTCTTATGTATCTTTTGCGCACTCTTCTGTTCAGTTCCATTTTCCCCACTTAACAAAGTCATTCAATTTTCAGTTACAACCATTAAATATATTAACAGTTCTCTTCTAGTCCCCCAATCTAAAGACTACCAGCCTTTTTCTATGGACCAGCTACAGCTATTAGATGAAGGTCAGTTATAATGTTGCCTTATCTACAAGGTACAAATATCAGGAAAGCAAAATAAAACATCATTTTCCAGAAAAGTATTATAGCCAAATAACCCACAGAGAGAAAACGCAATACATTCTTAGTTAGGTAATTTGGGACTTGAAAGGGAGTTTTGACATAATTCTTATAATAGTGTTATCTCCAGGTTTTTAAAATGGAACTTGGTAAATACAGTAAAACTTTCTGTAACATGATAGCAAAATGAGGGGCACCAGACCTCATTACACACCTCATAATCCGCAAATATTCTAGTCTCCGATTCTATATTTTAATTTATCATCTTTAACTAGTCACCCTAGAAATAGCCTAGAAAAATGCTTCCAAATAAATTCTCCGGAAAGAGAGAATAAACAAAAAAACCTACTGGTTGGAAGAGGCTGTGTTTTGAAAAAATCTATGATGATCTCACCTATTGATAAAATCAGATTTTGAACTATCAGTCGTAGGAAATCACACATTATGGGGAAAAACTTCCGTATAATTTTGAATACACTCATTAAGCTATATTTTAAGATTTAAACCAAGCATTGCTAATGATTAAAAACCTTAAGCAACTTTTAAATGCTCTGATTTAGTTGAGGCCAAAGTCTAGGAATATTTAAAAAAAAATGCATCAGATTTAAGATTTTTGTCTCACTCAAATTGCAAAATAATGTGTAAACACACGTGCATGATGGGAGCCCAAAAATCATGCATGCAAGAAATTTGAAAGTCTAAGAGTTGTCTCTGCTAAAATAATACAGCCTGTAAAATGTCATACAACTTCAGCTTCATTTTTTTTGATAGAAGTAATACTAACTAATGAAATGAAGCACAGAATATTTGCACACAAAATAATCAGCAAACAAATATACAGAGAGATTACAACAGGGAAGATAAAATACCTCTTTAGATTCAGCTTTATATTTATAAAATACTGTATCACAGAAACATCCAACACTTATTAAATGATGATGACACATAAGACGACTGAAAGAAGGAATGATATGTAAAGACTAAAACTAAGGAGAGCACATTGCACTCCCACAGAGTAGACAGGTGACAGCAGCAGCTCTTCAGTGCAGAGGGAAGGTTGTTTTGGCTGTTGGGGGAGTACCATCAAGTTCAACCCTTCTGGGAGGAAGCCGAGCAGAGATGCTGTAGCTCTGCCACAGGATCTGCAGTCAGACTTCGGAACAGCTGCATTTGAGCTGTGACTCAACCAGCTGGCTCCTATAGCCATGACAGGGGGTAAAAAAAAAAAAACCACACAAAACCAAACCCAACCCAAGGAAAAAAAAAACCAAACCCACAGTGTCTCTCACATTTATTTTGACTGACAAAATTGTCATCTTCTCAGAGTTTAAAGCAGACAGGTCTCCAAATACAACCAAATGGTGCATACCTTCTAAAAAGTGCAAAGTACAAGAAAATGTCTTTCAGACTGAAGTCAGTAATGACAAACACATGAAGGCAAAACTTTGTACAGTAATAAAGTGATTAAATTTGAGTTCTGTGCTTAGCTTTCCAGATAACTCCAGGGCCAAATACAGTGTGGTTGGCATCCTTATGACTGTAGGCTTTGAAAACTGCTTCCTTTGAAAAGGATTTCTAGTCTCCATATACCAATAAAGATGATTCCTTTTTATTCTCTTGCTCCTGATGCAGTGGGCTGCATCCTGCATCCCTTCCAGAGTACTGCACGACCATATACTTGTGCAGTTACATACTTTGTTTGCAAAAGGAGTTTCAGAGCATGTAGATTTATCCTGACACTTACTAATTATACAGATTTGTTAGCTATCTAACAATAAATGTTTGCAAGAAAGACTTAGAAAAGGAAATTATATATTTCAAAATGCATAATTAATGGTTCACTTGCAAGATGACTGTCCAAATTATCAAACAAGGAATAAGTTCTTTCTAAGGTGAAGAACCATGAAATCTGACAGGTTTGGGGGTTTTTTGTTTGTTTATGATATTTTCATTGCCATTTAGCTAATAAATCTTGCAAAGAAATTCTTCCAGGAGTTATGAAGCAGAGCTCTTAGCTTCTTTGTTCATTTCTCTGTAGTCTATTAATATGACCTAGAAGTTCCAGCAGAAAATAACTCTTAATAGCCTTTACCCAATGAGAGTAATAATTGAACATAATTTGAACTTTCCAGGTTTCTGCTATTTCTTACCAAAATGCCTGGAAGTTTATATTACAAGACACTCTGAACTGTATAGAGCTTTTTCAAGAACACTTAGACTTAAATACAAAAGGGATCTTTGCTCCCCAAAATAAAAAAATAATAATTAAAAAAATTAAAAAAAAAAAAAAAAGGAAGAAAAAGAGAGGGAGAAACACAGTACAGCAAAATTCATCTTTCAGCCCAGGCACTTCCTATGCCTAGGAACCCTGAGAAGCCATAGAAAGATCACACACATCCCAACACAGAGAAAAAAAAAAAAATATCACTGTGTGACTCTTCAAAACAATATGGTCTTTTTTTTCTTGGCAACAGTCTATATCCATGAACACGACAGAAGTTACTACGGGACTGAAGAATCATATTTGATAAGGATTCAAATACTCAGTATGTACCATTACTTAAGCAATGGCAGAGGAAAGAATGGTAATCTAAAAAAAGGCACTGTATTAACTGAAGTTGATAGAGAAATGTCACATTGTTGAAGATAAGAAGACAGAAAATGAAATGTATGAATTATTTAGGTAAATGAACAGTTACTAAAAAGACACACAAGATGTCGATTAATTCTATAAACATTTCTATTCTCTTGGCAATTTTATTTTTAGGCTACGGGATTGCTTTTAGTGTGACAAAGACCATTACTTGCTGTAAATAATACAAGATTGAGTCCAAAATCGCACTACACAACTATGAAGTACAAATTTTTAATTTGGCAGAGAAGACTTCCTCCACTTTTTATATTGCTCAGTCTCTAACTTTTTTGTGGTTTTTCCTCTGTGTGTTGGTGTATGAGAGCGTGTGTGTATAGATACACAAAGTCATGGACTCGTAAAAACTTAATAGAACTCTTTACAGCCTGTATACAATTAATAGGCACAGCCTCGACTAGAAAATTTTGACCTTACAAGTCTGTTAACATACACCTTCTTCATTAAAGATGAAACTATTTATGACAAGGCTGAACATAAAATCTATCCAAGTCTGTCAGGTGCCACTATTTTAGAAAGGATGTAGCAAAAATTCTGTTGAGCTACTGCAAAGAAAAACTCAGCAACTTCAAATAAGTTCTACTGTGAGATTCAGGATATGCAGGAATTTTATATGATGCAAGGGGATAATCACGATTAAACAAAAAATACACTGTTTGACAAATGCTGCTGTAGCAATTATCTTATTTGATGCTATACTGTGTATTTACAAATTATGCAACAGGCTGTTTACTACGTATATTTGCTTGGAAAAATGCCCAAAACATTAAGACCAAATGTTTTGGTCGTGTAAATTTGTGTAACTTCATGAATCTCTATTTAAGCATATGACTACCTTCCATTTTTGTTTCCTCAGCAAATTAGTCTAAAATGTACAGGCTTCAAAGGATGCGGATAACTTGTTCATTTCTTAGTGAGAATGAACAATATGCAGTGCCTTGGCTGTAAAAATGAGCGCTATAGTGTATGTGCACATGCAAGTTCTCCATAAAAGAGGCTCTTTGTTTTGTGACGATTAAATGATTCATGGTCACAGAACTGTGATACGGATGACTAACAGCGATTTGGGACATGTTTTAAACCAGTAAGAAAGTTGTTCACACTTTTAGCACAATAGTGTAAATCAGGTCTGTTTTTGAAAAGCTCTTTTCTAAGCTAGAGTGCATCAGAACGAGCCCTGGGACCGGCTAGGCTTTTAAGAGCAGAACTGTACAATTTAAACTAATACAACTAAAGTTACAATCTATTGGCAGATTTGCATACTATAAAGTAAGAGAAATAACTACAAGTTTCAGCAGAAACTGTGCACGATTTCCTTTAACACTATAATTCCACAAACAAGTAATAAAATTTGCACAAAAGAGATGGAAGGCACTTTAAATATTAGTGTTTCTCTTAAGTATTACTTCAATAATATACACTGTTCATGAATTCAAAAGCAAGATTCAAATTATTATTAATCTCCATTCAGACATTACCTGATAATTTCTTCTCCTCTACTTAAACATAAAGTCCATTTATAATTGCAATGGGGAAATTGCAGTCAAGAAACACTCTGGCAAACAATGATCTGAGAACAATTTTTCAGCAAGTTTTTAAACTTTGCTAACAAGTTTTCTGACAGGATGAAGAGATCTATCCTCAGTCACCCACCCCACCAAGGTTCTTGGTTCTACAATGCAAGCTTTAATTTGTGAGTTTTCCAAATGACTAATGCAAGGCAAGACCCTACAGTAATTTCACCTAGCAACCCATCTGTAAGCTGAATGACAAAGCAGATTTGGCAAGTCTTGACTACCTGTGCTCTCCAGCCTTCAGTGGGGCCTGCACTTTAGGAAACGCAGGCACAGGAGTGAATGCTATTAGTGCAGGCTCCCAGATTGACAAGAAAGCAAGGAAGAGGTAGATGCCTTGGTTTTACTCCGCATCCTTCTGTGCCTGAATCTTGAAGGGGAAATGCCAAAGAATCCAGGATAACATCAAATGTATAAAAAGCACTACTTTATCAGCAGCCTCATTTTCCATTGTAGGAGATTTATTTGGTCTGTAGATTAGATGACAGGTCTGGAAATCTAACTGCCACTTTTCTATGCAACACCAGAAAATAGGGCAGTATGTAGTGACAGTTCATGTTTTTACCCCAGCTACAAGGTTCCAGACTATGACTGAAATGTACTTTTCCTTCTCTAGCCCCAGCTGTTAGCAGAAGCCAGTTACTGTCTTCACATATACGACCACAGAGCATGAGTGACTTCTGGTATGAAAGAAGTCACAGAACAAT
This sequence comes from Phaethon aethereus, assembly GCF_964289735.1. Classification (NCBI taxonomy): domain Eukaryota; kingdom Metazoa; phylum Chordata; class Aves; order Phaethontiformes; family Phaethontidae; genus Phaethon; species Phaethon aethereus. Next base: position 13,752,546 of record NC_138589.1, on the reverse strand, counting down.
TAACTCCATCTCTGATTACATTGATAACATACAAGCTGGCTTTGCTCTGAGGAGCATAGCTCTTTATTGCCTGTAGTTCAGAAAGCCCTTTGAATCTGGAGTAAGTGATTATGAAGACAACCAGGTTTCTGACTCAGCTGTTTAAAAAGTTCCTAATCAGGCTGCTGGTTTTGAACTGTAGCTGGTTTATCCCTCTCTTTCTATCCTTGTGGCCAACTTTGTGAAGGTTGCTGTATTAAAGTATTCACTAGATCGCAGGTGGTAAAAGCACTTTTCTTGCAGTACCTTTTCATGTCCTCCTACTGAGATGTTTCTGAGCTAGGAAATATGAAACAAAGGACGAGTCCTGCTGTTGATTAAATAGCTGGAATTTAACTAGTAGGAAGTTTGCACATCTGTTTCTTTGTCTCCATTTTTGCTGCTTGTACTATTGCAGAGATTATGCACTGTGTGAGTCACATCAGTAACTTCTAATATTAACAGCCTGATTTTCCACATTTGTTGTTTTCTTCCTCTGGAAGCATGAATTACAAAAGATTTCTCCTTCCCCTTCACTTTTGAAAGCAATTAAAAGCAAACTATTTAACAAATCACTAGCTGCCAAGTGTTCAAATTAGATCTTTTATTTTCATGGCCTTCTTTCGATTTGGAACAGAACCAATTGACTTTTGGATCTCTCCTCAAAAATAAACTTCTGCTAACATTTCAATGTATTTAAAACAGTAAAACAAGAAAACTTACAATGTTTTATGGTATAGCTTTAATAAGCAAGAATAATTTCTGAAGATGTATTCTCAAACCAGGTATTGTTTGGATTTAATTCAAACATCATGTTACTAGACTCTAAAAGATAGATGGAGGTTTGCTAATATCATTCTTTCCTCATTATTCAAAACAAACATTGATGCAGAGCAGAGGCTTGAAAGAAAAGAGAATGGAAAGGAAAAAAAAAAAATCACTCGCTCCCTATTTCTTAATAGTCTGGATAAGATGGATTTGTATGTTTTGGCTTTCAGTAGCAGAAATAGAATTGCTATATAAATGTCAGTTTGAGTGGAAAGATCCGACAAGTCACTCCCCAACCCCCATCACTTAATTCTGATTATTGCCAGAGAGAGAACCAACTCCTTCCAAATACCACTTTCAGAATGGTTTCATTGTAAATGAGGGAAAGGGGCTCACTTCTCCAATGGAAATGCTGTTATCTTGCAACAGCTGTTTATAGTTAACTACAGCCATACTTAAAGCCTTTAAAGTCTGCTTCTTGTTTAGTCTTGTATGTATGGGAAAGGCTTTTTAGGAGATTAACCCGTTGTCGTCTGTTAGGGCAGCATTAGGCAATTGAATCAAGAGCTGAAATAGGCTTCATATTTGACATGGCACAGTACCCTAACCAAACCTTGTGAATAAAACCTCTTGCATTCTGTTTGCCTTAGCAGCTAAACTAATGAAAGGTTAAAATTTCCAGAGCTAAGTCAGCAGAAGCCTATCCAAAAACCATTTACACAACCCTAAAGAAAAAACAACCCCAAAAAACCAAAACAGTGTAGAGCTTTTTGATAGCAAAACACAGGAACTAGAGGAAGAAAAACCAGAAATAAATGAGTTCTTCTGGGTCATTTTCCCTTCCCCCCCCCCGCCGCAAAATACAAGCTGCCTTTTCAGGTTTTCATTCTTTTTGATTTCAAGCTATTCCTTGCAGACAAATAACAATAGCTGCTTAGGATTCTTACAGAAAAACTGAAGAAGATTTTTTGCCAGCAGTACTTCTCTCCTGGTGTTTCTTACAAATCTCAACAGAGAATAACATCACTAGTCAAACTACTCCACACCATTTGGCTGAATTGTAAGAATGCACAGAAGGAGGCAGTGAAGGCTTAGTGTAATTAAAATGTGCTGCTACTAACGGGACACAACAAAGGCAACCGGTAAAGAAACGCTTATGTGCACACAGCTGTATCTGCAAGGAAGTGATAGTTTAACTGACAGTATGAACACTTCAATACCACCTAGTTGCCACTACAAAGTTGCCTGTTTTTCAGCGGGGCTGAGCACAGTTAAGACACTGGGTATTTAAGTGACTCTAATTCAAGGTTAGGAGGCCTAGGACTCTTTATAGTGTTTCAAATAAGTGCAAGTTGCTCTGAAATACTCAGCATGTCTAACTTCACTCTCTAGCAGCTTATGGCAACTTTCAGGAAGACAGATGACACTAGATGACTCTGCTTCAAGCATAACCTCTACAACTATATACAGACGGAGGGGAACAAGAGGTTTAGCAAGATTTCGTTTTTCCTGTGCATCTCCTTCCATATTCATAAGTTACACTTTTCAACTGATATATTTTTATCAAGGAGACCTTGTGTGGCACAATATGCCTAGGAATTTAGGCATGCTCCTGTTACTGTAATAATTTAAAAATTATTTTGAGTATGCAGTTGAAAACAAACAGCAAGTTACATTTGTTAAGCTTGCAGACTCTTGATATGACAAATCAGGAAAACTGATTAAGTCTAGCAATTTTTTTTTAATTCTTTAATTATCACATTCAACTGATTTTTAACACACTTTTGTACTCCCTCCCATCCTCTCCACTACAGCTGTCAGGCAAAGCGGCACAGATATTTTTTATTAGATCAGACTAAGTTATACTTTCTTCTTTCGCTCTACTCTCTAGAACAGCATTGTAATACAGTTAGCTGGGTTTACCAGCTAGTCAACACCGCCATTGGTTTTAGGTTCAAAACTATCTTGGGCCATCTTGCACTGTTCATTCTTCCCAAGAATTACTTAATGGCTCAGCGAATTACTCTGAACACCTAGAAGTTTTCTCTTTACTGTTTGAAACTTTTCTTTTGCAGCCTGGGATTTGCCAAGAATAAAATTCTTGGGTTATAAGATTTTTAGAACTGGCTAAGCTGCGATCAGACTGGCTGCATATACCCACCACACCACAGCAGTGAGAACACAGAGGATGTTAGATTGCATATAGTAGACTTCTGAGCTGACAGGAACCATAGCATCCCAGCCATCTGCTCAACAAGTATGTTATATTTTGTGTTGCCAAAATAATCCTAAGTGGGATATGTATGCCTCTAAAAGAGTCTAATGCAAAAGAGCGCTGAGCTTTTTTGCTTTTCAGTGTCTTCAGTTGTAGCCAAGCATATCTGAAGCTCAACCCCCAAATTTTAAAGTGACATTTTTTACTATTACCCCATTAAACAATGGAAATTCTCTAAGAGAATAGAAAGAAAAAACACCACAACAAACACGTGTGCACATTTGAGTGCACCTCAAGGCAGGAAAAGAAATTCACATTTCTACCAGGAGTTGAAACAATATCCAAAAATTGGCCTCAAGTGTCCAGTGCAGGTTACCTTTAAGGCAGAACACTAGCCTACACAGAGATATGTGTATTAACACATATAGGCATATTTTAGTGTTCACAAAGGATTTTTGAGTTCATACCTCATCACTAAAAACATGGCAGAAACAGCAGGAAAGAAAGTAGCAATCTCTTCAGCCTACAACACAACTATGACAAAAGAGAAACTATCTACGGAAGTTAAGAGTTATGAGCTGTAACTTAGCAAACAGGACTTCGTTCCTTCCATTGCCTTGTTCTTGGTTGCCCCAATTCAAGGGGTTGAATTTTGTTCTGCTCTTTTCTTCATTTGGTATCAACTGAAATTCTTCTGTATGCAAGAGTTAAGGGCCCTCTTCAAATAGTGCTAAGCTGAAGAAAGTGATTTCTGGTCCAAGAATCAATACCAACTAACACTTACACAACTGACTCTAGAAACCACCACAAGTAAGCCAAGATTATGCTAGAACATGGACTTTCAAAGCTATGGGTAAAAGGCATAACAGATTTTTCTCTAAAATTATGATTTAATTGGAGAGAGATGAGCTTTTTCCGAGTACCATGAGAAAGATTTGAAGAACTGTCTTTCCACATGACAAAGAGCTAAAATACATCATATACCCAGAGTATAAGCAATTAAACTGTTCCCAGAAATGCCTTTCCAGAAGATAATACTAAGGCTGCAAGACAGAGGGTTTTTCTTTGGTTTTACTTATAGTAGTTAGACTGATGTGAGGCTGCCCAGATAGCAAGCTCAACTACCAGTTTATTTTCACAGTGTTTCTTAGTGTACAATCAATAATTGAAGGTCTGAATGTCTTGTGAAGTCAATGGGAAGGTATCTGCTGACTTCAATGAGTTTTACAGCTGATCCTTCAATTCCATTGCTGTTGCATAACGAATGGTGTTTACGAGGCAGGATATATTTTCAGTTTATAAATGCTGTTCTTCTCAAAATGACAAAATTTTGTAACATTTACATAGAAAAAAATGAGCTAGACAAATCACTGCAGCATTCACATAGAAGAACAAGATGGATGTCACAAAATGTTCCCCTTACGTTGATGTTATAATACTTAATGTTTCATTTCAAGCATGACATTCATAGAAAACATTTTGCATTGTGGTTAATGAAACTACACTCCAAGTTTTTGCACTGTAAATATGCCAAACGATCATGCTCTGTTTAATTTCACATACACAAACTATTCCAACCCAGCTTCTCCAGCTTTTTTAGAATGGCTATACTTACTAGAAAAAAAGTTGCTGCATGCAGAATAATCTGATGACAAACTCCACAGACACCATGGGTTACATGCTGTCATCTAGAGAACTATTCTTTACAATCCTGGAGGACAAAGTTTACAGCCGGCTTGAAATGAAAATTGAGAAGTGTACCTGAGCCAATTCCTTCATAGTGAAGGAATTTCACTATGAAGCCAGCATACAGGAGCAGAGGATCAGAGCCATTAACTATGTGAGAAAAACCTTAAGACTGGGGGTTTTTTTTCTATTTAAGTAACCTAAATCACTTGTTTGTAATTACATCACAAGAGGCCACTTTTTTTTTTTTCAACTGTTGCACTAGTGAAATTCCAGAGTTATACCACATTACTAACATATCTGTAAGCAGAAAAGTAGCTTGAAGTATTTTCCAATTAACTGCCTTGCTACCCACTTACTCATCTTTTTTATTGCTCTTTAATCACAGGGTGATGTGGGTTGAAAAATGTAGATTGCATCATTCTCTACTACATACATAGAGCTTGGAGAGTCTGAAACACTTTTAAGATACATAAAAAAAATTTTTGCAGCATTTAAAGCAGATGGCGTTTAAAGCCAGGATGACAGAGTATCTAATTTGAAAATAATGCATTAATTAGTGTTTACATTGGGCCTTATATATTGGTAAAAACTTATGGTAACATCATAAGACATAATCAAAATCTTCCCTTTCCATACAAAAAGTTAGATGTATTACTCTCAAATCTTTGTTGACACATTTTGCACTAAAATGAGGGGGGAAGCTATGAGAGCTACAGATTGCAGTAAAAACAGCAGTGCAAAGGATCCCACAGTGCATAACTAATAAATATTTTGAGTGTTCTAACGGAGTCTAATGCACAGAGGCAGAGGGGAAAACATTTGAGGTAACTCAGAGGAGGAGAAGGTGATTACCAGTATCATGACTACCATTTTCTGCTCCAAGCCAGGCATTTGGCATCCTACTGAGACAGCTGTCACTGTCCTGCATATGTACAATTACAGGAAATCCATTCACTACACTACCATTTTATGCTGGACACAAAGCCCTGGCCCACTAGAATTAAATGGGACTTCCTATGGATATCATTTGACCCAGAATATTCAGTTTCAGGGACCTGATATTTTGATTAATATTTTAAGAACTTAAGTTAGTTCCTCATATGTTCTTTCACAGCACAGGTAGGCATGTGATCAATAACTGCCATGCTACCCACTTTTCTTCTAGAGCCTTCTAGCTGTATTTACCAAACACAAGGATTTTGCTTGCCCTTTGATATTTCTGTAGGTATAAGCGAAGATGGGGCTGCTGTTCCACCTGCAACATCTGTATCATCCTTTCACAAGTTGTCATGGTTTAACCTCAACCAGCAACTAAGCACCACGCAGCGACTCGCTCACTCCCCTCCCCAGTGGGATGGGGGAGAGAATCAGAAGAGTAAAAGTGAGAAAACTCATGGTTTGAGATAAAGACACTTTAATAGGTAAAGCAAAAGCCATGCACACAAGCAGAGCAAAACAAGGAATTGATTCACCACTTCCCATGGGTAGGCAGGTGTTCAGCCATCTCCAGGAAAGCAGGGCTCCATCATGCGTAATGGTTACTTGGGAAGACAGACGCCATCACTCCGAATGCCCCCCTACCTCTTTCTTCCTCCCAGCTTTATATACTGAGTGTGACATCATATGGCATGGAATATCTCTCTGGCCAGCCTGGGTCAGCTGTTCTGGCTGTGTCCCCTCCCAGCTTCCCATGCACCCCCAGACTGCTCACTGGCAGGCCAGCTTGAAAAGCCAGACAGTCCTTGACGGCTCAGCAGCAACCCAAAACACCAGCACATTATCAACATTTTCTCATCCCAAATCCAAAACATAGCCTCACACTAGCTTCTACAAAGAAAATGAATTCTATCCCAGCTGAAAGGAGGGCACCAGTGTTTTCAAGCCAATGACTCTTCTGCTATTCCACAAGCACTTGGTATATGCACTGCAACAGAGCATCTGTACCACTCCTCCAGTTCAAAGATACATAGTCTACTTTCAGCCTTTATTAAAAAAAAAAAAATTCTGTGTGGGAATAGTGACAATTACTCGGTAACAAGAACAGAGAAAGCCTTGCAAACAACCCAGAGCCAGAGAAAGGAAGGCTGATTCAGGACTAAAAGAGAACAGGGAACAGCTACCATTCACATGCAACTGTTAATTAGGATTATTACAGTAAATATATGATCTACAGGTAAGTATGATCAACAGCTGGGACATAATGACTGAGGTTTGCTTGATCATACCACTGTACAAGGTCAAAAATGGTATTCACCAAGAAAAGGAAACACACATGATAGAATAGAATATTTCAGTTGGTAGGGACTTACAACAATCATCTGGTCCAACTGCCAGACAACTTTAGGACTGACCAAAAGTTAAAGCATGTTAAGGGCATTGTCCAAATGCCTCACACACTCACAGGCTTAGGGCATCGACCACCTCTCTAATGGAACAGGAACGTCTGTTCCAGTGTTTGACTACCCTCTTGGTAAAGAAATGCTTCCTAATGTCAAGTCTGAACGTCCCCTGGCACAGCTTTCAACCACGCCCACGCTTCTTATCACTGGATTCCCAAAGAGAAGAGATCAGCACCTCCCTGTTCTCTCCCCTTCCTCAGGAAACTGTAGGGAGCAGTAAGGTTACCCCTCAGCCTCCTTTTCTCCAAACTAGACAAACTCATAGTCCTTAGTCACTCCTCACAGGAAATGCCTTCCAGCCCTCTCATCAGCTTTGTTGCCTTCCATCCTCCATGTGAGGCTGTACCAACATTGAATACAGCAGGATAATAGTGATCCCCTTTTAAATTTTAATTTTAAAATTAAAATAATTTTAAGAGAGAAAGCATTCTTTCAATTGCATTCAATGATAATAAAAGCATGTATTTTCATGGCCAGTTTCACCACTTGTCTCGCACTTCTGTGTGTGAAACAATTGCATATTTTATTACAAACAGTGAGAAAGATCAATAGAGTTTGAAAAATCCTAAAAGCTTCACTTTGTATATTACTTCTGTACAAGAATTTTAGTGAGATTTATCCAAGTTTTTTACAAGATTATCAAACTCTTTTAACCTATCCTTTCATCCCTATATAGCAAACTCTATTCATGGATAATCTGAGAAATTTATTAATTGAACTTTTTCACAATACTTAGATAGAAGTTGTTATAACAAGGGAAATATTTTGAATAGAAAAGCAGTTGTACCTAGTCATCTACCATACCGAAGCCTAGCAATCACCTTTCTTCAGATGAAAGTACCATGCATGATAACCTCAATCCCGTTTCAGTTCATGTGTGCTCCATCCTCCATAAACCACTGACATATATCATCAGCTCAATTTAAACCATTCTTGTTATCAAGAAGTCATAATGTCTTAGAAAGACTTTCTTTGCTGCTCATTGTTTATGCCCACACATAGTCCGTATTTCTAACATTTGTGTAACCACAGCACCTTTCAAGCAGGCTCATGCCTGGTTTACACAAACTCTAGCCTGTTGCTGGGTGTGCTGCCTTTCCAATCACCCAGACTGAACAATAAGCCATTTTTTTTCCCCTTACCAACCCAGACTTCTAACAGAATTCATTTAAATTACTATGTAAAATGTAATCAGATTGGTAATAGGTCACTTACAGAAATACGATTTTGCTTTCAGGATCTCTTTCCATTATGCTAATTTCAAACTACGGTCCATGAACTTTTTATTTCTGTAATGCTGTTCAGTAGGCCATTAAAGAAAGTGTCCATTAATACTAAGAATGTGGTGAAGCTACAAAACTAAAAATGCACTTTTAATAATATTATAATGATTAAAATGCTGGTCATCGCTGTAGACTACAAGCGGTTATTAAACCAGCATCAAACCACTCACCAAAGCTTTACTTTTTTTGTCTCTCTGCCCCTGTGTTGTTTTGGTTTCTCAGCGTTTTTTGTTTGGGGAGTTTTTTGTGTGTGTGTGGTTTTTTTCTGTTGTTTTTTTAAATGAACACAATTTTTTTTGCTAAAGCTTGCATTATGTAAAGAAATTTAATTTAGTTATACTCCTGGCCTTTAAATAACTAGCATTCAAACTAATAAAAAAAATAGGCTTCAAGATAACATTGCCAGAAAAAAATTCTCAATTTTTAAAATTCTCTCCAACAGGAAGTTAGCCTATTTCGTCTTAAAATAAAACATTTGCCTAAGCTTCCATTCTATATCAAACAGTGACAAAAAAATTCTGTAAAAATATGGTTTGTCTCTCATCCAGGGCTACTTTCAGGATTAGAGGCCTAAATTAGCAACTTCAGTATCAGAATTGCAGTTGTTCAGTCAGTTATGTTTACATGATAGTTACTAATCTAAAGCAAAAATACACACTGGGGAAACAGCATCAGTGGAGGAATGTCCACTAATGCTTCTAGCTTCACTGAATCATCAAAAACTAGGACAGACAGGCTGATTTAAGAAATGCATCTCCATATATATGTTTTTCTCACTAGACACAGATTTGTGTAATCTTGAAAAATGTGAAAATAACCTAATGAATTGTAATCTATTCTACTGGGGTTTAACTATTCAGAAGTGGTAAAATATCAATTAATATTTTCAGCGTTGATTGTGTGCTGGCCCTTTGTTCCCCTCTGCTGGCCTAAGGCAATCCAAAGGCAAGAAGAATTTCCCAAGCTAGGAAGAACGATGGAGCTTATTAATAATAAAGGTCAAGATTAGAAAGATTAGAATGGGAAGAAAATATTGCACAGAAAGCTTTAAAAAAAAACACCACAAAAAAAACCCCACACCAAATATCACCATTATTTTTTTGAACAGAACAATGTACTGCTACAATTCTCTTAAAAGGAATTGAGAAAGGCAATGATACAGACCAGTCTGAGGCATCTCAAGAATTTATCTTGGATAGAGAAATATATTTCAATAGAGTGGCATCAGCTGTATCCCGATGTGACATGAGGTGAAAAATTGAAAAAAAAGAAGAAAAAAGTCAACTTCACTTCCAGTTTGACTGCAACGTTTTCTAAACCAAATAAATAGAGCGAGAGGATAAAGCCCTTGGGTAAGTTCAGATTTCAGAGTAAGTATTCTTCGGGCATCTTACAAAGGAGCTCATCTCCCAAAAGAGAGATCTACCTCAAAAACTTGATAGCTGCCTACTGTGTCTTCTCAGAGTGTTCTCCAGCACGGAGGTCTTAAAAACATACACTCTCTTTAAGATGCATGATTCACCAACATAATGAAACACTCATCCATACAGTCTTTGATGGTTTAGTGAGCTGAATGTTTGGAAAACTGCTGTTTAGGATATATCCCTGTGACTAACACAGCCCACACATACAAGTGATCATCCTGACCAAGAACAGTGTTCTGACTTCAGTTCATCGGAACTACAGGAGAAATAATATATGTCACTGTCACCTCCTATACTCCTACCAGCCAGAGCTAGTCCTGCCTGCTTTTCTTACTCCAAACTAATAAAGCACTAACTAAAGGCGGTAAAAATCCCTAAACAAAACACATTAAAAAAGAGACATAGGGAACAACCAGGCTTATCAGTGCTATGTATCTAAAATTGATATACTGTGTTGTATTTTTAACATTGACAGAATCATAAAATCTAAATTTATGAATGAGTCTAACTACTACAAAAGACTCTACCCCATTGAGCACTGCAAATCGCTCATTCTTGCTGGAAAAGAATATTACGTTATCATATACTAGGCCCAAAGAGGTCAGTGTAAGGAGCATTACAGCCTAACCCCAGAAGCACACTGTTTTCTAAAATCGGTGGTCTTATCTGGCACTTGCTTTTGCTTTGAGATAATTCTACTTTACTCATCCGATTTTGACAGAGTGAATGAATGCTTCAATCTTTCAGAAAAACAAATAATCAAAGTATATACAAGTGTTTTTTGACCCGGCTTCTGAATCTTTCCAGGGATGCTATTCCCTGGAATAAAAAAACCCAACTATTCCTCTCCACCCCCCGCCATGTTATCATGAGCTCTAGTAAGGACTCATTGAAGAATAAATCTGCTAAACATATAATTAAGGTAATCTCAAACAATAAAATCCCAGAGGACATATATACTATCTACACTATTAAAAACTGATTTTGCTTGGGCTCCCTTCCTAACTGCTAAGGTGTCCATACGATAAGCTCTTCCTTGCCAATAATAATTATGAACACAAACACTAAAGACACTTCTCCTTGATATTTTGCAATCTTTTTTTTACCACCCCACAAATTTACACAGTTGTCCTAGTGAAGATAAGTTTGCAGACTGAATAGCCAAGACCATTGTTTTAATTCAAGCAAATGAAAATCACTAAACTCCAAATATGTAATTTAAGAATAAGTGAAATCACAAAGCTTCAAGGAAAGACGTAAATGGACAGGTGAGAAAGGGAAGCTTTAGGTTAGAAACACCGATTCAAGTTTAAACAAAAGCATTTGCGTAGAAGTATTTGACACCTTTCAGGGCACTACACTTCCTGAGGAACGTATCGGGGTTTTACAGGGGTTTTTTAAATTTATAATAAATGTACTGTTTATAGACATGGTCTGGCAGGTTTTTGACAGCAGTCTTTCAGCTTTATATATAGTCAATAGCAATCTATCTTGCCAATACATATTTTAATCTTCTCTATCCATTCTTCTAGAAATAAGAGTCCTCAGATTTTGCTTACACAGAAACATTTTGTCCTGAAAACTCTGGATGCTCTCAACTAATTAGCATTTATGTAAGCTTGTCTTATTTCTGTACATGATTTACAAGATGTGCTCTGATTGTTCTTTAATACCTGACATATTATTTTCTACCTGACCATATTTAATGCATTTAAATAAAGACAAGAAATTATATCACAAGGAACATGACTCAGCTATCAACTTTGTCATGCACTATAACACTGAAATTTTTGCTCCACTCTGCATTGGTTAATTAGAAATGTTTTTTCTAATGGATGCATTTTTGAGACTAATGAACTGAAAAGATTCATTTTTCATACAGGATGACAGCAGTCATCATCAGATGTTAAGCAGACATCTAAAAAACAGCTATCAACAACTATTAAAAATTTATAGGATATTCTTTTTTCAAATGAGTATCTGTTGTAGCTGCACATTTAAAAGATTCCCCACTTCAAATATACTATAGGAAGTCTTTTGAATTCAGATAGTTTTTCTCATTGTCACAAATACACAGATCATTGTGGTCCTGTCTTAAGATAGCATGCAACTTCCTGGCTGACATATGTAGCAAAAGATATTTTGACATATGTGACCCTTTGAAACAATGAAAAGCTTAAAAGAAACCATACTAAAAGCAGATCTGGTGATTTTAGACAGATGTAAAATGGCAGTCACCATCTCCTAATCCTGAAGGACCACTTTTCTCAGAATTAGGAAAGAAAAAAAAAAAAAAGAGCTCAAAATCTAAAAAGATACAAGTTAAAGAAAAAAGAAACTTCTGTAGGCAAGATCTCTTCTCCCATCATAAAGAAACTGTTCATATTTTTATGTACTTGTACCTATATCCAAGCTTAAGCTCAAGTGATTGCTGCAAAAAACATTTTCCTGCTGGACCCAGCAGCAATGCTGGCAACCTGTAAACTGAAGTTTCCTGAGGTAAGGCTTTGGTTATTAGCATTGGTTTGGACAACCACTCTAACCAAGACTGTTGTTAGCAGGTCTAAAATCCAGAAGGATATAAGGAGTAACCAAGTCCCTATATTAAAAATGGCTGAGCAGAACTAAAAGTTTCAGACCAGAAAAAAATGTATGGTTTCAAATCTAGTTTAACCCATTCTACAGTTCTAATTATCAAAGTTACATTTGCTCTGGAGTGCAAGGGATAATAGTGTTTTATACCCTATGCCTAAGCATCCCCAAATCCAGAAATAAGCCTTATACCACATCTGCTCTTGTTTTACCAGCAAGGAGCATGCTTCAGAATTACACATATTTACTCAAATCTGAATCCACCAGATAGTCTCTCTACCAAAAAAACAATGCAATTTTTACAGTGAGAAGATTTCTAGAGCATAAACCTGTATCATGTTTCTTAAAACAATACACAGATGATCTAGTAAAAAAACCCCAAACCACCTAGGTTTACACATCCAGCACTAGGTCATTACCACCTAACATTCAATAACTGCTGTTTTACACGTACAGATCATGTTGGTGACAAAACCCATGTTTATGTAGTTTTTAAATGTCTTTTTAACACATTGCATTTATCAAGGTATCTCCTTTCCATTTCTTGAAACAAGAAGCCTTAGACTACAACAGAAACAAATATTTGTTACCAGTACATAAGATCAGTGGCTTATATCATGGTAATGACCAACTACTGTGTATAGAGCAGTAAACATCCAGCTGTAACAACAAGTTTTCAAAGCCAAGAACTAGAATTGATGGATTTCGTATGTAAGGCTGCATTAGCAGAAATCAGGGAAAAAGACAAACCTCAAATCCTAGAGTCCACCCTGCAGTAATCCTAGAGCCATAGTGATGGCATGATCTCAAAGCAGCATAGCCATATTCACTCTCCACAGAAACAACAATCTTTTAGCAGAAGCAAATAACTATATTGCTTCTACAACAGATTTGACCCTTTCATGGCTGCAGACAGTGCACATTGGCACAGCTAATACACAAGTTTTCACAAAGTACAGCAAGACAAAGAGAGATTAGCTTCATTTACACCCCCATGATCCCCATCCTCTTTGCATCCATTGCAAAGAGAACCAGGATGGCCATACTTGGAAAGTTTTTTCATTTCATAGTATAATGGAAAAGGATAATAAGAATCAAGTGCTTACCAAGATCTTTTTAAATTAGCATTTTCTTCATATATCTGTTTTCTATCAAAACAAACCTTCATTCAAAACCAAAACTAGCTCTCTTCATTGTAGAGATAACCTTCACTATGCAAATCAATTCACTTTTCCAACCTTGCAAACAAATGCTTCCAGAAGCAACAAAAATAGTGAGGATCTTATTACTAACTTTCCTGTTCCTTGCAGCAAGCTGGAGGCTTCATCACCTAAAACTCTAAATAGTTGCAAGAAAACCATCACGAACAACAGAGTTAGCCAATGGTGAGCACTTTTGAAAGCCAGGGTGGCATCAGTTTTCTAGCTCAAATCATTCAATGCCTACTTTTAAATGAACAGAAAAGTTAAGAGTCAAAGCTTCTCATCATTTCACTGTTCCAGCAACAAAGAGAAAGGGATTCAGATAATTTACCAAAAAAAAAAAGTTAAATAAATACTGGTATTTCCTTACTACAGTACTCTTTCTTGCTCTTCTTTCAGGAGCTGAATTTAGAACAGTCAGTCAACTATGAGGCAGCTCCATTTTTCATAAAGATGTCACTACTTCGTTTTTAGGGGGGTATTTTATATTATTATGAAATTTGCCAGATTCACTGCTCCAATGGAATAATGCACAAATTTAAAATGAAAACTTTTATCTATCATATTAAATTAGTAACCATGTCACAAACCAACTTATGTCAATGCTTTAAACAAAGCAAACCTCCAGAACAAGTACTTTATAGATGAATTTACATATTGGAGTAAATTCAGAATACATCATTATGCTTTGCTGCAAAGAACTTAGGTGCAGAATAAAGAACCCAATCCATTAGTAGTATGAACTACACTGCCAATGTGGAGAACAAGGCAGGCATGCAAATACATGCTTACAGACTACTATACTTACTAGTGGACCACTTTTTTTGTACAAAAAGGAAGATCAGCTCAAAAACACCCCACAACTTATAGTTACAATAATTTCCAGTTGGTAGGTTCGTTCTCTACTGGGACATGTAGCATTTAAAAATACTTCATACATGCAATACTTAAATGAAATATCCTTATGTGCTAACACTGCAAATACCCAGAGTAAACAAACTCAGTTTTAAAATCTAAAGCTTACCTTTACTGTGCAGGTGCTGGTTAAATATAGATCTTTGAAGGAAAAGAACATCACCTACACATATATATATTTTTTTTTTTTTAACCTGGCTTGACTGTTTTCTTCAGAAATTTTCTACAAAGTTTTCCCTCAAACTTGTATGAAACACTAATGTTAACCAGTGTAATAACAAAAACAAACAACAAAACAAAAACAACAAAAAAAATCAAACCAAAAAACCAAAACACCCAACTTGGACAAATAAAATTTGGGCTTTTAAACAGGAATTTTGAACCACTAACTATTTGGAGAGAGCATGCATACACACATACATTACAGAAGATCCTTTCCTAAAGCATGAAATACAGTATCTTCTTTTTGAGGATTTCTTTGACAGACTTTAGAAATACATCACATCTACATTCTAAAAATTTTATTAGATCATTCAAAATATATATGACATTTCTTGACACACATTAATGAAATACTCTAGAGACTATGCTTCATGTTAAATTGATCTCCTCAAAGAAAATCCTACACTAATACATAACAACAAATACTTTCTCACACAGAAGTATCAAAAAAGCAGTGCGTATTAAATGCAGAGCGTTTTATTCGTTTGCTTTCAAAACCATCTTCTGAACATTTGTATTTATATCAGTAATGTTTTATACCCCAGTGTGAATAAAACCAGCATGTTATTGTTTATTCAAAGGTAGTTTTCAAAAAATTTTTCATCATCTGTGCAGGGACCTTAGAGTATTCCTAACAAAGGTCTGTCTTGGGATTCTAAAGATGACATGACACACTGGAAGGACAGAAGAATGGAACTGACTCACTGCAAGATTTAAATTCAAAACTGAGACTTAGTTGAGCCCCCGGATGGCAAGCAAAGTGTATTTACAGGTAAAAACTGTTCAGCCTTATTCATTTTCCTAAGCACTGTAGTAAAATCTTCCCTCATACTGAGCTAAGATCCAAGAAGTAGAGGAGTAAACATAAAGAAAACAGAGAAGCACCAACTGACCCAACTTTACCCTGGTGCGGGTGGAGGATTTCAAATAACCCCCATTTCCAAAGAGAAATAACAGCTTAATCTGATGTTCGAGGCACATGCTTTTGATAGTAGAGAACAAGTAGTTATTTCTGACCACAGAGAAGTAAGCAAGGTAAAAAAAAAAATAAATAAAACCCAAAATTGTTTAGCACTGGAAGTGGCGTGGCTTATTCACACAGTGCTCTCACCAAGAATCCAAGCATGCATGCAGTGCTTGCTCTCTTCTTAGGATCCACTAAGCAAAGTATGCTGGGCCCACCCTAACTCCTGCTGTCAGACAGCACACCTCCTTTATGAACCTGTCTGTATAAACTATAAGTAGACCTGGGTCACCTGCTGGTCTAAGAAACGCCCTCCAGCCAAGATTTGGACCAGCAGTTTCATAGCGAATTGCACACAGAAACCTGTTAATGGACATCTTTTTGTCATGTTTTCTGATCATCTCTGGAGAAGGAAGAAAAAACAATGTGTTCCTTGTTGCATGGAAAATCCACTTAACACATATACCTTAAAGTCATGGTCTAAGCCGGGGAAGAATATTTTAAGTGATTTATAATCACTTATGTATCTGGTGTGCATGCATGCACGTCTGTACCTGTAGCTATCTTTCACTTCTTATTTTCTTATATTTTCCCAAGAATAAGATCTGTCAGGTATTGACTGTAGGTTTGTTAGAAGAAAATTAGCATGTTTTCCCAAATACAAGGAATACATTTTAAACAAATTATGTTATATTTCAATTAGCTAGACAATTCTGATTCCCATAACAGGTCTGAAATGTAGATGACAAAGGTCTGTTTTCACATTGGAGGGGGAGTACTTTCACTAACATTATCTGCACAACACAGAACACATGTTGAATTCCATTTCAAAGTACTAAGAAGTTTGAAACAATTTTTAAATAAGAAAAAAAGCATTCATGTTTAATTTTTCATACAAAAACAGCATCATTAAACATCTCTTTGCTGTCTATGAGCAGAAGAGCACCTGAAAAAAATTCAGTGGGTCTGGGGAGGAAGCAGCATTGTGCATCACAGCCTGTACTCCCCATTCTGTCAGTTATACTATGCTCCAACCAGTCTGCTTCATAAAGGTAGCCCTGAGTGAAAGATCCAGCAGGAAGCTAAATCAATGCCTCCCATATGATTGGGGGTGGAGAGATTTTTTTTTTTTTTTTTGGGTTAACCAAATAAGTAGTTTAAGTAAAGGTGCTGAGACATTATAAAATTAAATTTCTCTAAACTTTGAAATCTGGATATCTTCTGGTGTTTTAAAGTCACCATAACACATCTGTATTGAAAAAGAAAAGGCATATCCAAAAAATTATTTAATGCCATCATCCCATAAATCAAAGCAACAGAAGTACCCCCTTTACCTCACTAGAGCACCTATTTCAACCCTTCCCCACCCCTCACCTTCCAGTCATCTTCTAAGCCCTACAAGATAAATGACTTCTCTACAGCAAGACCGAAAGTTATTAAATTCACAGTATTTTGGAAGGAAGAATGGACATTATTATCCATAGTCCTGAGGATGTCCCAGTGAATGAGCTGCTACTGCCTTCTCTTTCGTGGCTGGGAATAATCAGACCCAAGACACCTTATATATTGCACTTTAAACCACAAATGCAGTGCCACAGGATTTTTGTTTTGCTTTTTAGGTTTACAAAGCAAAACAGCATTAGCCTTTGTACCTTCCAAATATTATAAACTGATATAGAATATCTCTTCGATTCAAGCTGTCAATTTTTCCCCCCCAAACATCCATCATAGTCATGCTTTTGAACCCACTTCAGAAAATACTATATGTTTATGTAGAGGGTGTTTTTATA
The DNA here is from genome assembly GCF_964289735.1 of Phaethon aethereus. Classification (NCBI taxonomy): domain Eukaryota; kingdom Metazoa; phylum Chordata; class Aves; order Phaethontiformes; family Phaethontidae; genus Phaethon; species Phaethon aethereus. The sequence continues at coordinate 13,735,065 of NC_138589.1, read as the reverse complement.
TAATAATCACAATAACTGTGCTTATGCAAAAAGAAATTTGCTGTGTAGAGGTAAAGCAGTCATATCAGAAGTTTGACACAGAGAAGTGTGACACAGAGAAGTGTCTATTTCTGTCTTTTAGACAGGGCATAGGAATAGTAATGATTTCCTGTGCAGTATGATAGTGTCCTTCAAAGCAACCCAGCTCTAGTTTTTAATAGGAAACTGTAATAGTTGTTAACCTCTAGGTCATCTTATATATCTAGAACCCAAAAACTGCTTTCTAAAATAATAAAACCATGTTTGAACAGGATATGTACTGTAACATATCAATGCTATGATATAAAATAACTGCTAGTTAAAAAACACTATTTCACTCCACTAATCACATGATTGAAAATATTTAGTATTTCACTTTAGGGCAACAAAACCTCAAACCCAAGAAGAGATCATTTGAAATGGGAAATACCTTCCAGTTATTTTGGGTAAAATCTGCTTACTGAATGAAAGAGACTTGCTTTTTCTTTTCTATAACTGTTTCCCTTTCAGATATCATATGCAGGAAGCTTGCAAAAAGTCACAGTATGTGAATTATCTTGAAAAGAGGCTGTCATCTTAGGTTTATGGAAATGGAATAAATCTCAAGCTTAAATAGAACTAGAATAATGACTTCCTTCATATTCTTTCAGCATAGCCTTAACAGCAAACACAAATCATCTGGGTGATATTTAAAAATCAAACTAAAATAAAGGGGTATATGTTGCAGTCATCGTATAGTTGAGAGGCTTATATTGTTTGTTGAAAATATGATTAACCAGAGTTCAACAAGTGAGCAAAACCCAGTTAAATAAATACAACTTTCCCCTCCAAGTAACACTTGCTCAACTAGCCTACTTAAAACATGTATTAAAATTGCTATTTTTATACCCACAGGGATGGATGTGACCACAATTTAGCAAAGGCACCAAACTTCTAGCATAGGCACAGTAAATAGGATTCCAGCTATTAAAAATGTCCCCTTTTTTATAGGGGACACCACTTTAGGCACTTTACAAAACATACACCAACATGAATCCAAACAGTACAGAACCATGTTTTGTTGGTGTCAATGACAGAACTACACTTCACTTAGTGGAGTCAGGATTGTACCCAGGACCCACCTGTACAAAGGCTCTTGTAACAGAACCCATCTGTCCTACAACAAAGGAGTATCCCTTTAGGAAGTCCCAGTCCTTAACAGAACTAAAATCTTCAAAACAGGACACGTACTGAGCAAGTGGCAACAGTAAGGATCAGCGTGTTGTGCTGTTTTTCCACAAGACCTTCTAACTGCACAAAGGCAAACACAAAAATTACAGAATATAATCTTTGTTTTGAGTACTACTGTTAGGAACAAATCTTTACTTTAGGAAACTAAAAAGCTGCTGTATGCAAAAATACACATAAGGTGTCTGCTAGCCAGTGATGCCTCCCTGGCAGTCAGGGCTGAGCATGGCCTCTGGATAGGCATTCAGGACAAAAGGGAGACAACACAAATTCTCTCAGTGATGTCCCCTTTGTAATCATACAAGCAATACTTTTGGTCATTGCTGAAGGTGGAGTTGTTGCTGCTAAAATAAATAACGTGTCTGTTGCTATTGCAGATATAAAGGAATTGACAAAAGAGTTGCTAAATGAACTGTATGCAACACTTCATAATCCTATACTAAGAGCTTAATAAAAACCACTCATTTCAAAGTACTGTTTGGTACCACAATCTCCTTCTGATACAGATATAACCAAAAGTCCTCTGGTAAACTTCACAGCTATAGCACCCTCAAGCTACCCTACAGTACTGGGATTGTACATACAGTACCAATTCTTAGAAATACCATTTTAAAAAATAATTTTCAAGTGAACACTTACTGCCACTTTAAAGATTACACATGGAAGTGTTCTCACCCAGTGATTTCCCATGCACTGAGAGAATTTGCATTGCTTGAGGTGATTTCCACTTTGAAGAACTTCGAAATCACAGAGGAGCTGTCCTTGACAAAGATTTTTACATCTTTGGGTAACTGCTTTCCCTTTGAGAGTGGTCTTGTTATTGTGTAATTCCCCTTTTCAAGATTTGCATATTGATGAAGAAGCGCCTTTGAAGATTTTCACATTGTTGGGATGGGAGCAACCCTTTGAAAAAATGCTCACACCATGCAAGATCTACCTTTAGAATAGCGTGTATCAACAGGGTATTACCCTTCTCAAAAAATAGCTTAGTTGCTGTCTTAACTTAGTGAGATAGCTTGACCTTTCTTAATGCATGTAAATCTCTCACTTTGTAAAGCTCTTGAAAATACATTACAGAAGTCTAGTTCTTTGTCTCCAGAAGTTCTAACAAGAATTACCAAAGAGGAAACAGAGAGTTGATAAAAATGTTACAAAATTTTTACATGCAAAACAAGTAACCTGTCTCATTCATGTAACAGTACATTGCAGGATGAGAGGAAGTGTCTCATGTGGAAAGACACCAGGCCAACTACCTGTTGGTGTTATTCAGGCTACTAACTGGAGCATTTGTGCTGATCATTCAGGATATCAGCACTAAACTGCCACACACTTGTTCAATTTTGTCTTACACCAACCAAGTGCTTTTATTTAGACACTTGCATTTTGCCTAGTCATACCAATCCATTCTAAAACATCAGATTTTAGCATAAATGCAACAAAATAATTTGGTAATCTTGACTTAATAACCATATTGCACCCAAAACACTATTCACAAGATGTTTTCAAAATTTCTAATTAAGCCTGAGTGTCCACTAGCACTTCCAAATGGAAAAGCAGCCAGAAGAACACTGGTTTTCTGTACTTTATGACGTAGCTAATATTCTGTACATGGTAATTAAATCTCCTGGCTTGTTTTACATGCAAATAGAATGGTTACTCACATAAGCAGCTTTTCTTTTTTTATACACTGTTGTGGAATTCTAAAGTCTTCATTTAATAAAGCATAACTGTATCCCAAATAAATTGCAAAAAAATACATTATTCCTACAATGTACATGTCAATGAATTTAGTAACACATGAAATAAGTCAAAGTTAGCATCAGGAGAATCCTCACACATCTTTATGTCAGAAAAAGCACAGCTGATGTCAGAACATTGTATTTTCAAAGTCTCCTAAAAAAATCTGGATATTTTCATTAACAGAAATCCGGTGTTTGCAGTTATTAGATGTGTTCAATAATGAGAACCTACAAGGGGTTTCTCTCTGCTTCCACATCTCCTGAAGTAGCAAAGACCACTCAAAGTAATAGAGGAAGAACTAGTCCCACGATGTGTCCTATTGGGCTAATGCCAGAAATTCTTGCTAGAAGTTGTTATAGTTCTATAATGTCTGACAGGCCTAAACAGTATTGAGATACAAAATTATGAAAAACTAATGTGGACATGAGCAAGCCTAACTCCAAGATTTATCCAAATGTTACTCAAAATTCTGCCACTGTTTTTTTGAGTGGGGAAACAGGACAAAAGCCCACTAGCACAGGAGTGCAGAGGGGAGACAATGTTGGAGGGGGAGTAAAGTCATTAAGAAAAGAAGAGATTGGAAAAGTCTTGTCTGTGGATTCAGTAGAGAATGAGGGTTATTATGTCAACTGCAGTAAATGTCCTGGGCAGTTCTTCACAAATGACCATCAGGTGTGAGCAAATTAATGGCTTTGAAAAACAACATTATTTTCATAGGCATGGCTATGAGATCACTTTGTTACTGTAAGCACAAGCTTTGCAGTCTAGAATAATTTCCTGAAGGCCTCTGAAGGCATCCTATTGCAATACAAAGGAAGTCATTCTTACAGAGCAAGGGAGGGCAAGAGAAGTTAGAGAAATGAGGATAAACAATCCCCATTCATTAGCAGGAAGCTGTTAAAGGTTTGTGGTGATTAATCATATTAATTAACTATTGACCAGCCACAATTAAAAAATATTTAGTGGCCTGTTCTAGAAAGCTTTAAGTAGATACTTCATCTCTTCTCATGTAAACAATTTTGCTTGGTTTTATGCAGTATAGTTGACCTCTAAGCCTAAAACCTGAACTTTTTAGTACTATCTCCCCAAGTCTATGTCAATTTAACTACCATCGTTTCAAGACCCCACCTCCATCAAAGCCTTGAAATTCACATCTTGTTTCCCTAGAGATAAAGCACTATAGCCATTTTTAGCATTAAATACTAGATCCTTAAAAATTTACTAGTTTATGCTTTAAACGTTAGTTCAGTGTTTAAATTGCAATAGCTTCAAAAATTACTGCCCCCTCACAGAAGGTCATAATGAGACCTTATGGCTCTTGATTGCTATTAGTCACCTTCAAAGCAGAATGCATCACTCGCACCACGTGCCAGAGAGCCTGCAACAAGTGAAACTAAGCTTCCCTCACTTATAAGTGTTTTTTTAAGATGTAGCAGTTCCCTAGTTCGGAAAATGACATTGTATTTATGCTTTGAAAGTTACGGTTTAAAGCACCCAGTGGCTGAGACTGCCCTTGGGTGTTACCCAAACATGTAAGTTGCTTCATAATTGACAATAAATGTGCAAATACTGGGACAGATTTCAACTTCCCAAAGATGTGTCCTCACTGTATCTGTATCACCAAGAGTCCCTGCTACAGGCAAACTGCACAGACTATCCCTACCAGCAGTATCATTCTCGGAGCAAAGAGAAAGCAAGCAACTGGCTTTAGGTTATATTACAGGTCAGCAGTGCAATAACCCTTCTCACTTCTTATTCAGATCCCACCAGGTCATGTATACCTTAGATTTCTATCTTGATACTTTCAAACATGTTTGTATACACTTGTATGACAAGATATGTTGTGGATGTATCAGCTCTGTGTTTTGGTTTAGGTATCGTCAAAGAGAATATTTCAAATGAATGAAACCCTGGAAACAGTTTTATGATTTGTTATCCTAGGTATGTCTGGAAATCTTGTCATAACTTTCATAGTTTTCCTGTCATATTCCACATTGTTTTGACAGAACCGAAACTTCATGTACATTTTTCTTAGTTCCAAGTGAAACATTTTCCAGGAACGCTTCTTCAGGTCACAGTGAAACTTATAAAGGGGTAAGTGACAGAGAATCACTATGAGCAAACTGCTCCACTGCTGGGAATAAGAAAACCTGAAGTTACTCAGGGTTTTGTCCACCCTGGAACAACCAACCAAACTGGGAGTATGCAACATCCTATATTATAAACATAGACATTTGGCTACAAAATGTTGACAACTTCGCAGGTATGTTCCACACAAACACATTTTTCATTAAGTTAAAATATTTATGGGTCTTTTATTTGATTAAAGAGACCCAAACAAACTGCATGAAAGGCTGCAGTTCCAACAAATGTTCAAGTCAGCAGCTGAAATCCACATTGCAAGGCCTGGCCCTTAGTTCATGACAAAAAAAATAATCCCTTTGGTATAAATATGTATTTAACCATTTTCACCTTACTTCCTTGTCCTTACCCTTTAGAAAAATATAAGGCCATGCAAGTAATTAAGTATTGACATACACACCTCCTTTCCACACAATTATACGAACAGGATAATAGAGAATTCCAGGTTTACTCACATATTCACCTTTTACAGAGCTTACATACCAGTAAGAAATGAAAATATTTGAAGCGAAATTAGTTTTGTGCTGACAACTGATACAAATTATGAGACTTGAATTTGAGTTTAAGTGATGAAGAAGAGCACCTAACCTTTCAGCTCTCCTTTTCAGAGACAAAATCATCCTGAAAATATAGCCAAAGCAATGAATTGCCTCTTTCACTGAAAGGAAGGTTATTTATGTTACTTGAGGCTGAGGCACAGCTTAACAAACTATTACAGAATGGTATCTTTGATTTTAAATTAAATGTCAAGCATAGTTATACAGTGGTGAAGTACCCTCAGCTGTCTGGCTACAGTGTAACATACTGCATATAAAACATAAGGACAGAAGGTAGAAAAAAAAAACAGCCAACCAGAAAACCTTAACTGCAGAAGGAGTGATCCCAGAATAGAGACAGACAGGCATTGTGACTCCAATTTGCTTCGGTGCCCTGCCACAACATGGCCGGTCTGCTTCCAGGGAGCCCACACCGGCATGAAAGGGAGAGAGGGCACGAGTTCCAAAGAGTTTGTAAATCTTTCCTGTCTCATGCAAACATAAGAACAAACCTCCAAATTTATGTTACTGAACAATTTATTAGAAAACCAGAGAAGTTAATTTGCATATAACTCACCTAATTTACTCACTCTGTGGCGACAGCTAAACATTTTTGTAGGCTATGTGATGCAGTCAGCATAAGGCAAGAAAACACACATGTACACCTGTCTACAGGTACGCACATCATCTTTAGAAGCCAAAAACGTATTATACCACTTCATGCAGTCACTGCCAAACTATGCACACTGCCACTGAGGTAGTTCGATGCCAAACCGCCTCATACCCCTGGGCTGCACTGGGTGTCCATGCCCAGGTGTCGGCTGTGGGGCTGCAGGGGCCTCTGTGAGGCGGGCGCAGGGCTGCCCTGTGCCAGACACAACCAGTTCCAGCCGGTTCTGCAACAGCCCCAGCACAGGGCACAGCTGAGCCCCTCAGCACCCCGGGGAAATATGTACTTCAGAATGGCAAAACACTGCATGGCAGTGAGGGAAAAAAGAAAAGGCAACAAACAAGAAAACACTGAAAACACCAAAATCACAGCAGGAAAGCCATATTATCCATCAGACAGAAGACAGATTTGGTACAACAGACTGCAGGTTGGACATAGCTGGACTCCAAGTAGTGGCAACGCACTGCCTTGTTAACAGTCCCCACATCTTGTCACCAGCCACCGCAGAAACCACAGTCACCACAGACAACTCCGCTTCAGATACGACCACTGCACAGTGGGAACGGGGTGTATTTTAGCTGTGCGATGGCATTCAGACCTTCCACCCTTTCTTAATTCTTTTTGCACACACACGTCAATAAGTGATCAAATAACAACCAATATTACATTCTCATGATGGTCTAGCTCTATGATTTATGCTATCTGAAGACGTCATGTAAGATGTTTTATACAAAGACAGTCTCAATAGAACGTGATATTAAAAGAAAGGTAAAAGCCTAGTGTAATTCTCCAGTCTTGTTTCAGTGGGTGAAAAGGACGATTTAATCAGCCTACCAAACGAAAAGGAAAGTTTCATATGGTTATGACTATCTACACAGATTTCGTAGTCTCAAGAGTCAAAGCAGTTTAAACTTTGAAGCATATGGCTTTTACAGCTTCAGTTAATTTGAGCCTTTTTACTATGAAAACATTTAAAACACCTGTCGTTTTTAACTTATTATCGAGTTCAGCTAACAACAGAATATTGCATATTACTGAAATAATTAGTAACCAATTTTCTCAAAAAGCCAAATTTTTTAAGAATGTGACAATAGGTCCTTTAATCTTCATAAACTGTTTCAGGATCCAATATTGACAATTTAATTTCCAAAAGTCACAGATGACAACCTGCTGCAATCTCACCTGACAAATTACTGCTAACACCATGAGAACACTCATCCAGATGCTGATTTGTTGCTTATTCAACCACTATAGTTTCTAATTGGAGTCAAGTACTTACAAATATTTTTATACCCAAGCCCAAGTTAGTTACCCATTTTCTGAAGGAAAGTTAATAACTCTTAGAACTCTCATTCCACTTAACAGTAAGATGAGAAACACAAGATTGCACTGCTAAGCATCCCTTCATGTGGCTGTGTTTCCTGCTCATATCATATGGGGCTATCCTTATTTCTGTGGCTGTGTTGCCATTGACTTTATTATAATCACTCCTGACCACTTTACCTACAGTAATCTCAACTGTACTATAGATATTTGAGCAGTATGTTTACCTTACTCTGCTTTATGTATCATGGCTTACTTTTGTACCCATAAATTATATACCATATAATTTTAGTATATAATACACTTATCTAATTGTATGAACTGCATAAATTATATGTATAAAGTTTATTTTTGGCCCTTATAAAACATTTTAAAGCTATTATCATAGCACTCTTGAGCTTTTAGAAAATGCTCAAAACCAGAAACTTTTCTACAAACCTCCAATGAAATTGCAGAACCAGAAGGGAACCCACTGACTTGCAGTGAGGTTTGCATGCATCATGGTGTGACCACCTGTACAGCATGGACATAGCCCAGATACTTTTATACATGTCCCCAAAGATTAACATGATATTCAATGTAAATAAATTGGAAGAAAGTTATTTTACCAAAGCCTGAAGAGAGAGCTAAAGTCAACAGCAGGTTGACTTCCTACTCACCAGAAGGTTTATCTTCCCACTGTACACCAAGAAGGACAAGTCTTGGAATAGATCCCAAGCACTTTGAGAAACATTTAATTGAATAACTATTTCTGACACAATGTGTCCATATAATTGATAATTTAGAGATATGAATGAGACTACAGATATTTGTACTTGCTGTCCGTAATTAAAAACATTATTTTAAAAATGTAGTCACAGTATTAAAATCAAGTAAATACATATAAAAGCCAACCTATCTTCATTCTGAAATGCTGCCGGGCAACCTTTCTGAGGATCTTTTACTAACAGACCATATTCCTTCTCTTGCTGAGGGGGTAAATCATGCCTGTAGGGAAACTTTGGTGTATCAAGTAACACCAGGAGGTCAGTATGAAGGGGAACATAAGGCATTGTATAAATATTTCAGGATCAAAATACTTCAAAATTTTTATTGAAGGAATTGGGATAAACTTAATGAAAAACATTCAGCCAGCCCCCTGTTAGCATCCTTCAAGCAGGCTGTTTGCTTCAAGAGGAAGCACTAGCACTATCCATTGTAAAGGAACATTAAGTCAATGCTCCACTGTTTAACAGAGAGCACCACACTACTGGATTTGCATTTGTTGTGGGTTTGTTTGTTTGTTTTAAGATTAACAATAAAATTGCTATCTAAAGATGCTAAAAAAGAATTCTTGCAAACAATGTTTGTACTGGTTCCTAACCAAGTTCACTTTCGGTTACTGTACACCAGTTGGCTTCACTCCACTGCTTTTATTAATCTTCAGTTTCTACATTCTTCTGTAGTGTCGCTCTTCAGCTGATCAGCTCCTGAACACATCAAGAGGTTGCAGAAAGTATCTCTACTTGCTCACTCTCTCCCCAACAAGCGGGTGAAGAGATGTAACACACTGCTCTGAAAAACTGAAATGCTAAAAGACTGCTACATAAATCCAAGTTTTATACCTACTTCCTTTAAAAAAAAAAAAAGAAAAAAGAGTCAATATAATGATTTTCCTTGAAGCAAAGAGAGCCCAGCCAGTTAGGAGGATAAAGACTTTACCCTTTTTAAGTTAACACCATTCAACTACTATCTCCCTAATAACTTCTGGCTATAGCAGTGACTTCTAGATATTTATATACTTAATCCTACTTTATCCAGCTGGCTTGGCAGCCAGCATAATTTTGCAGGGAAATGCAGGCCTCTTCTTAAAGGCACACTGTGGTAAACAAGATCAATAGGTTTTCTTTTCTTACAGGACCCAGTGACAGAACACATTGCAGTCGACATTATTTACATGGGAAGCAGTAACTGAAACCATGACGACTCCGGATATGTTCACAGTCCGCTCATTAAAGTACATATCCACTGCACAGCCCCAGTGGAATCTAAACATGTCACATTAGTGTTTTTATTTTTGTTATTTGATCTACCAAGAAAAAACAGTAGTAGAAACAGACTTGAAAATGAGACATTTCAGAGAATAGCAAAAATGCAACTCTTGCTCAAGCCTCAAAAAAATAACCTAAACGCATAGTAAGCAAGGAAAGTTCTTTTTTCCTATAAATCCAGAGTGAATTAAAGCTTTTAGTAAAGCTTTTTGGAACTCAAAAGGTTAAATTTAACATTTTATAGGTTTATTACATAACTGTGGATTCGACATTGCAGTGAACAGATTGGTCTTAGGAAACAAGAAAGTTGTTTTGTTGTATGAAGATGTTCACAACCTTCTTCCCCCCCAAGTAATCACAAAACCACTTGTCACATCTAAACAAAGAAATTCACAACATTTATTCTGCCCTAAGGATACCATTTCTAGACAGTAAAAAGAGAAAGTGTCTTGCCTTAAGAAAGGGAAAACCTTGAAGCATATGCTTTGATTTGTTAAGGACATGCGAATGTGTGGCCCATAGTAGATTACACAACATGAACGCACAGGAGAGAGGTTCCTAGAAAAAGGAAGGAAAGATTTGACAGCGAAATTAAGTGGGGATCTAATTATTCCAGTAACTTTTGTTTAATGTCCTTCAAGATCAAGACCATCGTGGGAAGAAACTTAAGCTTAAAAGCTTTTTTTTTCCTAAAGATAATCCTCTACAGGAACTTGAAAACAGCTTAAAACTCTGCTTACAGAAAAAAAAAAAAAAAGTAGTACAGTTGTTAGAAGCTAGATTGATTACATGCAAGGAAAATAACACTCTGAAGTTGCCACTACTGCCGAAGTAAATTTTTAAATTATTATTATTATTGACCCCATGTCTTTACTATCCATTTTATGCCTGAAAATAAAAGCCACTTGGGAATCATAGCATGTTTGGAAGCTAACAATTAGAAAGAAGGAACTTTTAAAATGCCTGCAACCAAATTTTGTTTTGTTTTAAATTAAAAAGTTCCTAATGAGGTAGGTTTGTTTTTTAAATCTGATTGTAAGAACCCTGTTCCTCTTATCACTGCTGTCCTGCTCACCACCTCTCCACTAGCTGGACAGCACTTCTGCTGAGAAAGTTAAGCTACTGTAAGAACTAATTACAATTTTCAGGCTGAAAAAATAGTTGTACACCATTTTCAGTAGGTAGTTGGCATTTCATTATTTAGGGATGACATATCATTACAGTATTACATCTAAAGGTTAAAATTCTAGCATGCTGCTGAAAATTTTAAGTGGTATACTGAAAAGCCACTATCATTATTTATAATGGCTTTCCCAGCTGCTAAGTGTGGTGGATGGCACGAATTACATGTTTGCTGGAAGAAAACCTTCTCTAATAATACCAAAGTAAACAACAAACTATAGATGGTTACCCAAAAATTAATTGAAGTGTAACAGAAATTAGCCTGGAAGGCACATACGCCTTTACTGCCACCCAGAAGTCATTCTACAGACTATCAATAAGAGCAAGTGGGAAATTTCTCATTTCTGAGCAACGTCCATGGAATACACACTTCGTACCACAAAAGCAAGCTATATTCTTCCAGCTCTGTACCTTAATTTTCTTTTAGGGTACAAACTTAATTGCCTCAATTACAATCATTTGTAACTTTGTCCTTTGCAGGCCAGCATAGTGAAAGCTGTTGTGCAGAGAATACAAACAACTATTTCTTATAACTGACACGCAAAGTATGAGCACTGCCAGAGGAACATGCTAAGATAAAAGTGCACAAGAACATTCATCTTCTGGGAGACAACAGCAAAATGATGACCTTGTCAAAGGAAGGCAGGCTAGAGTTTCATTTGCGAGCTGAGTGGCAATACAGAACATAACCAACTCAACAGAAGATACTACTTACAAAATAGCTAAGGACTGCATTGTAGCTGCACGCACTACACATAGTGATGAAACTTAAGGGAGATTTCTCACCCTAGAAATCATGGTCAAACAATGACTTCATCTTTATTCCCAAAATAGAGTTTAACTGGACCCATCTTCAAACATATCAGTTTCACACCAACAGGTAAAAAAAAAAATCCACAAAAAAACCCCACAAATTCTTCACTGTTGTCCTCTAGTCCTTTGACTCTCCTCTTGGAAATGAAAGAGAAAATAATGATTTGGAGCATCTTAAGACACTGAACAGCCAATACAGTCCCAACCAAGGTGAACATCAGTGTCTATTACTTCCATAGAGAGAACAATCAATTTAAACACTTGTGTTCAAAAAATAATTTATTTGATAACTGTTTCCATGTCTGAGGGATACAGTCTTACAATAGGTATTTTAAAAAAAACAAAAAACACAACAGTAACAAGGGGGTTATGGCAAAAAACAAAAATTCCAATTTCTCCCCTTAACATTCTGATCCAATATCTCTTTTTCTTATCTGCTTAATATTTAAGTAACCTTAAAATACTGTAAAACAAGACCATTCTATTTTAGCAATAGGATCTTTAGACATCAGAAAATCACACGTATTCCAGGGAAACCTCAAGTTTGTTTTGACACAGCCAGATAAAATGGTTCTGCCACTTGTTGACAGAGCAAGTGACAGTATTATTTCAAAGTTCTAGAAGAAGCGATAGACAACTGGTAGTCTCCAGGAAGCGCACAGACTTACAAGTAGTACAGCATTCTAGCACTATACTCCAAGCTGTGGACAGGACTGACACCACTCATCAACTCTAGCAACAACTCATACCTTCCATCCTAGAAGTAACTCACTGCTTAGTGTGAGTACACATACTCACATACTTTGAGATACTTACCCTTTGTTTGTACATTCTTTACTGTTAAATCAGCAATGTTATGGTCTTTCTATGCTCTGCTTAGTGTTACACCACTATGGTAGATAGTTCGTTCTTGTTCATTCAAGAGGCAGTTGGTTTGAAACTATGGTATCCACCACAAAACTAATGGAGCTACTGAAGAAGTTGTCTTGCAGATTACCGCTAGCTCAGAGAAACTTAAGTCTCAGATATCAGACTCGCTTTGGAGTTCATGTGTGCGTGGTTTGAAAAGGGAAATAAAACCATTAATTTTTGAGCTTTTAAAATTCCATTTACACAAGCCAGTATCTCAGAATTTGAACAATCAAATAAAAAAGTAATTAAAATATTTCTACTTCAAAGCACAAAGGGAAAGAGAAAATAAGAACCCCCCATTGGAAGTCCTCTAAGTCAGATTTAAGAAACTGCCATTCAGAAAAAATATTATTACTATAGGGTTGTAAAGTAGAATAACTTGTTTGTTTCTTGAAATAGCAGTGGACCATTTGTTAGAGCTAGAACAGTTAGGCAATTGACTCATGGCATTTTTGAGAAATCAGCTGCAGCTGAGGCCTTTGAGTCTACAAATGCAAATATAACCCGAATCTCCATGCAGTAGGTCTGTCTCACCTAGAGTGCATATGAAGTATCATGCAGAGCAAGCACTTCTGAGCTCAGTTTGAAAGCATGAATTCATATAATTTCTTTACTTTAAAAGGGGAAAAGATTCTTTTAATTACTTGAAACAGAACCATTTTTGTCTTGCACTGTTCATTGTGAAAGGTGGTAATTTAAAATGTAAACATTACATCAGATTTAAATTGCTCCTCTGAGGTGTGAGAAAGAGGGTTTTTTTTCAGAAAACTCACAGATGCATTTGACTATATATTTTTCATAGTTTTTAACTACTTCTTTTAAACAAATGCAGAATCAAATTCTGCTTAGAATTTCTCACATGCAAACCCACGGACACACAAATAACAAGAACCATGACAGCACTTACTCCTTTTCCCATTTGTAAGCTATGGGTAGCTTTTAAGATCCCACAAATAGGAGTGGATTTTCAAAGGACTTTACTGGAGCACCTAGACTGAATTGGACAGATTTTGAAAATGCTCAGCAGTCAACAGCTCTTGTTTACAATACTTGACAGTTAATGAGCATGGAGATATTATGAAAATATTTTGAAATTTTACTAGATCCTTATGTTGGGACCATTCTTTTTCCTTTGCATCTATTTGCCCTTTTAGTTCTTTAGCATCTGAGCTGTTTCTTTTAGCTTTGGTTTCTCCTTAGAAGCTTTTGTCACAAAACTTCTGTCAGCTTGGAGTCATCTGTGAGCCAAAGAAGAGGAATTCAGGTTCACACATTGCTAAATTTTGTCACATGTCTTGATATCCTTTCACTCTTCAGTGCATCCTTGACACTTCACAGATATTCACTGGCTTCTCCCCAGAATGATCTCCTGGACCTACTATGCAGATAAATAGCTGATGTATTGCATAGATCACGTTTGGTGCCACTACCCTTGGGCATACAACACGGCCAAAGAAATTAACTCTTGTGGTGGTTTTACAAGGAAGTACATTTCAGCTACGTTGAGACACTAGTTAGAGCAACACAACAGACTATGAGAAACAGAATAAGATTCAGATAAAAGGCTTTGAGATATTGACAATCTCTCCCTCAACCTTGCTACAACTCTTCTTTATGAGACACTGTTGTGGTTTAACCCCAGGCAGCAACTAAGCACTGAAGAAAATTAACTCTATCCCAGCTGAAACCAGGAGAGACACCTAAGCCTCAACAAGCTACAGCTATACTTACATTTTTGGGTTTTGGGGTTTTTTTTGTTGTTGTTGTCCACATAAGCTACATACTCAGTAGCATACCCAGTTCAACATCAAGTTCTACCAAAGCTTTAGAGGGACATAACAATGAAAAGGAAACACAGAAAACTGAAGTTTATAAATTGTAAATTATTGTAAAGCAAAGCAATTATGAAATAGGAGTAAAAAAAGTTTCAGAGCTGCCAGTACACATCTTTCTTAATAGAAGATTTCGTACCTATGGTAGGAGGTGATATGTCAAATATGAAGGTGGGAACAGGATACATTATGTTCAGTAGGTGGAAACAAACAGATTTCTAACCATTACTATTAATGAGCTACACATACTCTTGAGACATGTTCATCAGGTTGCATTTAGACATGACATTATCTAAATGTTATCAAAATGACCTTTTATCTCCAAAGCAACCTCCAAAGCAACCAGGGGGAAAAAAAATTAACCCCTCCCCCCACAATTAGGTGCCATATGTAAAAGCAATACACTCACAGGCAAATGATATTTAAAATACTGTTTTAACCACACTTCTTAATTTAAGAAAATATTTGCAGCCATCACTAGAGAATTTAGTCTGAAAATGCTTTAGATGTTTTTATCTTCTACCTACTCCAAAGCGATTGCATTCCAAGGTGTTCTTTGCTTCAAAATTTCTTAATTGTTAAAAGCACAGTTCAGAAAATAAAGGTTTGTGGAATCAATTGTAAAATTTTCAGCAAATATAATTTTCAAGCAACATCTGAAATGGTATAGAACAAAAGTGATTTTTAGCAATATTCTTTTCCCTCTGCTTGGCTATTATAAGGAACAGGGAAGAAAAGGGTAAAGCCAAAAATCAAAAGCATTAGTCACCATATGCAGCATTCAGATGATGAATAACATCTGAAGCCCTAGCCATTTTCTGAAACCTTTAAATTTTTTGTTTCTTTCTTCCTTGCAAGCTAAATCCAAAACTTCTGAGGTTAAAACAATCCTGCCAAAACACCTTCAGCAAGAGCTGCACATGTATGTTTAAGAGCAGAAAGTGCACGATAGCATTTATAGCATACTGTGTGACTGGAAAGCGAGTTCAGGCCTAAAACCCTATTGCAATGTATGTTCTGAGCGTAAGCATGCAACATGAAGTAAGGCTTCAAGTCCCTCATGGTTCCTTTCCTGCAGATCCTTCTGCAACACTCCCATTTACTAGATTACAATGTATAATACATTCTTCCATGTACACTTACAGGCATAACAACAGAAGCACAATATGCTGCTTAAATTAATTTCTGCTAATAAAAAGAAGATAACTCACCATGCTACCTGACTTGCTATAAGAAAGCTTTTCCTGTTTTGTGACAAAAGTAAGATTGTTCAATATATCTATCAAGTATTAATGACTATTCTTTAGTCATTAAAAATGTATACATCAAACCTGGCTTATAATTACTTTTTTCAAATCATAGCACTCAAGGGAAGAGTTACTAAAGATCCTGAATCTTCAGAGTCAAGCATTCATGATGCCACACTTGGACACCTCAGAAGAGGATTTACATGTTTTAAGGTTCTAAGGAATAGCAATTTGTATAACAAGAGAAGGAATCTTATAACCTAAACACATAGCTTTGTGTACACTAGTTTGACAACCTAATACACTTGCTACATTGACCCCATCTTCCAAGATTTGACTAAAGCACGTCTACTGTCATTTCACTCTATCTTCTCTTGTACTCCATCCGCATCTTCCAAAAACACTGCATGCAACAAACAGTTAACCATATGTTTCACAGTTCCTTTATTTGTTAAAAAGGCATTGTTTCAGAGCAGATATGGGAATTTAAAATGGGAAGTGTTAATGTAAACATGTTTTCCTGTGGCTACATTGTTGTTTAGATGAAAAAAATAGTAAGAAAGATCCAATAGAGCAGGATGAAGATGGTGGAGCACCCAATACCAATGCATAACCTGTAGTTAAAATTCTCACCCAGGTGGATTACTACTGCATACTCCTCAAGAAGTTATAGTCAGAGATCCCTATTCAATTCAAAACACCACAAGAGGGAAATTCATTTCAATAAGTGAGTAGAAAGGTTTAGCACTACAGCTCAGCAGCAGCAAATGCAAAGCGTCCCAGTCAGAGAGAGGCAGCGATACACAGGTTAAGCTTTCTTCATTCCTCCACTGCAGATCATGCACACTACCCAGCAACGGCTACAGTAAGATAGTATTGACAAGTGCTGGCAATGTACACCTCTAATGATTTGATACAGAAAAAAGTTGGGTGTTTTGGACCTTATTAGAGACAATGAAATCTTTTTCAGATAAAACATTGTAAATTACCTTTACTGATTGGAAACAGAGAAACCAATGCTTTTAGAATCATCATTTTTCAGATTTTCAGAAAAGCTCAGATTTCATTTCAGTTTATTTTGGGAGAAGACTCCAACATCTGACATGCTAAGTTGTGCTGAAGGTTTGTCTCTGTGTGTGTAAAATCTGACCTTCTTCAAACTGTATCTGATCTCCAGAAAGATTACATGAGAGTGTTTCCCTTTTGTCAAGAGTTCAACTCCCTAGTTTATCCCTAGAGTGGAAAAATCCAGTTTAAAAAACAGAAAAACATTTTACTGTCTACACAGCAGAAGAATTTCTTGTAACAGAAGATATCCATCACTTAGAAATCTTCATTTTACACATTTACATACAAGTTCATCAAAATGTTTGGTGACAACATAAGCCAAATATTATAATTTATTAAAAAATACATTTGTGCTCATTATTCCAGAAATTGTCAACAGAAACTGCTCTGGTTTAGAATTAAATGTAATACCAATAATAGTGGCTAAAGAGGGAGCCAAGCCTAACAAAAAAAACCCAGACCACAAAAAACCATCTACTGCTTATATGGTCCTGTGCATAACTGAACACAGCAGGTAAGCAAAAACACAGAACTTTTTTAATCCAGACTTAATCTAAAAAATGGTTTGGACTAAAATTTACTTCTAATGTCTTGTTCTGGTTAAACACAAGGCAAGATTTCTAGATTTTTAACAAGTGCATATTTCAACTTGAAATTGGTTAAAATGTTATCAAAATTATACTAAAACTTAAATTAATTTAATATAGCCACAAAAAGAACATTTAAAAATAAAAAAGAAGTTATATTTAAAATTTTTATAAATTCTGAAAGATGTATTTTGTTGCCATTATTTCTAGACAAGGTAAAAGTTTAGCCTGCATCCTTCAAAAGAAGGATTTTCAGCATATTTATCAGCTATAATCAAAGGTTTCACACTGAAATTCATTAAAAATGTATATGTTTTGGTCAAACGGCTCTTCTTCCAATTAAAATCCAATATAATTTCTGAATAGGGTTAGGTTGCAATGTTAGCACAACCAGCCACTAAGCCCCACCTACCCTGCATTCCTAGAACAAAGATTATGGAGAGGTGAAATAAAAAAAACCCAACACACCAGGATGAAGGAGAATCTGGTTCTACTTGATAAAGACAGACAACAATGAAAATTTATGACAAGCTATTAAATAAAACCTTATACAGGATACTTTAAAACATGTAATAAGAGTAGCTGCTTTTCATTCTTGTAAAAGCAGCCATCTATTTTCTGTATATTAACATATTTAAGATACTTCCTCCCATCACCTCATCTAACCTGCTTAAAATAGTAAATCAACAGTTTATCAATCTCTGTTGAAACAAGAAGTTGTATGTCAAAGTTGTGAAATAAGTAGAAACAATTCAGTTGCACTTTTTAGAAAAATTAGGCATGTGCTTATAAATGTCACCACTGGAAATCAACAGCCTTAAAGACAGGCGTGATTTTACACACCATGCTCTTTGGTAAAATTACTTGACTGATGTAACTAAGCCTTTGGAGAGTGGCTGTTCTACAGCTCATGGATGCAGCCCTGCACAGATCACACATCCAGCACAGGACACACTGGAGTCCTTACTCCCAGCTACTAAGGATCACATGCAGCCTATAGGGCTGTTGCAGGGTCTATGCTTTTTTTGTAGCTTATAAACTGCCCACATCCTTGAGAACAACTGTGGAAAAGTTCTACAGCTCCAGTCACACATGTTTCCAAGCACACTACTGGTTTCTATTACCACTTTTTTTCCCCCAAACAACACAAAAATGGAAACTGATTCTTTCATTAGCAATATCCTCCTCTCAAAAATTGCCTGTTTTCTTTTAAACTCCTAGTCCCACTTGTTCATCAACATCTCTAAGTCTCAAATATCTTATATGCAGAAAAACATAGTTAACAGTGTCTAGACATAAATAAATCATAGTATGCTAAAGCCGAGAAATTTACCCTAAAATGCAACGGAAATTCCTAGTGGAGGGAATCAGACAGTCTTTGGAGCATGTCTGCTCATTTCCAACCTCTGCAAGTCATGCCAGTATAATTCCAAAGCAGAGTTTTCTTCAGCTACTCAGTTTAGCTTCTCTTAATAAATACGATGTCCTAGAGCCTGGGAATCTGCAATTCCTGAGTGAGGAATAAAAAGGGGGATGGGAAGGGAAAGAAAAGATCAGTTTCATACAATACATTTTGTAAGTCTCATAACCTGGGTTTTATTCGCTAAAAATGGAAAGCTGAAGCTGCCTGAGAGACAGTTATAAAAATATAATGTATCAGTTTCCCTTGGCTCTCTTGTTCGTTAAAGGTTGGGTTGTTGTTTTTTTCCTCCCTTTAAGAAAACTACCCTGCTGCAAAGGGCATTAGAAATAAGGATTGTATTTCAACTGAAGACAGAGAGAGCAAAGGAGCTTTCCTAATTACTTTGCTGATTACTTGAACAGTCCTCCATTTGACAATACAATTATACCGAAAGAGAGGAGAATACCTTCATCACACTGAAAAAAGGAGAAAGTGTGTGTTTTCTGCTTTAAAATTTATGGACTATGAGCTGGACATATAAACTTCACTTGAACTCCAAAAGGTCAGATAAACTTTCTGAAAATACCAGATTTTCCCTTGCACAAATATCTGCGCTATATAATTCATATTTTATGTTCTTCCCAGGGACTCCTTCACCTACCAGAGACAAGCTAACCTCCAACCATAGCAGTAACAGTGTGCTATAGCCTCTGTTACTGGTTCCATTTCAATGTCTGCTCTATTATATTTCTATTTATATTACACAGAAGTCAGCAAAAAGTCATAATGATCCTGAAACATCTGGCAGTGCCAGAGGTGCAATATAGCTCAATATTGCAGGAACACTTAAGCAGCTTAGAAGCAAAGGAAAAGAAACTACCACAGCAAGCCCTGGCTGTAAAAGGTAACTCCATAAAAAGCTGCTGTGCTAACAACAGAATAGTGATGATTGCCATCCTGATAATAAATCATCATCTTCTGTAGTTTAACCTTCAAAGTAATTTCAATATTCATTCCTCAACCACCCTTTCTAACCCTGTTTTCCAGATGGGCAACTTGGGGAGGTTGAGTCAGTTCCTCCCTTTCCTGAAGGCAGTGGAAAACCCCAGCTGACTCAAGTTCTGCGGCTAACTGGGTTCATCTGGTTATCAGGCACTCCGAGCTGGCTACAGTCAGGACCCACTCTTGAACTGATCTCCCAGACACTTTCCAGTGTCTGGCTAGATTTGGGTATGTTACTGGGAACTGAGCACGAGACAAGAATAATCATCTTTTGCACACTGGGAAATAAGGCAAATAGAGGATTCATCAAAAGGTTAGCCAGAAACAGCAGTTACCGAGTACTGCTCTTCTGCTGCAGAATAGGTCTTAACCCACAGCAGTGTGTATCAAACTCCAGTCATTGGCTCAGTTACATTCATGAGCTTGAGATTTATCTGGTGTCATGGAGCATTACATTTCTCTACTTTGTACACAGAGTATACAAAGTCCATTTGCTCTGTGTCACGTAAGCCAACTCCACCAAAGCACAGACAGATTTTCTTCTTTACAGCTCCCATCACAACCACAGGTGTGTTCAGAGCCCACTTACTGGCACTGCAAGAGCACCACAACCTGGTCCTGCAACCCAGCAGTCACCCAGCGCTTCCTAACCAAGCTCATTGCTTTTAGGCACCAGCTAACTGCTCTACGTGATGGAAAGAAACAGAAAAGAGCTCAGGTCAGATACTGCACGTCACCCTGTTCAGTGAATTCTGACTTAAAACCTTTGACATGAACCAGCAGCAGACATACCTTTAATGAATTAGCTACCATCCACATTTTTAACTACTATGTCCTTTCCTCACCAACTTATTTGAGATGAAAAGCTTAAGAATTAGCTGCCATTTAGTGATTTCATTTAATAGCATTTTATGAACAACAGCTTATATGAGTAGTGGGACTCAGGTACAATTAAACTTGCTCATTACAGAGCACTGCAAGCTTGTTTGCTGTAACTACATTAAGTAATTTTTCCCTTCCACATTAAAAATAAAGAGCCTCATTTACATCATGCATAACAGTCCAATTTCAACAATAGTTTTTAAGGCTAAGGTTTTGAGGAAGAAAGTACACATTGTGCTAGTAGTCATATGACTCTTAAGATACAAATAACCTGAATATTTTTCTACAACAGATCAGGCATGTTTCGACCATAATTGCTATCAACAGCACAAATCACAATCTTGCTTCAGGAAAACAACATTCTGCTTTCTTTTTCTATAGTGGCTCTCCATTTATGAGGGAAAAAAAGCTCAAATTCTACTGTCTAGCCCTCTTAAGTAGTTCAAAGCAGTAAGTGCAAGTATCTCAAGCTCTACAACCAAGAAAAACCAAGAAAATTCACCTTGAGTTGCTCTGTATTACACAACACCCATTATCTATCCCTGTAACACCCTCTTAAATAGACATATATAAATGCATGTATACATAAATAAAAGGTATGTATATATGCATATCACTACATTAGAGAACAAGGACAGACTTTTTTTTTTCTTAAGAGATAGCAACTCCTCAGCCAACTTACCTGGAGGAGGTCCTTTCTTCACGAGCAAACCTCCACAAGAGAACATGCCACTTGCTCCCTCAGCTTTTTAAAGGAAAAACCTGAGCCCTTTCCCACCCAGGTGAGGCTCCTAACACCAGCAGCTGAGCTCACTCTGCCTTCGTTTGTAAGGTGGTGGGGGAAGGGAAGAGGGATAATCATCTCTATTGATTTCACCTGGATTAAACTCAAATTCGAAGTTAAAGTTGTCATGCCAAAACATTTCTACATAAAAGCCTTCCAATATTCAGAGAATTCAAACTGAAAGTTCTCTGTAATGCTGTTACCAGCCCAGATTGTGCAAATAATTTCTTAGTTCTTGTGTAACACTCAGGATTTCATAAACCAGCAAAGAATCACATATGCTCTCTCTACATGGAAAGTTAACTGTATCTTCCATCATCATCATCACAATCAATGCTCGATCTTTGTATGTATTGGGAGAAAGGGGCAGCCACTCCATCTTCTACCAAAACTAATCTACTTTTAATGAAAAAAAAACCTACACACATTTAAGTGACTAAAAGAAGTATGGCTTAGTAGCCTTGTGGTTACTGTATTCTGTGAAATGTGAAGCCTGAATTTCCAACTACATCATAAATATCTTTTTTTGTACCCAGTGACATCTACCATAAAGCATATCTAGGGCTTTATAGTAGTAAGGTGTGGAACCCTGCAAGTTGCCTCCCAGCAAAATGCCTTTCAGCTGCAGTCAGCACTGTCCTTCTCCTTACACTATTTGCATTAATTTCTGCCCAATGACAAAGCTTGAGGAGGTCTTCATATGGAGAGACCCCTCATTGCTGCAGTAGGAAAGACAATTCAGTGCAAATGACCTATTCCCCAGCATGAATATTATAACCAATAGGAATTTATGTAAAATGTGGTAGCAGCACCATTTTCTATAATGGCATCACTTGTTGGTGGGGTTTTTTTAAAGACACAGCTCTTCTAAAGAAGTATAGGTATCTATTTTTATCATACCCTCGGGTGCCTGAATCTCCTTTAGATTCATCTTGGGTATCACCCGATTCAGATCTCCACATTCTGAGCGTGGCACAAATTCAGTGATGACTCCTGGCTAGTTCTGAAAAGCCTGTTTTGATTAAATATTTGGAGTACCTACCTACCTACCAATACCTGTGCATTTGGGAAGCAAAAAAAGTGTCCTAACTTTAAGAGACTTCTACCAGCAAGGCCAAAAGTGTAGGTGTCAACATCCATTATTCAGCTTAGTACTACTTTGTCAGAAATTGAAGGTCCAGTTGACACAAACAAAGCAATGGAAATCAGTGGGATGGAATCTGATCATTTTCAGAAGACAGAACTCCAGTTTGTCTGTAACTTCATAACAGTCAGATTCAGAATAGACAGTGAAAAAGAAATGTTGAAATTTCAGGACAGATTCTCCAACCTACCATAACTGAGGAACTATAGGTTTATAACACTGGGCTAGAACTTGTGCAATACGGAGATAAATCCAGGGTAGTAAACTGGGCCTTTAAATCACATCATCTTGCTGTATATCCATGAATTAAAATAGCTTGGTTGCTCCATGTTGGTAAAGAAAACTTTTTAAAAATGCAAAAAAGTACTTCATTTTTTACTTTGCAAGTGTTAGGGTGAAATATTACAATGAACATGGAAACAGAGTGAACACACAAACTGAGAGTAAGAACAAAGGCATGTTTCTCTCCTCCCTCCGCTATCCATGCTGCATAGCCTGATCTTGCAGATTCAAAGGAAAGATGGGTAACATTAGGGAATGTTTGCAATGCTGTGCAATTCTTTCTGTACCTACAGATACAATACACCCCTGGTGAGCATATATTAAATCTCATTAACTATGACAGAGATAGACACAAAGAACATATTGTATATACCATACCCTATTCAGAGAAGTACTGCCAGAAAACCTCGTAAATGCAAAAGCTCTAGTTATATTCACTATTGCAGAGTGGATCATTTCAGACACTTTAGCTGTTAATCTAGGCAGTTCGTCACATTTTCTGTTCGTCAGCTACTTTCCACACTTAAGAGCACGTCATATGCTGTCCCACAGTTTCACACTGACATTTTATTAGTCGATACTTTACAAATTTGTTCTAACAATTTTGATTGTGCTAAGCAAGATCCCACGCTTACATTCAAAGGCATTTCTCTGCCCCCAGCCTGGCTTGGCATGACTGGTCCCTTGTTGCCCATCCTTTTGAGCCAACAAAGCAAGAAAGTGAAATTTAATAGAATACCTGATCAAATTATTCACCGAGCTCTTTTCAGCAGTAAGAGAATGAGAACCTGGAAAGAAGCTGGAGTATCCATTACGTTTTAGATATTTCAAAGGTGTTCTACAATTTATCATGCTTCAGATGTTTTTGATGTATTTTTCTGCACCGTTTTGTAGTTTCTTAGCTCTAAAACATACCTATATATTGTATAATGCTCCTTTTACAACAAAATAAACCAAAACATTTTAAATTCTGTATTTATATGAACAAAAGTGATCTGAAGTTGATTTACAGATATCTAAAATTTTTTATTAAAGACTAAATTCTCTGCTTCTGTACTTGTCTCTTTAGGGCTCAAGTTTGCTAACGGATTGCACAAATCTGCTCAGTTTTCAGCACTTACCATGATGATTTAAAATCAATGGCATTTCTTATGAGAGAAAACATGAGCAAATGTTTGCAAGATGAGGGTTTACAGCTGCATGTTTTCAAATGAAAAGGTTTTTTGCTTTGTTTTTAACTCTTTCAAATATTTAGATAGTTTTCTGGTAAAGATATATGGCATATGAAATACATGGTAATGCAGTGTGTAGCAGATTTTATTGGATCTCATTTGAATGCATTACATAATTCAGGTACTTACATATTATACTAAGAGCCTAATTAGATATATTTTCCTGAAAACAGCAATAAATAATCTATTTCATTTTGTGGCAACTTGTTTGTGAGCAGCTTAGAGCTTAACTGCATTGTTCATTTCCACTTATTAATTTAACATATTCTAAGCATATTTATTCCCGGAAACCTTTTGTTTCCTCTGATAAGTTTTTTTGCTTATAACATAAGAAATGTGATCTGAAGAAACATAGCTTATGGAGTCAAATCCTGAAATGATACTCATCATCATGAATTCCAAATTTGCTTCCTATGAGAGTTCACTGCTGGATAATAGAGCCAGGAACTCCACAAACATCTCCTGCCAATCCATCATGTAGGGAACACATTCAGAAACTACAGACAGGGAGTAATAAAAAGCCTTAAGATGGGTGAAAAATTCTGTCTCCTAAAAATATACTGATGTTAACATAACACCAACTATGTTCGCCATCAAGTTAATGTAAACAAGCTCTAAAAACATGTATTTTTTTCAAGTAAATGACCCCATGCAGATATTCCTGCTGGCAGCGCCGTGCTGGGGAGCCTTGCTTGGCGACAGCAGCCCCTGATGGCGAGAGCACAGGCAGAAATCCCCATGCACAATCAGGGCCTTTTCTTTGTCTTGCAGTTGGCTGTTTTTTCTTTTAGCACTAGGAAATTAGGTGCTGGGAATGTTTGGTGGCTTTCAGGACACCAGTGGGAGGTGGGAAAGGCAGGATGATGAAGAATCGATGCTTTTATTGTTGTTTTATGTACTCCTTGCTTGTGTCTGAACTGTAGGCTCATTCCTGGGGAGCAACACTGCAAGAGCCGCTTCGGCTCAGGATTTCTCAACTTTCTACAGCACTGCTGGATACTGAAGTGGTTGGTGACTGGTTAAAACTGCAGTTCTTGTAAAGCCCCATCCCCCAGATTATGAGAAATCTGGTTTACATTAAAGTATGCCTTCTAATCCTCGTGCATTCCTCGCCTGCAGAGCTGCCTCCTCCCCGGAGCTCCCGTCTGTGAAGCCGAGACCAGGAAACTCCTTACATGGGTATAAAAAGTTCAAGCCTCATATTTCAGCCTGACCACTGGTGTGTGAATCAGAATCAAAACTTTTGAACTGTGTGTTTCTCATTGAAACTCACACCTGTTATTTGTTTAGCTATGTAAGATACTGACTGAACTCAAATGGTAGGAAAACACTTCTCCTTTGAAGACCCTGGTGTAATTTATTTAGCTATTTCTGGCCAGTTCCTGAGAAACATGATACATGTCTGAAGGATTTAAATAAGCTTGTTCCAATTTATATTATTTTCCATTATTAAGTATGGCACAAAAAAGAGCAGGATTTCCAATGTATTCTGCTGTCTGCGTGTCAGCCAGAAAAAGCCACGTCTCCTGTGCAAATATAACCAGTCAGTAGAGGCCGTTAGCAGCACTGCCATGGTGAGGCATACAAACTGGAACCTAAAGGATGGGGCTATAAGTGTTCCCAAATTATCTCATGGAAGATATTAACATCTGTAAATTAAGCCTGCTTTTTCAATGACAGCAGCAGATTTGGTTGAGGATCTCTATGTTGCTGCAAGGCTGAGAACTTTACATGCACACTGCAGTTAGTATCTAAGCTCTTCACAAAAGCACATCAACCAGTAAAATTTGAGGGGTCTGAGTTCACAGGTCAGGGCTTTTACAATATTTTACATGAAATAACTTTCTGAACCTCTTAATTTTGTGAACTTGCAGCCTTTTATAGAAAAAAAGGGGGGATGGATGGGAATGAAGATGCTTCCAACTTGGAAGATATCAGCTATGTTCTTGCAAACCATTTCAAAAGGTGAATATCCTGGTGAAAAAAATTAGCCAACATATGATAAACAATAAAAATCATTGCCCCTGATTAATTTCAAATACCTCTGAACAGCTTTTTGAGAATCGTACCTTTAAACAAAGCCATTCTTTCAACACCTCAGTGTGTAGAGGGTTTATGTTTTTTTAAAAAACAAAACCAAAACCAATAGCTTGAACATTTACACAAACAGGCATAGCTTCAGAACATAGTTTTTCGCAAAAGTAAAAACACAAAACATTTAAAAAAAAATAGAGCAACAGGCATCATCAGAGACCTAACAGCCATTTTGGATCCAGGCTTCAAGTGTTTCCCCAGGAAGCTGGCACAAAGGGAATCCCTGCAGGTTGGCAAGATGTCCCACTGGCAAAGGTAGCACTTCAGCATGAATATCGCTTGTGTTTACATTGCAAGTAGGTCAGAGGCACGTATTTGTACTGACTTTGTGCATTTTAAGTGGTCCTCCATTAGCATTTAGGGAGGCTTTCTCTACTTTGAAAATAATTAATTTTTATTAAATTTGACATCCATGATCAGTGGAATCTCCTTTATAGGTTTAAGATACTGATACTTGGTTACATTTCTGTAGAAAATAAACTGATAAAAACTAAGGAAATTACTTTTTAAGTCTGCTTACACAAATCTCACTGCCTGCTGAAACAAACAATCCATAGTATCTTTTCTCGTATATGAATGAAAAAGGATACAAAGTCTAGAGCACTCAGTCTGGAGTCATATGCAGACTGCATATTTTAGTTCCTTTTATTAATTGCTTTGCTGTGAAATTCACCCTAAGGAAACATTTAATCAGTTGCCTGTGTTATAACTTGGTATCAAATCCACTCAGTATTCTTTTTTTTTTTCCAATTTGTCTTTTGTCTGGACCAAGTTGTTTCTAATTTATTGCTGCATATGACTTGCAATAGGATCCTTCAAGTTTCCTCTCTTAACTCATGACACCTGGTTTTTGTTATTTTTAAAGACAGACAAGGACACTAAGGCATTCACTCCATAAATTGTAAAAGCAACACTTTAAAAGGGTGGCAGACATATGCATATAAACAGAAACAAAAAGCCTATTCTGTTCCTGAAAACTTAGGAGTTTAACAGAGTTGGGAGTATGATTCTGCTTCAAACATAGAAGAGGTTTGTGGGTTTCGGGTTTTTTTCCCCCCTTGCTCTGTGGAGACATGTCACGATTTAACACGGCTGACTCGAACACACAGAAGGAAACGCTGCAGCTGCATTCGTGAGGCCAAGGAGGGCTAAGGAGCCTGCCTGGCTGGGAGCCATTGCTGCCCCTGGCCCCAACACTGCCAGGCCGCACCTGAGAGTTATACATGTGGGATTTGAAAAACCTATTGAATTTAGTGGGACAAAATTCTTCTATAATTTTAAGTGAAGGTTTAGAAGTGTTTCAAACAAATATTGGGATTGGTAATGTCATTCATTTTACATTTTTTTCTTATTCACAGTAATATCACAGAATGAGTCCAAAGGACTTACCTGAGCCTATGTGAGAAAAGCCCCGTTCCAGGCCCAGAAAGAGCTGGGAGTTAAGATGTACGAAAGATGTTTCTTGTCCGATTTTATAGCGCATCTCTTGTCTATGTTTTAGGGCATTCTGTAGTTCATATTGAGCTCCTTTTAATTTGTTGGTATATCACAATTACTGGGAGGAAAGTAACCTAGCTGGTAATGCTACCTGCTACGCACCACTGTCAGCCATCTTGCAATGTAACACAATTTCTTTTGAATTTTCAATATGAACAATGCCAGAGGGCACGCAATAACATTATGAATGTGTGTGGTTTTTGTCTGACAACAATAAACGGAGAAGTCTGTCATGAACAGATAGAACACTTTGAAAAATTGAAGACATCTAATTACAGTCTTATAGACTCGAAGAATTATTATAACAAAATATTCTGCGGCAATAAATCATACTTTGCTCACATAGAGCAAACTCCACTGAACCACAATAAGTAAATTGAAACACACTATTGTACTAAATTCTGAAGTTACAGAACTGATATTTTCAGCTGTATATTTGTAGTTGGTCACATACCGGTTTTGTGTTGCACCGTGAACAGTTTCCCAGGCCTTTACACTCCCTTACTGACTTCACCCTCCTGCTGCACCGCCTGCTCGGCTACCTACTAACAGCAGCAAAACCACGTGATTTAAAGGCCCTTCGCTTTCTTTTTTTAGTACTTCCTACAGAAGTAGGACTAAACCGAATCGCTTATGCTAGATTGCGGTTTTACTTATGAAAGTCCTTACGAAAAAGCTTGAAGACGGAAAAGTGACTTAAGTGATTCAAACGAGAGAGTATACGGGATTTGAGACCGTCTGGCCCATTACTTTAATTCTTTCTCTGCTTGACCATGGTCTTACCCATCCTTTGCAATGTGCTGAGCTCCCGTTATTGCAATGTACTATCGTGTTCTGAGAATCTTCATCTCATTTTATGAGCACTACAGCGTCAATATAACATCACTTGTATTAATTGTCCCTTCTGTAGTCAGTCACTACCTAAAACATATGGCCATTATTTTCACACTGCTAATAATCAAAGGAGATAAAATTTAAAATTCTCATTTAGGTATTTAAGAACTTGAAAGTGTATTTAACTTCAAACTTGATTAGTAGGCCCATTGACTTCAATGAGTGACTGAAAATCAAACTGGCTGTTTTAGGATCAAGTTTTAGAAGCCAGTTTTCGAAATACCGTTCTTTAGAGAGCAATACATTTGTAATAAAATGAAAACTTGGACTATAGCCAAGGCCCCAGCTATCCTAAGTTCCATGAGAACGTTCATTTATGCAAATCTCCAATGGCTTCAATGCAGACATGTAAATTTATATTAGCAGCCAAGAAATGACAGACTTTACAAGAATTGTACCGTTATTGTGTTATTTGGGATGCTTCCTTTAAATTTTTAAGCAAGGTATGAGACTACCTGCTTCCTTAATCTGGGCCTGGACTGGTGAAGAGAAGACTTTGAAAAGCAGAGATAAAGATGATTGTTAAAGACAGTTTACATGACCGAACAATTTCCTATATATGTCCTAATTTTGCACAAGAACAATTGTATTGTGTAAAACGATACTTAGACCCCTTTAAAACATGTACTAACAAAGGAACTGAGTGGGGAATTTTAAAACTGCTACAAGATGTACTATAAAAAGCATAAGTGCAACGAGAAAATTTAAGAGAGAACAATTTTTCCTTTAAAGGTCTCAAATATTTCTAACAACATTCTGCAAAATATACACTAGGATAACAAAAGCAAAATTTATGATTGATAGAAAAAGGCCAAAATCTCTTAAAATTCATTGTGATTTTGAGAACTGGATTTGTGACTCATTAAAAAGCCTCATTTTCACAAAATACTTATCGTCCATGCATTGAAAATCAGGCTGGTGAAAGAATTTTAAAGGTTTTTCTGAAAATCAAAAACACCCAAACTATCAGGTGACATTTGCAAAAGATAAAAATACCGTATGGAAGCTGCTGGTTTTTATTATTATTTTGCCACTAGTAAAACTTGAAAGAGTATGAGGTACATTCTGCAAATAAAAAAATGAAAACCAAAATTCATTATGGAACTAAGAGTGGACAAACAATTTATTTGGTGAATTTTGCCCTTTTCTCTCAAACTATTCACAAATATAAAAATAGTTTTTATCATTCATATTGTTCCCTACGTAATTTATAAAAAAATATTTCAGCAGAGTTTTTTTTAAGGGAATAGTTACTATGTAAATGTGCATTTTGTTGCAAAGGTCAAATGAGCTTTTTGGACTTTCAGCTGGATGGTTGAAAGTTTCAGAGAAGTGGTAAAAGGAAAGGAATTAAAAATGCTGGAAAAGCCTCATACGAACCATACATTTTCTCAAGAATTTCCAAACCATCTGCTCATCAGCTGACAAATTTTTCCCACAGACCATAGTGTGCATATGAAGGTTTTATGAAAACAAATCTTCACAGATAGTTTTCCAGTTGTTGTCTATGTTTGAGGCCAGACAGCTGATGGCATAAGCCCCTTGCATTCAGTAGTCACTAAAGCAAATTCAAGTCTAAAAACTAGTGCTCAAACCTATGGTATAGAAAGGAGGAAGGGGGTTGAGTGGATAGGAGGTTAAACATGTAGCCAAACTGGAAAAAAAAAAACACCAAATCAACAACAAAAAAAGCCCATAGTTCTATGTTTAGAAAGGCTTGGTATTCAACAGATTGGCAATTTCAAATTACAAAGAAATGAATATTTTCCCTGGAATGATGCTGAATCTGTGTGAGATGATGACCAATGTGGTATATGACATATATGCCTCATGATCTTGATTTAGCCAAGAATGCTATAAGGAATATTTATACATTTTTTCCTAGAACAGAAAGGTAAAACATAATCAGTTATTTTTTACTATATAAAGTGATAGTCGCTGATGGGTGAGATAACATGAAACTGAGCCCTGGCAGCGGAGGTGCACAGTGCAGACATTCTCTTCTACAGACACACATATTAAAAAAAAAATGTTTGTTTTGCAGTTTTCATTTCCCAGAACCAAATATTTCAGAGATGTTTGTGTTGGTTTCTAAACAGATTACAAAGTCCAGGCCTTGAAGGTTTCCAAATGGAACAACAAAGTTTGTCAGCGATATTAATGTTTTGTTTACTTTCCTTCTAAATACTTATTATTTTTTTGTCCTAGAACAACATTTGGATATAAAGACCACAATGCTTTTTTTGATTGCTTTTTTTTTGTTTGATACCAGATACTTGCAGCATTAGAATAAGACACACTCCAAGAAAATACCCAGCCTGCTCCAGAATCAGTCAGAACTATCAAAATAATTGCAGTCACTGGATCATAAATCTGCCTTTGGTCTGATATATAAAAGAAGAAACATTAAGCATTTCATATTCAGAAGCATTAGTTAAACAAAAATCAGCCAATCGACCCCCTCAAGACATATAACACACTTAACTGTACAAACCTTTACCTCCTAAGGATTTCTGAAGTGGATTAGAGATCACATTGAACTCTGAGAGAAGAGACCTGTAAATGGTCTTTTAGTTGGTTATGGCAGTGTTAGACAGTGACTCTTGCCACTGTCATTTCTAATTTTCATGGCTATGATTCAGCAGAGAAAGCTGAAAGGATATCAAATAGCGTAATGAGAAACCAAAATGACTTGGTAAGTGTTGCGCACACTTGTACATGCTTTCTCCAGTAGAAGGAGTAAAATCTGTTCTGAACTATTAAGCACTTCCTACATAGGGCTGCTCATGGAAATAGTAGGAAAACTTTAATTTGTCAAAACAAAAACTTTCCATAGAAACATACTGGTTGCAATAAAAACTTCTTAAGAGAAGAATGTCCCAGTTTCTAATGTAATGCCAAAATAAGACAGCTACTCCAACTCTCAGTAGTGAAGAAAAATTTTGGTGAGCAACTCAAGGGCAGCAGTGATAGACGGCTCAGCTCCCAGCTCTGAGCAGGGATCTGCATCCCGGGGAAGCCCTTTGATCAGCCTGCTTCTGTCTCTAGCACTGTCTGCACTAACACGTGCTAATGGCAGCCAGAGATGCCAAGAAGCAGAAGTCGCCCAGCATTGAAACTTTCACCATTATTATAAATACTGGCTTGGTATTCTTCTGAAGGTGGATATGAAGACATGAGTTTCATTTAGAAATGCTTTCCATTGTGTTACCTAAACCCCCAGGCATTCCATTATGTTTTGAAAGTACATTTCATTAAAAAATTTTTGTACCATTTCCTCCCAGCTCTCAGGTATATGACCAAGACATGACTGATTTTGAGATACACAGGTATATCGTTGTTTGAGTGCTAGCTCTGAGTACTGGAGTCAAAACAAACAATGCATATTATAATAAAAAAGGAAATTCAAGTCATACTTGTATTGACTATTTTTTGTGATCCTATAAAAAGGTGTCCTGACTCCAGAACCATATTCTGGGTGGTTAAAAGCACTGTTCTGGTGACATCATGCTCCTTCAGCATCCTATCCTCCCTTAAAAGGAGGGAAAATGAGTCTCTTCACTTGTATTCTACAAAGAAAAGCAGCATCAATATGCTGACTAGATGTACAGAACCAACCGTGACAGATAACACACAGGAAAAAAAAACACAAGTGTGTAAGTGCTTTTGGTATATCAACTCTCAGCAGAAAGGGTTTTAGTAACTCAAATTCCTAAGTTACTCACTAGTGTAAGAGAGTAATTTTGAAGTGTACAGGGTGTAAGAATTCACACACAGGCTCAAACCAAAGGTTCATCTTGTCCATTAACCTGCCTGTAGCATCAGTAATGCCTAGAGATGTGTATAGGAGCAAGACAAGCACCCTGTGATACTCTCACCGTATCCAAAAATTTGTATTTCAGGGACTCTCTGAAAAAAGGTGTTTCCTCTGTATTTAGTAAGTCACAATGGATTTATCTACCATGAGCTTGTCTTGAACCAAGTTAAGTTTTCAGCATCCAGAACATCCCGTGGATAGAAGCTCTGCACATCTTAATTACACATGGTGTGAACAACTTGTTTGTTTGCTCTGATGTTTCTCTTACTTACTTTGTTCCTATTTCCTGCTCATAAAAAGCACTGAACAGTCTTTTTACTGTGCAATCCATGGGACATGTTCTTATTTGCCTCTCTAGCTCCCAGTCACCTCTTCCCTAGGCTGGGGAGCCCTAGCCAACTTAATTGTTCACAGCCCGTAAGCCAGCTCCTACTTTTGATCATCCTTGTTGCCTTTTCCTGACCCTTTTCCAATTCTGTGATACCGTTTTTGATGTGGCAGAACCACACACAGCATTAAAGATGCAGATGCATCACAGATTTATCCAGTTGTATCATAAGGCTCCTCTGTTTTGTTCTCTATTCCTTTCTTAATATCTAATCTCTGATCTCCTTTTTATCTATTTCTGTAAATTGAGGTAACACTTTTCTATAACTTTAATTTTCCGGCCTAAAAATCCTACTAGGATTTTAGTAAAGACTTAAGAAGGTTTTAACAAAGGAGTTAAAATGGTAGTTGTTACAGCTAGCTTAAGATTGGAATGATAGAGTCATTAATAAAGACAATTTAAGGATGTTCACCCAGAACAAAGAGCCAGTTTAAAAGCCAGTTTAAAGCACATGGAAAAGTTTAAATCACATAGAAATATAAGAATAAATATTTCTTCCTATTGTACTTACATTTGTTAGGAAAAAAAGTAATTTTTCACAGTGGACTAATGCACTGTTACTTTTTTTTTGATTGCGTTGGTTGTTTCCACCCCTTATTTTTCCAGTGACCACCTATTTTCAGTTCCTATCCTTGTCAGGACTGCTGTTACAGGTTCTATAACTCCTTTAAGCAACTTATGACAAAAAAAAACCCAAAACACCCCACCAGCACCACCTTCAGATTACAGTAACTTCAAAAACAGTGTTAAAAAACAACTCACTTTGCAAAGAAGCAGCCAGCACTTCCCAGTGTTAACTCTGTATCAGCTTTAAGAACAGCCTACTAAAAGTTAACAGAAAATCCAGTGGAATTTATGAAGGAAGCAAACATCATGCTTAGAAAAGACTACTACGACTTTTCTTCTGCAAGATTGGTAAATTTAAAATGAATAAGCAATATGTACTGGCTATATGTGACAGTAGCAGTCTTTCAGAAACGCAAGTCTAAGACCACTTTAAAGATGTTACCATTCATCTTCACCACAGAACTGGGTTTTTAACCTTAGCATTTCACCAGCACCAAAAGGTCTCTCCTGGGATTACATGGGAGAGTTTTCAATAAACCAATGAGACTCCATCTCCAGCACAGCCACATACTGTATAATGAACATTTAATTTTGGCTTTCACAAGAGGTATGTTACCATGTTGCATTAAAATTAAAATCTACCTTTGTACCTAGTTACCGACGTTTCACAGATTATACTCCTTGAGCCAACACAATGCAATCAAAGAATATTAATGTTGTAACATGGCTAATTTAATAAGTCCTGTCTGCCAACAGCATCGCTAGGGAATACTGACATCACGTGGCCTGAGCCAAGGGAAGGCTTGGAGAGAACTCTGCCGAGGTGTGCTCAGATATATTCCAGACGATTGTATCTGACATTTTCCCAGACACAGTTTATTTAATGAAATATCTCCTATATGGTCAAGCAGGTAAAAATATGTCACTGCAGTTAGAGGAACAGAAAATGGGAAAATCTTTTTATAGCAAAATTTATCTAGAAGAAAATGTCATACTGAAATAAAACACAGAGTTTTCTTCTGCCAGTGGACACAATTCTGCTTTCATTAAACAGACAGATATTAAACATCTCTAGCTAAAATTGAACTAATTGTCTCTACCAGTATACCTTTTCACTGAAATTTTCACATAGGTGAAAATGTGAGCAGCAGCCAGGCATCAAGAGTGTGTTTGTACTAAAGAGGTGAGTATATTTTGCAGCCTTAAACAATGTTACTAAAGGGATGAAGATGGAAAATGTAAAGAATTAGAACCACTTGTGATCAAGCTGATAACACTGTAACTGTTTAAAAGGATCCTACTGTCAGATACTTCCATTAGATAAATTAGAGGAACATACCAAGGACACCTTTTGCATGATTTTATTGCATATAACCAAATAGCAGCTTAACTGACAACCTGTCACTAAATTAAAGAGGTTAAAAAAAAAAACAAGCAGCATCTGATGACACAAAAGATTGTCTGATAAAGGAGAGAGAGGGGGAAAAAAACCCAAAAACAACTGTGTCCTGGTTTCAGCTGGGATAGAGTTAATCTGTTAAAATCAAATAAAACAGCCCAGAGTCAGACTGTATGTCCTTAACACGGCCCTTTAAAAGCAAATAGTTTCTAAGTAAACAAAGTACAATGTATACTCTCCTTCTGTTCTGGGTTTGTATCTAAAGCAGTAGAGTCTTCTCCATCTTTGGTATTATGCAACTACTCTTAAACGTACATGTAAAGCAGTCGGTTCTTGCGCACCCTGCATGACGCCGGGTGACGTACCAGGCAGGCAGAAGAAGTTCAGCAGGCCATCTCCTTCCCAAGGGGGGAGCTTAAAAGGAAGGGCAGCAGCTGGAGCTTTCACCCCGAACACTGTCCGACCACCGTCAGAACACAGGCTGAGGTACCAGTAGCAGCTTGTTGTTCCCTTTCTGCACCAGCATTTTTCCCAGGGACTCTCCCACGAGTGAGACTATGCCATTCCCTCCCAAAATGAAGGCAAGAGAGAAAAACTCAAGATAAATTCCTCCTTTCGTCAAGGATTTAATTGGAGCCAAGATTTTAGTGCCAATTTGATCGGTACTAAAGAATAGGACAAAGGAATGATTATATTGGATATATAATGATATACTTGAAGTGTGCATATACATATACACACTTCAATTATTTTTTTTTAAGTACAGTATACAAATAATGAATCCATAGATTTTTAAAAACATGTAAAATAATAAAAAAGTGCATATTGTTTATCCAGTTTGTTTTCAGTAACTTTTTCATAAATAATTTTTACTTTTTCCTATGCGAAAACCAGAAATAAGGCTACTGCAGTGCTGTGACTGTGCTGCCAAGTGTGCGGGCCTATTGCAGCATAGGTTTGGCATGTTAAGAAGAGCTGTTCAAAAGTTCTTGCAAAGATTACAATATTAAGAGCATAGTGAGAATGGATTAATTCTCTACCATTTCCTGTCCTCATTAAACTGTTTATTAATTGGTCGCATTTTCTGTTCCTTTTATGATCTTTTGCAAGAAAAAGTCATCACAATTCTAATTAGTAATATTAGTAAGAGAAATTGTGACAATGTGGTGGGTATGTTTTGTAATTCACATTCCGCATTATCATGACCAGAATGCACAAGTGCTTTTGTTCTCCAAGAAATCGCTACCGATTTAATCATTTTGAAGTTAACAGAACATCACTTCAGTCCACTGAAAAATATCTACATTGACTTTGAAAGCAGACAGGCTGGATAAGATCTCAGAGATATCTGAACAGAGCAGTGAAGCTGCAGTGTTTACAATGGTTGGAAGAAGAGCTAACAGTAACGCTAGCATACTTCATATGTGTTTGAAATATGATTTAAGAAATCAGAATTTTTCTGTAATTCCCTCAGGAGTGCTCAGAAATTATTTTTTTGCAGTATTGAGATTAATTATTTTAGATATATACAAATATACGCTGAATAATTATTTGTTCCAAGTGGTAAAATACACAAAAAATTGACCCACTGTTAGAAAAGACCTTAAACACAGACATGGATGCACAGGCAATTGTCTCTTCAAAAAAAATCAAGTAATAAAGGTGCTGAAGTCTAAGAAAAATTTTTTTTAAAGTGGGCAGCAGGAGTGTGCATGCTGCCATATAATAAATTTTACATTTGCTGAGAAAAAAACTGTACCCTCCTGACAAATTTACTTAATCGCAGAGTAGTAAAGAAAGTTGATATCAGTTGTGTTACCATGTTTTGGTATCAAATTCAAGTTAAGTCACACTGAGCTTATTTTGGCGATTTTTATTTTTTTTTTATTCTTTTATGACATTCGTGTTACCTACAACCTAACTTCAGAAAAATTAGTCTTGCCATTGGCAAACATATCACTGCAAGTATTCAAAGCAACTCACCTTAACATCTCTGTGAATGTCTTCCGATGGGTGAACTGATTAAAGTTTCTCTATATCCAAACTGCTTTTAATAGGTTCCTACCTAGTTTCAAAAGCTTGCCTGAATATTAGTCATGCACAAAGCTTTGGGGGGTTAATTAGGCTGATCATTAGCTATTCTACATGATCTGCAGACACAGATTTGCTTCTCAGACACAGTTGCTTCAGCAGTTACGAAATGTGTCTTCCGAATGCTAAGGTGTCTAGATAAGAGCTGCAATAAATGTGGCAGATTTGTATTGCAACACTTCACTGGTACCTACTCTGTGATCTATCATCTAGATCAGCTAATAGTAACGCAGATAAATTATAACTGTATGAATTCTGTGTGTGCAGAATTCGGTGGGCAATCTTATCTCTTACTTTATTGTTTCATCATATGCACCGCTGATAAATCTGTCTAATAATCAGACAATTCCATATCTCTTTTTTTCATTAGTTACACCCAGTGATGTAGCTAGCGCATAATAAAGTGCCGTCTAATGGTAGCTTCAATAGTAGGGCTAACACACAGCTAAGGCAGGTCTTCTTACCTAGCTAGAATTTTTGTCCTGCCAGACTGTCAGGACTTTAGCCATTTGCCTGGGATTTCCCAGTGAAAAATCATCCCCCCCAAAACTCTTCAGAGAAGTCAGAATGACATAACCAGAAAGAAATAGATTATACAGATGAGGCGTAACTCCAAAATATGTCAGTCATATAATACACATAGGCTTTTTGGTAATCCTAGGCAGAAATATGGGAGCCTCACCTAGTGCATAATGAGCAATGTGGAATCTGTATTTCAGTACAGGGAGCATGTCTTGCACATGTGACAGCTGTCATATCAGCATGTCAATCCCTTCAAACTGGGATTGAAAGCAGACAAAAAGGAGTGTCGAAGGTAACTCCTTAACAGTGTCTAGAGACACTGGGCATGCAGCTTCCCTGGGCAGCCCAGTGTGCTTTAGTCCCTTTATGGGAAGACATTTTTTTAATAATGCATATACATTCCGTCAGTGCACTCTGCTCCCAACTTAACTTAATTTCCAAATAATATGTAGCAGGAAGGAGACAAAAGAACATCCCTACCCTGTATGTTACCAAATTACCAAGAGATGGCAACTTAGTTTACTGCAAAAACAAGAGATCAAAAATAATTTTTCACACCGTGCAATTGTCTGGTTATTTCTATAGGGAGAATTTTATACTTATGCTAAAATAAAACAGTTTCAGACATAAATAGTGGTGGAGCAGCTGTTTAGGTTATATCACAAAGCAACCCCCCAAGCAGTTTTTTGACCTTTTTGGAGGTGGGTTTTCCCTAACCTGTAACAGTTGAACAGGGTATAGCTGTATCTCATTTACGTGTACTCCCTGGGACCACCATGCAAAGGCAGATCTATTCTTAGCAGATGGTATTTTTGGTCCAAAATAGAGAAAGAAACATATTCTTTACCAGGGTCCCATTTCTCTCACAAAGTCGCCACTCCTTTTGGCATCTATACCACCTCGCTCCCAGCAGTAAGACCACATGGACTTTCGGAGCAGACAACCAGACTTCTCTCAATACGAGGCTTTGCCTCCCAAGACTGCCCAAGTCAGCGGTCTCACTTGTACTCGCTCCCTCATTCCTGCTCCTGCCCTTGAGGACCTTACAGATAACACTGACAAATGCCAGTTCTCCCACACAGTTTAGGTTCATCTCAAGAGTTTGAACTTTGTTGAGAATAAATAACAATCTTTGCAGAACCAGCAAAGGAGGTACAGGCCAAGAGTAATTTCAAAAACAGTAATAACACTGACTACAGTAATTGCTACGAATTCAGAAGGAAGATTCCAGGACCTCAAAAAAACCCAACTCTGGCTGCAGTAAGAGACATTTGTACGTTTACATATCTATTTATATCACGTGAATTTCTTCAACACAAATGCAAATACACACTATGGGAAATACTAGTTCATAACCAGAATTACTTGATTTTGCTTTGTTTTGCTGCAATCAAGCTGAAAGTATTTAAAAACATTCAAAAAAACTCCCACAATAGAGAAGGTTATGCGCTGGACAGTGTGCACATATGTTCAATATCTTTTTCGCCATTCGAGCTTAACTGAAAAGTGATTAAGTTCTTGTTGCCATCATAAAGTTGGTCTTACGGCTTTAAATAAAATGGTTGACTTCAGTAGCCTGTTAATGAAACTAGCAATTTCCTACAGAATGAAGTCATAAATGTGACAACTTTCTCTACATTTTGAAAGCTTATTGAAATAAAGCAGCCAGAAGTAATTTTTTGAGATCTCTAATACAATACTACTTGCTAATTACAGAAGATAGGTTTGCATGAAGTACAGTGCTTCTTTCTCAGAAACAGATAAATTTAAGGACTGAAATTCCATTCAGTGTCCTTGTAAATAGCACGGTGAAGAGTTTTAAGTAAAATACTTGTTTAAATAATTTTAAGAAATTTTCAAAACTGTATTTTTAACTCATTATTTGTGATAAAAGGAAAACTACACAGAATGGTAGAAATTAATTTGAGATGCTGCAGCCTGCCTTTCTGCTTCACATGTAAAGTAATCATTCTACCTGAAATAGTGTAAAATGGTAATTTCACATAAATATCAACTTCTGGTACTGATATAAGCTACTATAGCCCAATATGCATACTCAGTGAGTTAATGGGCTCGGCTGAAGTTATCATTACTGTTACTGATAACTAAAGTTACCAGTTTTCCGGAGCCTGCAAACATTTTAAAGAATGAAGGAAAGAAATCACACCATAGCATGAAGCAGTCAGCTTTTTTGCGAGGCATATTTTATTACTCAGTGATTTATCATTCTGCAAGAGTGATGTTCTCATAAACTAGTCATCTTAATCAAAACCCCTTAAAAGGGTTTTGATTCAAACCACATATAGATATAAGTTAAATGCCTGCCATTTAAAAACAAAACAAAGACTGATCTCTCATTTTAAAAGACGTAGGTGACAGCACTGGGCACTAACAGACTTTTAATCTCAGGCTGGCACATGCACAGATCTGTCATCTCCCTTATACTTGTAAGCTTCCCTACCTTCATGACTTGGGTCACTGCAAGGTCTCGAAAACTGTCCCAATTTTTGCATTGTTTCAGTACAAAATTATGCCCTGCTGTGATACTGCTACTCACTCCACATAAATCAACCAAAGGCTTTGCTTGACAGAAGCTCAGATCATCTTGTCTTCTACAATCATTTTTACTAGTACTACCTGTACCTGTGGGCAAGTGAATGAATATGACTGCACTCAGATGCTCTATTTATTGCTTATTGTAGTTTGCCTAGAGAACATGAACTTGCTGCACTTCTTATTTCCTTGTCCTTAGTGTATAAAAGAATGAACTTTCTATATCTGACACATGCATGCTCTGCCAGAATAAAAAATTTGCAGTGGTAGGCCCAATACCTTTGCCAAGGATAAATAAAAGAGTTGGTTATGCTCCTGACACAGCTGAGAGCTGCTGGAAAGGACATCACTTCTACCCTTTTCACACCCTGTAGTTAATTCTCTGTAGCCTCCCCTACCACACTTCCTCAACTCTGAAATATCTGCTGTTGCAAGTTAAATAGTCATTCTTTGAGTTTTCCCTGATGCTTTTGATAGCTTTGGCATTGAACAGTCAGCCCAGCAAGTCTTTGGAAAGCTGCAATGCTGTCTCGGAAGTAACAAAGGCAGACATTCATCTTGGCTCTACTTTCCTTTGGTGCACAGGTTACATTTGTGCTCTAAAGCCATATGAATTTGAAGGGGAAAAATACAGCTCTTTCATCATATTTAAAGCTGGCAGCATTAGCTGTCAGAGCTGAGTTTGCTAGTAGGGATAAGGGCTGCAGTTACTTGGGGCCAAACTGTTTATCACTTCTCTACTTGGGGCAGTACTCCTTAGGCTGAGAAGCTCTATCCATACTAATGTGAGTACTGCTTTTTTTAAATTTGAAGTATTGTACTTGTATTTCATGAACCATTTTTAGTAGTTACGGAAGTGTCTTGGGTCTCCAAGACACTTTACAGCCCCGTTACTGTTCATATCAAACAGCTGCATAGGCAAAAGTAGCGCCTAATTTGAAGAGCTAAGTATTTTCCTTAGCCAAACAGATCAACAAGTTGGATGGGGTTTCACTGAAAATACTTGTCTCAATATAGAGCGGATATAAACATATGTTGTTTGTCTGCAGCTAATTTATACTTTCACTTCTGCAACGTTCTTAGTTCCCAGTGGGGCAGGAGCAGCCAGGGAGAAGTTAAATCATAATCACATGAGTAAATTATCAATGACACCTAAAAGCAGTTGCAAACTGCCTTATCATTTCAATTAAATGGAAAACTCAGCTGGTTTATGTCTGCATTAGTCAACCGGCACCAATCAGTAAATTATTACAGAGGCAAACACCATAAATCTTCATTGACTAACAATGATGAGGAATTTCCTGCAACTTCATCTAACTGATCCTTACCCTGGACTGTTACACGCCCGTGGCAGGAAGCACAGCACAGCACTGCCAAGGAGCCACATTCTGTACTTGCCTAGTTCCTGCTCCTTGGAAATCCACCATCCTGTTGGTATCCCTGTTAGTGTTTACACACAGAGAGAACCCAATCTATGCACAAAAGATTAACAGTAATTCTTTCCAAGAAATGCCCAACACTTTACAGTGCTGATCAATACACAGGTTTAAAAAGCTTTTCAGTGTTTCTACTCAGACTGAAAAGCTGCGTCCCAGCGTGTTACAGTAAGACAGTAAAATACTATTAATCCAGGTTCAGATGCCTGCCATTTGAAAAGCACCATGTGACATGATGAACAACTAACCACATTTAACACAGCTTAACACTAGTTCTTACCATGTTTCTAGCAACATTTGGTCGTACAGTCTCTGGTGGGAATTTGTTCAGACTTCTCAGAACAGTTTTAGATAGCATGAAATTATAGTTCATAACAGGAAGATATAAAGTCCTCTACCATGTATTGGTATATCAGGAGATGTATCAGAAGGTATAGTCCTGAAGTGATCTGTCTGCCCTTACTCACCAAGCAGCTGATAATATAAAATGTAAAACAGTACATACTACTCCTAGGGTTTGGTTTGTTTACCAACTATGCATTTTCAAAGGCCCTTACTAGGGACAAGTAATTCCCAACACTCCTACTATAGCCTTATACATAATGTATAAGGTTATAGAAAATGTGTATTCATGAGACTTGCTTGGCTTTTGTCAAAAAGAACTGAAAAATTATGATGGAACAATTTTCATTTCTGACACATTGTTTTTATAGTTCATTCATGACTGGGAATTGAGGGGTTTAGAATTTTGTCTGCCGCAGATGTCGCAGAGAGGAGAGGCGCTACAGAGCTTCTTACTTGCTGCTTTGTTGCTGACAGTGACAGGACACCTAAAGGAAATGCTTCTCTTGACATTAAACACGATGAGTAAATCCCTAGGCTACTCTCCCACTTACTGCATTAGAAAAGCCATGGCACAAGGCATTTGGGAGCACATAAAACCAAGTATGTTTTATAACCAGAACCGGCCTATGGCAAGAAACTTTGAGTTTCAATACAGGACCGTAGAATTGTTTATAATAACGATAAAAATTGAAAATCTAGGTAAAAGCTCGTAAAGTTTAGTAAGCCTGGCAGACAAGAGGAATTTTTTTTTAATTATAAAACTTTTCTTTAATTGCTTTCAGTACACACACTGACTCTTTTCATTATATTTCCTTCATCCAAACATTTTTTCTGAGGTTGTAACTGCCAGCGTGACAAATTCAGTGCCAATTAAGGAAGTCAGAATCTTTAAAAAAATACCAATTCCTCCATTATAAGAAAAGAAAAAAACCACCAGAGAACCCATTTAAATTCACAGCCGCAGTTAGTTGTCAGGTAGCTCAATTAACTTTGATCCTTTTAGGGGGATGAAAGTTCTGGAAAATGGCAAAAGCAAGGGAAACCTTTCAACTTTGGTTCCTGCCTGAACCATGAATGCATATAGTGGAGTTTGTGAACTTACCTCCTCACGAGATTTGCAGAGGTTGCAGTAACCAGACACAATATATTTGCCTAGAAGATTGAAACATCCTCCCTTCATCTCTGAATGCATGGTGTAACTCTAATATTTAGTACTGTAATTGTTTTATTTACTCCACCTTTTTATTTTTATTTCAACATGTGAAAAAAATGCACCCCAAGCTCTAGCGTTACAAGCAAATTCCACAAAGTGCAGACCAGCCAGGTTTGCTTATGCAGAGCACCCAGCTCAACCAGCCAAAACCCCTCTGCAGAATGCTAGCAAGAATCCATCCTCACCTAGGAACCTCCTAGGTCCTACCTTTCCTCAAAAATCCATTCAAACAAAATAACAGCTGGCTCTGATGTGTGATAACAAAGGCCAAAAAGTAATTCTTTGACTAAGTTAAAAAAGTTGCTTAGGTCAAGTTTCCTCTTTAAAATAGGCATTCCTTTTCCTAGCTCAAAATACTTTCTGAATATGAAGCATAATATTTTATATATCACTCCAAAAAGCATTTCATTAATGCCTTTTACAACAGTATCAAATCTCTCCTGGAAACCTACCCCAGTACAAGCAGCAGATTCACATTCCTTTCTTCCTCGCCACAAGTCTGTGGTCGCAGCCATCCGGTAACCAACAAACACACCCAACAATTTCATCTCCGTCACTTCCCCCGAAGCGCTCCCACACAAAGCAGAAATTACTCGGTTATACAGCAAAAGCACATCATTAATTTGATCCCAGTAATTCTGTTACTCTCCAGAAAAGCCGTTCCTCCTACGTAATTCTCCAATTCTCCTCTATGTTGAGGATTTCAACTTTATCATCTGCAAATTTCTCTTGACGTGTTCCCACCTTGGTATTGACACCATTGAAGAAGATATTTGTGTGATCCCAAAAGCTTTGTTTCAAGAACTCTGTGACTACTCTCCTTTTAGCCAAAGAGTCCTCCCTGGCTCCCACTCTCAGCTATCTCCTGACCAGTTCACTATTTCAGAATTTGTCAGCTTAAATACCATTTTTCCACAGTGCATACCAAACCAGCTCCTCAGGCACAAGCAGAACAGAAGTTTACATCTAGAAAGCCACTACCTTATCTAAGAGGTTAGATCTATCTAGCTTAAACTGGGTTTCATTGCTTTTCATACCACTCACTCTGTCTCCATCTTCTTCAGCGTTTGTTCTTTAACAACACGTAGCCAGCCAATCCCTCTGATATAAAATATTAAATTCTCCACCTTCTGCTTTTACACCATACATGGCAATATCCGTATCTTCATACACATTACTACTAAATCTTTCGCTCTCCTGTCCAAGTTCTATATTATCTATTATCCTCCTTCCTTAAAACTCAGAAAAACACTTGGTTCATTTCCTTTTGCCTTTTTTCTTTGCCTGTCTCTTACCAACGCAAATCCATGCCTGATTACGGCTTGAAGAAAATACATTTCAGGGATCAGTTTCTTACGCTGATAAAGAGGTATCTTATGCTCACCTGTCCAGAAGCAAAGGGCTATACCTGCTAGTATATTCTCTGTTAAAACGTGGGTCTGAAAGAGAAATGCACATATTTGTTTCCTTGTGTTTCCTAAAATGTTGTCTTTTATTTGAGAGGTTAATAAAGGAGGACAGGTTTTTTTCTTTCTTGTGGCTGAGGAGGGGGGTCTTTTTATCCCTGAATTTTTAAAATGTGAAAGAGACATAGAAATGCAAGAACTTCGAGACAGATTACTCTGCCATTTTTTCCCCATCTGCTGCTTCAGGCACTGAGATATTTATAAAGTAAGAAACAAAATTGAAAATATTAAGTTTCAAGAGAGCAGTGACAAAGTGTAAGAACTATTTCTATCACATGCATGGTTCATGAGGCATAAAGACATTGACTCCTAGTTAAACAGAAATCTAGAGAATCAAAGACACCTAATTAAAAGTTCAGTGTAAACATTGCAATTATTAACCTTCACAAGAACTAGGCAATAAACAAACTAAGCTGTTATATATCTGCATGCTAAATGGCTAGATTAATTATTCTTTGCAAGGCTAAGTTGGGCTCCTTACAGAAAATTATGTGGAACATTTTGGTCTGCATCACTGAGACTTTCTTTAATCTTTTAGGAATTAATTTTTAAATGAAAAACTACAGAAGTTTTTTAAAGCCTGGTTTGTTAGAGACAGAGAGCAAAGGCAATCACTAGTCTACTGCCA
This sequence comes from Phaethon aethereus, assembly GCF_964289735.1. Classification (NCBI taxonomy): domain Eukaryota; kingdom Metazoa; phylum Chordata; class Aves; order Phaethontiformes; family Phaethontidae; genus Phaethon; species Phaethon aethereus. The sequence goes on along the minus strand of NC_138589.1, from coordinate 13,690,100 downwards.
TTTTCCATGTTCTTAGCTCATATTTTCAATTTATGTGGATAATTAATATAAGATCATTTAATTCCTTTAAATTTTAATACAAGTGTTTAAAATGAGCCTTACTCAATGACCATTTCACTTCATAACTGCCACCACTCTGATTCTTTTGGTATCCTTTTCCTATTCGATAGCTTTTATTTTTACAATCAGACTTTACAAATTCAAAGGCTGTTCCTTTTATATTTTTAAAGAGTACATAGGCATACATCATTCTGTTAAAGCAATACATCACTCAAAGCTATAAAGATGTAACCTCCTCTGTGGATTAGATAGAGTCTAAAAATAACCATTTTCTTTTTTTTAAAAAATCCATTTTATCAATCATTTCAATTTCCACTTAAAACCCAAGTAGATTTTAGGAGAGTATTCTGACAAATTACAGTAAAGTGATTGCATTGGTCATCACAAAGTTCAAAACCATAAAACTCAAATTACTGTTCTTCCATTTGCTGTGATGGAGCCAAAGGAATCAACAGCAGTGCACAGTCTGGCCAATAAGACTTAGACTTTATTTCATTTAAAAATTAAAAATACAGCCGAACTGCTCCTGAAAGTCTAATAATAATACATATATTATAGTAATACATACATTTCCAATACTTTAGATTACTACTTGCTGAAGTAAGATGCATCATAACCGGAGGGAAGCAAGTACAACTTTGAAGCGTTGGCCTGTTTTGCTCTAGACCAGAAAGAAAGTGCATTAGGGAATGAGGAGCTACATAAAAACAATATAAAGCTATAACCATGCTTTCTATCATCACTCTCAGCTGTCCCTGATAGTCTGTGACATCTGTGACATCTGTGATGTAGCCTGGAAAAATTCCCCGTGTCCCTTTTTAACTTGATGCTTTTTTTAGTGAACATTATTAAGTAAGAAAAAAAAAATCCCGAAACAAACCTGACACAACATTAATTGAAGCCTAGTGATTTATGTTTGTTTTCTTTTCATCCAGACCAATTCAATACCTTTCTGAATCTGATGCTTGTTATAGCCTTTACACCTGATTTATTTCATGTACTGTCCTCTGAATCATCCCAAATGCAGATGTATTTGTTTTAAAAGATTTTGCTGAGACTTGGAAATATTTTTCCCTTTCTGTAAAGGCTACATAAGCATCCTCTTAAATTATTCTTTGCACAAGCATACAGTGACAACTGCTGCTATTACAGAGTTCAGACAGGTTAATTTTTATTTGCCCACATGGTAGTAAAGGGAGAAAGTACAAAGCATCTTCTCTTTTTCTTACATAGGAAGACTGTGGGGACATAGAAAATACTTCAGCAGTTCAGTGGAGCAAGGCTAGAAAATGATACCTGGAGAGAAGACCAAGGACAGAGGAGCCTCTATAGGTGATGTGAAAGCAGACATATTACTACATCTGAATTGGAAGAAGGTTACATATTTTTGCAAGATCTTTATAGCACTATAATTTCCCAACCGTCTCTCCTAAAGCTTTGTTAAGTAGATGTTTATGGATAACTTGTATCTTTTTTTCAGGGGCAGTTCTAAAAGAATGAGAGGTATTTTTCAATGGGAGAGGGGAAAAAAAAGAAAAATCACCAAGCATAAGGTTCCATTAATGTCGAAGTTAAACTTTCAACTTTGGTGTGGGTTTTGTTACATTTCTCTGAGGTTGTTTATGTAGAGAGAGTGTACAAAAATTAAATAATGGCAAATATTCAAAATATCCTTTCCCCAGCATTGCCTCATCAGCTTTAAGATTAGAAAGCACTACTTGCAGTAGTTTTATGTTTCAAAGGAGACAGGTTGTCTTCTTTAGAGCTACATGTTCAAAAAACAATTATTTTCACAATTTCTCCGTTTTATAGTAAGAACATTATAATACCTAGTTAAAGCATAGCTTGCTATATTTATGCTAACCAGAGAAGAATATATAAAATATTCTATTACTTTTCGGGTGCATCTGCTATCAGACCAAAAATATTCAAGAAATACCCCTGAGTGATACATAGGTGCCACCATCATAAACTTGCTGATGAAACACGATGTTTAACTGCCCAGTAAAACTGTTTCATTTTTACAGAACAAGACCCTTAGCATATATAGGTCTCTTCAAGCTTGAGTTTTTGTAGAGATGTTGTTCCCAAGTGAACAAGTAGCCCTCAGGATAGCTGAGCTCAGTAACAATTTGGTTTACATTTGCACATCTGATCATGAGAACAGATCTGAAGTACCCTGCTGACAGTGACACGAACTTGTACATTGATACCCTAAAAAATGGGAGAAACAGTCTGAAAGAGTGTAGCACAATTTGGTAGCAAGAAGTTCAAATGCTCCACTCTGGCACCAACAATTAACTGCACAAATACAGAATGAGAAAATTAGTTGCATAGGAGTGCTTCAACAGAGAATATAGGGCTATAGTGGATCACCAGACACACACGAACAAAAATGTGACACTACTCTTGAAGCATAAATAGCAAGAGCAGACATAACCCCAGCGTAGCTCTTGCCCGGCACTTGCCAAATCTCAGCTGGAATACCATGATCAGATTTGGGCATCACTAACCAAATAGAGGAAAAACAATGAGGATGATCAATAAAACTTGAAAGAAGAGATATATGTATTTTTTACTATTCTAATCAGAAATTGGTGCTAAGATTGTTTTCCACAGCTGATTGTTGCTATTAAATGTAGAAAAGAGTTCCTGGTACTGTTACACTTCAGAATGTAACTTTTTTTTTAATGATAGGCTTTTGACAACATGCTTGGCATTTCAAACATTTAACGTACTAGACAGGTGGAAAAGTCAAATAATGTAACAATATGCAAACTGCAATTTTACAAAACACCTGAAAATTCCAGTCATTTCATCAAACTTTATTTCCCAATATGATTAATGTATGTGAACACAACAGGTAGTGCATTGCGACACAAAGTTTGATTGAAATCCTCTGCGCTACACAAAGACACATTCCCCCTCTCCAAAAAAAGGGATTATAATCAGAAGATAACCAGAGAATGAAACTGTTTTGTTAGTAAGATTTGCAAAGGCTTCTCACATCTATAATGAGGAAATATAGCTGGAGAGAGAAGGCAGAGGAGGCAGAAATTCTAAAACATCCAGGGCACCTTTTGTTCCTTTGATGGTTCTTTCAAACCATCTATGTCTACATTAATTGAAGTAACTCAAGCATATCTGCATGAGTATTTTGTCTTCCAAAACTGAAGTTTTTAGTACAACATGTCCTACTATCATGAGTCATGGCGTGCAATCAACAAAGCACAGCCTTGGTGGTTCAGATGTCGAAAGTTCCTCTGAATTACACGGTTCAAATAATTTAAATGTTTGTGTTTTTATTTTCGTGCTTACATTTTGCTCCTGCAATCCCTTCCATACAAAAGACAGTCAGGGTCCACCACATAATCTCTGAACTTGGTTATACTTTTTAGTAGCTAAGCTGAGCAGATACCTCCACAGCTTTCAAGGATGCAATTAAGATGAATAATCTGCACTCCCATCCTATAGACTGGGTGTAGGCACTTACTTACACAGCTGTTCATGTTTTCATATGTAGCTAGCAGTAGACATACTAGGAGGGTATGAGTATAAATGATTTTAAATTGTTATTAAGATTTTCAAAAACAAATGCAAACCAACCTAGATAACAGAAACAGTCCTCCTTTTGTTTTCTTCATGAAAATAATATATTTTCACATTATTCCTCCAAACTATACACAATCGGTGTATAAAATATATTGAATATAACTGTAGAACATGAAGATTGCAAAAAAAATCATCTTAGGTGTAAATTTACTCAATATTTATCTCATCTAATATGCAAATTAAGACAATGTATTCTCATTAACATCGGCTCCATTTTCTTTAAGCTAAACTAAATCTCCAGCCAGAGCAGAAAGAAAAAGAGTATCTGTAGTTCTCTTTGAAGCTAATGAGTGTGTGATTAGCCTCCCGCTTTGTTATGAAGTGGTGTGCTCAGGAGAACACACCCTGGATAAAGCACAACATAAATGTACGCAACCCAAAAACCAAACATACGCTTAGGATCGTACCATGGTATGCACTAATAAAATACAAATCAAGAAAGTAAATTCCAGATAAGTTCTGAAGTTTAAACGTGCAATAAAACGGAAAAGCATTTTCTCCAGGCACACATTTAACAGAAACAGATATGACATAGATCTTGCTGACAATCTGGAAAGCAGCAAGAGGGTTTGTCAGGAGATAGTGCATCTTATAAACTCTGAAATATATCACTTACTGCAAACCAGTGCATCTGCTGTCTGGAATCTGTGTTAGCATCAACTCCATTTAGAAGCATTTAGTTTTGTGCTTAGATTTAGAAAAAAAAACCAAACCAAACCTAAACAAAAAAACCAAAACCCCCTCATCAGGACGGCACTTCTAACGAATGGTGCTGCCCTCCCCCCAGCCTCCAAAGATTAAAGTGATGATTTGGTTGATCTGCTAAAGAGGACAAAATGTTATTTATTAAACCAGTTTTAATCCATCATTGTTCATAATGATTGGTTTTGATTAGCAATTTGAATTCTAACATGTGCACGCGTTGCCGGTACTTAGCTGAAGCAATGAGCTATGTGGCTTCCAGTAGCCTTGGGGGACTGAAAAGTAGAAAATGTTGCGATTGCAGAGGTCATCCTACAAAATAAAGAGGGGAAAGTTGCTCACTAAAGTGAAGGGAAACAAAAGAGAAGATCCACCTCTAAACCAGCTCCTCCAGAGAGATTTGACTCTATGAAATCCAATAGCAGATAAGCCCCTAACAACTTTAAGTGCTACACATACAGGCAAGGGCTATATAGACGCAGAGGATGAGACTTCTGCTGCTAGGCTGTGCGAGGGAACGGAAATCTGCAGGGAAAGCCCCACGGGGCTGGAGTTCACGTCCTCTCACCCCACATGGTGGCTTCTTGGCCTTCTCTCCCACCAGCTAAGAAGCTGCAGAGCTGTCAGCCAGGCTGGCCTGGGAGGAAGAGAAGGGGGAGCTCTACTTTAGAAAATATACAAATCCATCTATTTTAGAACCCTTCAAAATAGCTTCATGTGCTGTTCACGTGGTGGGATTAGCTAGGTAACGCAGTAGAGCTATAGCAGCTTGACAAAGGGCTCGTCCCAGGATTACGTTTGAGTGTCATGACATACAACAGTGACTATAACACGTCCAGTGTCAGCAGAGGAGCTTACCACCACTGTGAGATGCTGACGCACTCTAACTAGCTGGATCTCCCTTAAAGTTTCTGTCTTAAAAAATAGTAAGGAAAACACTCAGACTGTACTGCAATGGCCCTAATTGATCTGACCTATTCTAATTCCCGTCACTAGGGCACAGGGGGTAACCTGGGGCTGCCAACACTGCAGACTACAGCTAGCCATGCTTCCTCTGCAGATGGAGAGCTCAAAGAAACTCGGGGACGCCACCATCATGGACCCTTCTGCCGATAGGGCATATTTCCTACTGATTATGGCTCTCTTCATCCTGCTCCACATCAGAAACAACTGTGGCAAAAGGGCAAATCAACTAAGCAGACAGGTTTTATGTTCTTTGGGAGTTATCTTACCAACCTCCCACCACCTGCATCATTATTATCATCATCGTCATTATTATTGACAAAAGTTTGCAGTTGAGGTCCTGCGTTTGTTCATCCTTTATCTCTTGCAGAGTTGAGAAGCAAAGAAAACCTGTCCACTTGAAATGGATTTAGCCAAGTTGTTCCACGTTGTCCATGTAATAACAGTACCTTCTATATCCTTAACTGGAGCTAGGTATTACTAGACTTTTTTACATCCAAGACAATCTGAGTTCCTCCAGACAACCCTGTCCAAGTCATTCTGATACACACCCAAAGAAGGGCACAAAGCCCTTGCAGGGTATGGGGCTGATTACTGGCACTCACTGTTTCTTCAGACATTGTCACGAACACAGAGTAGCGGAAATAGGAAGAACTAAGAAAAAGCCATGTACAGCTTTAAAGTCAGCAGAGAGTACTAGCATTTTAAAAACTTGACAGTACTTTTATGGTTTATAAATCCATTTTGTTTTATTTTCCTGCATCTTGTTTGTGGTAGACTCATGTACTCCTACTAAAAATTCTTTTCAGTTCCAATGTTTTCCCTTTGCAGTATAATCTTAGGAGGGGAAAAAAAAAAAAATCACTTTTCACATTACTGAAAAGACATCTAGTATGTTTTATAGTCTCTAACACCTGGGAAAAAAACATAACAATTGAGTGATACGACATTTTTGGGAGAACATGAAGGCAATCGCTAAATGAGTTTTGAGCTCTCAGGCAGCTTTAGCACACTGATACTAATCTGGATCAGATCTCACTTCCAGAAGTGACGTGAATTCAAAGCTTGGGCCATTTTCCAATTAAAACAAGTTAACAGGCTGCTTTTTCCAGGTAACCGAAAGATATGTACAGGTCCTGACCCTCCATGTCAAGCTTTTTAACTAGAAACCTCCATTGAGATCTTTTTCCTCAATGCACTTACTCCATGTACCCAGTTCTTCCCCTGAACCTTATAATCCCGAAGGCCCTCTCAGAAATGCCGCTCTCCCAGCGGACATCCCCCTTCCCTATCACTCTCACAGAGCTGTAGTTTCTTTCCCAAGGCCTTACTGCAAACTGTTAGCAGCACCAACACCGCCGGTCCTTTGCCATGCACCTTTCTCAGATTTGGGATGCTGACTGGTAATGCCTCCTGTTTTACCATGCTCAGACATTGTGGAAGATATGTTACTGTGCCTGTTTCAGTGTTTCCCCCAAAATCTTCCCTTTCAGGAGTGCAGTGACTCCATAAAGCCACCAGTGTCCATCCAGCTGTCCCCCTGGCTGCTCTCACAGCATGGCCAGGAACCCAGCTCCTCTGAGCAGGAGCATGTTATCTTGACAGCTTTGTTCCAGCGAAATAGAAAACTTTCTCATGTGAAAACCTTTTTACACCTTGCTTTTCCTCTAGAAACTCATGAAATGGTAAAGCCATCCATCTTGGCTGAGAGGGAGCCTGTTAGTTGACCAGGGCACTAGTTTCACTTAACAGCCATATATTAAAAGACACAGGCTTGAAAAAAGCAGGTGAGCTAAACATAAAAAGCAAACCATGCTTATCTTTTGGAAGACAAAATCCAGCCACACTAACATTAGCATATAGAATTGATATAATGCAAGCAGTCATCTAAACAACATGTTACAGTAGTCTGGAAACAGTGCAGAAATACAGCTTGGTGTCCTGTGGAATGAAGGCAGCATGGGAAAAAAGCAAATCACAAAGTTCAGCTCAGTTTAAACAAAACCTGGATTTCTTGAGGTATCTGAAATTTTGAAAGTTTTTTTTGTTCTGATGTCAAAGTAAAAACTGGAAATTTGTATTTTTCACAACACAAAGCATCTTCAGCATTTTCTCACATTTTCAGAGCATACAGTTGTATTTGATCTGTGAACTTTGCAGGAGCCAGTACCCCAACACAAACAGCACTTACATTTGAAGCAAAGGATCACGAAGTGGAAATTTACTTAGAGGCGCACGTACACACAGTCCCGCGCTGTCCTGCTCACTGCTTACCAGCTGCACAAGCGTGAGGCAGCACTGGAAAGGAACATTAGAACAAGCACCAGAGCAGCATTTATTTCACTGACTCCCCTTGTACCACATAAAGTTCTACAACATTAAGCAACAAGACAGAAATAGGTGCAAAAGATTTAGAATATCTAGACACCAAACCCACTTAGATATGCTCATGCAAGTGTTAGACTCCACTGTGCTGAGATGAGCACGCCTGCCCGATCCCAGGGCTCTTTGAAATCCTGGCTGTGCAGAAGGTTTGGCACTGCTCTCATCAGTGGGTGGGATATCTAACTTGGGAGTTTTGCTGTCTTTGCAAAGTGTGTATTTCCAGAAGAACAACTTCTAATTTACTTTGGAGGTGGATTTTTTTAAATATTAAAATCAACACTACTGAGTAGCAACAGGCAAATAAGAAGGTTATCTTTGTATAAAATCAGATTTTTTTGACAGACATGGTGGAAATTAGCAGTTGAGATGCATGCAACATTATGTATTTTGGCATTAAAGAAACCCGGATCAATGAGGAAGTAACAAGCATTTGTATACAAACAATCACACTTGTTGGCTTATAAAAATGAAACGTAAGTAAGTGAGAGTTCCCTTTTCCTGCCCTTCTAAAAATCAGAGAGATCTCAGAAGACAATTTCTATCATGAATTCTTTTTATTTAACATATTACTAGAATAATAGCTTGCAAGAAATAGATTGATCGAGCTACTTGCCTTTGAACAAGATTTTCCCATATAATTAATGGCAGTCTCCTATGCCCAGACATCACCCTATTAAATGTGACATGAAATGTAACCAATAAATAATTCTCTGATTAGTTATAAATAAAAGATCAACAATATAACATTTTAAGTCACACTCAAGCAATTATGAGTATTAACTAGTAATTACTGAAAGCCTAGCATATTAAAAAATTAAACTAGAAGTGCAACCATAAAAAAAAAAATCTATTTGGAAAGGGTATAATTAAGGAATTTCCTACATCTTGTGCAATCTGTGTCTTGTAGCCTATATATTTCATTCCTATATAAGCATTTGTTTGCTGGGTTAAAATGATTACATGCTGCACATTAAAAATGACATGATGTAAGTGTTGAGTTATTCACATCTCTAAAATCCTTGCTCAAAGAATGCACTTTAGAGTGGTCAACATTTCAGTATGTAAAAATATTTTGCAATAATGCAAGTGGTTAATTTCTTATTAATTGTTCTTGTCACAATAATACCAACAGCACTGATCTGTTTTCCTGAGTAAGCACTGTTCGACAGACAGGCTAGAAATATTTTAAATATTCCCTCACTCTTGGTCACTGTATCGGGTTTGTGTGGCAAGGTTTTGGTAGCGGGGGGGCTTGCAGGGGTGGCTTCTGTGAGAAGCTGCCAGAAGCTTCCCCTGTGTCTCACAGAGCCAGTGCCAGCCAGCTCCAGGACGGACCCATCGCTGGCCAAGGCCGATCCCACCAGCGATGGTGGCAGCGCCTCTGGGGAACGGATTGGAGAAAGGGAAAAAAAACTGCAGAGGGGCAACTGCAGCCAAAAAGAGGAGTGAGAATATGTGAGAGAAACAGCTCTGCAGGCACCCAGATCAGTGAAGAAGGGGCAGGAGGGGCTCCAGGTGCCGGAGCAAAGGTTCCCCTGCAGCCCATGGGGAAGCCCCTGGTGAGGCTGGCTGTGCCCTTGCAGCCCAGGGAGCTCCATGCTGGAGCAGATCTCCACCTGCAGCCTGGGGAGGACCCCACGCTGGAGAAGGGAGATGCCCAAAGGAGGCTGTGACCCCGTGGGCAGCCCACGCTGGGGCAGGCTCCTGGCAGGACCTGTAGACCCGTGGAGAGAGGAGCCCCGGCTGGAGCAGGCTTGCTGGCAGGACTTGTGACCCCACGGGGGACCCAGGCTGCAGCAGCCTGTTCCTGAAGGACGGCACCCTGTCAGGAGGACCTACACTGGAGCAGTTCATGAAGAACTGCAGCCCGTGGGAGGGACCCCATGCTGGAGCAGGGGAAGAGTGTGAGGAGTCCTCCCACTGAGGAGGAAGGAGAGGCAGAGACAACATGACAACTGACCACAACCCCCATGCCCCAGTCCCCCTGTGCCACTGGTGGGGAAGAGGTAGAGAAAATTGGGAGTAAAGTTGAGCCAGGGAAGAACGGATGGGGTGTGGGGAAGATGTTTTTAAGATTTGGGTTTATTTCTCATTATCTCATTATCTCATACTCTGATTTGAATGGTAATAAATTAAACTAATTACCCCAAGTCAAGTCTGTTTTGCCCATGTCAGTAATTGGAGAGTGATCTCTCCCTGTCCTTATTTTGACCCATGAGCCTTTAGTTATACTTTTTCTCCCCTGTCCATCTAAGGAAGGGATTGATAGAGCGGCTCTGGTGGACACCTGGCATCCCACCAGGGTCAACCCGCCACAGCCACAAAGGCATTTCTTATAAAATAGCTGCTTATTATGTATTTCTATGCATTCACATGAGCAAGGTTCAGTGTCTAGTGTTCATTTCAATGCGGCTGAGCACATGGAGGAATCTCCACTGCTGTGTGCACACACAGTAGTTAACACATTGTATCACACAGCAACTTGTATTCAGTTGTTCCAGAAAAGGGATTTCCAGCATCTATTAAAACAAACAGTATAGACATCTGCAAGGCGTTAAGTGGAAAAAAAACCCCAACATACCAAAATGTGCATTTTGTACTGCCAGAAAACTAATGAAACAATGAATTAAGTACTTCCATAAGATACTTGTTCAGTTTACTGATAAGATAAAACAAAAATTTAAAAAATCTATTATTAGATAGCCTTACATTAAGGTACCTTAAACATGGCTGTTTGGATCTACTTGTGATGTATTAATTAATACAAAATTACAGACACACACATAACTATCACTCTCTATCCTTCCATACTTCTGCAACTCAAGCAAAATACCCCACACAACAATGCAAAATAGTTGAAAAAATACAGTACACGGGGTGTCAAGCATTCTGATAATTCAATAGGTGGCCTGCCATGTTCCACATCTAAATTGCACGGCATCAAAAAATGGTAGGAGCATCAGCCCCAGGAGAGGGGAGTTTCAATTTAAATAGTCAACGTGCACATGACTCGAATGCTGCTGGTATTATCTCTGTACAAACAATCTTTGGTACTTTCAGGAAGACGAGATCCTTTTCTCTCAGTAGTTGAAGTTAAATGCAGGACATCAACATCTGCAATCATACACGCACATGAAGGGGTACTACGTACTAATCAGCTACAACATAACTGAAGTGATTTCAGCTGAATCTAATGCACAATAATCAGTATGTCACATAATTATCTAAATCATAGATTCAAAATCAATAAAGAAGGAACAGTAACTTTTAGACAAAATACAGAGACACACACACAACATGCACAAAATGGAGCTTATCATTCTTTCATCTAAGATGACCTCATTAATTCCATCTTAATGATGGAAAATATTTCCTATAAGAAAAAACACTTTGCATAATCAGATGTTGTTAGAATTTGTATTCCTTCTAGCTGACAGAAAAATGGCCCATGAAGGCAGCTGGAGTTGCAGTGCTGCCATGAGTAGTCAACATCCACACTGCTGACTAAACGCACTCAACTATTTTGACTTAATTTTATTTATTGATCCTGATATTCAAAGGTTATGATGCTATGTATAGCATATGTAAAAAATGGTCTTCCATAGTGCTATTTCTGCACACAACTGTGAAGTAGAACTAATACATTTAACTGATAAATACATCAAAGGGAGCATGTCTAAAGCAATAAACATCTCCTGTGGTAGTGATGTTTATGCACTACAGCAGACATTTTGCTGAGTATGTATGTCCCTTTGATGTAGTTATCATTATTATAATGAAAGCATTAGTTGATTTTATTGCTTTTTAAACACCACTGTTGTCCACCATAGCTCCATTAAACATAGCTGCGTTCATTAATAAAATGAATGGAGGGGTTTTCATTTAGGTCTGGATGAGTTTTGTTGGTAGAATGGCTATCACACCATGAATCCAGCTGTTCTTTTTCCTCATGGCCTCCTTATTCTAAGGTTACCATTGGGGATCAACAGATCTGTGTTTACACAGAGATTCGTATACAATTTACATCAGCAGACTAACCTTGAAAGGTCTTGTGATACTGGAAGATTCACAGAACTGGGTTAAGCAGTGCACACAAACTAATTCTGGATTCAAATTGTTATATATCTCCCTGAAACAATTCCCATAGAACTTCCATTAATTTCTGTTTATTAAAGCTCACCATAAATACAAGCCTAGTAATAGGTTTCTTATTCATCAGAAATAAACAGTGAGTGTTGGAAAACAGCCTTGACACAATAATATATGCAGTAAGTGTGTGTCCCCAAAAATGCATGCTCACGCATAACATTTTGTGATCAAATATTTATGCTCATAATTCTAAAATTCCAGTACTATGCTCATAGTCAGGACTTCAGGAATGATACCTTCAGCTTCAAAGAAAGGAAATTTAGACCTAGCAAAGTACACTTCTTTCTGCAATTGGTCTCTAAGTTTTTCTTCATGTAAAAGTCCCGAGTATTAGTGTGAGCAATTGCATAATGAACACCAGATCCTCCATCCTGAAGGATGCTGATAAATATCAGTGCTGGAAAAAGGTTGTTCAGAAGCTGAATATTCATGCATGGAAGTTTAAGAGCCAAAGTCTAGATAAAGCTGTGCTTGACCTGATCTAGTGGTTGTGACAGTTTCCTTTCCAGCAGGAGGTTGGATCAGAGAACTCCAGAGGTCCCTACTATGACTCTGTGCTGAAGATGTAGCAGTCATCCAGTGGCACCTTCTATAACGCAAAAAGACTTTCACATGTACAATAGTGTGAGCCAGCTTCAGAGGATGCTCCAGGAATATCTCGATTTTTTACTTTTTTTTTTTTTTCTCCAAGAGATACATGTGAAACAGTACAGAAAGGCAAACTGCAGAACCAGCACAAAATATAGTAGGAAAAGACATAAGCAAGGAATAAAGAAAATCCACCCAAATGGATGCCCTGAGTGTGTTCCAAAAAACTCTCGTAAAATCATTCCTTGGGGAGGACAACTTTGCAGGGACAATTGTAATTTCAATACATGTCTCCAGACATAAAGACAGTAGACATAGCATAAGACATTTTTGGCAAAAACAATGTTATCCATCACAGAAGTTTGGAGATGACCTTTACTAAGTTAGAAACAAGCTAGAGTTATATAATTAATACTTAATGTTGGCAATTGGTAATCAGCTTCAGCATGAATGGAATTTACTACCATGGGGTTCTAAACACTTAGCATTTCAAAGCAGAGCACCCGACAATATTTAAAGGCTTTTTTTTTTCCTTTAAGACAAATTAAAACGCTCAACAGACAACATAATTAAACATCCTGATGCACAAGTGAAAGCTAATTTACAAGCATGTTTCATAAAATAAATTCATTATTTAGAATAGCAGCACAAATAACTTTATATTTACAGTAATTTCATTGGAAGGTACAAAGAATACTATATATTTCCTGATTAGACACTATATATTAAAGAATTGGGAGGAAGGGTTAATGCACTCCAGGCAATACCCTCACAGTCTAGCTTCAAGACATTCTATAGTATACTCCTTTTTGTGTCCCTGAGAAGCTAATCAGGGGTTTCTTATTACGGTCAATTAGGAAAGCGGTGCTCCAGATGGGTAGTTTTCAAGTAAAGTTTGCCAGAAATTCTCTAGACAGCTTCTAACCACCCTGGAAATGTGAAGAGTGTTAGAAACGCATCAAGTGCCAATATCACATGCTTCCTTGAGGCATGCTTTAAACAAACGTCACCACCTGACATTTGCCAGAAAATCTTAGGTCAGTTGTGGTGTATCAATCCAGCGCCTAAAACTGCCTGTTTTCCATTAAGCCATTTCTTGGTGAACATGGAAAATGTCTCACGAAACATATGGGAATTTGAAAAGTCTGTTTTATTTGGAAAACTAGATGAATAGAAACTCCGTTACTGACTCTTCCTTAAAAAAGGATCCAACTATTTGCAATTGCCTGTGATTTGCGTCCTGCAGATGAAGGAAGCATTAGAGGAAACTACACTAATCCATGGATCCAATGAAATGCTGCCAGAAGGTAGTGGCTATTCAGTGAAAGAAAATATGTTGTTGGAAAAGGAAGGTGTCAAGGGCAAATTAAGCTCTAAATTAGAGTCAAAATAGGGAAAAGTCAGCAATGCAAAAGCAAGCAGGTGGTGTTCAGTACGTGCAAGATATATCACTTAAATTTTTTAACGATAAAAGTTTGCATTGTTTTGGTCAGGTTCCAGGCTTGTTCAGATTTTGCAGATAGGTCATAGACTGCCCTCTCATGAGATGCAGGACTTAGATGAATAGGTGGAAGAGAAGTATATGGTCCTAATGATCCCTGTAAGAAAATACTGCAGTGCTATCAATCATGGTCAGACTGCTGAATCAACATTTGAGGAATTCTTACTCACCACAGGTCAGGACCTTGACTATTGCTCAGTTACAACCTCTGCCAGGGGTGTGGGACACTGTGCCAACAGCAATGTGGGAAGGAGCAAAGGGGAGATAAAAGCGTTGGGCGTACTTTGAGCTACGATGGAGTCTCTCACACTTCAATCTGGGACTTAATCCAAGTTATTTAAAAACTTGACAGAAGACCGGGACAGTTCAGCTTGTGCGTGATACGCTATATATCTCCCTGCATTGCTCGGTATCATGAACGAAACACTAAAACACCAAACCCCAAACTATGTATGAGAAGGAATGTGAATATTCTTCTTTAAAATTTCAGCTGCTTAGCGGGTATTACATATGACCCAAAGAAGAATATCTAGGGTAAAGCTGGTTGAGCATTCTCCAGAAAAGGAATTGTGTCGGTGAGAAAAAGCCTAGCTGCTTCAGTCAAAATTTTTCACAAGAACATACTGGCTTTGATTACTTTTCTATTAAAAAATGTTTTCCTGCTCCACACTGGATTTTTCAGGGGAAAAACATGCCTGTGCTACAGGCATTAAGTTCAATCCCAGGAGCAGGACGAGTCTCACAGCCTGATTATTGCAACCACAGGCAGGCCAGCTCTAAGCAGGTCGCATCCTCATACTTTCACAAAAATTCCTACTGGGAGCCGTGTGGGCTTGTGCAATGCTGCATTTAAAAATCCATGGCAGGATGTGGTTGCACAATCAGAGTATACTTGCTTGATCCTTTGTTGTGGTTGTTGTTTTAATACATTAATCTTCTCTAGCCAACTGTGTCTTGCATTATCAATCTTTCATTAACATATTCCCTTCTTCTGGAATATTTTTTAATACAAGGATTACTGCAGCTGTGTCTCATCAGAACTCTTGTGTCTTTTTCTGGGACTTTGTAAAGGACCGTGATTAAAGACTGTCTCAGCTGCTCTTCTTTTCTGCATTTTTCTTTCCATGTTTCCACTGAATATTAAGAATCTTATTGTTCCCTTTTGTAATTACGTTAGCACTCGGGCACTTTAAAGAAAAAAAATAATGTGTTTTTTACCGAATGCTTCCTCCCCCCTACTCACCCCCCCCCCCAACTTTTTAACTGAAAGCCATTTGTAAATGCAACAGCATGTTTTTAGAAGCCTCACCAGAGGATGTGGTTCTTGGTTCTCCTCTGCTAACATCTGCTGATCTCATTGTTTTCATAGATTAATCCTCCCTAATTGAGCTGTACCTTTTAACAGAGCTTCCATTCAGAAAGAAAAAACTGCGCAGCTTTTGCTGTGGTGTCTTTTATGTCTATAGGTGCAAGAGAAGACAAGCTTTCCACTGCAAAAAAATTGTAAGACAAAGACCATTATAGTTTCCACTGATGAATAAAACCACTGGCCAGGTAGATAAAATATAACTCTAAGAAAAGCCACCTAGAAAGGTCTGAAAATTTTCCTATTCTATTGCAGTCTTATTTTTAACTGAACTGTTGACTTACAGCCTTCACCTGCTAAATATAATTATCTAATAAGAGGAAGGTACTGCAGATACATTAGTCTTTAAAACCTATTAACTTTTTGGATGTGTATATTTTTCTTAATTGATACTTTCATAATGAAGTACCCCTCAAAATTCAGCAATTTTATTCAGTGAAGTTTTTAACAGCCTCAGAAGCACTGCAGTTTAGGGATCTTTTTCATTAGTATCTACAAACTATCTGGATCGTGCTTGAGAACTATGTAACAAAACTTCTCTTTTTTACAAGTAACTATTCATAGAATGCAGTTATTTTAGTTCAATGTCATTACAGACTCTTTTACAATTATAGGAAAGAAAATTAGAAGATATATTTGTAATACAAACTGCTAACTACTGTCAGCTGGCGACACTATGTCCTTGCATGAAAATTATGCTATTATATTCCATGACTGCGCATGAAATGTAAAGATCACGGTTGCTATAACAGACAAAAGGTAGGGGAAAAAAAATATGAAAATCATTTGAGTTGCCACAGAAAATAAGGCTAACATTTGCTTTCTTTGATCATTTTGTTCCCCTCTCTACAAGAAGATAAAATGCAAAATTATATTTAGCCTTTGCAGATATTTCTATTTGTCCAACCTCTCTCAGAAATAACAGATGATTCTTAGAAAGGCATTTTAATGTGATAAACCTCAGAACAAGAGATTGCAAGAGGTCATGTAAAGAGGGCTAAAAACAGGGTTCATTTTCATTTCAGTGATGAGAACATGTTAATGTCAATGAGCCTTTAACAGTGCATCTGGTCCCATACAGAAATACCGGTTCCACAGAATTCTAGCCAGGAATTTTATCAATTATGTAGGATCAGAATTTGAATGGAAGGCAACAAACAGATTTTCAATGCTCTAACATGCTCATGGTATAACATCTTACTTGCTACTTTCTTCTATCATTGTGGCCAGATTACATCCTCAAACACGAGAGAAACATCTAAATGAATTTTAAATGAAGATGCACACAACCTTAAGAGTATCATTTAGCTTCTCTGTGTGGAAGTTATTTCTCTTTTGATACATGTTCTTGATATATACCAAAGAATATCTGTAGAGGAATTTGGCAGCTATTTTGAGCAATATGATGATGTATGCACTTGTTCTATCAGGTTAAAAAAAAACCTTTAACATATAAAATCTGCTTTGGAGCAAATTTCTTTTCTGCATATGCCAAACAAGTAATTCTACTTGCAAGTGGACAGTGATGTGCCATTATTATGAAATGTATAAGAGAAAACATGAAGAAAAAAAAAAGAGAAGACATTAACTAGGAGAGAAGACGGCAGCTGTAATTTTCTATGCTGTTCCTGTAAATAATGAGCCTAGAACAAAATGCCAATGGAAAATAATTTTATTCACTTCCATCCCTTCCAACAGTCAGCCTCTCTTAGTACAACTTTCTTCATATTTTCCTTCATTTTCCACTAAATAATTACTCTATGGGCCACCTATTGCCCTTGATGTCAGAGGGAGTTGTGTGCACAAACTCAAGACACTGTATTGCTCTTCATATCTACAGTTATTTTTTCCAACTGTATAAGAAGCTATGTTCTAGAATTTGCTATGAATTCATGGGAAAAAAATTGAAATTTACTGTCTTGTCCTGAGATACCTATGAAACATATCATAGTTTTTACAATTCATAAAGTAAAATAAGGATGATTTACAGCATTCTGCAATGGCTGATGATAACCAAGGACATCTGCAGCACACTGTTCTTGTACAATAGGTCATAGAAAAAATGCTGCAAGTCATCATTTACTAGCCTGCCTTGCAGGTCCTCCCAGGAAGGGAATGAAGCTACCCTAGCATCCCTGTGGCTGTGGGAGATGTCCCTGGGAGAAGGAGATGGGTTTTAACCTCAGTAGCTATTAGTTTTCCTGCACCTCACAGCTCAGGAGAACTGGCAGACTTTTGACAAGTCAAGCATTTGCCTCCTGTTCTCTCTATGCTTCTAAATACTAACACAATTTGGCTGAAGCTACAACTACAGCTGCAGTTTAAGGGTTTTCCTGAGATTATGATTCAGAAACTACTGTTGTCACACTGCTACTGGTAAATTCAAATTCACTGCTAGATTCAAGGAAAGGGACCTTTAAGAAGGAGGAACAATCCAATATACTCCCACACACGTCACATAGGATTTTAAAATTTTTACATCTACTGCCTTCTCAAAGCTGTATTCTTTCTTGACATTAGAATGAAGTGTCTACTATTTTCCTGTAGAAATAACTCGTATGAGAGCACATAGACCAATGGACAGCAATTACTTAGGTTTTATTAGCTCTAAACTATTATAATAGGGCACAGTCACATTATTTATATGATCAGGGGAATTAACTCTCTCTCCATCTTTCCACGAGGCTACCTCCAGAGCTACGCAAACTATAGCTACTACTTTCTAGGCATTTCTCCCTGCTACGAGAACAAGACAGACACTAATCTGACCAGAGACTGAGTTCTGAGTGTCCTCTTCTTCCCGTATAGTGTAGCTGGGAAAGAGTAACAAGGCAATGCCATCTTTTTCAACGGTTTTGAGAATTTGACTACCCATAATCGTGAAATGAAAATTGCTTAAATCCTTTCAAAAAGTTTTACTTAATTTCAGACATACGACAAAATCATTGCAAATAACTCAGAGTAATTTATAAAGCCAATGGTAAGCCTGTGCCTTGAGAACTGAATTCACTACATGATCTCAATAAAACTGAGTTTTCAGGAAACAAAAGGCAGCAAGAGAAACACCCTGCTAGTAAATACAGACAAATCCTCATTGTATGGGGCAGTGACAGGCGTAGTAGCAGAGGAAGTCACAGCTAGTCCAAGAGCTAGAGCTCACTCTCAACTTCATCAAGTGAAGCAACAATTCCTTCTATTCATTGACTTCTTTGGCTCAAGGAGGGGAAGATCAGCATCTTGAATGATTATCTAGAATTTATTTTAATCAAGATTATTACAGCAGTGTGCTACCCATACATATAAACAAAATTTTCACTGTTACAATTGCAAGAGCAGAAACCCAGAAATGCCGTATTCCAGTCTTAGCTTTACTACAAAGTGAGTTACCCAACATTTCCCCTCTGTTTCTCCACTTGTAAAAAAAAAAAAAAAAAAAAAAAAAAAAAAAAGTAAAATAGTCTTCAGTTAAAGTCCTCTCTCAGATTAAGTAATGCAAGGGTTAAATAGCTAATACTTTACTGAGCTTTGAAAACAATGTCTGACAATCTAATGCTCTCTTTCCTCGACAGATGGCTTAAAAGAAATCTGGGAAGCATTACCCATGGAAAAAATTACTAGCCTTAAGAACAATTCATATAACAGATATCTGAACACATGGCTGCCTTTCAACACTTATGCTTAAACTAGGAATAGGATTCAAAAGCCAACATCCTCTAGAAACTTTTCTCTTTAGAAAGATCCCACATTACATCTCTCTTCTCACTCTCCTCAAATGCAATCCTGCCATGCTATTTACTGAGCTGTTGTTTCTTCAGTGACTTAAATAAAACAAACTTCTATATTACTTTAAAATTACCAAGCACTATTTGCACTTATCCTCTTATTGCGTTCACCCTTAAATTTTTCCAGTCACTGCTCTGTGCCCAGTCACCAAGTATCATGCAACCTTTCCCATGCTGTCTCATGTCCCATACCCCCTACTGATACTTAAATCTCCTTAAAATTACAATTATAAAGCAAGCCTATTTGCTATTCATAAAACTGATTGCTATCTTTCCCTAACTCGTCTGCTGATCTTTGATGGCCATATGAGTGGAAAGTATCTTCTTCAAGTGATCAGGAAATATCCAACACATGGTGACCATCACTGTAGATAACAATCAGTGTCTTAAAGAAACCCACCACTGTTCTGGCAAGAGCATCTAAAGATAGTAAATATTGATGGGGTCAAGGCTGTGCTAGAGGTGGTTCAGAACAATCGGCTGTTAAAGTCACAGCTAGTTCCAGCTCCTGATGGCCCCAGCAAGTCTCTGTACACACTTCCCTGCCGGAACTTGGGCTCTGATGGCTCCTCACGCCACACGCTCTTTGCGTGTTTTCCTTCAGTTTTCCTTCCTTTCCTTCCTTCCTTTTCAAGTTCCTGAAGGCCCAGGCAGGTGCATCAGCCTCTCCATGCCATGGCCTCTGGAGGGTCCTGAAGTCTACCTGGTCTGTGTCCACACACCTGCATCAGCAGTGAAGCAAACATCCCTAGTTGACCATGCTGGCCCCAGGCCACCCCAGGGAGAGCCCCTGACTCCTACCAGGTAGTGTCTGTATCTGCCTGCCACACAGCCCAAACCCCAATATCACCATAATCAGAGTAGGACAGACACTCATCTGAATCCACCATGGGACCCCTGCTATACCCAGCAAGAGGTAAGCACACTGCCAAGTCACCCAACCCATGCATTCATCCCAGTGCTCCATCACACCCACAGCCATACAGCCTAAGCCTTGCCACCCCTGCCAATATCCAGGGACCACTGCACTAGCATATGCTGCAACTTAAGTCTCTTCCCAACACCTTCATCTACACATCCCCAAAATATTTACTGGTCTCCTGCCAGATACACCATTCCTGTCTCACACAGCCCAGAGCCTTGAATATTATATACTTGGAAACTCTCAAACTCTGATGTACACTCATGCAGGTCCAGCCAAATAAACACAGGTCTTGCAACTCTCATCTTACAATACTACTCGTTAGTCAGGAATGCTACAGAGGTGGAGATCTAGCTAAGGAAAGATAAATGGACTTCAGTTGCTGTTTCATTCCCCAACAGCATAAGCTTTAGTCAAGTGGATGCAGTGACATTTGAAGGGACTTTCTTCCAGGCACAAGAACACAAGGCTGCTTCTAGTGACAGCACAGTCAATAAAATAGGTAAATCTGGGGACAGAGTAACCTCATAAGCTTACCTGTGCTTTAGAAATAACTGGCCATGTTCTGGACCCGAAGTACATGGGCAGCTGATACAACAGCAAACATATCCACTTAATTATTTATTAAAACTGCACTGTATGACATCCATGTGTTCAGCTTAATGGGTAACTTGCCACTCCTTTCCTCATTCTGGCCTCAATCCAGTACTACTCCCCACATCTTCTGCTAGTCATTTCCAGCTGTGGCCAATTATAATGAGGATGAACCTTGCATGCTTGATTTATATTTATTTCCCTCTCTTATCTCTTTCATTCATGTTTTTGCCTTAATCAAAGTGTTGCTGTCATTTAAGACTCACATCAAATCTTGACTTCTTAAAGACCACCTAAAGTGGTCTGCAGCCCTGCACATCGCAGTGACTTGAAAGGCAGAATCTTTTGGGGGGATATATCATTTGCACTGTCCATTGAGTCTTGTCAGTTAAACGCTTACAAGAAAGATGAAAATCTTTTTTTAGTGTTCTTTAGGAAAAGGGATATTAAGGCACCGGATACGAGACCTCCATGAGTGCTTATGTATGTGTCTGCCTGCAAATGAAGGAAATGATGATAAAATACCTTTAGTGGCTGCTTTACTCCCTCTAGAGTCCTTCCTGATTTACCAGAAAAATAAGAGATTCCTTTTCAACACTTCGCTGATCCCTAGCAAGGCTATTAATAAACCTTGTAGCAGGTGCTGATTATAATAATAAATGACATGAAATGATGCATATAGTATAGACGAGACTCATCAATATTACTGCTGTTGGAAATACTGGTCCTTCTCCCCATGTTCTAAGCAAAAGCAACTCCCATTGCCTGGGAGTAAAAACTGTCTTACTGCATTAGCTTTCCTTTATCTGTGTTTATTCCCATCTTTTCCTTTCCTTCCCTCCTGCTCTACCGTATTCAATACATGCTGCCACATTCTTCTTTTCCATATCCTAACTTCCCAAAAGTTTGGTCTGAGCATAATTGATTTCAATTCCCAAGCACTCTCAGCAAGCAGATAACAAGCCAAGGGAGTTACTGCACAGAAGCTAAAGGACAGAAAATCCCTCCATCAAGCCGCACTGTACACACAGAACTGAATGACAGATAACTATGCATTGTAAATAGATTTTTTCCCTTCTGCTATCCTTGCAGAGTACAATAAAACCCACCAAGAAATGAGGGGACTAGAAATACATAGTTAACTCTACTTTGGGACTTCTCTGTTACTAAAGCTATCCAGGCAACATTTTTCCATGACAGTCAGTAACACAAAGATCAGGTTGGCCACCATGCCATCCCTTTTGTCTCACCCAAGGCCAAAGGCCCCTTTCTTTACTTTTTAGTCCTCCAATATTTGACTCGCAGCCTTTCTGAGTAGCTTGAGGACACAAAACAACTTCTCAAACAGAAATACTGTAAATGGTTATAAAGCTAAACTGTGTTGGTGCCTGCTTTGTCAACAGGTGCCAGGAAACATCAAGTTGTTGGTATACAGGGTGCCAAGTTCAAGTGATCTGCAAACGCCTCCTCTCTTAGAGCACCTGTAATTCTCATGCATGTTCAGTCTGGTGAAATGGGCAGATACAAGAGGACCTCATCCCAGCAGAAGGGGGCAGTGGGTTGAAAGGGAAGGTAGGGATGGTAGGTCTTCTCTGTTCACAAATTTTCTAACAGAAACAACCAATGTGAAGTCTTTAATGTAACAACTCAACCTGCCACATCACCACCAGCTTTAGAAGGGAAAGCAGCATAAGTTGCTTGTTCTGCATTCTTCCATGATGATCAGTTATCAGAAATTCATTCATTGTTATTTTGGTATTTCTAAGTGAAAAAGAATAAAAGGCGAACATCACAAAAGAACAATGACATCATGAAAGGACTGACCAGTATCAAAATTGAATCCCTGATTTAGTTATGTGAGACTTATCAAAATGAATTGTCACTTGTTCCCGACACTGCTATTTCTTAAGATAGCCATGCAGAAAAACAAGGAAAAAAAATCCTGGTGTGTCAGCTGTGTATGTCCAAGAAACAGAAAACAGACACTGTGGAGACTTCTAACAATAAATACCTAATACCAAAGGGAAAAATGGAGGTGTATAAATTCAGAGAAATAACAATCTGCTGCCCTTAGGTTATTCCCCTAACTACTCCATATTCAGAAAAATACCTCTACCCTCTGACATGTAGATTAATTCAGTAGGAATCCCTCAAGTGTAAAACAGGGTATTCACTGCTAATCTCACCGAGATGGACATGCAACATGACATCACTAATCTGTGGAGGAAACAAAGCAGCCACTGTATTAAACAACTGAGGGAGTGCAGAAATCATTTATTTAGCAGACGTGGCTTTCTAATAAATGTAAAGCTAAACTGTACTTAGTGTGTGTGACCTTTAAAATACAAAGTTGCCCAAGAGTGGTCTATTGCACAGATTTCATTGCAATTAAAATTTGTACATCACTGGGAATGCAGAAAAATACAGCTGCTATGCAAAGTCAAGGGATCAAATTGTAGTAGAAATCACATTATATTGTACATTTATGTGACATATTTTGCTCCTTAGGCACAACATGAGCCTATGAAAATCTTACCATTAAATTAATGCTGTATGTCTCCTTTACCATGCTGTGCCTGATTAAAATGCCACTATATACTTTTTTTTTTTTTCTTTCCTTAAAGGTCTAATCCCATAATACTTTACAAAGATCTTATTATGTAGAGATTGAGCTCTTTTTTCCCAAACCTTTCATCTTATTCAGTTTGATTAGGGTCATGGGGCCAGGCTCATCCCAAGTATAATTCCACTGTAGTCAAAAGAGCTGCACCACTGATCATACTAGACCACATAAGCAAACATTTGGTGCCCTACATTTGGCAATACAAAAGGATAATGTCGTATTTATTCTGTTTTCAGTCTGAACCATACTTTGATATATCATTTGAGATGCTAATGAGTCAAACAGCCATTTACAAGAGTAGATACTCCAATTAACTCCTGTTCTTCATACTTTGTCCAAATCTTCCAACCATTTCAGTAAACACCTTAGATATGACGTGCTCCTTCAGCTCATCATGGCAACGTATAGAAATTATCTCATGCAAGTTATTTTAACCAATCCGTCTGAGACTGAGTCGCTGGAATCTCCCTGTCTGCTTAACAGTCAGAATTCACCAGTATCATCTTAAAGGTCTTTATCTTCCCACCAACCAGGCAGTAACTTTACAGTAAATTACAAGTAGTTAAAATTGTCTAGTTCTACATGTACCAACCTCTATTACATGTCATTTGAAACAATGTTGTCTAAGGACAAAAATCACTGAACTATGAGAGATCAACAAAGATTTTTTTAATCTTCCTGCCCCATAAATTCCCAGAGTGCTGTAAATTCTGCCTTATTCAAGAAGTATCTGTTGTACACAGGGACTGCACTGAATAATCCACGACTCTTCCTCATTTGGAATGAAAATTTTAAAAATGGAGGCTTAAAGGAAGAAGGGATAAGAAAACTGTAAAAGTCCTTGGAGCCACACTGTTTCTGAACTGCAAATATGTATAATTTTATTTCATCATATAAAACTTGGACTATTCTATTTAATATCCACTTTTAGGAAGCCCATAGTCCCCATTCACTTCATATACTCCACGTTTACTGCTTTCTCATTCTGTTAATAATAAAAAGGTGCCACAGATAATTAAAAACAATCTCAGTCCCGGCATTCATTAAGGAAGAAAATATGATCTTCTGAAAGGCTGTCACATACAATAAAGCAGTGTTATCTGCCTAGAGTTACAGTGATTTCAAATGGATAAGTCTAGAGGAAGAAATCCACGAAAACGCAGTTAAATTAATTGCTGTTTTACAAGGGGGAGCTTAAAAATGCAGTAATTAATTGACCTACTCTTTGAGACAATTTCCTTATAGTTAACAATCGCTCTTGCAAGAGATGAAAAAGACAGCTCTCATTTGAAGAAAGGCGATTGAAATCAGTGCAAGCTAACATTTCCAGTCTTTCTAGCATATATGAAGTGTAAAGCAGAAAAACAAAGAATATCCATAGGATGTGATAAATTCGGAACTAATTTTTATCTATGCAACTTCACTGAACCTAACAGCATTATTTCAAATTAGGACGGGGGTTCTCCAAATACCCTGACATTTTGAATATTTAGCCCTAGGCCCATAGTTATCTGAGTGGAGAACGGTGTAATTTGAAATTAATTGACAAAGTCATTTTAGTTTGGGGGATTCAGAAAAATAATGGGTTTATTCACTACAACAACATTTTACTTGTTCATAACTCTGAAACAGATTGTACAAAATACCTTGAAACACAGTTTATTAACCTATCTGCAATTGCCTAATTTGTTACACGTAGAATTCCTAATAATTTTAATTATTTCTCAGAAAAATAACAGAAACTGTACACAAATTCCAAAGATGTCTAAAGCCTGCAAATACATACAGGCAATGGTATAAATACTGCCACTACCGCTTGCACAACATACAAAGTTCACAGGCACAATGTGAACATCGATCCATTGGGATTTGGAAAGAAAAACCTATGCATGGCAGTGCCACCTAGAAGGGACCTGGCTCTCACAGGAATAGAATAGTGTCAAATCATGTAAAGGGTACACATAGAAAGGAACACTGCATTCTTAAATGTTGTAATTTCAATGACAATACACACAGTACGTAAGATGTGAGCACACTGAAAGTTTTATGCAGTGGCAAAATGGTGCCCTCTATCTTATTTTTCCCTTTCCTGGTGATGCCTGACATTTAGTCAGCATTTTTGGCTGCCACTGAATATTGACCCGATGATTTCAGAAAACTGTCAGTGACTCCAACGTATCTCTTTCTAAGCTGTTCAGTATCAAGCAAGCATAATTTAGACTATTTTCCTCTAAATGCATTACCCGAACTCATATACACTAAGTTCATCCGCTACCTTTTTGCCTGCTCAGTTCTGTGAGGTCCTCTGGAGCTTCTTGCCATTAACACAGTAACTGATGACTCAAAGGAGTTTCATATCATCTGCAAAATTGGAGATTTCAGCATTCACTTCGGTCTCCAGATCATCATGCATAAAATCAGCACCAATCTCTAGTAGCAGAAGACTGACTCTTCTTCAGCCAAGAAGTGCCCATGAAGGTTGCTGTTTCTTCTAAGTCAAGGACAATTGATTTACTTATTTTTTTAGCCTTTGGTGTGTAATCTTCTCAAGACTTTTTAAAAATGCAGATATATTATATGCCCACTGAATCCTTTTTCTTCTCATACTTCACTGACATCTTCATACAATTCCAGCAGACAGTAGAAGAGGATTTCCCCCAAGAGAAGTGGACTTTGTCCTAACAGGCCAAATTTATTCATCTGCTTAGTGACTTTATTCTTTAGATGAACTCTACCATCTCACCTTGGACAGAAGTTGTGCTTATCAGTCCATGGTCCCTCTCTGGTGCTCCACCTAGAGCCTATCCTGCAGCTTCAATATACATTTCAAAAATATTAGGACTGGAATCAACATGGATGGAAATTCTGACTTTGAGCCAGCCTTGATAGAAAACTTATGAAATACAGGCTTTGCAAAATGCCTCCTGTTATTGAAAAAGAAAGTATGAGAAGACTAACATTTGTTTAGTGTAATTTTTCGTACAGTTTATGAGCACCTAAATATTTCAGATCAAAAGTAGGCCCTAACAAAGACTGCAAATTTCACAGCTCACAGCTGTGGAAAAAATACCAAGTGTGAACAGCTTATAAATTTGGGGGAAGTTCTCTAAAAGCCGTAGTTTTCTCCCTTAAAAATGGCCCTACTTCTATGAAGAAGAGAATATACACTGAAAAAATTATCACAATTTCTATGAGGCTTTTTAGAGCTATGCTAAGGATTTTTATAATAGCGTCATCAAGAAAGATCAACATAGGTTATTTTGCAATTTAATTCCATAAATATAAGTGTTATTGAACTATTAATATCAAAGATCATAAAATCCTCTTAAAACAAATGTAATTTGGTTTTTGGTAGGTGTTCATTTTTTTTTTATTTAACTCAACAAACATACCCAAACAAAAAAAAGAAGTTAAGGCAAATACCACCACAGTAGACTTACATTTTCATGTTTAAATATTCTGCTATTCATTTCCCCCTTCTGCACACAGCACACATTTAAAAAATCAAGTCAATGGATTTTACTCAAACAGATTTGTTAAAATGTGTAGGTAACAGTTAATGTCTTTTTGGAGGGAAATAGCTGTGGTATATGCACTGCCGGATCAGATCCTTTAATCAAACAAAAAAAGTCAGAGATTGTTCCAGCTAAGGATTAATTGTGCCAACTTAAGTCAGACAAAATATATTTGGCATTGCTTCTGGCAGATGAAAATAAAACAAACATTAGGGATCAGCTTGCAGCTAACAATATGCAAAATTAAAGAATATAAAATTTTAAACTTTTATGGGAGTGCTGATTAGCTTTTGTTCTAAAAACTGCAAAGAGACTTTGCTGTTAATCGTGTTACACATCCACTTAGCAAACAGAAACAAGGACCCTTAAAAACCCTGCTATTCAAACAAGATAATAGACACTGAATGAATGCTATGTATTAGTGGCCTATGCAAAAATGGTTTTTTTTTTTAATTGGACAGAAGTAAAATAGTAGAAAACTCAAATTATCTCTAAAGTCATGTATGACTGTATAAGCTGATTATAATAAAGTATAAGGCCTACACATTTTTCATTTGAAGGTTAAATTCTCAATTAATTTTTCAGCATGTTGCCATCTCTGCTGAGCATGGTTGCTAACTGAAGTAAAACAATAGCTTTCACTGTTTGAATCACACGTTGAATTCAAGACACAGTCAGAGATCTAGTAGGCTCAAGAGTACTGAAGCCTAAACCAGAATTATGGCTTAAAAAGAAAATCCAAACTTCAGTCTGAGTTTTCAATTTTTTTAAATTCTGGGAAAGGAAAAAAAGACTTGTTATTCTTGATTATGTTTATTTCACATTTTTTGGACTCTTTTTTTTTTTCATTAAGAAAAAGACTTCAATAGCTGACATCTTGAATGCTCTTCAGTAAAGTGCATAAAGAATAAACAGAATGCATGTAGAAATATTTTGAAGTTGAGTACCTGAATGAACTTTCTATGAAAATAATAGGTTTAAAAATATAATCTACTGAAAAACCACAATCAACTATCATCCTACTGATGAAGAATATTTCAGAATACACTTTTCTTTGTTAAAAGCCATTTCTTGGCAGTTCAGAGAGCACAGGTCTTAATGACTGAACAAAAAATGTTATCAGACTGAACTACATGTGCAATCTCGCTTTGCAGCCTGGCTCCTCAGTGCCTCACAAGAATGCTGACAAAATAGCTACCTATCGTACCTTTCATAAGGGGTTTATCCAACATGCATCCCAAATTGCTTATCTTGTGTTGTTTTTAAAAAAACTGAAGCACCTATAAAAAAATCTAGATTCTCTCTCCTTCTCACCCTATGTTTTGTCTGGCACAGAAGCAGCTCCTGACCACGAGAACTTCATTACATTGCCTGTCCCCCTCTCTGTTTTTGCTAAGATAGTCTAAACATACTCTTTGCTTCATAAATGACAAACGAGTTCTTGCATGCAATAACACTTGCATGAAAGCAGCTTTAAAATAGTTGTAGATTCTATGAAGAAAGACTAAGTCAGAGAAAGCACAAATTCTAATGGAAGCCTTCTGCTCAAGGCTGGAGGTCAGAAGAAAGAAAAGCATCTAACAAGTCAAATATATTAAAAAAAAAACCAAAAGACATTTCCAGGATAGTTTATATGGTAACATAACTAAATTCTTTCATGGACTACAGTTAGAAGTGAGGCAGCTTGGAATTTAGTCTTTTATCAGACAGTCAGGAAAAAGAAGTTACAAAGTTTAGATCTAAGAATCTCACAGCAATGCCTACCACACTGGTGAGCAAGCTGCGCCTCAGCCCCGAGATCCCTGCCCCGCTCCCTGCAGCCTCCACCTGCCCTGCTCAGAACGATGCTCACTGATGAAAAGACACCTTCATCTTCAGAGTACAATGTCATGTGCCAAGAGTACTGTTGGAGTACCCTTCACTAAGTGGACTATTTTCCATTTTAAAGTAAAATTATAGATAGATAGATAACAGCCTTCAGTAACAGTTGGACTGTAAAGTACAAAACAGATCACATTTTAATGTATTTAACTTTAAGATAGGAAATTTATATCAGGTTACCAGAGAACGAGATCAACTCTTAATTATCTCACAAAGTTATTGTGCAAGTAGATAAAAATAGAGAAACTGAGGTATAGAATGCCTTAAGTGATTTGTGGTGATCAAAATGGAAACCTCTGCCTGCGCAAAGACATACACATGGTTCTCCCAAATTGCAATTCATCGTTCCAGTCCACAAACAGTCCCTCAAGGAGCTGTCTGTCC
Organism: Phaethon aethereus; assembly: GCF_964289735.1. NCBI lineage: Eukaryota > Metazoa > Chordata > Aves > Phaethontiformes > Phaethontidae > Phaethon > Phaethon aethereus. The sequence goes on along the minus strand of NC_138589.1, from coordinate 13,661,073 downwards.
CACTGTGAACCAAGTCAGCCAAATCTCCACACAGATTAATCTCGGCTACCACACTTCAGATGCCAGTGGGCATACAGAAATTACTGCAGAAGGAAAAGCAATAAATGAAGTGTGTACTGGGCTGTCAATTAACATAGGCTCCCTTTACTTCAGCTATGCTGGGATCATAGGGTGGGGGTTTTGGTTTGGGGTTTTTTTTTGCTTGCTTGTAAACTACATAATTTCCTTACATTTAGACAACGTGAGTCAAATTCTATCGCTAACTCCCCAGTGTTAATAACGGAAGACATTCACACTTCTTTGAAGCTGACATCTTTAAACAGCTCCGTTTACTCAAATACAGTGATAAGGCAAAAAATCACAAATAAAGAGCATGAAAGAGGGAGGAAAAATCTAGGCGATAAGAAAACAGTAATGAGATTGCAAGGCAGTAACAGTGGAAAAAAATACATAGAAACAGTATCATGACATAGGTTTTACGTCCAAAGGTGAATTATAATTTTGGATTTTACATCACTTAAAGATACATCTTGCTTTTACAATCTACCCACTTCCCTGTACAGCTATAGAAAGTCTCCTCAATGTCAGGCCATTAATCTTATGACCCTTAAAACATTTCTTTGTTTAAAACTATGAAGACCGACCTTCACTCAAGCACAGTTGCAATCAATGGAGAAAACATTAATCACTTGAGAAGTGGTGTTTTGAGACTCATGAAATTGAAATGAATCACAATATGAAAAATGCAATTATTTTTAAGGGCTTTGTTTTGTTAACATTCAGTCACTCAGTCTGCTGCCTTTGCTTATGAGTTCTTTGAGGGGGGACAAAAGTGTTTAACCGTTGCTTTGGTGCTCAGCACATGCTCTCTCCATCCCTGGGTCTGCCTCCCGTGGTGCCGCACTGCAGGCTGCCTCAGGCACACCTCACCTAAACCAACACAAAAAAACTGCAGCCTTAACACCAAGACAGTGGTCTCGTTCCCATTGTTATCTTTCAATCCAGGACCTCAGTTTAATCCCATATACAAATAAGCCTGAATTTCCCTGTGGCACGACAGTATGATTATCTGCCATTCTGTGGGGGGTTTTTTTGTTTGATAAGTCTCTGCTTTCATCAGAGGCCAACTAACACACGCATTCAACCTTGTAATACATAAGAAATTTACTTGCTGACTATTTATTGACCTAGTAGCTTTGAAAGGCCTGTTTATCTAATAGGTCTGATCCTATAAGGAATTTAATAAATTGGTGTTCAGAGTAATGTGTCAGTGAATCAGTTCACAAGTACAGTTTGGGACAAGGATAAAAGCAAGCTGATGATTTCAGTAAGTCTCTTCCCTGGCAAAGGCAGCTCAGGCTAGGTAGAAAATCAAGATGCACACACTGACTTCCTAACTGCTTCACCAGTTCATCATACGTGACATCAGTCAAATATGTTAAAGAGTCTGCTCAGACAAATGTGAGGTTAATCAGAGCTACAAAAATGTGATCTCCGTGATAGATATACTTGAACATCATTTTCAGAAATTGATCACATTTTTTACTGATTTTACTTATGGTAAATAACGGAGTAGAGTTTTATGCAAAAAAAGAAATCAATTCTTTTGAATAAATTATTGTCCTATGTTCCAGTAAGTCATTAACTGGTTGTCAAAGCGATCCAAGAAATGTGTTGGGTTTTGTGTAGTGCAGAAACATCAGCTTGTAATCAGAAAGGAGAACTTTAGTTTTCTATTGTGATGGTGATTTTTCTTGCAAGAGTAGATGACTACCTGACTGCCTTTCCTCACAGAGGACAAGATCACGTGCGTTCCTGACAGACCCAGGCTTTCTCTTTAGGCAAGAGCAAGGCTCTGGGGTCTTTTCTAGGTGGCAGAAGATTTCCCTGAGATTCTTAACGTCAGAGAGGATTTCCATGGACAGAGCCTGTCCCTACTGAATTTGAAGGGAGTTTTGCCACACAAGCAAAGAACAAGTACTTTGCCCACAAGTACCTATAGACAGATCTGACACCACAAGTGCATCTCAATAGCTCTTTCAGGACCAATCCCATTAATTTCTTTGAGACATGTTGTGTGAACAATAAACTCTGCCCGTGTTAAAGAATTACAGTCTATTTCCTAATAAAGAAAAATAGCCCTATCAGAAGAAATATGTAGACTGCACATATAGATTGAGCAAATGATGCCCTCAGCTGGATGCGCTAGAGCCTACTTTACAGCACAGTGGTAGCAAGTTAAACAATACAACGATTTTAGCTACAGGTAGCTACATACAGGCATCTCTCAGAGACCTAAGCTTTTGATGGATGCTAATCCATCAGAAATCTGTAGTAATTGCCTATTAAAACAAACTACCCAAACAACCAGCCACACAAACCCAAACTTTAACCTTCATGATTTATGCAAGCAAAAGAATGAGGAATAAATAATGTAGCACTCTACAAACCTCCCCTTTAGTTTGCCTTTTTGAGCTTGAAGAACAGCACTTTGGCTTTGTAAGTCTTAAAAGTTAGTTTCAATAGTTTTTGATTCTGCTGCAGTGCTAAACTTCATTTGCCTTGTGATACAAGAGACATAGCTGGTAACATTTTCACCATCAATGAGCAATGACACAAACCTGTAATTACAGGCTGTTGGCATCGATGGGTGTCGCAGGGGGCTTTAGGAAGGACGCGTGCTGGGAGCTGTGTGCGAGGACATGCACGAGGCAAAGATTCAAAGTTACTCTAACGGAGTCAGCTGTCTCCACAGTCAGTAGAAAAGAAGTGAAATAAAGAAACAAAGAAAATAAAGGAAATACGTTATTCCTGTGACTGTTATGTTAGTCTGCCCACAGACCTGGGATAATCTAAATGCTTCAAGACGAAAAAAGATCTTCGGAATAAGATGAAAAATTCAGTAGCTGACAGCAAAAAAAAAAAATTGCAGTAACACCATCAAGTCTAGAAACCACTTCACTACCTAGGCCACAGAAGCTGTGGTGAAAGGTGGGTTGTTGGTTTTTTCCCCTCCCACTATAAGACTTAAAACTGATTGCTTGAAAATAAACATAACAGTGGCTTAAATGTTATAGCCAAAGGTGGAGACTAACATAAACAATGAGCTCACTAAGGATAAATTGAGAGGAATGCTCTTTCCCACCTAGTAGAGAACTTCATCTTTTGATGACAAATATGAAAAACTCCTTGCACTGTAACAAAATTTAGTAACTTTAGTCTGCTAACAAAACGGCTTTTAAGGCAGTTTACATACATGCAAAGTGCATTTACCTGAAGAACCCATGTTCTATAGAGAAGGATCATTTCAAATGAAAATGGAAAAATACATATGTTTTGTTTGTTCTGTTGCTGGTGAGGCCTCCTACCGTACATTTACCCTCTGCTAGAAAATTAATCAAAGAAACTTAAGCTGAATTCTGTAATCCTTTCTCATACGAATTGTCTCTGTAGAATGTGCCTAATGACTTTGACTCCAGTGTGCCAATTTGAAACTTTCATCTCTAAACACCTGTGATTTAATAGTACAGAAATTTGACTGCAAACTCCAAATACAGAGCACATGTTCTGCTATAGCTGTTTTCAACTGAGGGGTTTGAATTCCATTAACTTCAATATATTTAGATTTCATTTCTCCAGAAGAGGCAAATTCACACACATGCACCTATATAAATATTTATGCTATAGAGATCAAAGGAATCTTTGCAAAATAATGTACATATTTGTGCCTCATTTTTTGGTGAACATGGTTTTTATATGGTGCTCAAAAAATTCTTACTTTCCTGTGGCTGTACTGCGGAACCCTCCCTTTTATTCAACAGGTCGATATACAGAACTTGAGATTTTTTCATTCTTTAGCTATGAGAGATTACAATGAATTTATAAAAGACCATGTCACATTGCTACAAAGCTGCATTTTCTAATTTCATTTACACATCAAAAAATCCCACATGCTGAAGAGCATCACAGCTAACTAGAGGCCAAATATGGTCATTGAACTGGATGTTTGTCTTCTGCTAATTATTTTCCATAAATGACGTTTAATGGAAATAATTTATTTGTTTGCCTATTTTTGTCTCATTAACAACACATGTAATTTTAATTAGGTTAATTAACTAAGTTCCACCAACCACGCAATCTCAGTCACTTATCCCTTGCAAATTTTCCTCCTTCTTTGACAAGTCAAACAAAGCTTTTCTGTGGAGCAAGTTTGTTGGTGATGGGGTAGGGGGGTGGGGAGGGTAACAATTTTTAAACAGTGATTTGATAAAGGCTGGTGGTGCCAATTCAGTGTACCAGTCATCAAATAAGAAATGCAATTGAGAAGAAGGAAAAGGAAAAAGTTGCCATGAGGTGTAAATAGAAAAAATCCACAGGGAAGAAATGATGCAAGGGGATCACCAATGAGAGAAAATTTGATCACTCTGTGCTTTGCTGAGTGAAGGATGCTGTTTCTTAGATAAGCTGCAAACTAAAGTTTAGCAAGACATTTTGCTTTATAAGTAGATTGAGGGCAGCATGGAACTTGTAGCACAAACAATTTCTGCTCAGACTTAAAAAAAATAAAATCTTCCTTTGCTTCACTTCTCTGCATAATTTATAGTACCTGGCATGTAGCTGTGTTGTTCTCTGGACTTGTTAATCAAAGTCACATTTTGTAAAAATTGCTTAACACATGTAAATGCACCAAAGATAAGGTCAGAAGAGAAGCGATGGGCTTCTTTTGTCCACAAGTTTTTAACCTCAACTATAAACCAGAAGTAAACATCTCTCACCGTTTTCTGTAAAGCCGTGTGAAGCTCAGCATTGCTTTGATATGTGATATAAATCTTCATACACATAAGAAAGAAGCACAGAAAATAGCAACAATACTTAGCTAGTGAGTAGATACTTCATTTAGAGATTTCTTTTTTCAGACTACTACCTCGTATAACGGGGATTTGATACACATTTTATCAAAGGCACATTCAAATAGGGATTTAGACAGAGAAGTCTATTTGTATTCTTTCCTACAATGAATAGACATCAGTCGTTTACGTATTCTATAGTCACATTTTCATACTGGAAACCTTAAGACAGATCTGACAGAATCATGTGATTAAAGCAGGCTAATAATTTAAAGTATAATAGCCTGTTCACTTCTCTGGGTGAGTGCACAAAATTCAGGGTAGGACACAGGCCCTGAACACTGTACAGAAGCCCGGATTGAAAATAGTAAAGAACTACAGTGTATTTCAACAACTGTTCATTGACTGGGTTCCACAATACATCCAACTCTGCACAAATATAGCTAAACCAAAGTTTACTTTTGGAAGAAAACGTTAAAACAGAGACATTTGTTTCTTTGGCTCTTTTCTTTCACTTCCAATGATGTATCCATGCAAACATTCAAGTATCCTTTATTTTTAATAAGTACTTACATGAGGGCAACTTAGTACAGTTAAGAGTCTTCAGAAAGCTCTTCGAACGAATGGTAGCTTTATGCTTCTACTTCAATATAGCTCAATACTGTTCTTAATACTGTTCTTAATTCCAGTTGCCTTTTTCATGCTAACCAGGTAAATCTGGGTAACACCTGAATTAATTATAATGACAAATGAATTAATTATAATGACTCAATGACAAACTAGCACGCCAGCATTCTGCTTTTTTTTTTCCTTGCAGGTTTTCTTAATTTCTAACTTGAATAACTTCCACTGAAGACTATGTTTATCTAAGACATTATTAGGATGAGAGGTAAACTCCATTTTTACCACGAAATCTTGAAGTATAACAGCATCCCGGGTGCAATTATTTGGTTTCTTGATGTTAGTTTCTTTTCTGTAATTTGCAGAATAAAGGGCAGTTGGGTGTTTGTAGCCATGCCTGGAAAGTATTAAACAGTGTTTTGGTAAGTTCAGACACTCAGCAACGTGGAACTTAAGATAATGAGAAAAAGTCAGCTGTAAATCTTCGGTGAAGGGAGGGTATTTTGGAAACATGCCGTCCTCTACAGGTAGTCTGATCACTGTGTATGCATCTTAACAGAAAAAGATATTAGTGGATAATCCTTTGTTTGGGATCCATTCCAAATTTACAATATCAAGTAACTCAAGTTGGTGCAAAATTGTAGTCTTGGGGATTATCTCAAGAGATTTGATTGAAATTCACTTTTCTAGAGAAACTTCTTAGCACAACAGTTTGGGAATTAAATATAAGCCAGCCTTATTTTTAACATCTCTCACCTTGAATTTTTCCATGGTCCTAATAGTCTTGCATTAAATGGTCTACAAAGTAGGAGTAGTAAGCTATACATGTGATCTTTAGTTTTGCTAATCTTCTGTTACAGCCCAAAAGACTGGAAATGCCTTATTTGATGCCACTGTATCTTTGTTGAACTTTTTCAAGCACTGTGCGCTGCAGCATATACTGGACTTTCAATGCATTTGTTAAAGAGATGCAGTAAATTCCAGGATTTTTCCACTATGTTTTGTGGAAAACAATATTCTAACATTGAGGGGAGAGGTGTATCTTTCTTTCTCCTCCTCATTTCAGTGCACTAAAATGTTACTATGCAACATAGTATAGTATCATAGGATATGATATCCTATATGATGAATCAACACATTTTACTGCAATTCTACAAATGCAGACCAGCCATTTAATAAACAAAAAATATGCCAATACTTATTAAAACGTAACTACACATCGTATCAACAAAACAATTAAGAACTACCAAAAAAAAGGAAAGAGGCAATCTGGAACCATTTGGATGAAAAAGAGTGAGGTCTCTCATATGACCATGCCAACATAGGATGTTAACTTAAAGTTATAATATATCCTTTAAACTATTATTTTCTATTTTTTTCTATTACTAATGAATTATAAATAAATGCAATATATGAAAGCAACACCTGCTAAGAATGTTATTCTCTCCTGAAAACATATCCTAAACGTCATAATTTCTTTATTTCGAAGTCATCCTAACCTAGACTACAAATCCTCACACTAAGTATAAGGGGACATTTATTCCTTATGCTGGTACTGACCAGTTCAGCGGGGTCTTAGTTCTGCTAAACATCTCAAAAGAAGAGTTAGACCCTATAAAAGCTTGTACCAGCTAATATACATGTAGACAAACAGAGATACACACAGCGACATGTACAAACAAGCAAACACTGATCCTCAACTCAAAAACTCCGAGAATATTTTAACATCATCTTTAGCTATAAATTTAGATGTTTAACTTTGTAATTCTCTTTCTTCCATCCATGCTTTGCTGGTCTCTTCCTTTCAGGAGGAGATAGCCCCAATAGAAGATATTACTGATGTATTTTTCCTAACTCCTGTTGTCAAGAATAAACTTGCTCGCTTGACCTCAGTGATACTAGATCTCTGAAATGGCTATATGAAAAAAAATAATTTGAATGGCCTTTATCAGGTGGTCTGAAATCTGCATATGAATAGAGCTTAAACAATATCTTTCCCTAACCCATGTCGTTAAATACTAAGCCATTTTTTCCTCTAGTCACAGACTGTTAATTATTGACATAACAAATACCCCAACCTCTTCAAGATGCCTCAGGGTATTTTTTGATTCATTCAATATTCCTTTCAGTGAGAAATCTTTCAGTGGAATTCTTCATATGATAGGAACTTTAATTATTCTAATTATGAATTTTATTTCAATTGAATGGCAGCTGAACAAAGTGGGTTTGAGTTTTAGTTATATATATTAGCTGTTAAAGGTTAAAATCTTATGTCTATTAACATAAGGCTTAAAACTTTCCCATTAGCTAGTGTTCCTACACTAAACTTCTTTAAAATATTAAATGATTGTAACAATGTCAAATAAATGCATCTTCACAAAAATATACACAAAAGCAGTAATGTTCAATGGCATTGTTATGGAGAACCATCACACCACTCATCAACAACATTTTAAGAGCTCATTGAAATAATAAAGTGGCTACAGTTCTTTCCATTAGAAGGCTTATAAATAATATTTGCTGTTTGCTACATTAAGAGAGCACAACTGTGTAATAATTGAAACGTCAATACATCTTCCTTGTGAAAGTTTCTACTTCTAAAAGCAGACTTCTGGCTTACTGTAGGAAGACTGTGCAACTCCCACCTCCTCCTTCTGCCTCAAGATGTGAACCGTGGAACAAAACAGTGCCTGCTATTCCCATTCAATTGTCCCTCCAAAATTAAATAAAACCATATGTAACAAAAAAAAGTATTATTACACACTTATTTGTGCAAATACAATCTCTTTAAGCCACACACACACACTAACTTACCGCCCTTTTGGGTTCTTTTTCTTAAATTTTTTATTTTGTATCAATGGCAACCTAAAAAAGGGGGGAACAAAGATGGCAAAGTATAACCTAGATACCTGTCAAAGTCTGATAAAGCTAAGCTGCTCCAACAGCATAATCATGACATATCTAGTCCATCACCTTTATTGTTATAAAGAGGCTCTTTATTATGCTGAAATCTTCACTTCTGAAGAGTTTTCTGTTATATAACCAGATATTTCATGAACTATTTGGAAGCTGACATTCTGGGGAAAAATAAGAGCTTTTAGATACTTGTGTCTCTAGCTATTTTACTGATACATCTTATCATTTTAATACTAGCAGATACTCCTTCAGAGCCCTTTAGACATTGTATAAAACCTTACTGTTTATGTAACTTAAACGATAATTGTTTTCTGCCAAAGACCCAAATCTTTAGTTCAGGTTAGAAGAATGCTGCACTGAAATTTTCCACAGCAAATCTGAGACACTATAAAAAAAAAGTTCAATCCCATAAAACAGGCTTGTATTGCTATCCCAAAATCCATTCTTCAGTAGACTCCAGTATCCTTCTGCATCCAGATGACTGGTGGAGATTTTTATGGTAAAAACATACCGACCTTCATCCTCCTCAGCTGCCCTACTTTGCTCAACTGACCCAAGGTACCGTGTTCTATGGTTTATTACTGATGAGTTTATGAGTTCCTATTATTTACCCCTTTCTTCCCAAGCCAAACCTCTCAGGTTCTGATTAGTCAGAGGACATATTGAAGGAAAGGCAGTGGGATTTTTTTACTGTGAAAACCAGGTCTGAATGAAGTGTTCTTCAATATCAGATATGCTGAGCAGATAAGGGCATTTTGTTTACTGAAAACTGATGAGATTTTTTTTTTAAATATGCCAAAATGTAGTACTCTCTATTTTTGTGACACCTAATCAAAGTCCTACATCAAAGTTTGTATAGGAGAGGAATATATAAGGAGGGGAAATATTCATTGTTTAATATAGTGCTCTGTCATGGTATGAAAGTCCATTATAGTAATTTTCTACACCCAAAATCTGTCAGACAGTTTTAAGAATAAGATCACACGTATCTGATGTCCTAACCAGCATTTCAGAATAGCATTTAAACATGAACATCTGCAACAGTATAACACGAACATCACACAGGTATATACTTTCACTATCTCACTTAGCAGTATTATTACTGCTCTTTGTAGGCCTGTTCTCCAAATGTGATTCATAACAGGAAAGGTCACAACAGAAAAAATTATCATAACCCAGCATACTGTGAGTCCAGTCTTCAGTTCTGTTAAATCTATTCTATTAATTAGACAAAAATTTGGCTTAAAGTATTCTTATGCAAATTTCCTCTGCATGAAAGAATTTTCAATTCATGTAAATTTGGCACTGTTATCAACACAAGTGGTCAGAAATGCATCTTTCCCACCTAGAAAACAAATGGCGCCACAGTGGCACAAATGAAAATGGACAAGAAAAAAAACCACAAGAAAACAAAACAGATTTTGGCAGAAAATTGTGGATTCAATGACAGGCAGAAACCATTGGTAAACAGAAAGATGGCCGAGTTTGCCCTTTGACACTAAGCCGTGGTTAAGCACCATATTTGTGCTGCATTGCAGCCCCAGAACTGAGACTACAGAAGAGTGGCTTACAGACACTTAGGCGTGCACCTTACACATCTTCAGCTACATTCAGTACATCCTTTACCACACATCTCATTTGCTTGTGATTCAGGGCTTCCAGTAGGACTGCAAGGGAACACAGGGCCAGTGCTTACACGCAGGAGTAACTTCAGGCTGCAACAGACCTTGGACAGGACACAAAGACTAATATTTGCAAAAATACCACCTCTCTACAGCTAAATATTCAGGAACTGAGTTTCATATAATCTGGCACATCTGTTTGGATGTATCCTCAAAAGCGATACTTCCTGATTCATATTGACACTTTCCTTGCATTCATGCAAACAGAGAAAGGTTCTAACAGACAGCGCCATATCCAGATCTAAACAAAATTTTAATTAGTCCGATAGCTTTATATAAATTACGACTGAAAATGTTAGGGCTATCAATGAAACTATATTCCAACTTTATATTTTTAAGAAACATACAATATTTTTCATCCTCAAAACTAATTAGACTGATAGTTCAGACTGCAAAATACAGCTGTTTTCGTGACACCTTTAAGTTCAGCTAACTGTGAACTCTGTTTCACTGAACCCTTTCCACACTTGTTTCAATGGCAACAGACTGCAAGCACAGAAAAATACCCACTTTAATTAACTTTTACTCCTTTCCAGGGGGTGTTAAAAGAAAACCAAGAGCTATTACAGAGACAAAGTGAATGAGCCTTCCAGGCAGTGAAGGCCATTACATTCAATTGTTTGGCAACACTTCTATTCAAGACTAACAATTTCAGAGACTTATGTTCTTAATAGAGCAGACTAAAACTCTTCTGATGAACAATTTTCCGTCAGAAACTGCTGATTTTCTGGATCAAAACGTTCTACGGGAATGTTTATTCCACTAAAACTTCTGATGGAGACCAGGCAGGCTAGCTAGAGGGCTTGGAAGCCTGCCTGCCAGCCAGCCAGGCTGGCAGGAAAGCAGGCAGGCTAGCTGCCCAGCACGTCTCCTCTGCCCAGTTTGCTAGTCCCCCTCCTCTAAGAGGTCGGGCAGATTATGTATTATAATGATATTTATTATGAAATTAGTAAACATTTATAAGAACAAAACACAATATTTCAACCTTATCAAAAAGAAATACTCCAATAAGGTTGTAAGAAAAGATGTTCCATTTTTTCAGAAAAGTAGTTTAGAAATTTTCTTATGTGAGGAATATTTATATTTTTGTTCTAATTCAAAGCAATAAGAAAAAAAGCAAGTGAAACACTGGAATTGCTGCAGAATAGGAGCTCCAGGTTTGAACCATGTTGAGCTATACACAAAAAACTCCATGTTCTAAAACATAAGCCATATAAAGCTATGGCATTTCTACAAGAATGGCCAGAATTTGAAGACAGTTCTTGCACAATATTAACTTTACTTTTCCAATAAAGTAAGGAATTTATTAATTTGACAAAGTTTAAGGATTTATCAAAAGGGTTATTCTCCTTTCTTATTCATCCTGAACGGATTTTTTTTTTTTTTTTTAATTGAATTGTAATCTTTATAACTACCACAGGTTACGCTGGCTGTACTTGAAAAACACAAATTCAGATCAGGGAGTTAAATCTCCTTTGTTTCTAATAGACCCCAAGAGCATCTGCGCTACCTATTCACATGCACATATCTGGCAATCAAACACAAGCTCCAATTGTCACCACATACAAAAAAACCCATGAACCATCTGACAAGAATGAACTTTGCGTACCATTTCTTGACAGGAGTTACAGTTCTGATGTCCAGCATGAGTGGAAAATGCATATTTGGGTCATGTGACATGCATTTACAGGATGTGCAGACTCTACATCCCTACAAGAGATACCCCAGTTACCTGCCAAAGGACTAGATATCACTGTATTTAACTTAATAATATTCCTTATCTAATTGTAGTGGCAGGGACAAACTTCTATACTCAAAAATCCTGATCATACTTAAAAACCACAATAATAACTTAAATTTTTGAAAACCTTTTAGAAATTGTCTTTAGAATAACTGCACTTAAAAATTCCAGTGATGAATAAGAAGAGGTTACTCTGTTATTGCTTGCCTCTTTGCAAACTTTCAAGGAAAGTCCGCATTTCATTTGTTTCATTTTATGGCACTGGAGCCGTACCGTTATGTAGGTTTTGGACATTCTCTTGCACAAGATCTATTTTAGTTTTATTATTTTGTACAGGTGAGAACCATGAATAAACTAAACATAACCAAGAGGATTCACAGATACGCGTCCCAAGAGACCTTGCACCACTGGTAAACTATTTCTGCCAGAAATATAATGCCTTTTACCAGTTTGATACTACTGTTATGATACCACCTCTACAAACATTCAGCAGCAGTAATAGATGCCTGCATTTAAAGAACTAAGGGTTGACTTACAACTGGCAAAAATGTGTTTTGTTTTTTACTCCACTGAAAAAAACTTGTTTCCATAATCTTCAGAAGTCAATGCTATCTATGTTCACAGCATTTAAAAATAACTTTGCACTTAGCACATCTAGCATTTTTACTCGCTGCATTGCAACCACTATATTTAGCATGCATGAACTCACGTTGGAAAGTAAAGGTGACACAAGCACAATGACGCAAACAGGACATATAGATTAGGGAGTATTTATAGACCACAAAAAGAAATACCTTACCGATATGGTTTGACCCATGAGGCAAGGACAAAACTGAAATTTCTTTGCCTACATATTCCATACACAGATCAACTGAAATATATTCTACCCCTACAGTACCCAAACACCACAGAAAAAACAAAATAGACTGCTAATATGGTGGTTCTGCTGCGTGCCACATAGTGAAAAGATCTGGGATAAGAGAGAGAAAATACCTACTTGAAAGCACTAACATTGCAAGAAGTAGTGTTGGTGATTCACACAGGGAATATTCACAGTTCAGCTTAGAGCCCTATGACTTACAACAGAAAGAACTCCTAAATTCATTATTTCAAACCTGCAGGTAAAAAGGTAAATATTTCCTCTAAGTGGCACCTTCCTCTGAGTCAATATTGATTCAAGCTTCCTATCACAACCTTAGTTTTATAAAATAAAGCTAACTCTGGAGTTAATAACAATCAGGCTTCCAGAACCTTAAGAAAGTTGTGAACATTTCAAATATCAAGAAATTCCAGAAAACTGAGTTTGTACTGGTCTTACTTCACTTAGTTAACCTAAATTTCCCAATACGAACTTTATGTATAACTTTACTGTGTGCTATTCAACATCTTCCAGTAGATGCAAATATTAAATCTCAGGTCACTGTTTTCAGCTGGTACAATGGGGCAGCAGGATGCTCCAGTCATTCCACCTTTTTACTAGGTGTATGAACCTTGCACAGAAGATAAATACCAGCTTCACCCCAGCAGAGGAGCTCCAGAGGGTGCTCATGAACGCCACCATGGCTGCCTGGGCAGACAAAGAACAAGTTCCTGTTCAGGAAACCAAAATCCAACCAAGTTGTTCTGAAAAACTGCATGTGAAACACATTACATTTCTAACGTCTGCTTGGTAAATGAAGTTGAACCAAAGTTACAGCATGAAGTCTCAAGCTTTCTTTAATGTGAGGTTTTGTTTTGTTTTTAACTACAGTACAGAAAGAAGGCATGATAGGGAAGATGGCTTGCCTTCTCACTTCTGAAGTCTTTAGATAAGGCAGATATGGTATTCTTCCAAAGTAACAGAAGGTCAAATCCTCCTTTCTTAACCCACGTGAATGAAGTCATGACATTTGGGATTTTTGCTGCAGAAAGCAGAATTAATCCAGAGCTACCAACTTCAAAAGCTGTTTAGCTATTAAGGTTTTTCTCCTCCCCACTCCAGCCCCTAGTACCTTTCTTCACCCAGGGATCTAAAGTCATCTGCAGCAGATCCTCAGCTGATGTAAATCACCATAGTCCATACAAACTAATGGGACTTTGACAGTTGATATCAAGCGAAGATCTGACATAAAATGCACCTCAGCTTTAATCTTGCACTGTCAATCCCAGGAATCATTTGGGTAAGTTTGTAAGATCAAGGTCTCTAACAATGGTCCATAAGTTTAAAAGTCTGTGCTTTTCTCATAAATTTCCAAGCATAAGTACACTTTGACAGTTAACTTTGGTAAAAAGCGATTGTGATAACTCAATCAATTGGTTGAGTTACCTGAAAGATTACATCACTTGCTGTTTTAAATGTGTGTATGATTTCTGCTCTGGTACATCATCAGTTAAAGTGCTACAGAGTGTATAACTGTTGGGCATGACACAAAGGAAACCAAATCAATCAGGTAGTCCGTGAGGCAGTGCCAGTTATCTGAACTGAAACAATGGAGTTTTGTGACTAGAATTTTTCTGATTAAGCTGCACAGGGGCCTCTTGTGGGTTTCCATCTTTTCTTAATCCAGTATAAGTTTTACTGGCTCATTACTGCCAATTAGGAAAGACTTGACTTTAAAATTTTATTGAATACTAACACATACATGCATCACAAACTCTTATGAAGTGCAGTATTAATTAGATGTCAGACTGAGTAAACTCAGATAATGCATAAACAAGAGTAAATATTCACGTTTTCCATACACTGTACTATAGCATCATAGCCATAACACAACACTTCGCTTATGAGGAAGCGTTTTACTTAACCCACAGTTTCAGGGCTCTTACCTGAACTCATTTCAGTACAAAGCAAGGAGCACTTGGGGGACTCAGGGGGGTTCCACTGCATTGCTGGAGCCATCGACTTTTATAAGCAACCTCTAATCAAACCCAGACCAGGAGTGACAAACAGGACTTACTGCTGTTCTGTGGCCTAAGTGAACTCAATAAGTATTTTCAGACCAAGATCCTAAAAGGCTATTACAGAACAACCAAGACAGCTGGTGCTAATAAGAATCCTTACAGAGGCTGGTAGCAACAGAGGTCCATAATGGAATAAGCAGAGATAACCTTCCTTGTCCCACCTCCTCCTAGGGAGCCCATCTTGACATGGCTTATGCCACACCTGATCTATAGATTAGATGACACTATCAATCCTTAAGACTCAGAGAGTTATAATTTATTTTAAAGATTTCCAACTGAGTCGAATTATCCTGTATTTCCTCATGCATGCAAGGTGAACTTGGGGGATTACAGAATGAGTATCTCAGGTTTGTCTGGCACAGTATATTTTTCTGATTTTCTCTGTCCTAATTCAAAATGCATTTACTTAAAACAAACCTAAAATACTTGTAACCTTCAAATGACTTAGAGGCATTGTCGTCTTCTTTTATATTCACCTGAACAAGCTTCCCCAGGGCACTAGCAGTATTGTTTCATTTTCTAATGATGTTGCATCCATGGAGGTTTTTTGTTGTTGGGTTTTGTTTTGTGGGTTTTTTTGTTGAGGTCCTCTAAAAACAAAACAAAAACCCCCTAGATACAGTTATGACTAAGTATCAATAAACTAGTCTTGTATCTGGCATTTAAAGCGTGTAGGTTAACATAAACTATGACAGATGAAGTGCATTACATTCGGAGAAAGACCTCCAATGTTCACCACTCTGGCTTTCAACACATACAAATTCTCAATGCCTACATAGAATTATTTGATTTACTTATCAATTAAAAGACATCTTTGGCATATTAGCCTGGATTTTATTACTCTCTAATGTACAGTAATAAAGACAATTAACCAGTTAGTTCATAGCTAACTGGAGAAAAAACTTTTTTGTTTTCCAACCTGAACACCTGTTAATTTCCCCACCCCTCCCTACTCCATGACCTTTAAGAAGTCCCATTAAATAGAATTGCTCAGGAACTTTCTGATAAAACATTTTCCGTTGGGGGAAAAAAAAAATAAAATCAATTTTGAAAAAAAGCTACCATAGAAATGTATTTATGGACATCGCTTTTATCTGTAAAATTCTTCAGGCTCAAAGGGAATTTCTAGTCAAAAGTCAAAGCCCAAAATAACCAGCAACCCAGCAGTTAGGTTATGATATGACCATGCTTCCTGGCAAGAATTAGAATCAGCATGTCTAACATTTGAAGCGTATGTCTCAATCAGTGGGCTTATTGACTTTCTGTGGCTTTTACTATCTGCTTTTTCATTGACAGATAAATAAAATTAAAGGCTTATTTTATCTTGATGTACAATAAAAACAATTTAGAACTTATCAGAAATCTTGTTTTACAGCCACCTCGTATTCATTGAATTAGATGCTGACAGGATGGTGTGAATGTTACTTATTATCTATATACTTTTTAATGTTAACTCTTTCTACACAAACGTTAGTAAATTCCTGCACTTTTCTACCGAAGGAAGACTATTCTGAAAATTTATTAAGAAAACTGGCAAAAACATTTATTTCACTTTTTTCTTACGGTATGGGTCCAAAAAAAAAACCCAAACCAAACACCACCACAAAATCAAAAATCAAAAAACCTCATCAAAAACCCTCCATGTAATATACGCTTTATCTGCACATACACATACCTCCCCAAATCCTTACTGGAAAAAAAAAAGTCTCACTCAAAAAAGTAGTCACAATAAGGTTAATGAACAAGAACACATGTATAAGGGATGCTTGCAAAATAAAATCCATGTACTGGTCTGTAGTAAGAAGCTTCTTTCCCTTTTACAATGTCACCCTCTGAATTCTAGGGACAAGTAATACAAAGTTTTCTGGCTACGTTAAAGGGCTTCTCAAAAGCAGACCACAATTTATAACAACATTAAGCATAGCTTTAGAGTGTATATGGAGTGCAAATGCAAATGTCACATATCAGTTTGTAGCACCATCTCATGAATTTGCCATATAGTACAAACACTGTGTGTTAATGAAAATGAGGCAGTGGAAGCTCATAAGTTGTTTGTTTGTGCTCTACCACAAAACTATCAACATTTGTAAAATCCCCAGAAGCACAGCTATTAAGATGTATTTATTATCAAGTAGTGTTATCTGTTCCATAATTTAACACTGAAGCTAGATTTCTAGTGGTAAACCCCATCTTTTCAGTGGTTGCCTCCTCCACCACAGCTTCCTCTAAAAAGGAATCTGTTTCTCTGAAGTGTCACATCACAATCGGGATAAAAACTTTCCTGACATGCTTGGTAGAAAAAAAAAAAAAGAAGAAAGATTTAAATTTCCCTACTTAAAGATTTCTTATCTACATAAAGATATATACACGGCCTGAAAAACCATATGTGTATATACAAATCCTTGTGTAAGGATTATACAAGGACTTATACGAGTCCTTCTCACAGGTACAGCAGGAAGTGCACCATTCCCCAAGGAGCTTTCTAACATTTGAACATTAATGTAGAGAATGTCAGGGGCTGAACAAATCGGGCTGTAAAGATTAGGGATTAAACTAACCTCAAATGCATGGCAGAAAGGAAAGGCTGGTTACCTTGACTGTTGCTAGGTTTTTGTTTTTTTTTTTTCTTCTCTTTAAAGCAATGAATTTTTCATCGTTCAGGTAGCTGGAAATTTAAAAAGTACATCAGAAATAATCTCTCAACACTGTCTATAGGAACATCCAAGCTCTGGCTGTAGAAGCAGTTGCCCCACACGTTCCCTGGAACTCGTCCTCAGAGGGTCTGTACAGGCTGTAAATAGCAAAAGCAATATTGTCTTCCAAACCAATTTTAGCTTCAAAATTTTCCACAGCTCCCTGGCTACTTGCTGCCTAATCTGCACCCTGTGTCAAACTGGTGATTCAATTCATACCTCCTAAAGTACAGGAAAAGAATCCTGTTGTGAAATCAGTGATGGATATGCATTTCTAAGGAGTTTTATATGAAGAAGGAAAAATTGTCATCCTTTAAGCCATCCTTTGATCAATTTATTCTCCAAGCACTTTGAGTAAATTTATCTGACCCTCTTGTTAATTCCGTCAAACAATAATGTTGTATGACAGTGGCTTCGCTGCTCTTATTTCATCCTCTGGAGTCAAATCTTGTGATCTCCATGCAGAAAAGACTCATATAGGATTCCGAGAGTGTTTGTCCATACAAACATTCCAGAATTTTACCCAAAATAAAAGAAAAAGCATCATCACAAACATTACCATAGAAACAAACTACCACAGACATGGTTATTAAGCAGAATGAAAAGCTAATTTATAAAGACAACTCATAGTCTTCAGGCTGTTTAACAGACACTGCTAATAGGATAGAATCAGATTTTATTAAGCAGTGAACAAACGATCAAAATAATATCACTATGCCCTTTATTTAAACAGGGGCAACTATAATCCGTATGAAGATCAAATAGAGCCTGATTCTGCAACCTTCACAGATGTTCAGTAACATTCTCCTGTTTAAATTCATCACATAATTTCATATCAGCCTCTGACTTCGTTTTGCCTGACTGTCCCACAATTTTCTCCATGGCATCTGCTCCATACACTGAAGATGGAAATGTGATCCCAAGAAGTCACTAGGACTAGAGGCAACTGACCTTGAAGTTATTTTTCAACAATGCAACACTGTGCTCTCTTTGTTTTAATCTCCTTTTATATATTAAAAAATACTACTTTCCTCAAGAAAGAGAAATAACTCTTACAACATAATTGTCTCAGATATAGACATGTCTAAATTCAGGACACACTAACAGTGATGAAGGTTTGTCCTTCCCTCTCGCAGCTTGTTATGCCTGTCTGCAGCTTCACAGAAAAAATAGCTGAAAGTAAGAAGTGTAAGAAAGATCCAGACTAAATTCCACCCTTGTTTCAGATTGTGCACTGCCTTGAACATATTCAGGATTCCATAAATTCATCCTAGTAAAAAACTTGCCACAGAGCCCTTCTGCAAATTCTAGAAAGCTATACACCACACACCACAGAGTCTTTACTTTTCTTCTTTAATGTCCTGCTGTTGACCTTGATATGCATGTGCTGATAAATTATTTCCAAACCCATTAAACGGTGAGTTTTTTCTTACAGTTGGCCCTTAAAAACTTGAATTTTCACACTAAACTATTATTTTGGTGATGCTAGGATAACGTTTTAAAAAAAACAACAAAACAAACCCAAGACAGATAAATTATTTACATTTACTCTTATTTGCACCAACAAAGTCAATTTTAACTTGGGAATTAACATTTTAAAGAGTCTTTAATGAGTCAATGGTCATTTAATAGTTATTTATTTTTCAAAAAATGCTTGTTTAGTACAAGAAACTTAACAAAATAAGGGTAAAATGAAGACCTGTTTATAATGGTTCCAATTTAATCCCAACAACAGATCCTTTTAACATGTAATTCCTCAAGCACTGTAATTTCAATATGCTCATAACTATTAACTGGGAGAGCTACAAGCCATTTTAGTCTATAGACCATTTGGGGCATATCCAGGAAACAAGCAAAGCTAAAGGTAGACCTTTAAAATAAATACATACATACACACATGAATAAATGGAGATGCAGAAGATGGGTGCATATTCTCCCTGTCAGTCCCCCATCACATCCTTCCACTTATTGCTTGCCTTTCTTTCCCATGTTTTACATCTGCAGTCTTCTCTTCCTAGGCAGGAGCAATATTGATCAGGTTCAGACACTGTTTCCTCACCTTTGGGAGAGACGACTTCATGTCGTGCTCTTGCTCCAGCCTTGGGACACCATATTCAAGATGCTGGAATCCCAGTGGTCCATTAACTGAATTGCAAGAGGTTAGAAGTTTTTTAGGTATAAATCTTGCACATTATCATCTCTGATAAAGTGATGAGGGAAGTGGACAAGCTTTTAACTGTGTTTCCCCCTCCCACTCCATTCTCATCGTCATCATACCATAAGACAACACCCAATAAAACACATTTTCCTTCCAGCAGGCTGCAAGTTCAGGTCTTTCTGGGAAAAAGAAAGGCTAAAATTATTCCACTTAATAGGTAAACCGAGGCCTTGATTCTTCACATAATTTTCTACAGACTGCCTCTTTTAGTACCTCCTGCTACCTGCTGCTGTAAAAAGAGATGAGTTCCCCAAGCCTCTTATTGTAGCAACACCTCCATAATGATTAAAAAAAAAAAAAAAGGGAAAGAAAAAAATCACAAAAATTACAAAATAAAACACAGATGTGTGATATCTAAATTCTTATATGGTCTTAAAGTGCCTGGGAATGAAAATTTTATCACTCTCCATAAGATCTTGTATAAAGTTGCTGGTTTCTGCAAAGGACGCAATTAGATCTTTCATCAACTCATGCTGAGAGAACACAGCAATCAAAATCGTGAGGGCTGAGACAGATAACTGTTATGCCCAAACCTTGCTTTCAGTTGCACAGATACCTACCATAATCATCCTTTTGTGATTAAATACGTATATATGTGTATGTGTATGAAATAGTACCAAATAATGTTTTGGGGTTTTTTTGCTTCATAGCTATGCATCTTCATAGATGTAATAAACTTAAAAAATGAGAAAACTGATGAACAAGTGGATACTTAAAAAGGATCAGCATTCAGTGCACAATAAAAGTTGTCAGATCTTTGGATATGCTCGAATTGCAGCAGATTACTGCAGATACTGGTCATCTGACATAGTGAACTGCTCATTGACACGGTAATTTTTTAGGTAATTATAGCATGGGTTACCAAGATCTTATATATGCTGTGTTTAACTAAACCCCTGTCTTGACAGATGGGTTATAGACTGCTCTCTTTCGAAGCTGAAACGGCCAGTTCTGGACTCCTTGCTAGCGACAGCTTTGCACTCTTCCAAGCCTGCGGCGTAGCAGCGCGGCACAAAGCACCGCATCGGCAGTGCGGGACCACAGCACCGGCCTCCGTTTGAGAAGGGCAAACAGACAAGGGGGGAGGCAGAGAGACATGTTTGAGACCAAAAATTAAACCAGCTATGAAGAACAGATTAAAATATAAGTACCCTTTTCAAGGCCTGCTCTTTGTAAAGTAGACAGTCCTCAAATATAACTATGCTGCTTATGCTTTAACTCCCACTGAAGTCAACAGTTCAGACAGCACTGCTTTCTACATTTCACATATTTTCCATTAAAAAAAGAAAGCGGAGAAAGTGAACTTGAAAAAAGCAGCTTGCTGATTCCTCAACATACTGCCAATGAATTTTTAATAAATAAATTTTGAGTTTGTTCTCTATGCTGCAGAGCTCTCCTCACACTCACCTTTTACAAAAAAAACAGGAAACAGAATTATATTACTGTTTCCTAAGACTTTAAATTATAGAAGAAACCTCTTTCACTTCAAAATTTTACAAATGCATATTATGTTTTGAACAAAACCCTCAGATATCATACCGTTCCTTCTCATTTATGTTGTCAGATGCGCTATGGCATTAGATTTAAAAGCTAGACAGCATTACTGCTCCAAAGGCAGCATAGCAAACAAGAAAAACAATTAAATTTTGTATGTTTACAACTGAATGTCTGCTGTAAATAACCATGTCAAGTAGATCTTGCTGTGGGAAGGTGGGATCAGAATATTGATAAGAACTGACTGTGAGAAGGAAGGAATAGTGATCAGCAACAGGCTACAGAAGGCAGAGCTGAAACAAGAGAAAAACCAGATTTAGCCAAAGTATGGGATAAAGAAAAGTAAAGGGAAAAAAGTAAAGAAATCCTAGTAAACTGGATTAGGGGTGGCGGAAGGTCATGAGGCAAGAGAATAGATCACAATTCTGTGTTTTTCCGGCTCTTCTGCATTTCCTCTATGGTTTTTGATGTCTCTTCAAAAGTTTGATTCCCCGTTTATTATCTCATTTGCAGTAGACTGTTTCACACTGCCAGCACTGAATGTGGAACACGCAGAGTGGAGGAACTTCCAGCTCTATCAAGCCTTCTAATCTACAATGGGAAAAAACCTATGCATATGACTGCCTGCAAGACTTAAGGAACACTGCTGAATAATTGTCATAGGACTAAGGGGTATTTCCTCCTTAGACTACTAATCCAAAGATATTTCTTTTTCTCTAAGCATGCCCAATGCTAACCTGTCAATATCCACCACTCCAGACGTGAAAATATATCAAAGTACTTTAAAGTCCTTAGGGAGAAAGTCCCCAACACAGTTAGCCCAGTCTTTCTGATGTTCTCATTTCTCTCTCAAATGTCCTCTCTTCAGAGAAGATTGCATCTGATCAGTGATGAGTGTGGCCTTATTAACAGCAAGGAAAGTATAAAGTAATAGGAAACAAGCAATGACAAAGAGGAGCCAGACTGCAAGGTTTCTACTTTGTTAGCCTAGTCTGGCATTTAGAGCTAATACAATAATACAAACAGTAGCATTCATTACTAAATGTTTTGTCAGTAGAGTCATTTAAAATAATCACATTTTACTCTTTTTTTCATACTCATAAGGCCTTTCATTGCATAAAAAATCCTCCAGTTCTACTCAAATCTTACGCTGCCTGATAAAAAACTCTTACCATGAGAAAGAGATGGCCATAGCTCATTCTCTAATCATTGCCTAGCATTAAGAGTTATGAGAAATCAATTATAATCTCTATTAAATAAGGAGGTCATCATCGATACGCCAGAAGCCTTGACAGAAAAGTGTGTTAAGAGCACAATCACTAAATATAATTACATACGGATATCTCTCCTGTGATCTGTATAAATGTGGGAAGCTGAAGGAGGAAGTAAAATGATCACTATGTGAAAGACTACAACAATGAATAAAAGCTAAATTGATTTAATAATGCCTAGTATGACAGCATCACTGCAATTAAGATATTCTCCATAAATAAAGAGGAACGATCACTGGAACCTATGCAATCATATTGATAAGCTTGGAAATCAAAATAATCCAGCAATTTTGATGTCCAGAATTAAACATCAAATGGCAGTGTCTAAAACATCACACAGCTTTGGCCAGCTGGACTTCATTGAGAAGTCTCAGTTTGGCCATTTAAACTTGCTTTTTTTCCCTTAAAGCTGCACTAAAATAAATCTTATGTATTATAATCTGTCTGTGTGTATACACGCATACATTTATCATGTGTACACACACCCCAACTGCTACTGAACAAAAAAGGTGACTGAAAAATACAAAACAGCTGTGGCCTTTATATATCCCCCACCTGCCCTCCGCACCCACTGTCTCATATTACAATTGCTGTTAAGTTTCTTCATAGAAGCCATGCACTAAGCTTCTATGCATTTACAACGGAAATCCATAAAAATTCACTGGTAAATTCAGTTTTTATTCATCCTACTGTTCACAAAAACCTTAAGAAATGGCCATTCCAGAATATAAAACTATGCCACGTGCCAACAGTAGCATCATTAGTAAACTACATTAGTTTATTTTACATCAGTCATAGACTTTCATTGACCTGTTACTATAAATTTCAAGTCTTGAACCTGCCTCCACCCAAGAATGCACCTTCAGAAGAAAACAATGAAAACCAAGGAATTCTAAAGAAATAAAAAACTCTAGGGCTTTATTTAACTTCAACTTTTATTTCCATCATATTGTTCTGAAATGTTGGTTGATTGGGGGGGGGGGGGATTTTTTTGTTTGATTTGGGGGATTTGTGGGTTTTTAGGTTTTGTTTTCAGAGTTCAAACTACTCATACAGATAATGAATATTCAATTCCTTTGTATACATGCATGTCAGCTGACCAACAGATACTATGAGAAAGCCTAGATAATAATTGTGATTCCTTTTTCTGCTGGCAGGCCACTACAGTAAATATTTTTCTTCAACATTTGACCCAATACAATCATGCTGTTTACCCTCCTCTTGGTATTACGTTGATGTGACAGCTAACACATGCATAGCTTCTTCTCAAATTTTTGTTTGCCACTTTTCAAAACTTATGCCCTGGAATGAAATCATAGATCATGACATCCTAAAGGTACTTTCTCAAACTCCTAAAAGACAGGAATACTTTCTGCAGTTCTGCCACTAGACTCCTATGTAGATTCTTGATGCTATAGTCTTGATATACAAGTTCATTTGTAGAAGAACCCACCCTCAAAAGACAGCAATTTAATTGCAAATAGCAGCACTTGTAGTGCCAAAGCATCTTCTAAGAAAAGCAGGATTGAACCAACAGATGCTGTCCTTCTATTTGAATTCTGGCTCTTGAACAATTGGGATCTTAAAGGACTAATTCTTACAAGCTCTTCCTGCACAAAGAAACAGCAAAATACTTCTGTGCTCATTTGAATCTCAAAATCGAAGCATATTTGTTTATATCTGCAAGTGAACATTACATCCTTAGTATTTGACAACCACTGCAGGAGATTAAATGGTCTGTGCAACAACATGTACCTGCATTCAAAGTCAGGAGAGGGAAGGATACTGGAAAAAGATAGCCGCAGGATGCAATGATAGCCAGACCTTTGTTTATTTTAATTTCTTTCCAGCCATCTGTATCTTGTCTTTACAGACTAGAAGTATTGTCTCATTTGCCCTTGACGAGATATAAATTAAGAAATGCCACTAACACACATTCTTTTTAAACAATTGCATAGATTCTCATTTCAAAGGACATTTTAAAACCATTCGCCCTTACAAAACATTAGCATATGCTTCATAAGTGCTCCTGAAATAAAACTTGTATCACTACAGTCGCATGGCGTTATTCTGTCTACAATAGCTAGTATCAGCTGCCTTGCTGTTAAGACTTGAATCAGAATTTCCTTGCTGCAAATGTTTTCTCTTTAGGATATATAATTTTACCTCTCAGTCCTCCTGAAAATTATAAGGCAACCTATAAAACATCCTCTACTCCTGCTCCTCATGTGAGTATTTCTTTCTCACCAGCCCTCCCTCCAAAAAAGAAATTAGCATTAATTCAATAAACAGATTAAATCAAAATTCCTGGTTTCTTCTCAGTAAGTGCAAAGTTTGATTTTTAATCAACCGTAAAAAGTAGTATTACTTTTAACGTGTTTCATAAAAACGATTAATTAGCAGAACATAAATGAAGGCATTACATACACATGTTCTAGATTTCTTTTTTAAAAGTCCTAATTAATTACAGTAAATCTTGAAATGTTATTGTGTCTTAACAAGCACAACTCCTGACCTTGAAACCTGTGATGTCTATCATGGCCTCCTTATTAAAACTACCATCTCTACAAGTAAGTGAGATCTTGTATTTAACTAAATCCACTTATCAGTGCATCATTGTCAATCATTTCATTTTTAAAATTACCTACTGTTTCACATTCACAGTATACAGTTGGATTGATTAAATAAAGGTATCCATATTCATAATATTACTTTACAAGGCAAGGATAAAAACAGACATTTACATATTTTTAAACCAACCTCTATTCAACTGAAAATCCTATAATGGCTCATGTTGGTTTGAAGTAAACTTCTACTTCCCCATAAGCTCTGGTTAGGAGCAATTTTGTTTTCATATGTTGCAGAATTATGCACCTATGATTACTTTAAAATCTTATACAAATTTCAGAGTCTCAAAAGAAAACAAGAGCACATTATTTACCAAATAGTTCAGCAATAAATGGAGTTAAGCACAGATTCTGCTAATACTGATTTAGGATTCTGACAATTCCATAAAAAAATTGGATACTCATTTAAAATGGGCAATTTCGCTTGATTTTTGTGCCAAGCATCAGAATGGAGTGGACCTGCTACAACAAAGACAATGCTGAGCAGAGATTCCCCCCCCCAAATTTAGGTTTAATCATACTTAACTGATTGAAGAAAGCAGCCATGCTATTTTAAATAAGTAAAGGGAGGTGGGGGGAAGCACCTGATAACTACAAGAATAGTTAAGACAGTATCCATCTGGGAACAGAAAATCACATTTATTTAGAAACAAAGTGGTTTTGTGCTGTAGATTTAACCTGGATGAGGGAGTTAGGCAAGACTTAGACTTAACAAACAGGAGTCTTTCATTGGGATGAAAAGACATAGAGTTTTAACAGCATGGGACATGTGAACCATTCCCCATTATCTACCATACACAACATACATGCCTTTGAATCTGCCACGTGAAGCAAGCTCCCGCATTTCCTGAACTTCTCCATTTCTGCACAGTACTATGGCCATATTGATTAGTGATAAAACTTTGCAAGGACAGTTAGCAGAATGCAGCAAACGTAAATCAAATCAGCAGGACTACTTCGAATCCAGTGGAAAGGTTCCTATCGAGCCCATTTTGCAACTAGTAAGGCCTCATGTGAGCGAGATTCCTCTTCTTTAATTTCATGTTTGTGTAGTGTATAAACACACCAAATTCTTTCATTCATGGTGACGTATCTGCTGCCTCAGCAACATGCACACCTTTTCAAAATCAGCATTTGGAATATTGAACTTCTCTTCAAACATTGTTTGTTCAAAATAGTCATATTACAAATACCATCACCATCTGAAATAGTTAATTACCATCACATTGATCCGTAAAGTCACTGAATACCAAGGCTTAAATTCAAACGCATCAGCACAACAGGTGGAAAATTTTATGCTAAACTTGTATCATGAACAAAGAATATTTTTGAGAACATTACGAATGGCAGAATAAAGATATCGGAGATCCAGGTCTATTCGAATTTCAAAGTGAATGTTAGAAAGTCCGCATTTCTTCAGATGAACACACACATGCAAGCCCAGAACATGTGAGGATTCTACTACACTTCATACGTGCCCACTGAGATATAACAAACACCTCTTTTATAATGATAATTCTCTCAATTCTACAGTTTGCAGTTATTCCACAAAAAAATTAAGCAAGGTACCATACAGAGTAAACAACTGGTCATCTTGCTAGGAACTTAAATGTCTAAACCTTTGCTTTTTCTAATCTAGTTTCACTATTTTGCTTTTGAAAAACTCAGTTTGCATTTTCATAATTTTAGTCCAGATGGATTGCAGGCTTGGATAGCAACATAAAACTGGTTAATCAACTTTCATGCCATATTTATGCTGCAACAGGGAGATTTTACTGTTGTCTGCAGTCTACCAGTGCATACTGTGGAATACAGCCAGTGTTTTATGTACTCTTAAAATTGCAAGCTGCAGCCCACTTTGCTGTCAGTGACCCTAAGCCTGCTACTAACAACAATCTCTTGTCTTTGCCGAACATAGATTCAGTTAAATTTAATTAAAAAAAAACCCACAACACCCCTCCAGCAAGCAGAATATATTTCACTCATGAAATTCATGACTTCTCAGTCCTACTGGTTATCTTGTGTCAGAGCGCCCTGTTAGAAGTCAAGAAACATGTATTTCCTAATTAATTTGTTATGGCATCACTATCCCCATTCTTAATACAAGTTTTTGGCCAAATCAAGAAATTCCTTTTACAGAAACTGCAGTGTAACTGTAGCTCTGATTATCATATTTTGACAGTAGTGCTTCTTGGTTTTACTGGAGTTATTTTCCCCAGTATGTTGAAGGACTTGCATGGAAAAAAATGTCAAAAGCTGGCATGACATTCTGTGTTTTATAAATCACTTGTGGATATTTATGGCAGCAAGTAACTTAGTAATTAAAATCAAATTCTATGGCTGTTCAGAAAAGTCAAGACTCTGATGGCAGACAACAATTAACAGCAGATATTTGAACCACACCAATTACATATAGCTTGCAATTAAGATTATTACTCATAAATTATAGCCTATAATGTGTTTTGCCTAATCACATGACCAAGAAGCAGAAGAGTGGGAAATCACTCACATTTCAGCAACTGGCTTTACTGCACCACCGTCACTTAAGCACTGGAACCAAGCCAGTTTGCCCAAAACTGCAACAGCAATACCAGTGGACTTTGACCAATGCATTCAATTAAAGTTTGCCCTTAATAGCTCATTTCACCTATCCATGAAATCTGGACAACATTAACCTATCCCACATTGTGGGTGGGGTTTTGGGGGGTTGGTTCTGCATTTGGTTTTGGGGTTTTTTTTTTTGCAGGATTTTTTGTGGTTTTGTTGGCTTTTTTGTGGGTTTTTTTGCTGTTGTTTGTTTTACTATGTAGTGTAGCGTAAATCAAGTTCCTATGGAGATTATATGTGGTATATAACTTACATATTATTCAGATTAATAGAAGTAGAATATTTGAAGGTTTAATGTAATACAGAAATATACTTTATATATCATAAAAAAGGTAGTTTAATTCATTACCTTAAAATACAGAGACAATTGATACCTGTCACAGTAAGCACCACAGTTTTTTCTCCCAGGTAGAAGCATTATGACATTCCCAATGATTAAAAAACAAAATAAAATATTTATAGTTTAAAGGTAGTTGTAACATGGGAGGCTACAAATTCATCAACAAAGCAGGACTACGTATTATCTGCAGGTGCCCTGGATTATTTTGATTTTAAGGAGAATGTGAAGGCACAAAAAACCTACAACCATGGCACATGGAGGGGATCATTTGAGTGATCAAAGTTTGGAAACATTATAGTTCCAGCAGCAATGATTTAGCAGAGTACAAATGAAGTGACTACAAGAAACATCTCAGACAATTGCAAACTACTTTAATCACATGGCTCCGAATCCTGAGCACGATACATTGCTATCTACAAATTGCTTAAACCCCTTCCTACAATAGCATTTCCTTAAATTTAATTTTCCTGCTCTTTTCCTTCCTCCATGCATCTCTTCTGTTGCACTTTTTAAAGCCAGCTGAGGCCAGATCATAGTCTCTCAACAGCTGATCTGAAATTTGTAATATTTTACTGTCACAACTAATTTTGGCTTCTGAGCTTTCCAAGAAGCTGCATTTGTTTATACCAAAACAGTTTTTTTCATAACGCCAATACTTTTATTTTATTACACTCTGTTTCAACTTAATATTTTTAAGTACAATTCAATTAATTGTTGATCATGCCTTTTAAAAAAAAATCTTAACTGAAAAAAATTGTTTCTCCTTGAATAAACTGCACTCTAATAAAAAGCTGCTTTAAATTTAGTTTATTTGTCATCACATGCCAGCCACCACAAGTGATATTTAACTATTCTTTAAAATAATGTAATTATGCTGACCTCTAAAAACCTTTCCACACTGTGTTTTCATTCTTTCTATAACAATGCACTCAGATGCACAGCAGCAACAATTACAATCACATCTGGGATTTAGTACCACCTTTGTGAGAGGACAGGCCTGTAGTGCAGGTCCAGAACTGACTTTAATGAAATGCCAAAATAGGCAAGTTGATTGGGTACCAGTAACGTAAAGGAGCTGCCAGTCATTTACCTTCCTTACAAGGTAAATAAGCATGGGAAAAATCAGCTCCTTGCTGATGTGCGTACCATGTTACTGGTACTCAAATTGACATGGTATTTATAACTGCTACACTGCAGTAACTTTTGGGACAGTAATACAATGTTTAAACCCTCTGACACAAGCAAGAACTATAGAAAGCTTCAAAAGGATGAAAATAGTGTTAATTTAATCAAGGAGAAAGGCCTGCTTTGCAAAAATACTGTAATGAGCCAAAAGGTGATTTGTTCAAAACACCACAGCCTGCGATACTACTGATAGTGGTCTGAGTACGTAAAACCTGATCTCCCAGTTTTAAGGGTGACCTCAGAGAAAGGTACGCAAATCCTCATAACAAACAGTGAAACTAGTCTGCTTCAGCATGTTTTTGTGATTAGTTAATGACCAAAACAAGAACATTAATCATACATTTATTATTAAAACAAAACGTGTTTTTGTCAGAGTTCGAGTGATGATGCTAGAACAAATTAGACACTACTGCCACATGAAGCAGTACTTTTGTCTCAAAGACTATGTAGGCCATAACAATTCAGCACAATTCAGCTCCAAACAGGAATAAAACTAATAAACATTTCCCCAAATCTCTTACTTTCCTCACAAGTCACGCTGCACTGCTTTGCTGTATTACTGTCTCTGCTTGTCTTTTTTCCCCCATTGGTGTTCCACCCTTCTTCCATGACTCTCCCCTTAAAAACGGAAGAAAAAAGCCTTTCAGTCTTTTATAATTGAAAGCATGCTATTTTCAGATCGTTACAGGAGCTACACATTACTCTCCTCCTTTTGTCTTATCAGTTGAGTTAGCTCCATGCAATGAAGAACCTAAATTTGTGCAAACACAGCACAAGACCCTAATCCTAGTGACTACCTAAGTGTTATTAGTGCACACTTACTAAATTTAGTAGCATAATTGTGGTTCAGTAAGGATTCACCTTCAACTCCAAAAATAAACTCAGAAGATGTATCTTATCCTTGTCTGTGAAAGTTAAAAAGATCAACTATATGCTCCTTTTTGAAGCCTTTTTCCTCAATGGTTAATAGCAAGGAGCTGGTGAGAGACTTCTAATTCCAGACCAACAGTATTTCCAAGACTAGGATCTGCAGAATTGTTCAACTTTTGAGACAGAGAGGCATCCTTGCTGTCAGTTTCATTTTTTTACTGATCCATTCATACTAAGAAATCCTAGTCGAAATAACAGAGGACTCTGCTATTTGCAAAAACCTGTTCCCTTATGTCCCAACATCTTTATTTCCACAACTGCCTCATTAAATCATTTCATAACAAATTCTTTACAACCTTCCTGCAATAAGATTTCTTTGTTCCTCTATAAATAAAACTCCTGGATTTAACCACTGTTGAAAATAATAGGTTCCATCATTGCTTGAAAAGGAATGAGAAATACTGTTTTGAAAGCTTCAGTAGAGTTTCCACTATGGAGCATGGTTGCTACTCAACCATGAGTAGGGGGTGTATGACTGCCTCTAGTGCCACACAGATGTGATTATTACAGCTGGTACAATGGCACAGTATATTAAATCTGGCACTGCAGAAAACCAAAAGCCATATCTACAATGCTTAGTGGAATAAGCAATCCTCCTTCTGCTAAAAATCTCTTTTCTAGAATTAGAACAATAAATTGTATCTTAACTTTAATATTGTGTATATTTTAAACTCATACTATATTTGTCTTTGCTTTTTTATTATTTCTGCTGGGATATTCCTGTCATCATACAGAATATAATATACTTTGTGTACCTGAATGGTACACACAAGTAGAGAGCTTACTAAATCATATGTACACCTAAGGAACCCATGATTTTGTAAAATTAAAAAAAATGATACTGTAATTTTACAAGGGTTTCTCCAGTGATCCTTTATCAGCCTTATAGTATATAACTAGGTTCACCAAAAAATTCAAACCTAAACTTATATACCCAGACTCCATTATGATCACTATCTTAAGTGCCCAGATACACAGTATTAAGGTTTGTTTCTCCTCTGAGAAAAAGGATCCTCTCAGAAAAGGTTCAATCTAAAAAAGTAGTCATATGAATGGGAAACTTAAGGTTTGCGAAGCATGGTTCTTACAGGAGCATTACGTTAAGCCAAACACTACAGGCACAGTTTCTTAAAATATCCTCTGAGAGTGACAAACTTTTCCACGGAAATCACATGAATTCTGCCATAGGTTCAAACTAGATTCAGAATTGAACTTTTTAATGGCCAAAAGCATGTCACAGGAGCATAATACTTAATGTGATGCTGATTTCATTCATCTGAGCACCAAATACCTGATATCTCAGAGTCTAGAGTGAAACATTGATGCACAGTCACACACAGAAGACTGAAAAGCATTGCTATTCAGTTAAGCAGGTTTAGCAGCCCACATTACAAGGAGAGAGAATTAGAACCAGAAAAGAATATATATGTCCCCAGTGCTGAGGACTAACCACAACATTTTGGGTGTTTTATAAAGCAGGGGAATTCATAATTAAACATTTCATAAGGAGAATTAGTTGCTTTAGAGCAAACAGGCTACCATGGGAATCACCAAGAACATTAACATGAAATGCCAAGACGCCTCTTAAAATCCCATACCTCTCTAGAAGCTAAATAATTTATTCTGGGATGCAAGAAAGGATTTATTTAAAAAAAAAAGAAGTATCATAATTCTGTCAGAACTTTTTTGCAAAACAATTGTAACAATAATGAAAGTATCGATTCCCTTTTATTAAATAGCTCAGGATAATAATTCACTCAGCAGAGTGAATAACATTCATATCCTACTTCCAACAGTCTCCCAGTTCTAAGGTAGAGTATATTAGACTATGCAGCTACTTGAGTAGCTACGTTCTCAGTTTTTGATGCTGAATATTCTGCTATTTTATGTAAGTATTTATTGTATTCAATAATTACTGTGAACCAAGTTACTAATGGAAATGTCTTCCTTTTCATGTCAGATTTCTAACTGACCAGCAAGCTTTTGCATAACACAAACCAGTTGCAAATGGATCATACCAGAACCACATACTGACACAGCTCCCCATATCATCTTTTCCTAGATTAATATGTCAATATTAATAAACCAAAGAATTTCAACTATTTATAACCACTTATTATCTAAAGTGGTTTCCATAAAACCAATGTCGTTTAAATCAGTGGTTGAAATAAAATAAATATAGCTAACACTGTTAAATCTGTCTCTAAGTTATTTTATCATGTTTTATAATCCTTCCCTTGACATCAGTGCCACTGTCAGGCATTAATTATGTGGTTAGTCTTTTGAGACTGCAAAGTATCCCCCAAATCCCTCTGTCTTCAATTTTAGCTATTTATTGCCACCTCCTTCTCTTTAGCCTGGGTCCATCTTTGCCGAGAACCTCACACAGCCCTTACAAAATATCACGTAAGGTCATTGCTGTCTGCAAGTACAGATTCTGTATTTTAGAATTTCAGCATGTCAGTATGGGTGGGTTTTCATGCCTTTCTCCTGCTTATGTCTGCAGATGGGTCCCAGTGTGCTGCCGATAGCCCAGCCTTCAGTTTCTTTGGAACAATCAGTATGTGATTCTCTCTCTCTCTCTCTCTCTCTCTCTCTGCCCCCCCCCTCCACCTACCTACCTACCTACCTATCTATCACTAACTATCCCCAACATGGTTCCGAGTTTGTAAGCACCAGATTTCTTTCACCGTTTCCACCAACTCAACTAGAAAAGAAAATCACAGTCTAAACCCCTGCTTCATTGCAAAGTGATGAAACTTTCCAGAGGGTTACAGACCTAAAGCCTGTTGTAACTGTTCCATTATTGCTCCTGGTATTTCCTTCAATTGTTTTCCTCCTGGTATGATATACAATTCACAGTCGTGGGACTATTTTCAATGAAACATTTATGCATAGCTGCAGGGTCTCCATAAAGCCAATGGTGACTTTTAGTCCTACTTGGAAATGTCCTTTGTTTTTACACATATATCCACCTAGCTAACAAGAAGGGAAAAATAATATTGAAAAGGAGTAAAATCCAGTGTTTTAGGATTTAAGTCACCATTACATAATAGAAATTAGGAGACAATCTTCCATTTAAGTGGAAAGGCCCATATTACGTATTCTTACAGAAACATTTCTGAACCTGCCCCTAAAGCACAGCTTATTCTTCTCAGCATCAGACTCACCTGATTAGATATCAGACAACACTTCTAGTGAGCCCTAAATTGTGTCAGAATTTTTTACAACCCATCTCTCTTCAACATCAGACATGAATTGTTGCGGAAAGAGACTCACAGGTTTAAGACACATCGTTAAAAAAAAATAGAAAAAAAATTGAGGTGGCCAAACCTAAGTTGAGGCAAGACCTAGTTAACTCAGATAGGAAGAAGGATGAACTTCTAAGAGCTTGCCTACAGCTATGGAGGGTATCACCTACCAATTTCTACCAGATAATAGTGATATTGAGGGGTTTGTGGTGTTTTAGGATCCTAATGTTATTAAAGATTTAATAGTATCACATAATGCCTACTTTTTGTGACTCATCAGAAAAACTTCATTCTTCTGTCAGAAACAGACATAACAAACTTTGGTGTTGATCATAACACTGTCCTGATCCACACTCACACCTCAGGCCGTGGGAGATGAATTCTCTGAACATATGGTGTAATGAGGCTGCAATTCAGCCAGGAAATCACCCTCATAATTTCTGAAGAATGGGGAATATACTGTTTTTTTCTAATAGGTCATACAAGATATTTCCTCACATACTGTGTTTCTAAGTGTAGACTTTCTACTGGTGCAGTCCACATTTGACATGGTGACATTAACAGCCATATATAAATTGAAACTGCATACTCCTTTAAAAGAAACCAAAGATCTTTGCATAACCCATAGTGTAGTCTATTCTTATGAAGAAACTAAAATTTAAGACATTTCGAGTGCCAAGCAAAACATAACCCATACACTTTCTCCTAAATGTAACTTGTATATCTTTACAAATTATGTTCAAACAAAAGGATGTTGTACACTGGCAGGATGCATTACCTCCCAGAGCAGAGCACAGCAGAACAGACACGAGGCCTGGGTTTTTAAACAGCATTCCATCACAAGCTACTTCCATGCCCTGCAGGGAACAATTTCCAATCTGCCTTAAGCACAGGAATGGAGTCTTTCTGACTATTCTATATATTATTTTTCCGGTATGCTCAAGTTATGAATGATTGCTTAATATTTTTCTCTCACCTATCTGTTTGGGAGATGTGGCGATGAGGGAAGGTAAGGAAATTCTATTTTCACTAGAAGAAAGCTATTTTAGGTAGTATCACCAAGATTTAAACCACACACATCTAATTTTATAAATATTTTAAACATCAGACAGTGTGTTCTGCTCATTCCTAGTCTCAACTCGATTGAAAAACAAGAAAGGCAGAGTGCTAAAGGGCTTCAAAACATGGGTTTCACTGTGGCATGCCATCAATTCCCTTACCTCTGTAAGAAAACTTACAGAACAACTTTCAGAATATGAGTTATCATTCTCTCACCTGTTCTTTTTTTTTCCTTAGCTCAAGAGCTTCCATGACAAGCAACCTTAAAATAGGTACTTTAAGAAAGATGCATCTTTGTGTGTGTTCATAACTGCATGATCGAGCACAGATTTTCTTTTATCCTGATTGTTAATGATCACGGTAGTGCTGATAACACTAAGTATACAGCAATGCTTGGGAAGCAGGTTTGCTTCGTAGCTAGCATCTGCTATTCAGTACATTAAGAAATTCTATTTGTAGAGAAAGAGTCATAAAAAGAGGTTCTAAGTCTCAACAGCAGAACTATAAAGAACATACTTAATTTTTTTCAAAGGGATTAGTCATTTGAATAAAGCCTCAAACATCTAATTCTACAGAGCTTCTAAAATACTTGGAATCTCTGATCAGTAAATAACCTGTGTAACCAAATGTCTTCTTAATATTTTCTTATTTTTCATACAGAGATGGGATTTATTTGGGTTTCTTTATTCAGAAGATTGTTTAGCAACTCAAAGGATTTCAGGAACAGACCCATACAAAAAAATCCCCACCACTTTAGTATGAAATCAGCAGCATTTTTAAAAGTATTCATTCTACTTACATTAGCTATGAAGCAACTATGTTCGTATTGGCTTTATATTCTTATGAAATGCACACAACTGCATATGAATGAAAAAAATCATTACTTAATTCCACACACTTCCAAGCCTACCAGTATTAGCAAATACATTTGGTAATTTGGATATTTGAAAGTCAAAAGTGATCATAAATTATCTAGGTTTTAGGAGCACTTAGTTGTCCAGATTTTTGGTTTTTGTAACAGTAGTCTCATTTATTACAGAAACATGCCTGATAATACCATATAGTTCATGTAGCACTCATGATAATTCTGTAATAGAAATCAGCTGCTATGATTTCCTGTAGAAAGCATGATTCATTCTGGATCAAAACCAACTTAAATACTTTCTGCTTTTGGTTAAAAGTTAGAAATTTCTGGTACAAGATGTTAAAATTGCTTAGTAGGCTGTTTTACCGCACTTTTAACCCTTCTCCTCAAACCAAAAAAGCCCGAAAACTCAAGATGCCACTTACAAACTTGGTTAAATCTAATAAAAAAAAAAAGACCATTGGCAATGGAACTTTCATAGCAAAGTTTATATTTCACTGAAGGTACCAATGCTAAGAGCTGTGGACTTCTTTAGATGGTAAAATATACACAACAAAATTTAACAAGTACTCAGCTACAGAGAGGTTATTTCATCCAGCCAAAAGCAAAAAGACAAAATGTAATTATTTGGCAAAGAATACCTTATGGCACTGAATGTTATTAAAAATGTTTTAAGAATAACATTCACTAGATTGCTTTTCAAAGCAAGCTATATAGGAGCATAAACCCTCTACACTCAGTCAATATTTAGCATTCAATCTGAGGATCTCATACCCCACACTTGTAAACTAGATATTCAAAACTCTTTCCTGGTCAAAATCCAGTTTAAAACTTGGGAATGCCTCGTCCAACTCTCAGGTGGAAACATGGAGAGTAAGGTGCCATGAACCTCTCAAAATCTGTCCCTATCATTACAGAGTCAGTGACTAATTTTGCAAGTGGGTCCTCTAAAACGTTATTCCAATGTTATAGATAAGAAAACAAAGCCAATGAATGGACTTGCTGAAGATGAAAGTCCATAAAAGAAAAAAACCTGAGAGATAGAGACATACTAGCAAACCCATCTCTTTCTTACATTGATTTCTGGGTTTGTTTTTATTCATCATTTCCAAAACTTTCTTCATAGCAAATAAACACATTCTATTGCTTCAGGTTTCCACAGAAATATGCATGTATCACCCAAATTTCCCAAGTTTTCGGTTACTAAGGACTTAGCCCATATAAAATGAAAATAGATACTACACATTAGAGGAATTATTTAACTTTTCATTGTATTGGATTTGCATGGCAAGGGTTTGGTAGTGGGTTGCTACAGGGGTGGCTTATGTGAAAAGCTGCTAGAAGCTTCCCCAGTGTCCAACAGAGCCAGTGCCAGCCGGCTCCAAGATGGACCTGCTGCTGGCCAAGGCCGATCCAACCAGTGACTGTGGTAGCACCTCTGGGATAACAGAGTTAAGAAGGGAAAAAAAAAAAGCCCTGTGCAACTGCAGCTGGAGAGAAGAGTGAGAATATGTGAAAGAAACAGCTCTGCAGACACCAAGGCCAGTGAAGGAGGAAGGGAGAGGACACACTCCAGGTGCCAGCGCAGAGATACCCCTGCAGTCCGTGGGGAAGCCCATGGTGAGGCCGGCTGTGCCCCTGCAGTCCATGGAGGTCCACGCTGGAGCAGATCTCCACCTGTTGCCCATGGAGGATGCCATACCCGAGCAGGTGGATGCCCAAAGGAGGCTGTGACCCCATGGGAAGCCCACGCTGGAGCAGGCTCCTGGCAGGACCTGTGGACCAAGAAAAGCCCACACCGCAGCAAGTTTGTTTGTAGTTTCTATATCCCCTTTGATTACTCAAAAAAATGTTGGTTTATCTTTTTCAACATTTATGTTTCTTTTTAGTAACAAAGGAAGCTGAAATCTAGAGATTTGTAGGAAAAGATTTTGTTCTCATGCAAGTATCAGTGCAGCCACAGGTTGCAGCTATAGCCCTATTTTTCATATTTGATTAAGAAATAAATATGATATTCTCCCTTTTTGTAGTTGGCAAATCTCTTCCAAAATCTGGATCCATGCTGATGCAAAAGAAAACAAAAGCACTGTAAATTTATTGTTAATAGACTCTGATTTCTGATTTGTGAGACAGTTCTCAGGTTTTAGAACTGTAACTGGACTCAAAAAACTTTGAATAAGATTACTTTACAAAGAACAAGTAAACAAATACATATGATTTGACACAGATATTCATCAATCTTTAGAGTCTTCATTTCATCTTATTCTCTGTACCATTTAAAATATACTTGACTGGAAAAACTAAATTCCATTTTTAGTAACAATACAGTAATGTATAAAGCATTATTTATAGATGTGTTTATAGATGTACTTATAGAATACATTCCAAGTATTTGGAATTTTTTTAAATACAAAGGAAATAATATCTTCTTATGTAAAATAAGTCAAAGCCAACTTTTTTTTTGCATCTTCTCTACTTTACACAGGCCTTGGATCCTTCTGGATTTGATCGAACAGCAAAATTGTCCAAGAAAATATTTGGATTTTTTGCCAATACCACTCAAAATATTATTTACAGCACCTTTAAGAAACTCTTCATGGCAAACTTGCATAGTATGTAAGCTCACTGTTCACAAATTCGGTTTGGGGTTGGCATGCCCTTGTCAAAATCTGGCATTCCAAATTTCAAATTACTATCTATAGTCTAGAACAGCTTCTCAAACTTTTGGTAATCATCAAGGTCTTCCTATTTCAACCGCCAAAAAGCAACACATTTCTTGTAATTGGCAAGAATTACAAAAACTGGTCTTGAAAATAAGTATCAAAGCACTTAAGATCAAAACCAAGCAGTGTTTCACGTTTGTGAAAGTGAATCAGAACAGGACTTAGGCCACACAATTTCTACACAACGAGAAACTTCTTGGCAGCTGGAAGAGGGAGCCAAGTATCTGGCCTAGATTCTCCAAAACCTCAGAAGAGGCATTACTTAAATGATTAAATCCCTTAAGATTCCTTATGTCATATGCTGAAGACTACTGATGAGCTTTAATGCTTTTATACTTTGCTTGCTTTACACAAATGGATTTCCAGCACAGTTATTAACATCCCCTTAGCTGGATGCAATAATACATTATCATTGACTCTTCTCTGTCTAAACAAAACACAACATTTACTGTTTGGTAGCCACAGCTGTTGAATACCTCTCTGTCAAGAGGCCGCTCATTTGTTGGTAATGATAGTTGGCCATAAATGATGTGACAGGAAAATCTCTCTGGTGTCAAGAACTAGACTAAATGCAACTCTGCTTTTATGGTTTAGTTGGTAAACTCTTCATGTTATTCTATATACATGAATTTGTATTTGCATTATTCTATATACAATCATTTGGATGAATGGGACTTCGAAGTCCCATTTGAAGGTTACATGTCTATGAAAGAGCAAAATAAAAGAGTCAAAAAACCCAAAGCAACATCACCACCTTAATTTTCAAACATTTACGAACATTGATTTTTGGCCTGTACTTCAAAAACTAAATTAAAAAAAAAAGTGTTCTTAGGTACTAAAAGTTATTACTGTTTTGTTAAGGATATTAATGTTTATTCAGGCTATGTAGACATGCTGAAAGCCTATATACATATCCTAATGTTTAGACAGCCTAAGACGTTGTAGTAGCATAAATGAAATTAAATTTCCCCTCCTGCCTCTCATAAAAAGACCTTTGTTTATGCCACTATCATCATAATTATTTGTAAGCCATATTACTTGCCA
This sequence comes from Phaethon aethereus, assembly GCF_964289735.1. Classification (NCBI taxonomy): domain Eukaryota; kingdom Metazoa; phylum Chordata; class Aves; order Phaethontiformes; family Phaethontidae; genus Phaethon; species Phaethon aethereus. The sequence goes on along the minus strand of NC_138589.1, from coordinate 13,622,019 downwards.
TATTACTGGCCCAGAAATAACTATATAAGAAATAAATGAGTACACATTTACAGAGAATAACTTCTAGAAGCTTTATCTTAACATTTCCTCACATCATTCGATATGCTTGGCTGCACCTCTGAGTAAAAATAGATTATGGCTTTAAGTTTGAAGGTGTACTTTTGTAGTGGATTAAAATTCATGCATCTTTTCATTTGATGACTGCTTCAGGCTTTCTTTTTAGGGAGCTTCAAAAGAGGCAAAATATAAATAGTTTCTTAATGCTGAGCTGCCTTTTTAAGCTGGACAAATATGAGTTACAATGTGCTCCAAAGGAAACAAAAAAGGAGCACATTAAAAACTGTCATTTGTATGAAGAAAACTCCTGAAATAGACATTTCCACATTTCTAGGACAAATTCATCACTATCACAGGCAGTCTTTAAATATTCTTATTAAGTTTGCTAGGAAAGTAAACTATCCATATAACAAAAATTCCCGCCTGTTTTCAAGTTTAAATATCACTTTGCTAAACATCTAACTCATTATAGGATCTAATGACTTATGAAGACCACATTGTCTACTACTACAACCATTGATTTTTATCATAAGAAAATTTGTTATTTCATTATCATTCAGCAGAATTACTGAGATCAAATTTGAAAATGCCTACAATTTTCAACTTTGTTTAGAATGTAATTCTGTGCATTATGTTTAGAAATTTGTTCAAGAGAATTGTGCCATAGTTTATATAGCTCCTAGAATCTTTGTCTATTTTGTTAGTAATGTGATTTTTACTGTGGTAGTTATGTCAGTATAGTTCCTGTTCTGGTTCTGCCCCAGTACCAGAAGAGAGTTTTGTCCTCTGAATTTACCAGAATATATCACTCCAGCACATAAACGTTTCTATAGAAATTACTGTGCTCATGAGTGCAAAAGATGCTACTTTAATCAGGCTATTATACGAAAGGAACACAGAAGATGATGTATAGAAGCGTTTTGAGAACCTTGTCCCTAGCCTACAGATTTTCAATTCACGTCCCGCAGGGGCACAGAGAATTATGGAAGGCTTCTGAGAACAAGGGTCAATGACCAAATTCTCTTGTAACAAAATTAAACCCCATTTTCACAATTATTTTTTTTTTAAACATTTGGAAAGGTAAACAGGTCTGATTCAGTAGGGATTCGAGCACATTCAGCAAAGTATTAAGGTCTGTTAGGAGCAAAACAGGAGAAAAAGTCTGACGGATTGGACAACTGGTAAATAGATATGGAAGGTAAATTGCCATAACAATTGCTAGGTGAACAAAACTTCAAAAATTATTTTATGCAATATTACTTTTAATGGCAACTAATGAAAGTATTTTGCTTTTCAGCAGAACAGATGGAAATTTATCATTAAATTGTTTTACAACACTTTTTAGAAGCAGACTTTAGAATTTTACACCAAACCCCATTTTATACCACTATGAAGAGCTGTTTCTTTCAGTGTTCTACAAAAAAAAAAGCACTCCAAATTAAAATAAATACATTTTTTAAATTAAAATGAATAAATGAAAATACTGTTAACTTCTACCACCACTGAAGATTGGTCTCCATACTGTTCAAGCAGACAGTAGGAACTCAAAATTTACAAGCTCTTCAGAGGAATCACTAATAGATGCCACAGATACTTTAAAACCACAGCAAGGGGACAGAACTACATATTTTACATGACATAAAATTCTGTTACATTCTGTAACTCTTTGGCTCAATCGTACACTTATTTTTATCTGTTTGTTGGTGGGTTGTTTCTTGGAAAATATTTAGCAGGATACCAGAGCAGAAGTTCTAAAAGTCTCTTTGAAGCATTTTCCTTTCAGCAGAGCTGATGTGCAACAGCAACACAGTGCAGAAGACAGAGACCTGTGCAGAATTCCAGCTGCTGCACATCTAAGAGCGATTATGAACCCCACAACTTATATGGATAAAAACTACACAGCATAATTTCAAAATAAAATTTAAAAATACGTTTGTAATTACCAAGTTTCAATACTCAGGAAAATAAGCTACCTTCAACAGAATCACCTGACAGAAGTTGCAGTTTACAAACTCCAACGAAAAAGGATTGTTTGCCAAGGTCAAGGTGCCGGACCCTGTTGCATCTCAGCTACCAATAGCGCACAAAGAGCTCCATATAATTTAGCTGAGACCAATTCTTTGATCTAGCAGGGCATCTCCATATCACTTTCCCATCATCTTCACAGATTATGTGTGACCTTTCGCTGTTTTGCTAATAACTACTTATATAAATTATAACAACATATAACTTAAATGTGTAAACATTTACTATAACAAATACAGGTCTGGCTAAATGAAATTCCCAATGCTGCAGCCATGGAATACTTGAGCAGGCATCATAAATCTAGAATCAATTCTGTATGCTGGGCTGTGCAAATAAGCTCAGAACAAACACAAAATCCTCTGCAATTGAGAGATTCAAAGTAAATGAGGCTTTTGGATAACAATATAGTAGTTTAATGTTCTGATTTTATAAATGTTGAATAGCAGAACAGAGAACTTGCTCCTGACTAATACATTATCCCAGGAGTAATGAAACAGAACTGACATGTGAAAGCAAGCCATGCTGGTATTTTCTAAAGACGTATTGCTTTTTTCTTAGTAAAAGAAAAAGAACAATGCTTTCCAGGGAAAAGCTAGTTGCGTATAGCCATATTTTAACAAGGTTCAATGAGGACAAAATATCAATAGGAGCCAAAAAATAACAACAAAAAAGTCCTAAAGAACTGATAAGACAGGCATCTGAAATGGATAAGTTATATTTACTAGACACAATAAAATTGTCTGCTCTGCACATGAGACAGTCATTTAGGGCCTACTCCACTGTAGCTCATTAAAGATTTCTATTGACTTCTGTGAACTTTGGTATAGGAGCTGAGATTTTTGTAACTATAAAAAGAAACCATTCCAGTTTGCACAACTGCAAATTACAGAAGGTAGGAAAAAAATAAAATTGAGACCCAAATGTATCTTTTTATGGCATAAATAACATTTTAAAAAGTTAATCTAGTAACACAATGCTGTTAAATGAGACCTTCTCTGAGTTGCTGAAGATGAAGAACAGTGTGGAAAAGTCCAGGACTTATACCTCCATGCTGGAGGGGATTGCAGTGTCAGATTATAGGACAAATTTCATTTCACTGCCTCAAAAAGCACTGCACTCTTTTCTTGTGTATTACCTTGATAACGGTATCTCTACAATAAGCTATTTTAACACAGTCATATCTTTTTTTTTTTTTTTAATACATACTAGACCTAAGTTAACTCATTTTCTCTGCTTGCTGCAAGAGCTACTTTCAAATTTCTGGTAAAGAGTGCCAACCATATAGCGATGCACCTTTTTCTTATGGTGCACAATGTTCGCCTCCTTCCATAAGAGGTCTTGCAGCATGAGGTGTAGGCTAGAAGTTCACCACAAATCACAGAATCATAAAACCATGTAGGCTAGAAAACCAGACCCAGAGGTCTCCTAGTCCAGCCTCCTGCTGAAAGAATGTCCAGTTAGAGCAGCAACTGACCCACATTTTTCCTAGCCTTTTTCTTTTGCTGTCAATGCACTTCTTTAAGACATTACTGTTGCCTTTCACATCCCTCTCTTTTTTTTTTTTTTTTTCAGCTCCAGCTGAGCTTTGAATTTCCTAATTCTATCCCTGCATGCTGAGGCAATGTCTCTGTATTCCTTCTGGGTAGCCCATTGCTGCTTCCACTTTCTCTGTACCTCCTTCTTGTGTTTGAGTTCAATCAAGAGTTCCTCACTTATCCAGGCTGGCCTTCTGCCATGCTTGCTTGACTTTCTAAACATTGCAATAGACTGTTTTTGTGCTTTAAGGAGGTTGCCTTTGAATATCAACCAGCTGTCCTGTGTCCCTTTGACCCTCCAGAGCAGTCTTCCATTAAGCCTGCCAAGAAGATCCCCGAGTAAGCCAAAAGCTGCTTTCCTAAAATCCAAGCTTGTGATCTTACTCTTACTTACTCTGTCTTACAGGATTTTAAACTCCACGGTCTCATGGTTACTGCAAGGAAGGATGCCCTTTGCCCTTTATATCTTTGACCAGTTCTTCCTTGTTTATGAGGAGGAGATTCAGCAGAACATCTCCCTCTACAGAGCTCATCATTCACCTGCCTCAAGAAATTGTCTTCTGCTTGCACCCAAGCTTATTACGCTTCCAGCAGATTTTGGGGTAGCTGAAGTCTCCCATGGATACAACAGCCTCTGCCTTCCTGACACACGTGAACATGAAAATTTACTTCACTTTCACCATCATTGCATCTCAGTGTCTATTGATGATACCGCCACTATATCCACTTTCAAAGGCAGCAGTGCTACCGCCTTGTCCTGTTTGTCCCCGCAACACTGCTACTCAACTGGAGGATATGTTACCATGTATGCCACCTCCTGAGAGTTACAGAGGTAACGTCCTACCATCAGGAATTAGTTGAATGATCAGCATCACGAAGTGGAGAATTAGTACAGTACATTTTTATTTTCTATTGGCTTTCACTGCTTATCTTCCTACTTTGGTTGTGAGATCGTAGCTCTGCTCTGATACAAGATGCTATGACTAAAAGCCAAACTACTTTCTCATCAGCTAGACCGTCTAAGTCATATCAACACAGAGGTATGCAAGCTACCCTATTTCACTGCAGTTCAACAATTCAGGAAAACAAATACTGTAGGAAATAACTACCTTTGCTTTTAGAAGCAAGCAAAACATAAATTCCATTTGCTCAAAATTTTTTTGTGCAGCATAAGAGACTTGTAAGCCACAGTATTTTTGCCTTTCTATTCAGCTCAAATAAGAGCTTCTCACTCCTCTTATCTCTTCATGATATAGTGACTTTTTCCTCCTTCATGCTTAGGCAGTGGAACAGAATGCTGATGAGACAAAACTAGGTGCAACACTAGACAGTCACTTTTAGTCTGATTCCCTAAGATACTACCCACCCAACTCAGGCTATTTTTAGTGAGAGGTAAGCCAGATGTACCAAACTGAAATGAGTTTTATTCATATATGCTAGGCTGATCAGGTCATTCTGTCATTCTTAACCAGTGATGAATAAACAAACATTGTTTTTGGGGGGCTGGAAAAATACAAATTTCCTAACAATTCTGACTAATACGTTTCATCTCTCTGAAACAGGTAACAGCAGTCACATAACCAAATCCCACTGAAATTCCCTTTTCAGGAGAAAGAAATCTTACCTCCAGAAATACCAAGTTATTTTCAACTACCTTTACCTGAAAGCTCAACGAAGAGCTATGACAAATATTTCAAAGCTCTTTATACAATGACATAGACTTCTTAACTTTCCAACAAATGATAGTATTGACAGATCATCATCATACCAATCTAATAGAGCAACTCATAATTTATGGATGACGATTCAGTAGAGGCTAAACATTAGTATCTAGGGCCAGATCCAGCTTTCTCAAAAAAAATGGGGGGGAAACACAAAAAAGCTTCTATTGTCTTGATTTACAAAAACAAAAAAACACACAAAGTTGGTAGAACTGCTAGAGAATTGCAAAAGATGACAAAGATCAAAGTGAACAAATTTAAAAACTTTGGGATTAGATTAAAAAGCTAATGCAGCATCTTCAGCAAAGTATCCAATCAGTAAAGTGTATCTCATTACTGAATGTTAAATATAAAGCATAAGACCCTTTTTTCCTTTTTCTAGTCATTTACAATCATATTTGGATACTGTCACAAAGGTCCAATGATGAGGAACCAGAATGCAGGCATTCTTTTTTTTTTTTTTTTTAACCATTTTAATTGTGTTCACTGACAGACAAAAATTGCACAAATTTTATATGGGTAAAATGGCTTAATACCTAGAATTTTAATTTCCACTAAAGTGAAGTATAAATACATTTGGAATATTAAGTTTGAATTTTTTAAATTCATGTTCCAAAAGTAAACGTTGGAGCCATTTTAAAAACATCTTCACCCATCATGAAGCCGTGAATCTTTTTTTAGCCAAAATTACTGAAATTTCTCTTATCTGCTCTACCAATCAAGTCAGGTGGGTTTTTATGCATTTTAGAGCTAACGCAGCCTATGGTCTTGAGGGAAGTTAGAGTTGGGAGCACTGCAGGTCCTTTCAATTTTTGATCTTCTTTCTCAGGCCATTTTCACATATTTCACAACTAGGGAATAGCAGGGATCTCATTCTCACATGCTCATAGTACAACAAACCAAAGTGAATGTAGCTCTGATGGTAACAAGGGATGGATGGAGGAATGGACAGGAGGGTGAAAGCAAGTGGCACACCAAAGGAAGGACAAAGAATGCTGTATAAGGTAGCGCAACTCCTGATTTCACAGCGCTGACGCTCCAAGTCACGATGTTTACATAGGCTTTAAAAAGTCTACCTCTCTGTGGCTATATAACAGACTAAGTGGAACAAAACCAAGTCTTCTGCAAAAGCGCAGAGTCCCTAAAATCATACTGTGTTACAATAAGATAAATAAAAATTAGAATATGCTCAGCAAGTCATATGATCTTTCTATGAATGCATCAAATACTACCTGATATACTCCTTTTTTCATTATTTTATTGAAAGCCAGCATGGAAGGCTATTCCAGAAATTCAGTCTTCTAACAGCAATGAAAGCACAGTCTAATTTCCATTCTAAATGCTTTTATGCTTAATGTATATCAATTTGATCTCATAGAATTGTTATTTTTCATTTAAAATAATCCTTCTCCAACATCTACTGCCTACAAATTTTCAGAAACAGCAGTCATTTCCCCTCTCAACCTTTCTTTTGCTGTACTAAAGCCAAAAGCTTTTTATCTCCTCCAATAAGACTAGTTCTTCATTCCCTTCATAATACCGTTAGCACTTTTCCACAACTGCTTCTTTTTCCCTGCCCATTTCTAAATAGATATACAAATACTACTGATAAATTATTTTCTTACAGAAGTTAATAAATTGTTCCAGTAACATTATTAAAAAAAAACCCAAAAAAACCAAACAACAAACCAACAGTTCTGTACAGAGTTCATACATTATAACCGGAAACTACATTCAGACATGTGGATTTTAGTATCATTTTTTAAGCAAGTCTCAGAATACACTTAATTCTAGAATGGTTGACAGTGTTGGCAAAATTAAGAAAAAAAGAAACAGCAGCAGTGGAGGGAATGGAAATTTGAAATTGGGAGGAAAAGTCACCCATGGCAGTAAAAATTCTGTAAATCTGTTTTTTCTCCGGTTATTTTCGATATATACAGTAAGTGATGGAAACTGATCTGCATCTTTTCCAAGCTCAGTTATACAGCTTTACCAAAATAAAGTCAGTTTTGCTCAGGTTTAAATAAAAGGGTTTAATCTCTGCATCCACCCTGAGCCATTAATTTGGAACACTTTCGCTTTCTTATATTCAGCATCAGAAAGAACTCTCCAGCTATGTCAATATATTCAACTACTGCAACTCACTTCAGTGATAGTATCCAGCATAATCTATTACTCACATGCCACCACACACAGATCATGACTATAATTTTTACTTTTTAAGTCAGAGTGTGATAATCTGTAAAGGACCCAAAGCGTTCTTTAAGGAAGGGTGTCGCACAGTGAAAACACAATGATTCAGAATGAAAAAACACAAATGGGTGAGGGGAACAGGAAAAAAAAGCAAAGTAAATGGCTATGCTCTGTATATTTTTAGCACTCTAAAAAACCTTCCTAAGAAGGTTTTTATTACCACAACAATATATATATTTATTTATGGTTTAAAAATAAGGGGAGTAACACTTGAAGCAACAGTCTTAATTTAAAAATTATCTAGATAGATTGATTATAAAAAAAGAATGGAGTATAAGCAAATTGTATCTTTTGTTTAGCAACACAACTGTCTTTCAATGCTCAATATTACACGGAAAAAACTGACTATTTTATACAAGGTGAGCCTACCCAGCATAAATTCCTGCAAGCACATATCAATCACCATGAACTTAATCACTTAAATATATATATATGTGTATGACTGTTTCTATGTAGAAATATACAAAGATGCTCAATAGTCCAATTTCTGTTGAAAGCCTACCTGGAATTCTCAGTTTTGCAAGGATCAGTTTTCTATGTATGTATTTGATCCACATTTGGAAATAATTCTTGACATTTTAGGATGAACCAAATAGCTATCAGAATTTGATTTAAAAAGACTGATGTTAAAATTTTTTTACTAGGGTAAGGTAAAACAGCGTGTATGATCAATTCTTTTTAGAATGTATAGCTTTAGATGCACCCTGTAGCAAACCTCTAGGACGTAACCTTCAGCACAGCTCCAAGTAAGTCAGGACTTAGAAATGCAATAGCTAGCTCAGAAAGGGGGAAAAGGGAATAAATAAGAGGCATTTGATAGGCTTGTGGAAGAAGACCTAAGTCACATTTCTTAAGTGTCCCATATAGAGTTCAGAAAAATAAGAAAAAGACGACACTGCTAGTATGAGCCAGCAGAAGTTGGGTATGCCACTGACCACCCAAACACCCACTACTCCGACGACAGTCCCACCTCACACCCTTTTCCCTCTGATATCTTACAGCAGATACAGTAGTCTTAGTTTGCTGTGGGTGCTACATGAATCACCTGAGAATAAAAATTACTTTTCTTCTGCTACTGACTGGTTCTGGAAGAATAGTTCCCCCTATAATTCCTGGGATTTGGTCTATAGATCAAGAGTTAAGACGCAGGTTCAAATATGTGCACAGCTGTTACACAGTCTACACAGTTCCATGTTAAACTACAATGAAAAATGGTTTTGAGAAAGGCCTCCCCTGAAGATGGGAAATAATATGGGTATCCTATTTCTTAACAGAAGAGGACTCTGAAATTTCATATAAGCCAAGACTCTTAAATGTCATATAAGACAAGTGTATAATGGTCCCAATAACAGACTGTGAGGAGTAACAGTGGTCTTCTACTTGATGAAGATTATTTAGGAATTATGATCTGCACTATATGAAGTTCTGCCAGATAGCTCCCTGTGAATTAAATTTAAAAGGTTATGCCTTAATTAAGCTACATTCCTTCTAACTGGCCTTCTTCCCATGAGCCTTAGACAGGAAGGTATTTCTTTGCCTCCAATCTTAAACCTAGGCCTGAAGCAGCTCAAGATTCTTTAAATATATTGTGTATCTCTTCCATATTTACCGTGTATGTACAAGAAGACAGCCAAACAATTTAATCTCCATTTTCAGAAACATTGTATGGCTGCTAAAAACATCTTTCAAAAAGACTTCCTATTGTTTAACAGATTGCATGAGTATTAGTAGGTTAAGATTAAGAAAAGGACCTTGAAGAAAATATATTTTAATTAACACTGATTAAAATTTAAGACATGAAGGAAGAGCAGGAATATGAATTACAATTCATATGCAGAAGAATTGTCCTTTGCTAGGTACAAATAACATACACAGAAAAATATTAACAGAAACACATATCACACCTTAGCTATTATGCGAAGTTAAGGACATGAGAGTAACCTTTTTGGTCTGTTATACCTTCCTAATTCAATTAAATGAGAACAAAACTAAGATGAAGATTACATTTGCAAAGACATTTTAGCATCATTAACTGTGTCTGCCAGAGAGCTTTTTTCGTTTTCCTGTTTCCTTAAAGAAAAAACAAGAGCATGGCCTTTGAAACTTTCTATTTTTTAAAACAGAAAAGATAGTACTTAGTGAAAGCCTGTAAAACAAAAGTTTAAACCATAAAGACTTTAGGAATTGATAAGAAACTCATCCAACATGATACCTGCTTTTTCTGCAATGGCATTAACTGACATTGTCAAAAGAAAAATGAAAACAGTGTCAATATTTTTAGCTCAATCATCTAGCAGCCCCACAATTTCTCACTGCCTTTTTTTGCTGCTAAAACAAAAACTTGCTCTTTTCTAATGATGTGTCCTCAAAAGGACTATAGAATGAAATCCAGATTTACATTAATTTACAGCCCTTCACAGGTACAACAGACAACGCTCTTAAGACACATGAATATGAGCGCACAATAAACTGTTACAAGTACACACAGCAAGCTAGCTACCCCACCATGCAGACACTCCCAAAGAGAGCTAACACGCTTCAATTTGTGCACCAAGGTGAGACATCTAAATCATCCCTTCTAGGAAAAAGCAGTATGTGTAAGGAGCAGGCTCACTAAGCATGCTTAATGGAGAGCCTGAGCTCACAGCACTGAAATAGAGCTGTACTGGTGTCTGTCTACAAGGAACAGAACTTTTGTGTGCCAGATTCAGACACAGCTCCTCCAAGCATCTAAAGGCAGTTATGCAAACAAACAAAAATTTTCTGCTTACGCTAAGCAAGTGTATTCTATTTCACAGAACTTAAGGAAAAAAAACCCCAACCAACAAAAAACCCTGCAACCACACACCACAACATCCACACCACTGAAACGTGTCACTGAAATGAACAATGTAATTTTTACTAGAGAGGAAAGAGCTGATAAAGACTCCAGACAAAAAAGAAAAAACAAAAAACAAAAAAACATACCAAACAACACAAAACCAAGGATAGCTTCTGGATCTAGGGATAATAATAATTAAATAATTAAATTTAATTTCATCCTTAATAATTAAACAAGTTACAGGTTTGAAATGGAAACAATATATCTTTATTTACACTATTTTCCTCTTACTGTCTTATCACAGATCCTAAAGAAGAACATCTATCTGCATATCCTGTTAGCAGTACCCAGCACATTGTCTACAGACAGACTTCCTGAGTGTCAGCTTCTGCTCATCAATCCAGCTCTCACTTTCCTTTTATTATACTGAATAGCTTAATTTCTACTGGTTTTTTTCCCATTTGTTGAAGATTCCTGTAGAAACCCTATTTATAACCCAGATAATTCAAATTAAGTAATTTCCATTCCTAGAGAACAGAGACAAATAAGAAGCATCAAAGAACTTCTTTTTACATTATTTACTGTTGTACCTATCTTCATACTGATGCTTAATTCCTACAGAGCAAGTTGCATATTATGTAATAGCTATGTGTATTTTATAATGCTTTAAACTATCTCCACAAACCTTTGTCAGGCAAATGTATTCTTCAGAAGGTTCAGAACCAGGCTGGTGACACTGCCCTGCCCCTGCCTAAAAAAACTTTAAAAATATCTAATGGATATTTAACCTTATCTCGACACACCTAAATTACGAGTTAAAGAATGCTTTCTTGTTATTTTATGTGAAAATACAGTAAATATCATACTAAAACCATTCTGCTTTTTGATTCTCTTCAGACATTTTGACAGACTACGATGTGTATTTTCAGACTTGCCAGGTAGTCCTCATTATAGCAGCTGCTGAATAAAATTTCATTTCCACTGATAATGAAAATCTGTTACAAACTTCATATTCCAGTTAGCATTGCCTACCGCGTGCACAGAGAAATGTCCGAGCTAAACATAATATATGCAACCTAGGCTCTAGGAAGATGATGCTGTTGGCTGCCTGAAAAGCACTACTCTGTATTGTCCCACTCCCTCGCACACACACACACACGCTCCTTGTCCCTGTCCTTTACTCCTCATTCACTGTAGGCATTTGTCTGCTGAGAAAATAGAGGCTGACAGGGAAGGTCATTGCGACCAATTGTAAGTCTCAGAATACAAATATGCCTTTTAGCTGTTGGCTCCACAAACAGTGACCGTGTCGTATCATTGATAAATCCTTGAAAAGACTCTAATGTATCTTCATTTCAGAAAACAACTGCCTTCAAGGTTGCTCCGAGAAAATAAGCAACCAGAATGCTGAAGAATTCTCAAAGTTGGCATTCTCCTGAAGATTAAAAGATAATAACACTTCTATTAGAATCACTCTGCTACGCTGTATTGATCTCATCAGGGAGGCCACTGCAGGTCTAATATGAACAGAGCAGTTTTAGAATTAATCACAGGGGTTTTTATTACGGTTCATAGGGCTCCTCATTCAAATGGCATCGTTTGCAATATTTATGGCCTAGATTGGTTGCCATTATTAAGTGCAAGTGTGCCACATGGTGTCTGGCCTGCTGTGTTAAAACACAAAGTCATTCTTCAAAAGTAAATCTTATCTAAACTATGCACAAAAAGCCAATTACTTTTTGATTTACATTTTAATTTCACATTCAGCTTTCCCCTTATATACAAAAACCTTACTAATCTTTGTTTTGGATTAACTAGCACAGGCATACAAGGTACATTTCATAGTTTTAAGTAGACCATTACAGCATATTAATGCACTCTGCTCAGAAAGATATATATTTGGTCAATGACAAGCTACAATTTCTCTTTGAGAAAAGCAAATGAGAAGGTGGAAAAATACAGCATCTTGGAAAGTGGACTGGCCACTGGTCTTCAAGATAAAACTGACTCATTAAGGCACTCAACTAAGACTGGCCATTTGAAAATGAAAAAAGTGGTTGCCAGCCCTCACTGACCAGTTCCAGTAGTAATTTAAGGTACAGCTGTTTAAATTCCATGCTCCCTCCTTTTTCTTTTTTTAAATCTTCTTTGCCACTTCATCTATGCTCAGTTAGATCATTCCTGTTTACCCTACCTCAACAGTATTTTCTTGCCATGGTGGTGACAGAAGTTTGATCTGAACAAAGATGAATGAGTATATACACTCCTGATGCTACGATAATAAATTACTTCAAGTCCTGGGAAAATGTTTGTGTGTGGTTTTTGTGGGGTTTTTTTGGTTGGCTTTTTTTTGTTTGGTTGGTTGGTTTGGTTTGGTTTTTTAAACAGGCAACAACCTTAGACAACACTCTCCTTTTCCTCACCGAATGCCATGATGGTCAAGTGAGCTCCAGGAGTCTGCAAGCATACTAAACAAACAATTAAGCCCTATCAAGCACACTCAATTTGTTTTACATTTATATCCCTATGATAGGGTTCGCTAGTTTACTGTCACATTCTTAAAATCATCCCGTGCAAAAGCAACAGAAAGAGTGCTGTGAACAGGACCAGGAGGCGAGGGAGCCCATTTGGGCCTGTTGTTGGCAGGGGGAAGGGCAGTGGTTTTGTCACCAACTCGATGTCTGCTCCAGTGCATATAACCTCTCTGAGGTAAGCAACACCAGCACAGCAGAGCTGCATCTTTCTTTGTGGAAGCTACAAAAGTTAGTCACCTTTGCATAGGCTTTCACGACTGGCAAAACAAACTCTGCAAAGACTCGAATATGATGAAAGATGAAACATTTCTAAATGCCTCTCTTACCACCACAGCTTCTCTGGGATGAAAAATTCTGACATTTCAGCAACCGACTGGCCCTCCAACGATGCAAACAGCCACACACACTCAGGGAAAAGGCTGCACACTCTTTACACAGCGATGGGCTCCTGCCGGAGGCCACCAGGGCCCTTAGGGCAGGCTGAGCCCTCCCCTGCCCCGTGGGGCCCCTCAGCCCTGCAGGGGCACAGGCCAGGCCGTGGCTCCAGCCTGGGCCGCAGCATAGCGGTGCCTGCGCCTGGCCTGGCTCCCGGCGTCACCTCGGGCCCGACTTGTCACCTTGCTTGTGCCCGACTGCCCCACGGCAGCGGCACCGCAGGGCTGTCAGGACCAGCACAGCCACTGCCTCACTGCTCCCTCCGTGGTGCTCCCCGTCCTGACCACGCAGCTGGGATCCAAGGCTGAACTTCTGCAAAGGCTGATGGCAAATACGGTGCTTTGGTCAAGAAACACGTTGAGGGAAGGGGGGCCTATACATAGAATCATAGAATGGTTTGGGTTGGAAGTGACCTTTAAAGACAATCTAGTCCAACCCGGCTGCTATGAGCAGGACACCTTCCACTAGACCAGGTTGCTCAGAGCCCCATCCAACCTGGCCTTGAACACTTCCAGGAATGGGGCATCCACAACTTCTCTGGGCAACCTGTTCCAGTGCCTCACCACCCTCATAGTGAAGAATTTCTTCCTTATAGCTAATCTAAATTTACTCTCTTTCAGTTTAAAGCCATTATCCCTTGTCCTATTGCTACATGCTCTTGTAAAAAGTCCCTCTCCAGCTTTCTTGTGGACTCCCTTCACAGAATCACAGAATCACTAAGGTTGGAAAGGACCTTCAAGATCATCAAGTCCAACCATTAATCCAGCGCCACCATGTTCCCTAAATCATGTCTTGAAGCACCACATCCACATGTTTTTTCAACACTTCCAGAGATCAGAACACAGAGGTCTGAACATCTGTCCTTTCGCAACATCCTAGGACATCCACTTACACTCTTATTTCGATAGTTAGTGAAAAAAGTTGGGGGGTTTTTTGTTTGTTTTTTTTTAAACAACTACATATTTCTGTGTAACAGAACTTCTGAAAATAAGCACTCGGATCACAGTACCATCTTATTTACCCATCCTTACCAGCTAGGCTCCTGAAATAACATATTGACTATCATTCTCACCTATGACAGATTCAAACCTAAGTCTCCTGCAGTGAAAGATTAGGATGTTAATCCATTTTGAAACCTTGCTGAAAGATATTAATGCTTTAAAAAACAAAAGTGATGGATGAATATTATTCAGGTCAAATAAAATCAGAGTGCTAAGAAGAGCTAGCCAGTTTTAAGTTCCAACAAACAGTGTATAAAAATAAAAAAAAAACACCATAAAATAGGGTACCAAATTTGAATTTAAACACCCATATTATTACTAGTTGATGTTCAGTTTAAGGAGATATTAAATCAGTTGTAATAATACATTTTTTAATAAGTTTATTCATTATCTACTATAGCATGTTCTAGGGGAGTGTTGTGGTTTAACCTGGCAGGCAGCTAAATATCACACAGCCATTCACTCACTCCCCCGCAATGGGATGGGGGAAAGAATTGGAAAAAAGGTAAAACTCATGGGTTGAGATAAATACAGTTTAATAGGTAAAGCAAAAGCCACAAACACAAGCAAAGCAAAACAAAGAATTCCTTCACCACTTCCATCAGCAGGGCTCAGCCATGTCCAGGAAAACAGGGCTCCATCACACTTAACGGTTACTTAGGTTGACAAACACCATCACTTCCAATGTCCCCCTCTTCCTTCTTCTTCCCCAGGCTTTATACACACACGTTTTTTTATAATTAAAATTAATTTTACACACACGTTTTTTAACATATTAATGCAGTATCTTTTCCACCATTAAATCCAGCTGTTTCATGTGTGTAAATAAATATATATATATATGAAAATACAGCCTTCTGAAAACCTCCAAGTGCCATATTCAACATATTCATATTTCAGGCTCTACTGGATTTATGCAGTTTCTACTGAAATTGCCTATGCAATACTGTTCAAGTGGTTATCATTAATTATACACTTGTATTTATGTCAAAATTTAGCGTGCATTTGAGAACAGTAATTCAGATTCACTTAGTTTTACCTGCCCAGCTAAAGGAAATGAGACTGATACATGAAAAGGGTAACGCTTTGACTGCGTAAGATGGGATCTCCCAAAATAGATATAACCAGAAAACATCTCCAGAGGACACCAAGAAGAGCTGAGTATTTCAGGCTGAATCCATGGAAACTGTCCAGAGAATATAAAACAGGACAGCATGCCTTATTGGGGCAAAATACCCAGTTCCACCCAAGATGCAAGTATTCTCTGTGCGTTTACATATACTTAAGGTGTCCATTAGAGATTTAAGATGTACGTGACCTAGGAGCCACTGCTGTGCTTCCTGTAGCTTTCTAAAGGAAGAATGAAAAATGGGGAAGCAAGCAGGCAGGAGTTCCTAAAGAACAAAAAAAGAAATACAAGACGAAGTTTTTTCTTACACCAAGTTTTAAATAATGCTGCACTGAAATTGAATATATTTTGACAGAATTCTATTAAGCAATAAAGAAGTCTGCAACCAAAAAAGCCCAACTCAAAAGTTTAACTCCTAGACGATATCTCTCTAGGAAGAAGTGAGCCTTGTGAATGAAGAAGCTATGATGTGATGCAAACTTTTGCTGTAAAACCCAAATTCTCAATCTTGGGCACCCAGTTACTTAGAAGGCTATGTAGACTTTTGCAGAGAGTGACCAGCACCATTAATTTTACTGTTTAGCTCACAACATAAGCATGCACCAACAGCCTACTAATGCATACCAACTGTGAGACAGCAGTGAATGTGAATGGCGCTCTCTCTAATAGAGAGCTAATCTCCCTATATTGTATTTTTGCTTAAGAATCCTTATTAGAGTAAAAACATTAAAGCACTGGCAATGTTGTTATAGTTTGTGAAATATGACTGTTTGCCATAGAAAGCAAGGCATTTGCTTTGTAGGTTGATGAGATACCATAATGCTATAGAACCAATCTAAAGAATAGGTATATCACCATTTTCCCTTCAGGTTATTTAGAGATAAAATAGTAAGAAACTGCAGAACAATTGTAGAGGCACCCCTTCAAACTACTTTCTTAATTTTACTTGTTTTCTGTCATACGTGCTGCCCTAGAAACTGCAGGTGACTTCCTCAGCTTGAGTAAATCCATATAGCTCTGTTCTCTATAAAGATTTTCAAATCACCAACCAGAAGTTACTTTTAGTCAGAAGCTGACAGGCAAAATAAACCCCTCACAGACACATTTTTATTTTACTGTTGCTGAAAGAAGTAGGAACTTAACAGTAGTAACCATTTAAATATGGCAGATAAACACAACTTCTCTTGCATTAAGATAAGCGAACCCAGCACAAGCTGCTGAACACCCGTTTAGTATAGCCATGACTTACAATAAGTCCACAGGTAACAGCATCATCCTATGAGGAATTACTAACAGGACAGTGATGTTTAAGTAGGAACACATTCAAGATATATTTCGAACTCTCAGCAAAGCTTGTTAGCTCAGACACTGCAGCAGAACAACACAGAATCCCGATCCAATCTGAGTCACAAAAATTCAGAACAAATACCTCCCAGACCTTCTGGTTTTGCAACCACCCCAGGATCGAGCCTGGGTCTGCTCACTGTTACCAAACATGTTCCCACAGCTCTGAAAATGTAACAGGGAAACGGTGTGAATTCTGCAAGTAGCATAAAGTTTCAAAGTATTAGAGCTGTCTGATCCTAGGTACTGTCAAAACACAGAATGAA
The DNA here is from genome assembly GCF_964289735.1 of Phaethon aethereus. Taxonomy (NCBI): domain Eukaryota; kingdom Metazoa; phylum Chordata; class Aves; order Phaethontiformes; family Phaethontidae; genus Phaethon; species Phaethon aethereus. The sequence goes on along the minus strand of NC_138589.1, from coordinate 13,604,898 downwards.
AAAGCAGGGATGAGCAGATCTGCTGAAACATGCTTAAAGATGCATGCATATGCCAGTGCAATGATTATATACTTTACCTAACAGTGTTAGCTACAAGGCAACTCTGTAGCTCTCGATAGTTCAGGCCTTCTGCACAACCATCTAAGCAGTTCTGGCATAACAGTTACTATCACAATCAGCCCAGGCCAACAGTCACTGCTCAGCTGCCTCTGTCCACCTGTAAGCAGCTGGGAACCAAAGACCTCTCCAAAGCAGCAGTACCACAGCCCAACGCTGCTTTGCCTGGACCGGCTACCTGCCTCTTCTGCCATCCTGTCCCCTGCCTCTCTCGGGTGTATTTCAAGATCCCATAGCTGAAACACTATTTGGCAAAATAATACCACCACCACCACGCACATGAACAGCTGGAGTTAAGGTTAAATTTCAAATGTGAAGGTAACCCCCAATTTCTTCCCAGCAATGCTATTTCAAGGAAAATATGAAATACTGCAGTAAAGAGTACCACATGCATACACCACATTCTTCCATGAGTTATTTAGCTTTGACTTTGGTGAAAAAAAATAAAATACAATTGTGAACTTCAAAGTCAATGACCACTTTCAGACATACTTAGAGAAGGAAGAAATCCCCAGAATAAGTTGTGTCCAGTCAAATGACAATGCATCTTTTCAGAAAAAGTTTTAAACTGTCAGTGATATACTTACTACACTTGACTAATTCCTTGAACAGAGGAAAGCCATACATGACTACATAACAGATACAAAAGGCAGATGATATATGGACTTTCTTTTGATGGAATCTGATTTCTGGTTTCTGTAGATATGAAAATATATTTTTGTTTTTTAAGCAAAGGCAAAATGTGACTTAGCCTCCTAGTCTATTTGAAAATGCAAAGGTTTTTCACAGTGAGAAAAAGCCTGGACTGTGCCTTGGATGGAATGATGAACTAATGCCTCAAATCCCAACAGTGTTAAGTCTGATTATCTATTTCTAACTCCCATTCAGGTTTTTAATATGGCAGAGATTCACTGGGAATACGTGGACTGAGATTCATTTTCATTTTCCTACTGGGAGGTGTTTACTGCAGAGAAGCTCACTTTTTTTATTCTACATTGACATTCTCCCTAATTATTTTTGATTCCCCATGCCCTCATCAAGTCCCTGTGATCTTCATCTAGGGACCACATCTAAAATCCCAGTCATCTTAGTCTTTTAGATCAAAGTGTGGACTGAATACAAGTCAAATTATGGGATTAACTATTTTCAAAGCTAAAATTGTAAATAATAGGCAAGAAGTGTGTAGCAGGGGGAGGTTACACAGCACTTTTCACCTGAAGAACATGAGACTTGTTTTATGTATATTACTCCTTGTTAACAGAGCCGTCACTGAAGTGTAAAGACCACCTGATTAAGCCCACAAATAACAAGTCAGATTTAGAGGGAAGAGTAGAGATACTTGCAGATGGGTAGGGGAGTAGTTTGACTTTTTCTCTTTGCCAACTACAGAAAGTTTCAAAACAAGACTCAACACCTTGGGTTAGAAATTACATGCACTTTTATTTGGTCTTCCAGCCTGCCTGTTCACCTTCCAATGAAGAATTATACTGGCAAAGATATTTTAATGCTCATGAAACTCTTCCCATAGTTTCCATGCCCAGAAGCCTCTCAGAAAACCCAGGTTACTGCAGTACAATAACTATATGATACCTCCCCTGTGGCCCACCACAAACATTGCCGCAAAGCATCAGTGGGGCCCAACACATTTACACTAAGAGCACAGACACTTTCTACTCAAGTTTCTTAGTGGCTTGGAAATCTCTCTCCAGCATGCTCTGCTAGACCACGCAGGTGTGCCTAGCATAACTCAGGTTCAGTTTCTGTGAGGCCACTAAACCCATGGTGTTCATTACGCGGAGTACTTATCTTCCAAGCTGAACACTAAGATGTTTCTACGTGAAATCAACTCTCCATCAAGCACAAACTGATGAAGTCTCCACTGCCTATAGTAGAGCTACAGTATTTCTACCAGACACAGCTTTGGTGCTGCTGCTGTAATTATTACTTCTTTATGTGCTCCCCAATTCACTCTTAACCTAACCCTATTTCAGAAGTCAATTATGATATCCTAACACAAATTTCTAATTACTAGAGATGGGGAAATTTTTGTACTCCATCTACAGTTCCTGACAACAGTACCACACCTACTTAATTTCAGCTGCCCATATTTCTCTGGTATAATGAAAAGAATTCACACACAAAAACGCTGTGCCTATTCAGTGCCTAGCTGCATATGTCAAATTATCAACTGCCAATTCATACTGGTTTAATTCCTTTCATCAGTGATAATGAATCATTAATGTTAGCATATGGTTACACACCATGTGTCTAACTATACTTTTGCCCTCTGAAAAATTATCTGAAGAGCTATTTACTGAAGTTTTAGATATGGAGAAATTCAACATTAAAAATTATTGATGCCCACCATTATCTGTTTGCATACACAGTCAGCAGGCTGGGCATGGAATGTTCACATAGCAGTGGTGGATTAGTATTTTTAAACTATTTCTATTATTGATTTAACCACTTGAAGATGCTGGAAGCAGAGTTCTTGTCACAGCTGTTAATGCAAAAGGCATTAGGAAAAATCCCTACTGTGAAGGTGTGCAAAAATCTTCACACATAAAATGGTGAGATTTCACTTTTCATCAGCGTCATGTATGACTGAAAATCCCCATTTTTATTCAGCTCAGCTAGATACGAAACATGAAAGGGGAAATGCAACAATTTTCTTTTTCTCATTTACTTTAGTCCTGTCTAAATACCAGATCCTGCAGCCTACCCAAACTGAGTAGCATTTTTTTCCTCAAGTTGTTCCATCAAAGCTAATGCAGCCACTTGCAGAGCAGGGCTATTCAAAGAGAGGAAGGATATCAGTGTAGCTCTGCATGATCACAAAACCATTAACAATATCCTTAAAAATGGAGAAAGTAGCTTTGTCAGAAGATGTAAGGGACCAGACCCTGCAACACTTTTATGACAGCTCTTGGCCAATGCAGAGGGCAAATTAATTTCTGAATCAAATTAAAAATTACTAAGTAAATAACAGACAACATGAATCAAGAAGAAAAAAATCCATTTAGTTTTAATTTTGTCTTCTCTGCAGCTTAAAATTAATTCTGACTGAGGCTGGATGTAGAGTTATAGTATAAGAGCTACTCTAGGATAGTTCCACACTTGGCATCTCTTACTTTGAATACTCCCGCGCTTAATTAGCTATTCTAAAATAACTCCTATGTAGACAAGCTCCTACAACGTTCATGAAGGAAATATTTTAAAAAGTGTAATGATTTTCAATTTCACTGATGAGCATTACATCCTTCACTTATTTTTTATGTTAGTGCATCTCTATTCTAAATGATCATTTCATTGATGCAAACAAAAATTAACATCGTATTGCCATGAATCAACTTCATTCATTGCCTTGACAACGTTGCACTTCAATTCTGTAAACACTTGAAAACTAAAAAGTACAAAAATTTGCAATTTGGGGAAAAAGGTTCCAAAATATGAGACTTAGGCCTAAGTATCAAAAAAGAAGCACACACCACTCTCACCACACAAAGCCAGATGTATTTCACTTGCGCGAAATAAGAAAGCAAGGTAATTCTCATATTTAAGTGCAAAAACCTGCCCTATAACTACTTCAAAATATCCCTGTGTACTGAGTATTTGTGTGTCTGTGTACTGTGATCAGCCACCGATTCATGTGCTAAACTACTTCAACTAGTTCACCAACATCTAAGCATGTGTAGCTCTGTTGACTTCAAATGGCATGCAAAGCATCAGCAGTCACACTGGAATGAGGGGCATTTCATTACCTACAGGCTTCAACAATAATACTCTGAAAAGCACAGGGAAAACACTGGAACAAGTTGCATTTTTAAAACATTACTATTCTATTCTGGTTTTAGATACAAAATTCCTATGATAAGTTTAATGGTTCACTACTAAGCTGCTAGCATGCTTTTTTTAAACCCACTTGGTCTGTGGGTCAAACTGATACGTAAAATGTGTCCATTGCTGCTTTCAAATACGTATCTGTCAGAACTATAAATTTGAGCACGCTGATTTTCTGTTTGGATTGAAAACAGTCAAATGACAAGAACAAAATAAAACTAACCAGAGCAGAAACAAGATAATTGCACAAATTCAGCTACTAATCAGGGAATTTATTATACAGAACTTTGGCTTGTGAGATGCAAAAGTCTAAGGATACAGCACAAGTTAAACACAAAAAACTGTCTGTGTCCATGCAATATTTCAGTGGTGCTGATCAGAAAATACTGCTTCTGAAAAGCAGTGTGACTTAGACTTATAGTGCAGGAAAGAGCTGATAACACACCCACTGAACCCACGGCTCTATGGGTATGCTGCTGTTTGACAGTCCTATTGTTGATTATACTCATTTTCTACTTCAGCAAGCAGCAAAATTTTATGAGATCCACCCCCATAGATGTTTGTTCCCTGACACAATCTGGTCTACAGTTACAGAAGTTGCTAAATATGATTATTGCCTGAGAAGCAAGGAGAAAACAGAAATGCTATAACCAAATATGCTAATCCTAGTGATTCCTCTTCTGCTCCCCCCACAACAATAATGTCAATATGAGGTACTATCATTCAAATCCCACAAACTCTACAAAACAGAGAAACAGAAACCAATAAATTAAGTTAATGAGTAGAAAGACTATTTAGTTATATTTGAAGATAGCACATGAATGATATTGCTTTATGTCTTTCTCAAACAGTAGTTGGGGTTTTGTCTGTTTTAAGCAAAGGTAAGAAATGTTAATTACCTAATATAAAAAATATCTGATAATGTACAGAATACAAAATAATTTTTGGTGCAATTCCCTCATTCATTATTTCTGCATATAATGCTTTGGAACAGTCTGGTCTCATCCTGAAAAAAAAAATTATTCTCTTCTTTTGCTGCCTTGCCCCTCAGTAATTTAACTGAGAACAGAGCACTGTCCCCTCTGCCCTGTTTCCCCCCAGTTACTTTTGATAAATTTGAGGCATTTAACACCCTGCATCAAGCAGGTGTATTTGTCAGTGATCATTCTCCCTGCGGTATTATATTGCATCCTTTCATTAGCAAACCTTGCCAAACAAAGCAGCACGCTGACAACTTCTCATTTCCAAGCATATTAAAGGGTTACATCTTAAACCAATTTTACTGTTACAGATTTAGATTGAATCTGCCTCAGTAACGTTGTCCCATTCTGGGCTGATGATGAAACCTGAGCTATCCATATGCTTAATTGCACTCATAAATGGAGCTCTTAGCAGCCTGTGGTAGTGATAGTGTTACAGTTGCTGTTTATGGAATTGTTCTCCAATTCCCTTTTTTGTAAATGGAAATATTTTTTCATAGGACTTGCACACATTCTGATGGAGAATGGTATTTTTCATGAAATGTACTTGGCCTGCGAACAGCAGCAGAAGGGAAAGGGTAGGCAAATGAGAAGTAATGGAATGAGGTAAAGAAAAGGTAACTGTGTACCCAGCCGAAGAGGAAATCATCCTAAGTGTGATCTCACACACAGCCAAGCTCTACAAACAGGGCATCAAGTTATCCAAGCACCCAAGGAAGACAACTGGGCCCATATGTCTTGTGACAACCTCTTTCTAGACAAACGTTACCTGCTAAATTCCCTGCGAGGCCATATCCCAGCTGCCCAGCCTAGACAGCACCCGCAGTCTAGGGTGGTACTGTGGAGACAGTACACAAACCACCGGAGATCCACAGGACACATGGCTCTCAATATCGTGTCAGCAGGGGAAGAATTCAGTTTTGTGAAGAAACATGAAGAGGCAAATGTAATGATCTTTGTTCACAAAGTGATTCCTTTAAGGTAAATTATCCACATCGGGGAGAATTCAATGGGGAAATACACCAATCTATATGGGTACCCAAACTTTCAGACCATATAATCTATGCTTTCTTAATATTCATTGAGATGAAAATCTCTCTTTACTGGTTGCTTGCTTTTTTAATCCTTTCCCTGGTGTACGCTCAATTTGTAATATAGCCTATGAAATGTCTTAAACCAGCATTTTGCCTGACACTTTGAAATCGCATTCCCATTCCAAATGGGATTCAAATAATTTTAAAATGGCAATGAAGGTTCAACAAATAATGAAATAAATGATTCACTTAAGCTAGACTATCATGCCTCAGGTTAACAGAAAACAAAATCGCTAAACCGAAAAACTCCTGTTTTGGTTTGGCGAAGGCAATCTTGGAAGATATTATTTCTAACTAAAGTGAGCATGACTGGGTGGCTTATAAAATAATTTTCATAAACTGTTTTAAACACTCATGTCTGGAGAAGGAATTCTAACTCTTGAAATGCAATCTTAAAATCAAAATCTTTACTGAATTGTTTCATCTGATTGAAATGCTGCCTTCAAAACTTGCTAAAATGAAAAAAACCACCAACCCCAAATAGATCTTTCTCTCTGCTGTATGTACTGACCCCCACCTCCTCACTATACTAATATGGAATTTTAACAATTTGGATGTAAATACCTTCCTTACAGATGATGATTTCTTACAGCATGAATGATTTTTGAAAATAAGATCTCTGAAACTATGTTTGTGGGATATTTGATTCAGTTACGTATCTCACCACAAGTACCACTTGGCCAGAGGTGATCAGCCAGTACTGTTCTGCATGTATAAACACTAATATTAGCAAAATTCCACTCTTCATTCTATTGCAGCACAGCTGACAGGAAGGTTATCTGATATTTGCAAACTGGTAAACGCCCCCAACCCTGTCACTGCAACTGTCAAAAGGATATAACAATAGAAAGACCTTCTGTATGCCGCAGGGAAAGTATTTTAATCATTTATAAGCTGGTCAATGGGGTTTAAAAGCACTCAGACATGCATTAAAATGTGTCTGAGACAGGAGCTTGAAGTCAATTTTCAATTGATTCTGTCTAGCAAATGCTGCTTAAGTGCGAACCTCAGAGTCTTTTTTTCTTTTCCTTTTTTTCTTCCTCCTCCAGAAGGCAAAAGCTTAATTAGGAGGCTATCATTCTAGTTTACATCTCACAAAGTATGTAACTGCAACATTTCAATAATCATTTTTACATGTGTACCATATTTGTAGGGAATTAAATTCTTTAAGTTACTTCAAAGAGCCGAGAATTATGTAATACGGGGCACAAGCTAGATCATAAAAACACAAAGTATCATTGTTTCACTTAAGTCTATTTTACTTTGCAGGTTTAATGCTTTCCTACTGAGAAAGAACAAGTTAGGGAGAATCAATTTCACAATTTTAGTATATAAAGAAAAAAATAAAATCTGACTACAGCCTGAGAGGTTGGAATCATATTGATTTTGCTGTTTTTCACAGGAGTGTAATATCAATCCTGTCTGCAATTATTTTGCATTACTAATCAGCTCATTACAAGCCAGTAAGAAAATGTTAGTTTATGGTACAATACACTTGTGGTTCATTTGCCAATACCAATAAAATTTCACAATGTATCAGGTAAAAATTTTTTTGTCATTTATGATATCTATAGAGGCTTATCTGCAGATCTGCTTTATTGATAATGATATAGCTACCAGAGACAGTAAAACCACGTTGCACATGAGGAAATACAACATTAACAAAAGAGGAAATGTCTTTTGGACTGTAAACTAAGCATCTGTAAAGCAACAAGGAATATCCAGTTAAAGGTATTTAAATTGAATAAGTATTCAACTACTAGTCTGGTTTTAATAGTAATACAATATATCTTAATTCTGGGTCCATAACATGCAAGAGTTAACAGAACATGCACAGCCACTGGAATTGTTATCTTTAATAGAAATACCAAGATTGTTAGCAATAAAAATATTACCTATGACACTGCAAAAGCCACATGATAGGACCCTTCAAGATCCACAAAACTTCAGAACATTACATTACAAAAGTGTAAGCAACATCTTAAGATGGCTGGAAAAATTCAAAATCTCTTTGTAAATATATAATCTGTACAGTGCAGTTGGGTTTTGAGCTTCAGGCATAATTCAAATACGCTGAAGTTTTCTATTTTGCTTTCCTGCAGTACTGTTTTCTCCATAATAATGTAAGCTATTTAGAATACAAAGAAGAAAGAAAAAAAGGTATATTGGGTCCTTGTTTATTTCTATAAATCATAAAACTTATTGAAAAATAAAAAAAGCCTTTTGAAATTTATTTCAACTAATGACACAGAATATGAAATGTAAGGACAAATAGTCCACTGCACAACCTTTGTTAGAAAATGAAGTGCAATTATTTTTTAATATAATCTACTCTCCCCAAAATATTAGTTATGATTTGCAGAGTCCTTTTAGCATGAGGTTTGTATTTTCAAGAAGAATTACTCTGAGGCATTAAGGTTGACAGTAAAACTTAACCTCAGTTCTCTTCCATGTACATTGAAGTTCTAAAATACCTTCTTCAGCATGTATTATTTTTTCTTCAGCATTCCTAATTTGGTTCACAGTATGGCTAGCTATCTTTTGAGAAGCAATTATTCTATAATGTTTCCCCTTATTTGCTGCTCAGGTTTTATTTATTCCACTGTACTTAGATTTGCTTTGTAAATGGTCCTCATCACTGTAACACTTTGTGGTTTTCCAAATAATTTATCTTCATAACAACACTCCGAGTCAGGAAGGTGGCAATACAGAGATACACAGCGATTAAAGTAAAAAACATACACCAGACTATCCCATCCATGACATGGGAAGTAGGACTGCTATGTGCACTTCACAGTGAGTAGGAACTACATGTATACCAAGTCCAGTTACAGTAAAGATCCAGATATACTGCTAATAATACCCAAAATGTCCCAAGCCAGATGTGGCCCCTCAAAACCCGCAAACACACACACAAATCTGAAGAGTCCTGTGATTCAGCAGCCAACTTCCTCCTATTTTCCAACAGCTTGCCAACCCAGCTGTTTTGCAATGTCTATTGTGCACTTGAAAAGTTTTTTCCTACGTTCTGAAATAAGATCAAGTTTCAGTAGACAGTACTTAAGTATGTCTTAATTATGTCTTAAGACAAGTACGCAAAAGCTAGGCCCTGGCACATGTCAAATCTCTGCCAAAAAGAACAGGGACAGGAACAGCGGTCAAGAAAAGGCCAACAAGCACCTATTTTTAAAAAAAATGAAATCATCTGTTTTCCTAGAATGGTCCTAAAAATATGTCTGCATATAAATATGTCCATTCAGCTGAAGTTTTCCAGAATAGTTCAATCTAAAGCTCATTCCCAAGCAGATGAAGACAGATATTTATCATGGGAATTATGTGCAGGTTCAGTAAAAGGCATTTTTATCAGTATAGGCTGTGTATTAGGCTTTTTTGAACCAGATTAGCTGAATGTCAATAGCTTTGAACACTCACATAACAACTTCAGGTTTTACACTAAAATGACATTACTTTTTTGAATCCTTCTTCCATCTCTTTTATTATTTTTAGAAAACTTACTTTATTTCAGCCTCCTGCTTGAATAAGATGTGTAGCGAAGAACATCCTCAGTTTTTATCAAACTAAGGAATTTGGACGCCAAAACCATTCACCCAAGTTCAAAGAAGCATCCCAACTCTTACAATAAGATACAACCACACCTTTTCAATATAGGACATTGCTATTATGGTCTTCAGACAAAGCCACTAATTACAAAAGCTTAAGAATAATGTTTATCACCAGGCATTTCTTTGGAATTTTTGATCATGTACCTGCCACTATTAAGACACACTATTATTGTGCCACATAAGACTGTAACATCATGTTTTACAATACTGTTATATATTTTAATATAGTGAGATTATCTGCTAGATATCATCCTAATTAGATATTGGACAGTGTATTTATCATACTTAAATGCTTCACAGTTACCAACCCTGAGTATATTTTTATCCATATATACAAGTGATAAGAAATACAGAGTAAAGCACAAATTCAACTGAGAACCAACTCTACCATCCATTTCAGAGTTTCTAATATTTTTATCTGTTGTGAAAGGTGATTTGCCCTGAAATGAAATGTTTATCTTGGATAGTCTACCTCACAGCAGTAGCCCTTTAAATGCTCCTTGAAAATACTTTCAGATATTATCTCACTCTTATTCCTCCTTCTTCCCTTCCCTGTTAGATTCTAGGCAGAAATATTTGTTCTTCCTTTTCTGTGCTCAGTGTGGATAGACTGCTGATGTGAAGAATTCCTGTTCTGTATATTATACCATGCAAGAGGCACCCTGATGTTTTCTAACACTGAACTCCATTCAGCCCAGCAGTACCGATAGACTAGCTAAAATACCACTGCTTAACCAAGAAAGGAAAGCAGGACTACAGTAACAGTTATGTTTAAACTTGTTTATGCTCAATATTCTGAGAGATTCAACAAACAATCTAAGGAAGCCTTTTATAATATTATCTCATTAACTTCCTTTTAAGCAATAGCGCTTTCATCTTTGCATAGAACTTAAACATTAAAAACCTGCTGCATAAAAAGTGCCTTTGAAAGACTATTTGCATTGTTGTGAGGGATTGAAATATTACATTTACAGTGTAAATAGATCTATTCACTAAACACATGGCTAGTAGCACCTACACTTACCAACTGTGCCAAAAAAAGATTTTTTTCCCCACAGATTTTCACAGTAAATGATACATTTGTAGTTTTCACATTTTACTGACTATTTTGGATCTGATTTCTCTCACTGTCTCCTTTGCATGGTAAAACTTGGGAGTACACATCTTAATTTAAAAGGCACAGGGCATACAAGTGATGCACAAGAGGGTAATCCTCACGTGTCTTGCCACTTAATGTAAATACGCCAAGATCCTGCTTGTATGACGAACCTTAGGTCTTTATATAGCACCATGACATAAAATAGTACTTCAAACAGACCAGAGATATGGAACTCACTCCAGATCTATGAAAAAGTCATTTTAACTTGATCATAGTATATCAACTGGAAAGTCAAAGTTGGTCACGTGCAATGCTAACCAGACTTCTCTGTGTAGCAACCACAGAAAATTGGCACTCTTTAGACTGGTCTATGATCGTGGTCAGAAATAATATTTTTCCATAATCAAAATAAAGACTACAGTCTAAACGCAACAAGCAAACTCCCTGGGCAGTGGCATTTACCTTTCCTGTAATCCTGCCTTTATAATAAAAATGAGAAAATCTAATTTTGTCTTGAGAGGTTTCCACACGGTAATTCAATTTTAAATAAATTGTAATATCACAATATCTGCACCAATGTAATTCATCAGCATGGCCAGCACAGCTGGAGTCAAAAGAACTGACCATGCCTACAATGACATGGCAAAGTATGGTCATCGAACACAGACTTTTGTGAGAGGGTGAAATGTAGACAAGGAAGATCAAGTTGACACTCCCCAAAACATTCAGCCATACCATCCTTAAAGTCTCTTAAAAGAAACCACATTGTCATGGGATAAGAAACTTCTCACAGGGTAGGAATAAGGTGATACATTTTCCTTGTGGGAGGAGGGGTGTTACAGCAATCTGGGCTAGTCAGCAATGTTCCCAAGGAAACAGAAAAAAGGACTGGCTAGGTAGCACAGTTCTTGAGAAGCTGGTAAGAAGTTACAAAGGGTAGCGCACACAGAAATTGTGGAGAGCCCTCCCAATACCTAGTCACTCTGTGATAAAATGGAGATGAAATATGAAGTATAAGAAAATGAGGAAAAACCTTAATTTTACGCTTAAAGTGTGGGCTAAGTATGAATACTAAGAAATGAGCGCTTGGGGTTGCGAGAGATCCATTCAATGTTCCGCACCAATGACAAAAAGGTAAATCAAAACCTTAGAAATTAGAAGAAAAAAGCAACTAAAAATCCATGTGCAGTCATATCCTGAATACCGTTTACTGTTTTGTTCCCCATCTCTAAAAGACTATAGATTTCCTGGACACACAAAAAGGTACAGTGAAGGGCAAGAAAAGCAAAGGTGTGGAACAGTTTCAGTGTGAGGAACAGCTATAAGTGCATGTATGTGTGTGCATGCACCTATGTTCATATATACACACACATAGTAGTCTTCTAACTAGAAGACAGATAACTCAAGAAGGATGAAGCAACTATCTGTGAAACTGTACCTAATCTGAAGAAGCAGTGATCAGTGGATCTCACCCTTGCAAATGAAAGACTGGTGACAACAGAAAATATTGGTATGTGCAGCATTAACAAAAATATTTAACTTCTTCACACAATGTACAGTCAAGTGGCACATTCTGTCCCTGGATTCTAGGAATGCTAGAAAAATACATATTCAAAAATACATAAAATTAGCAAAAGAAAAATCTGTCAGAGGCTGTTAAACACACACATGCACAGTAAATCTAGTGCAGAAAGTCTCTAAGTCACAAGACACAGGAGTCTGGGAGAACATTCTGGGGACATTACCACTATATCTCTACCCTACTCTTCTGCAAGCATCCATTGTAAGAGGGCAGGAAAACGTTGGTATAAACACAGAGCTGCAAGGCTAGAAATTTAACCAGTTTCCCAAGTTCAAATCCAGACAACCATTATTGTTCCTCCTTAATATATTTTCTGGTAATTCAAGAAAACCACTTCATATGATTAAACATGGTTTCACATTCCATATTCTGTTTTTATTTACAATTCATATGTTCATATATCTGTGCAGGCAGGGCTGCCCACTTCTTACCCAAATAAAGCAGAAAAATGGAAGGTCTAAAGCAATTAGTCAAGCTACCCTGCCAGTACTTAAATGAACCATCTGTTCAAAGGTATATAAGACCAGAGTGTTTTTAAGCCATAAGGCAGCGCTCTCATTTCTGCAATATCTATCTGTGATTCAGTGACATCCATCCTTGGTTTGGAAAGTTTACGTGTGTTGCTGTTTTGTAATTAAACATAAAAAGGGCACTAATCCTCTTACGTCACACAAAGATGTAATTCTGTCATGTTTCCTTCAGGTATCTTGTTTTTGGCAGAGTGATAATGTACATGAACACTTAAACCAGCGTAGGAAAAAACACTTGAAAAAAATTCCAGAATGCGTTGTGCAAACTGTCATGTAAAAATTAAGGGCAAGACAATGGATTTAACGGTATTTCACCATGGCACAATGAAATTCTTCTTGAATGAAGAAATTTGACCCTGTCCTACTGCTCAACTACAGCTCTTATTTTAAGGGGAAGCAAAGGGTAGGAGATCGCTTTTTTGTCTCCTGAAAAACAGATCTAAAGCATGACTACCTCCAGCATCCAATTCTAGAAGTATTTTATTAGTACATCACTGACATTCATATATGCCAAGACTGAACATGCTCATTATGACTGTTTATTAGACAAAAGGCTACTAGTAGAATGATAATTAATCAGCTGGCACCGATTGAAATTCTTGATGAAATGAAGCATGAGCTGTTGAAAAAATAATTGAATGTAATCATAAAATCCATGAATCATCCATAGAAAGCACATTTATTAAACCAGAATTCATAACTAGGATATTTCGTCTAGCTGTTTTTCTCCTCTTTGGATTCTCTCCTGTTGAATAAAAAAAGCCAGATGTTCCTGCATCAAATCTGAACAGAACAGACACCAGCTAAATATCCCATGCAATAGCAGAATATGAGTTTTGATATGTGATTTATTAACAAACTCAAAGAGCTTTTATAAGCACAAAATGAAGACTTGGTATTTGCCATGATAGTTCAGGAAAGGCAAAACATTTTTTTTTTAATATAAAATAGTTAGTTAAACCATAGCAGCCTTCAAAAGAACCGACCAAAAATAAGTTTTAATTCTACTACAACTGAAAAACTTAAAATTAACTCAGCATACTTCTAGTTATTCTTTCTCAGTACCATTTTCTGATGGAAGAAATGCATAATGCAATGTCACAATTTCAAAAGCATCGACAGAAGTATCCCTTTGTATAAAGAAATTAAGTTGCTGCTGGTTGGGTTTTTTTTAATCTATCATTAACTAAACACTGATACAGCCAAGATGACTAAGGCTATCAGTATTAAAAAATGCAGACCATATTATCATGAAATAGATACTTAAGAATTGGGATTGAGTTCAAAGGTAACCTCATTTTCTGAAGATTACAATCAAGTAATTTTATGTAAATTCTGCTTTAGATGTCCTGAGTAATGATTAGTACAACCATTATACGAATTGAATTAATTCCCCCTTACATTGATTGATATTCAAGTAAACATGAACTTTGTTCTGACAGAAGCTAAAATATTTGTATTGCAAGCAAAATCGTAACCAGTTAATCCTAAATGTTAAATTAGACAAAAATACATCTTTAATAATGTAACTTTATCGTAAGCAAACTAAAAAGCTCAATGTTTTAATAGAATTTCAATAAGAATTTTTGTTTGTGCTCTCTTAAAAAAAATTCCCAGTTTAAATATGTGTCATTAATACCATGAAGATGTGAACAAACATAAAAGGTACTGATTTAACTGTTAAATCACAGAAACATGTATCAGAATATTTGCAGTACAGAAACATTTCTGTTGCAGTGGATCATGTACATCAGAAAATCTTACTTATAGCTTTCTTCTCACGTCCACAGAGAGCAGAGAGTAGTTTAGAAAGTCATAAGAACAATTCTTTCTTCAAACAGCATGTAGTCGCAATGTGAAATTGCAGGTGGGACTAAGAGGTAAGTGATGACTGAAAACATCTATTTCCACATGACATTTCTTCTAGATGAAGAAATACATTCTTTATGCAACACTAGCACCCATGTTCACTACAGCTAGGGCAACAAAATCCTTAATTGGTATCACTTATTCACGGCTAGCCCAAACAGGAAGGCTAAATTATGCAGCATAACCTCTGAACTCTACAAGCATTATTTTAGCATCTGGCAATGCAAACAGAGCACTGACCTAGTTCTGCTGCAGAAAGACCTTTGCAAAAGTCTCTGTGAAAAAGAAACCAACAAACATGGGCATTCTAAATGCTAGTTGAATAAGTGGGAAGAAGGGAAAAACATTGTGGAAAAACTTCTGCAGTATATGATTCCACAGCCACCATCATCCTCTTCATTATAGGAAACCAGCATTGCTTGCTTTGAAGGCATTTATCAAGGATGTCTCGAAGAATATGACCAGGAGTAAGATAAACAGGTTGCACTATCAGACTTTCAGCCTCCATTTTCCTTCTAGTAGTGTTCTCCTCTGTCAGAAGTACTTACTAAAAATGTCCTGAGCTTAAATGTTACAAAGGAAATAAATAGAAGAGCATGGGGCAGGTTTTAATTATTACATTAAATACAAAAGCCACCACAATAAATTCATTTAGAACACAGCTGAACAACAGAGGTAAAATAGAAAAATCTTCTCTATTTTTTATATTATGTTTATGTTGCTCAGCTGCATACTCTTGGATACCCTTTCTATTCTGATATATGTATAAAACTTTAAATAGACACCGAATATTACCATCATGACATTACTTTAATAGGGCACTCAAAAATATCTAAATTAATACCTGAAATGAGACACCCATAGAACAGAAAAACTAAATTGTTAATTTCGGTTGACATGGATTTTCAATCCCTACAACTTTCTCACCACAGAAAGAGTGATTACATTTAACTCAAAGATCTGATTTAAGGCAGACTTGAGGGGAAACTACTGTTTCTGTGCCATTACCAAAACAGCTACAATGGCAGCAGAAATAGTACAGCAGTCACGGAAATTTTGCTATCATGTTATTTAGACATTTCTCTGAGCAGAATGATATGACAAAGTGACTATTGCCACCATTGACAGAGCATCTACAGTAAGAAGATAGTACAAGATGAGCATAGGCACAGCCTGCATATTACAGATAAAGACAATACAAATGCAAGCTCTAATAATAACCTCTTGTAGAATTTTATCAAATAGACTTTGTTTCTATGCATTATTTATCCACATCTACATTTCAACAAAAATGGCCTCATTCAAATTAACTGAAGCTTTCCTATGGTATATTTGTTAGAAATCAGTATTACACATACCCTAGTTTATGTTATATTCCACCTTTAAATAACTCAACTTATAATTACTGGATACCTGTGATGATATAAAGTAAATAAACAGCAAATAAAGACTTAATTTACTTGTTTAAATCATCAAATAAATGGGGTTTTTTTCAGAAGTCTGAGTAATTAATGTACAGCTTTTTTGGTTCTTTCCCAGCTATTATTTCTGAACCAGTGCATTTAAGGTGGAGTGTTCTACAATGTTAAAAACTAAAATGAGATAGTTCAGAAATTAAAAGTTTAACTTGTGGAAGATGCTGCTATAACCAGAAGCCATGAGGATTTAATGAAAGTCCTCAAAGATCTTTTACTATTACAACAGCAATTATTCCTTTTCTTCCTCATCAGTGATCTCCCCTTTACTTCCACATTCTCTGTATTAAACAAAGCAGCCCAGTCTCGTAAGCAGGTAGGAAAAAAAATCCCTATACGCAACCTCATCACAGCTTTAATGGTCCCTGTGAAACCCGTTGCTTAGCCCCTCTCACGTTCCCTTCCTGCCCCACCACAGGCAAAAGATTAATGGCTTTTTCCCCATGCTTTGAGTTTATTCAAGCCAGACAAACGATGAAGCTGCAAAGTGATTTATCCAGCTTCTGACAAAGTGTACCTGATGTCCCTCAAGAAAAAAGCTGCAGCAATGTCCAACATCACTCAGTTGTTTGGTTGAGCAAATTTGTTAGTCTCTGGTTGTATAGCAGGGGAAAAGAGGCAGCACTGATGGAGTCGAAGGAATAGTTCTTGTAAAATTAGAACTCTTAAACATCAAATTAAGGACAGACTTAAGTGAAAAAATAGATCCATATTTATAGCTTTTGAAGAACCCGTATTAGAACAAAATTATTAAGTTATATATGACTTATGTTCGTGACTACATTGATTTCATACAGTGCTACTGTGTGCTACCCTAGATACTGCAGTTGCCTTATGCTTTGCTAAGGAAGAGTGAGGAAACCTCTGCGGATATCGCTGCTTTGCCTACCATGTAAGGTATAGCAGCCCAGGAGGAAAGCAGGGAGCGAGCTCTCCTGTGGGCATGGCACAGGGAGCACAGACAATTATGAGAAGTCAAAAGCTGGAACAGAAGAAACAGAGGAGCTGCACCGCGTGCTAAGCAGAGCAGAGATGAAGCTCAAAACAGGAGGAGGAAGGGATTTTATCTGCTGCAGGCTATGTTAGTAGCATATCCGTAGCCTTTAACTGTAAGCCACAAATGTTGGATACATTTGGTGTGTGCATGGTTCCACAATAGTATCACAACTGGGTTAGTTTAAGGAAAACTGATTGAGGTGTTTTAAAGGTTTAAGAACCTTTAGGAGATGACTACCACACACTGACTTCATAATGCCTGCACATGTGGAAATACTCTGCATTTATTTCAAGTGTTCCCCCCCCTGCAGCAGGCATGCTGCCTTTATTTGTCTTGCTGCTTTTCCCCTCCCACTCAACTTTTCTATACCCGCCATAGCCACCCTCCCAGTACAGCATCATTTTTTCCCCGTCACGTTTCCTCAGGCTGCTCTACAATGGTACGGCAGACACAGCGCAGGAAGAAGTGCTGCTCTCACTACATTTATTTCCAGCCTGACGATGGACGTCTGGAAGTGAATGGGTCTGCTGTAACATCATACAATACTTTCTGGTCCCCGTACAAGAAAGCCTTATGTACTTCTCTCCAAATAAGATGACAAACTCCTACTGTGTGCTTCCAGCACACAAGGGCTAGCAGTCCTAGCCTAGCCCCCCTCTGCTTTCACATCAACCTGAATCATACTGAAACACTGCATCTTCCATACATGGCAAATATGACTCAAATGCAGTTTCAATTTTTACACTTCTAAAAGGAATGGATGTCATGATAAATACTACATACATCTCACCACCAACAGTGGCAAATATAAGCTGTGCTATTTCTGTTTCAACCACTATCTACACATAGCAGGAGATCAAACAGTAGGAAAGGATGTTTTTCTTTGCTGCTTTGAGAAATCAAAATTTTTGGCACATAACATTGTCCGACTGCAAAAGTATCATCCTGTGTTTTCTGGAGTGCATCCTGCAGTGCTTACTCTGAAACAGCTCTCAGTGGCTTACAGGATGCTATGCCCAAACACACAACATGGGCTTCTGCCACTGACGGTTATGGATGTAGCCTTAGTAAGGTTTGTCTAATGTATAATCTTCCTATAGCTGATTTGCTGCACAATCATTCAAGGACATGAAGGAAGTCCTCACTCCATGTTTACAGCAGTTCTGAAAGCTGCTGCCTCCCAGATAGGGTATGTCCTCTAGCTGAAGTGGAGGAATTCTGCCTCAAACCAGTATCGAGGTCCTGCTGATGAAATAAAGGAATCCTCACTGTTGCTGAAGATTATCTGCCTTCTACTTAGCTCACGTGAGGATTTAGTACCATCTTTACAGGTATCTTACAAACTGTGAAAAAATGTTCTGTTACAGAGCTGATTCGGATCACATCTAAAAATTTAAAAAGGGGGGGGGGAGTAGGGAGAGGAGGAGGGCAGTTGGCAGGGAAGACAATCGGCCCCTTCATTCATGAGTGATGGTGCATAATGAACAATACTCTTATTTAAACAAGGTCAAAAGATGGCATGACGCTAACCTTAGCATGTGGTTACTAATTTTTCCTTCTTTTTATTTTGAAGGTCAGAAATGAAAAATAGTTTTCTTGCAGCCAATGAACTCCAAATCAGAAAAATAAAAATCACATGGTCAATATTATTCATTCAGTTATCCACTTGTTTCAAAGAGTGGAGAATTTATTCCTGAAAACAGGAGATCAGATTGTTAAAATAAAAAGCCTAATTTTGAAGTTGTTCTCTTTACAAATATATTGCAAGAAGATAACTTTCTCATATATTTTCCAGTAGTAGCAGTGCTTTCCCATCAAAGCAATGAAAGTTGCAATATTAAGCTTGCTGCTTACTCACCAGTCTTCACATCAGAGTCTCACTGGCAAGTGGCCAGGCACAGATAAGATGGTATTGTAATTAATACTTCTATGCCCAAAACAATGGTGACTAATTAATTATTAAAGTACTTCTTTCTAACTAGACATTTTCGACTAGACTAGTGGGCCTGACAGAACTGAGAGAACTCTTCTATGCACACGTTTGCTTAAAGAAAGGTTGTTCACTGTCAAATAACTTCAATTTGAACATTTTAAGCTGGCTGTATCCTCAAATACAAATTCACAGTTCCTTTGCCAATAAGAAGCTGATATGAAGCACTGAACTTCTTATCAGGCAATGAGAAAGTTGAAGTCCCCCATCTAGCTCTCAATTTCAGTCATATTTTCTCTCACATTGCATTTTTCATTCACCAGCTAAGTGAAGCAAACAATATTGAAAGTATTCATGAACGTTTGGAAAACTATTTCTGTTCTTGGAAATAAGTATTTGTTTTTGCCCGAGAACCCTCTGTGTTTTGGTGATAGCAGGAGAAAAGACAATTAAAAGCAGAGGTGAACTATTAATAGCCAAAAGATTTTGCTTTCAGTGCTTTATGTACCTGCCAGGTAATTTTCAATCTGGGATCCATGCATTTAATCAGCATGGAAAGGGAAGTTTTTGACTGTCTAAAAATTCTTTAGACTTACTTCTCTGCTGCTACCTGTCTAACTGCCAGAAGGTCCTTCTCCCATTCCAGATGGGATTAAAAGGCCCCTGGCTTGCACAGAACCCCCTTGCTATATAGAACAGGATATACAGTCAGGGACCAAAAGCAATCTCCCATAACAATTTAGCTCAGTGGCAAAAGCTTAAGCTAGAATGCCTGCCTGTATAGTATCCAGAATCTTATTTCTTCAGTGCATTCAAGTATTAAATTAGTTCAGCCTGTAAAGGTAGTGGTCACCTGTCACAGTAAAACTGGTGAACAGGTTCAGCAAATGAAGTTGTTCTCATGCAAATAATTCAACAAAATGGCTACTTCTTCACAAGAAAATACATCATTTTAGCAAATTGCACTATTACCACAGTGCCTCACTTATGCTAATATTAATCTAGAAGAGAGTCCTCATCTGAGTTCTCTTTGGATTGAGAAGTGCCAGTCACTAACTCAGCTTCTGAACCATGTTGGGTGTTTTTTCAGCAACAGCTAACCCATTGCCAAAGATCACAGCATTTCAACAATCCTTACTCAGCTCTGCTGCAGCAAGAACCAGAGTATGAAATAAAAGCTCTAGACACTCTTATTAGCACATATATTATACTTACTGCATCTGCAAAGGACTTAAACTTACCTAAAACTGTCAAATTCTGCTTTTCATGTCATTGTGTAGTCTGCTGTACAACACTATATACAGTTAGGCAGCATCAGACATGCAACATCAATTCTAAATAAACAGGAGGTCACAAAGCTCACATTCTCAAAGCTATTACAGAAATTGCAGGCTTCATCCAATCTCAAATCCCTGTGCTCACTTAAAAGCTCTAACCATGTAATTAAATGTAGGTCAGCTTAAAAGTGGACAATTCTTTTCAAGCTTTATACAACGCTCTTTAGTAATGCCTTCAGCAATTCTGTTCTTTTATCTTGGAGGGCTGACAGATCGTTGTCAAAACCAGGGTCTTCCTGGTAAAAAGTTTTAATGCAGAGAAAAAGGTACAACAGTGTAGGAGGAGATGCTTAGAAGAGAATAAATCTCTAGCTTGCTTTCTTCAAAGCTAAAACTCTTCCCTTTTCTGAGAAATACCGAGGACAAGTTTGACCCAGGGTAGCTCTTCTCTAGTCTAATGGCCTTACGCCAATGAGTATTTTGACCCAATCTGTCCGAGACATGCCTGGAAGAATAACCTTCTATTTTCCTCATGGTCCTGCTGCACAGAGGCAAATCTTTCTTATTACTCCCTCTAGCTCTCATGTCTTAAGTTTTGTCTAGAAACTCTCCCCTGACTTTCTTCACCCCTAGTAGCCATTCTTCATAAGCGTAGGCCAGATTAGACTGTCCTTTGCTCCAGCGGATTTTATTCGGATACATATTCCTATAACTGTCAGAAGAACCTGGCCTTGTTTTCTGGAGTCCTGTTACGGTTTCTTTTCTAATCAGAACAGAGAGAGACTATCATAATAAATCGATTGCTTGACTTGAGGCAAGTATGCTTGGACAGGTTTTCCACTTCTACGGTGTGTTTTTAAAGCCAAGTAACACAAAATATACTCAAATTATTTTTCTTGAAGAAAAACTCTTCATGGCAGATGAAGGGATATTGGAGACTGGCAAAGCAAAGGAGAACAATGAAATCCTAACATAGGTAGAAGCAGTCTGCTCAGGAAAGGAAATATTGTCATGTAGCTTTACAGAGCATAAACCAGCATGTTTTTCAACTCAGGCTATATTCTTTTTCAACTTAGATCTATTTTAATCTCACTGGAACTTGGCTCACTGAGGCTTTTGTTCACTTAGCACAACTAAATCTACTCTATAAAAATAATGGAATCATATTCATTTTCCATGCTTCTACAGATGAATTTAAGTATGTTTAACACTTTCAGTCATTATACTATTCTTGAACTTGTTTCAATGTGAAAAGGATATACTCACGTAAATCCCCTTTCACAGTAACATATACTTTTTTCTTACCTTTCAAAGAAACAAAAGCAATGTGTTCTTAGTGTTAAGTATCCACAGATATACATTATCAACCTATTCTAGAAGACATCTAAGCATCTTAAGCTTTTGTTGCGAAATCAATACATAATTTAATTACTGAAGATTAACGGCTCCCTAATCTACCGGTAATTTTTTTCAGTCAGTGTAAAAATCAGTGATACACTGCACCATTAAATAAGAGAAACCAAATCATGGCAATAACTAGGAAACATCATTCAAACTGAAACAACCAAAGCCATTTATTTGGGCCACTAAAAACCTCATATTTAGACCTATTTTCTACTTCAGATGTTTTATCAATACACAGTATGAAAAAGCATCTTCTACCTGGTTTAGCATTCAGCTAATTAATATGCCAAGAAAAAAAAAGCTGCAACACACCCAAACCACTGAGGTCCTTTGTACTGGATAATTTTCATTTCCACAAGGAAATCCCATGTAATGGCATTATTCAAGACATTTAGAGCCAACAGATCATTCAAGATAAATAAGCTACAACCAAGAAAATAATCTGGATTTTAAGCACTTGTTTCTCATCCTCCCTTTGCTCCCTCACTTATGTTTTGGCAGGACATGGCTCTCCTTCCCCAACACTAATAATACTGCAGTAAAATTTTCTGCTATGGATCCAGTGTTATTATAGCGATAATCCAAATTATTTCTGTATTATTCTATAAACATATTCTAAACTCTATTTTCCATATATATATTGGCATGATGCAAACCTCTGACATCATCACTGAGATGATTTAACACAGATTCAAATAAACTGCAGCTTAATTTGTTGATTTTTGATATAAATGTCTCCTTTTCATGCAAACATATAAAACTTAAGCAAAAGAAAAATGCGTTTTCCACATTTCTGTTCAGGACTTTCCAGAAAGACATGCATACAAGCTTGTATAGGTAGACATGCATCATTTATCTCATTCTCATAGTAGCCTGGCAAATGGCTGCATCCATATAAAAAATCTGCACAGCAGGTGCCTCCTTTTCCACAGTATTCCCGGGCATTAAGCTATCACCATGCAAATACAAATACACAAACTCCAGCACCACAGTACACGACTGTTAGCAACCGCGGTATAAACACATACTTGACAAAAGCAAGTATGAATACTGAGGGGTGAAAATTTTATCCTTCCACTGTAGCAAGTTTTGACAACTTTTATCATTTTATAATTAGATTCCACCTCCCTCCCCTCTTCTTTTTTTCACATTAGTATCAAAATACAATATAGAGCTTTCAGCCATTATGAACTTAGGTACAGCACGATGTATTGTACAACCTGCGCCACGAATAGGATATGTGAAGTGACATGTCATGCCTTCAGTCTCTGGTATAAAGCTGAGACATTTGATACAAGTCTTGATCAATGCCTTCTGCTGGCCTCAGAGAAAGAGAGATCAATTGCTGTCTCTCCACAAGTTAAAACCCTTTACACCCCGCATCTTCAGCATACTGAAGACAGCTAACATTCTGCTATCTACCACGTCATCCCTTTCCATCCCTCCTTTCCCCAATCATATGTTGAACTGAAAGGATTAAGCTCTCATTTACTTCATTGCCAACTTCTTCTTAGACACCTAGAATTGTACATAATTGGAGTCATAATTCTGAGCAGCCCTTTCTGATAAAGGAAAGTATGAATACTGATACGAAAGATATCTTGTATATTGAGCTCCAATTCTACTTGAATAGACTCCCACCCGTATGAGTGGATGAGAACAGGTCTGCCAAACTGGAGCTGGAACTGAAACAATTCAGTCAGTCCAAAGTAAAATACACAATTATTTACACTATTACACAACAAATATTTAAATAGAGCAATCTAGGTCAAAAGTACTAATGCTGAACCAATGCATTCTGTTTACTCCTCCATCACAAGTTATTAGTATAACTTTATGAAGAGGTAATATTATCTATACGCTCAGCAAGCATACCTGTGCACAAGTCTTTCGTAAAGAAAGCTAGGTCCTCTTTTAATAAAGCAATGAAAGAAATTAAAATCATCACCCATTTCTTCCAAGTTATTATTGCCACTGGAAACATAAATGATGAAAAACTTTCCAATGCTGTTTGTAAATACTGAACTTGAATTTCAAAGTTAGGCACTAATCCATGGAAACAAATCAATGCGGAACGGAATTACTTGTGACATATCCAAACATCATGCAAGTAGCATATGCCTTCTCAACTGATGTATGATTCACAGACTTACAAGAAAAAACCTTCTTGTATGATGAACATGGGTAACAATTACAAATATTTGTTACATTGTCACTCACATGCTTTCAACTCTGCCCTTAAAAAGCCATAGGTACACGTGGAAAAGCTCTGAAAACTGAGTATTTGTGAATATAAAATTAGCTGAAAACTGAGTAACTGGCAAGCCAGAGGTAAGGGCAGATATAAATTTTTTTTCTGATGCCCAGAGAATTAATACTGAGGAATTATGTTAATTTGGGGATTTCTTCTTTTCTTTTCTTGGTCTTTCACTATTCCTCATCAAATATCTTTGGATAAAGACATATTCTTCATGTCAGAATTTAAAAGTCTTTGTTTCAGCACAGAGCTGAAATTATCACAAAGGCAGTAAATTAAAGTCTTAGATTTTTAAAACCAGAAGGGAAAACCTGAACATTGAGCAGTGAAATGTATTTCTCTTCTTGCCTCCCTCTCCGTTATTTATTTTTTTAAAAACAGAACAGAATCTACTACAGTCTTTTGTGCCTTTTCTATTTAAGGAATAGTGTTTGTCTCCTTAGACTCATCCCTTCGGCATTCTCATTGGGACACACTACATCTGACAAGAAGATAGAAACCCTGTTAGTAAAATATTTCAATTTGTGTAAACAAAAAGATGCACAGAAACACAAACATGAGCTATATCTTTGTATTCTAGCAGCCAAGTAAGCTTCAAGGAAATCTCTGAAACAGAGTAACAAAGGTAAATGAAAATTAGAAAGTGGATTTAATAATAAAAATATTTTTATCCAGAACTCTTGAGATTCTGTTCAAAGACAAATCAGCCTTTTCTTTAATTTAAACTACTAAATCTTGCATGTGACAACTCTGTTCCCAAGTCCGGCCGTCATGGTTGAGTACAGTTATGTATTCCTCTGACTGTTGCTATTACTTACTCTCTTGGAATCTTCTTGAAACTACGGGGATCTTGATGATACTAGGAAACTGGTTTAGCATTAAGTATTAAAAGTAGAAAAATTAAATTATGATTAGGCAAATATAAACAAATCATAAACTTCACTCCAGCATTAGCTGGTGTGTCTGCCTGCCAATTTGCAATCAATTTTTAAGTAGTCTCACTGGGCCTTTTGCAAGGCACTACAATTTTCCTCATACACACACCGTGTAGGCTGTATGCCTAAGCCTGCTAGACAGTGCTTGCTTCACTTTCGAGAAGTTCCAAATTTTTTTACTGCTAACATATATTTTAAAGTGAATTATGAGAGCACTCCCACATCCCACTGTATCTGCATCAAGGTGCCAAAGCCAGCAACAAACCAAGATAAAGAGATAATTGTAGGTTCTCCTAGCAGAAGGGTATTATGCAATCCCTTCACATAGACTCAATTTCAGTATGACATGAGGCGCATTAAAAATGTCTGATTCAGTCTTGAATCCTAAAAAATTAAGGAACACAATTTTGATGTTGTACAAGCCAATGAGTGATTTATATTATATATACACGCTATAAATACTATGGGTGCCACCTGCATTATTGATTTGTATACTTCTTTGTATATATGCTCTCATCTTAAAAGTTTGAGATAGGTGTATCGAAGGGGAAGCATCTTATCTTACATACATCCTAACTTCTATATATTCAATTAGCTTGAATTTTCTTAGGAAATGACTAATTATTCTTTCTGAGGACAACTGAAGCCTATAAGCAGGGCAGGGCAACAGCAACACGGGGCAGATACAAGTGGGGAGCCTGAAGCAGAAGCAGAAACTGCCACTCATGGAAGTATCTCAGGAAAGGCAAAGAGAAAACCACAGAGATTTACTGGACCAAAATAACTGCACTGGAAGAAAGGACCCATTCTAAAAGGGCACAAAGGTGGGAGGATGATTTACTTAGGAGTCTTACTTTAATCTATTTCAATCCGAGACATTTCAGTAGATTCTGTTTCTCAACATCAAGAAAAAAATTCTACAATTCTACCTTAAAGTTCTGGTAAATTTGGGTTTCAATCATCACAGGGAAGAACTTAATTTATTCCCAGGTATTTTTATAAATACCAAGCTAAATTGAGCACAAGATGCACTTAGAGAAGAGTTCAATGAAATGGGTTTCATATTCAGTTCTGCAGGAGTTAATTGATCATTACCAATAAATGACCAGTGACAGAGTCTCCAATCAATTCTTCAGTCCAGCAAAAGCAAATGTTCTTGCCACTGCAAGTGAAGAATTCCCCCATACCACTCTGTTTGAAGAGCAAAGCAGAGGAGCCTAGCTACGTATTATATCATACAGTGTTTGAAGGAGGAAGAAAAGGAAAATACCTGCTCTCCAACAGAGAGGAATTTCCATTTTTATTAAAAAATTATTCACCAAATAGTCTGTTACAAATATTAATACACCCCAGTATGGCCAGTAGTAAAATAACCGTGATAGAGCAGAGAATTACAAAAAAAAGAAAAACCACCACTTTTGAAATAACCACCTACATATAATCAAAATGAAATTATCAGAAATTAAGATTTATTCTTTTTCAAAACTTAAAAAAAAAAAATCAAAAAGTCAAACTAAAGACTCCATTCAACAGCCCACAATATTACTGAGGTTTCTGCTTAAATAATGTCTGGGACAGGACTATGAATGCCACCCCCAAGAGCTTTAAGAAGCCCACCAAATAATCCTGCACAACTCTCTTGCATTTAACATTATTCCAGATGTGTATCACCATGGCTAAGCTGAACTCTATTCTGTATTTATGAAATGTCAGTCAGTACTACAAATCAAAAGCTTCAATATGCAGTGGACCCTTCCCAGCACAAAACACAACACAAAAATTTATTATAAAGGATCAAAATAGAAAATTAATACTACTGAATAGTATTGCACACTCCAAATCATTCATCTTTAACATTTCACAGTCACCGTACATTACCCAGAATGGTGATGAAGATCGGAGAGTAAAGACAACTACCACTGTTTTATCTCTGATTTTAATGAGTAAGTTTAATTTAATATTAAGGATAAGAGAAACACTAAAAATGGAACTACCTTCAGTATTTGGTGTTAAGTACTGACTTTGTCACCTAATGTTACTTATCATTCTTGTTTCCTGGTCTAGTACCAGCATGACTGACATTTTTCCATTTCCATAACATCAAGTCTGTAACGCTTAAAATATCTTGTGAAATAAAACACTCAACATTTTCAACTTCTAAGTTATCAGCAAAAAGGGAAAATAATGCCTGTGTCATCAGTAACCTTGTATGTCATATAAGGGTAAAACATCCAATGTTCTTCCTTTTTTCCACCTGTTAGATATATTAAAAGTTGTAGGCACTGATCATTACATTTCCAAAATTATTTATCATTTCATCAGCTGGCTCAAGTGTGGGAACAAGTTTTAGAAATTTGCATACTGCAAACCTGTTACCAACTGGATCCACTCTGACATCTTTTGATGCTGGATGATGTAGCTCTGCTTTTATTCATGCCATGTTCCTCCCACATGAACCCTGTTCTTCACTAACACATCACCAGCTGATAAGCTGAAAGCCCATTTTTACCCTCCAGAGTCTGGACTTTAGCAACCAGTCCCAAAAGCAGACACTATACAGACCAGTCTTCCTGCCATCAGTCCAGTGTTTCCTCCTTGAATTGTTGTCAGTAAATTGTTCAACTTGAGTTTTCTGGTTTATACTTCAACTGTTTGGTTGAATACACTGAGATATGGCACATTAAATAAATACACAAGACTGACTGGCATCACTCATTTTGTCATAGCATAATAAGTAAGATTCTGTTGGATACTAAATCAACATCTTCTCCTACTTTTCTCTGGAAAAAGCAAGAGTACCATCCCTGTTAGAGGCTGCTTTCCTACACCTCATCAACCACTCTGAGTGGTTTACGGTGCATATTCCCTCACCTTATTTCAAGCAACCTGAAGTAAAACACCTTGTTGGAGGATGCAGATGGCCAGGACAATAGGAAGAGAAAAAAAAAATTAAAAGAAAATTAAAATAAAAATATCATTTTCCTCCCATTCTCATTTAACCTTCATGCAGAGAGAAAAACTTGTTGAGGGCTACCATAAGCAGTGTGTTTCACATCCAGCAGCATACCCTGCAAGACAGCCATGAGCCCGCAGACTGAAAATTTAGTCTCTTCCATGCAAATACAATCTGGTCCTGAGCAGGGCTGAGTGCACTGAACTCCTGGAGACTTCAAGTTGCAAATAAGCGAAGCCAGTCTCTCTTTTTTTTTTTTTTTTTTTAATTTATTTTAATATATAGTGCTCCTTAAGGCCTGTTTTCTTGCTAACCCGTTTTCACATTAATTCTACTTGCCTGCACTACTATTTGTCCTTCAACATCAAATAAGCTAACCATCTGATACCTGATAATGGCTCCTAAAGCTGTTTCAAAACTTTTCTAAAGGGAACAGAAAGCATTTAGAAACTAAAAAGCCTAGTAAAGTCTCTTCCTTTGAGTCTACAATCACCTGTGAATGTCCTCCACCTCTACTCCTCCCTGTGTATCTCAAAATGTGCCATCTGTTTCAGAGTAGAAAATTACGTATAGGAAGGAAGTCTCATGCAGCTTAAAATGTGACCAATACAATTCCTTTTTCTCCTCATTCCCCTTCCTCATTCCCCATGTGACACTGTTCATTTCAGCATAAAAAAAATGCATTTTAGGAAAAACAGTATGAAAAGGTGCACCTTGAAACATCATGCTAGAAATGAAGTACTCTTCTCCTGGCCGCATTAAGTAAACAACAAAGAAGACTGAATTTCAGCATAACTTAAAAGGAAAATAAAATTCTTTTACTAAGTAATTATTATTACTAAAATAAACAAACAGAAAACTTTTACATCTGTTTCAAAGGTCCAGGTGTTCTGTAATCTTTCTCTACTGAAGTTAGACTACTTAAATTTATGTTAGCTGATGACCTAACACGGTTTTAATACTTGCAGTGGATTGAAAAAGATACACAAAAAAGGCCATTTTGGGTCGATGTGAGACTCCAGGCATGTTCATATCAACAGAACTGGCCTTTGTCTGGGGCAGGTTTTCATTACTTAATCAGAAATCTGTTAAAATTCAGGAACACATAGTAAATCTCACTGTGCCAAAACAAAGGACGTTTGTAAAGTGGTCTTCCCGAAGTTCTCCAGCTTTTATACAACAGGTTCCTTTTACTGCATGGTTGTATTTGACGACTGAGTTTCCCACAGTTTTGCTCTTTTATATATGGTATCCATAATTTCACAACATACATATAGGTTATAAGGGGTTTTTTTATAAAGACTTGCACAGAACTAGGATCCTCTACAAGGTATGGCAATGCACATCCATTCTGTTTTATTGCTTCCAGCCTAGCCAGGGTAAGACTTTACAAGGACCTTTAGAGGAAAGAAGGTGGCAAACTGCCAATGAAACCTGTCATGGTTTCAGCCAGGATAAAGTTAATTTTCATCACAGAAGCTAGTGTGAGGCTATGTTTTGGATTTGGGATGAGAAAATGTTGATAAGGTGCTGATGTTTTGAGTTGTTGCTAAGTAGTCAAGGACAGTCCAGCTTCTCGTGCTGGCCTGCTAGCGAGAAGGCTGGGGGTGCACGGGAAGCTGGGAGGGGACACAACCAGGACAGCTGACCCAGACTGGTCAAAGAGATATTCCATACCATATGACATCATGCTCAGTATATAAAGCTGGGATGAAGAACGAAGGGGTGGAGGGACGTTCGGAGTGATGGCATCTGTCTTCCCAAGAAACCATTACGCGTGACGGAGCCCTGCTTCCCTGCAGATGGCTGAACACCTGCCTGCCCATGGGGAGTAGTGAATCAATTTCTTGTTTTGCTCTCCTTGCGTGTGCGGCTTTTGCTTTACCTATTAAACTGTCTTTATCTCAAACCATGAGTTTCCTCTTCCAATTCTCTCCTCCGTCCCACCATGGGGGAGTGACTGAGCGTCTGCGTGGTGCTTAGTCGCCGGCTGGGGCTAAACCACAACAAAAGCCAAACAAGATAATATTTTCAGAAATTCCTTCAAAAAACATCTCCAAAAAGATGGGAAGACATTAAACTTTATGATGGGTTTATCATGAAAGCCAGCTTAGTGAACAGGAAAAAAAATTGGAGACAAAAACCACAAAGGAGATATGAACAAGACCTCCTGTCCCACAGGTAAACAGCTGCCTATCCTCACCCAGGTCATATTTCAGTACTATTTTTAACAGTGAATGGCAAAGCAGTAGAAGTCAAACACATATTAACACGTAAGCCTTGCTTGCAGCTTTGGGCTTCAGTGACTAAAAAGCTGAAATTGTTAGAGAAGGCGGAGGTATGACGACAGTCGGGATGAGTGTAGATAGCAGCTCCTCTACAATGTGTGCAATAACACAGCATTTCTAAGGTAGCACTCTGCAGTCATGAAGAAGTGGAAAAAATTAGTAAAAATCTTGAAGAGCCTGCATCACTGCTGAGCCCCAAAAGCTCATGAAAGCTTCTGTGGCCCAGCAGCTGTGGAGGCCATTTATCTTATTGAAATGAATCTCATGGGAGTGCATTTAATTTAAGTCCCTGAAGTTAACACCATTAGAAGATACATTTCCTTGATGATTAAAAATTAAATGCACAAGCATTTCAAAGCTTCTGAAATAACTTAGAACTAACGAAGGACTAATTGCTTCACTACTTGTCTTCATATAATGATGTATAAAAAATTGGTGTCAACTGTCTTATGTCAACTTTTGCATCAGTTAATTACATGTTTTCCATCAGTCATCCACAGTCACAATTAAAACATGAGAATATTCTTATAATTAGTTTTCCATTTTAGGGAAAGAGACAACTGAAGGAAGTGTTAAAACTTACTTGACTTTTTTTGTTATTAAGTTGACACAATAATTACCATCATCTTAGAAATCAACTCTATGGCTATTTGGCTAATGGTAGTTATATTGCTGAGGCTTGATTCACCATTAGAAATCTCTGGGTTTTAGCAAACATAAGTCTTCTAATTTCAATTACTTCTTATTTTTTGAAATATCATGAGCAACATCTAGTTATTTATCAGCGTAATAAATACTGAAATTTATTTTTGAAAGAAGTCTAACATGTGAAATTAGTAGGCAACCACTACCCCTGTTTTCACAGAAATAAAGAGCAAGCAGGACTGGAGTGAAGATACCTTCATCACATCTTTTACATTCCTTACTGATGGGGAAAAGTCTGCATATGGCAAATAGGAAATCAGTATGTACCAACATCAGAAATGCCATTTGAGACGTAGTTAGTGAGCAATACCACATAAAAAGCTGTATTGAATTATTTGAGTTTCTTACACAAATAATTAGCTTAGTTTTAAAAGATATCTTTAAAACAAGCATAAAGATATTACACCAGCTCTATCTCAGAAGCTTCCCAAATACAAATGGGCAATTACGAGAAAAGACGGTTTACTAGAACTACAGCTGCTGCTTTCTGGCTCCAAACTGAAGCTACTGCTTTAGCGAGGCTAGGAAGTCAAATCAAGCTGACATTAAACAGATACTGGAGGGACGGAGAGAATACCAGGAGCTGCTTCAGAGGTAGTCAAGGGATATTGCAAGGCAGTATCTCAGGCTTTGAGGCATTCTCTCCTAGCCTTCCAGAGAATTAAATCCTTACAAGACAATACAACAAAACACACACAGAACAATCACACCACAACAACAAATGTAACTGCCTATATCAAAATATAGATGTTTATCTATGGAGCCAAATATTTTTTGCTCATAAATATCTTATTCAAAATTTTAGGTCATTTCTGCAAGAAGACAGTCAGGAACAAAACTGAAATCGGTTGACTCTAACTCAAGCCACCTGAAATAAGCAGGAAAACTCTAGATGAATGCTTCTCCCAAGTGTGCGAGTCCCATGATTTATCCCTGAAAGAGAGGTACCCTGTGGTACTCCAAAACAAAACAGCAGATACGTTCAAAATCTTATAATTGTTAGAAGTGCCAGAAGTTTATGAGGAACTTAATTTGGTTATTACCCAAGAAAACAGTAGTAATTGGATCCAGCTGTTCCTTAGGCTGCTGAATTATTTTTAGAGCAGAGTCCCTGGGGATTACTACTGGTAGTCACATTCCTGGTCAACTACCAGTACAGCCCAGGCAAACACCATCACTAACAAGAACCAGACACGTAACACTGCATTTTCACAAGTGATAGAAAGTTCTCTAAAGGGTACCCACAATTTATCACAGTTATGCATGAGGGGAGGGTATGTTTTTGAGGTTAATGGAAACCTGGATATAAAAAAAACCCCTGACACCATTAATTGTCTTTTTTTTTTTTTAACAAAATAGCTAGCTTTATTTCCATTTCTCCAAAAGAGGGAAGTTTAACTAAGAGCATGGTTCCACACAGCAAAGGCATTTCAATGGCAAAGCCAACTCAAGAGTTTTTCAGATCTCTAGCACAAACATTCCTGCCTTTGCTACATTGAAATATGACTTCCACACCTCTCAAATTTCAGTTTGTACATGCCTGAACTAAGTCTATGAAATTACCTTTCAAAAAAATAAAAAAATCCCACACTTATAAAAATATCCTTCTTCACCCCCAAACAACACATTACACTACCTAGAAGATTAAAATGAAAGAGCAAGGACTTGACGGCCAGTTCTGTCAGGCACCAGGACCCTGGAGCCTTTAGCATCTCAATACACGCAGGATTTATAAGACAACCAACCAAGTCAGGCTCACTTGGGAGCAAGCAGAAGGGCCAGAGAGCACAAACCCATCCACTACTAAGCCACAGCCTTAACCTCCTCTCCAAGAGCATGCAGCCGCATGACAAGCGTAACCTCAGCCATAGGCAAGGACGATTTCCTCACCCTGTGCCACTATCACGCACACCTCTACGCGTCACCCTGGAGCTACACCTATCATTCTCCATACACAGCAGGTCAGTCAAGCACAGCTCTACTTCAAGTAG
Organism: Phaethon aethereus; assembly: GCF_964289735.1. NCBI lineage: Eukaryota > Metazoa > Chordata > Aves > Phaethontiformes > Phaethontidae > Phaethon > Phaethon aethereus. Next base: position 13,571,952 of record NC_138589.1, on the reverse strand, counting down.
AGACAGATCTAAATGAAACATTTCTACCAGCATTGAATGCATCCTAACCTTCAGTGAGTTAAGAGCAGTGCACCAGTACCTCACTTGAAAGAGTCAGAGGGGCACCTCTCACTTCAGAACAGCTTCTTGCCTCTTCAGAGCTTTTACAGATTGGTCCTCACACTTCTCAACAGTGGATCCTTTTCAACTGCTGTTTAATTCCCTGGAATAAACTTGAAATATGGTGGACATGAAAAGGAATAATAAATTACACAATGTGCAATTGCCAAAAGGGATATGCACTCACAGAATTCTGCTGTGTACGTATTCCTCTTACATATCTGATCTTGAATTGCAACCTGTCCTAGATGGGACACACTCAGTAAGGACAGATCACTGGGCTCTATAATTCATTGCTCTACAGAATACCTGAATATACAGAAGTCAAAATTCATTGCTCTACAGAATACCTGAATATACAGAAGTCAACTACAGAAACAGAACACTTTTTCCAAGCTTACAGGAGAGACACTGCTTTTTATAGCAAGGACTTTATTCTCTTAACTACATGCAACAATGGGAAACGCTCCATATGTGCACACATGCTCCCAAACATGTCTAACTGATAATGCAATAAACATTAGCAAGCAGAGCCCATTTTAACCTATCCCCATTTTACATTGGCAGAAAGAAATTTTATTACCATTTGTACATAAAGAAACTTGTGGGCATTAGCTTCATTAGACTGCAAGACAACCTTTATTCAGACCACTCTCTCTAAAACATGATCGGATTTCACCACTACCTGAAGTACACGAGCTCCTCAGCTGTCATTTTCTGATGATGCTGAATTTGAAACTCTTCAAAAAGGTGGAAAAAATACCAGCGATTGGTGGGTGGCAGGGTGCCAGGATCAGTCAGGGGGAAATCCCTCGTGTAGGTGACTGAATACATGACAAGTTTAGACACTTGCATTCCTCAGTCCACTCTTGGTCGTCATTGTCTAACGTATTTTTGGTGAAATAAGACTTTTAAAGTCAGAAACCTAATTAGAAAAGCTGTTTTCAGTGTTCCTCTTATCCTTTCCTCATGTATTGAATAAGCTTCCCTGCAAAAAGGGATTAAAAAAACATGAAGAAGTTTTAAACACTAAACTCTGCATCTGTTTAGAGCTACAAATTATTCATTTTACCTTCAAATATGATGTACATTCAATCTAAGGGTGCAGTATATAAATCACTAAGAAATATGTCCTTACTTGGCAACTTTGAAATGAAGTAATCTGAATTGCTTTTAAAAAGAAAAATTACCATTTTTTGTTAGTCGGGTCCCAAAGCAAATGTCATTTTAAAATTTGCACATAAAATAATGTTTCTAAGTTAAGGAGCTGAAGTGATTTTCTCTTCTGTTTTGCTTATGTCTTCCCTCTCACAATACACTATTAGGAACCCTGGCCAGGAGCTGCCCATCCCTGCCCCCCCCATGGCCCAGTAGGACACGACAGTGCCAGATATGCACTGGGGACTCCTTGGAGAACAACTCGTAGATCTTCCTACAGCCAGCAAAGCGGCATATTGGGGCACTTCAGTTCTTTCAGAAGCAAGTTTAGAAAAAATCCTTTGAAGTACAATCTGACAGCTGCATAAAACCACTTCTTGAAAACAACAAACCACCATAGTTTAGACGTCTCTAAGAGGCAGAGCAGCAGTCCCAGCCCTGTCTGCAATTTGTACTTGTCACAGAGCAGTGGCAGCGGGAGTGGGTAGGGTGGGTGGGTAATTCCCTGAGGGGGCACATACACTGTCCTCCTTTTGTTTTTTCCACTGACAATAGGACAATCTAGAATGGAATTTCAGATAAAAGACACTGGTGACAACTCTCTATTGAAAGGAAGTGTCTAAATATCAGAAGTTTCTTGAACATAAACTCTGATTACTGATGTTGCAACACTGCAGTTGACGAGAGTTTGGATATCTACATTTATGAACAAAAAGTCAAATATCCCTCGCTGCCTCTGTTTTTTTTTAGCATGCAAGTCATACAAGTCTTGCCAGCAAGAGCTGCCAAAGAAGGATATTGAACCAGTACTGGCTCCACAAAGAGTCCTGGAAACTGTAGATATATTAATCAAAGTAGTTTTCATAAGCTGAGAATGCAATATTGAGGGAGGGGGTAGTAGGCAAATGGATGTATTTTTACTGACAAGTTAAGAACCTCATGATGCCATGGAGGTTACTGGAGATTAATCAATCTTGATAAGAAAACCAAGAAAAGGCACTCTTTTGCTCTTTTTTACAAAATCGAAGATATGTTAATAGCTTATGCCATTAGGATGAAAAGTCAAATTCAACAGATTTAAAAAAAAAAAAAAAATCCCTTGTGGTTACCATTGATTTAGGTCAGTAGCAGGTACAATGGAAGCACTCTTTCACAGGACTCGATACGACTGATAGCGTTTTAAGCTCCACGCCATTTAATGCTGCTCAGAGCTTAGGTTGCGTGTTGGAAATGGGATGGTTTCCAGTGCCTCATAGTGCCAGCATATCCACAATAGCTGCTCATGTGAAAGTGAAGTTGAGTACAATTGAGAAAAAAGCATTTACTACATAGCCTGTGCAATACACCATGTTAAATTGACATACAGTATTTCCACTAGCAAAACTTACTTGTAGTGGAGTGACTTACTCCATCTACTAATACTCAGTAACTTGAATTTTACTACTATCTGAATGAAGTAAGAAAACAACATACTGAGAGGGATTTAATAAATTAAGCAGGAAACACATCACAAAAAATAATGTAGTTTACAGATGTTGTAAATGTTGAAAAAAAGGAGAAAATACGTTAGTTGTTTAATGTCATGTACAAGAGTAATGAGATGGAGTTGTGGAAAAAAGATCTAAGATAGATCATTCAACTAGCCTGTTTAAAAATCACAATAGCCAATACAAGAGTTGTCCCAACTTGCTTTGTTTTTAATTATTAAGTCCTTCCAAGTAAATAGCACCAAAGAGGTAATACATTTTCACATATATTTCCTCTGAGAACAGTTTCAAAGATGTGTTTATTGTTAAAGAATAATTTGGTGAAAAATGATCAAAATATACAACAAAATTATAAATACAGGCTTTTTGCCATTGTGATTAGGTAAAATACAAACACATACCATCTCAAAGTATTCCCCCCAAAAAAAAACCCAAACCAGCAACACCCCCAAAAAAACAAACCTGCAGTATTTTTTGTGTTCATTTATATACCCAACTGTATCTGCTGTCACAATTTCAATTTTTTTTCCCCAAAGAAGCATCTGCTCCCTGATGTCTGGAATTATAACCTACAAGTATAAGTACTCACTGTGTCAAGGGATATAATGTCAAAAAGCTAGAAGTATTAAATGATATTTTTGTGTCCTCTGTCAAAACTAAAAGCTCATTAGTAAATATATCTGTGTTTTACCAATCCAGTCTTGGTACATCTTTGTCTGCAGATGAGAAAATATTGGCCAAATCCTTGCCCTACAGAATTCATTAAGGACTTTGAGGTTGATTGCATTCGAAACAAGAGGCCATAGTCTATTTACTCCAGTTTTAGTAACAGTCTTTGCATACACATAGTGAGCAAGATTTAGCCTACATTCAAATTTGCCACAGTCACCAGTGTTCACTGAAGTTAATTCAAATCTTTACATTTTTCAGGAAAAAGAATACTATGCATTTTACCAACTTTTTTGATTGATGCTCAGAAATAATTCCTTATGGGAACAAAGCTACTTCCCTAACATAATTTTCAGAGCTACATGGCCCTGCTGTTAGCTAAATCAGGATGCACCCTCACCTGTCTGCCCATACTGGTGGTGTGGCACTTCCTGCAGAAGAAAAGTAACCCTGAGAATAATACACAACTGCAGCTCTGCATTATTTCTTATTCCAGTAATTAAGCCTCACCCTTCCCCTTAGTAAATAAATAATGAACTTCAGAAAACTTTAACATGAAATCAAAAGTAAAATGAACACAACCTTAAGGGACATGTATTCATATACATTTAAGTTTACTGCAAGACCAAACACGGGCAGCACAAGGAGGACAAACCCAGTTTATTTGACTAACAAATTATCTTTTTAACAGGGAGGCATATTTGCTTCCAGCAGAGTCACATTTAAGAAAGTCCCAATGTGACCTAGTTGTGTGCCCTCAGGTGCAATTTCTTAACCTTTCTGAAGTGCAAAATTTAAATCTGAGATTGTTATTCTGCAATTAAAATAATCCTAAAATAGCTATCATAACGTATGTGCACAAGGAAGCAACTAAAGGTCACAAGGGCAACCTAAGTTTTTTTTACTTTTTAGCATTTGAGACCTAACTTTTTAAAAGTCCATAAGGATGCAAAGCAGTTTTCTGACCTTGATATTATGAAGATAAGAGAATTTTCGTAATAATGTATTTACAGTTTGCAAAATACCTATATTCAAGCTATCTTCTACAACACCCATGAGAGTCAAGACTCTCTATTTGAATGCTATTGTATTCTGCAGATAAATGCTGGGAAAAGTGAACAGATCACATAGGTCCAAGTATCAGATTCATTTTGAGATGAATACTATGGAGCAAAATGCTCAAAAGAACCTGGAACATACAGTGTTGATAAGTGACAGACACTGATCCAGCACACTGGCTCAGAGACTGGCAATTAAACAGGCAGACCATCCCTGCTACCATTCCCAAAACAGAAGTCTCATTTCCAAAGTTTCGTTTCTAGAACTTCTGCTTCTTAGAAGCATTCAAACCCCTCTTCAACAACTGAAAAGGAGATGCTTTGAGCTTGGCAAGAGACAACAATAATAAGGACAAACTGTGATTCCAGTTCTGCGCGCTCGTGTGGGGACATACGGTTACACAGGGAGCTGCTTTACTCCACTGAATTCCCTTTCACAGATGACAGTCTGGGGAACGGCAAAGGAGCTGCTACTCATGCTCTTGCACAGATGGATGGGAAAAGGACACAGCCGACATCCCATACAGCAAGCTGAATTAAACAGAGCCAAGAAGAGGGTTTATGGTGTTTACTCCCTCCCAGTAAGGGAAAATAGCTGAATTTTAATTCTCGGGCTGAAAATAGCTGAGTGTAATTGAACATTCAATAGCAGTGCTACCAGATAGCTGCCAGGACTCAGTCTCTCCACCACACACTCCTGCTTCCCTCGCTGTGGTGGGGCTGTGCTGGTGTAAAGAGCACAGCCACGCAGAGACCCAGGTTAGGGAAGTGATTCGGCAGAAAAACAACTCATCAGCAAAACGTTATCAGTTAATCACCTCCCTGATCTAGCTTAACGTACAACAGCACAAATTCCATTATCAACAGGAGTGGAAGCAAGTGACAGCATGAGAAAGCAGAAGGGAAAACAGGGGCCCGGCTGCTGAAGCCAGAACTTCCATCAGGAGTTACTTGTCCCAGCAGGCTTTAAGCTCTACCTGTGCTTGGCCCTGCTTGTGTCTGAGCCAGGGGAAGTTAATGAGCCGTAACCAGTCACACTGCAAGGCATCGCACCTACCAATGGTACACCACGGCAAAGCACACTTAGATGTGACGGAGTGTATCTCCCTGGGAGATGATAGAAGGCTTGCTGGCAGGGAGCTGCAGTAACCTCCATCGTTCAGATAAAAAGGGCTGGAGGACCACTCCTCTTGCAGGGTTGCTTTAATGAACAGAGCAAGAGTCCGTTTTACAAAGGACAAAAATCAAATAGAAAGACGTAACTGCAATGTTGAGATTAAATGACATGGAAGCTGAAGAATGGAAAAAAAAAAAAGCATAGTTATGCTCTAATAATTTCCTGCACCACAAGCTTGTAAAGATCTGGTAATCCTGTCTGGAATTGCTATATTTCAATAATATTTCTTGAAGAACGTAACTTTGATGGGTGTTTGTCATGATGACCAAGGTCCAAATTCCTGGATGAAAGTTTCCTTTCACCTGTGCTTTTAGACGTCACAGTGTGGTATTCAAACCTAAATATCCCACAACAGTCAGAGGCAAAATATATCACCTTGAACAAAGACTGAGTTTAGATGATCTTTCCCATCTATATCTACTTAACATCAAGAATTCTTTTTTTAAATGCTTTGAGCTGCCATATGTATATCAGCTGCACTAATCATACAGTAGTCTTCAAGTTTTAAAAATTGTAATCTGAGCATCCTACAGCCATGAAAATTAAAGCAATTTCTTAACTCACCTCTCTGCAATAGTTTTTGTAATTTTGGAAGGTAACTTCTGTTTTGGCAGTTCTGTTCTTGATTTGGTTGTCTGCTGGCAGACCTTGTGCAGATTAGTCTAGTATTACAATACTGGTATTTACACTAGTGCAAACAAATAGCAAAAGAGGACCAAGCAGCTGCTTTCTCTTTAGTTCCTATGCAAATGCAAGATAAGAGCTTAGCCGTGTTAGGCTCATTGTTCAATCATACAACCCAGAGTCAGTCTTTCCAAGGTAAAACTGCCTTCAGCTGGCACAAATCCCAGTGTCTTATTCTGGCTTTATGGGGCTTTTCACTGCTACAGCTGTCAAATTAGTGACAGTTCAGTATGGCTTGTTGATGTGCACTTTCAAAAAAGTACGAACAAGGCTGAGACCATCTGATTTCATTTTTACTTCTTATACTGTTCTGAACTGTCATACTGGATGTGTGTGTTTCTTAACACTTCAGGGTAGTGAGAACTCCACAGTGGGTCTGAGAGGTTCAAGTTAAGTTCATTAAGCCAATTTGTTAATCATCTCCATGAATTGCGTTCCCATTTCTTATGAGGCTTTGTGTAATAGATTTTATGAAAGCTTAATGAAAATCTAATTAGAGCCAAAGGTCTTTGAAAGATTTCTTCCTTCTTTTTTTTTTCCTTCTTCTCCCTCCCCCCTTTTTTTCCCTTTTAATTATGAACAGTAAGAAGGGACAAAAAGAGACAGTAAAGGAAGTGACAGCAACAAAGAACAGTTCAGTATAAGCTACAAATTGCATTTTTCTTTCATATTAAAGTGCATCCACAGCAGACAACTTGATACAATTCTTGAGGTTTCTATGTACTTATATTCCACCACAGGAAGTCCTATAATGGGAGATAGTCAGACAATAATCACAGCACTAGACTTGCATAGTCTAGTCTTCCACACCTGTATGACTTTAATCCCACAGCTCAATGTATCTTTCTTTGACCAATTATCTCAGCCTTCCCCAGATCTTCATGATTTTATATATATACACACTTGGAGTTAAAGAAGGCAGTACCAACTGAGCTAAACTATCTATAGCTTTTGAAACTTTTTTTTCCAGCTTGTTTTGTTTTTTTCAATTATTTTTGGTACCCTGAATACATATATGTTCGACATCTTTTGCATTTAAATTACTTTAGAACACAGAAGAAAGCCAGTGAAAACTCAATGGATAAAAATGTTACTGTTCAAAAATGCATTTCAAGGATGCCACTACATCGCTCGTGCTGCTACTGGCCGCAACAGCTGATAGGACAGCTGAGGATCAGTCCCATTTCAAAGTCATCTTCGTCATTCACCCTTTCCTCCTGCCAAAAATTCTGCAGCCAGCTTTAGGGTAGATATCTAAGCATGCAAACACATACTGTGGCTCCCAGACTCACCAACGTGGGATACACATCGCCTAAGTAATCAAGTTGTGTTTAAGGAGGTAATAAACCACTTGATAGGTAACTCTTCTATGAGTACATACATCCTAAAGAGAGTATTTCAATATGGAAGGTACAGCTACACATTTCATTCCCCCGGGCCCCTTATTCCTCCCAAGCCTATTTGAACAGGTCGTTAGCTATACTGGAAAGAGACAAAGCTGCCAGTTGTACCTACAAATTCTCAAGAGATGCCTTCACCCTGGACCCCCACCAATTTTTTAAAAAGAAAAAAAAAAAAAGGAAAAAAAGAAATATTGCATAGGAATCAACTCAAACAATTGATTTTACATCTTAAATTTACAGATTCAGTATCATTAACATACTGATTTTGCAAGACATCACTATTTTGCAATTGATTTAAATAGCATCACCTCAAAACATGATTCACCAATGCACATATGTATGCTATGAAATACAAATACTTCAAATATTTGTAGGTTTCATGTAAATTTGGAGGGGAAAGGGGTTCTGTATGACACAATTCTATTTGCCATCTTACTCAAAAATAGAAGCACAAAGGAATTCTTTTTCAACTCTAGCCTCTTTCACCTTTGTTTCTAAACATGCAAATATAAAGAGTCTTTAAGAAAAGAAATTGGTTTGTTTTTTGTTTTTTTGTTTGGTTTGTTGTTTGTTGGGGTTTTTTGCCTTCTCCCCAGAAATATATCTGTGTTTTATGTTTGTTTGTTTTCTTCGAAAGATTTTTTCCCCACCCCTCTGAAAAAGCTATGTTTTTCAGCAAGTCTTAATGATGAAGAAATATCCAAATTTGCATTTAGAATACAAATACAGCAACCTTATTACTGCTTATTACTAAGTATGAGGAAACAGAGGGAAAAGAGAACTGCAAGCCATTACACCTCACCTAAACAGTATGCAAGATGTCAAAGACCTTGAGGGACTAAAATAATTAAATCAATTTGTACTATGATTCAATAGAAACAAATGACAAATAGTTTCAGCTGAAAAGAACAAACAAATGTACCAACAGGGAACCAAATCCAGAGGTCTTTGTTCAGTCTTAATCTGGCAGCTCCCACTGAGATCAACTGACTTTGCTTGAAGATGCGACAAGTTTAAATTGAACAAGGCCGTTAGGATTTTCCCCGTGAATGGACTCTGTACAGGAGCATCACAGAGACAAAGCTGTATGTCATACTGGATAATACACTGAATACAAGTTAACAACAAAACACTGTCACATAAAACTGAATGCTATTTAGGTCACAGCACTAAGTATGTAAAATAAGCACGATTATCCAAGTCCCATTAGATCTCAGTCAGAGAGCGTGTGTTTTGGAGCAGCATGCTTTAGGAGATGGACAGATCAGAGGGAGTTCACAGAAAAGCATCTAAGATGATAAAAGGTTTGGAAAATAAGAACTGTACTCTGAGAAAACACCACATGTTAAGAAAACTTTAGAAAGACAGTAAAAGGAAAAAGGAAATCACTGCAACAAAGTTGTCAAGGTTCGACTAGAAAAAATTATTTCCTAAACCGTTTCTAGCACAAAAAAGTTACTTATGCCATGCAGCAAAATCTATAATACTAATAATATTCATCAACCGCCCAAACGTTCGCAGTTCAGTGGTAAACCTGTAAATTAAGACTATTACTTGGTGTTAATCTTCCCCATCCCATCCAAGCCACCAATAATACAGATTAATACAACATTTTTCTGGAAATAATGTTACAGAATACTAAGTGTAGTAGATTGGAACCTACTAGCTTCACTTTCTGCCATGCTACCCAGACTTTCAAGATTTATAAAACCTCAGATATTTAAAACATCCTTTGAGCACGTTTTTGAAAGTCCAGAATGAACAGACCCATTATGGTAGAATATTATTTGAGTGCTGGAAAACAGAGCCTGGTATTTACCGTTAACAAGTTCAGTCTGTTTAACTCATCAGAAAGGAGTGACTCTGTGTGCTTCAGTGTCGTCGCTGTGCGGTACAGCACTGCGCCATTAACCCAGTCTAGCTCTGGCTCAACTCTGAAGAAACTGTACAGCCATGCCAGCACAGTGCTGCATCTGAGCTAATTAAACACAGAAAAAAAAAGGAGGGGGGGACAAAAGACAGACTAATTAGATCAGGAGGAGCATCGCACTGACATGTCAATACTGTTTCCTGGACTTTCACAGATCACTCTGCGGAGATGTGGTGCACAGTAAAACAGTGGAGAGGCTCCTTTTCCAGGAATAAAATGATGGGCAATAAGAAAGCTTTCTAATGAGGTAAAAGGAAGCAAACAGGATACTGAATCTAAACAAAAATCAAACTGGATTAAGGCACAGATTTTAAGAGCAAGGGCAAGCAAGCAGTGGAGCAAACTACCAAGAGAGATGATCAGAAGACCTCAAGACATGATTTCTTCCTCCCCAGATAGAGATGCAAACTCACATCCAAATATCCAGTTGGGCTCAACACGGCGATAACTTAGGAACTAAGTCATATACAGGATCATAATAGATTTTCTGCACCATTCTGGCCTTAACACTTACTAACCTAAATTAAAAATGTATTTGATGCTATACTGCAGGTCTGGAGAATATGTAATCTTTGTCACATTGACTACAATCATGGGTGAAGTGACATACTGCTTTTTAAGTGCCCTTTCAACTGAACACAAGAATACAACTTTGTGTGGGAGGAAAATTGAGAACACTGCAATATGCATGATAGGAATAAACAGCAGCTGTCTACACATACACAAAAGCCCATCGCCAAATTATAGCACAGGATACCAGGCTGCCCCCTTTCCTCGCTGTAATTTACTTTCTACGCGTGGTAGCATGAAATGAGGAGGTACTGGAGGACGTAATGTTGGCAGTGCACAAGCAAAATGCTTATTTCCCTAGGTGTGGATGAAAAATTGTATTATTTATACAGAAGCGATGACACAGAAGGCATTGTGATAAGAGACTATTTTAGGATATGTGCAACCCAAACAAAACTGCACTATGGCCATACTGCGATACTTTACTGGAACTTGAGTGACTGAAGTTTGTTACACCTTTTCTCAGCATTTCAGGCAGCATTCTCTGTTTATTTTGTGTAGACTTATATTGGCACCCCCAGTGGGATTTTAATTTGCCGTGCTAAATTAGGCTGCTTGTCAGGTAGCTTTTCAGTTGCCAAGCCAAGCAAGTGAAAGGCAGAGGAAGCTGAGCACCTAACTCCCTCAGGCACACCAAAAAAAATATTTCTGCTTTTCTGCTTAGGTTAAACCAGGGCTGCTACAGGAAGGGCATTGGCCAGAAACAGAGTCCCAAAGCCTGTGCCCTCTCTTTATTACATAAGGTAGGGAAATGCAGTTCTTCCCAATTCTTGACTTGCTTCAAGCAGATGGTTGTGCTATGAAAAGAGCAGAACAAATGGTTTTGTTTTCTTAGCAGAGTTTTCTTTAACCCACATTCATAAGCGCAGAAGTCAGGAAAGAGCATTCAACACTCCCAAAGGCTGGATCACTTCTCCCGTGTTAATCATTCATGTTATTCCTCATTACTATTTCTAGGTTTGATATTCAGAAGAAACATACTCTTATTCTGATTTGTCTTCTGGTCTAGTTTTGGGAAAAGGCCCAAGTACTTTTGTAGCAATATTTTTATCCACAAAGGTACAATTCAGAGTATCTGCATCTTGATTTGTACCTACCGTGTGATAGGCACAAAAACCATAGCTTATGTTCCCAAGTGACTGAGTGACAGAGTAAGTCAGAGTTTTAAACTTGAAAACTACACTCATAAAGGGAATTCTGTGTTAAAAAATTTCCCATAATCCTGTTCTCATAGTATTCAGTATTGGGATTAACTCAGTTTTAAAATTAAATCTGGCCTAGGCCTTCGAGTTGTGATCAGTGCTATAGTATACACATCTTGTGAAACTACTTTCTCAATTTCAGTGAAGGACTAAAGACCTTTCACCCAAAAATAGGTGTTCCATATTTCTGGGGATGCAAGTTACCTATTTAATAGTTGCTTTAATATTTCAAGTGCAAAACCAAAGGCTTGCATCCAAGAAAATATATATTATTTTATTTTTACCACCACATCAAAGTATTCCAGATTATTATCCATAAACATCTTACCTATAATAAAAGTATAACTAAATCAAGTCCTCTGATAAATCTTGCAAGACCAAACAAAAATTTCATTTCAATTATTTTAGACAAGTCTACAGCACATACCAGATATGCTACGCATATATTAAACACAATCAATTTAGCTGAATATGGGATCAGAAGTTTCAGTTTTCTCTAAACAAACAGCCTCATGGTAAGAAACTAAGCTTTAAGAACACTACTAAATATAATTGTCAAAATACAAAAATAGTAATTCCACTCTCTCAAGTAGGAACTGTGTGATTCAGGAAAATAAACACAGAGTTAAGTATATGATTTCAAGTACAGATTTCTCCAAGATCTATAGTTTTAGCATAACCATCTACAGCCCAGAAAAATCTACAAGATTCCATTTGGCACATTTAGGCTAAACCAGCACCACCACAGAGGGCTCAGGGAGCAGTGCACGTAATATTTCATCAAGGCATCGGTCTTGCAATTGTACACACAAACTTCTTACCTGCTACAGCTCATTTTCTACTGTACATCATAACTGTTGCCCAGAAAAACCCTTCTGCTTCTGACAATACTATTTCTATGTCAATTTTGATCTAGATACTGTTGTGCAGTTTCAAAAAAAAAAAAAAAAAAAAGAAAAACCAAAACCAAAATCCAGAAACAAGAAACCACATCAACCAAACTAAAAAAAACCCCAACCTAAACTATCTCCCCTATAGCTAATCCTATAGGGTAAGATCTGCAACAGCTGGTATTCCTGGGTTTGCTAAAGTCTACAAAGTAAAATAAAACAAAAATCAATACTAAAATGCAGTTTTAAAAGCTAAGGGACAGGAATTTGCCTTTGAATTTAAGATGATTACTGTTTCTTAAAAAGAAGACAAAAAAATGGCACATTTTGGTTCCTTATAGTTCTGATTTATGTCAAAAACTGAGACAAGACCCAGAATACATATTCAGGCTTTTCTAAGATTCCAAGATGCAGCTCAGATTTGTGCTCTCTTCTGCTAGTAGCACCCATTTTCCTTTTAATAAATATCTTATCTATGTGCATCCACATGCATGCATGTATTACGGACAGTTTCCCCTATTTTGATTACATGTTTTTCAGTCTTCTGCAAATTAGCAAAATACACATACACACACAGAGGACCTATATAAAACAGATCCACAAACAGATGAAACTGAAATCTCAGTGAAAATGTGGGAAAAGTTTGACTTGTATTTTCTCCAGACAAAAAAGAATAATTCTAATTTTTATTCTTAGATGTTATGTGTACTTATGCAACAGTTTCACTATGATTTTAGTAATTCAGCACTAGAAAGGCAAAGGGCCAGCTAATCAACATTGCTGCTGCTTGCAACTATTCCCATAAGTAACATCACACAATGTTATCAGTTGCTACTTTATTAAAGTTATTTTAAGGAATACCTGCTTACTGGTACACTGGCTGTCCATTATTCACAAGATGTTTCAAGTAACATATGATGAATATTTCCGTAGCTTTTTTTTTTATATATCAGAAGTTTCCTGGAAAGTTCTTTTGACAAATTTTATATACTTTATAGTATACTATGTATATGCTAAGTATGCCCTGAGAAAAAGCTTAGAAATAAACCCACTTTTCAAAAACAAAACAAAAAAAAACCAAACCACCACACCACAAAACCATACCAATGAATTAATCCCCAAAAATCTTTTCAGAAACTCAGTGAAGTGCTTGTACTTCAGGACCCATAATGTCCATAGGTCAGATGCGATGTCATAACAGTTTGAAATTAGGTTCTCGAACTTGATGCATCATCAAGCTGGAAAACCATTTGTTAACAACAGGGGAAAACACAAAAATGAGCAATCCAGCAGAAAAGGGTGTATCCTAAGCTAAATAAAACTGTGTAACATTGTTTGTACTGTTATCAATATTGTATTAAAGCAATGAAGATGTATTAAAACACTGCAAAGGGAGAACAGCAGAAAGCTAGATGGACCACGATGGTAAAAGACAGATAGATTTAGACATATAGCTGGTGCCAATTTCTAAAGCCTAATTTTTAGGTTGCATTGAGCTACAGCCTTAAAGATATAGCTCTTGCATATGACGGTTGCTCTCTGCAACCATTCAGAAGGTGAGTCAACCCTACACACAAAGAATCAATAAGACCCAGGAGTTCACAGTATTATTACATTTTCAATTTCTGTCCAAGTGAAAGTATGTGATCCCCTACCCTCTAGATTTCAAAAAGCCATTACATTAAATCAAAACCCAAAGAAAGCAGATTAAATATAAATAACAAAGTATTTTAACACAACTTTGAGCGAAGGCAAAAGACTCTTGAAATGTATTGGTTTTGGTTGTTCAACCTGTCACTCAAAACTCCAAGGAGAAATGCAAAACTTACATGAATATAATACTGCAAGTATAGCAACATGAACAGAGCAACTACTTAGGTCTACTAAACAAAACCTGGCAGGAATAAGGAAAGAGAACATCTTACTACTGTAAAATGCTATGGAAGGATATAAACCACTTCTACAAGGCCATGTCTCTGGTTAGCAACAGTATTAGTGACTAACATCAGAATTCTTGTTGGTATTTGCTCTGTTGATGGGTTTAGCAAATTTTGCTACAGTAAGATTCTCTTACCCCCATAACAAAATTAGGATCTCATTTTATCTAGTTTATCACTTATTTCTTAATTTTTAGGCCAGCTGGTGCAGTTTCATAGCAGATAATTCATTGTTCTCTCTGTGTTGTCTAACAAATCAGCTTTGGACACTGTTCAACCAGTGCAGCAAAGGCTGCTCTCGCTTTGTAACAGAGTAAGATGTGCTGCACTGATAGAGAATAAGCAGTTAAAAGGGAGAAACCTGCCCAATGTCTCTGTGCCACTTCAGTACAGCTAGAGAATGTCCAACATGCGTCTCTGCAGACTCCTCTGTGGGATGCTTTGAAGCACATTTACTCTTTTAAACATATTCTCTTAATTAGGTGAAACAATACCCCTTATGAGAAAATTCTTTTGAAACCAGGAAGAAACCTGTTTGGTTTTTTTTGAAACCCCTCCTCATACTCTCACTGTAGTGACTGGGTAAGGCTAGTGATCTCCTGTAAGAGCTGCAACACTGGTTTCATTATTTGCTCACTAAAACTCTGATTAGATCTGCATTTGAAGCTGTAATCCATGGGGATCTAGGGAAAGTAAAATAACTGGGAAAAATAAAGAAAGGAAAAAAGTCGACAGAACAAAGGTTATGGAAAACAGGAGGTGCTCTGTACCCTATGTACAATCTAAAAGCTATATGGAGCTCCAAATTATTTTCACTAGGGTTGATCCCTGAACAATCTTGTGACAGAGCACACATCAAACAAAAAGCAACACAAGCATAAAAATATATATTGTCAGAGTTTTTCTAAGCGGGATGTTTCAGGAGGTTGTGGTTTTGGGGTGTTAGGTTGGGGGGAGTTATTATCAGGAAGTCTTACACAAGAGATCATGTACCACACATTAAAAATTAAAAAATTTGGCAATTTTTATTATAGAATATAGAGAGGACACCACTTGTTTCGAGAAAGAAACCTGAAGGAATGAGAAATTCTGGAATGCTGTATCTGTCCAGTCAGAAGTTCTTTTGGGACTAGATTTGTAAAGGAGCTTCAGAAAATTAATCTGTAGTATCACCAGATGCTTAGGCAGGAGTACTCTGTATGAATGGAAGAATGCACAGGAACAGGAATCCAATACACATAACTGCTAACATCTCTTTCCTGGGAGTTTTGGACCAGTGATCCCACAGCAATGCAGCAGATAAAACATCTAGCTTAAAATTGCATGAAGGAATCCTGGTAGATGGGAAGAGTCTACACACCTGACATCCTAATCAACATGCTTAAGACATTTTCTACAGTGCCTGTTGCAAACAGGAATGCAACAATATACAAAACAAGACAACTAATTTCTCCTTTCACCGTGCCCCTGGCAGCTGGGTAGATAGCCACACAGAAACAGGTGCAGCCCCAAGACTCTGAACTACTTCCTCCCTCTCTGCTGTTCCCCTGGCAGATTTTCTTGGGCATCAATTCACTTGCTGCCCTTTCACTTCTCCAGCTCCCAGCACCACCTCGGCCCCCACGGATTTCTCTCTGCCACCTCTCGAAGGCCCCTGACCTCCCAGATCAGTCCTGCGCTCAACCCTGCCTCTTCTGTGATTTCTTGCTTATGTTGTAATTTCCCCAGGGACAACTGACCCACTTACAAACAAAGCTCTCAAAAAGCAAAAGGAAAACTAAACCCACCTAATTTATAGACAAGCTTCTAAAGACTTTGACAGGAAAGCTGATGAGCATACGGCACGCATTTCTGAGCAAATACAACACTAAACAAGCGATCGGTTCCCACTTCCAGGATATGGTTTCCCTGGTAGGCAGCTAACAGGCAGCTACAGCAGTGCTATCTCACGCTGCTGGCACTGCAGCAGTGCTAACAGACTGTATGATACGAAGCATGGATGGCTGAGAACTTTATGAGATTTAAATCTGAGAAAGATTGAAATGCGACTGATTGGTTCTGGGTGCTTGGTAGGCGGGACAACTTTTTTTGTGATTAATTCTAACAATAACTTAGTTTTAGGATCCTCTGACATAAAAATCTTGGCTGCTACAATATTAAATAAGAGATAAATCCAAGGTAAGGTATCTGTTACTAAATCTTTTCTTTTTTTTAAATCTTCTTCATAATACTGCTAGATTAAGATCTCAATTTAGAAAGCACTAACGCATCTGGAAATGTTATAATTTTTGTCAAGATATAGCAACAGAATTTTATGATTCTTAGAACCAGCTTTGGATAACCATGTACTGTATTTTTGGACTGAAATTCTCCAGGTAGCACACATCAAGGACAAAATTTTACAGCTGCTTCATAATTTCAGCAAAGTTCCAACAGGGAATTAGCTGTAGCCATCACAACTCAAGACCCTCTTCATCAAGCACAGCCCTTGTGTGCTTGTGCCCATCCTCTCAGATGTTGTAATTTGAAAATGCAAAGCTGACCATACAGCTTTGTACCTTCCTTAGAGACTTACTGCCCAAGCCATAGATAAATTATAGCTACAATGAACTCAGTGCAAATTATATTATAGGCATCAGTGCGGATAGAACCTTAGTCCTGAAACAGACAACAGAGATTCCTCTAGATACTGGCTTACATGTTTTCACCTTTCTACTAGAATTTCTCCCTATATACCTTATCTTTATAACCACCGAGTAGAACAATGCCTTTCCTCCTGCACGCTGACATCTGGAATTCAACTTTCAAATTAAAAAAGGAAGCGATCAGTGGTTGGGAGAAAACACCCAGTACTGAATACCAGAACAGGCTGCCCAGGGAGGTGGTGGAGTCACCATCACTGGAAGTGTTCAAAAAACTTGTAGACGTGGCACTTCGGGTCATGGTTTAGTGGCCATGGGGTTATTGGGTTAACGGTTGGACTTGATGATCTTAAAGGTCTTTTCCAACCTTGACAATTCTGTGAGATTCTGTGAACAGAAGCAAAGATTACTGAGCGGAAGCACAATAAATATAGAGTAAGCAAACACAAGTCTGCATCACTGGAGGCAAGATTAAAACGTAGTTGTTTAAGATAGATTCTGGGTGGCACAAACATACTAGCAAAATTCAGCTAGGATCAAAATATCAGACAGCTTTGACAGGCATTCTCAAGCTAAAGTGGCTGAAGACATTACTAATTGTAGGTGCCCCTGTATCTCTATTGTCATCTAGAGTTCAACTTAATAAAATACCATGAAAACTGGGGAAGCTGAGGCACAAGGGAAGGTCCCTAATTACTACCCTGCGAACAGGCAGTAACCTGTAGTGAATGGCAGAGCTGATAATTGGCTTTAGATGTTTTAAACCACATCAGTGAGACTTGCAGAGGATATCCATTACAAACCAAGGTAACAGGACCCACACAGGGCAAAGTTAACAGAGTAGAGCACTTTTTCAGTTAAGTTTTTAAGAACTTAAGCAATCACACGGCCTGCACCCTCCCTTGTCAGTACCTTCTGAGTCTGCTGGCCAACATTAAATAATCTAATGTTACATACCTTGACAAAAGAGATAGGTATGATAAACACTGGATTTTATAACATTATAAGTGGTAAAGATACACATCTATCTGAACTACTATTTGCTGCCCTGCGGAGATAATAGAACAAAGAGAGAAAACTGGAGAAAAAAGAAAAAAAAATTGTATAATTAATAGCTCAGAGCAATTTCTTCTTCAGAGATGGTATGTGCAGGGGAAGGTTTATTAGGCAACATTACTGAGGCAGAAGCACCATGATGACTGAGGAAAGTTTTGGTTTATATCCCATAGTTTAGAGATAAGCAGAAAAGAAATAGGTAAGGAATGGTTTCTTACGTACATTTTCTTACTTACATTCTTATCTACATTTCTTAAGTAAAAATAAGCAATGCTATGCAAACTTAACATCTGTATTTCTTAACACATACAAGAGATGAGTTGATTCATTATGACAAAGTAGTTAACCATATTTCACGGAAAATTAAGTTTCTTCTTTTAGCCTCTAATAAGAGGTAACAGCAGTATGAACTGCTGTCAAAACACGCTGACCAAAACAAGTTGGTTTTACAGCTAAGTGCGGGCTTCCAAAAGAACTGGACGTTCAAAGAACAGACTAGTCTAGTTTTTCCAAAGGGTAAAGTGTGATTGAGCTGTCATGACCTTGAGTTCTGAATAGTCTTCCCCCTCTTCCCGATTTAAATTGGAAGTGCAATAGGGATTAAAATGAACAAGCATATTAATTTGATTGCAGTGCAACTATTGAACTAGGATACTCCTTGTGATATATTCTGGACAGGGATTAAAAAAAGGCTTTACTTGTAAACAGCAACAAACAGAAACAGTAATTGCTAACTAACTGCTTTCTCCCTGGCATCCCAGTTAAGGTTTGTTTCCTGCATTGCATGTTTGTACTTGACTATGCTCTGACTCCTGCTGTGCCACCAGCTCTTGAGGGCACAGCAAGCAATGTTAATGTCACCTGTAGAAAGGCTGTGTGCTGCCAACATTTAGAGAAGCACTGAAGACCGTGAAAAAAAAAAAAACAAAAGAGAGGGGAGGAAATCACTTAAAGTAATCGTGAACACTCCTTTGGAAAGACAGAACAACAATAATTATATGCTACAACCTGTATGAAAAACAGGATCAGTACAGCAAGCCATTAACTATGCAATTAAACCTTCTATTGCCCAAAGTGAGCATGAATGGAATACGTCACACCATCGTTTTCAGCAAACTCAGATATTGAAAATTAAGTAACATTCAGCATTCTGTTGTAATCCAATCCCTTTGCATCTACACCACAGAAAAACTATTTAGAGAAGTAAGTAAAACTGGTGTGATAACAGAGGATCACCTCTCAACAGATCCAGCAAAAGGAGGAGGGAAGCGTGACAGGGCAGGAGGTAGAATCTGGGAAAGCTTTACTAGCAGTGTGTGGGGTTGGTGCTCGCTCTGCTCACGGAGGTTTGTCTCGCTTGCAGAGCTACACTATGAGGCCACCCACTGAAAGTCTTCAGTTCTGAAATTGTCTTCAATCAGTGTTTTTCTACAACATTCAAGTGAGTGAACAGCAAAACTTGAGAGCCAATGTTACACTGCTCAGAGTTTTTCTATGGAATGTAGGTGGGATCAGCCAGTACCCAAGAACACACAAGGATAAATGATTTTTTTTTCCTTCTCTAGCAGATTAAATCCTTTTCTGCGATAGTAAGCATTAAGATAAACTGTTAAATTGTTCATCTGCACATTTTAATGTCCATAATTGTTTAGTTTAAAAGACTGGAAAAGAAGGTCACTTTATGCGTTTGCTCAAAAAAATCCCAAACACAAAAAGAAAAAAACCCAACACAACCAAACAAAAAAAAAACAAACCCAAAAAACCAACAACCTTTAAGCAAGGGTTTTGCGTTAACTGTTCTATGATGAATACAAAGCATTGCAAGGTGGCCTGAAATCTGCAGAGGTGAGGCACTCCACCTTGTTTTAAATAGTCTTAAGGGCTTTCTGACCTAAAGAAACTATTTCATTTCATATTACTAATACAATGCAGTTCTTTACATTACTTTAATAAGATGAGAATTCACAAAACACCTTAATTTAGTCATGTATGAATTTTAATTTCTCCCAAACTCCATGAACAAGCTTATAATCATCATTTATCACTGTAGAATTCATCAATTTCATTACTTATATGCAGGTGATAACATTGAGCTCCTATAATATTTTCAAAAGTAGAGCCTCAAACTTATTGCAAGGAAAGCCAATGTCAATACACTCTTGCTGCAAAAACAGAAGTGACACAAGTGGCTTACCAGTAAGTAAATAACAACCTCACCCACATTCAGGTGGCCTAGAGTACTGCTAGAGCATTTTGTTTTGTGACAAGTATAATTTGTGTTTTATTCAGTATGCTAAACTGCATTCCAGCTGTGTGTTCCTTTCTAGTCAAGCACGGGCTTTGAGAAATGTAAAGAAAAAACAGTTCCTAGGGGATTCCTGTGATGATTGACACTGCAAGCCTAGACAATCCTTCATGGACAGAATGAAGATGGTTCAGAATTCTTGAGCTCTGATATGCTTGTTGAGAGTGGAGTGGTTTTGACCTTTCAACTCAAAAGTGAGGTAATCCCTCCACTGGTAACCACAGCAGTGCTTTCTTGGGCATGGACCTGGATGGACTTGTCTCCGCTCCTGAATGCCAAGAGAGTTAGGACATTTGGCCGTCCAGATATCTAGAACTGTGCTCTCTCCTTTCAATTAAGAAACTTTTTTTGTTTTTTTCAAGCAAATCTCTACATTACATCTGGCCCACAATCACAGTCTTACATGAACAATAGTTCTACAGCAGAAAGATGCTCCTTTCACGATGAAACACAAATTGGCAACAGCCTGCTACACCAGTGCTGTACTAGCTACTGCTGCTTACCTGCCAAGTACAAAATCCAATACTTGCCGTTCAAAACTGCTAATTTCCAGTTGCTTGAGGCACAAAGACATTTCAGTGACTAGAAGTGAGATGACAGCTGTAAGCACATTCTTCTATGGCCTTGGGTATTTAGTGGCTTGTGGGTTTTTTGCTGGGTGTTTGGGGTGGGGGGGTGGTTTGCGTTTAAGTTTTTGGCATGTGAGGGTTTTGTTTGTTTGTTTTTTAAAGAACTTTGTTAAAGGAACCTCTTTCACAACAGGTTAGATTCACAGACATCCTACAATGTTTGGAGCAGAGCCGGACTATGTTTGGTAGTCAGCTAACACAGTAATGTCAAATGGTCACAGAAGTTGACATCAAGCTATGGTCCAACAACGAGAACAGGATTAGCACTGCAGAGGCACACTCAGGCAGTCTGTGGGCTCAGTAACAACTCAATTACACAGTGGAAAATATGGTGATGGATTCTTTAAGAATATATACATTTGTATCAGTAAATGCAAAACGGAAATCCAATTCAATGCATTAAGTGTGACAAATCACAGTTATTCTTTCTGTGTCCCAGAGTGCTGTGGGGCACTTTGTCAAGTCCTGGTAAAGATCAGTTAGTTAAAATCAGACTTCTTCTGATTTTTCTTTCATGTCTGGGTCAGCTGAGTTCTTTTGGTGATTTTGTTTTTGTTTTGTAAGGAATGGGTAAAATTTACGTTTGTTATGACTTCTTAGGGAAAGAGATAGTGAAACTTTTCATGCAAGTAGATGAGGACAGATGAGTTACATGGTACAGGTTTCACACACATATTTTATGGGAGGAGTTAGTCAGCAGAGATCCTTTACTGCAAAGCAGAGATTTCAAAGTCCTAACAAAAACTTCTGTTGCCTTAATCATTGACTTCTGCAGTTGCTTTTTCTCAGCTATCAGACAACTGGAGATACAGCAATGAATGAAGCAGAAGAAAACCTCAAAGATCAAGAATATTTCTACATGTTGAGAGCCCCCAATGTTTTAGACTTCATACTTTTTACATTCCCGGCAGGATTCTTTACTCAGAGTGCAAACACTTCCACTTTCTCTTCCCAGTGTCTCCAGATGTCATCTTCCCCTGGTTCTCAACTCCTCCATCTCCCTCACAACTGCAGCTTAACTACACCAGGAAAGTTATGAATCAGCTGTGTTTCCACCTACTGCTCAAAGCACAATATCAGACATAAGGGACTTAAGTGCTATACAAAGATTCCCCTTACAAAAAAACCTGTAAAACACACAATTGTTACTCCAAAGACAGTTAAGGTTTCTAAACAACATAGTTACCTACATCATTAACTGAGCATTTAACAAAGAATAATAGCACCTAAGATTAAATACAGTGTTCACACAATGTCTTTCAATTTTTAAGGACAAAACAGTGCATATGTTACCGAGTCTTAACTTCAGCCTAGGGAATTATGATGTGTGTATGTGCACCTACACATTTCCCTTGAAGCTACTCTAAGTTATGATTTGATACCAGGTCTGCACATATCAGATGTGGGGGTCAGAAGAACAAAAAATATTACTTCCTTCTGTGCTGTCCCGTTACTCTTGTAACATGTGACATGCCCTAGAGTGTCTTTATTTCACCTGCAGTACTTTCCCTTCACCATACCAGACAGGGCTTTATAAACCTTGCACAGTGCTTTTAATGAATCCATGAGACCATGTTGTAATCAAAGACATTAGCCAAAATTCTGCCTGACTATTTTCATAAAAAGACAATCTTTTGTTACACCTTCTATTTGTAAAAATTTTCCAAACCCTGAATGGATACAAGTGTGTCAAAGTCTCAGGAGAAAAAGAAAGTCAACCATTTAAACACTTGAAAGCATTCATCAATTTGTAAACTGAATCCTCCTAAAAAGAAATCAGTGTGGAAATACCCATTTCCAATTACTATTATTTCTAGTTGAAAGCTGCTTCTGACATCATCTCACCCATCCCTAAATCTCACTAAATCTTGTTATTAACAGCACAGTGCTTATATTAACCATGTACAGTGTTGGTTGATAAGGGAAGAGCAACTGACGTCATCTACCTGGACTTGTGCAACACATTTCACACTGTCCCACACAACATCTTAGTCTCCAAATTCGAGAGACATGGATTTGACGGATGGACCACTCGGTGGATAAGGAATTGGCTGGATGGTCGCACTCAAAGAGCTGTCGTCAATGGCTCAATGTCCAAGTGGAGACCAATGACGAGTGGTGTTCCTCAGGTGCTAGTATTGGGACCAGCGCTGTTTAACATCTTTGTCAGCGACACCAAGCTGTGCAGTGCTGTTGACATGCTGGAGGGAAGGGATGCCAACCAGAGGCACCCTGACAGGCTTGAGAGGTGGGCCTGTGCGAACCTCGTGAGGTTCAACAAGGCCAAGTGCAAGGTCCTACACATGGGCTGGGGCAATCCCAAGCATGAATACAAGCTGGGTGGAGAATGGATTGAGAGTAGCCCTGAAGAGGTTGGTTGATGAGAAGCTCAACATGACCCAGTAATGTGTTCTCACAGCCCAGAAAGCCAACCATATCCTGGGCTGCATCAAAAGAAGAGTGACCAGCAGGTCAAAGGAGGTGACCCTCTACTCCACTCTCGTGAGATCCCACCTGGAATACCTGTCCAGCTCTGGGGCCCTCAACATGAGGAGGACTTGGACCTGTTGGAGTGAGTCCAGGGGAGGGCCACAAGGATGATGAGAGGGATGGAGCACCTCTCCTGTGAAGACAGGCTGAGAGAGCTGGGGTTGTTCAGTCTGGAGAAGAGAAGGCTCCAGGGACACCTTACAGCAGCCTTCCAGTACCTGAAGGGAGTCCACAAGAAAGCTGGAGAGGGACTTTTTACAAGAGCATGTAGCAATAGGACAAGGGATAATGGCTTTAAACTGAAAGAGAGTAAATTTAGATTAGCTATAAGGAAGAAATTCTTCACTATGAGGGTGGTGAGGCACTGGAACAGGTTGCCCAGAGAAGTTGTGGATGCCCCATTCCTGGAAGTGTTCAAGGCCAGGTTGGATGGGGCTCTGAGCAACCTGGTCTAGTGGAAGGTGTCCTGCTCATGGCAGCCGGGTTGGACTAGATTGTCTTTAAAGGTCGCTTCCAACCCAAACCATTCTATGATTCTATGTATAGGCATACATATGTTTGTATTAGTTCTTGTACATTAGACAGACAGCCTGCCCTTAGTTGCTGAAGCTATAGAGTGTATTAGCAGGACAAGAAAATGCATCTAGACTATCTAATCACAGCCTGGATGTGTTAGTGCACTTCCAAGCACAAGACAGTTCTAAAGCTGTCAAATCTGGATTTCTTAAAACAGAAGCCAGCACCATGCTTTTGAACTGTTACCCGATTAAAATGCAGCTACTGGAAATTTAGTATTGTACGCAAGCTGCATCATAAAGTGGCTTGATATTGCTGGTCCTGAATTATTTGAAGCAGACAGTTAATAATAGAAGAGGCTTCATATGGTTACAACAGTTCAACAGAGATCAAATGCCTGTAAATGTATCCCAATTTGCTCAAAGGGCGAGCATTTCCTATCCACCTGCTGGTTGAGACTGACCAAAAGAGAGAACTTCCTCACTTCAGAAATCACTCCTACAGTTACCCGTTTTTATCTTTGCCATATTAAAAACACTTCAGTTCTTTTGACTGTGGAAAAAGAAACCATCATTAGCACTACCTAGTACTTTAGATAGAACAATAGTTTAAAGAAAAAAAACCTAAAAACCCACAAACCTCAAACATCCCATTACTATGTGGGGGTCTGAACTTACAACTAAGAGCCAGTTTCTGTGCCCTTCTGTACCCCAGAAGCAGCTTGAAGTACTAAAGAAGCATCTGCACCAAAGACCAACAGCCTGCTGAGATCTCGCAGAGCAACGCAGCCAAACCTGCTTTTTCTGTGGACAAGTCTTAATCCTTAACAGACTTAATAACCAATGTACAGAAGTCTTTAGAGGCTTGACAAATATTTGTAGGAGTTATGGCACTAACTCTTCCCATCCATTTGCATAACAGACATCTGTTTAGTTGGAGACTTGTGGCTTAAGGAATTTGTTTATTATTTCAAATTCATTTAAAAATAGAATAATTGACATTTTACATTGTAACTATTCACCAGTTTGTCATTACCATGCATTTTAATTAACATGAATACCTAAAGCTTGGGATTGAAGAGAGAGCTAAGTCATATTAAAGTCAGTAACTGTCCTGTTTCAGTTCAAATTCAGACATAGAACAAATCTAGACATGTCTAGCAAAGATAACATTTCAACAATACTAGTTAAAGGGGACAGTACTAATTCAGTATTTTTAAAGATGCTCAAATCAAATTAAAAAGCATTGTTCAATACTCTTAAAAAAAAAAGTCTTAGGTCAAGTGCAGTACTGGTACGCATTAGCTGAGTACTGTTAAACTTCACTTAAACAATATAGTCAAGAAGTAAGCACAACTCCATCCAATTTCCAGTTAACCAATGGTGAAGTCATACATGGGTTGTAGCTTGGCCATATGTAGCCCTTTGCACACAAAGGGTTCTCCTCTTCCGTGGCAGTGGGGTTATCTCTGAGCTGCCAGATTTAGCTTAAAAAGAAAACAAAACAAAAACCCACCACACACACCTCATACACCAACACACCATCCTATGCCTCCTGAAGTGATGCAGGAAGGGCTGCCAACTATACGCTTTAAGCACAGTATGTTTACATCTCGCCTTTAAGTTGCCCTGAGTCAGTCTTCCTTTGGTGAAATCCAAGTATATCCTTCAGGAAACCCTTTGGCTTTCACTCATGGATAATGTGATTCCACTCCGGATAGCTTTTCTCCCTCAATAACAGTTTATGAGCACAAATCCACCTCCTACTTACTAAGTTTGATGCTAATTTATGCTCTTTCACAAACAATCTTTAAAGATAACTTGATAACCATGCCAATTAAACATCACAGGAGAAAGATGTATATGCCCTCTTTTACTGTTCATTATTTACAGTGAGAAGATAGGACTCTTAAAAAATTCATTGATTTTGCTATTTAAAATTTTTATTTTAAGTGTGTCTTATGCTATCATTAGATTTCTCATGAAAATGCAACAATATACTGGAGTTAAATTATAAAGCTAAGGAAAGACAAACATCCAGTGTGGCTGTACAAAATTTTCCATGTAAACCCTATCACATCTAATAAATTCAGATATAAATTAAATGGTTAGCATGTTATTAAAACATGTAAATGAGTAAATATAACTAAACAAACACCAACTGTGCACTGAACAGTGGTAAAAAGGAGATCAAGGTGGTACCTTTTAGATTAGGTCTGCAACTTTGTAATGAGACTGAAGAACAATTCTGCCTGATATATATTGTCTGGAAAATGTACAAGTGATTATCTACCATGCATAAGCACCAGCTTCTCTTTTGCCTAGCAAACTGTGAAGATATAGTCCCAGTACCCACCCCACTAGCTGGATATCCACACAAGATTCCGTTGTATCAGCGCACTCTTACAGCACACAATTTAGAGAGAACTCACCACTTTAAAGAGCCATTTTGATGCTGGACCTATAAAAGACAATTATAAAAACAAATAATCCTGAAACACAAATCAAAATTTAGTTCTCTTGTGAGAAGCACAGGAGTGCAGGAGTGCAAGCCAAGAGGGGCTTTATAAAGTAGAAGCAGTATCACAAACCATATACAGCCACTAACCGTAAGACCATTTCACGAGGTCAGGAACTGCTCACACTGTCGATCTTCGCTTATTCCTCTATCTTCTTTCTGCTAATATCTTACAACATTATCAAACCCAAAAATATTACAGCCAAGTAGTACTGATGCTGTGATTCTGACAGCAGCAGACATTCACACTGTGTATTGTATTTTCCTCTAATCACTGTTTCCCCAAAGTAATAATTCAGGTGTGCTATCTTTTTCCATTAAGAAATGGTAAACAGATTTTTTTTTTTTTTTTTTGCATTAGAGGAAGCAAATAGGAAGGGCCCAGGTGTATTTTCCTACCTTGTCTCTTACAGTAAAGATTTATTATCCAATGACATAATCTTAATGCTGTAACTTCCAATAGCCCTGACCTTTTAATGTTCTTTACTTTCTGCTCTAAACTCCAGGTTTGCTATCCCTGAGCCCAGGTTTGGCAGGTGGGTTTTGGTGGTTGTCTTTTTTTTACTTTCAAGACTAGTGAGCATTTTCAGGCTTGTTATTATCCATTCTGCTACCAACTTTGTTCAATATCACTTGCAGGCAGAAAGGTTGGCTGAGAGCAAGATAAAACATGTTCTCCAAGGCTAACTGATTATGGTTTGAAGATATTGTTAATGAGTATCTGACTCTCTGTCCATTGGGTATACTTTAAACATGTTTGCTTCTACCTCTTTCTTAAAATGACTAAATCATCACAGTGCCAGTTGAACACTTACATACTGCAGTGGTGGGTGCTACAGAAAACCCTTATAAGAGAGATCTGGGAGTTAAGACATGGATTTTTGTATAGCAGCTATAAAACTCCTTGGGTTTGTATGTCCCAGCTGAGGGGAAGTTTGATAACAGCACCAACACATTCTAACAGAGGAGTCATGCAACTTTAGCATAGAAATAATTTATAAATAATAATGAAAAGCAAATCCTGTGGGTGGAAAACAGGTGAGGTGTTTTCTTCTAGTTGAACAAACAATGACAACCCACATTTATAAGCATTTCTTAAATAGTTCACCAGGTAATAGCCCTGTGCAATTTGGAACTCTGCAAATGGAGTTATTCCTCCACATTCTTCCAGTCAGCCAGTTTAAATCTAAAAACACCTCATGGAGCCCAGATGGAAACCTCACCACCAAGTGACAGCAAAATCTGGGAGTAAAGAGGTTGTCATTGCTGCTTACATCAAGGCCAGGCATAAGGTTAGCAGTTTGCTCACTTCCCAATTAATTTCTTCATAGCCACAGGCTGTCAGGTGGACTCTGCTTCTTCCTAAGGGAAGACACTCGCTCGCATGGCAATGACTCTGTGTTCACCCCAAAGCCATGTATCAGCATCACAGATACACCAGAGCTGCCAGGGCTGGCAATCCTCTGCTTTCAAAGGCTGAAGGAAGAGCTTTCCTCCCAAACCAATACTTATTTTCCCTTTTTCTCCAGCTGTTACAAACACATGCTCATTGGGGTATCTGGCCTAACCAGGTGGCTGGATTAAGGCAACAGTGGGGAGCCTGCTCAGCCACTGCTACCTTAACAAATGCCTCCCACTGAGGCCAAAATCAAATTCTGTTTCACGCATAAAATGGGTAAATTTGTATCAGTGATACAAACCTTTCTCCCCTCCCCCTTCCATTTAGAAGAATCTAATCCACTGATTTGACCTATGTATTTTGTTTACTTACATTTTACACCATAAGCTCACAACTCCCATAGACAAAATTAAGCTGTAAATTAGCAGCCTATTGTTAATATTCACCATGGCTGTGGTGTTCTCTCTTCAGGAAAGACCTTTAGTTAAAACTCTCTTTGTTATGAGTGAAATGTAAATCACCAGTGGAAAATGAACATTGAATTTTCATTTAATGGTCTACCAACCTTAGTTGGTAGTTTTCTTTTATGTACACCTTAAACCATAGGTATAGCAGAACACCATGCTCCAATTACATATTGGCTTAAAGTGTCCTCTACAGTCTTGCATCTTATCAAGATGGACCCTGAGAAAGCTGTACAATGCACAGCCTCAGAAGCTTTTTGCACCAGAAAGACGCAGTCATTTTTTGTCACACTATTTTTCACTGGTTTGTTTGCATCACTGTATAATGCAACTCTAAAAGAGAGTTAGCTAAATTAACCATCATAACACTATAGATAACTTGTGGAAATGCAACATATTGCCTTCTTTTAAATTAGAATGTTATTTAAAATTAATTGGGTTGTAATAGTGACACTGTGCACTGAGTAATTGAGTGAAAATTGCTATTATACAGAGACTGCCATCACTACATAATTAGTACACTAGCAGCCCCTACTCAAGGCATGAATCTTCTGTCCAGGCAAATGCCAGGGTCAGGCAGTTAAAGTGGCCTCTGAAAACCAAGGCAGCACTTCTCCGCTGGCTTACATTTCTGCAACAAAACAGGCACCTTCCTGGGGACACAAACAGAAGGGGTGGGCTGGAGAGCTGTCAAGCAGCAGCTCCGAAGGCCAGGCAGCCACAGCTGCCCGGCGCGCTCCCTGCTCTGCCTGCTGCTGCGGGCCCGGCGCTCCCAGCCCGGCCACGCAGCCCTGCGCTGCGGAACCGCCTCTGCTTGGTCTCTTCAGCTGCCTGCCTAATTGTTCTGCCTAAGCAGTACCAGGTTTTGACTTAAGCTTGTTTTTTTCAGCTTTGGATCTTCATGCCTGCCCTCTGCTATTTTAAATGTTATTTCTTATTTTGAAATATCATTTATTCCAAAGAAGTCTAAAGTCCCAAATGAGGATGAAACCACATCATTTAATCTCAGCATTTTTGTTTTGACAAAACCTATTAATTCTAATAGCCTGCAAGGAATTTTCAATGCATCTAGCTCAAAAATTATCCAGCTCCATTTCATTTCAGGGTAGAATAAATCTCAAAGGCATTGAGGTATTTCAGCAAAGCTGGTATTTGTTGGTACTGATCTGGAAATTATTTTTAAGATGCCTGAACTCCTTGGTCTACATAACTGTGCACGAAGCATTAAACGAACTTTAATCCCTCATCCTACCAAAATATATCAGTGTTCTCCAATTCAACTCCCACAGAACTCACTTTAAAGTGACCAATGTTTTCAACAGAAGCAGAATAGGATGCTGGAAAACCCATGTTAGCACGACCCAGGCTCTGCTGCATGTACCAGAGCCCCACTGAGATCAAACTATTTGAATAGCATATTATTATTCTCTAATTTATTTTCAAAGAGCAGCTTGGATGTTACTTCATGTTCTTTCCTACCTGTGCCAAACCAAAAATTTGACCATCTCAAAAAAAAAAAAAAAAAAAAAAAAGCCACAATCTAATTTCATTATCTTGAAGCCAGGGAAAACAAAGTGGAGTGGTCTTCACAGGAAGAAAAGCTAATGCATTTTGGAGCATACAGCACTTCTCTTAATGCCAAAAATACAATACCTCAGATCACTGACCCATTTACTAAGAGTGGTATCAAATTAAATGTAAGTACAAAAATACTCTCATTCCCAAAGCACTTTTTTTTTTTTCCAGGTTGATGCAGCAGATTAAGCACAAATTCACTTACTCCGTTATTCTATCAATATAGCAATTATTACACACAGCAGGAATTTAATCATTCTCATGATATACTACTCAGGCTGTTCAGACCACTTGTTGGGTCGACTTCCACGTCAGCTACACACCGACAAGAGGTCCTGTCACTTCCTTCCACGGGCCGGTCAGTCAGTCAAACGCAGCGACTGCTCCCACCCGATGCACAGACACCAGCAGCCCCCGAACCAACACAGCCGGCAAACTCATCCGAATGAGTGGCAGCGGGGGGGACAACAGGTTACTGCTAAAACAGCCACACAGCAAGTTATTTCTCAAGAGGCATGCGGTGACAGAAGGGAACGGTTGCAGGTGACTGACAGGGAGAAGCACGGCTGTCACGTAGTCGCAGCCTGGCGGGGCGCAGCCTGGCTGGCTGCCCTGGGCTGGCTAATGCGTAGCACGGCACGGCTCTTCACCCACAGCATGGATCCTCCTCCAGACCGGCACAGCAGATGTGCTGCGCAGGAAGATGCGCACCATGCCTGGCACCACCACGGCCTGCAGCCGTGCCGCGCGCTGCCAGCCACAGACTGCGATACTTCGACGTTTTCGGGCAAGTCTGTTTTTAAAC
Organism: Phaethon aethereus; assembly: GCF_964289735.1. Classification (NCBI taxonomy): domain Eukaryota; kingdom Metazoa; phylum Chordata; class Aves; order Phaethontiformes; family Phaethontidae; genus Phaethon; species Phaethon aethereus. Next base: position 13,541,290 of record NC_138589.1, on the reverse strand, counting down.
TATGGAAGAACGCAAAAGCCTAATCCAAGCTGATTAAAACCAGCAACAGTCTTACCATTGTCTCTTAGGGGCCTTCAGTCTGCTTATAAAGTACATTAATTCATTTAGATTGCTTTGCAGTTTAGTATTTCAACATTCAATTTTTCAAAAAAAATCCTTGGAAGATGCAACCAAGTTTCAACCACAGAATGATTTTGATCATTTTATACAGCCCAGTAAAATGAAAGTTTGGTGTGGACAAATGCATCCCTGCAGTTTGTGTGGCAAATTTTGCTCTACTAGCACACAAAGAAAATATAAAAATGAACCCTCAGTCCAAGAACAATAACAGTGTTATTCAGTTCTTTCATTTTCCCAAGCTTTTCTTTTGTGTCCTCTATACCAAAGAGCAAAAAAAATTTAAAAATTTAAAAACAAACAAAAAACCAAAAACCCACAAACCAAAAAACGACAAACAGCCTCCACCCCACCCCCCCCGCCCCAATCAAGTTACACTATGGAAAAAAGAGAGAAAAATCTATTCAGTAAACATCCACCTGTAAGTACAGTTAAAATGCCAGATTACTAAAGAAAATATGCATCTTAAATAGCTAAATAGTTGGTTTTCTGATCTCATTTTCAGAATAACGTTTCCAAATCTGCTACTGAAACTGCTGGATACCATTCTTCAACAACCAGAAGAGATTTAGAAAATTCATATATGTGTTTGTGGAGAAAAGATCACTGCCCTTTAAAACCATTGGATACCTTCCATGTTAAACCATATGCAAGTATGTCTCATTTTCATCTTCCCCAGCACCCTGAGGTCTCCAAACAATCAGATGAGTTTCAGTATTTCTAAATGAAGAGTTTCTATTATTGTCAGAAATAGTAAAAAAAAAAAGCTCAGAAAAATGGATTATTACCTTTCAGCAAGCTAAATCCTTCATTACATGAAAACAAATTATATCATGAGAGTGACAAATAGGATAACTCATACCTAAACTATTTATCTACACTAAATAATTTCTGTTTATCATCACAAAAAAGAACAAAGTTCTATAGTTAACGACTACACAAACTTAACTAAGAACTGTGGGTATGGCACAAATCTTTCTCATAGGAAAAAGACCAGAAGCATGAAAACTCACCATGAGGTTTTAAATACAAAACCTGGAGTTTTCTTCTGATGTAAATTATAGACTTCAGAGACAAGCTTCAACAGCTGTATAGCAGATTCAGTGTAATAAAATTCTACCAAATGAGACCCACTGAAATGCTAACCCATAAATGTAGATTTATCAAATCACAGCTGAAGAATTATTATTTTTATCACAGGGATACTATCAAGAGTGATTACACTGATGCTTGATCATGAAATAGATACCTCTGCTGTAAGTACAGGCCAATATTGCTTTTATTTTCTAGTCTCACTGAATATTATTTTCCTCACTGTACATGTCTCTTGTTTTCAGTTTTGCAGTAGGTTATTTCTGCTCAAGCACAAACCTTAGAAGTCTCTGATAGCCCTGAAACACTGGTCTGGTTGGTTTTTCTATAATAAAGTAAGCAGCTCTCATCTTATTTGCTTGGAAGCTTACTGCAGTCCACTTTATTTCTTCTGGAAATAGCATTATTTTCATTTTTCCTTTTGATCCTACAGGTACAGTTATAATGGTGAAACAGTAGTACATAAAGCGTTCGTGCAACTAGAGAAAGACATTGTCTGCAAAATAGTAGTGCAAAACACCCAGTAACTGCTGCAAGAGTTCCGCAGCAGCTTGCTTTGCTTTCAATCATGGCATTAATTAAAACAATATATTAAGGCTGCTCTAGAGAATCAGTTAATTGATTATAGATATCCTTTCAGAATGAGCTTTAGAGGCTATATTGCATTTCATAATAATGACTGGAAAATGTTAAGGTCCCTATCTGGGAAAAATATGCATATATATGTATATATGCATATGAAAACCTTCCTAAATGCATTACCATAGATACTGTTTATAAAACAGTAGCCATGTGGACTATAAAAGGTAAAATAATGGAAATCCACATGCAAGTCAAGTATTGTTCCTCTTTATGCAATTCTGAAAGGTACATCGTTAGTGTAGCAATCATCCATCTACAAACACTTAAAAATACACATACATAATCAGTAATGATTTGTGGAAATTCTAAAGTAACCCTCCTGAGTGCATCCTTCTTCTGTGACTATGCCTTGGGGCCATGATAATCAGCATGAGAAGCAGAGAACAGATTTATAAGAGCTTTCATCTTGAAGCTGATTTGTATTCTTCCACTTATGTACAGTTCCTACATAGGTCTGCATCACCCTGTGCTGGAGTGCTACTGTAATGCATTTCTCCAGAATTCAAAGCAGATAAGCCCACCATCTCCAAGCAAGCCTTCTGAAAAGGTATCAAAGAGCAGAGGACACTGTTGACTTATTTTATCCCCCTTGTTGGCCTGAAAGGTTGCTCTGAGACCATGCTCATGTAATTCTTCCACTATACAGAGAGTATTGTTGAGGGGGAAAAAAACCCCTGTAAACTCACAGTAATTTATAGTAAATCGCTCATGAACTCACCAACTTAATTTTCATTACAATCTATTACTACAAAGATTTCTATAGTGTGACAGAAGACAGGTATAAAGATTTGCCTGAGGGCTGAATGTAATCAGAGATGGGACAGTACAAATACACTAGCTTGTTAGTACTGCTATATGGAAACATATGAGGAACTCTTAATAATGGTGAAACTCATGGGATAAGATGGATTTTTCTCACTAGCTCTTCTCAGGAAGTCAAGACCTTGCCTCATTCAATACATCTTTCACAGTGATATTCCCACTGATTTAAGGAAGACATCTGGTTTAGCCTATGGAAAGTTTTTATTCCCCAACACCTGCTTTTTGCAAAGTCCAGCAGCATTTAGTACAGTTAATCAGGAGACTGAAGGATAAGCAAATGGTTTTAAACAGCAAAATTACTTTTCCTTATTCTTTCAGTAAAAATACAAAACCCCCCCCCCAAAAAAACAAACCCAGAAAAAACAGAGGGGATGGAGACACATGGATAATCAAAAATGCTAGTTCTTTTGTGAAGCTATAGTGTCTCTCTTCCCTTCTGCAAGTTACATTCCCTCACAACTGACCAAACCAGGTAAAACAGTGAAGAACAGAAAACCTTCTGGTTGATAGATTACAGATTGGTCCAGAGCAGTACATTCCTTCCCTGTCTGATGGCCTGAGGACTATGGCTTTGTGAGACATCAACTTTTATTCTCATGTTCTGTTTTTTTAACTTGCCAAATGAAGTAAAACGTTCATTTTGTGGCCCAGACTATATTTGTAGCATGAACTGTCTGCTTATATTGACTAAAGTGATCTAAAAACAAGGAACTACAGGCATACACCAAGTCACAGTGAATCCCGATGTTTACAAATACCTGGTAAATGCCATTTGCTATTGCAAAGTAATTTGGTCACGGACTTGTCCACTTCAACTAAATGCAAAATTAATACACTGGTGCTAAGGACAAAGGTCAGCAATTCAGCTAGATGGCTGTAGCAGGCCATGGCCACCAAAAGGGAAGGTCTGTCTCCTCCGTCCCTCATGGCATTGTGCCTTCTCAACATCTCAGTTAAGTCCTTTGCCCCACATCAGCACTCTTGCTCACAGCACTCTTCACTGACCTAATTGCATTCATTAACCCAGCAAAAGAATACTTCTCGGGAAAGCATCCCAGTGTGGGGGAGGAAGCATTTGATGTGAACTGGCTCGCTGAGAGACACGGTGGGAGAAATGACTGTAGCACAGGGTTGTGAAAACACACTAATAGAGTATCTCTCAGCCAGATTGAACCCAAACGTTGGCATTCATTCTCGCCAATGAATTACATATAATTTTCAACTAATTTTAATTCTCAACAAAAATAGGTGACTAGTCTTCTGACAATGCATAAAGTGGGATGCAGAGGGCTGAAAACACTCAGAGGAAACAGAAGAATGGGAAATACTGTTTATCAGTAGGAAACAGGGAAGAGAAGAAAACAAAATCTGACTGACTCAAGAATGAGGATGCCTGAAGCAGACTACCTTTAGTCTAACTCCTTTTAGTTACATAAAGATCAGAGTTCCCATTTGTTTTTCTATGCTGATATGCTGCTACCTCAGATGGCCAGAAATACAGCATCAGCTGCAGGTTTGCAGAATAAATTGCAGGCGTATGGCTAAAACATATTCTACAATGTGCTGGAGATTGAGAACTGATGAAGACTTCTCTCTTGCTCATTGCCAAACAGGCCTGGGTTCCCACCTGGTGTTCTTATCGGAAGTGCTAATCACAGCATGGCAGCTATCACACTGGAGGTACAGCAGCTATGGGTCTATCTACAGTTGTAATGACAAAGTTTATTTTCCACATAGGCTTATAGCTGATTAGTTATTTGCAAATCACTACTCTGTCTGTAACAGGCCGGTACCATAGAGAGAATTTCATTAACTAAAGTATCTTTACTATGTACAAAATAGGCCAATACATTAACACACAGAAACTTGAGTCTGCACATGTATATCCAAACAGATTTTTCATTAGATATAGATTTCTCAAATCCTGTTTCCCCCCTGCACCATTAAATTCTATCAATTTCTTCTTCTGCTCTATCTACCACTTCCTGAATGTTTCTGAGCTGTTTTACAAGGAGACATTAAAACCACTGTCAGTTTTGACACATCTGAACTATGGACAACTTCCTTCTTTAAAGTGTTCAACTTCTTGTTCCTCAAAATTTTTTCTTTTTTTTTTTAATCCTCTTGATGTGTACATAGCCTCACCTGTAGATCCCCATCTCTGAGGACAGGCAGGGGCTGTGTCCTTCATTGGCATTCCTGTCTGCCTCAAGTTTTGTTTCGTTTCGCCCCCCTCTCTACTCCCAAACTCATTATATTGCCATGGATTGAGCATTTCTTGGAATACATCATCTCATTCCTATCTGTCAGCCTAGGCTGCCTTCTGCTTAAGACATATGGAGAAGCATTCTTTTTCCTTGAGGGGTGACCAAGCAGACAAGGCCTCTAGTGCAAACTCTCTTCAGAAAAAAATGCTAGGAATTACATGGCTTCAGAATAAGCTCTGGAGAGCAGAAGTGGATAAAATTGCAAAAGCAGAGACAAAAGCCTTTCTCTCCACTGATCCAAACAATGTTTACTGAAGCTGATGATTGACATTGCTCCTTAAAACAATTTTTTTATCATCAATTTTTGCTAATGAAGTTGGCCTGTTGGAGTGGTGAGAGGCAACAACTGCCCTTCAACAATAAGGGCAGTTGACTTCCAATCTGCAGCTGGAACGTGTCTCCTCCAGGTATGCAACCAAAGATATCCAAAGTTCAAGAACTCTGCTGCTTTGCCAGAAAACTGATCCAGCCAACTGCTAATCTGTTCTTCAAGATACCATGGTCACATAAGATAACATTCAGAATCCCATTAACCTAGAAGATTTCAACCACTTTTTCCTTCCACCTCACAAATAAAAATAAATGAGATCAAGTTTTTCCTCACATATTATTCTCACCACATTTGTCATGTTTCAAGTCTGTTTCTTGTCTGAATCATTAAAGTGCCTTGATGCACAACGGATTAAGTACTTAAATAAATAGTTCACTTTTCCTCTAAATTGCAAAAGTGATTTCAATTTTTTAAGCTGTTCACAGAAAACATTTTTAAAAGGTAAACATCCTATTCATTGTGCAAACACAGATATATTTTCATGGTCAACTTTACTAAAAACGTCTATAAATGCCTGTAGTAAAAGACAAAAGTTGTAAAAAAAAAATTCTTTTTCTATTCTTGTTTTAAAAGACATAATAACTGTTTCAGATTCAATGGACAAAAGCTTGAACTACTCAGAACCAGACTGGCAGGTCAGGCAGGTATTTTCAGTGACCCCACTGAAAAGAAGGTTTATGCCAGAGTGAACAAGCCCTGTCCGTTTGGACTGTAAACACTCCTGGGAGAAAAGAGGAGCAGCTCTTACAGTTCATCTGCTGCCTAGAACGAGGAGACCCAGGTAGCAGACTGCCTTATTCCTAACACTGATAACAGTACTCATCTAGCAGAGTCTGTCTTTAGAAACAATACAGAAATATTTGTTTAGATACTGTTTATTTCTGTATGAAAGATGCTGGCCAAACATTGCCCTTATGTTATTTTTATGCCCCAGGGTAGTCTCAGATGGGGATTGATGTCATTTGCCTGAAATATTTGCTGCAAAATAAAAGATGCTGATTTTTCATCTAGGAAATACAGCATGAGAAATACAAAGAGGCTGAACTTGGCACTTTCTCCTGTGGCCAGTACATCCTGCTCTCTGGCTACACTTCACATCTGTTTTTCCCCTGCAGTGTTGCCACAATTTACAGCATCACATTAATAATTCCTGAAGTGCCTGAAGCCTAAATTAGATCCCTATCACCCTGGGATCCCTACAGAGCTAACTTAGAGAAACCATCATGTCTAAGAGGCAGTTCAACCCATGGGAGCTACTGACCAACCTTATTTCTTTCCACCATCTTCACAGAGATAGTGGACTCCTAATTCGGGAACCTTATACAGGTGCTTAAGGTTAGACATAATTAAATCCATGAAGCCAGCCCAAATAGAGTACTAGATAAGTCAACATTAGACCCACTGTGACCAACAAAGGGACTTCTTTGACACTGTTAAAATAAATTTCTCTGCATAAATCTATAAGAACAGTCAATAGAGATCACTGGATAAAGATCCAATCTCCCCTTTTAAAATCCCGACTTCAGTTAAATCTCTTGTTCAAACCCTCTATTGCTCCTGCATTTTCCAGCTAATTGTATTATCCCTGATAAAAGCATCTATCTCATATCCCCTCCTGGGCTGAAAGCAGCACCAGGTCCCCACATCCTTGCGCTGTGCACAAGAAATCCTGGTCCATTCCAATGCAGGGCTTCCCTTGAGGCCAGGGTCCAAATCAGATGGATGCTTTCAGATGACAGGCTCCATACACAGACAAGCGCTTCATATTTCCAAATAACACAGAAGTGCATCTTGTAATGAATTACAGGTACAGTTCAAGCCTCACAATTACATCTGCATCTGCTCAGTGGTGTTTGCCAACAGTATATCATAAATGTTTCATCGCTGACTCTAGTGGTCATTTCTGTAGTAAAAGTACCTTTGTGCTTTGGGTTGTCCTCATTAGCCAAACTATAGAGGAGAACAATTCTTCATCACTTTCTCCAAATATAAGGTTTAATACATAAATAAATAAAATTTTACAAATCCATTACAAATCCTCCCCTATTTGAAAAGGTTGGAATTTTTCAATGAAGTATCAGTAGCCTACACCTGCAAACTGAATTTCAGAAATACCACTAAAATACCAAAAGCAACATTTGTTAGTGTTAATATTGGGAGACAGAACCCCTGGAATCAAAGGATGGGAGGAAATTTTTTCCCTGATAACCTGACTAATGAACTGTCCATGTTGTAGGGAGAAAATGAAACTCCAGGATTGGAAAAGCAAAGTAGATTTGTAAGTGCAATAAAGGAATTCAAAATCTACTTCAGGTAATGGAACACAAAACCCAAATAGGAAGAAAAAAAAAAAAAAAAAGGCCTTGGCTTGAGCACGTGAAGTTAAGTCAGTAATATCAAGATAACTCACAGTATATTTTACATATGCTCCTGTTTTCAGTTCAGAAATTTTTTAATCCAGGTGTAGCTGGTACATTCGTGGTGACATCTATAGATCTTCCTAATTTATTTTCTTTTTAAGTAAATATATAGCTACCTTTGACAAACATTTCTGAAGTAATTCAGGGCCATTTTTCTCCCTCTCTAAAACATTAGCTAGAAAAGCAAATACTTTTATAATAATCTCTGTCATACTATACAAAAAAACCCAAGGAATTTAATTTCATGGAGACTCACAGGCATGCAAGGCTGCTTCTCATACAACTCTCTAGATAGGAGAGAGAGGCTATATACATATCCAACATAAAGAAGTAGTGAGGATACGCCTTACAAAATGGATTCAGTATTTACTGCTGTCATTACACTCCCCAAAGTGAATGACAGTTGCTGGTTTTAATAACTTTTCCTTACATGGAAATAATTCCATTACTTCACAAGTACCCTACTTCTTTATTTCTCTTTTCTGCTAGCAAATTGGCAACCTGGAAATACAGAGGTCTTCTGTAGTACTACAGAAAAGATCCGGTAACTTGATAAAAATAAATGAATAAAAGCTAATATACAGAAAATGGATAAATGTATTGTGGTCTAATAGAAAACAATCACTACCTGATAAATCAGCGTGAAAGAAACACAAAGGTTATACAGCCTAAACATAACATGGGAATATAGAGTTACCCTAAAGAGCATAAAAGCACTGAAGCAGAACTAGATTATTGCAAGGGGAACAACCACCACCTACTCCATGATAAGTGCAGAGGGTATTTTACAGTTCCAGACAAAAATGAAATGCAGCCAGACATGCAAGGGAGCACACTGATGAAGCAAGGGATCCTTACATTTGAGAATCAGGTACAAAGGCCGCATATTAACTAAAAATGAAGCTCCAGGAAAATTTCTTCAGTGGTATTTTTGTAGTATATGCAGTATTTCTATGTTGTTTCATTTTATTAAAGAGGAAAAAAAAGGGGGGGGGGGGGGGGGGCAGGGGGAAAACAGTGATTTGCCCTTAACCCTGTAGGGCCGTTAGTGTGTCCTTGGAACACAGTTCTTGCTCTGCACAATACCAGCAATTCAGAGTGATGCTATGCAGGGATCTTTCTCTTATTTCCCCTTCTCTGCTAATTAGATCCTGACCATAGAGCTATTCAGTTTGCACTGAAAATGCATATACAGTGGCACAGTGGTGTGGCCACCTGCTGCACAGTGCTGACAAGAGATGCGTGTGGTTGCTATAACTGTACCCAAAACACAGGGGAAAAAGTGATTTGGTTTCTCAGAAACCTGAGCTGACTGTAATATATGGGTTCAGAGAGCCCTGAAAATTCAAGACATTTTCTTAGAGGTCACAATCACATTCATACAATGCAGCACAGCTTTTGTTTGTATGGTTTATTTGTATGGTTTTACTTGTATGGCTTAGTTTCCTTGTTTGTCAGCCATAAAAGTTACTTGTGTAACCATAAATTGTAGTTAATATAGCAATTTCCCCAACATCAGACAGGTTTCATTAAATCTACAGGTTTTCTGTAAAATACAGAGTGGAAAAGATAATGTTGCACAGTTTGTTTTCTTTTTTTTTTAATGCATAACAGACCAAGTACAATGAACTACATTAATTACTCTACGATCTGTACAGGAACATCAGAGAGGCATTTTTATGAGATGTGGTTATTATTAAAACATAACCATATGCATATTAATTACAACTGTTCATTAGAAGACATTCAAAATATTTTTGCTCCAGACCATGAAACAATTATCATGGGAAAATGCTTCATTGTTTTTCTAGTCTGCTCTGCCCTAGTGCAGGGGTTACATTTATTTGTTGTCAGAGGCAAGAGCTATTTTCTCTAATGGATTGGCATTTCCAGGTCAGATGAGGTCAATCCATAACAGCAATGTTTCGGGGCTGTTACTGTGTTATGCAATCAACGCTGGGCTAGTTCAGCCTGGGGCCATTCAGGGTTTGGAGACAGAGTTTAGCTGCCTGCCAGGGAGAAGAAAGCAAGCTTGCAGAAAGAGATTGATTTCAATAAATGATAAACTCACACTCACTAAATGCCTAACACTTCTAAATCAATTACAGCAGGGCAGAGATGGAATGATACATGATGTCTGCTAGAAAAGACTTTGAAACTATTATTTTCAAAGACTTAATTTCCTTTTTTGATATACTTGGAATAATATTTGCTTTTTTGAGACTAAACCATCCAAGTCAAGGGCAGGAACATTAAGTCACATGAATAGTTTTGACAATTTTCACTGAGACTATTTCTGTGAATGCAAACAAATTTTAAAAGTACACTCAGGTTGTGAGAAATGTGTATTTGCCTTCTTCCCAATTTCTGGTTTAAATATTCATTTAATTTAAAAGAAAAGTAGAAACTTTCCAAAGGACTGGGTAGTATACTCAGAATGCCACAAGTCAATTAAAGTGTGGTATGACATTCCCTAGATCCAAGCAATTTTATGTCTCCAAAGATCTTTCTTTTACCCCCTGTTCTTACAGAGGCTGTGATCACCGCAGAACTAGGCTGGGAAGTCCTTGTTTTCCTTGAAGGGTGGTTTTGCAACACATGTCTTTTAGATGGCGGTTGGGTTTTTCCCCTCCTTTTTTTTTTGGTAAAGCCTAAACTTTCACACAGACAACACTGCCTAAATGAAACTTCGCTACCACTGAAGATGGAAAATGTTTTCTCCCTCAAAAAAAGAAGTCCTTAAGAAACTTAAAATAATGATTTTTCTACCTTTATCTCTGCACAGTTGCCAAGACTTCAGGCTGACAACTCTTAGTATGTTCTGTGTAAGGCACTAGCAACCCTTTAAACAGCCCATTTCCACCCAATTTCCTCACACTTCTCAAAAATGTGTTAAGATTTTGACCTTCTGTTCCCAGGGGTGATAGGCTATGTATCTTCATTCAAATGTATCTCCATTTATCTCTTAGTCTAAGGAACAAGTTCTTGCGGATAAATGTTAATTTCAGCCCACTTCAAGGGACGTCAATGAATTAATAACTTAAGTTAGAAAGATATTCAGGTCTATATAAAAATTAGACACCAGAAAAAGATAGAAGCCCCTTCTTCCTGACACAAAGGAGAATTTATTATTTTCAGCAAAAATCTTTCCAATAATCCCTCTCTTCTAAACATCCTCTATTTTAAATATTTTTGAGCAAAATCTAGAGACCAAGTCCTGTACACACTAAACCACACCTCTCAGTTGAGTAACATTGAAGTGTTGATACTAACTTAACCCAACCTTCTAAAGACTCACATTTTTCCATTCTGTTTATAATTCTGCAAGGTAACTTCAGTTCCCCAAAGTAAACATCTCAGAGATACATAAATCACTTCTTCACAAACAAATACACTATCATGTACGTACAGCTTACTATTGCCTCCATATAGCATTTCCCAGGATGCTTCTGACCTCTGTTGCTTCACCTCGTAAGAGGCCCATAAGAGGCATAAATATTCCTCAAGAAAGCAGGGGAGTGTTTAAAGCCCTTCAACAGCTACCACGAAAGTAAGAATAAAGCAAGTAAAAGATCAGCTGTCAAAATGGTCGAAGAGATGATGAGCCAGTCTTTTCATATCAGTCATGAATTTTCTACCAATGAGATACTGCATGAAGTTTACAGAGGTAACCTAAACGCTAAAAAACAAGTTTTAGGCTGACATGACCTAAATTAATTTTTAGGTTTCAGCTGACTGCAATACAGCAGATGCTTCCTCCAGCACACAAAGGTTAATAACTTCCTCGGTGAACGATCCTAGTACGTTTGCAGAGTGTTACAATCGTGGGAGATGCAGGAGGTAAGTAATATAAGTACTCTACCTCTTCATCTCACCACTGAGGATCACAGTGTATTTGGAAATTTTCTTTGGAGGCTACTAATAAAGCCTGTAATAGTCACAGCACACAATGATGAGGCACTTGTACTCCCTCTTCTTCCTTTTCAGCAATGGAAGCACACTGAACTCATCCTATGTATTGAAATAAAACACGGATTTCAGGCTACAGCCTGATCATCTCTAGTACAAGTTATTGCACCATGAACAGATACAGGCACAAGGAACAAAACAAACTATGGTGCTTGTACCTCTGCAACTGTGCTAACAAACCAAGTGCTACCTCATGCCTCACTGTTGACAAATGTAACCGATACACTTTGGCACAACATCAAAATGTGCAAGTCCAAACAAGTGGAACTAAATGACCAAGGACCCTCGGGTAATGGACAGTCCCCACTGTACATATCATCTCCAGGCAACAAGGGCAAGCCATTTTAAAAACGGAAATTAAAATGCTCACTACAGGTAATTTAAGATTATAGGCTAACACTAAGAAAATTATTATAACGTTAAACAGCTGGTATGACTTACTCAGAATTTATCTTCAGAGTTAGTAACTGCATTTTAAAGTGATGTCCCAACACCTGAAAAGATAAAGAAACTACTTCCGAGATTAAAAGGTGCGGCTGGACGGGCAAGCATAAAAGATTTTCTCCACCAAAACTATGTGCTATAAAAGGTGGTAATATTAGATTGAGAAAGCAAATGAACACATGAGGAAAAAAATTACTAGTATTTTGCTCTGGACAAATCTGTTTCAACTAAATCTCAGTCTAAAACTTTATCAGCTCTGAACATGTGCAAACTTCCACTGAAGACAATAGGACATAGTTATATTTTCAAGTGTTTGTTAGATCAGGACTTTACCTCCCAGGGAGAGCTGTTTACTCAAGCAGTCCGATTGCTTACTGCTGGGGAAGATATTACTTCTTTCCTTTACTGCAGCCGCTATGGTCTCTTTTATACCATTAAGCTTCTGCAAACCTGCCATCACAAATGTTTTCTACCATCCAGCACACATGCTGTCAGCCCAATTGCCCCAACTGGGTGTTTAATCAGTACCTCCCAAATACATTCCCTATCATTTTGAAATTAGGAGCAAGATTTTTTTGTTGACAAACAAACATGTGTGATGACAAATACTAAGTTGATGATATAAAATGGTCAATCTGACACCTAGCATAAATCAGCATCATGCTGTTTAAGTCAGTGGAACTAAGGCAAGGTAACCAGCTGAAAGTCTTGCTTACATGCAGATTATGAAAAAAACAACACAATCATAATTATTCCCTCCCCTCTTCCCAGTTTGGACTTTAATACAGGAGAAAACTGTATTTTTACCACAAGCTTACTGAACAAAAATATTTGTTCTGAAACATATATTCTAATAAAACTACATTAGAATAAACACACTATAGCATCTTAGAAGAGTTATAGCAGCAGAACAGCTGCCAGATTTCAACTGTATGACCCAGGCAAAACCTTAAGTTGCTTTCTTGCACACTGTATCTTGGAGATTTCATAGATTTCTGAATTATTACGTTCTTCTTGTGTTTTTCCTGTCTCCCTTGTGCCAGCACTGCATGTGCATTAGGAAAAAGAAAAATAGGAACCCAAACCGAAAGGTTGCAGCCCTAAAGGATGCAAAACTCACAGTTGTAGCGAATGCAAGTAGATTACAGAGAAGCATCATATGCAGAGACTGGAAAAATAAGAGGAAAAGCTTCTCAATGTCCACTTATTTTTGTTTTAAAATACAGATATCTGCTGCCACAGAAGTTTCTCAGTTCATCCAGCAGCAACCACGTAAGGCATCACAGCGTGGGGTGGGGCAGGGGACTAAAAAAAGAAAGCTTATTGCTTGTGCGCGTGAACTAAGGACTCACTTCCAAGGGAAGAATGTTTTAACAATTAAAGCATTGGATGGGCACCCTGGAGATCTGAGTTTAGTTCTTGTCTCTCTCACATATCCTTAAGCATGCTCTTAGGCAAGATGCTACCCTACATTTGAAATGGGAGCAGTATTTTTCAGCCTCTTGCCCCTAGTCTTCATTTCTGCAGCAGACGCCTAAGGACAGAGCGCGCTCATATTTAGCGGCACTTGGCACGAACTTCTCCTGGCCTAGCTTGGGACATCAGCTGAGAGGCAGTGCAGAAATAAGCCACCTGAACACATAGTACCGCTGTTACACCTACCACAGCTTCTGCAATCTACCAAAGAAAACCTGGATGCAGAAGTTTAAGCTATCCAGTTCTGAAAAATCACACTATCACATGGTGTACATACACCGTTTTGCTTCCTAATCGTGAGTAGTAACTCCTTTTGATAAAAACTCCTCAGTTATAGGAAAAAGACTCAAGGTGGACTGATTATCAAGAGACTCTCTAAGCATGCAGAGAGCTGAACTTAACTCTAAAGAATATGAATTACCTTATCCACATAGTGGCCTCGTTACTCATGCTCAGTAAAGATGATTTTCAATAATACGGTGAAAATTGAAAAGAGCATAAATAAATTGCATTTCCTATAAGACTGAACACCATAACAGTTGCACTATTAATCTGATTCAACAAAAATGTGAATTTGTATCTGACATCCTGTGTCCATCGCTCAAAAGCAGCAACTATTCATCACTATAAGAAACAGCATCTCTGCTCCAAGTTCAAATTCCAGCAGACCGCCCTGGAAAACTCTGTTTAGTTCTACACTAAAAATGGCAATGTGCACAAAAAATAAAGTATTCAATGAAATAGATATGCAGTAAGTTATTAGGATCTTCAAGATCTATGTACGTAGAATGTATGAAATGCAGGAATACAGCAAATGGATACATTTATCCAGGACGATTCTTGCTACATCAACCACATATCCAATTCACTTAATGGTTAAAAACACCATCTTAAAAAGAGAATATAATAAAATCAATCCTGACCTCATCCGCTACTAGCTGCCCTTGTTTTCTCCTGCCTTATGGTCTAAACATACAATCTTATAACTTTATTTACTTTACTGTTATTTGAAAAGAAATTTTAAGCCTCTTAAGCTGAGTGCAAATAAGCACTAAAAGTATCTTTAAACCTTTAGGAAGAGTTGACTATGTAAATATGAAATGTCTTGCTTTAAAACTACTCTAAATTCTGTCACAGAGATTATATAAAACTAGATAGGTGAACTATATTTCAAGACTTAGGAAATATGTATTTCCTGTCCTTAAAAGCAAAATAATATGGTATTTTCATGTTATTCACATACGGGTGTGTGTAGATCCATAACATATTCAATGTATTTTGTCAATATAGGACTGATTTTTCAGTGTATGATGCTGATCTTTCTGTTAGCATTTTTGAATTCACAAATAAAAAAATCAAAAGTCAAAGCTGGAACTCTATTCAGACATTGCCAACAAGTTTTGGGTTCATTTAATGTAATGTGTACATACAACTAAAGTGTGTTATTTGCCATTTAGAGTAAAAGCATTAGAAGAGGTTTCCTCAGTTTTCCATTAGGAAATAGATTTAATAACTTATCTATCTACAGGATAGGTTATGAAATTGCACTAATGTCACTGCAAATGCACTGGAAAGAAACATGAGAGAAGGAAAATAGCTGAAGGCAGCTGTTAGATCATAGCTTTACTTTTTTATTATTTTTCCATTTGAATTACATAAAGTGAAACCAAATGTTTTGGCAAATTTTAAAGAGTAAAAAAATATACTCTGTAACCTTCACATTTTAGTTTTGAATGGGAACGAGCTTTGAAATCCTAAAAACCGCTATAAAATAGAATTTCAGGTCTCCGTATAGCTGTGATGATATATATGTTTGTAAAAATTCACAGTATTTGACTGGCACTTAGCTGTGTTTTTATCGCAAAAACTTAAAATAATTTTTTGGCAACTATACATACTAAAGGCTGATAAGATGCTGATCTGACTCACAAGGCACCTTTTTGCAAAGGTGATGTTAGGTTCGTTTGGTTTTTTGTTTGCTGGGTTTTTTATATGGGTATTTTTGTAAATCCCATATAATCACTAGCTTTTAATTATTAGTAATAGATTACTTCATTTTCCCTTTAGTACAGTTTGGAGACTATAAATTAAACTGATCTATCCCATAGGAGTCCTAAAACCTAACAAAAGAATTTATTCAGAAGCCCAAGTTCATGTAAGAGTGACACAGAGATCCTAAGTAGAAGCGAACTTAGTGAAACTGTTTATGAGCCAATCCTGCAATACTAAAGCTGAGAAAGCATTTTAGAGGAATTTTAACCCCCCTAATTCATATTTTAGGTTTAAAATATCCTCTTGAAATAAAGGGTTGAGGGGAAGGAAAGAGGGAATATTGGTAACCAAATAATGACTGCAGCTGCTCAAAAGTGGAAAAGCTGTCATCTTGAACAAAGTCAGAATTTCACATTTACTTGACCAAGTTTGAAATATTCTTTCCCATCTCAAAGCATTGTATCTTCCCCCTCCACTAATGAACTCAATAAAATGAAGAATTACCAGGATTGCCATTTCCCTTCCCTCTTTCTCTTTCACTCCAAATCCTTGTCATCTGTGTGTGTGTGCATGCATGAACATA
Source organism: Phaethon aethereus (assembly GCF_964289735.1). NCBI lineage: Eukaryota > Metazoa > Chordata > Aves > Phaethontiformes > Phaethontidae > Phaethon > Phaethon aethereus. Next base: position 13,525,135 of record NC_138589.1, on the reverse strand, counting down.
ATCCTCGCCCCGTCCCCTCCAGTCTTACTCCACTTTAGAAAACATTCCAAAATGATGGAGACAGTGTCAGGGATTTTATTCTGAAAAACTCATTGAAGCCAAGAAATTGTTGAACCCTTTCTGCTGAGGTATTGCAAAAAATAATTCCTATTAAAAAAAAATTGTCAAAGCCCACATTTTTTTGGAGAAACACTTTCATAAATTCTAACAGTGCTTAGGAAAATTCCTAGTAGTGTGATGACAAGTTCAGTCAGAAGCTGAAAATAGGCTTGGCAACAAAATGTCTTGTAAAGAGCAGAAGAGAAATTTTAAACATCCCTCTTTGCTTCCACACGTTACATGCCTCAACTCTTGCCCTAAACATCAGTAACCCAACCACACTTCCTGATAGTTGGAATAATTTCACATCTCAAATATAACACACACACACAAAATTATACAGATGTAAAGAATTTCCTATTAATAACAGCTCATCTTCAATACAATATACAATACAATACAATATCTTCAATACAATATCTTCATACAGTTCTGAAGCAACATAAAGTCTGAAGTTTCTGAATCTAGGAGATAAAAGGACCTCATGGTAACAACTATAACAACCTGCATTTACTGTGTTGCTTTAGGTACAGGCTGTAAATGTACTAGTGAAGATCACCGCAATAGACAGAAGAAGATGAAATATCCTGGTTTTCCTGTAACTTCCCAGCCTCTCTCTTGCCCCTAGTCCTTTTCATTTCTGCAGCAGACGCCTAAGGACAGAGAGAGCTCATACTGCACAAGAGGAAGGACTTTTTTTCTGTGTTCAGGAATCAGACCTCTCTTAGTGATCTCATTGACAGGGAGCCTCAGCCAGCCAGCCATTGATAGAGTTATACAAGCAAATTCAAGAAAGTTCTTATGAAATAGTCACACGTATATACATTTTTGTTTTGTGTTCAGCGATGGGAAAAAAACACGAAGATCCTTTTATTGCAAGGCCTAGTACTAGTTCAGATGCAGTTTATTATGGGATTCTTTATTAGTAGTTTTTCTGTAGTTCAAGAGCAGACTAATTATCTGGAATGTATCACTACTCAGCCTTTCTACCACCTTTACATTTAATTCTCTTCTGTGTAATGTTTGTTTAATCCTGATTTTAAGTAATCATGTAGGAATGCATCTGTTTTATTATCTTTATAAATACTTCGGATGAAAAAAAAACAGAAACAAATTATAGTGCATTCTGGGAATTAGGCTAATACTAAGAGAAAATTTTCAGTTTAAAATATTAATTTAAGCTTCTTATTAAAAATTGCTGTAAGAGACAGTTGCACTTCAAGCTGTTTCATAAGTTTCATTAAAGCAAGGCTCACAAATGCAGCATCTAAATCAACCAGATGCTACAGTCATGAGATATAAATATCTGTTGAATAAATCCCGAATTTGTTGTTCAAGCAGGACTCTGCTTCATCAGAGCATCCTAAACTCTGCACTGTTTCATGAGCAATCTGTATAGGTCATTATAAACATGAGACATTAAGTGAATAAAATGCCTCATTTATTTCTTCATCATGATGATACAATCTCTTCTGTGAAGAATCTTCACACAAAACCTAGAATTTTACTTTTGCCTTTTTCTTGAAGAAAAAATAAGGGCAAAACAGTGAAGCGAGGGGAACAGGACGATGACAACACCCAGTTCAACCACAACAAACATACATTTTCAAGAATCACCATCAAGTAAAGTGCTTCCCAACAAACCTAAGCTTCTTACTTCATTATTCAAATGATCTGATAGTCATTGACCACCTCATTTTAGAAATATATTTACGTATGTATATAAAAATAAAAGGAACGCAAAAGCAATGGCTTAAAAATAGATGCACCAAGCTATAGTACTGACCTACAACCAATTACAACTTTTTTCCAACCAATTTAAATTTATAAAGCCAGCCTACAAAATACATGAAACAAGCTACTAGAAACCTAGAAACTGCTCAGAGACAAGAGTAAGTAACACCCAGCAGGTAGGTAATGCAGCAATATTAGCAAAATTAACAGATTTAAAGATGTTTTAGTTACAATATACAGCTCAAAATAGCCAAGTCCAGAGCCCAATAGGTTACTTAATAAGGCTAAAAAAGAAAGAAATGGGGAAATCTTTTTTTTTTTAAATCACATTCACCAAATGATGTCTTTCTGACCCTTTTCTTTTTCAAGTCAAACTTTCCAATCAAAGATTAATCAACTCCAAGCCACAGAACTCACCTAACTAAAGCACTAAGATGTACCAGTTTGAGGATCAGCACTTGCTTGGATGATAAAAAATATCTGACACATGCAGAACTGGAAAAATGCCTGAACATTTGTAATATCCTGACAGACTGCATCTACCCCAATACGTCAGAATAAAACTGTAACTACAATGTAAGTGTGCACTGAGGAACACAAAGATTTCTTTTTCCCTTCATTACATATGCATGCTCTATAAATTCTGGGCTTATTTGTCACCTACAAGTAAGTCACAAAAAAACCTGGCTGAGACAAGCTGGTGCACAGAAGGGCAATTCTAAGCCTCCACCAGCACATCCCAGAGCTTCAACTTTGCTATTTCCCCCCACCAGGTGTAGGCTCTCTTTCTGATGCAGGATACACAAGGTTCGTAACGGTACTCTTTCCTGATCCAAGGGGATAATGACCTCATCCTTCTGTGCATGGTGATGTACATAACTGTCTGTCAAATCCCAGCAATTTCATAGTCTCGACAAGAGACAGAAACACCCTGCAGGCTTGCCAAATGGCCCTGACACTTACAACTCTTACGAGCACTAATTCAATATTAAAGTTTCAACTAGTTCCATTCTACAGGAAAGGTCATATTTCAAAAACAATTTTATTCTAAATCAGAATGCAAGCTGGAAATGGTGAGGATTCCCCCCCCAGCCACCATCCAGCAAACAACAACAATGAAAGGATATGTTAGCCCCAAGAGTTACAAGTCTCACAGCTAGAGCATTTCACAGAAGTGATTTTGAAGCAGGAACAGAGAATTTGAGACACGTTAGCATCAAAGACACAGCACATCATCCTTCCCATTGGCTCTAGGGTGGAGGGGCAGGGAGAGAGAATTATACACTTGTTAAGCATATAAAGGTCAAATAAAAATGTGGATTTTAAGAGTGCCATCATACCTGACCTTTGCGGCTCATGTGAGACGTCAGGAAAGAATGTATTCTATAAAATATTGATAAGGCAGGCCTTCAAACAGCTTAGCAAAAACTCAGTAATATAAGACCAATTATCACAGTACAAATCCAGTAAGGAGAGTGCAGCTTTTTCTCAGAAGACCAGCAGCATGCCTATGATACTCTTGTCTACTCTGCAACACAAGGGACAACTGCAGCTCAGCTAAACATACATCATCCCACATGCTGACAGCACCACAGCTGGAGTCGCGGATTTAGGACCTGTTGGCTAAACAACCACCAGCTACCAGGAGATCACAGTGAACTTGGTGCTACAAGAACTAAATTTCAAGCACTATCCAAAGTGAATAACCAAAGTTAGCTTGATGACACCTATAATAGTTATGATCACTCTTCTATTTTTCTGGTAAACAGAGCTGAGTGGCACTTAAATCTGCTCTATCTTTAAAGTCCTGTCCTAAGGAAAAGAGAGAATTTCAGGTCATATGAATAATCTCTAGAGATCCTCTAGTTACAAATACTGTGCTCATCAGCCTGGGTGATAGTCATCAACCAGGCTATAGTCATCAACTGCCTAGGAGGAAGCTCAATAAAGATGGTAGCAGTTATCTCAATTGTATGTATGTATTCGATGATACCTCACTGAAAAGAAGGAAAAAACAGATTAAAGTGCAAAATTACAATATTCCTAATCAGCAAACATAGTGAATAAAAAAACCAAACCCTCGGAATGACATAGGTGTACAGCAAACACTTACGCAAACAAAAGCGCATCGTACCAGGGAACTCAGTCACACAAGCCCAGCTGGCTCTCCTGCAAACGCTGCTGGACTAGACTTCATTGTCATTATCTGTGTCAGCATGTTAACAAAAAGAACTTTCTATTTTCCAACCACTTTTTGAGATTAGCCTTTTTTCTTAGAGTGTTCCACTAATTGTTTTCTCTTCACTTGCATCAGCAGGAGACCCAATTACAGCTCTATCTTCAATTTGCAATAACCTCCTTTTTAAACAGCGTAAGTCACCTTTTCACCTTTTATTACAGAGATAGCATAAAGGCCTGACAGAGAAATAGTGCAAATCCTAAATTCCATTTTTCAGAAATAGGATTTTATAATTGTTGGTCACTTTCCTTGATTTGATTTAAATCACATTTACATCCTAATATGACCTAGAAGAAAGTATTTCAGTGTCATAGTTTTCTGTATGTAGTTTTATGTCTTCAACATTGTATAAACTACCTCTTATTTTTACTGATTAAAATATTTCTTGATTTTTTTCCTCCAGAAGTCCCACTGTCACTGAATCCATTGTCACTCACTGAAAGTAATATTGTTAAAAAAAAAAAAAAAAAGTAGGCCATCTATCCTTGGGCATGCAGACTGTTAACCTTGAAAGCTGCTGTATGAGGTTGACTGATAGGTATTGGATGCACAGAGATGAACAAACTGGGGCAGTATTTAGTTGGAGTAAACTCCCAAGACGCTATTAGTTACGATTTCAAAAAGACAGCTCTCACTTCCACCTGGCACATGCAACTATGCAATAGAAGTGTAGTTCAACAAAATAAACAACAGCTCAGACCAGCAATTTACAGAATGACGTACACTATCTACTTTAAATGTATCTGAGAAACAATGACAATAAATCAAAGTACTCATTCATTTTGCAACCTGAATCATCAGAAAATCATGCTGTTTTCACTTTAAAAACAATTTTCTAATCAGTTAATAGCATAATAAATGTTTTAAAATAGCCTATGTAAGTAAAATCTTTAAGAGACCTGTTAACAATGATTAATATTATTGACAAATACTTTTGTAAGCTTTGAAGAAAAATGAGCCTTACTGAACTCCACTCAGCACGAACTCTTTCAACTCAAGATAAAAAAACCCAGTGTACCCACTAGAGAAAAGGAAGGTTAAAAACGGATAGGACTGAAATCTTTAAGATGTCAGAAGAACTAGCAGGAGAATGCTGCTCTTGCTTATCAGAGGGTAAATGCTTTGAAATAATGGTAAACACTAGAAGATGACTAGTAAGTTTGGCACTTCTTCACTGAAGTAAATGAGTTTACACCTGCAGGTAATTTGGCTTTAAAATGGGAGACTCATTTCTAAAAGCAGTACATTTTTTTTTAAAACTAATGATGAAAAGCAGCAAGACATTTCATAGGTAGGATTTAGCTTTTCTTAAGAAAGGCAGATGTAGTTCTATTGCTTCCCATTCCCACCTTTGAGTCTGACTGAATGGTCTTGACTCTTCTGCTAGCAAGTCAAAGTCCAAGGTCAAGGGACCAGCCAGAGACTGTTCATAGGGCAAGAACTGTCATCCCAAGCTCTGCATTCCCATCTCTGAGGGGCCGGGACCCTTTCTGCAATTCAGCCTCCTTGCCACTCAGAAGCAGAGAGTGCTTCATGCAGCACTTTCTGCTGCCTCTCCTTTCCTCGGGCTGTCGGACAGCTAATCCTGTCTCTACCTGCTACAGATCTTTGTGGCATCTTTGTAACGGGAGGACATGGTTGCCAAAGCCTTCTTCAAGTTACACGTTGATTCTGCTGCACTTTCACATCCTTAGGAGGGAAGCACGGCAAATTAAAGCACCTTGAAAAAGGTGCATGTTTATAGTGACTAGGAAGAGAAATATATAAGGAAGAAAAAAAAGTCTTAAAACCTAGTTTCTGAAATTTATCTTGATCTACTAGAAATCACAACTTAATTTCAGCATTAAAACAGTAGTTATGAATAAGTATTTAAATTCTTTTTAGAAGAGGGATGCTAATACTTTAAACTGAAAAAAACCCCAAAAAGCTAAAATCCACAGTAGGAGCATAATGCACACCATCCAAGCCAAAGATTTAAGAACCCACATGTGTTCCTGGTTTACCTGGAAAGAAATGAAGTACCTGTCCTGACAAACCTTCTATTGCAGCCTTACACTCAAAATATGTAGGTGACAGATCTGTAGGAGGGAAAATAATCCTGCAGAGTCTACCACTAAAGAATTTCATCATCAGAGCTGCACTAGGAGTATAATCCATATACACTGAGACTGCTCAAAAGAAAGATTAGTTTAATTAGTTTAACATTCTAATAACAACTTACAATATTTCAATTTTGTGAATCACACTTGGGGGATGGGAGTGCTTTCTAAGGCATCCTACTCTGTAATAGTTGCCTGGATTTCTTCTTCTGTTCCAGGCCAAATTAATGCAAAATTCACCTAGGCAAGGTCTTTAAACCACAGATTTCCCTGATCACTACCAGGCAGCAGTTTCAATGCAGCTCAGGTTCATGGAAACAAATGTTTCAGGCTCCCCTGCTGACCCAAGCAAGCACCAGAGCTCTGTGAACAACCCCTTAATTTTCCTCAGGGGCAGCCAAATACCAGAGCTTTTTATTCAACTGCTGAATTGCACCTGTTTTCCTCTCTTTGAAGAGCTCTATTTGTGTATGTTATGCAAAAGTAAGTTAAATATTATTGGAAATACACTAACAGGAGTATGTATTTCTTGTAGCCGAACTGCCTGTACTGGCTATGGGATCTGAAAGCACTAAATGAGATTTGAGAGCACAGCATATGGGAATCAGTTTCTATGCATGATAAACCAAGATACATGTTATATTCCAACCTGAAAAAAAAAAAAATTTTCACTGCCACTGTCAGCATAATTAATAAATAACACTTACCATACGGTGACACGACGACAGAAGGGGTCAGCATGGAGAAAGCAACACAAGCGGCAGCAGCATGACAGGGTCTGTCCTCCCATCCGGTACGCACACGCTGCCATCAGGCAGCGGAGAGAGGAAAGAACAGTTTCCGGGCTATGGTGCCACACTGACTGACTGGCACGGCACACGCACGAGGAACCACAATAAACATTATAAACCAGAGGAAAATCCTGGCCCACTCCATGCCCTCAGCTGTCCTTGAGGAATGGCGGCTTCACAGGCACCGCCCTCCTGACATGGCTGTCGCTGCGGCTAACCTACGTTAACACCTGAGCTAATTAGGACCACAGTCATTACAGACAGGAGGACTGACAAGTTTCCATACCAGCTTCAGGCACGAACAGAAACTGTTTTTACCACTCTTGGAGACGCTGAAGTTGCCAGTGGGCAGCAGCACAGACCGAGAGCCAGCTCAGCACCGCGGGTGCGCGGTGGGGAGGCCGCGGCCCTCCTGACAGGAAGGGCAGGGGCTCCCGCAAACACCTTCCCTCAGGGATTGCCACAGGTGGGAGCAGTTGGGTGCCCGGCCCTGGGGCGGCCCGGCCTTGCGCAGCTGCCAGATGTGACCCCAGCCTGACACCAGGAGGGGGGTGCGGTGGGGCAGGGGCCCGGCTGCCTCACCACGGGAAACGAGCGCAGGAGAGGGATTCCGCGCTGAACAAAACAAGATGTTTAGTATAAAAAGCAACAGGTTTGGGATTGCTGTCCTGCCCGCGGTAGCTGTGGCTGTGTGGCAGCCTGGCCTCTGCGCCGGGGGGGCCCCGCCATGCCCACAGGCCCCAGTGCCCCTCATCAGGCCCTGCTGCCTGGCGACCCAGCTGCGACAAGTCGGAATAAGGAAAACCCTCCCCAGGAGCTGCTCAGAGCCGAGCGGGTGAGGCACAGGCAAGCACGCAGATACCCTCCACAGGAGCGTCCAAACCGGACCAGTCTATCCCTCTTTTGTTACAAGTGCAAACAAAACTAAAGTATTTGGGAAATTGCAAAATTTGGGGTAGGCTTCATTGTATTTTGGCCAAATTATCAGCCAAACCTGACACAAATTGACAAATACCTTCATCTACCGCTAACCTGTACCCCTAACTCTTTCAGTAAAATAACTGAGTCTCCAGTCAGTGTTAGCTCCAGCTAACACATCCTCCTCCTCTCTTCAGCACACTAGTCAAAAAATAACCTAATAACTGGTGTACGTGCATTTGGTTACTTACAGGAAGCGCGTGCTGAACAGCACACGCAGATAAAACAGAAAGCGCATCGCCGGTAGCCAGTAAAGACTCCCTCTTTGTCCAAAAGCATGCATTTATTGAGAAGACCTGTCCCTGAGCCACCCCTGCTGCCGTAGTGTCGCAGCAGGGACAACGGTGAAATCGCGGCGGCACCTTGTTCACAAAAGCTGTGACACAAGCAGTTCCTACAACTCTAACAGTGGCTCAGTGCATCTGAAGCAAATAAACTTGGCCATAAGGTAATCATAAACTAGTGGTGCCTTTCATAAGCTAGCGATAGCATTGTGGTACATGCAATAAATAGTTTAAACCAGGTAGAAAATCTGCTGAACCTAAGCAAGGTACTGCATATGCTGTGGAATCATCGATAGCGATAGAGCAGCTATGAAGTCAAGTAAGCTTATGGGGTTTTAATGTGTGATTAACTTTTGACTTATATCAAAGGGAAATTTCTGTCCAAGGAATTTAATCCATGAATTTTCCACAGAATTGCTTCGGAACTGATGTGTCTGCGTTGTATTTTATTTCCAAAGCTCCCTGCGCTGTTCCTGTAATTTCAGCTTCCCCTCAGGGGTGCATTTTCTCAGGAGATCTCCACAGGAGATTTTGGGTTGCATAGCGCTCCCATTTTTCCACTAGAGGAATTTGGAAAGAAATGTTTGAGCAAACGCACAGTTTACCGTGCACCATGAACAGCACCCTGAGATGCACTGCGGGATGGCTTTAACTCACATGGCTCAGCTCCTTAGCACACGGAGGTGCATTGCTATCCCTGCATCGCACAACATGGCACATGCACAGACAGCTCTTGCTGAGGATGTCTGAAAAGCAGCGTTCCAGGAAGAGGGACTTGCTGAAAATCCAGAAACTACCAGCGGGCCAAGTTCTTCTCAATTTTTTCACTTCCTGGGCCAATGAAGCTCCATTATATCCCCAGGCCTTATTTATCAGTCTTCAAAACCACTATACCAGGATGTCTGTCTCTTCCTTTAAACAGCCAGCACATCAGAAATGCCAGCAGGCAGTAGCTACAAGAATGCTGCCAAAAACACACACGCACGATGTCTGAACAACAAACCCAGGCCCATGAGGTGAAATCCTAACCGTGATGCTGTCATTCTTGCATTCTTTATCTGAGATTTAGCAGGTGTGCAATCCTCTGGTTTTTTTTTAACAGGTGGAAAATGTCATCTTGTCATGAGAGATTCAATGTAAAACACTCTAATGCTCTATTGCAGTGGTTTATATATCTCAACGTTCATCACCTAACAAAGAGATAGAATAGCTTTTTCTATTCTCTGAGACATAATTTAGTTTGTCAGTTACTGGCAAATATATTTCAGTGTTGCACCCCGCAAACATGTAAAAATATCAAATGCATTGTATGGTTAATAATATGGTTGTAAGTCATTCATGGCAATTACAGTTGCATTACAATTAAATCTCTTCTGACCATAATGATGTTCCAGTTATGCCATTTTATTACTGCACAGTGAAAAGTACAAATAAACGTAGAGTCTACAAGAAAATGGAATGAGGTATACTCACGTGGTTTAAGTACTTTTAAATATTGTCCTTTGGAAATGTAAACTGACATAAAAATATGTGACATCAAGATTTCACATGAAAAAAAAAATTCTTTGATTATATTTCTTGACCAATATGCCCACTGATTTCCAGATATATTCCAGTACTAGATATTTTATCTAATAGATATTTTGAGCTTTGGCAAGAAATTTTTAACTGTAATTTCCCAGTTGAGAGAATCAATGAAATTATAGTACTCTCAGAATAGCATCCTCAGCTAGCAATACTGCTTTGCAAGTATTATTTAACATTCTGTTGTCTTTGTCTTCATAATCTACTTTCTTCTCTTAATATATAATCACGTTGCCTATGCTAGCAAAAAGCAGGAAATAAGTACAAAACTTAGCCAACAAGGTTTTGAGACTAAAACTCCTTTTCAAGGAATAAAGAAAACTATTCATTTCACTGGACCTAATACCAAGCCTTTCTTTCCAATGGTTCTGATACTAGATATGTAGAAATTTCTGGCTAACTCCCATTTGAGAAGGAGGAAAAAATTACTTTTTTGAGGACCTAAAACCAGGGATTTTTGTGCTGGAGTTCTAATGCACTTTAACCCCACGTTCTGGAAAGATGAATTCAAACCAAAATAAGCAGAGACAAGGAATACCGGAATGATGGAGGAGCTATTGTAGAAAATAAAACCTTTGGCATGCTCAGTTTTAGCAAATCAAAGGCTAAGAGTGTTATTTATAGAGGGCAGTCATATCTGACTGGAAAAGTGAAACCAAATCCTCCAAATATTATACTTTAAAGGTGGAGCTGGAGTTGGTTATGAAAGGAGCTAAGATGCTGTGGCTGCTAGTTATTGCCGGCAAATAGATTTATTGCCCCACGAGGCTTCTTGTAGTTCAGTGTGTGTCCCTTGCCATGATAGTGGAGAGCTGAGCGATGAAGTGGTCATGGTGGTTAACGGAGGGGACTCAGCCAGAGTGCAGTTTCAAGGTGAGCTACCTCTGCAGGACAACAGCCAGATGATGTCTTACCACTCAGGTGTAGGCTTTGAACAAAATGTTCTTTTTTTTCCTAAACTGCATTAATTACCCAGTTTTGCCTTGCAGGGAACATTAGTTAGTCATTAAAGCACAGTGGTAGGAATCATAAGGTTGGATACTTTCTTAACTCTTTCAAAGCTTTATTGTTTTTTTTCCTAATCTTCATCTGCACCACTGGAAACATTATTTTGCTATCTAAAAATCTCACAAGGGAGGTGGTAGCAGAAAACTGATGGATTATTGAAATTACTTCCTGAAAACTCTCCAGGCACCTATCTGAATCTGTAGATGTCTAAACGCATTTAAAAAATCTAGCCTTAAAGTCCTCCAGGTTGGTAAAGCATGGCTAGAGAAGTGCTACAGAGGTGCAAAGTATTATCTCAGTTATTAAATATACATGTTTCCTTGGATACAAGTCAGGCTAAATCATGCTTTTTTTTATATATGCTAATAGGCTTTTGCAAATTAATTAATGAAGGAATCCGGCATACTAAGAGAATTACTTGAATGATGCCTGCAGGATTACTAGTTTAACTTCATTTACTTGAAAAATTGAAAGTAGGCACAAAACGTCAGGTTATGTGTCTGAGTCTTTATATTGAAAAAAAAAAAAAAAGTAGAAAAGCAGCCTTTTTTGTTGTAAAGAAACAAGGAGAGCCACTAGAGAGCTTTTCACCATTCCTTGTTATTCCTGTTGCTAAGGAAACTTTCCTTCATCTGTGCTCAGTAAGGCATCCTCAATCATTCCTCCACAGAAGAATGGCATTATGGATCAGTGTCAGAAAAATCAGCTGACAATTAACCAGACAATGAGTCACAGCCAAGTTTTAACAGGACAGTTACCAATTTCTTTTATAAAGGAGGAACTATAGCAAGCCTGTATGATTACACTTATCCCGACAGAATTCCTTCAAGAAGCAGGATAGAAATAAACAAGGATAAAAGTAATCATTTGGCTTGGATTTTGTTGGTGTTGTCCCATGAGCTTACATCCTGTATACACTCTCAACTGTACTTTCTAAAAGACAAAGCAAAAATCTCCGTCTCAAAAAGACGTATGTGTTCTTTACTATTATCTCTACTTAAGACACCTTAAAGAGAGCAGGAAATAAAGAAATCATCAACATCTCTGTACTTTTATTTTCACTATCTCTGTTGCATATGTTCATTTTCAATGCATTACGCACACACCACCATGGCTTTCAATACCATTACTCACAAAACAAGGTACCACTTATGAAAAAGAGAGCAGAGTTGTCTTTCATAGAAATAATAGGTGAGAGCGTGCTATCTAATTTATGTTGTAAGATTTCTTAGTCTTTTCCAGGAAAGGTTTACCTGCTTTCATTTTAAAAGTCTTGAAATGCAAGCTAGCAGCTAGCTTTATTATGCCCTTTAAATATACATCAAATATTCTAAAAATATTACATTTCCTGGGGGACTTTGGAATCATGATTCTGCCGTGTTTCAGGATACAGTGAGGAAGGGTGCCTGCTGCTATGGCGGACGCCAGCACTGCCTAGCTGATTTCCTTTCTCCAGCAGCATTTCACCACAGATACATGAAGAGTGCAAGAAATGGGACTCGTACAGTCTGACCCTGCTCTGACATACTTTCCAGAGAAGGCAGCTTCCAGCAATCACCAGTTAGAGAGGATTAAACTTATTGCTTTGCCTTGTCCATTTTGTCTAATAGTCACTAATGACCTTATGCTCTGGGCTGTTGTCTGATTGCTTTTTAAAGACATTTGCACTTTTGCCTAGTGTTAAACTGTGCAGGTTACTGGTCCCAGTAGTGTTGCTCTCATCGAAAATGCGATACAGGAGAGAGCAGACCGAATTTATTTGATGTACGCTTACGTATGATAAAAATGAGAAAAAGGAAAGGCTATGAGACCCTTTCTCTTTCCTGAAAGGAAACAGTGGCTGCCTTATGTTACGCCACTTGTAGTATTCACTTAGAAAACACTATGCCTCCTGAAAAAGAGATGTACCTTGTATACTTTACCCTCCTATCCCTACTCCATGGCATGTCTCTGCTCTATGAGAATTTCTGGTCATGCTTCCACCATCTTTGGTAGAAAGTCTATTTCCAGAACAAGTTTTTGCTTTCCAAATTGAAGCCATTTGTTTTGGCATACAATTCCTACCTGTTCCAGAACTGGCACGAATGCAAGTTTCAGCCTAGTTATAGTTCACTTCTACCATTAATCACCCAGTGTAAGCCAACAGTATTCATCCCAGGAGATACACAACTCTAATGCATGCAGAACTGGTCTTTCATCTTCTGATCCGGATGTGGACTCACCCGATGCAACTTAGGAAAAAGGCATAACTTTCCAGCAGCATCCCTCCTGAAGAGATTTTACTTCATTTATATAAGGGATTTCAATAATATTATTTTCCTGTTCTAACTCCTCTGTTGTCCAGGATCACAAGGTTTTTTCCTTAACAATGTGCATAGCCTTCAGTAGGAAGTCTGTGTATGTGATATCAAGCCATAAAATGTTCTTTCTTGTTATTTCTTCATCTCCTGGATGAGAGCCCATGAAACAATCTGAACGTCTCCAGCACCAGTGCATGACCTTCTATACTGGCCTGTTGAATGTGACCACAACAGTACTTCTCTGGAACCTGCCAAAACAAGTCTTATGCTGTGGTGTCTGAGACTGTAAATAATTCCCTCTTTCCAACAAATTGAGAACCTCAAAGGGATACCATTTCTTTTCAGATGGCTTAGGTTTTGCTCACAAGACCCTAGCTTTCATCTTGGTTAGCAATGAATCTGAAGGAATGGAAAACACTGAAGTATTGTGGTCTGTCTGGCATATGAAAGATACATTCTGTTACTTCTTTGATGTCTCATGAAAGAAAACTGAAAGAATACAAATGCACTATCATTAAAACACATTACTAATCCAGCAGGAACGCAGACGCTTGTGCATTATAAATTTTTGCTCAATACATCTTCAAACTATGATTTGTAATCTATTGAGGAAACTGTCACGAATAATGGGTTTCAAGACGACAACGAATTTTAAACTTTCTTGAGTGAAATATGGATGACAATTTTTTACCACCATTTTGAAATACCTTGAAGTGGTAGTTGCTGGCTAGAGAAGAAAAAGCCAAATGGTATGGTTTAGATATACAGAAAGTGGAAGATAATGATGCAGGAAATAAATGGAGAAAAACTGAGGAAAATACTGGAAAGTGAAAGTGCAGAAAACAGTTTGACCCACCAGTGAGCCTAGACTTATTTCTATGGAAATGAGCTCATTACTGCTAATTTTTTTTTTTTTTAAGCTCCTTGTTGATTCGTGAAGTGCTTTTTGAATTCTGATAAGGGCTTCATGAATCATTGAAAAAAACATTTGAACAAAATATCCAGAGTCAAATGATTACCAACTCCCATAGATTAATCAGCTGTCTGAGTACTTTATGTAACAGAGCATGCACTAGGAGAACCAGCTTTTTCCCCTGGTATCATAAGTCTATAATGTTTTGTTCTGCAAAGAAAAGGGATTGTGCTTCTGAAAACTAATTCTGGATGGTTACTCCATCCCAGAGCCTATATTAAATAGGAAAGACATCTTTTGATTTTTTTCCCCTGCTGTTTCCATGTTTGATCTGTTTTAAAAATCAGCATCAGGAGAATTTGCCATAGAATTGCTTCTCGTTCCTCAGAAATAAGAGCATCTGTGGTATTCATACAAACAGTGCTGTCACATTTGCAACCAAGTCAGTATTAGCTGTAGGCACTCCTAAGCAGTCAAGGGAAATGCCTGAGGGCCAAAACACTGGTTCTTCTTAAACCTTCAGGATGCTGAAATAAAAATCAAATAAAGCAATGGATTTAAATAGCACATGAGCTTTATTTACTTTATAAACCCAGCAATTTTTAAGATTGTCTATAGACGTGAACAGAGGACATGTCTGTAATTGACTTTACATGTTTATACATACAGCATCTGGACTGAACACCTCTTACTAAGCCTCCAAACACTCCAAAAAGAATGCCCTTGGCAAATGCTGTGATACTCTGCTAATTTGCCTTGTACTAATTTTCAAGGTATGCATAGGTCACGAGCATTCTCCAGCATGCATCTTGTAATGCACTTACTAGAAATTACATAAAATAAATCTAATCCTATTGCATGTAAGTGCATTGTGTCTCTTTTCCAAAACCTTTCACATTTTAGAAATGACTCTATATATCATACTTCAAACAAGACAAATAGAGCAGAAATAACCAGTCCTCATCAGCCATGCACAGGCCATGCTGTCCTGCAAACGTGCATTCTTTAATCAGTTATAGGACTCTGCACTGTTAATTGCAAACAATGGGTTAATTGACATTTGAAGTGCGAGTATTTGGATTGGTTTTTAAAAAATACTACCTAGAGATGGATGGATATACACCCCCCCCCATTCTGCAGTTATGACAGAACTTCGATGATTTTCATTTTAAAATCAACAGGATGTTGAAAGATAAATTTCATGATAAATTATCTGAGGAATTACACTGGTGTAAATAAGAAAAAATTTGGCATATATGACTCCACTGAATTTGTACAGATTTATACTGATTTATTTTTTCTAGAATTCAGAATTAATTTGAGAAGAAGACTATAAAGTTATAGAGCATTATGCTATTCAGTTAATAAAATTATTATTATTACAAAGATGGTACTTTCATTGTATATATTCACATTTGGGCAGGATGTGAGACACCGAAGCTGCTTTGTTACAACACTTCCAAGGTTTTCTTTTCGCATCTTGCTTTTCTACACTTTTCAGGGCACCAGAAGCATAAAGAAATCAGCATTTGAAGAAAAACAGAGACAGAGGATTGATGTGGAAAAGGAAAATATCAAAAGCTATTGCTCTTCGCTGTGAAATCTTATGACAAAGTTGTAGAGGTGAATACAACTTTGGAGCAAAAGTTTGTGTGCTGTGCTTATGAAGCACAAAGTGAAGGTCCAAAATCCCTCTATTCCTGAGACCTCACACACCCAGGCTTTTTAACTGCCTCTTGATTTTTTACATTATTGATGTCTCATCTCATTTCCTATTTCCCTCAAGGGAAGGCTATGGGTGTAGGATGGAAGAACAATTTATTATTTTGGATTACTTCGAAAAAGATAAATAATAACAAAGATTCTCTTTGTTATTTATTTCCACGTATAGTTGGGAATAATGATACTTCTTCCTATTCCATTTTTTGACTTCAAGATGATGAAATGTCTATTCAAACTAAACTAAATTACAGTAGTATCATTAGACATTAACAAAGATCAGTACTCCCTTAAGCTAGGTGCAAAACACACCTACACCAACAGGTGGTTGTCATTCCAAAATTTAAAGGACAGGTGAAGTACAGTAATAAAAAACAGTTAGTGCTGCCAATCAGAAATTGGGAAAAAACTTTTTTCTTTATTTTAATTATTTATATGGGGTTATTATAATAGAGACTAAGAGAATATAAAGACAAAGAACTCAAAAAGTGAAAACTGAAATCACTGGGAAGAGAGGGAGATGATCCTAGCAAGGAAATGGAGAGTTTGAGGTAGAAATACTCTAAGGAAGGCTGCTGGAAGCAGTAGTCTAGGTCAACACAAGGGAGAATGTCCAGAAAAAAAAAAAAAAAACCAAATAAAAAGTTTTGCTGTTACATCTCAAGTCAGGCTATGCTCTCTATGCCCTCTCCGATAGTTTTGGTTGCCAAAACTATCCCCTTTCACAGCTGTGCTTCTAGCTCCAGATAGACAACCTCTTCTCAAGTCAGACTCATTATGGAAGCCCACAAAGTTTTTTTAAAAGGTACAAGGAATACTGAGTATTTTAAGTTTGTAATTGCATTTAAGCATTAAAAAAATATTGAGTGCATTGTATCACTTCATATTGTAAAGATAACATAAAACATGCAAAGCTGAGTTAGAAGTTTGATTTACAGATTGCAAAAATGCTATTTGAGTGACAAAGGTTACCTGTCCTTTCCTTACTGAAGTTCTTTAACAATAAGTTCTTTTGTGTAATTTTGTTTTAAGCCTAAGAATTATATAATGCAGAAAATTCCACTTACGCAGCTTCATAGAATATATAAGGCTTATTCATTACTATGGAAAACAAGATAGTCCAGTTCTGCTGAAGAAATTTCACCAGCAGAAATCTACTTTGTCAAATTCTACCCAGCACAATACAGTAACTGGAAGAACAGGATCCAAGCACTCTTTGCATGGATATAGCCCTTTTTTCTCCAGAAATTTAAGTAGCTGAAACTTATTCTCTTACTTGCATGCACTTTTCTACTAGTATTATATATTAGTTTGCTTTTTTCAACAAACCATCATTTGGTTGGGTGGGCATCATACTTTTACTATTTTGGTTTCAGTATTTTAAGAGAGCTACATCATAAAAAGTTACATTAAAAAGAAAATGCTTTTGTCTTCTCCTAGTTAAAAAAAAAAACACCAAAAAAACCACAGAAATGCGAATGGATCATAATTCTTCATCCCTTTTTCTCTCCAGGCTGGAATCTGAACAGCAGGCAAGCTCATATGGGAACCCAAGCTTTGGCCAAACAAACTGTAAAGCTGGCTGTGACATGGGCTGAGATTGACGTTCTCGTTTAGCTCCCAACAGCAGCACATAATTTCCTTGAAGGGGGAACACAGTTGCCATAATGCAGGTGTCCAAACCCACTGTTTCCTGAGGGCTACAAGTATTCTCTAGTATTACAGTTTACCTATAAACACCTAACTGGCCACATGGCACTAGTTTTGCTTATTTAGAGTTACTAGGTGACATTAAGAGACTTGATGCAAACAGAGTAATTAGCTTCCTAATACCCCTTTTCTAGGAAAGCAAGTGTTTCAGGGACATTTCATGATGGCAACACGTACTGAAAGAGACATGATGCCTGGATAAAGCAATCTTTGTTTTACAATGTGGTTTGTGCTATAACACATTTGATAGCTCTGCCATCACAGGTGTCAGTAAAGAAGCTTTTGTTGCTTCAAAAAATAATTAAAAAAAAATGTTTGTGCTACATTAACATGCCACAAAAATAAAACAATAGAGCTACTTATCCCCACTGTTAGCCAGGATAACACTACTTATGTATCCGTAAAGAGCAGCTGCCATGCTTGGCCCACCTGCAATATTCAAGTCTACTACATGCTGTACAATAAGCCAGAAACTCTTTATTAAAAGAAATATTTACAGAGGTGCCTCAATAGTGTTTCTTTGCTGTGTGTTTGCAGCATATTATTCTTCCAGAATCCCTTTTTTTCCCCCCAGGATAGACACATTCATGTGTACATTTAAAAAAATCATATAACAATCCATGGCCAGTCAATACAAAACTACCAGAAAAATAATATCACTGATCCAAATACACAGCCCTGATAAAGTTAGTGCCCTGAGTGACTACAAAGACTAAGCAAGCCAGTACTCCAGTGGTTTTCCTTGTAATTGTATTGTGCCTTCTCTATCCTCCTTAGGAATAAAAAAAAAAAAAATTACTGCATTGTCAGTCTCTATGCCCTTTCCCTTTGTGGATTAAAAAGCTCTACTGTAGTATATTTACACTTCTTAAACAAGCATGCGGAATTTAGAGCATTTACTCAAAACCTTTTTTCAGTAATACTGATTAACAGTACTTTCATCTAGAAAATTTTAAACACATGTTTTACTTTTCATCATACCAATGTTGACAGACCTCCTTTATCAGTACTTTAATTAACAGCAGGTAAGGGAGGCAAAGTGAGTATGACACGGCATTACTTCTGCCCGATTTAAAGTCTGCTTGTGATACTTTCTCTCAACTCGTAGTTGAAATTGTCTTATCTCATACATTCCCTGGATTACTGTTTCATGTAAATGTCATTTTTGCTGTCCAAAACATTAAAAAAACCCACACCAGTGCTATATAACTACTGTCTCCTTCTGAGAGACATGAGGGAAGCTGTATGCTTTTGATCAAAGACAAGATCCCAACTTCAAAGTAACATCTCATCTGTAAATACATTACACAGTACTCTTAGTAAAGAAAGGGGGACTCCTTGATTTCAAATAACCTAAGGCTAATACTATGGGATTTGCCCACATTCGCAGAGTTTAATCTTACTCCTCTGAATACTTACAGAAAATTAGACAAAAATATTTTAAAGACCCTGGAGTGTAGTCTCCTTTTACTTATATAAGTCTGATAGACCGTAGTCCGATACTTCATTGGAAGAACACCTGGCTTATTGTGGACTGAGAGAAGAGTGGAAACAATACAAATTTCAGAAGCATCAGAGACTGTTTTTTAAAACCTAAGTCTTCTTTCCAATGACAGAAAGCAGTGGCTGTATGCCTGCGGATGCTCTACCACTAATTTGATTAGGACCTTCTAATATTTTTTTGTATCACCATTGGAGGTGTTTTCATTATTTCTTTCATTGCTGCAGTCTAGAAAAGCAAAACTAAATTCCAGATTATATTCAATGGCTTCATCATTTGAAAACATTGCAAAAGGACATTAAGTTATTTCATAGTATGCTAATCAGCATGGATCATGGTGGCATCAGATCATACAAATGATATTAACTATTTAAGAGCCAGTTGCAAAGCTAAAATTTGCACATGCAAAGAAACAGTTCTGAGTGGGCACAGAGGGTTCAGTTTTATCATCAACTGAATATGTATAACCAGCAGTGTGAGTGTGCAGGTATCACTCTCATCTGTATGTAGTCAAAAGGAAGCAGCCTAAGACACTGAAATCAATGACACTTTTCTGCACAAAAACTTTTCTCTCCAGTAGGAAAAAACCAAACACAACTCAGTGATCTAGGCATGGCTTATAAATCCTATGAATTTCATTGCATCTTAAAAAAAAATAATCAGGCTATCTGAAAGAAACAATTTTTGGTTTTCAGAATTTTACATTTTGAGGTTATTTTAAAATGTCCTGTTGTTTTACTAAAAATTCTTATGTCTCTCAAAAGTAGAAACAAAAAATTTCAGTTTACCTGAAGTGAATGTTCAATGTGATAAAGAACTGTAGAAGATGTTATTTCTAATTAGGGATTAAAACCTCTTGAAAGCTCAAAACTGTTAATAAGCTGAAACAAGTCTTTGTTTTTCCCATATTTACTGTCAAGGTGTGCATCTTCTCATTTCCACTAAATGTATTTGCTGCAGTAAACGCATAGCAAAAAGAGCTCAGAGTTCCTTCTCTGGATTTGAAAAAGATCAGTTCCTCCTAGGTTTCTAAACAAATATTTTCACTACTGAGCAAAGTGTATTACTTAGAAATTTAGCATTACTGCCCATCATCTCCTGCCTTCCCACACCACTTACAAAACATTATCATCATGACGGGCAAGAAGGGCAAAGCTCTATATATGATCTCCAAGGTGTCCTAGGCTGCATGCATCCACATTAGCTGCCCCCACCTCCCCACACCCTCACAAACCTGCTCTTTAGGAGAGACAAGAACTTAAGCAACTTGCTCTCACTACGTCAGCAGTAATAATTGCACTATGGATGTTTGGGCTGTATAGTAGAAGATGTAGCCAGGAACGTACAGCCCCAGCATTTCCTAGCCTCTTCACGTCACAAGTAAATGCTTGTTTCTGTTTGTGTTATACTTGAGTCTGAGCATGGATTTGTGTCCAAACAACGGACCTGTCCCAGGCAAGAGACCTGAGGCAAATTTGACCAGAGTAAGGTGCTTCCCATCCATTCTGTATCAGCACTGCTAATCTGAAGTAAACTTTTTCAACGTGAAAATACAGATCACGTGGCAGCTTTCTTGCTAAAGGTCTGCTGGAGACTAACAGCCACAGAACAAGACAACACAACACAAGCCAATAAGTCCTACAACATTTATAAAAAATGTGAACCTACAAAGATGTTCTCAATTTACACAAAATGAGATCAGACACTTACCAGAACTCATGCTGTAAAGACCTGACAGTCACTGTTTGTGCCATTAGCAGAGAATAAGTATCCTTTAGTATGCTTGGCTGCATCTTGCCATCTCTATACTACTGTCTTGCAGTGAAACTCCCATAACTTCTTGACAGGTAAAAAATTAAACAGTATAGCAGGCATAGAGGGAATTTGCAGTTTGTACAAGCTCATACTTAACTGAAAAGCTAAAGGCATACCTGGAAATACTTTTAAAATATATAAAATTCATGAATACTTTGCGTTTCCAGCTGAGACATAAATATGTGTAATGAGCATGTAACAGACATCTTACCTCTCCACCATGGGTATATATCTGCTGCTTCACTCTCCCTTGGAAGCAGAATGATTTAATGTGCTTTGCTTGGTAAGTCACCCTCCAGCAAAATAAATTTTATTTCTGCTGCAATCAAAAGGATTTAAAGAAAATCACCTATCAGCTCTCCCTAGGTTCATTTATCCAAACGTTCATTTCAGTCTTTATTTTCAATATAGAGAAATTAAACAAGGTTTGATTGAGGCAATCTTTATGGTTCTTTAAGGATAGGTGTGAAGACTAGTCTTAGATGGCCACATCTTTCACATACATCATATTTCCCAGGTCTATGGTTATATGCAGCTGTCTGTGAATAAGTCACTTTTCCAGTTATGCTCATTTGAATGCCTATGTCTTCTAAGGTCTAGCAAGGAAAGGAAAGATATGGGACTCTCTGTGTTCCCTACCACGCTCCCACCATGCCCTGCAGATGCCACAGTCAGAAATTTCCAAGTGCATCAGTCTCCAAGTAAACAAGGAAAAAGAGCAGCAATGTGCTATGAAGCAAAATCAGCTTTCAAAAGACTCTTTTTTTATTCTAAGCCTGTAGCTGAAGTTTTAAATAATTGCTTGAGCAAATCTGTAGGCCCAGTGTTGGTGATCATTCAGCAGCAGTGTGGAACTGCAGAGGTGCTAGACATTCTTCATTTCCCTTTCCTTGTATTATGGCTCACTGCTTCACGCATCACATACAGTGCTTGAAAATCATTACAAAACACACCCTTTTGCTCAAGAAAATGCATTTTAACCATCCTGCTCTTTACACAATACTCAAACCATCAAAAGTAACCTCCTGATACTTAGTTTTGTCATATGATTTATTAAACAATGGAATCTGAATATTTTCCATGAAAGAGAAATTGGAAATCATATTTCTTAAATCAGACACATAGTATCTGCAGACTTATTAATCCTATGTGTCATGTGACCATGATTTTTCACTAGTCCTTAGCGAAGAAAACTGTCTAGCAACTACTCAATGTTGCACAGAACAAGTCAGGATTATCTTTTTCCATTTATACAATACTGTCATAATGTTAAAATCTTAAAATCAAGGACATCTCAATGGATATTTATTAAGAAGAACAAACTTCTTTTTTAATCTACATTACTAAACAATTTATCTATTCACATATATAATTTTAAACAGCATTTCTAATAAATTTTAGACAAGTATGTTGAAAATTTTGTCTCCCATCTGAAACTGTACAACTTTCAAAACTGCCTAAACTTAGCAGCTCCTATCATTACACTTGTTAACAAATTTAAAAAAAAAAAACTTACAACAAGGTGCTCAGGAAATACTGATTCAGCAAATGTTTCACAGCACTATCTTAATTTCAGCCAATTTACAACTTCAGGGTGTACCATCACACACTTTACTCCAGAATGAGGGAGACTTACCTGTCCAGAGAGATCATGTTGTGCAGGTAGCTGGAGGAGGTAGCCCAGCTCTAAAGCAAGGAATTTGAACCTGAAATCTTGCACTGGGATTCTCAGGATCTGGTGTCTGACAACAAATTCAAAATAAGGTATCATCAAGATCATCAAGGAAATGGGAGCTAAGGCTCTCAGACTTGCACGGTCCTCCGTCCACAGAAAAAATATCCTCTGAAATCTGGGAAACTGTGTAGGATCTGCAGAAACTGGAGGCTGAGAAGAAGCCTGTGAATACTGAAGTCAGTCAATTCTGTTTCAGTTCAGAAAGTTAAAGCTGAAGTAGCTAAGGTTTTGTTTGTATGATTGTCTGTATTGATTTAATACCTATTATTCTAAATGTTCCTCCCCCAAAATTATTAACAATTCCAGGTAATGTTCTGAATCATAATGAAAACCTTTCCTAAATTAATTTTCCCCAGAATACATCTACAAAAATTTGGGATCTCTCCTTCAAAGAGAGACTCTATACTGGAAAAATTAGGTCACTGACTTGTTTCCTAGTTGAGTATTTGAGAATCAGGCTTTCATTGCCTAGGAATTCAATACCAGCCAACTAATTTTCCCCACCTCTCAAACATCTCATATTCCATCTTGCTGTAACAACAAAATAAGAATGTACCTGACATTTTCCACAAGTATTCTGCATCTGCTTTCATATAATATTTTACCCCCAATTTGGGCTACAATTTAGCTTAATTGTGCCAAATTATCAGCAGGCCATCTTTTGCTTGAAATCCTTTTCTTCTCTCTACTGTCATTTTTACAGGCAGCTCAGCAGATAATTTTATGCTACTGCAGTCACACAAGGCAGATTCTAATATTGATCTGAATTTTCCCCTTGAATATGATTTGCATTCTTAGCCTGATCTATTTTTTTTCTTCCCATAGAACATGATTTACATTCTTATGTCTAGCTGCTTCATTTTAAAGCCATCTTGAAAAAGTCTCTTTCTAATCATCCTTCTAAATTCAAATAGGAATAACTCTTCCTACCAATGCTTAAGAGAGGAAAATCTCAAATAAATTGATGCTATTCTTGCAGACTGTAATGACTGGAAACTGTATTTGTTGATGGAAATTAGAGACTTTTTATAGCTTACTAATAATCTAGCTCTGGGACAGCTAATTACTAGGGATTGTCATGTCTGAATACTGAGGAAGTGCATTCAATCTTCCGGCTGGTCTAAATAGGAAAAAACCAGCAAGATCAGCCAGCGACCATCCTTGTGGCATAGTAGTCTCCAGTATAAAAACTTGTTTTGCATAAAGCAAGAGAGATACATTTTCCTGAGATTAAACATAGGTAGGTTGGGGAAAAATTAATTTCCGTGGCCTATTTCTACTTGCCTTCCCTACATGTTGCACATTTGTCGGGAGAGGGCATACTCATTCAAGTGTAGAACATGGCCTCATTCCTTTTGGCCTGTTGGACGCCCTCTGGACTTGCTTTCAAGGCTAGCTCTTCTTTCATGAGACACTGAATTGCACCATTCAGATGACACAATCCATTACATCTTAATATCAAAACGAAGGGGGAATTAATAAAATTGAAGTGTTTAAGACTCATGAATTTTGCTGAAATTTAAAAGTCCATCTGGGACAAGGATCAGTGATACTTATGTTCTCAGTTGTTCTTCCTAAGTTCATTCACTTTGCTAACTCAGTTTCCAAAGGCACCCTTTTTTTTCTTTTAATACGAAGAGAGAGATGCCTTCTCAAAATTATTTCTGTTAGGAATGAATTACAAAAATTAATTTACCTTGCCACTACATTACTATCTCCTTACTATTATTACATTAACCTTTTCCCCATACTCTTTATTCACTAGAGGTGATAAATACTATACTTAAAGTTCTTGAACGCAGCTGACATACAACAGTTGTCCAAAAACACTGGAAGAGAAGGAATAGGAAAACACTTTTCCCTAGCATTTTTTGTAGTAGAAGTATTGTATCACACTGGAAAGACACAATAGAGAAGTTCTGTATTTCATTATTCTATTTGGTTTTAAGTTTATTATTGAAATGCATCGTATGCGAAAAGGAAACTGTCAGATTTTAGGAAACTCCAGATAGGACAGACTCAGGCACACACGCATGTTGAATGCCTCATCCAACATCAAACATCTGACTGGATCTTGATTACGTAAAAATTCCCTAACATGCTGGCATAAGAATTGTAAATATATGCTAAAACATCGTATTTTGCACCATACACAGTATTTTTCTTGGTCTGAAAGCAAAAGACAGTACTAATGACAGAGGTTCCTTACAGTACTACTGGCCAATACACATTTAAGTGACAGGTAAAAATAGGAAAACCTATTTTTAGGTTTACAAAAAAATAAAAAGAAAATTTATTTTTAGGAAACACCTCAGTGTTTCCTGCTTGCATTAACGGAGTACTACTTTTTCCAAGTCATTTGAAATTCAAGTCAACTTTAAATAAACAAACAAAAGATATCAGTAAATTTTAATAAGTTCTCCAAGTAATTTGAATCATTAACACTCATACAGATGCTCCCACTGAGTTCAGTCTGTCATTCATACCTGCCTTTACCCACACGCAGAAAAGATAGGTGGGCCGGAGAGGAGTTGCGACTCGATACTTTGCAAAAGGAGGGAAATCTGCCCCGGAATAGTGATTTTGTGGGACTGGCAGAATATCTTTCACATCATCAGAAGATGCATCTCAATGGTTCTCCTTTCAGGTATAACCTCTGTCAGGTCTCCCATCTGTCAGCGCTTTGAGTGGTACCATTTGGCAGAGGAACCTGCAAATCCAGAGCGTTTACTTAAATAAGCCACTTTCACTGCAGCACATGTCCTTAACCAGACCACAAAATTGCAGCACATGCATTTAGGTGGGATTTCTTCATAAAAGAATAACAATTCTGGGCATTTACAGGACAATTACTTTTGCCATGAAACAAATTATTATACAGTGCAAGGTATTCAGAATTCAGTCCATCACTAGAATTAATGAGGTGATCTTACACAGCATCGCAATCTACAAATTGTACATTTGAACTAAATCACATCTGCCTGTGCTATAATTTATTAGGCTTTGTAACTTCCTAGGCCTTGTATTTGCCCAAACAGAGCTGAAGCCCAACGTTAATGGCTGAGTGACCTTACACTCCATATACAGTAAGTTAAGAGATGTAGAAAACTTTAGAGGTTGATTCAGATCTATGGTAAGACAAATCACTCATTCAGAGGCCTGAATTACTTTCTGGAGATGTCTGTCTCCTCACCGATTATATAATAAAGTGGAGGGTGACTAGGCTCCTAACCTGTGCAGTTAGAAGGGACAAATCTCTACCTGAGCATTCTTGGTCCTTTGCCAAATTGGGCCTTTTAATCTGTAACATATTTTACATCACCACTTTATTAATGATCGTGTCAATATGCTCAGAGTCTTTACTGAGACAAGAGAAACCAATGCACAATATCAGAGTATGTTCAAAGGAGTTTAACTACTTCTTTTTAAAATCACAGAGAGAAACATGAAAGTATTTGGCTACAACTACACTACATAACATTTCTGATTGTTCCATATACATAACTACTTATTTCTGTTGTTCTGATTAATAATCTATTTTTTTGTTGCTGTTCTGCTTTTCAACCCATAATCTCACTTAATGGAAGTCTCTCTGTTGCTTAATGTTCTTCCAGAGCAGTTTCTTGATGTTCTTTAAGCTATAGTAGGCCATTAGTCTGTGCTTTTGTTTTCTGGGTTTGTGCTACCTCTTAGTGGATGGTGTTCATATAGATTTTTTACATTTTATTTTATATTTTGAGATGCTTGCTTTCCTCGTTATTTTAGGGTGTTAAGTAATTACTCTCCTCTTCTGGCTGTCATAACACAATTAATGGGCTGATTTTCTACAAAGGTCAGTCCTTTGAACAGTGTAGTACAATCATGGGAATAGAAATTAAGCAAGTTAGCTACCCTGATTTCTCAGTCTAAAGAAACAGCATATTTCTGCAAAGGCTTTCAACCTGTTAATCAGATTAGCAGAGGGACCTAATCCTCTGAAATACTGGTTGCTCCTCAACACTTCTTTTTTATACTCCATATTGCCCCACTAGTGTCTTTTACATTCAGCATCCTCCTTTGTCCAACAACACCCTCAAGTAATCGATTCTTTCCTGTGTCCTGTATTTTATCAGTGAAAATATTACAGAACAGGGCAGAACAGGAACCTAAATATGCACTATTAAAACCCAACAGATATCCTATCATAAACAGATAACCTTTGGAATTAGTTATGAATACAAATTTAATATTAAAGTTATATTTTTAACTGTGCCTGTATCATGTAAGTATTTGTTATTTGGCACTGGCGTGAAAGACTCATTTATTAACAACTTTTATTAGCTATTTCAGTTCCTTTAAGCATCTTTGGAAGACATCTGTGCTTTATACAGCTAAGCTTTTTTGTTCATGAGTGAATTCATATGTCATTTCATACATGATTTTTATTTATTTTATATATCTATATATAAAGCTAGATACAAAATACTAAAAGTTCAGTAGCTACTTACTTTAACCTGGCAATGTACAGTTGCTATTAGCATTGTGTGCATTGCTTTGTTAGAAAATCCAGGGACACTGGAAGAGTTTTAATCCATGCAGTTTGTAGTCTCAAGTGTCAAGACAGCTGCATTAGTGGCACACCAATGCTTTACCAAGAATTAAAATGTCAAAAGTCTTATGGCACTTTTGACACCATCACCAACACTGACGCAACAGATTTGACACTTGAGATTACAATTGCATGAGGGGAAAAACATAATCCTTTTCAAGACCAGTGTAACATAGGAATAATTTCAGAAACAGCTCTTAATTTTATATGATGCATTCAAGACATGCTTATGGATGGAAGATAGGTTCTAAGGCCCCAATAACTAAATATTCATGTTCAAGATTTTCAAAAGGCTTTCAAGTGCTCAAAAGCCTGCTGCCATTCACCTTGCAGGCTGTATGTAAGCGTCTATGTATTATACAACATGACTATATTAGCAGCCCAAGGACAGACTAGAAACTGTGAGTTGAAGGAGTGAATTCTCTTCTTAAAGCAAATACGTAACTGCTGCTAATATCGGGATTCTCACAAATATGCCACAAGAAAAAGGGGTTGGCTGGAGAAGGGAGGTGTGAGAGACAAGGCATAGGGTTATCTGTAAGATATGCAGTGATAATCTTGTTCTTGCAAAAAAGAGAGGAGAGAGAAGAGTTAGGAATTACTAGGTTAGATGATGTTGAATAACCTCCAAACTAGAAGAGAGTATTTAGAGGATGCCTTCAGTATGAAAAATAAATTAGGAATCACACATGAAGTGGTTAAGACACTGAAAGATAAGCTATCTTAACTTGCAAAAAGCTATGAACACTGGGAATATTCCCTAAACATCATTTCACTCTGCTCCAGTGGCAGCAAACATGCTTCTGGGAGGTGCAGTTAAAGCTGTCACAGCTTTGAGTAGTTACCTTCTAGTGCTTGGCCTCCTCCTTTCTTACCTTCTCAACGTAGAGCTTGCTTGTTTGCACACATCCATCACATCTTGCGCAACTTGTTCTGGTTCTATTCCTAAATTTCACCCATATGACCACAGCCTAAGAGTGAGAGGGTATCGATTAAATGAGAATATCTGTTCAACTAATAGTCCAGTACATAAGGTCAAGCAAGGACTCCATAGGGGCTTGTATGACCAGAGAAAGACAAAGGAAAAGAAACACCTGGCTTCTGACCTGAAGGAGACTTTCTAAAATCCCAGGAGATTGAAAAGAGGTTGGGGGAGCTTATAGCTGAACAGCAGCACTGTACTAATGAATGCCTTAAAAAATACACAACACAAGGCAGAGGTAGGCACAGAGAGTGTGCAATGAAATGTTAAAATGCTCTCCAAACAAGCCCCATAGTCATGAATACAGAGGAACAGAAAATTTCATATTTAGACTTATTCAAGTTTTCTGAGTCACAAATTAGCACTTTTAAGAGCTTATCTTTTTCCCAATTGACTTTAATCAAGTGTTTCAGAAGCTGGAAAATGTTTTAAGTGAATAGAGCTCTTAAGCAGAGAGCCCAGGGAACAGAATAGCAGCTATTTTGTACTCTCTTTCAATGTTTTTGATTTCCTTTTTTTCTTTGTTGCTGCGGTTTTATGGTTTTCAATACAAGTGAGGCACCACAGCTGTAGGTTTCACAAATAAAAAGAGAGGCACAGGCAGAAAGAGACCCTTGCGGGGACAAGTTCAAGCAAAAATTTAAAATAATTTTCTTGACAGTGTCAAGCTGATGATCTTTTAAGTGTTCGCTTTGCTGTGATCTCTAATGCACTTCATGTAGACAAGAGACTGATATTCTCCAAATGACAGAATCCCTTTGTTTTCCAATATACTGTATGAAAACACAGTCACATTTACTTTTTAAATAATAAAATCAACATTCTTCATGATACTTGTCTTAAAAGGATTTTAGACAAATGAACTCAGGCAACCCTAGCTAAATTTTAATGTAAACGGTCTTGGAAAATCTGATTAAAGTCTGCCACGAATCAAACATACCCTGTCTATATCCGTATGGCAATGTCAGAGGCAAGTCTTGGAGAATATTGCAACATAACAGGCTCATGAAATATTTGTTCTTGTTATCAAATATATTGAATTGTATCTAAATATGATCTCTTTCACATACTGTCATTAGCGCTTTTCCACAGTGCCTTCCAGTGCCTATTTAATTATCAACTCACATAGCTGTCCACTCTCTGTGTTCCCTACTCTAAAATACTACTGCCTTCCTCCCCTTTGTTCTGGAGCTGTAAGCCATATGAAGGTGAAGCCATATGAGCAGTCTTTCTCACTTTTGCCTCTAAATGTCTGTACTTCTACCATAAAGTCTTAACAAATTTAATTAATATCAGAAAAAAATGAGAAATTAATGCTTGCTACTGACACATAATGTGAGAGCTATCAGCCTACTGTTTGCTCAATACAATGCTATGTTATGATCCTTCAAACTGAACTAAGCTGATGAGAGCCACCCTAGGCACTGATCAGCTGGATCCAAGAAACTGCTCATGGGCTTCTTGGCACACATTTCTGTCGGTGTCGTGGCGGCCCACGCTCTCACCCTCTTTAAAATGCGATTCCTCAGGACAACTGAAAGCGGCAGCACTGACTGTGCACGTGAGCACAGCCAGCCCAGCTGCTGAACGGAGACCTGGGTCTTGCCACTGTGCTGCTCGCTCTTCCCCCAGCTGCCTCGTTTCAGAACGAGCAAAATCCTTCCTGGGCCTCCCACGCCGACGGCACGGCCACAGGAAGCCAGTTTACCAGAGATGCAGTGCTCATCAATGGCGCTCAACATTTTCTTCAGAAGCTCTCAGAAGTCTCATATGTGAAGGTGGAGTCTGTCACTTAAGCTAAAATAGGCCGTTACAATTTTGGACGAGACATGACAGGTTTCCACACGTCTGCGCACTCCTCTACGTGTCCAGTCACCTTCAGCATTTAACACAACGCATCAAGCTCTGCTTGATCAAACTCCCAAAGCAAACTCCCTCTTTGCTCATATGGTGTTTTGCCTGATCAAATTATTCAGGATTTTGCCTTAGTCTGTCTCCCACAAAAGCGAGAAAATTTAGGATTAAGGTGACATCATATTTCCATACACTTTTTAAGCTACTTAAGCATTACCAGGAAACAACTCCTAAAATTAAGGAACTAATAGTGAAAAGTCATTATTATTACAAAACAACTGTGTCTTATAAAACCTTACCTGTAAAACTACTTTGAAAAGGTTACTTTCTCAAAAAATATGAAGTCTTTCATTAACTTATGGGAATAAAAGTAGGTACAGAGCTGACAAGACTAATGACAAGGCAGTTCAATGCAGTCACAGTGCCCAATTGAGATTAGGTTATCAGAGTTCCAACACTGACTTGAGAAATGTCTTTTGAAGTCATTATGATTTAACAATTAATAGAAAGATTTGTTTGATAGCTAGATGCAGCCAGATAAAAAAGACATTCCGTTCCAATTACCCATTATTTTGACCGTAACAGATTAACAGCATACTTTGAAGCATTTTTATATCCAAAAAGGTATAATTGAAAGTGAAAAAATTCAATTCACCAACTTCACTACATTTAAAAAAGAATACTGAGCTCTCTTTTAATAACAAATGTGCAAATAATCACGACTTTGAACTGAAAGGATGAAAGATACAAGTCAAAACCTGGGAATCGGTGATTATCATTTTCTATTTTATCAATTTTAATACTTACACAATATTTCTATGATGGTTTTCAAACATTTTATATTGCCTGCATTGGTATATATTGAGCTACATAATAAATGTTCATTCCACTGAAGTCAATGGCAAAAATCTTTTTTCTTTTTGAGAGTTTTTCTTTATTAATTGGGTCTCTTGATCCTGACCCTGTTAATTGTTAACAGCAAAGGGATCAAGAGACCTGGGACTGTGTCTGATCTGAGTTACAGCTATTGAATGTGCTCTGAATATTTCATTATAAGACTTAATTTTGCACCAAGAGACAGCTTGAAATAGCTATTACTTTTTCTTACCTGTACTTCCCATTGAATGTTTAATGCTTCTCTCACTCCTTTCTCCAAATTCACCCCAACTGGTTTTTGAAACTTTTGCGATTTCAGAAAATTTAGAATGGACTAGATATTCCTATTGTACATTTCTTTTTCAGTGCCATGATTAGATGAGTGTTAAAGTTTTTTAGAACTATGGAGCTTTTAATATTACAGAATCATGGAATCACAAAGGTTGGAAAGGACCTTCAAGATCATCAATTCCAACCATTAATCCAGTGCCACCATGTTCCCTAAACCATGTCCTGAAGCGCCACATCCACACGTTTTTTGAATACTTCCGGAGATGATGACTCCACCACCTCCCTGGGCAGCCTGTTCCAATGCTTGACCACCCTCTCAGTGAAGAAATTTTTCCTAATATCCAATCTAAACCTCCCCTGGCGCAACTTGAGGCCATTTCCTCTCATCCTATCACTTATTACTTGGAAGAAGAGACCAACACCCTCGTCGCCACAACCTCCTTTCAGGTAGTTGTAGAGAGCGATAAGGTCTCCCCTCAGCCGCCTCTTCTCCAGACTAAACAACCCCAGTTCCCTCAGCCGTTCCTCATAAGACTTGTTCTCCCACCAGCTTTGTTGCCCTTCTCTGGACACGCTCCAGCAACTCAGCATCCTTCTTGCAGTGAGGGGCCCAAAACTGAACACAGTATTCAAGGTGCGGCCTCACCAGTGCCGAGTACAGGGGCACGATCGCTTCCCTACTCCTGCTGGCCACTATTTCTGATACAGGCCAGGACGCTGTTGGCCTTCTTGGCCACCTGGGCACACTGCCGGCTCATATTCAGCCGGCTGTCAACCAGCACCCCCAGGTCCTTTTCTGCCAGGCTGCTCTCCAGCCACTCCTCCCCAAGCCTGTAGCGTTGCGTGGGGTTGTTGTGGCCGAAGTGCAGGACCCTGCACTTGGCCTTATTAAACCTCATACAGTTGACCTCTGCCCGTCAATCCAGCCTGTCCAGATCCCTCTGCAGATCAACACTCCCACCCAGCTTGGTGTCACCTGCAAACTTACTGAGGGAGCACTTGATCCCCTCGTCCAGATCACCTATAAAGATATTGAATAGGACCGGCCCCAGAACCGAGCCCTGGGGAACACCGCTTGTGACCGGCTGCCAGCCAGATTTAATGCCATTCACCACAACTCTCTGGGCTCGGCCATCCAGCCAGTTCCTCATCCAGCGAAGAGTAAACCCATCCAAGCCACAAGCCGCCAGTTTCTCCAGGAGAATGCTGTGGGAGACGCTGTCAAAGGCTTTCCTAAAGTCCAGGTAGACAACAGCCTTTCCCTCATCCACTAGGCGGGTCACCTGGTCATAGAAGGAGATCAGGTTGGTCAAGCAGGACCTGCCTTTCACGAACCCATGCTGGCCGGGCCTGATCCCTTGGTTGTCCTGCAGATGCCCTGTGAGCACCCTCAAGACGAACCACTCCATGATCTTCCCCGGTACGGAGGTCAGGCTGACAGGCCTGTAGTTCCCAGGATCCTCCTTCCGGCCTTTCTTGTAGATGGGTGTCACATTGGCAAGCCTCCTGTCATCTGGGACCTCCCCTGTTAACCAGGACTGCTGATAAATGACGGAGAGTGTCTTGGCAAGCTCCTCTGCCAGCTCTCTCAGTACTCTCGGGTGGATCCCATCAGGCCCCATAGGCTTGTGGGTGTCCAGGTGGTTTAACAGGTCCTTAACTGCTTCCTCCTGGATTATGGGCAGGTTATTACGCTCTCCATCCCCATCTTTCAGTTCAGGGGGCTGAATACCCTGCGGATACCTGGACTGGCTATTAAAGACTGAGGCAAAGGTGGCATTAAGTACCTCAAACGTGTCCTCGTCCTTGGAGACAATGTTCCCCGCCATATCCAGTAAGGGATGGAGATTCTCCTTGCCTCTCTTTTTGTTGTTAGTATATTTGTAGAAGCATTTTTTATTATCCTTTACAACTGTGGCCAGACTGAGCTCTAGCTGGGCTTTTGCCTTTCTAATTTTGTCTCTGCTTGACCTAACGAGATCCTTGTACTCTTCGTGAGTTGCCTGCCCCTTCTTCCAGAGGTGATAAACTCTCCTCTTTTCCCTGAGTCCCAGCAAAATCTCCCTGTTCAGCCAGGCCGGTCGCCTTCCCCGCCAGCTCTTCTTACGGCACATGGGGACCGCCTGCTCCTGCGCCTTTAAGATTTCCTTCTTGAAGACTGTCCAGCCTTCCTGGACCCCTTTGTCCTTCAGGACTGTCTCCCAAGGGACTCTCTCATCCAGTGACGTGAACAAGCCAAAGTCTGCCCTCCGGAAGTCCATGGTAGCAGTTTTGCTGACCCTTCTCCTTACTTCGCTCACAACTGAGAATTCTATCATGTCATGGTCGCTAAGCCCAAGACGGCCTCCGACCACCACATCTCTCACCAGTCCTTCTCTGTTTGTAAACAGCAGGTCCAGCAAGGCACCTCCCCTGGTGGGCTCACTCACCAGCTGTGTCAGGAATTTATCCTCCACACACTCCAGGAACCTCCCAGACTGTTTCCTCTCCGCCGTGTTATACTTCCAGCAGATGTCCAGTAGATTGAAGTCCCCCACAAGAACAAGGGCCAGCGAATGCGAGTCGCTTATAGAATGTCTCACCTGTCTCTTTGTCCTGCTTGGGTGGTCTGTAACAGACTCCCAGCAAGATATCTGCCTCACAATAATTGATGTATTTGATTTTTCTACTATGTGCTCAGTAAATTTCATTATATATTTTTCTGGCTTCCTGCTTTTATTTTCCCAGTCCTTCCCTAGTAGGACTTTGTTTTGTTTTGTGGATACATAATTTGATTGGCTGATTATAGAGCTAGCCTTAATTAACTTGGATAAAAGTTTAACTAGTGAAAGCTATCTTTCCATGGCCCTCAACAGAAGCTGCAATTTATTTTTCCCCATGCAGACCTTGAGAATTAGTTTGATGAATGAGTATGTGCTTTTAAGGAGAAAGAATATGATGTGTGTATTTGAAGTGGACAGTTCTTCATAAACATCCTAAATATCTGGTAATACAAAGTTGTATACAAATCAATGTAGGCTGAAAATAATGCTCTATCTGGCAAGTAGTAAGAGGATGTGGAGTTACAAACACAAATTTTTCAAATTTTGGAATTGGTTCCCATTAACTGAAATACATTTTTTATTACCTTGTTATTTGTCAACTTGTTAATTATGCTTATATTTTTCTGAGCCAGTCACAACTATCCACTTCCTTTGAAAGATAAAAAGTGGTCTTTTTTATACATTTGTTTGCCTCAGGTTTGAAACCTTATAGAAAACATCAAATATTCCAACACTTGACAATGAAATCAGAAGTGGCAGTTTGGAATATTTATTCCAAAATAATCAAAAGAATTCTTTGATGCATACCTCAATAATTATTTAGTACATTTTACTCTTATAAGTATGTTTCTTTGCCTTACAGATGCAATGAAAAACTCTTAAAAGATATTTCAAATGAATAATTCAAACAATGACTGACACTATAATTGTTTATATTTTTTCATGTTGGCACATTCACTTTATTCTTTCAATTTATAAACCAAGTTATCACTCTCTGTGATATTTATAAAAGTTGAATAAATAAAAGAAACTGTAAAGATGTCTTGTCTTTTTTTTTCCCCCCCACTATATCTGCTAATCTGTTCCCATTATTTTAGTTCTTTAGTTGACAGCTTCTGGTACCACTCGTATACCACCTTTGGTGGGATTTTAGCTGTACTAAGAAAATACATAAGCACTGGCAATTAAATTGCCTTATCATTTTTCTGCAGCTTATTAAGTTGTTTTATTGTAAAGGAAGATTAGTGTCTTCAGTAGAAATAGGAAAATACCTACGCAGAAGTCCATGGATTAAAGCTGTGATATCTTGTACAAATCCACCTTTTGAATGAATTCTTAAAGAGATAGAAGTACACTGAAGTGGGAATGTAAGGAAATTAAATAAAATCACAAGCTGAACAAACAAGAATTAAAATACTAACATGGAATTGGAAAATCTTTCACATGTGCTGAAGAATCTCTTGGGGAATGAGCTAGGTATCCTGTGAAGGAAAACAGTCTTATAAAACTAAAATCTTAATAAATTCATAAAAAACAGGCCAGTGATAAAGCTACAAAGGGAGATTACAAACTCACTAAGAATAAAAATCTGCTTGGGGCAAAACAAAGAGAGATAGGCAGATATAAGAACAAAACAAACAACAGTAGCAAAGGAGCAGCTAGGAAGATGGGAAATGAAGACCAAGACACAGAATTATGGCTTATAAGGACAGATCGGACTTTGAAGTTATGAGCTTGGCAGCAGCAGCAGTAGCAGCTCATATGAAAAAGAAAATATGGACAGAGGTGCTTTCATGTCAGCAAAAACAGCCTCTCCTTTTATCCTTATTTCCCTCTATTGTATTAATGGCTATGGACCAAATTCTGTTCAGACTAAAGGGTAATGCCCAAGTTGGAGATGCAGCTCCCATAACGTACTTCTCACAAAGCCCACGTGGCTAGTGCCATTCCTGACACTGTATCTTAAATTACATTTTGAGTCTATAACTAGTCGAGCTTCCCACAGCACAACACCAGACTTGGGAGATACATGGGCTAGGCTAGCTAGTCTGTGTGTGAAGCAGTACAGGCATCCACCACAAAGATGTGAAGTTACAAAGTGATGTTACATAAAAGTAAGGATTCAAATTTGACCACTGTAATTACTAAGAGGAAATCTGAATTAAATCAATAGCTGAGTCTATGAGACAAACTTTTGACAACAGCTTTTAACCCAACTGTCACAACATTGTCACTTACCTAAAAAAATTTAACAAGTATTTCTGAGGTGCTTTTTCTAAACAAAAGCATCAGCTTGGAAAAACAGAGCCTAAGAAATGCTTACCCCATTAACTATAGGGAGACAAAGTTCAAATATTATGGCTGTGAGGAAGTTGAATGAATAGTTGAATTTCAGCAAATCAGTTATGATTAAATCAGGATTAAATTTTAAAGGGGAAAAAAAAAAAACCACTACCAAAAAAATTCTACTGGGATCAATGCCACCCTCCTAGTTTTCAGCCAGACAGTTATGTTTAAAAATATTTTGTTCGTATTTCAGACATCTACTTTACTATGTGTTTGTTTTGCAGGTTTTCTAGTAGAGGGGCTGGCAAGGGATGAGGTCTGCTGTTTAAAATTCTGGGCTGCCTCTGTCTTCTTTCTTTACAATTTGTTAACTTATTTAACTGATGGAGAAAGATATTTTAAATTTTGCTAAGGTCTCACTGTAATTCCAAATAAAATTAAGTATGTGCTCAAGGACTTAATGGAATGAAAGGAACAGTCACTACTATTTGCTTTGTTTACTGTAGACTTCTACTGAACTCACTTCATGGCTTTTCAAAAAAATACATAGAAAACTTTGTTAATTCAATTAAGGAGCTGTAAGCACACAATAAGACAAAGCAAAACATCATCCACACAATATGTAACTTTTTTCTTTTCATTGCAGCAGCACTCCAAGGTGAAAGGACACATGGGCAAAGGGTGGCTATCATTCATAGTACCACTGCATTCTGGCGAAAAGCTTTTTAAGCTGTCTTGAGTTCTGAGAGAAGTAGAGTTCAAAGGGCAGAAGGTTGCTTAAATTGATCTCTGACTACTAACACAGGAAAGGAGGACTGTACTGGAGAAAGGGAGAAGTCAAAACAAATCTAAATCAGAGGGATTTATATGTTGGTAGCAAACTAAGCTGCCATAAAACCTTGCCTAGTAAGGGTATTAACGTAAGTGCATATTGCTCTGTTGGGGAGGAACATGTTCCTCTCTTAACAACTAAGAACTTCACAGCATTTATATGTTCTGCTGCTCTCGTAAATGATGCCTTGTAGCATTGATTCTGTCAACACTGTTCCTAATCCTGACATTTTCTGACATTTTCCATTTTGTAAAATAAAAAGAGTTTAAAATTTTTAGCTTTGACCTTGACATAATGAACTGATGGATCACAGCAAGGAAATGGAGATAGTATGATCGTATTTATTCCAATCTTTCCTCCTGGTGCTATCAAAACTGCAGATTAAATTATATTTTTTTATCAGAGGTGCCTGGAAAATGGATATGCTTTTCTATGTGGGGAGTAGTGGGGAGGAAATCCTAGATATGCATGTTTCATCTTATATTGGGTCAGAAGTCCAAATATAAAATAACTCAGTAAGTTTCCCGAAGAAAATGCATTTAGGGACAAACAACTGGGTGCATTTTTTTTCAGCTTGCCCAATTTAACTACGTCCCTACAATCTAAATAAACATCCAATATAAGATCCAGAGAGTTTCCTTCGCTGTTGTGAATAAAGCAAGCTGTTACGCTGTCTCCCGGATAGGCAAAAGCTTGGTATGTTTAATACTTAAAACTTGTTTCCTACTATTGCTAAGTCAAGTCTCTTATTAGTTTTGATGTGTTAGAGCAAGTCTTGTGTTGCCAGCAATCAGTGTAATCCAGGGCAAGTCACTAGAGTGCTTATGCAGATAACACTTCCCACCAAAAAATAACAACCCAGTTAGGAAGAATTTGGAATAACATGTTGAGGTATTAAAATGCATACTGTACTATGAATTGTCTACTCTGTGTGTTTCAGGGGCCAATCAAACCTGATGATAGTCAAAAGGCAGAGGCAAAGCAGTTTCTCTTCTCTCCTTCAATCCTACTCTTGCTAGTAAAAGCACATCATAAACAGAGCAGTGACATATAAAAAATTTAAATGAAAACATAAAATTGCACAGATGTGATACACTCTTTTTTCTGCCTTCTATTAGTTAAAACAAATGTCATTGCTTGTATTGCAAGACCTGTGACTAATTTGATCAACTTAGCTGACAGCATCACTTCATATAGTAGAATCAACTGGGTATGTTATATATGTCTCCTCTTTGGACTATTTCAACAATAAAAGGCATAAGAATTGAGAATGGGAAACAAGTTTCTTTGTTTGCTTATTATACTGTTTTCTCATCATATTGGTACACATTCTCCTCTTGTTCTGTCTTTAATTCCTCCTCAGAAGATCATCTCAGAAGGGTTTTAGGTACTGACATTTAAGCTTCTATTAATTTTTAACATACATCATACTGCCTTCACACATTATACAGATTGAGGAGAACAGTCATGGCCAACAGCCAGACAGCGCAAACAGGCAGCCAGTCTGTCTGAGTCATCCAGGTTTAAAAGAAGGTGAGGAACCTAAACTGTGTCTGGGTTAGCATCCTTTCTAACAGTATGACAAGCAGTTAGTAACTGACAGCATAATTTGTTCTTTCAAGGCAACCTCAGGAACCATAGGAATGGCCAATGATAAACCATCATCCTGTGGGATCTGTACTGTATCTGGTAGCATAACATATATATAAATTGGTCATGAGCCATGCTTCATCAGAGTAACTTGAAAAAGGTTTTGCAGGGCTGTGGACACACTCATATTTCACCTATAAAAAGGCCTTCCCAAATCACTGTGGCTATATGTATTCCCAGTGGGTTTCTGCAGGAAAGAAAAAGGGAATGCTGAAGGCAAACAGAGCTGAATGGCAGGGGATGGAGTGGGGAAGGGCAAGAGCTGAGCAACTGGCAGGTGGCAAAAAAGGAGGTACTACAGGCTAAAAGGCTGGAAGGAGCTAGGAGAAGTGGAGGTTAGCAGAGACAGGTGGCTTGTAAGGATGTAACTGGAAATGAGATGGTTGAAAAGCTTTAAAGATTCATACTGTCATTTTAGCCATTTTGAGTTCTTCCATGGGTTTCTCCCATATCAAAATCTAATTTGAAGGATTAAATCTTGTCTTGATAACACAGACCTCCCCTTGCTTCTGTGTAAGACTACATAAGAGACAAATCATTTTACATAGGTAGATGTTTATCATCCTCTCTCAGTCCCTGTCCCCACATCCCTCTAGCAAGGTGAAAGGAGTGCCCTTCACTTCAGCATGAACCTCAGCACAGAGCGCTGAAGGTTGGCAAAGAGTCTGAACAGATGAAAGAGATATCAGCATTATAAGTAACCCCCGCCAGAGGTGCGTTCCACAAAAATGACCATAACCTTCTGACAAATAATCAAGGCTGAGTCCCTTTCATGGAGAAATCTATACAACTGAAAAACTGAAACAAGGCAAGGATCTTAGAGCCATCTGTCCACTCTCCCACCTCTTCAGACAAGCCCAAGGACAAGTCTGCAAAAGGCTAACACTGCTGGTTTCAACGTTCCTTATCTTCAGCATGATCCATATTGGCAGCTTTAACTTAAATCTACTGCTTTGTCTTCCGAAGAGGGACAAGTGCTTTAAATAAATCTCCTCTTCCTGCACCCTGTGTTAGCACTTCATTTTCTCTAAACTGAGTAAAGCATCTATTCTGATTTAACAGACATCTGGGAGAGACAGGAGTAACAACATTGGTCATGAAATCTTCAGGACTCCTCCAGAATACCTTGTAGTAAATGTCTTGGGTCAGTAGTTTAAACTACATTTAGAACAAAGACAGATTTTTCCATGCTATACACTAGCCTCTTTGTGTCTTAGTCAAATCTTATTGGAGTCAAAGAAAATGACCTGAACTGGACCTTTTGCCTGTCAAAGGCGGCTGCTTTTCCATATTTTACAAGCCTCATTTTTCTTGCTGGTTGCTAGATGGCAACCAGTAAGTGAAATTTGAGGAAGAGAATTCAAAACAGATATGTCTAACTGTATTTTCTAAGCCAGCTTGGATAGGAAAAACAGTTGTTTAGAGTCATCGTATTCCATTTGTAAAAACATAGTATCCACTGTAGTGAAAATCCCTGAGAACTATGTCTCTTTAAAATATACTCTAAGTAAAATTCAATGTCCCACAAAGGAAAAGTGTGTGACTACGTCATGAACACGAGCAAGACAAGCACGTTGTGTTGTAAACAGACATGTCAGTGGGATAAGGCTGTTTGATTGTTTTTATTTTCCCTCTAAAATTGCAACTGTCATGTAAACTCTTTAGTAAAAAGATCAGAGCTAGTCACTAAAGTGCTAGTCAGAAATGCCAGGCACTGCAGAAATCAGAATTTTAATTTGAGTTTTGAACAGAATGAAGCCTTAACATAGTTCTCGAGCTATTTAAATATGGAATGAATGAAAGAAAATACCATAGCTGGTTGACTATTTAAAAAGGAAGAGTGAGACCGAGTTTTGTAAGTTCAAACGGGGATGTTCAGAAA
Source organism: Phaethon aethereus (assembly GCF_964289735.1). Classification (NCBI taxonomy): domain Eukaryota; kingdom Metazoa; phylum Chordata; class Aves; order Phaethontiformes; family Phaethontidae; genus Phaethon; species Phaethon aethereus. The sequence continues at coordinate 13,484,842 of NC_138589.1, read as the reverse complement.
TAAGTTCTTATAAACTATGCAAAAATCAGACATTGTATAAATATACAATATATCTATTTATGTCTCCAGATCAAGGCTTTGACAATAATTAATCATAATGAAGGTTTCTCCAAGAAAACTCAAAAATACTTAACCCTGAAAAAGCCTGCAAATGTTTGGTTAAGTTCATATATATATATATATTTATACACACACATTTGAAAGTAATTTACTGCAAAGTTCTTTTAGAAGCATTTCTTCTGTCTGTACATTATTTATCTTCTCCAAATTATTCTGTAGCATCTGGGAAGACTAATTTAGGCAAAGAAAATTTCCAGCTAAAACTAACATCCAACTTTTTTATAGTTTTTGGACTCTAGCAACATAATAGCTACTCAGAGAACATACACAGACTGCTCCACCCTCATGCTGGGCTGACTCGCAGCAGCTGTCCAACATATGTCTGTAAGTTCTTGAGTAGTTTATTTTGCCATCAGAATATTACAAAATTTAAAGTTTTTCCTCTGCAGGCAAAAGACTTAAGTGGGGCAGGATCAGCACATTAACCTGAGCTCCTTAGCATCCTGCACACTTACAATTCTACCTCCCTGAAGAAACATTCCCCGTTTTGTACAGAATCACAGCATTGTTCAGCAGAATTCATCTGGCAGAAATGATGCATCTAATTTTAAAAAGAGAGAAAAAATAAAGAGGAGGCATAATGAACTCGGGAGCTGTGCAGATGAAAAGCCGTGAGCCATTCAGGCACTGATAAAACTGAAAGGCCAACTGATAGTTATGCATCTGTCCCTACAGTCCTACTAGCTGTCCTGTCTCCCACTACTGCCAAGAGTATGGATAACGCGGCACCTTTTGTTCTAATAATATGCACAATAGATCCCTTTGCTTCACATTTTCACAGCTTGTATAGGTCTGCTTATTTTGATGTCAGAGTCTCTTCTGCAAGCCAAATATTTTCTTTTCATGGTAAACCCTCCAGGGCTTCACTTGGGATTTTTGACTAAAAAAACTTCGTTTTTAAGTTTGATAGGTTTTTAAAAGTATTTAATTTCTTTAATTTTCCACTTACCCCTTCCAGGTTAGCGTGGCCCACAAAATCCTTTAGTGGTAAACAGTTGGACTAAGTCCACTCTAGTTCAGCTAAAAGATGAAGAATGAAGGAGAAATTAGACTGCTAAAGTTAAGTCTCTGCTGCTGCCCCAAGACAGAAGTGCAACCATTCCCTTTCCTGGCACAGGACCTTGCTGGTCCATTGTCCAAGAAGGAAATTGGGACCACATTTGCTGCCTGTCAGCCAAGGACTGTACTTTCCTTTACTGTGGCTGGAGGCCACATTAACTCATCTTGAAGATGTTAACTCATCTCTTCTTTAACAAAGCGGAGGAGCATTACTTAGGAGCCTGCCAAACTATATGGGAGCTCTACCCAGTCTTCCATTCACCTTCCACAACAAGGAATATTTAATGCACAGTTGCTTGTATTAAAACCTGTGCACACTTTGAATTCCACCCTGAATGTATTTATCCTTGCCAGTGTTTTTAAAACCTGTTCAACAGGTAGAATGTTCCAAGATATCACAGCTTCCCAGATTTCTGTTTTAGACTCTCATTCCTACAGTATTGAGTCTAATCATTTCCAGCACCACTGAACAACTTAATAGGCTGCAAAAACTTGATAAGACAATGTAATTGCCAGCTTTTATGTATATTCTTAAAATAGCTATGTTCCTCATAGAGGTTGTACAGCATATAAGTGTTAGCAGAAACAATTAAACAACTGAAATAATAGAAGCAGATTACAGAATTATAGCATGCAAAAACTATAAAAAATTCCAAACAAAATGTCCTTATTCCTTGTCTTGCATAAACAATAATTTCAGAGACTGGAACAAATTACTCAAAACCAGAAAATCTCGTAAATATTACCTTCATTATTCATAGTGAACCAGTGCTATACAAAAAATAGGTATAAAGAATCCTGTATCAGCTCAGGTAATTGAAGCTCCTGAAATAAATAAACTTTATCTTAAACATTTCAGGTATTCAAGCCAGTGGAAAAAACGATCATTCACTTATTCCAAATATTGGTGTTCAATACAGCACCAGTTAGAATGTAAAATCTGTATTGTAAGTTATTTCCATTCCCAGTGTTAACACCTCACACAAGACACCTCCTGCCTGTGTTAAAGCCCCAGCCTTCCGAATCTAGTGCCATGATTCTGCTCGTAGCAGGTCAAACAGAAACTCATTATTTCAAGTATGTCAGATATAGCCTCAAAGAAAATGCATGGTAGCACTCACTCATCTATTTTATACTAGTAATACTATTTGAATAACTTTAGAGCTTACGTGTATACACCCTTTGGCAGATGGTCTCCTTTCTTATCCAATGCCAAAAAAGGTCGGCTCCCTTTAAACAATAATATAACTGTGAAAATGCAAATAGGATTACAGAACAGTGGTTCTCCTCTAACCTTGACTACTATCAGTAAAGTATACTTTCTTCTATATATCTCTTGATCACATTTTAATATGTGTTTTGTAACAATTCTGCCAGGAAGTAATACAGGTTAAATGTTCTATTATGCATCATATTAAAAAAGACAGCAAGGTTTTTTCAGGGCAAACGAAGGGTAAAATAAAAGGATTTGTAGCAAAGTGGTTCGGAAGACACTAAATTAATCTTACATGCCAATCAACCTGCAAGTGAAAAGATACTTGATTCAATCTGTCAGCAAAGTCAGACAGGTATCTAATCAACTCAATGGAGATGCTTGTATAAATTCAAGCTATGATGAATACTTGTGCTGGTTTTGACTGGGGTGGAGTTAATTTTCTTCATAGTAGCTGGTATGGGGCCATGTTTTGGATTTGTGCTGGAAACAGTGTTGATAACACAGGAATGTTTTCATTATTGCTGAGCAGTGCTTGCACAGAGTCAAGGCCTTTTCTGCTTCTCATCCCACCCTGCCAGCAAGTAGGCTGGGGCTGCACAAGAAGATGGGAGGGGACACAGCTGGGACAGCTGACCCCAACTGACCAAAGGGATATTGCACACCATACGATGTCATGCTCAGCATATAAAGCTGGGGGGAAAGCGGGGGCGGGAGGGGGGATGTTTGGAGTTACGGCATTTGTCTTATCGAGTAACTGCTACGCATGATGGAACCCTGCTTTCCTGGAGATGGCTGAACACCCACCTGCCAATGGGAAGTGGTGAATGAATTCCTTGTTTTGCTCTGCTTGTGTGCACAGCTTTTTGCTTTACCTATAAACCTGTTTTTATTTCAACCCACGAGTTTTCTCACTTTTATGATTCTCTCCCCATCCCAGTGGAGGGGAATGAGCAAGCGGCTGTGTTGTGCTTAGTTGCCATCTGGGGTTAAACCATGACAATACTATAACCTTACTTGAAGAAATGGCATGCCTAATACTCACAGGCATGGTAATAGGAATTAAGTTTGAAGTCTGAATACCTGATCAAGGCATTTCTTTGCTTCATAAAAGGAATCACTCCATTAAGCGCAAACAGCATGGTTCTGTCAAAGGATGAGACCTCTAAAATAATGATCTTGAGAATTCCCCATGACAGAAAATCTCTAGATTACACGACTAGACAAATTCTGAATATCTGCTCAGTGCAATAAATCTGAATAAGAAGAAAAATTATCAAATCAGGAGTAGATTTCAGACCAGTGTTCTTGCAGATTTGCTGCAATACAAATTTGTGCTGTTGGGATAATCAATATAAATTCTTAGGCATGTAAGTGCAGCAAAGACAAAGCAAATGGAACTACTTTATAGTTCTATTTTTGCTCACCTGAAAGTCCAGGTCAATATTAAATTCTTCTTGTACATTTGATAATCAGATCCTTCATTACCTTATGCCTCCAACTGCTACATTACAGAAAGCAACAGGGTAACCTGATATATTAAGGATATTTAGCTCTTATTTCAATCACATCCAGAGGTTGCAAAACAGCTGCTGCTTAAAAATCAAGCTGTAGATGGAATAACGATACTGCAGTCAAAGCTAGGACTCAGCTCCATCCATGTCAGATTTTGCTATTAAGTTCAGATACTGTTGAAATCTATTGAAATCTATGCATCATGAAAAGCACCAGTCTAGCTGCACGTCTCCTTCAAATCCCAAACGGGCCTTCCAGGCCGTGCTTTGCTCAGTGGCCCTGCAGTTACTGTGGTACTGGATCCCAAGTATTTTCATGCAAAGCCATCTCAGGTTAGTTCCTCCTGTAGCTGTGCTACAAAGTGGGGCAGTGTGATAACAGGGATCTTCATCATTTTTCCCTTTGAATCATGACAGTCCTCCCATGTGGGAGGGGAAAGCTGTCCCCGAGCCACCGTGGAAGGGTGCAGGGACTCCGAAGGATGCTGCCCTGCTGTGCTGCTCCGAGCACCATGGCAGTTGCTGCCTCTTGCAGAGGTGACAGCCTAATGATCAGCCACTACTGAACACAAAGACACAATAATGAGGTTGTTTCCTCCACTTCAGCCACAGCCTAGATGTGCTTCATTTGGGCAAAGCAGACCTTTACTTCACACTTGATATTCTGCTTTTAGCTGGAAGCTGTGCAGACTGCACAGAAGCAGAAAGCAGAGGGAGAAAAAGCAGAAGGACATAAAAGATACAGGGATAGAATTTAAGATAAAGCTTGAGGACCTTCTTTCCCACTAAGAACGAAGACATACTATTCCATATTAAATACATATGCTAAAACATACAACCCACTTAGGAATGAAATCTCACAGAAAGCTCAGGCACTGTAGTGGAAAATGCTCACTGACTCTGGGGCAAGGTTTTGCCTTAGCTGTGTCGAACAACGAGGTTAAAAGCCTGACAAGAATAATGTTTTTTCAGATTATGTCAATCCCTTGGCTTAGTTTATATTGGAAATTGGGTGAAGAGGGTGTTCTAGGGAAATACCACCTCCATTCAATATTAGGAGGTCCTGGAAGCTCACCGAGATGCACAAGAGCATGAGCACCTGCTGTGCTTTTCCTGAAAACTTGTCATGTGCCACATGGAAAAAGGAGACAGACAGAGGGAGGGGAGGTGTTGAGTCCTAGCGTGGGTAGTTATATTGCTGACATTTAGCAACAGTAGGCTGACTTTCCTTGCTGAAAGTGAGCCAGAAAGGCTCAGAAGAAAGTTTGCAGTATCTGAGAAATACTGCAAAGAGAGAAACTAATATATTAAGCAGAGCAATACAGCAACTGCTGTTTAAATGACAAGCTGATACTGAGTTTGGAACAAGGTAACTATGGGAACTTCTTCCATTTCTAAGAGATGATTGCCAGTCAAGGCCATGGCCCACTGCTCAGTACTTCTATGAAAATTTGTAGACCAGATTCTCAGCTTGTGTGCTGACTTGTCCTAAGTCAACCCATCTTGATTTACACCAGCCAAGAGTGTAGCCTTAGCACATTATTAGATTTAGAGAGATAAAAGATGCATGTCACAGTGTTAGAAATAAGTCAGTTTATAAAAGTTAAAATGAATAAATGAATCCAATTTCAGAGCAGCTCCTGATCTCTGAAGGGTATTATAACATAGCTACAGTGATTATGATGGCAAGTAATGATAAAACATGCCAGCAAACACAACAGACATGTCTGAGACTACAAAACAAAAATTCTGTAATTTAAGTTCCCCCATTCCATTTTGATACCATCTAGTCATGTCTAAACAGGTGCTCTGGGAAACAATGACCCATGAAAGGCCTCTACATCTACCAAAGTGACACAAAATGACCCAATATCTTCACAAGCAATTTTTCAGTTCTAGTACTGAAATTTCTATTCCCAGTGCTGGAGAGTCATGCTTACTACAACTAACCACTCTGTTGTCCATCATTTTAAATACAGCTTTACAGATATTTTTACACTAAAAACTCACTACCATTGTTTAGTTTCAAGACATAATTTAAAAAGATCTGTCATTTGGGTAGAGCCCAAATGAGTGGCACTTTTCTTAGTTTGATCTAGGTTCACTTATCACGATAATGTTCTTTTCTTGTTATCTTCTTGTTTCAGTTCTGTGTATGCTGTTTTATTCATTGTTCATTGTGGTCACTGTTCCTGATGTGTGAGCAAAGATGTCTGAAAAATATCAATGAGGACCTGAACAGGAAAACCTGACAAAATCTGAGATTTTGAAAACCACATCATTTTTGGCTGTAAGGATGCTGCCAGATAAAAACTGGAAAGGCAAAACCACATTTTTTTTTCTAATCTAGCTCGTGAGAAAACACATACAGATCTGATGATTGTAGACATTGTAACAGTAACATGGGTGTCCGCTCAATAAAAAGAGAGAGGGAGAAATAAATCTTTGACTAATTTAAAGAAAGGCACACATAGACTTTAATAGCATATAGATCCATTGCCTACAGCCTGTGGCTTCCCTCCTCTCCCAAATAAATTTTGGGTTTTTTCTTGTTGAATAGTGGCCATTGTCACAAGAAGTTTGCATTAATATTCTCACCAGAAAGGCACAACTGTTCTCACAGAGAGCTTGCAGCAGAATAACTCTTATCTGCAAAAGAGAATATCATTATGGGCTCCAACAAGAAAGAAGTAGATGGAAGGACATTGAAGAACGAACAGAAAACTGCTGCAAGAAGATAAATTATTTACACAGAATTCCATCTAGGAGCACAAAAATCTTTTTTTTAAAGTTACATTCTTTTAGGCCATTGATTGCAGAAAAGAAACAAAGAGGTGATGAAAGATAAATGATAGTCTAAAAGCTACACACAGCGCACTTAGCAAAATAAGCTGAGTAAGGAATATAAACAGTACACAAGAAATGCTAAAATTAACAGACTCATCTAAGCCATATTTATTGGCATTATTTTTTCTTTAAAAAAATTTAAAATTGCTCTTTTATCATAAGCACTTCACAGTAATCCAAACAGTATCTTGGGAGTTTGTTGTGTATGTGCCAACTTTCATATAAGTGAGACATGGTTATTAGGCTTTTAAATAAAATATGCGAAACTCAGAAGATGGTCGAGATCATTTGTGCATTTTAATTGAATGACTACTGGAAAGAAAAGGTACTTTTATCACATCTTAATAGAGCCTCTGGATTAAATACTAATTAATTTGCCACCGTCGTTTGCTGTTAATCAGTTGCATGTCAGCATACATTCTGAGTGACATTTAAATTATAAAGTATAGCAGGATTATCACCAGTCTTGCAAATTACCTCTTTATAAAACTCAAAGTAAACATTATGCACTCACTAGAGGTTATCATTAGCCTCCTGTTTACTCTCTGTATAGTTCTTTGGATTATAGGTTGTCTCAGTCTATAGATACACCACTTAGATCACCTTAGAAAAAAGGAATTGCAAGTTTTAAGGCTGACCTTTGAAGATCCAACCTCCAATGACGAACCTCGTTAACAATTGTCTCATTAGGTTTATGCGTAGCTGACAGTGTTTCTCCACAGTACAGACTAAACTGAACCTCCCATAGAGCACTGAAAATGTTGACAATTCCATCATCAGTACATTAGCCTTGACTCAAGCTCGTAGAAATAGTCTAAAAACTACAGGAAATTACAATCCAGCTGGGAATCATATGAGTAGAAACTCACTTTCTATCTTACCTCTGTATGAAAAATGTCCATCAACTAAAGAGAACGATCGAAGAAAGATATATGAAAACAGATGGACAAACTGGTAGATGAAGCAATTAAAAGAAATGATTGATGTAGTATCTGTAACAGTATCACAAATAGTTACTGTGGTCTTATATTAAAAAAAGTCATAAAAATCAAATCAATAAATAATCAAACCATTTTGCTGAATGATGAAGAATTGGGACAAGGAAGGAGAGAACTAGTTTCCTCATGTTTGAACAGTCTATTAGTATTTCATAAAAATTATAATTGAAGTGTCAGCTCCTTTATGTAATGTAAACTAAGAAAGGAGGCTGTGGAAGGGGACTCAATCATCAGACTGATTTTTTTTATTAAAAAGCCATTCATTGAGACTCAGTGTGTATCATGTATTATCATCATATATGACAGACACATCCCTTAAAGCAGAACTTCAACAGCAGAGCCTAAGGTGGTCTTCACAGAAAAATTCTAAATTTGTCACAGCACAGAAAAAATAAAATCATACTTTCTACTGAGGTGGACAGATTCCAGTGGCCTCAAATTTTGTTTAAATGACAGAATATTAATCCTAAATTATAATTTTGGTCTCATAGTCACCCTTTCCAATGATCTTGAACTTGACCACTAATCTCAAACAAACAACTGACTCTAGGTATAGATTTAAGGATCAGCCAAGTGCAATCACAGGGGAAAGGAAAATGTCTTGAGAAGACAAAAAAACCCCCAAACTTCTCGAGCATCTGCATATGTAAGACACATTTTTCATTTATCATTGCAACTGTTAACATGTAAAACTCCACCCAGATGGAGCAAAAATACCAAGTATGAGGGAAAGCATGCTGTATGCAGTGTCCTTTCCCTGTCCTTACCCAATTCATGTTATCCTTACACAATCCATTTGGAATTTGTGCAGAGGGTTCTTGTCCAGTAGACGCACCTTACTCCTTCTCTTTTGGCTCCACCATCACCATTCAGCAGAAAGAAGTAATTGTCCTTATACATAGGTGGGAGGGTGAGATAGTTACCAAGGAAACGGGCTTAGTTTGACAGAGATTTGGAAACCCAAACCCAGCTGGAGATGGCAAATCTGAGTATCCTCCCCCAGAAAGCATTTGAAAACTAGATGCAATCTGGCAGCAATTAAAACCCAGTTAACTCTTACCTTTCTTCCCTTTGTGAATCCATCTTTCATTTTCTTTATCTACTTTTTAATAACTCTCTTCTTTGGCTAAGTAAACTCTAGGAGAATAGTAATGAACACTCCTGAGAGCCAACATCTAAAGAGGACATGCAGATATACGTTTCTATTTAGAAGAACAATTACTCTTATGTATTCAGGTGAGGAAAGTCCAAGTTGTGTCCCTAGGTACACACATGGGACTCTCACTTTAAACGAAATTCAATCAACATAACTAAGACCAGAACTTCTGCTAAGGCTGGAATTCAGTCCACAGTTCAGTACAGTACAGACATGCCATTGATTACCTGGAGAGGTACTATAAAAATGATTAAAAGCACCAGGATAGATCCTGAGCTGGTGTAAATCAGTGGCAGTCCCATTGATTTACTCCTAGCTGGAGGAGAGCTAATCTAATTTACACAAGCTAAGGATCTGGGGCCATCACATTTGAAGAAGTGGGTAGTGGAAAATGATACTACACAGAGGAGATCTATCAGTGGAATGTAAACATAACAACAAAACAAGGATAGGGAGGAACTGTTTGAGGTGGTTCGAGGTGAAAAGTCCAAGAGTAATAGCCATGAGCTAGACATGAGAAGATTTACTGCAGAGAGTAAAGATGCATTTTAAAGGATGGACTTACAAGATAACCTTTTCCTTAGAAAAAGGACAAACAAATAGCATCTCCAGATGCTTCACCTAGAAAGTTACAATTTAACCTGAATTTTACCTTAACTTGAATTACTCGAGGAGTGATCATAGTTGTGTTTCATGTGGGAATCCGCGACTACAATTTCACCTTTACAGAGGGACAGCAGAAGAAAAAAACCACCACAATATTTTGCGCTTATATGGAAATATACACCAGAAAATTAAGGATTTCTTTTTTCAGGCCAAGCATCTATGATTTTTTTAATCATACTGAGGTACAAGACAACAATGGAATTCCCAAAAGAGTCACTGTTGCAAATGAATAACCAGCACTTTTCATGGTTTAATAATTTTTTTGCCATATTTCAGGAAAAAAGAGGTAGTGCAATGAGAGAAAAATGGAGCCACAGGTTTGGTGCAGTGAAACCTTCCCAGCTGAATTCATGAACTGCCTTTCTAAAATCATCTTGAGTGTCACAATTCTACATTTCAGATAATAGTAGATGAAATCTATAAAGGCTTCTAAACTAAAATCTTCATGAAAACAAACAACAAAGTGGTATCGTGGCAAAGCAAATTAATTTTAATTATTTTAACAACTGCAATTGTCTCTAAAAGAAACTGGCTAAACCTTCTGGGATTTTGGTAACATATTATCAAGGTTGTTGAAAATGAAGGTGGTTGTTAGTAACCGCAGTTAACTGATGGATAAACTTTGCGTAATGCCTCCCAGGGATGCCCAAGCCTTTTGCAGAGTAAGCTTGTCCTGTCACACAGCCCTGACCTACCCTCTCCGTTGCAGGAGTAAAAGGGCACAGTCCAGCTTGAGCCGGTGCGGGCAGGCTGCACAAGCTATGGGCTGATCATGCTCAAAGGTCTAAGAGACTTTTCCAACAGACAGATCACAGCACCACACGCTCTCCCTGCCACAGGGTCCCACCATGTTAAGCACATTTGTAATTTTCCCTAGTGAACTACTTCAGCAGTCGCCCTGGATGCGAGGTCTAGCAAGCACCGCTTTTGTGCGCCTCTCAGTAACTGCAGTATGCTCTGTGGAGCTGCCCTCTTGCAGTACCAAGTAATCTTTCCCACTGAGATATAAAGATAACATTAAATATGAATTTTCTGTGACGCACAGTTTAACCCAGCCAGGTGATGACTTGGAGGATGCTTTTTTATCACTGTGAGTTCTGCTGGAAGTCCAAGCTCTCTAGATTCATCTAGAGAGTTATCCAGTTATCTAAGATAATATGTAGTTTTCCTCATCAGGAGCATGGGATGTAGAAAGAATATTAATCAGTTTATTAATAATTATTCTCAATAATTATAATATGTAACTATATATATACACACACATACTATTTTTCTATTATTTCTCCTCTAGCACTCTGGCAATTCTACAAACATTACTTAAAAGCCTGAAGAAGCCAAGTATCAGGTAGAGTGTGGTATTTCTGAAACTGTTTGTTTAGAGTGTTCAGCGGTGAGTAAAGGGAAGGCAGAAGAACAGACCTGCATTCCCAATGCCCATCTGAGATTTTGCTCATCAGCCCCCCATTGCTGGTGGATTCCAGGAATGGGAAGAAGGAACCTACAATATGGAGACGAGAAGCCATACTGGCATATACAGTAGCAAAGCTTAAACTATGGCTTTCTACTTGATCTTCTTGTTTTTAATTATTGACTTCCTATGACAATGGTTGTGTTTTATCTTTTCTCTGTTCAAATACTTGCAGGTCACTTGCATCTGGTTAGAGGAAACTATTTAAATAAATGGCCTATTTAAGTTGAATAGCATATTATATTTTTGCCCGCTGTCAGATGTCGTTTCTCTTATTTCTGTATTTCCTTTCTTGACAGTTATTAGTCTGAGTCATATGTAGTAAAGATTTTTTTCACATTTCTATAAATCTATCTATTCATGCATATTCTTATATTGTTAATACATTTCTACAGGCTGGCTTGATAAATATAGAAGCCATTTTCTTTGTTTTTTTTTTTCCAAAACCCAACCCAAAGCAGCTTGGGTTTTTTTCTAGTCAGATTTTTATTTTGCTTATGGGCTTTACTAGTAGGAAGATAATTTTAAGAGGGTTAACTCTCAACAACTGTAACGGAGGACTGTAAAAATATGGATACTTTTAAAAAAAAAGTTCCTCTAGAAGCCTAGGCTCAACAGACCGTACTTCAGTAGACTGAAGCCAGCTTCCACATATACCCCAGTAAGCGAATCATATAGAAATAACACACTTGGCCCTGTTCCTAAATGTCAGAGCAATAGCTGAACTATTTCTCCTTCTAGTTCTCTATATGACTTTCACAGAGAGACCATTGTTGCTGGTTAACAACTTCTTCCCCTTGGAGATATTTTTTGACTGAATTGAAAAGCTGAAAGGAATTTGGTTTCTGATTGACCCAAAAGTCTTTTTTCCTCTTCCTGAAAACCAGTGAAGAGGTCTAGTCGCAGTACTACAGAAAGTCTTCTATGAGATATCAACAGGAAGCTTTCAGTGTATGACACCAACTGGGACTTGATAAATACCCAGGGTACCACTTCCATTTTATCTCAAACTAATGAGCATTTCATTCTCCTTATTGAGCCATGTTTTCTGACAAGAGTGTAATTTGAAGCTAGAATCTGAGCCGTAATTTGAAATACCAACTGTAATTTTTCTTGTTTTTCCCTAAGCCAGCCAGTTAATACTATTTACAGCAATGTCATTGTATGGCATTGATATACAGTAATATAACACCATGTCATGTAGTTTGACACATTTTAAATTAAGATTGAGCAGATAGTCATTTCCCATACCAAGTTCCACTATCATTAATAAGCCACATATTGTTCCTGAAGTTTAATTGTTTTAAAACCATGATGTTAATTCAGAGTTTACAGGTGGAGATTGCCAGCTGGCAAGCACTAGATGAGAAATGACACTGACCTTCAAACATGTGTATCCACCTCAACCCTCCAAGAGATCACCTTTTTCAGATGGAACAACAAAAAAACCAACTCTCTATTGGGAACAGCTACAAAAATCGTACTAAAATTTTTCACTTTAATGTAGCTCCACCTGCTCCGTAGAAGCAGAGAAGAGTTCAACCCTAAATGGGTTCACTACAAAGAACCCTGTTAACCTTCCATCTGCCCGAGCCAGACTCCCTAGCATCCTTGCGTGAAGTACACCAGAGCTGCTACTGCATGTAGATATACTCCCTTGGTATGGTCCAGCTGATGAGGGATGGGATAACATCAAGTTCATTTCCACCAGCTACATTTTTCAGCTGTTGACCCTTCTTCCTGAACTGGGAGGATCTCGGGAGGATCTCTGTGGCCCCACTAATGTATCTTGTGCTTCTTCTAAACTTTTTTTTTTTTCCTCTAACGTGCCTGGACATGGAATTCTTTCTTCTGCAAAATCAGTGACCAGAAATGACACCTAAAATCCAGAAAAGCCAAGAACCATGGGAGCATGTCTGGTTCAGACACCTTTATGAAAAGATCAAACATACTCTTCATATTTCAAGATGATTCTGACTCCAGATTACAAAAGAAGACTTCTTTGGTTGGTTCCCAAGCCTAGGCTAAGATGCTTTAGGCCACCCTTTGCCTCAACAGGCTCTGGCATTGCTTCTTCCTTTGACAAATCTGACACTTCCTGTGTACAGGCTCTCTACACATAGAAATGGACCATTGCTGACCTAGACAACATGATTAACATTGGCCATCTCTTATGTAATGACAAAAGGTTTTGGAATTTGATGAGGCATTTCATCTCAAATCAGATGCTGGCCTCTAAAATTTTCAAAAGCTGGAAGCTTTTGGTACAAACTTACCAAGAAGCCAGGAAAGCCAACATTCTTATTTAATTTTGAGGTTTGGGTATAGAGACATAATATTTATTACTACTTGATTCTAATTTTCTGGTAGCACCTAGATTTGACTAGCATCCAAGCAAAAGGAAGGTATCTTCCTCAGATCAGGTGAAAACTGCATGGTCTATCATATCAATATAAATTTAATAAATCCATTAAGGCCTGAAATTATGTGCTGCTATAGTCAAACTGGAAAGATCCTTACTTAAATTAATAAGAGCAAATTAACTTATTTAAATTGGAAATGTGCCTACCATTGCTGTATTAAGTGGGAAATAATTAGTACTCGGGCAATAGCTTCTAGAATTTACCCACATTCTGGAGTCAGCAACTAGCTTTCAGATTTCCGTTCAGTTCCAGTTACTGTATGGTCTTAAGAAAAATATTAATCTTTGGTTTAAATATTTGTTATTATATCATATATCATGTTGGAAGTTTAACATTCTTGAAACAGATTAAATTAGAAACATCTTGAGAAAAGCATTCTTGTTATCAATCATGTCATCTTGAACATGTTTAGAAGCTTGCTGCTGGTGCCAGGAATGGATGTTTTATTCAAAAGAATATATTTAAAGAAAATGACAGCACTTTTCAATTCAACTTTTCTAAAACAAGAAATCTTTCAAGTCTTCCAAGCCATGTGGATTTCAACATTGCAGTGATTAAGACTATTTTCAATTATACATGCTTTTTCCATTATTTTTTCATAGCTTTAGGGTAGATTTTCAACACTCTGCATGAAGAATTAGACACACAAATCACTCACAACTATTAATGGAAATTGCACAGACGGTGGAAGAACTGGTACAGAACAAGAAAAACCAACTCAAACCATCAAAAACTTGAGAAAATCCTGTCATGAACTTTGCAGAGTGGATAGAGCTGTCTCTCCTGTTTCTCATCTTGCCGAACTGCACACTTACAACTTCTATCCCAGCAAGTGAAAACATCAAACATATAAGAAAATTAGAAATAGTGAGAGTACCTCTTGCAGTTTCATGCCTCCAGGATTTTCAGAAAGCAATCTTTTGGTCTAGACAAACATAGAGATAGATGACCCTGTGTGGTACACACATGCTGGAGCTTCTGGGTAAGTAATGGTGGGCTCTCCACTTGGAAGAAGAGACAAATATGATGTTCCCATGTTTCTCTGTTGCCACGTGAAAGAACTACAATTGAACTATGAGGGAATAGGCAACTTACTTCTCTGTTTTCATTTGAGTGTTAATTAGAAAAAGAACTGCAATATTTAAACAATGTTTGTATTTTTTTAATCAAGGGAACCATTAATGAAATCACAGAAACTCACTTCATTACACTCTGTTGCCTCAGCAATCCACTTTTCTCCAAGAAATGATCCCTCTAATCTAATTCCATCAATATAACTTCAAAAATAACTTAATTAAAACATTCATCAAACAGATTTCAGTCTAACATTTTTTAGACTTTAACACTGTGAAGAGAGATGCCATTTTCTTTTATGTTTTTATGACAGCTATAGACAGAGAGATTCCAAGAGTAGAAAGGCTCGAGAAGATAACACAGAGAATGGTTGAAAGTAAGCCCGAACTCACCACTCCACTTCTCCCTGACCTCATTTATTTTTAAGCACAACAAATCGTGTTTGATTTGGTTGCACCAATGCATTTTCTCATAGCATTGTAAATGGACTTTGAGGAACACTAACCATGTTTGTACAGAATCAGAGTCACCAATCATGCAATTAAGCACCTGGGCCAGCATATATGCACCAAGATATTTTGAATTACAATACTGCATTGTGAATCTCTTACTCGCCACATAAACTCTTCACTGTTGTTTGTAATATTCAGTTTCAAAACTAAGCTCAAATAATTTTGGTTTTGCCTCCAAGCACGTGTGTAGTTCAAAAACATACAAGCTGGTTTTTGTGACCAAAAATATTCTCCTTTTATATATTCTCAGCTAGCAAAATATAAAGTACAATTATTCAGTTTAAGCTGAGGAAATGTATCAGTAAGTAATGTACTACAGTGTTCTTCATTATACTGTCAGAACTTCCTTGAAAGGAATTTCATCACAGTATGATTCAAACTATCTAGCAGAATAATATTAAAGCAATAAACTATATAAAAGTGTATGTTACAGTACACTTGATAGATAAGTTGGACATCCTGAAAAGTTATTGCCATGTTCTTCACTTAGCATCACAATACCTAACTGCAACTCATAATGTTAACTGTTCTGCTGTTTAGTCATTTTTATGTCTCACTGGAAAAATAATGCTGTCTGCTGTCATTTCAGATGTTTCTGGGTGGTAGTTTGTTACATGGACAAAGACTAAAATATGTAACTTTTACATATACAGAATAACGTCATTTTTACAACCCAGAGACTTTCAAAGTTAAATTAAGATTCTTGCTCAAGAGCTAGTTTCCCAACCAAACCTAGAACAGCGAAATGGTGAACAAATGGAAAGTTTGCAGCTAGAAGTTATGATTCATACTTTCTTAAAACTGGGTGCATTTGTTTCACAATTTACTTCTCTGAAGTTTTCTGTTCTCTGGAATTTTCTTCATTTCTGCAATGTTACTTATTGTCATGTTTTAGTCTTCTGCAACCACAAAAATACAGTATTTAAAAACAGTAAGAAAGCTGTGTAGACAAAAGGTATTTGGAAAACATTGACCTTTGCCTCTTAAAACAAATCACTTTGCTGCACATTGGGATTCCCAGGTCTGCTGGGAGAAAGCTAGTTGCCCACTTGCTGCCAAGGCATCCAACTTCTTACCCCACCCTCCTGTGGGCAACTCAGATCCAGTAAGAGCAAGGGAGCAAGCGGCAGGGACACATGGTGCCTTAACAGCAGTCAAAGCTGGAGGAAAGGCTTGATCTAAATTTAATTATTTCAGGGATGACTCAGGAAAGTGAAGAACCATTTTTGACTTCACAAAATGGAATTTGTCTTACAGCTATAGAAAGTAAATTTAAGACAGGTGTCAAAGACATAGAACTCCTTGCCAGGGAGGAGAAGATTTAGCTAACTTGGGTCATACGAGAAAAAAAAAAACCCAAACAATCAAACAAAAACTTTAAAGCAGCCTGTTTTCATACAAGGTGTTTCTAAATAGCTGACCAGTGTTAACTTGGCAGCATTTCTTGGCATATAAGGATATTTATATGAATCACAAATAATTTATGGCTGTAAGTACAGAAAACTCAGTAATGTAACTGTTCACCTACCTTACTAGAACTGTAAATGTTTACAAAAACTGGAAAGAAGACATCTGCTAAGCCTAACACATTGGTAGTTTAGTGAAACAGTTTAAAAATTTATACTTACTGGAATTTTTAGTTGATGTTTTTAGTATGATCTTTGCAGGGCTGATTTGTGCTCTTATTTGAGAATTAGGAATATATATATATTTCATGACTTAAGGTCTACTACATAAGAAATCTTGATGATTGCTAATGGAGAATCTAGATAACAACCTAGCACACACATCTGCTCTTTCCCTTGACACCTCTTGGAATAAGGCTGGCAAAGGAGGTGACTAACTGCAGCACTCTCATGTCTTTGTGACTCTTCTGGAGCGTAAGCTATAGTTACACTGCAAGTGAACTCTTATTGCATCATATAGTCCCAAAATGAACAGTAATCTCTATTTTTATTTAGGAGAAAACAGACTGTGTATCTCATCTGTTCAGCTATATTTTATTCCCAGCTGCTTTTTATGTCCTTGTTTCAGATACAAAGATATTGGAATCTTTCAAGTGCCTCAGAGAGCCCATTTTGTCAAGTCTTCTGAAAAGGTGGCTTTGAAAAGGGCCACCTTCTGCGCACTAAAGGGCTAACCTGCATTATGGAGGACACACAACAGCTCTTAGGTCTGTGCACTAGCTCCACACTGACATCTTTCTTGCAAAAGAACAAAAAAACCCAAACCAAACTTATAATTGTAGCTCATGCCTACAGATCTTTGATATGACAAGACATTAATTAAAACTAAACATACAAGAATAAAAGTTGGTCCAATAAGCACATACTGCTTTGAACATACAAGCTGACCTCAAACAAGATGAGCTAACAGTATCTTAGAAGTATACCTAAAGCAAGCTGTCAGCTCTGACAAGACAGCTGGTAATGATCTGTTTTGGCACAGGTTTATAAAAGGAGTCTAACATGACAGGGGTCTTTGAGAAAGTGCAGATTGCCACCTTCTCAAAATTTTCCTTTAGTATCACAAAAATTTTCAATACAAACAATTTTCAATGTCATAATACTATAATATGCAGCACCTAAAGGCTCTTCCTATTATTCTTCTTCCGTATTTTAAAGTCAAATGTACAGGAACAGATTTTTAAGATGCATTCAGATGCTAACCAAGCAGCTACATTTTTAGAAGTTCAGCTCCCATTCAGCAATGAAGCAAATGGGTTTTGAGCTTCCAGCTCCTATTCTCAATTAAGTTTAGAAATCTTCATTTGTATGCCTAAGCGGGAGCTAAAAATTATCCAGCATCCAGTTACACAAATATCCAGTTCAAGGACCAACTGTAGGTGCCAGTTCACATACGACACATGACTCAAAATTAATTGCCTTTTCTCACTCTTCCCAATTTCAGCCCTCTCTACCATAACACATTCCTCTACTACATCACCAGCAATTGAGAAGAACTAGCAACCTTTTCTTTATAAGAACACATCCATAGTAAACATTATTTTACCCTGACACTGGGCAGCTGGGATTTGCCAGATAGAAAAGATATATTGATATGCTGTGGCACACAGTATCATGATGCGCCTACACAATACTGTGAAACATGTAACATTAAGTAATGTCGCAGATCAGCATTCAAAAGAAGACACTCTTATTTTGTCAGTTTTGTAGCTTTACTGAAAGGCTACCATAAGCGTGCTACTTCTAATATGCAAATGTTTTAGCTAGGAACACTTAAGCAAAGACAAACTGAGTGGAAATGAACAGTATTTAAAAAAAGGCCATAGGGTAACAACGTAAGTCACCAAGTGCAGTCCCTGAAACTCTGACCCCCCCATTCCCACACTATTTGGAAATTTTTAATCTACACAATCTCTACAGGCACTTAGAGAGCTGCTTTACTTAAAAGCTTTGAGACTCAGTAGAATAAACAGGAAGTAAAGATTTGACAGTAGGCTTCCTTTTCCATACACACAGAAATTCAACACAGAGGTTGGGAAAAAAACCAAACCTGTAAGTAGTGTAGGAAAAATATGGTCAGATATGTGTCACCTTTAGCTGCAGAATTAAAAATGAGTCTCCAAATACCTGTATCAGTTAAAAGACACCTCTTTTTTTTTTTCTTTTTCTTTTTTTTGAAAGAAGAAAAGAGAACATTGGCCATATCGCAGCATGGACATTAACAGATCCAGGATGCTCAGAAGATGGTTAATCAACAGCCCACCACTCAGGAACAAAATCAAGCTTATTAAGAATATCAAAAATCAGAAGAATAAAACACAAGAAATACTGTATTTCTCATATTACTGAAAAAAATACTTTCTGTCAATGAAAGCTATCTTTTTAAAAAAATTAGAAATGAAGTATATAAAGATTCCTGGCACTCCCATGTGTAAAAAGACTCACTCAGTAACATACAATATAATCTTCCATTTAGGTCTAGAGTATCATAACAGATGGGGTCCCAGTAGTCAAAAATAAGCACGTTATGATCATCGGCATCTATTAACTTATGCTAATAAATGACATTATGAAGTAACACATTCTTCCTAACATTGTACAAATTTACTATGCTAGTTTACAAGGAAAAAAATACCAAAAAATCGTATTTTGAGGAACACAAGAAGGAACAGGACGATGTAACATTTAACCAAAGAAATTCCAAGCTCCTTTTAAAATCAGAAAGTTACCATTTGTGCTTACTTCAAAAAAGATTCTGGATAAGCCAAATGGCACTTTTCTTAATATCTTAACCAGCAACAACCATTCTATATTAATGTGTAAAAAGTGCATTGAGGCAAAATGAGGCAGTTTTCTTAAAAATAAACCAGCTACCAACCAGAGAAACCCAGACAGTCAACTTGACTTTCTGTCTCCATTTACTTGCCAATCTTCTTGTCTCCTTTATTTAATATTCACTGTAGATCTGCTGACTCGCAAATAAGTTCAAGCTGATCATGCCAGGTGACAGTCTGCTTATTTGGCCCTGGCCCTTACATTCGACACACATGGCTGCAGGTAAGCAATTTGTTTAACATGATTCAAGCTTTTTGAACTTTTGAGATTTTTCTTCTCTTCCTATAGTAACTCTCTCAAATAAATATTTATGGTTTTATGAATAGCTGAGGGGTAGTGCTTATAAATATGTGATTCAAGTGTTCATAGAATAGTTCTGTATGTTTTTGTTATTATCATTTAATGTGAAAGTTAGTTGGGTTTTACTATGCATTTTGTAAATGCTTTGTGCTTTACAGAAGAGTGATGCAGGTACTAAAAGAAACAAAAGGGACAAAATGAACCAAGACTTAGTTACAAAGATCATACAAAGTATGGAAGATGCACCACCTTTTCTGTTTGCAGCCCAATTCTGCTGTCCCTCTGCGTCCTCTGCTCAGTGATACCATGGGGCTGGACACAGGCCTTATGCCTTCAGGACCACCCAAGATCTGTTGGTCAGACCAAGCTCTGCCAGAAGACTTAGGACATGAACATAATAGGGCATTTCCCATATTGTGCAATCAAATCCTATGGGCTGCATAAAAAGATGCAACTTTATTTGGATCTGAAGAGGAAACAACCACTTTTCCAGATTCTGACCACCCTTGGCTGTGGCACATATGCAAATAAAACTTTAAGCGAAGGTACAGGATTCACGCAGTGACTCTCTGGGAATGCAGAGGCACTGATTAGTGTTGTGTACAGGGCCTCCAAAATGCTGAGGACAGGTCCACAACCGCTGAGCATATTCCTTTAGTAAAATACTACTCACAAGAGTTTAGGAAAGCTGTTGTTACTGCAAGATCCCATCATCATGGGACTCATCTAATGACTGCTGAAGTCAATAGAAATACAGGCCAAGGGCAAGGGACATTGACTTCATTAAGACTCCCAGTCAATCTTGAAAGATACTCCAAAGATTCTTCTGCAGTCTCTTATAGCCTTTATTCAAATAGATATTTAGTCAATAAATTAGGTTGTCAACTTACAATCCTTTAGAACAATCACTTCTTTTTCAAACAAATGATACAGCAATTTCTTAAAGGCAATTCATACTTGCTTTTATCTCTTGCTACAAGAAGACAAGCCATGAATAAAATTAGTTAATTGGAATAATAGAAGGTTGACATAATTTTTTCAGTATTTCTCTCTAAGGAAACCACCTCGTAAAAAACAGTATCCCATATCTTCCTCTTCCGTCCCATTGGAGCAACTTACCCACGAGTATAATAAATAATCCAGAAACATAATAAACCCAAAGAGCATGCTGAATTATCATATACCCATTTCGAAACCTGGTACAGTCTAAACTGTAATGCATCAAATAGGATCATCCAGAAATTATGGAAAAAATCCCTGAAGCTCTAGATAATGGTTGAAATTCTGCTTGCAGTAGCAATAGAATATTTTACACTATGCCACCAAACAAACAAGAACACATACAAAGAATTAAAAGAAACATATCTACAACTGAATTCTTGTTATTCTTGGTTATTTAAAGAAAAGCAACTCAATACAGAAATATATTTATCCTTAAATAAAGCATTTTACTTCCAAGCTATCCATAGTCTTGGAGAATACCACTGTAAAACACATTCATCACTTCAAGAAACAGAGAAGGAAGTTGGGGTTTAATGATGAGGTTTAATGAGCAATACATTGAAAATGGAGTAAATGCTTTCCATGAAGACAAATTGAAAGCAAGCTAACAACTGGAAATATTTTGGTGTAAGTCTTGAAATCCAAAAGTGAGCCCAAGCAGTATTAGTCAATCTTGTAAAAATAAGGAATATGAATCTCCAAACCATCTATAGGCAGAACCAGGACCTGATTTACATCTATGCTAAATCCATTGCTTTCTATATAATGTTACAGGATTAGCTTCAGACTGCATTTTTCCTGGTGAGATATTTCTTGGCGTTTTATAAACACAGATACTTTCTAATATTTAAAAAAACCCACTTTTCCTTGGTCTACATGCCCACTTATAAATTTGATCTCTCTTATGTTACTTACAAAAGTGCACCTTTTTTCAGGGCAGCCTAGCTGAATTCCAGCTTACAAATGTATTTATTGAAAGAAGTACAGCAATAACAACTGTTAACTGTTCTTTTGTCTCTGTGAGAAAATGCTGCCTAGAGCCAATTATTGTTTATCATTCCAGATACACATTTTATGATCACTGTATGAAACAACAAAAAAATTTTGAGTAAGGAGCCAATTTAATATCTTTAAGTCCAATCAAATCGGAACGGATCCCTTACTTGTATTTTATGTTGCTCAGTCTAATTGTCAGGTTTTATTAATTTTGCATGCTAAGTTGGAAACATTAGGCACATGTTTTCTCCTTGGGAGAGCAGAATACCTAAAAACAGCACAAGTACCAGAGGAAACTGTGTTTATAATTGCTCTGTTTCTTAGTCGGACTTTGTCAGCTCAACTTGGGTGGCAGAATGACATGGAGAGTAAAAGCTCACTTTGATTTGGAAAAAGGTTGTTTGCAGGTGTCAAAACAAAGTCTACTAGGAAACCAAGGGAAAAATTAAATGCTGTGAGCCATTATTGCAGGTGTGCGCTAGTGAAAATTATCGTCCTTTTGTTTCTGTCTCAGTAAATACATGGTGCAGTTGAGGCCAAACACAGCTCAGAAGGAATTTAAAATACTATAAGCTTACAGTGAAGCTCAGATTTAAATTTCTTGGTCCAAACACACAGATTAGAAGTTATTCATCCTTCTCACTGAAGACAGGAATACAATGCAGGCTGATAGTGAACAAGCACTGAGGACTAACATGCAAAAAGAGGCATTTCTGACACTGCACAGATCTAACTTACAGCATTTAACCGTCACCTTAGAGGCTGTCTGCAAGCAATTAGTGTGCATTGGCAATACATCTCCCCACACAGAAGAAAACATTTGTGCTATGCTCCAAGGGGCACGTCCATGGCTGCACCTGCTGAAGTCACCCCACGGTGAGCAACTGCCAAGCTCACACTGGCTCCCCTGCCCAAGCATTGCATGGCTGCTCAGCCAGACTCCAAAATGGCCAGAGACGATCACCAGCTTCATGGAGGTGGTCTCTCTGCTGCCCACTTCAAGTCTGGGCTTAGGGTTGGGACAGAATGACTCTTGCACTCTTTTGATCTATTCTTGGCTTGAGCATGGAAAACAGCTGTCTGCAGGTTTTTTTCAGGGCCTTGGCTGGAAGAGTAATTGCTCCTGCCATCCCGTAGCTAGGCTTTGGATTAGGGTAGAGACTGCCTTTTCCTAATAGTTCATTATCATGTGTATACATTTGATGACAACATAGATTTTATCTGGGGAAAGAAAATATCTTCTGGAGCATTTCAAGATGTAATCTAGCCTTGAAGTAGTATCCCCTGCAATATCCTGGAACTAGAATTTGGAGTTTTTTATGCAATCAGATCCACATTGATTCAAAATGTACTGAATTATGAATGATGAAATTGCTCCTCTGCTCCCTCAGAGCCTGTCTTTTTGATAAAATATCCTCATCTAGTAGATCTGCTTTGGAGTTACCGGATGAAGTATGTGGATTCTTAACAATCTAGGTGACAGAGTGAGAAGGCCATAAAGAAAATAAGGTAACACCACCAGTTAACTGGACACTGGGTTACCACTTTAGGGGCAAATAAAGC
Source organism: Phaethon aethereus (assembly GCF_964289735.1). Classification (NCBI taxonomy): domain Eukaryota; kingdom Metazoa; phylum Chordata; class Aves; order Phaethontiformes; family Phaethontidae; genus Phaethon; species Phaethon aethereus. The sequence continues at coordinate 13,461,630 of NC_138589.1, read as the reverse complement.
CAATTCTATAACCACTGGAATTATCTTTAGAGAAGAATGTCAGCAGAAATGAGAGAGAGAGAGTACAGAAGTATCAAAGGATGTGGCATGAGCATCCTTGGTATGAATAAGTATGGATGTCAATGTTCCTGCAACACTGATATGCTGTAAATGGGGCTGAATGCTAAATAGGGCATTCCCAGCAGAAGAGAGATTTATTAGTCCCTGTGCTGTTGGAAACTATTAATTCTCAAGGAAAAGCTGGGAGCATCCATGACTTCCATGAAAGAAGTGCCCAAGTCCCTTACAATGTCTAGGCTCTAAGAAGTGCCTTTGGAAACTGGAGGAAAAGATGAAATCTACAAAACAAGGCTGACAAAAAAAAAGACTACTTCTCACAAGGCCAATTCAAAGAAACTGAGGGTGCGGGGTATGTCCAACCTATTTACTCTACACTGATATAAAGTTAAGGGAACAGGCTGGTGGGAGCTGAATGTGCCAATGAGATATTCTTACGGTGAAAAACCTTCCAGTTTCAAATGTGTACGCCTGTAACCCAAAGACAGAAGTTATTGTTTCCTCTACAGTGTTATACTTTTATTGAAAGTGGTCCAAAGGTTGTCACATTAAAAAATGTTAATTTAATTTTGTTTCTATGGCGGAAGGCTGGCTACACCGTACTTACAACATGCTTGGCCTCAGTAAATCTCAGACATCACAAGAATGATTTTATGCTGAGTTGGCTTCCATAATGTCTAGCTGTGGATTATAATTAAAAGATACACACAGGCTTCTGTGTGTGAAAAACAGAAGAAAGATATACTGAATATACTGAGCAATCATTCCCAACAAAGATTAAATACAAATATACTTCAATAAAATGAAGCATGAGACCTGAGTCCACAGGTTCAGACTTGAATTAAGTTTTAAGTTGGGGTTGTCTTTATATGTTTGCTTAGCTCAAGATATTTAATTCAGCGCAGCACACACTGACTCTCCAGAGGTATTCATAAAAGCAAATTACTTTAGTTGTCTATAACGCTGAAACTGGAGGAGCTGATATATCACAGGTGTCCCTAAACTTCCTTCCCTAAAGTACACAAGAACTGGAAATCCACGCTCAGCTTCCTTATCTGTGCCATAGCCATTGTACTAGCCCAATTCCATTAAGTCTAAACTGATACTTTTAGTTCAACGTACCTTTTTATGACCTTATTTATAATAAGAATAAAACCAAATAGTAAGAAAAAAAGAAAACCTTCTTTCTGCAACCCATACTTCCTTTAAACTAGAAAGAAAATCAGAACAATCAAAGCATATTAAACAGGTTCATGTCTTTTCTGAACCAGAATACACCTGCCAGTGACCAGCAGCCTGTATACTAAACAAATGCAAAACCCTACAATAACATTTGAAAGGCACAGCATAATTTGTGCATATTTTGATTAAAAGTTTTACTTTTGACATAATAGGGCAAAAATCAAGGTAATCCTCATCACAGCCAAGGCCATTTACTTCAAAAAGCTCCATACTTTTAATTATATTATGTCCTTATATTAACTGGCAGTTTTACATCATATTTTCTACATATCCAGTGATCATTAGGACAGCTGCTAAAGGTTTACTGCTTTTCTAACAGAGTTATCATTTATTTGTTGGTGAGTGACATGATTCCTAGCTTAGAAAACCCCTGAAATAGTTAATACTGTAGCTGGAAACTCATATGGTACCACCTTAATGCTGTGTTATGGTAGCCTTTAGAAGCACCACAGCTTGTTATTGATGTTACATCTTGAAACACTTTCACTGACATTTCAGAAATATCACTTATCTCAGAAAACATAATATTTCTCAGATTACACTGATACTCTTATCATGTCACTACTAAAACGTTTTTGCTTGCACCTGTATTAGAAACATACATTATGCCCCTATATAGAAAGAGCTTGAGGTGCCATTTGCTTAGAAAGGATTTTTCTGCCATGTTAACAGCTTTTTGTCATGCAGCACACCAAAGAAAATGATCTATGACAATCAAACCACAGTTATGACAGGTGGACAACCTGTGGCGTATTAAAATAGCTTTACAATTTATTGCTTAATTATAAAAGCACAATTTAAAGTTCGTAAGAGGGAAGCAGAGGTAGGGCCTTGGAAGTTACTTTCAGTTCAGCGAAATTTACTGCAATGGAGACTGCAGAAATAAGCTATAAAGAAAGTTCAGTAGTACTTTGAGGTCTACGTTTATGCCCACTACCTTTATGTATATTTTTACTCATGGAAACTGCCATGAAAGTGTAACAGCTCTATACAGCCTTCTAGGTGGCTGGGCACTCCACTCCATATATTGTGGTTATATAACAGTAGGAAGATGGCATTCACTAGGGTTCACTGGTACCCCAGTCACACAGTGGAGTTGTGGCTGTGCCATGATCCAGCTTTGCAGTAGACTTGGAACAAAAAGGCTTAACCCTTATGCTTTAAGTTTTTTATACCAAATTCGGCACTAAACACTAAAAAAAAGTCATCCTTTATACAGTATTCATGCAACTGCACAATGTAAACATGAAAGCAGCCAACATCACATTGCAAGACCTAGTTCCCACTGGAGCCTATATTGTTACCAGAAAACGGTTCTGAAAACAGACAAAGCCTTGAATTTTGGGCACCAGCCATGACAGTATATTCCTATCTTCCCATAATGCTCAGTCAAATTAAAACACAGCATAAAATGGTAGATTTCAAACACCCTCACAAATAGAAAGTATTAGAAGTAAAATATCAATAGAATTTTCTAAAAAGCAATTGAGTGACCTGGTTTATAGAGCAGAACCTCATCATCAGTTAGAGAATCCTCTCATCACTGAGCATGGGACTTTATGGAGGTTTAGATGAAATCCAAGATAATCTCCATTGTTTTGTTCCTGAGACATCATACTTGCTACCATCAGTAGCATTTCAGGACACCAGCATTTTGATGAAAGTGCTTTGAAATTGAAATGGGCTCTTTTTGCTCAGTAGTAAATACGATGGGGAGATGCAGAGTGCAGGAATTAATGCAGGTAAGTTTTTAGGCCAGGGCTCTATAGAGGACAGCACATTGCTTGCAGGGAAGAAGAAAGGGGAAAACAGCTACTTATTATGTTATCTGGTTGTTACTTCTTTGTTAAGGTTTTATTTGGTTGCAATTTCAGAAATATAATTAACAGTCCCCAGGCAAAACTGAAGAGGTGGAATACTAATGGAAATTTTAATCTTCAGCATAAGAAATCAAAAACATTTGAATAACCTACATACACACATATCCATTATTTAACACTTGAGACCAATTCAAATGTATTATTTTCTTACCACCCAGGTCTCCATTTCTTTCTACAGTAAAATCATTTTAGCAATTCTATTTGTATGCCCACCTGTCCTTCTGAGAGACATTATATTGGTGTCATGCTTGTAGAGGTTAAGAATAGTAATCTTAAACTTCTGGGGTTGGTTTGTGATAAGTATGGGGCAGGTGGAATATTTCTGTATTAAATTGATTTATTTAGGTTATGGTCCTCACAAGAAAAGTGAAATGATCCTGGAATCCTCACAGAAAAGATCGTGCTGCCTCAGAGAGCTATTTTACTTGCCCTCTATTTCTTTCTTTCCAAGGATGGCTCCAAGATTACTACAACACTTCAATGTTTTCCAGCTATGTTTTATCTTTTCTAGCACAGATATTCTGCAAAAACAGTCTTAAATATTCTGTGATTTGATGTTTCTGTGAATGAATCAGTAAGAGACAGATAAGGATTAGTCCACAGTATTGTCTCCCATTGGACTCCAGTCATATGCCATATTTTGGAAGATACTATGATATCACATAACAGGTGGAGTATAAGAAGGGAGCTCTCCTCTTTAAGTTTCACAGCTCATGATGTGATATGGGTCTAGTCTATATATATGCGAATAAATACACATACATTTGTATATATACTTCATATATTAGCCAGACACATTTAAACTGATTGCCCAACAGAAAAGTCATCAATTACAGCTAGGGTAATGCTCATTTGATAGCTGAGAAAGTACCACTGAGCATTTATCCTTCATTTCAGGTTTGAGGGAAGTGTCAAGGGTGACACTGACACTCATCATAGAAGTGAGGGAAGGAGTGGCAGAGAAGATTAAAAAAAAAAAAAAACACACAAGAAAAATGAAGGATAAAAATAAAATAAAGAAAAGAAATGGGAAGTATAACAACTTCACTGCAGGTGTGAATTGCTGTTCCTTGGTGTTACATCTCAGTAAACAGAATAAATGCTTGGTGGTGTGTGACTGCTTTCCAATCAGTGAGAGCAACGTGCTGTGACTAGTAATGGGTCATCTTTCAGCCTTCCTTTCTATGAGGAAGAAAAACAATGACAACGATTATGGGAGACCTGGACTGAGAAAAGGATAGCTGGTCCATGCATTAAGTCAGGAAACTCTAATTTTGTAAGTTAAAATCATCATTACAGCTTAAACTGGGTTTCACAATCAGTGTGACTTGTTTGTAAAAAATACTGTAGACATTAATTAACCCCTTACCCATATCCTTCAGAGATAGAACTATCCTTAGCATTCCCTCGACAGTTTTACTCAGACTGTCATTTATGCCATAGTATAATAAAATCTTAGCAGGAACACTGTGTTTCCTGACAAAGACATGCTAGAGAATCACAGTTAGCGATGTGTGCAGGTGCTCTATACTCTCAGTAACTATGCAATTTTGAAAAAAAGGCATTTAAATAGATGAAACTGGCACAGGCATTTACATGCTTTAAAAAAACACCATAATATGCACTAACAGTATAAACCATCAGCAACAATGACAAACATATTGCAGAGGGCCGGATTCCATGGTCCTTGTCCACCACAGATGAGTTTCACTGTCAATATTTTTTATTTCTGGTAACAGCGAATTTATATTTCCTAATGGAAGGCCACTTCTTTTACCGTGGAGAGCTGCATCGTTGCCTAGGATGGTTAATGCCAGCTCACACTGCCAACAGGTGACAGGAATTTACAAAAAAGAAAATCAGTTTGTGTATTTGCTGCATGAGCCAGCCCTAAGGACTCAGAAACTTGAACGGGGATCAAAGGAGGTACATGTAAGTTTTATCTGAATATTGAACAGTTATGAGCTGTGCTACCACTAGCCATTTCAGATCTACTCAGAAAGTCTTCACCCCTATTTTTATACTACTTAAGGTAGCAGTTTAATTTCTTCTCTTACAAAAAGAAAATCCAGTTACTCCAGAGCTCTGAATGATATTGAATCAATGTCAAGTGCTCAAGTTCTTTTTCATACATCAGTGTGACAATCAAAAGAAATGGAAATTTCCTTCTTGTGATCTCACCAAATCCTGATCTTGTTTAAAGGCTGCAATATTCAATTTTGTGATTTTACTGAGTTTTAAGTCCTTCCCATAGACAATATAATGTACAGCTATTCCCCGAAGCCTACAGAAAACTTGGCAATCACTGGTCTGCTGTTGTATTAGGGTACTTCTTATCCTGCTGACCAATATTGTCTTACTATTGCTCTCCATTTATGTGTGCTTGTTCTGTTTCTCTGTACCTGTAAAGGTAGACATAGAATTATGTGAAACCAAATGCTATTTTTTCATCATGGCAACTTACTGCCTCAGGTTGGCACCTTAGAGAGAGAAATTGGATGCAAATAATGTCACTTAATGTACCAAATAACATTTATATGCAGTAAAAGCCTCCCTTCAGATACTAACTGCCTACTCTCTTTTATAGGCTAACACTTAGCAATTAAGCCACTGAACATCTGGGCTTCCGATCACTCAGTAATCATTTAAATCAAAAAGAGGATCCACTGAATGCCTCTATGGGTCATAGTGTGGAAGATAAGCCCAAAGCAAAATATCTGCGGCACATACAGAAGGCCACATTTTGAGAACAGCTGATGCCTCTTATTCAAAATTTACTAAAGCAGTGTAGGAAGCTGAGCATCCTGATGATTTATGTGGATAAATAACTTAGTGAGATGCAAAGGTTTGCACATCTTTATTACAATAAAACAACACCTGGTGCCCTTTTGTTACCATCTGCATGTTCAAAATAATTTGGTCAGCATTATTGGCTTGGAAGATAGCCAGCGAGTCAAATTATTCACTAAATGGTGTGTATGAACTGAGGAATTACAAGCAGGTTTTGAAGTATGCTAACAACAAAACTTTACCACATGTTGCCCTAGCTGACAGTTTAACAGCAGCAGGAATGGAAGGCCTCCATTTATCTATGGAGTTTACTTAATAACTGCTCCTTGATGTACCTCACCTACCCAGATTTCCCATAAGAGGGAGAGGATATTGCAGTCAAGACTTGTCCCTTACAACTATATCATCTCTTTGTAAAGCATGTCTATCCCAGTAAAATCTGCATGTCCACACTAAAGATTACTAGTAATTTCAGAAAGAAAAGAAAAATAAAAATTTAAAAAGTACTAATTAAAGCAACATTTTTGGATGAAGTTTGCTACAGCCAAAACCGGTTCACAGACCTTTACCATGTGGGCTGATCTATCTGGAAAGGAGGTTAGGGAAACGGCAGTACATTGAATGGAGGACAAGCACTACTCCAAATACTCATGGAAATTTCTCCAACACTTTTATGTTACAAGCAAGCTGGGTAGAACTGAAGGAGCGAAATAGCGCACCAAAAAGTTACTCATACTAAACAATTTTTCTTCAGAAATTGTGAAAGACCCACTTCCTTCCTATGAGTGCATTTCAGTCACTTTTTATTCAGGCACTGGTCTTAATTTAATACGGAGTCTCTTTAGCACCTGGAATTTCACCTATTTGAACTGGACAGACGGAATTTAGGCATTTCCGTTCCTTGGCAACTATCACTGTCAGAAGTTGTGTGCATTCAGAGGTGCAACTTCAGAAACCACCATCCATTGGCATTGGTACTGTTCTGCACCTCTCCCTTATCGCCATTTCATTAAAAGCATCTTTCAGCAATTTACCATATTTTCATGGAAATCAAATGCAAAATGGTAGAAAGAGTCCATGAAATGTCATTAAAAACAAAATATTTCATTGGATCTATAAATATTTTATCAATTAGACTGAGGAAAAATTAGGAAATAGACAGAGCTGGGGTGTCCAGTCTGGGATCTGGCATCTGGCTCACCATGGTTGTATTTTCCCTTTTTCCCTACAGGTAAATTAAGTAGCTATGGAGCAACTCTGACCCTTTCACAATCCAGCTACAGTCAAGCCAGTTTACAGACATTGCAGTATCAATAAAATTGATTTACCTTTTCTTTTCTAAACACTATTTTTCATGAATTACTGTCCCATCTGCTTCAAGATGCATTGACCTGAAACATGGACTGCAAGTTAGTAGCCTTGAAGCAATGTTTCATGTTCATATAAAAAACAGTGTAGTGAGGCTATTTTAGAGCACAGAAAACCAAAAAATGATAATTTGGGTTTCCTTCAAGTGCTCTTCTAGCAATCACTTCATAATAAGAGGTGCATTTTTATATTCAAAATCTAGTGCTGTAGTTCAAAACTTATTAATGTTGGCTTATCCCCTGAAGTATTTGAACATAAAAGAAATCTAATATGAAAATTGGCCTCTCTGAATAAAATATAACCAACACTAGATTTTTTTTGAATTGCTGAAAATCATACCAAAAAGGAAAGAATATTGCAATATCAGCCTTTCATAACGGGATGTAATTGAGAAATTTGATGGAATCAGAATTTAGCTTATAGTGAACGTTTCCCATAACTATGAGCATTCCTTTATTGATGCAAAAAGGTTATTTACAGTAAATGTAAATAGTAACTGAAGACGGCATAACAACAGAATTCTTGGATATCCTGGGGATAGTTTGCTTACACAGAATTATTTTAGTATGCTAACAGGAAGCGAGAAAGTAAGGAAGAAAGAAATGCTGCTTTATTATCAAAGCATGGCTCCACTGCCCAGATGGAGGTTGTTATTGGGCAAATCCACAGTTAGCATCATTGTAAGTAGGCTTATTTATACCAGCTGAGGATTGGTACAATAAATAATACATACTGGTATACTGTTGGACTATTCAAATTTCATTGAACTTTTTTCTTTACATTTCTAAAAAAATACAGAGTGGAAACAAAAGAGCCACAGTCTTTGTTGCCATGATGTTCTGCATAGGAAACTTGTCTCTCTTCCAGTAGCTCCACAGGAATTATATGAAAAAATGCTCAAATCTCTGATCTTCCTTGTTCATTTTCATGAGAACAATGTTGGGGAGATTTGCCAAAGACAGAGGTAGCATTTCCTCTTTTTTGTTGTTTTGTTTTACCCTTTGAAATAAGGGGCAATTTCAAGCAGTGTTGCCTGTCCAGTGCTGTTAAATCACTGCTAAATACAGTTTGTGCAAGTTTCCAGCACCGCGCTCATCCTGCTGTGCACAGTGCCCGCAGGCACTTGCTCTGCTTGGAAATTAAATTCTCTAAACCAGATTAAGGTAAATTTACAAACTGGAATTCACACAACATCAAAGCATGTGATTTAGACAACACCAGTCTCTAAACAATTATAAACCCTAATGTGAAATATATATGCTGAAGAAGAATTCTCAAACTTAAGCAGTTTCAAAATTGCTTAGAAAACGTTGCCAGATATACAAGTAACATTCAGTAGGTGTAGCTTGGTCATCTAGGTACAGAATACAGTCCATACGGGTTCATTTGAGGTTAAGTGGCAAGTCTGGACTCTAGCTTTAGATTAGCAAGAAAAAATGTGAGATCTACATTGAAACTGGAAAGGATGTAATTATAATTGTTTTGAAATCCCCTCTCCCATATTGATTTGTCACATAGCAATTTTCTGCTTACATCATAAATACTGTTCAAGAGATTTAACGCATTTTTTTTTAGTCAGCCATGTACTGTGTTTTTTAAAATAACTTTTGAAAAATCAAAGTGGTTTTACGTTTTCATACAAACAACAGTAAAATTAGCTGCTTTTTTTTTTTCCTATGGTCATTGACGTCTGAAAGTTAACTTCACCAAATTTTGTCACTTGGTTTATTGAGAGGTTTGGTATGAAAGAATTAAAAGCTTGAGTGATTCACTGATGTTTAACATTATCAAAAACAGTTCTGTGTAATAGTAGGGAGCACTTTTTATTCCCATAACAATGACCATAACAACAGCCTGTAGGATGAAGATGAACTGAGAATATGAATGAAGACTTTCAAAAATATTTTTATATGAAAAAATGTTTGTGTCTTGAAAGCATACAGTATGTCAAATGACATAGCAGCACTTCTCAAAACTGACTGTACCTAACAAATTGACATTTTCATACTAAAATTGCACCTGATATTCTCAGTGCAGCTGGCACTTCACTGCTATCAGTAGGGTTTTCTGGCTTCCAGAAGGATTGTTTATGGAGACCTTGATAAAATAAGCCCAGGAATCATAAGATACCTATTTACTCATGAAAGTAAAGATAACACTACACTCACTAGCATAGGTGTACCTGTGTGAGTAGAAGATGAAGATAAGGATGTGCTTACAGGATCAAAATCCATAAGCACCTACCACCTACTCACAGTAAAACCACTGTGGTCTTTTTCTATTTTAAAATGATAATACGATTCATAACCATATGACTTACATTATAGAACAATGAATCTCTGGTGTCACACTAATTAAAAAGCTAGTATTACATTACTTCCTCAAGGGCTCATTTTATAATTTTTAGGATTATAGCACATTGATTAATTTATGCAAGTTTTTAATCCCCTAGTATTTAATGAAGTCTAGGAACTTGGGAACGTGTGTATAATTTAGATTTGTATAATTTTATTACATAGGAGAAAAGTTAAACTGGTCATGTACTACTTCATGTAGAAAAGCGTCTGAGTACACCAGACCAACCATCAGCCTATTAACCATTTGCAATGAAAACATTTGAGTCTAAATTAATTCTAGGGTTATTAGATTATTTTTCAGCTTGCTAAGGACTCCAACAAGCATCGCTTGTCTTATGTGCTTGTCAACTGCCTTTTAATTAGCTACTGTGTAACAACTGAGCACAGTGGGAAACTAATATCTGTTCAAGTTATCTTCCATATCATTTAAAGCGCCTTGAAAACGACATTGTCATTATCCTGCACAGCCTCAGATTTACCCATTCTGGCACATCAAGTTAAAATAGCATGCTGCTAATAGAGGTTCATAAATGCATTGCAGCTAAACACAATAGGAACTAGCAAAATAAATTGTTGAAGGCAAAATATTCTACAAAGATAAAATTCTGAATTGTGTTTTAGACTTGTACCTGGTTCATTTTTACATCCCCAAAAACACAGTTCGATCACCTATTTGTCAAACTGCTAGACCCACCCACAGATCATGGGCTCACAAACAAAAGAAATTTATTTTAAGTCTTCTGTATATAGTGTAAAAATTCTCAAAAGCTACAGTTTCAGGGAACATAATCCTGAATCTAAAACCAAGTCTACTTCATGGGGGGAAACAAAACAAAAAACAAACAAACAAACAAACAAAGGCACTGAATCTTGAAGTAATGTTTACCCAGACCTTATACTAGGTCAGGGACAGACTCCAACTCTGGGCATTAATCAAGAAAATTTCTGGGTGCTTAGAGTATATTTTCTGGTCAAGTGATGGCTACAGAGAAACATTACAGAATCTCCAGCTCTCTACAAAGTGTAGATACAAGGGAAGGAGACTGATTAGTTAAAGCACTGAAATAAGATTATTACAGAGGTGGTGGAGGGGGAGTGCACAGTTCTGTTTATAATGGCACTTCTAGACTCTGAAATCTTTTCACTTAGGATGCTCCAAGTTGTGAGAAATAACGAGGAGGGGAAAAAAGGGGGAAAAAAAAGTAGTAAACACTTTTTTTTAAAACACCTTTAAGATCATCAAGTCCAACCATCAACCCAGCACCACCTTGCCCACTTAAACTTGCACAGTCACAGTACAAGTTCAGCCTGACCAGTGAATCTTCTTAAAGACAAGATTTATGAACGATCCCTTAACGACAAGTTACACAACATTTTTCTTGTTTTTAGCATTTGTTGGTTTTACAGACCAGCCTTTTCAATTTTCTCCTTCTCTTTAACTTGGGTTTACTAGATTAAGATGATTAGAATTGATAAACACATTGGTCTGCACTCTGAGAATTTGGGATTTGCATTCTGCTTCACAACACTTTTCAGCTGGGCAGCATCTCAATGCTCCCTTCACATAGATGTAACCAACTAAACATGGTATTTGTCTAGATGGGTATTGACAAAGACATTTTCTGTTGTATTTATGTTTTCCAAACAAGTGAGCTAGCATGATATAAACCACTGCTTAACACCTTGTACAGATACAACTTAACAACGCTGTTACTCAGGAGGATACCTATAGTAAGATAAGAACAGCTACTGTGTTGGTAAAGGTAGTAAGTTGCTTCTACTACGTGATAAAAGATGTTCCAAAGCCCAATAATTAACTTGAGTTAGCAGACTATTTAAAGAAAATTCGTTTTTGTTCCTATTTTAGAAAGATCTAACACTGACAGCAATGCTAAAAATTGGACTTTGGTGCTAAAAAGTACTCAGCCATAAAAGATTCATCACCTCTTGCAGAGGAAACACCTTTAGATTATTAAATATCTAGGTTTATTTCAATGCATACTGTAGTGCTAGGCAGAGAGGTAATTACACAGCAGGGAGAAGTGTCTCTGTGAAGGCAATGGAAAGAAAAGGCCTTATTTATTTCAGCTCCCCACAATTATATGCATTTTCTAAATGTTTTTGAAAATCTTACTGGCCTGTCATGTTTCCACCTCAGCTAGGAGAAAATGAGTAAGAAGTAGGGGAATGAGTAAGAGTCATGTTTTTCTTTGACAGTGAGGTGCACAGTGTAGAGACAATGATAATTTTGGGCTCAGTGTCTTGGGGAGCTAGATACAGCACATGCAACAAGGCTTCCCTGTTACAGCTTTTGATTGCTTTTCAGTACTTATAGCTTGCAATCTTTGTATATATTAAAAATTAAATTATCCAGATATTTTCTCTGGGTTTGCATTTTTCAAATGCAAAATATGAAAATTTTTATTTTATGATTCTATGAAAATTAAATGCAAATTAATTTTTTTCAAAATAATTATTTGTAAGACAGTATATGCAGCAATGATACCTGAGCAATACCATAAAGCCTTTCATCACCTACACACATTCACAGGAAGGAATCTGTTTCTGTTGTGTAATTTAGCAAATCAAATAGAACGAATATCTCCTTGTAGACTGCTCAAGCACTGTCTGATTCCAAAATTATTCAGTGTTATTCTTTAGGCTTACATTAAAAATTCCATACATTCTTTTGTAGTGCTATTACCATGACAATTTCAGCATCATCATAACTCACTTTTTCTCACTAGTTATCTACCCTTTTGCTACCTCTTACTGTGCAGCCACGTCCAGTTCATGCCAAATACACAGCACAGTATCTGCTGCACATCCAGTCCTAAAATGCTGTGCAACAGTGTGCTTCATTCCACATGTGCAATCGCTGCAGGATCATCTATTGAGCTGAGTGGCTCTAAGTCCACACTGCAATAACAGCAATAGCTAATCCCATGTTCATCAGTTTGAACTAGGGCACCCTTTGCATAAGTGTATGGGACATTACAGTAGCTGACAACTTCTCTGCTTTAGTATGTGTTACTTAGATTATAACACCTACATACAGGAAGGTTAGTGATACTGGCTCTGATGTTCAGCCAAGGCTGCCTAGATACTTCCTGTCACAAGACTACTTTAGTTACTTATAGGTTTCTACCCTTTAATTGCTCTGACTGACATTTTCCATTCGAGGCTGATGTCTGCCTCAGGCTTTTTTTTTTTTTTAACGTTTCAGAAAAAATTATTCCACTTTTTTAGAGAATAATTTATGTAGAAAATACATTGTTCTTACCACAGTAAATTTTGCCATTTTATTGAGAAATTCTAGTCCCCTCTGTTTTACAATAGTGGCCTGATGTTTTACATCAAGTAAATGTATGAAGAAGCTGGAAAATTTATCCAAATTTAGACAACGTACAAGTTTGAGAGAATTGCAGATAGCATGCTTCAAAAAGAGTGAATTGTTAATGCTGCAAATTGAAGCATTCTGAAGTCAGGAGTGGCAGAACTAAGGAATAAGCATCAGCTTTCCCCTGCATGTAGGCACTGTGATTACATATCACACAGCCTTATATTTCATAATTCAGAAGCACAGGTGACTGAATTAAGGTTGCATATCTTGCTTTTCCCATGTTCCAAGGGTTATGCGCTGGTTATTTTTTTGCAAACTACCTCATTCTTTTGAACACTGGTTGATTCTCTTTTGTAGTTTGCAGTAAAATAGAGCTGAATGCAACATATACTTACTTCAAAATATAAATCTAGGATTCTCTACCTAAACTCTGTTGAAAAAACATAAAGGTTTCATGCTAAAAAAAAATCTAAAGCAGACACTTGATCAAACAAGCTATTGTTGGGGTGGCTTGCCTGGGAGGGCTTGTATAGCTGAGTTTAGTAACATCAGGGATCCTGTCTGAAAGATGTGTTCAGCAGGAGGATCTCTAAATGATTTATGAACAGGTGAATCAATAAGCAACCACTGGTGTTGAAAACGTCTTTTGAAATAAGGTATCCCATTCTGCTTTTACAGTGTCTGTCTAGAGTCCAAAATAAGGAAGCAGGTTGAAGATTAACATCTCAACAGGCTCTTGAGGAGTAGGATTTCCTAAGGAAATCTTTCTTGGTCATTTAACTGCTTTTGCCCTTCAGACAAAGGTTCTGTTAGAAGAAAATTGAAGAAAGTGTCATGATAGAAGCTAAGGGATCTCTGTAGCACTGGCCATACAGGAGTTTCCAGTCTGCAGCTGAGAAATGCTGATTATTGCTTGTACAGATGCTGACAGGATTATTTTCAAGAGAAAAAGGCTATCATTTGAAATGCTTAGATTTTGCATCATACATAATTTCTTGCTTAGATTCTGAATAAAGAATATTCAGCAAAAGAACCCACTAAAAATATTAGAACATCAAGAAAACTTCCTTTCCTCTTTCCCATTTAGAAATGCAATTGCTATTGGCTGTGAACTTCAGGGGCCCTTTAGCTGTCCTTGAGATACAGGAGCAAGCTGAGAGCGCTGTCAGCACAATGGCACAAGAAGGTCTGAGCAAACTGGTAGAAATTCAAGGCTTTGGGGCTTGTTGCTGAGGAGAAGAAAATCTGACACTTCTGTCTTGAGATAGGCGTCCAAGAGCTGCTGCGTTCACTGCCACAAAGCAGTAAACTCAACAAGAAGACATGACTCTTCAGCATGCAAGATTCCTCACATAAAACTAGGATCAGGCTCACAAGCTACTAGGCTACCAACCGTAGGACTAAGAGCCTGGGGCAATCATTTTTACAATCTTATCCTTCAACTGTAATTTCTGAGAAAGAGGACAGCAAGACCAAGCTGAGCAGTGCGGTTGACACACCTGATGGACGGGATGCCATCCAGAGGGACCTGGACAAGCTTGAGGGATGTACTTGTGTGAACCTCATGACGTTCAACAAGGCCAAGTCCAGAGCCCTGCATCTGGGTTGGGGCAACCCCTGGTATCAGTATGGGCTGGGGAATGAAGGGATTGAGAGCAGCCCTGCCAAGAAGGACTTGGGGGTACTCAGCTGGACCCAAAGCAGCGGGGTCAGCAGGTCAAGGGAGGTGATTCTGTGGCTCTACTCCACTCTCACGAGACCCCATGTGGAGTACTGCATCCAGCTCCGAAGCCCTCAGCACAGGAAAGACATGGACCTGTTGGAGCGGGTCCAGAGGAGGCCACCAAAATGATCAGAGGGATGGATCACCTTTCCTGTGAGGACAGGCTGAGAGAGTTGGGGTTGTTCAGCCTCAAAAAGAGAAAGCTCCAGGGAGACCTTATTGCAGCCTTCCAGTAGGGCTTATAAGAAAGATGGGGACACACTTTTTAGCAGGGCCTGTACCAATAGGACAAGGGGTAATGGTTTTAAACTAAAAGAGGGAAGATTTAGCCTAGGTGTAAGGAAGAAATTTTTCACAATGAGGGTGGTGAAACACTGGCACAGGTCGCCCAGAGAGGTGGCAGATGCCCATCCCTGGAAACATTCCAGGTCAGGTTGGATGGGACTCTGAGCAACCTGATCTAGTTGAAGATGTCCCTGCTTATTGCAGGGGGGCTGGACTAAGTGACCTTTAAAGGTCCCTTCTGACCCAGAGATCCTATGATTCTATCAGTGCACATTTCCATTCAGAACAAAGAACTGAAGTCAGAAATTCTGAGTCTTGACGTTCTTCTGCTAAGAACACCCATAAAATATGCTACCAAAAGTTGTATCACTCCACTACCAAGAGTGACAGAATAGCAGCCTTATAGTACTCGCAAATATGTAATATATTCATGGTTTCAACCAACAAACTGTGAGAGACACCCTTCTAATTATGTTCTGAGCAAGTTGTTTACTTGCTGAGTGAAAATTCCTGACCCAACCATAATAATCATGTTCAAAGCCATGAGAAGTGCCAGGTACCTGAATGGACTTTACGAGTACTGAACTTCACTATCAACTTCACAGAGTAAAGATTTTCTCTAATTTTTTTTTTTTTTTTTTTTTTTAAATGGGAGATAACACCAGACATCTGGCTGAATTTTAATATTTCTTAGCAGGGGCTTCACAAGACAACAGATTCACAGTTAATGAATTCAAAGCTTCATGAATATATAACAGCTCTAGCCTTGCGAGTATGAGCACTACCTCCAGAGAGCTAAGCTACAGAGCGGTGATCCTTTATTTTGTCAGGAAGGCTACCCAGCTATGTCACCATAAAGAATCAGCTGATTTCCTTTGGGATCGCCACTGGTCCAGAACAGCTCTATCTAGTCAGAATAAAACACACCAAAAACATAAGCAAATAAAGCTGATTATCTTCCCTTCCAATGAAGTTTCAAGTTCCTCATGACGTATCAGTGATGGATGCAAAGTTTCTAAAAGACCCCGTGGCAAGAATGAATGCACTTGGAGTGTAAGGAGAAAGGAAAAGCTCATCACAGCTTACAGAGGGAAAAAAGGTGGCTCACAAAGAAGAGGTCTCTGACTCGAGATCTGAACAAACTATTTCAAATAGCAGACAGACCACTGAAAACAGAAAATTTTTGTGCTGCCAGCAAGTATTTTTGCTTAAAATGTACTAGAATCTGGAAACAATAGGAAATAAACCAGAAAAGCCAAAATGTCATGAATAATGTAGGCATATGTTATAATTAGGCTGCATGAATACAGCAAAAAGTTACCATAAACATTCACTCTGATATTTATAGACATTTGTTATGGTCACACTGACTCACCTTGCCATGAGTGTTCAATAGACTGGCACAAATATTTGTAGAAAGCAATTTAGAGCCATGGAAACAAAACTCCATCTGCCTGGGTATGTTCCCTGAATTGTTCTCAGAGTCAGTCATTGTAAAGAACCAGTGCAACAATATACAATATGACACAGACATCTCGCTCCTGGTCCTCTGCCACAGACACCACAAGTAGCAAGAGTGCGACCCAACTATGCATTACCACCATTTGCATTTTTGTTCAGGCAAGCACCAAAGCATATTAGGACATTGCTATTATGAAATATTTGTAGAAAACTGATTTTAAACAACTGTGGGAAATTAATAGTTGTAAACATGGATTTTGATATCTAGCCTTCACAGAAATTACAATAATAATAATGTTAATAGCATGGAAGAGTTTAGGACCACTAGATCTAATAGTATTCTTGATGTTCCTCTTCTCCCTTTCAGAACAGGGAAAATGAGAAGTTTGGTACCTGCAATACTACTTCTAAATGTCTTCCCTTTAACTGTCCTCTGTAAAGCAGAGATCTTTCACTCTGTACTACTTATTCTGGAAAGAAATGGGTTACACAGGGAGTGAAGGGGGACCCAGATACAGATGTACTATCCCAAAATGTTTAAGCTAGCTCTGTGTGTACACATCCCTTCACAATGAAAAAAAAAAATAAAACAAAAAACCCAGGAGCTGTCAACAAGATTATTTTAGAGGAAATCAGACAGCAAAGCATGAGTAATTACCTCACTAAATCAAGTAATCTCTTTAATCTCAAAAGGAAATTTCAAACCTGCCTTTTAGCAAGCTTTATTTCATTTTCCACACCCAATTTAGGTGTAAGAAATGTTTGGTTTTATTTTTAAGAAATGCACAGCAGGACTGAACTCTAAGACCGTGTCTTGTTGGGTGTGAAGAAATTATTTAAGACAAATTATAGTGCTGTCACACTCATACCTCATAGTTTAAAATAAATCCTGTCATCTAATTATACAAGAGCTTGAGTTTGTTTAACAAATTTCTCAGAGGTATTTGTGTGGAACTACATTTCCCTTCGCCTTTGATTATAGGACTATCATTTCAGTCTTTCCCGTCCATAGCTTTCTATGTTTTATTGTGGTGTTTAACGGGTTGCGTTTATCACGTCTCTTCAGCTAGGCTAAAGCAGATAAAACCATGATGTCTTAGGACAGTTCTTGGCAGTTCACAATTAAAGAATTATTTAAAAACAAAGGCACCCCAAAAAGGGATTTCTGCTCCCAAACTAAGAACTTAACAGTAAGAAACTGGATCTCTGAAAACAGTTTTGATGTCCCACCAACAGGTCTACTGAGAAAATTAAGGGAAAAGGAAAATTCCCCTTGTGTTTTAATTTCCATGCTAAATTCTCAGAGAAAACTTGACTAGAATCAGCCAACTGATTATAATTATTTCAAGAAATTATAGTCTGCAAAAGAATCTCTCTTCCCTTCTTGCTTATCATTGAAGTTGGATAAGCTGTGAATTATTCAACAGAAGTCTTTATTGAAGCAACAAGAAGAAGAGGGGCAAAGAACTGTCATCAGAAGAAAACAAATTTAAGTACATGTCCCTAGGACGTGCTTAACCAACTTGATATTATAACATTGAAAGAATTTCATTGGCCAAAACATTAAAAACAAGTCTAAAAAATACAATAACCAGCCTCCATAGGAAATGTGAAGCACTTCAGAAAATTGGTAAGAAAAGAAAATTGGTAAGAAAATTGGTAAGAGTCAAAGTAACTAGGCCTTACGTTAAAAGATGACATCTCATCTCACAGATGTTATTCACTGTAAGCCAAGAATAATATTTATGGTTTAATCACCTGATCATCATAATCTGGTTTCTTAGTGACTCATAACTGCAAGTACTTGTGAACATATGATTACACATCCAGAAGTGGAAGGCTGCATAAGCCCAACTTAAGACAGGTCAATTAGTGTTTTTCAGTCCATATCTCGGCAAGCTGCAAGACAGGTGTTTTCTAGTTCTCTGACCAATCCAATATTACATATCTCTTGAGATCAAACTCTTCCACCACTGTGGTTCTGTATCATAGCTTGGTTCGTGTGCCCACTCAGTTACCTTACAAAATGCCTCAGTGTTAAGCTGTTAAATTGAATTTTGATGCAGTTTTGAGGCCTCCCCTCAAAACTCAAGTGCAAATATGTCCATTTCATTAAGCAATTAGGACTACTGGAGCTCATAGGGAGGGAAACGGCAATTTTCAAAGGGCAATTGTATTTGCTTAATTTTTTTCCCCAGTATTTTCTGACTGCTTCCTTCCTCTCCAGTGGAAGAACTGCAGGTGCTTCATCACTTCTTTCAGACAACTATAACACATTCCTATTATCGGACATATTCTGCTGATATCATAGTCATGATATCATTGCGTTCAACAATATCATTGCTGGATTCTGTAGTTTATTTTATCAGGAATGAATTGACTGTAGTTTTCTTGCTATGAGCTGAAGACTTCCAGTATTGAAATGTAAATCAAAAATTGAAAAAGAAGAGAGGGTATCACAGCCCCACCTGTTTAGTCTACAGTTTAACATATCCATCAAAATCAGATTTTGATGGACATAATCACTCTTTCTATTATACAGGATCTAATTCAAGATCTTTTAAAACACCACCTTTATTCCAACACTACTTCAGAATCAGAAGTAACCACAAACTTTACCTATCATAGTAATTATTAGAACCAGATCTTAGCAACAAAAAAGAGCAAATAAAAACATAAGCAGCAAGCCTGACTGTACTACTTCAGGAACTTTGAGCAAAAATAATAAACACAGGAAAAGAATACGTGTATTTTCAGTAATCAATCATTCCTTAGTAAATTTCTTTAGTTTTTAAAGAAGAATTTCCACTGAAGTCCATCTCCATCTTCTGAAGGAGTGAGAGCCCAGCTTTATTTCAACAAGAAATGACTTTATTTCAACAAGAAAGATTTGCCTTTCCACTTTCTGTTCCATGCCCCTCCAAAAGACTTTGTTGTTGTTGTTGGCGGTGATGAAAGAAGCTATTTGCTTGTCACAAAAGAACAAGAAAATCTTACTGATGAAAAGTGAGGCAGCTTTTTTGTTTGTTTCTCAATTAAATCAATAAAACCCAAGTGCCAGTTCCACTTTCCATTTTGAAACACACTGGACAGCTGCAGGGCAGAATGTTATTCCTTCATTATTCTCTCTATTAGTCTTCAAATAATGTTATTTGGGATCAATGATCACCTCAGACATGTTAATATAAACATGATTTGTTTCCATAATAATTGGCATGCTGCTATTTAGTGCATTATAAATGGCTGTATAAATTAATCACAGATTCATACATTGGCTATGTGCACTGTAATTTGTCTTTACAGAGTTACTACTGTCAGATCAAGTTTTTATCTATTCTTAATTTTAAGCATTTAATTACATTAGTATTTACACTATAAAAAATACAAAAGGGTCTCAATTACCATTGCCCGTCATGAGATGAATTAATTTAAGTCATAAATCCACTCCCCTGTAGAAAGGAACATCTAAAGAATCACTGTTTAGCTCATGGACTATCCGGTGTTTTCTTTCTGTCTAAATGAAATATCCTCACTGTACTCTTACTGGAGTGCACAAAATGTCCATTTGTCATTGCACTTTTCATTTGCTTTTGAGTCAGAGGAATGACCCTTCATCTATTAGTTTATTTAAATGTCACCGAACGTTTTTGGGGATTCTGCCCCATAAGTAATGTACATATCCTGTAAATCAAACCTGTAAAAACATCTCTGGCCTTCACGTTTTGCTAGATTACCCTTTAAAAGGAAACTTTTCTCAAATTATTGCCCTCTGTGTTTCAGCACATTTCACTTCCAGAAGCTGTAACCATGACGGAAAAAAGCAAAGGAAACGACAGAAAGAATTCAGCATTAGCAAATTTTACAAATGGATCTTTGACCCTAAACTGTCAGAGTGCCAGAGGCAGAGCCCAGACCAGACTGTACTTTGTCCTTACCCCAACTGCTGTTTTCTTTTCGTTGACTTACTGTACATTCCCATGCACTGATGGACTACGTACAGATTAACCAACTGCAATTTTCACAAGCCATCAGACCATGTTAACACTTCTCTGCATATAATGTTTGTCACTGCTCATCTGCCTGTTCATTATGAGATGCCTTTGCCTTGCACTAAGCGTGCATTGCCCACTGCTTTCTTCCATTCCTTTAGGTAGCTGCCAAACTTCAGGTGAACTTCCCTTCTGTAAGTCAGTATATCCAGGTGCACATTCTCTTTGTATAAACACCTTCATCTGCCTGTTCTTGAGCAGGAGTACCTCGTGATGTCTCTTCCTGTGCCAACGCCTGCTGGCCTTCCTGGGCAGGGCTCAGGGCCTAGTGCTACTCATTCCTCTGAGTCAGCCCAGGCTTAAGAGATGCTGACTTTTCTAAAGGGACCGATGGAATTATGTCTACGTTAAGAAAGGAATAAAAATAAGCTTCCCTCTCTTGCAAGAGAAAGAGGAAAGGATGAGTTTCTAATGGTAAGAAGAGAAGTTGTACAAGACCAAACAGAATTGGTGAAATGGATGCAGGAAGAGATTACGGAGTGCAAAGAAAAGGTAGAGTCTGTAGCTAGCAATAACTTCATGTATTGGCAGGGAAGCCAAGAGATGATATTGGCAGACAGTGGATGAGAAAGGAAAGAGGATATGAAAGGATTATTAATTCAAAGTTAGTTTATAGTGGCTTAGTCTCCATGGTCAAGCTACAGCTAGAAAGAGTGAACACAGTTGGCTCAAAAGAGAGCCTTACATCCAGGTCACAGAAGTGCACTTCTCAGATACCACAGAAATGTCGAAGTAGTATTTCCTCTTGACTTCCTTATGCAGCTCATAAAAAGGATTATCCAGTGAATAGAAAGGTTTTCTTACCAAAAGGTCTATTCTGCATCACAGACACCCAGCTAATACTCCAAAGCATGTCTGAGGAGAGCAAAATTATTGCCACACAGCTAGAAAACTTGCTTTTTGAATGGTGCAAGTAAGTAACCGCTGCAAGTAAGAGGGCTGCTGAGCCAGGGCAGGTCCTCAACTGAGAAGTGTGACAGCTCTTCTCCTTGCCTTAGCAGGAGCAAGAAAATACTGTCCGGCAAGCCCTCTGCTCACTATACATCAGAAGTTTTCTCAGTACCATGTGGTTAATCCAGGTGCCTTCATATTAAGTGTATTTACGAGAGACATTCACCGATGCCCTTAAAAAGAACCTCCCTACTTCAAAGTCGCACCCATCCCATTTCTTCCAAAATCCCTCTAGGCGGCTATTTTGTCTCTACTCTGCTGAGTACTATTAACAGGTTTTCCATTATGCAAGATTAATTTCTCCCCCAAATAGAAGACATTGATCTAAATGTACACATAACCTATGTAGTCAACAAAGAGAGAATGATGTAAACCTGATTCATATTCTGACAGCCAAATTCATATTCTGCTAGCAAAAGTATTTGCTCTCTCTCCAGCGGCTACTGGCAGTGTTGTGGTGGACTGGGGCAGCCTGGGGCAGACCTGGAGCCTCAAACCTCGCCCGTGGAACACACCTTTTCACGCACTTCCTGTTTCACACAGCGCTTCCCGCCGCCCGTCGCGTGTGGTGGGCGGGGACAGAGGCGCGTGCTACGCAGGGCACCTTGCGATCGTCGCGTGGGCACTGAGGGACGTGTGGGACGTGCCGTTTCCCCGGGCAACCGCAGTAAAAAGGCGGGACTAGAAGGTATAAAAGGCGGCGCTGAGGGGGATTCCCCCCACACCGACACCCACACCCGAGGAGGCTGTGTGGGGTGCTGCGACACGTCGCTCAGATCCACAGTGGTGACTATCCCCTGCTTACCATCTATCTTCACTACCTCTTTCCCTTCTCTCTCTTGCTCTCACTCCTTTCTTCGCCGATAAAGCTTGGAGCCTTCCCAAGCGATAGATAACCGTACGTGTGTTTTAATCTCGACTGGGGTCATCATGTCGAACTCGTAAAGGTCTGGGCTCTTCCGGATCCTTACAAGTCTATAAGGAAACAAGACTCCCTTAGGTATCCAAAGTAAAGTGATAAGAATCTCCAACATGAGCACCAAAGCCACATTACAATTTCAGAGGTAGTTCCTAAATTACTGGAGTATTCATCACAATCATACCATCTTCGTCTTCAAGAATTTTCAACCTGAGCAAACAAGAAATTCAAGCAACAATAATAAAACCAGCTCACAAATAAAGTACCTGAGAATTAGGTCTCAAACAATGCAATTTTTTAAACTGCACTGTCATTTCCTCATTTCCCGTTGTTCAGATGCCCTAGCCAGTCATAAGAATGATACAAAGAGAAAGTATCCTCTAGCTATAAACTCCATCCACAGTTAAGTCCTGAAAAGAAAATACGTATACTAATTTTCTCATCATTAAGTCACTAATTATATTGAAAAAACTGCAACACATTGTTTTGTTTTCTTTTTTTTTGCCCTTGGGGGTAAAAGTTTGTCTATAATTATCAGATGCATAACTCTTTACTTGCCCTTTTGTTTTAATAATGAAAAAAACTCTTTCATCTGTCTGCAAAATAGTATTGCATTGAGACAGGCTGAAGGAAATATGAAACCCAGCAATGGTTCAGGGCTCTGGAGAAAACAAGCAATACGTATTCCTAACCTCTTATTGACCTGTCACTGGCCTTAGACAAACAAGTTCAACATTCAATTAGTAGAAAAAAAATGAACGTGTTGTTTATTAATTTGGAAGAAAAAATGCAATGTTGTGCATATTAATTCACCTAGTATGCCATGCAACATCTGAACTTCTGTTAGATAAATCCCATCCAGTTTCAGATACTCGATCCTAAGAGGCAACTTGGTAGCAAAATGTCTTACACACAGGTCTGTGCATATTTGCATTACATAGAAGAAATTTGGAATTAATGATTTCTCAATTTCAATATGTCTTGAACCTTGTTTATTTATCATGGATTGAAGCTGCCTTACTCCTTGATATCTATTCATTTTAGCTTGTTTTCCACCCCATATCTGTCGTCCCATACTCCTTCATTCCCTGCTCTTTGCTTTGATCTTCAACTTCTCTCTTCTGATTTACAGCAGTATTTACAACCACTGTCTTGTAACCCCATTACAAAAAAGCCTCTTCAGCTCAACTGCCTATCAAGCTGCCTGTCAAACTGCTCTCCTGCCACCAGTGCTACTCATGCCCCCTTCCTTCTTATCTCTTCCGACAGGCTGGTATCCTTGTAGGGGCGATACAGACCAGATGGGTGGACTACGGTGGCTGTAAAACCTGGCTGGATCCTTGGGCTCCAAGCACAGCGGACAGAGGTTTGAAGCCCAGCTGGCAGCTGGTTAGCAGAGCTATTCCACAGTGGTCTGATACTGTTTAACCTCTTCATCTGGAGCGTGGGGCAGAGTGCATCCTCCACCAGTTTGTAAGTGGAACCAATCTAGGGGGAGAGGGCAATGTGCTGGAGGACAGGGCTGCTGGGCAAAGGGACCTCAACAAGGTGGACGAATGGGCTGACAAGAACCTGGTGAAGTTCAACAAAGGCAAGTGCAAAGTTTACTCCTTCTCCTCTCCATTACAAGACTAGTAATATAATCTCAATGCATTCTATGCATAGTGTAAAAAAAACAACCAACCAACCAACCAACCAACCAACCAACCAACCAACCTACACAAACCTTTCACTCCAAAGAGCGGAACAGACTAAAACTTCTGTAACTGCCAAGTCCCTCAGCATTCTAGCAGCAGTGTTTCGCTACTGCTCAATAAAATATGGATATTGCTGATTTGTTATTCTATTGTCTGACCTTGAGAATATGTGATCACCACTCATCCACACAGCCTGTACAGAAATCCTCTTCCAATCTGCTGTGCACTGTTGAAGTTAAGAAGTTAAAGCTCAGTCTGGTTAATTAGATGTAAGAAAGAATGGGACATAGAAATCTAAACTTGATATAATTCATTTCTGGAGACAAAGAGGTCAAGTGTGCATTACACTTGAGAGTTTATACAGCTTTTCTCTTGGTATTTATTCAATACTGTCAGTCTGAAGCTTCAGTAGGTAGGCAGCAACATCCCATTTCAGTGATATGCTAGGCACTGCAGGTAATTCTGGAATTACACCACAATTTACATTGGACAAAAGACAATTTTAACACAAATAGCTCTGTCCCACAGAGTATCTGTCAGCATGAAAGGGAAGCTGAATGAACCTTACTTGTTTCTTCCCTTGGCCACCAAGTGGAATTAAAAAAATAATCTAATTAAAATATATTTATCTGTCCTGTCTAGTTGGTAGCTGGCATTTTAAATATCTGACTTGTTTTCACACAAACAAGAGGTACTGCAAGCAGACTAGGCTCGGGGCCCCATTTCACACCACCTTCTCAGTTTTAGTAGTTTAAAAAGACTTCAAGACATACTTAAAAATAATAAGCAAAAGTCAAACTGATTCTGTTAGTTTTTGGATGAAATCCAGTGCCCCATTCCATTAGAAAGGCAAGGAAGTATAGAAATCTGACTCCAAGAAGCTAAATACATTCATGTATTGACATGAACATTTTTCATAGCAAACGTGGTATCTTGTTTTTTCTTTGTTTTTTTCTTTCCTATTGTATATAGAAGTTCTCTATACTTGTGATCGTGCATATTTCACTGCATCACACTGTTATGAATACTGGGCTATTTTGAAAAGGAGGCATCTGCTCTTCTTAACCATAAATTGTTGTAATGCCCAAGCTTTTTGTTCAAATTTTTTAACTGCCGAACAGCATTTTCCCAGACTCCCAGCTGCATGTTCCCTTGTAATGTTTTGATATGCAGCCATTTATTTCATTGCTACGTTGCTAATTCACATTTCCCTTAGGAGGAAGGTCTGAGGACCTTTATTTGATAATAGATTGTATTAGCTAAATTTGTATTTTTCTCTAGAAGGCAAAAGAAGTACTGCAGGTGGTTTGGTGTATACGGTTAATATTAGGACCATTTTTCTTACGAAGTTTTATTGTTGCAGAGAAGTTGAGTGGTCTTGCCTTAAATTTAGAAACAACGCAGAAACCTGATGGCTTACTCAAAATTGTAATAGCATACATTAGCTGGCGAGGAGGTTTACAGAGTGTCTGTAACAAAGGGCAGCAACATGGAGCTTCAGGAGATCTATATCTGGAACCCTTCAACTTGACATTTCATTTGTTTGTATAAATCACTGTGGATGATGGCTGAGCACTCAAGTTAAAGCAACCCTTAGATTATCACATTCTGAAATCATGAGTAAGAGTAATCAAATTGTCTAAATAATGTGAAGCAGTCTTATTTGGTGCTCTCCTAAAGTAATTACAGTGCCTAGTTTTCTCACTGCAGTAACCTCACAAGCAACCAAAATCTTTTTTTCATAATAAAAGCATACATGGAAGAATAACAATAGGTATTTTAAAACAAAGGCTATTTGGAGGAATATTCATATGCTGTCTGTATCAACACTACTTATTTTTTAGAAGATTGTCTACACAGAACAATTGGAACAGTTAAATTTAAAAAATGTAACAGTCGTGTTTGCTTTCTGTTTTGCTTTTCATTAGGTTTGAGGGGTTTCATTTCCACATTGTTTAAGTCAATAAGGCTACTTTGGGGTGTAAGAACGAGTTTGAGTGAGTAGGACTCACTATGTGGAAATATCTGCCTGACAGTAATGTACAGGAACTATTAAAAAGAGTTTTCAGAATATTTTCTTTACACTTGGGCACATTCTCTGGGAATCTACCCCTGGCAGCCACTGAAAACATTGGGAAGAAGGTGACGAAAGAAAATTGACCTGTGCAACTACTCCAGAGCCACTAGTCACGGGGCTAGCTGGGCCAGAGAGGATGTCAAAGGCGGCAGCCCAGATCCAAGCACTAAAATATAAGGATGTGATTATTGTCAAGAGTATTTTATCACTACCTCTTGTCTTTCACAGAGAAAATTACAGTTTGGGAAAATAAGATGGGAGGAAGCGGGAAAGATGAAACTACTTCTGCCATATGGCAAAATTGACTTCAGTGAAAATGCATTTTTGTCTATGTGAAACAAAAAAATAAGGAATAAATAGAAAGTTCAGGTTTTCACAGCTTGGCTGTAGATGAAACACATCTTGTACAGCCATGAAACTATACTGGAATAAGTGCCACTGGGAAAATTAGTAACAGGAACAAGTGATCGTCTGAGCACTAGAACTAGTGAACCCTGTTTTTTATAGATGTAAATTGTGTGCTTGGATTCTCTGGTGTTTAATAAAGCAGAAGCTTTGCTTGCTTGTCTGAAGCCCTGTCTGCTTCAGCCTTTCCCTCCATGGTAGCATTAAGCAAGCTTATTGACTACTCGCTGCCTACATTCATGGCATCTTTGGAACTTGCTATTTTTTAGAATCTTATTTTATTAAATTTTGTTCAAGTTAGCCAACTGGATAGACTGCTTTCCCTCCCCCTTCCTCATAACCAGAGTGAGACTTTCCTTAAGAAGGAAGACTAAAAATTTCCCGCAAGCATCTTCCCATTCTACCACAATTGAAAGGAGCTTCCATAAACATCTGCCCAAGTAATGCATTATCCCCCTTCAAAACTTGTTTTAACATTCTTCTTTTCTGTGATGCTGACTGTAAAACAGACAATGATTAGTTTGCTAGCGTCCTGAGACCACTGCTTATCTCACAGACCAAAAGTGCCTCATTTTTTCTTGTAGTTTTCAGTTTGTCTGTCTGTCCACTGCCTCGTCTTGGTTGGATTTAGACTGCAAACCCTTTGATACAGAGATCATCCTTTTACCCCATTTGTTTCTGCAGCAAGAACAAAATCATCCATGGCTATGACCAAGACACCAGAGCACTGAATTCATTCAATTAATAGCTAATAATTATATTAATAAAATGACAGTTAAGCAGGATACTTGTTAGAATCCTATAGTACTCATCACACTGACCTGCTATCATTGATAAGGGACTGACAGTTGTTCTAATGTACTGAGATATTACTCACATGACAAACAAATATGTCAAATCGTTGTACCAGCCTGCCCAAATTCTAACAAAGTGTTTATCCAAAGCAAACCACTGCTTAAAGTTGGCAGACTCATTATTTTTCATATTAATATGTGTACCAACTTGAGGGTTACTACTGAACTATTCTAGGCCTCCCTCTACAGATGGATTGATGATTGCACTTTGATTTATGGCTCATCACCAGGACATTATTCACAAGGCTTTGATAACTCATTTATATCAGTCAGCATGTGCATTTGATTTGACAGAATCATTATCCACATTATCACCAGAACTCACACATGGACCTCTGCCTTTGCTGTAGAATTGATATTGGATTTGAAATCACTAAACACTATTCAATCCATTCCTCTTCAGAGCCATGCCATACTGCTCACATTGCACTGCAGTCACATAGTATCTAACGCCTATCACATTCTTTTTTACACACCAAATCTATGAACAACACAAACTTTTTACATCTGTTCTACATTACCTGGTATTTGAGATGTTACATCTTACAAGTGTCCAGTGGTAAAAGACAAAACCTTGCCGTTATTAAGCTCATCCATACTATCTTTATTTGTAGCGAATTTAAAATTCTATTATTTACTTATTATTATTATTTACCTTAGGGCAAATTGTATTTTTGCATTATTTTATGCAGACCACCACACTCTGTGAACTCATACTTGGTCAAGCCTTTCCAAATCAGAATAAAAGCATCATTTCTGAAAACCAGATTTCTTACAATCCAGAAAAACCCGGAATCCTACTCTAGCCTGTGAAGCTTTGGCTTCCACACTCATAAACACTTCAAATGGGTAAATACTGAAATGGAGAGGGAGCAGAAGAGTTGTCCGTCTTCTACTATTTAATGGATTGCCTTACTGCTTTAGACCCCAGGAAAGAATGAGGCACAGTAAACAGGAGCTCATAAACATATATATTTCCTGTTAATGCATTTCATCAGACAGCCTAGTAAAGGTAATGTTATCTTTAAGAAGTTAGCAGCAAGAAATAACTGGACGGACTTACTTCCCTTGCAGGCATTATTCACATTCTGTTATCAAGGTTATACAGTGCTTAAACAGAAATACAGTCAGTAAAGATTCAAGAGATCATGTGAGAAATTACCTTCAGCTGAACAACTAATTCTAAGTGCTCATTTGCGCAATCAGAATGGCCACTTTTCTACTGCTTTAGTCCTTCCTCCTGCTGCCTTTCAGTGATACAAAAAATGAGAGGTTAGAGAGCCAAGTTCGTTATTTGCAAGTCTGAATGTCAGAAGATCATTTCCAAAATTCAGATTATCACATCATCACTTCAGCGTCTGGAAACTCATTTATTTCTGACCTGTTTTGCATTTTTGACCTGTTTTGCTATTTATGTAAAAAAGATTAATACTGTTACCTTAGCTGCCACTGCTTCTGTGTATCTGTGCATAATATATATTTCAGTTTGAATTTATTATCATAAACCCTAGGATTATAAAGATTTTGTTTCCTGTGACACGTTTTGTACCCATATATTTTTATTTATTGTGCAAATTAAACTATACAGGGACTTAACTAACTATACATATATTTTCATAAAATAACCATGGCAACTGAACATACCCCACACTGAACATATCCATCTCTTGAATATTATCTCCCACTAGATCTTCTTTAGCTAACTCAAACATCACCACAACATTTTCAGTGTGCAAATAAACTATGTATCATGGTAGTATATATTCTTAAAGTTCTAAGAAAAATGTAAAAGCTAGTTTCAAATTGCAATCATACAGGTATGTAAACCTCCATTCCCATATGTTTAAGAATCAGGACTTCATCATGGTAACAGCTCAGTCTAAAATAAACATACGTGAAAGTATATCTAGTGATGGAATTTATAGAATGTCTGTATTGTTATTTCACAGTACAAACCAAAAATACCAGGCATACTCTATACTTACTATAAGATGGTCTTGCCAGACATTATAAAACATAAGAATGTAATACTTGTCAAACATTGTTTACTTCTCTTACCGAGAGAAATTACTAATTTAGATTTAATATGTCTAACTCTTCTAATTATTTTACTAGTGACTGCTAGGAGAGTCCATCTAAAGCTATTAAGATTCAAAAGATGTAGTCCTCACAGGGCACTTCAGCAGCAACCTGAATTAACCACACAAGACAAAACCTCTGCTCATTTTTGGAAAATTGTAATAATGGGAAGTAATGGTTTTTTCTAACAATGTTGATATAAACAATTCTGACTATAACTGACTAGAGTAACTCTTTTTGCTTTTATCTTTTTTGACATTCAAGATGGGCTCAGAAGTAAAAGCCCTCATGATAATGACAAAAATTGCAATGCTACCTTCCTGTGAACCTGTTTTTTACAAGACTGAAAGGGCTTTTCTCTTGCACAAGGTTATGCCCTTATATCTGACAAAACTGAAAGAGAATTGTTTTCCAGCAGGTTGAGCCATTAGGATGAAAATCCCATCTTTTGAACAAGGTTGATACCTAATCTTTATCACTGTATTGATTGAACAGGGTTGTGAGATTTATGCATATTCAGTTTAGTTGCCTGACAGACAAAACAGAAGAGGGAGATATCTATGTCAATCAAACAATTTTTGTTATGGAAAAAAATAATATGAAATTAAAAACTAAAACACAATATTTTGGTTTCTAGAGAGGTAGGAATCCTGAAACATTCATTTTAGGAACTAATAGGAAATAAAACGCTAGAATTGTCAAGTTAGTAGTCTTTCTTAGTCCCAAGCTCAGCAGTTCACACCCTCAGGATATAGACTCAGGACCAATTTCTATCACAGGGTGATCTGCTGAAGAACTATTATATGTGATAAAAATGGGGGAGTGGGAGAAACTGTCTTTTCCCATTTGTGTTTCAGCCTGAAGCCCCCCTATCATCTTAACACTATGTCAGTCTTTAAGAAACAGCCAGCCAGACTGGTTTGGTAATTAGCTGAAAAGACAAAGGCTAAAGGTCAATTAGCCTAGGAGGCAAAGGATAATTGCACACTTGCATTTGGGAAAACAGCTGGGAAAAGTTAAAGCAAATAGCCAGTCAGAAGTGCTCCTCCAAAGTTTGAGAGGGGATTTAGTGTGAGGAGGAGGAAGAAAGGAGTAGGAGTTATTGCTGGGTTTTTTTCCTACTTGTAGAGTTACGTTACACTGGGAGTTGAAAAAAGCATGACTCATCTTGAAGGATTATTTTAAAACAAGACAAATTCACAGCTCCAACCAATCTTATGACAATTCCTTTCTCTGCCTGAGGAGACTGAATCCTGAATGCCTGAGGAGAGCTTCCACCTTCACAAAAGTGTTCTAATCATCATTTTTGCTAGTTTAAGGGATTATAATTTTTCCTTTTTTTCTTAGGCAATCAAATATTTACTGGAGCAGAAATTATAAATAGAGTATTCCACTTCTCAAATCCATTCTCCTTCATAGGTGAGAACTCTTACTATTCACCTGCAAGATTCATTCTCTGGCTCCAGACAAACCCAAGTGGACCATGCAAAGTAGATGAGGTTGTACTAGAGGAAGAATTAGCTAAAACACCATGGGGATGGGAAGGAAGTCCCAGAACTCTGCTTGTTCATTTATAGTGAAATTGATACAGTGAAACCATTTCAACAGAGTTTAAGAGTACTGAAAGCCAATATCCTGTACATCCTAGTGGGTTAAGCAATAAATGTTAGAGTGCCCTAAATGCTGACTTGTTGGATTCTTCCCTTAATCTTGACCTCAGCATATTTCCCAACTGAATTTATTTGGCAGACTCATGTAGTCTTAAGCTGAACAATACTTCATTTTTCTAGGAATTTGCTATTCAATACACTTAAACTTACTTTGCCTCGCTGTATTCCATAGACTACTATTCTGTAGCTTCTAAATGTTTAACTTGCCTGTCAGGACATCAGCAAAATCTTGGCGTCGTTTCCACAAGAACACACTCTTCTATTGAGGATGACACTGTCTGCATACCCAGGGAAGAGGGCATTATCAGAGGAAGGTCTCTGCTTGGTTTTCTGGGGGTTTTTTTGTAAGGATTCACCTGCATGGTTTTGCACCAAAACTGTGTGTCTCTGTTGCCATCATCACCACCATTCCATCTCCTGCTAAAGAAGAAGAAGATACTTTAATAGGGAATCTTCCTCACCAAGATCTTCCCTGTACTGTGTGAAGAGCAGATCATATATGTAGCTATTGTAGTTTAAAATCAATGAGTTTCCATGTCTTCAGTTTGGTCTACTGAAAGTTTTGATCAGATCAGTTCAACATTAAGCACAGTCATAGAATCACAGAATGGCTGAGGCTGGAAGTGACCTCTGGAGTTAATAGTAAGGAAGAAATGTACTGTAAGATGTGCCAGGTTTCCCCTTCCCTTCTCTTACTGTACGATTAGCAAAGTTCAGTGCCTCCAAACTGGCATGAAGGTGTTTAATGTCAGAGCTTAATAATACAGCATACATTAAAAGTATAAATACAACATTTTTGCAGCTTAGAGAAAATATTTGCCCAAGACAAGTTAAAACTATGTAGCCGTATCATCTAGTGTTTTGCTGGATATAAAATGACCCTTTAAAGCCTTCTGACATTCTCCTCGAAGCTGAGGATTGAGGCTATGACCTTTTCAAAGCCTTCCAAAGAGCTTCACAATCAACCAACTCTTCAGAGAAAGTTTCATTAGAAGCCAAAGACTTTTTTGATAAACATGGTTGCACAGTTGCCCTCTCTCATGAAAAACTGGCGAAATCCATTGTTGCTATTTGAAGAACAAACAGCTGTCGATGCTGAACGAATAGACTTGTTTTGTAATTTGAATCCAACCTCCAACACAGGAAATTTTTATTAAATGCAAGGGGGAAAAAATTACTGTGAGGAGCCTGGGGAGTGTCCATCCCTGGAGTTCCTAAAACACAACTGGAGAAACCCTGAGCAACCTTTTCTGATGAGACCCACATCTAGTAAGAGTTGGACTAGATGACCTCTAGAGGTCCCTACCAACCTAAATTAAACCACCAGCTGAAGTTAGCATACTTCTTCCTCTGTATTTGCAATGCTAGGAAGGGATAAGACTACTCGTAGATGTTGGGTTGGTAAGGATGAGTGAACTGCAGTAAAGGAATCTGTCAAAAACAGGATACAATAGGACAGGATTGGATAGATCTGAAATCTGAAACTTGATACTACAGATGTCATCTGTCAAAAGGGAGGGGTTTCCACCCAAGTGGAAACAGAACAGGGTGATCTGGCTACAACTAGGACAGATATAGTGGAAAGGTTATCAACCTCCAGAGTAATGGGTAGTTTGACTATATGCTCTCACTCCCAATGTACCATCTTGTTTTGCCAGTCCTTAAAGAATTTTTTAATTCCTATTCACATAAGACCAGGAATAAATTGCTATCACACTGGAAGCAAAAGGAAACAAAGAAAGGAAACTGCATCCAAAACTCTATATGATGGGTTTGGTGCAGGGAAGTTTACAGCCATCTGCTGCTCAGGTCCATCCTGAAGGCATGAACTCATCTGTTCTAAACACACAACAGATAGCTATTCACATCTACAGTGGTACTACTTCTTGTGGTTATTGTATAAGTAAAAGAAATTACCACATGTTGCCCGTCAAACAAAGGAACAGTCATTCTCCTACACGTAGAGATTTAAATTTCCTCCCTATGTTTATCATCAGTATTGGCTAAAGCATTGCCAGAAACCAGAACCCTACAGTGGGCAAAAAGGGAGACAGACCATTCTAAACAAGAGCTGTTGAAGACCTCAAGCACCGAATGTACAAAGTAGCTTTAATGCCTTAGAAGGCATTCCTGTGGGCTGCTTGCTTAAATATCAAAATAAACCACTCCTCAAGAAGTGAAACAATCTATTATGTAAAACACAGCATTTGGTAAATAAACTTATGCAACAACACAGCGAATAATCTGGAAGATCATGACGGAAGTATCAGTTCTCTTTCTGTTTATTTTCCTCTCACTTTCTGAGATCTCTCTTCCTCTCCTGAAGACTTTTTTCTATTCTTTAGTAGGCACCAGACAAAGCCTTGAATACCTAGGCTTTAACAGAGAAGCCACAGTCTCATTTTTCTATTAAGAGGATCATTTTTGGGTTTGCCAGCCCTTCGGTCCTAAAGATGCCAGACCAGAGCCATTCATTTTTGCAAAGTCATTTGTGGCAGCACAGTGTGCAGTGCTTGCATGCTAACGGCATTTCGCAGGTATGCTGCTGTGGCTGCCATTGGTGGCAACACCATTTCAGAATCCCCTTCTTTTATTCTGTACAGTTTTGGCAATCAAAGCAGTCCCTTCTGTGCCATGATACCAAGTGCCAATCTCCCTGGTTTACCAGCAGTCACCTCAGTGACATTGCTTGCGCTAACATTCTAGAGAGGCTTCTTCTCCTTGCCTCACTGATGGGTCACCAACTGTAATTCCTTTTCCTCATGCAGGATATGTACCTAAAGTCTTTCCCTCACCATTTTTTAGAAGACATGCTTTTATCAATAGGACGCTGTCACTAGTGGTACTATCTACCTGTATACCAGTGTAATTTCCCCACGTAGGAAACATTTTCCAGCTCGGGATCACACATTATAGCTGCTTCTTGCACATCCAGAGGTCCCTGTGTTGATAGCGGAAAAAGATTACTACAGTGTTGCTCCCACTCACAGTAACAGCATAGACACAGGATAATACATTCACTTCTTTTTATTGTCATTGCTAATTGTGAAAGGGAGTTGATTAAGCAGACAGTTTTGCTCTCCATGTTAGTTCAAGCCTTAATAAGTCTAGTGAGAGGGGCAAGGAAAGCACCAATGTATGTGCATTATAATAATTCCACGACCACTGTCTTCTAGAATGACAATCGTGGCTACTCAGGGGAAGAAACAGTTGTGGTAATTTTTGTTCAATTAAATGGCTATGGAAAATTCATCTACGAGTGATCATTTTCACTCTGTGACTAGCTACATCAGTCTTCACTACAGCACCTTGCCCATCGCCGGGGCAGGCAGGGGCAGAGACCTCTCAGCTCTGCTCAGGCTTACTGCTCACAAAGAGCTTTGAAGATTGACTGCTTCCACAGTGGAAAATACCCATCGTATGAACACGTTAGAGCTCTAACCAAACAAAATCATTGAAAAGAAACCTAATATGAAAACATTTCTGTGAGGAAAGAATTTAAACAGAGAGAGGGCTTCTGTGTTTATTAATAGGCCTTGTTTTATTCCCCTGTTTTAATATCTCCTTTATATGTTTCAAAACCATTCTTTCAAGAAAGATGATAAAATGGGACTGCTCCCATAGAGCAAATTACCAGTCCTAATAGGGTAAAATTTTGGAGACAAAACAGAAGGGGTTCCATCAGAGGGAAAACATGGCGCTCAGTAGCACTGCATAAGGTCTGAGTGCAAAAGCGCATCACTCCCCTCAAGCACATCCAGTGGTCTCCTGTGACAAACAGACTAAAAAAGAGTAGATTCAACCTCTAAAGAAGGTTGTTTGAATCACTTGATCCCTGTTCCCAGGTTCATGATCAACGGGGACTAACAAGAATGACTCAGGCAGTGCCATGGAGTTTACGAAGTCTGGGGTATTTCATGGCCTTTGATTCCTTGCTGGTAAATCAAATGTGAGATGACAAAAATATTTTGTGTCTTCTTTTCTCACTTAAGCACAGAACCTATCAACATTCTGGCTCTCTCCACATTGCTTTGTCATCTGTCAAGAACAGGGAGGTTCCCAGGAATTTTTCCTTCTTGCACAGCAACCGATGAAACGGTCTCATAGCAGTGCGAAGGCAGGGCTGGGAAGTTTGAAACAGTTGCTGAGGTCTTTAGGACTGGTCTGCTCCTGGCAGGCCCACCCTTAAGACCTGGCTCAACTCTTTTGCTTTGTTCATACGATCACTGGAACCAGATTTAATTGGAGTAGGGAGAAAAGAGGAGGAACATTTCAAAAGGTTTTGAACAGTCCAGGGGTTGTTCCACCCCGCCCCTTCCCAGACTTTAGTATTATGAGAAGAAAATTCTGTAAACCAGAGAGAGATGTGGCAGATTCAGGCAAAAATCTTTTTTTTTTTTTTTTTAAACCTATGAAAGTTGTATAAAAAAAGGAGAGTGGTGCATAACTCTTTGAGCTACTGGCTGACACTGAAACCTGGGACATTGATCCCAAAATCCCAGACTCTCAGGCTGCCACAGAGAGCAGAAATGCCCTCCTGCAGAGACTGTCTGACAGAGCGGACTGAGAACTTCACCTAAGTTTCCAGTACCCCAAACCAGCTCCTTTACAGATGCATGCCTATCTCTGTTTTGCAGTCTGCACTTTAAATATACCCTAAAGGCAAATTTAATCTCTTTGATTTAGCTTTCCCTCAATAATTTAGTCACACACATCCTTACACAGCACATCCACTCACTCTCACACATAAACAAACAAATGAAGGAATGAAAACCTATGAATTAATCAAGCTATTTCCCTGAAGACTCTGAAAGAAGAAAGCAAGAGAAGTTGTAAATGATATTTCTATTTGGGAGGCAGCTGGATTTTATCACGATGTGGCCATCCAAACATATAAATATCTGAGATGAGAAGGAAGAAGACGAAACGAAATGGATGGAAACATTTGTGCTGTCAGTAAGATGAAAGAATAAAGTTGTGGGTGCAACAGAAAATGGTTCTTTAAATTAGACCCATATCCTCATCATATTTAATATCCTTCCCGCTAACCTGCCCAGAAACTATTCTTGCTATTCTCAAACTTGAACCTCAGCTTCTCTTTTCTACAGCAACAGTGCTTCAATGCATAGTAAATGTGGTACACCCAAGAGTTGACTAACGTGGTTGACTGCAGCCTACGGTGTAGCTAGTACTTGCATTTCATTAATTATTTGACAGCACTGCCCACTTGAACATTGATATATCTATTTTCTGACCATTAAAATGGTTAGCTATATTTTAATTACAAGTCCATGGCTTCAAATTGTATTTATACAAAATACATTAATTTCTATTCTATTCTATATATGACCAGTTTAGTCCCAGAATGAAGCTTCAGGCAGTTACTGCATTTAAGCACAATAGGATTCTGATTCTTTAACTCAGACCTGTCTCATTTTATCAATATTCTCCAAATGGTTATTTTCTGCCCCCTACACTTGTAAATTACAGGTACAAAATGAATGTTTAAAATGAGCAAACAGGAGACTGAACTTGTTCTTCTAGTAAAGCATTTCCCAATGAAATAACAGTAATAAATTCAAATTATTCCCAGGAAGTTAAACTAAAAGGGGAAAAAAAAAATATTCCCTGAGAATTTTTCCAGACTGCAGAATTCACAAAATATCTCAGAATAACTGATTTGGGAAAAAAAAGAAATCCCAAAGAACTACAGCAGTTTCATAAGTGACGGTGAGTGTGAAATAGGCAATTTATGGCATACGGCATATGCTTCGGAGCTGGAGAAAACCCCTTTTTGACCAAGGTAATTACAGACTTTTCTAGCAACAGAAAGAGACACTTCATTAGAAAGGCATAATTTCTCTTTGTAGGTAGGTAGAAGACATAATTTCAAAACTGGCATCCAGATGGGGTATAAAATTTGAGTGAGCTGTCTAAAGAAGCCAATATCGTGCTGTCCACTGACAACCCATTGTCTGATGTAGAAATACATTTACAAATGTTGCATTCAGTTTCTGCCTGCAGAAAAAAACAAGCATTTGGAATTTATCATTATTTACAAATAGAGCCCCAAATATTTAGTCTAAGTTTTATTAGTTACTTGTTTATTGTTAAACAAAACAAGAGCTAAATTACCCTAATGGTTCCATTAATTGTATTCTGCTTCTAGTGGATTACGGAAGTGAGCAAAGGTTAGAGTGCTCTGCATCTAAATGTTTAGAAGTTTGATTATGGAAATGAGGCAGAACGCTAACAGTCATGAGGTAGGTACAAACCTTTAAAAAAGATAACACTCACTTATCTCTTTATTGTGCATGCCTCTTTTTATCTCTTCACGGTCCTTTCCCTCTATGATCTGCAGAGGTGATCTTTTCACCCTGCTAAATCATCCTTATCAAGTCTCCTGAATGCAATAACCTCTTTGGCACATTACCTATCTTTTAGGATTTGTATTTAATATATTGTATTCTTCTTTCTTTTTTTTCTTCCTAGGAGGTTACTCCAGAGCTCAGAATTTTTGGATTACCAATTGATTTCACAATTACTTTGTACTATGGGTTGTTTTCATCTGTGTGGCTGACACTGTTGCAAAATGAACACAAAACATTCCAAAAGTAAAAAGACAGGAAAAAATCCCTTTCTCTCTCTCACACATACGTAGACAGAGCTTATTTAATTACGCACACATTACTTCCAATTGGAAAAAGCTCAGCTTCCTAGATATTTTCATGAAACATTAGAGAATTCTGCACAGACCCTAAATCCTCTCTCTGTCCATCACCCATTTTGTTACAGTGTTGTAGTGTAAGTTTTGTCCACTGTCTTGTGGACTTCAGACTGTCTACCAAGCCCTAGCAATAAGCTGTCCTTCTACGAACTATAAAAATGATGCTAAAAACTGTAGCGGTGGTAGAGGACACCCTTGAAAAGTGAACCCTCCTGTACCGTAGCGTTGTGGTTTTACATGTGTGGTTATCTGGAAAATACATCCCTGTTTTCATTAGTGCTCAATCCACTTTACAAGTCATCTTACCTCTTGATTTGATGCAGGCTTATAAAAAAGAAAAATCTAACATCAGTCCGGGATTGGTATGGCAGGACTCCAGGAGAGCCGGGGGTGTGCCCAGTGTCTCATTACTCTCTGCCTCTGCGCTCTTCATTATAAACAGAGCTAAGGAGGGCTGCTGTGGCGTTAGAGAGTGAAGGTCAGTGTGACTTCCCCGATGAATACAGGAATCAATACCTAGCTGGGTGAGATGAAAAGCTAGTTCTCTGCAAAAACAAGATTTCAGACTGCAACTAGCTACTCAAAATTGCTATTGAATGTTTCCAGCAGGAATATTTTCTTGTTATTTTTAAACACTTAATTGGCAGTTATAACATCAAGAACATCAAGTGTTTTTTATTTGGATTCTTACATGGGTCAAAAATAGATACCGGCTTTTAATGAAAAATTCCTTTTTACCAGAAACTTTATTGTATTTTCAAACTATTAGCATGAAACAGCTAAAATAAGCAATATAGAAACAGCTTAGCAATATGTCTAGCTACACTTTCTTTTATACATATAGGCAGTTCTTTGTCTAAAGGCACCCTTATCCTTCTAAGCCTTACACCCATGCTCAATTTTAAGAAGGTAATGAGATGTAGTGGCTCTGTGTCTTTCCAAGATTGCCGTATAAAATGTTTAAATATAGATGGCTGACAAAGAAAGGGGAAGTGAGCTGGCTGATATTCAGCATGCCATCCTCTGAAACTTTGCTTCCATAGTGCTTTCTTTCCACTTCCACCCATGTATTCTTATAACCCTCATTACTCAATCCACGTTCAGCTTGCCTACTTAACCAACCCCTAATTGCTACAGTACCATCACTCCTCAGCCATCAGTTGTTTAACAGCAGACCTGCCCGCTGTATCTC
Organism: Phaethon aethereus; assembly: GCF_964289735.1. NCBI lineage: Eukaryota > Metazoa > Chordata > Aves > Phaethontiformes > Phaethontidae > Phaethon > Phaethon aethereus. Next base: position 13,422,504 of record NC_138589.1, on the reverse strand, counting down.
TGTGTAATTTTTACCTGTTTTCTGATGAAACCCGATCTCTACCCTTCCCTTCTTCATAGGACTGATTTTTTACTATAATATTATTTTAAAGACTTGATTGTCAGTTGAGTATTTGTCTTTATAAGAGCATTATCCCACTAATTTGTTTCCAGTTAAAAAAAAAGACACTTAATAATAATACACTGCACAAAATCTCCCAATACAGTATTATCGGCACAGGCTTTTGGTGAGTGAATCAAAGCTATTCTTTATAGAGCAGTGACTCACCACGGCTTGCATGTGTGAAACCCTCCACTGGAGGGAGCCGGGTCTGTGCTTGTCATAGTAAATTTATGCTGGCCAGGAGAGCCAAACATTTAGACCATTATTATTCCTATTGTTATTGACAACTACAAAAAACATACAGTAAATTTACCTGTAGACAATTAAGGATCATTTTACAACAAAGCCTGCTTCATTGTAGATGGGTCAAATAAAGAGTTATCTGAAAAATCAGGTATACAGAATAACTGCTAGAAAAGCATTTTTGTTACTGTCTCTAGTTCCCAAATTTAAGAAAGCGAAAAAAAAAACCCACCACACAAAACAAAACAAAACAAGACAAACCACCCAAGGAACATTTATTAAAAAACAGAATTTCTGAAAAACATCAGATATCTGGGTGAAAAAAGAAGAGGGATACTGGGAATAAAAAAAAATATATATTGTTAACACTTGAATTATTTTTCTGGGTTAAATTTGTTCACTCCTACAGGCAAAACGGGGCTTCTCTACACCTGAAGAACTCTCCAAAATTATAAGTTTCTTTGTATAGATCTAATTAGTCCTCCTACGCATTGGAGAGATTTTGCCCTTCATCACAGCCTCATAATGACACCAGAATGAATGTGATATCCGAGATCTGGGGACTTCATCTGACCCCATGTATGGAATACAAAAGCAGCAGAGAGGCCAAAACTCACGTGCTTGAACCATATGAATAGTCTCATTGACTTCAATAAATCTGCTGGTATGAAAAGAAATACTAAGAATTTGGTGCAATATGTGGAATTTCCATCCAATATACTAGGCTTTCCTGTTCTTTTAAAATAAAAAAGCACTTTAGATTTCCTTAGTATTTATGATAATATAAGCAAAGGCTCAACAGCTCATCAGAAGAAATGAATTCTTTATCTTTACATCCACAATGCTATAACTAGTACTTTTTAAATTTATAGACAGGCTTCCTATGTGAGTAATTAATAGCATTAAGAAATAGAATTTTAGTATTTTTACCATTTTCATGTCATGTTCTACAGTGAACTGTAGGGTGGTAATGCAAGAATAATTTAGAGATAAATTAGCATAATAATTAGAAGCCTAGAAGTCTTTATAGTGTTTTTAATATTTATGCTTGATAAATATTGCTCTATTTGTCAGTTTATGCAGTATAAAGTGAAACTTAATGTAAGAAGGTTATTAGCATAAAATTAGCATAATGAGTAAAAAGCAAAACACAAAGGTAATCAAAAATAACAGAGGTTGTTTCCTCTTGCCTCTCTCTAAGGACATACTTTACACCCAAAAATCTGTGTTATGGAAAACAAATTCCATTTAAATTAATTATGAGGTTCTATTATAGCTGTGAAAAATGAATATCTTTTAACAGTTCTTCCAGAAACTGCTTTTTCGTCTCTTTCAAACTTCTTGCACAGAGTCTAGCCACTCAAACAATGAGATCATTTTGGTCACATTGCTTAGGAAAAATGAATTTTATAAAAGGAGATTTGTCCCATAGAGCAAGACCATTTAGCTCTGAGTTAGGGATGACATGAAAAAGTCGTATGAAACCAAAGAGACAGACCACAGATTCATACCTTTAGACACTAACAAAAAACGGCAACCAGAAATAGGCAAATGATAGTGTTATCTGTACTGAAAGATCTATCAGCCAAATAATTACTTTTGGACTTCTAAGGTTTTAGACGAACATAACGTTTGAAGCCTGAAGTTGCATCCTTCAAATTCATGGAGCCCAACCCTGACACTTGTTTTTGCTGACTTGTAGAGCTTCCTAGTTGTATTCAAATGTCTCTTTTCAATGTCTTTCGACAGTTTCCAAAAGTTTGTCCTGTACTAGTGAAACCCATGACTTTATAACCACCTCGTTGAGACAAAGGCGATGACCTAGCAGGGATGAGCACTGATAGAGGTCAGTGAGAATGGAAAGACTCCAAACCATTCCTTAAGCTCCTCTGATATGACCTGCATCAGCTTTATGAGGGCAAATGTTATGAGACTGGTTAAACCTGGCTGAAAGGGACTTCAAAACTATTAAGCCATTATTCTTGGGAATAAATGTAAGAAGCAGTTAAGCTTCTTTCTGATATCAGAAGCTGAAACAGCTGCAAACATCTATACAGAATATACACCAATACTCAGAGTTAAGGCCTGAGAATGGAAGAGCATAACTTGGATGGGTTTTGAGAAGATTTGTTTAAAGCTATGCGCACAGACATCTTTAGGCACAAACATTTAATTCTCCAAGGGATACAGGTTGCTTGAACTCACGCCAGTGTCACCCCTACGCCTCTTTTCCTCAGCCCTGCCTACCAAGTTAGAAACCACAGAGTAGTCCATGAGAACCACGACAGCAGCTCTGTGGTGTTTGGAGATTTCTCAAAGCATTCTGGGAATCTCTCCACTTTTTTGATGCCTTATGAAAAAACTGATACAAACACATGCTTGTGTTAAGCACTACTCTGTGGATGTGTGTCTACTTCTTATTCACTATGTGCTCATGCAAAAGACCACAAAGAGCAAAGCAAGAAAGCCATGTTCGAACTCTCAATGACTTCACTCCCTGCATTGGCTTCCCCAACTCAATCCTCCCTATTGCTTAAAAAGAGCAACTAGCACAAGCACTCACCTGAAAAGTCAAGCCACCTTTGACCCTCTCCTCGACCTCCGGTGATGAGAATACAGGTATAACAAGGTGAATTTGCACACATGGAATTGTTTTCACATTCTTGACATTTCTGCTGTAGTTGGCACAAGGAGTCCAGGTCCTAAAGTCACTCACAAAGCCAGATCTCCCTGACAACATATACAGTAAAACACGGCTTGGAATTATTGCTTTTTTCTAATACTGTCATCAGAAGTATTAGTCATCAGAAGGCAATTCTTGGTTTATGCTGAAAATTTATGATCCTTTTCACTCCACCAGTATTTGTAAGATATACTAATTACCAATGTAAGGATTTGTGGAAGAGATCTGGAAATAATAGAAATAAGCCTTTTAACAGGCAAAGTAATTATGCAGACACAACAGATGCTAATAACAATTTTCATTTCTGTGGAAAAATGATTAAGGTTTAAAAGTACAATAACAAAGGGGCATAAGACAAGTACAAGGGTGCACAGACGACATGAGACAATGCATGTGTGATCACAATTGCTAATTTAAAAAGAACTTTCACACTGGAGTAATCTCAAAACCATCTCCTCAACAGCAATCTGTTTGCCTTTTGTGCTATTTTCCTTCTTCCTGTTACCCGCTTTGGCCATTTACTACTTCTGTTTTCTGTCAGAGGCAAAATGGCAGACCAGGTGTAAAATCTTGAATATCTGCTTACTAATAATTCTGCCAGAACCTTTCAGAATACTTTAAATGTTTGTCTCTAGCATCCTAGTAAAATCGAGTAACTGCCTATCAATTTCTTTTAACAGCTTCATAGGGGTAGGGTGTTGTTTTTCACCCAGTGTCTCAAACCACTCTGTGTGATGTGTTAAGTTCCAGTGCAGAAGTGGTTACATATCAGCAATGCCTAAGTAGACTCCTATGAAAATACACATACACTGAACAAGAGACAAGTCTTTGAGTTACCACCAACCCCAGTGTTTAATATGAGTGGTGGAATTAAAGTTCATAGCTCCACTTGTGTTAGTGGTCCAAAAAATTGTTCATTAAGATAATTAAAGTTCTGGGCCATGTCACTCATCAATCAGTCTTTCTTCTGACCACTTAACAGTTATTGCTGAATAGACTCCGAAATAACCCATTAACTCAGCACAGGTTTGCCAGAAATTATAGGTGCTTTGAGATCGCTAGGAATGAAAGGTGGCATATAAATCAAAGGCACTGTCATCACTTGATGCTCCTAAAGTCTGCATTGAAGTTACCTTAATCATTAAGGGCTGGTATCTCAGCCATTTGCACTGGAAGCTGGGACTCCAATTTACTTCCAAGATCAAAAAGGGAGGTGAACTGGCTGGTAGGGTGATGAATCTGAGATTACAGCAGAGACCCTGGCAAGGGATCCCAGAGACAGAAGTATTTATGGAGCTGTCCTTCAGAACAAAGAGAGTAATAAACCTGTTAAAGATATTTTCAAATCAAACCATTTCTTCCCCAAATGTCCACACAAAAAACAGCTTAGCAAATTCCATTGCACTGTGAAGAAAGATTTGCCCCCTGTGCATACGGTATTTTTTGAGAATGATGCACACCTCCTCTTCACACTATAAGCCACAGAAGCTACTGAAGGAAAAATGAATCAGTCCACGCTGTATTTAAATGTGCCAGGTGTTTTGTCAATTATTTAATGAAACAGTGGGTATGCAGGCATGACAGCACACAACAGTTAGCGTTAAAATAGGCACTGCCAGCAATGTGGCTATGGTAATTTTGAATTTAGCATGAACTAGCCTCTTGATAATTTTTTTCAGTTTCTTAGGTGAAATTTGCAACTAAAGGGAAATCTTTTCATCACAGCTGCCCTGGTAATGAGGACAAGGTTCTCCAGCACAAAGTTGATTTGAATAGAGATGTACAAGCAATGCCACAATCCTGATGCCACCTCATGGTAAAATTTCACAGCAATTTAAGGACTGCTGTGTTCAGTCATACCTGCTTGTGGACTAACCCTGGGAGGGCAGATCAAGTCCCTGAGCGCTCTGATATTGCAACTTCCCCACCATCTAGTGGTCAAAGAGTTACAGATCATAAAAACTCTTAACAGCCCTGTCTCTCATGGAGATTTTTTTAAATTATTTTTGTTTATTAGTAAAGGCTTCTTGTCTTTTTAAGGAAAGGATCAGATATGGCTACTTTACAGCTGCCATTTTCTGCTTCAGCATCTAAGTTTTCGTGTTAAAAAAATATCTTATTCCTAACATAAAATTTACGGTAGATAGGACCCCAGAATAAACCCTTGCAGTTGTATTTACCAGCAAAGGAAAACAAGAGCTTACCCCCAGTGGGTATCAGCCTCAGCAACTTACGATACTTTAAATTAAGGAATTGGTATCTAAACCCCTGCTGACTGTTACACTGAAGGAAGAGAGGATGAACATCACACCAGGCAGAGCATATTATAAATACCCTAGCTTGACAAGACCTGGGGAGATGTTAAGGCAGGTTTGAGAGTGTGTCACCATCTGCTGGGCCCTCCTCTGTTCTATTACAGTCTCTGGGACAACACTTGGACACACAGGGGTAAGCTGGAAGCTGTGGTTTTCTGCACTGCTTCCTGTTAACATATCCAGAGATATTTATGGAATTAAAAGTTCAATTACTACTCAGTACTTTGAGAACACGTTTCACGGGTCATGTCATCTAGAAAGGCTAACACTACCTAAGTGTTCACCCCAAGGAGAGTTACTGAATGGCTGAGGCTGCTTAGAAAGCCAGAACAGTATTACAAATAAATACCTGCCCTCTGCTACATATATGCTACCCGTGTTAGAAAAAAACTTTAAATCGGTTTTGAAGTTCTCTAATTCAACTCTTCTTATAGCATAAAAACATTTAACCACCTTAACAGTAACAAAAAGAAAGTTTTGCTAACCCTATAGGATACATCTGCATCTCCCGTCTAAAGCATAACAGGTAAAATTGTACAGTGCTGTTCAAACACATATCCCACCGGTTTAGGGAAAAGTTTGGATAACTCTGTTTTAAGTATATTCCTCCACCTCCTCCACCTGCCACCAATACGTATGTATTCTGGACATAATTTTAAAGTTCAAAATTAACACAAGATCCTCCCTTTCTTCTTGAATATAGAGGAGTAGTTAAGGGTACGTGTCAAAAGCAGTTGTTAGGAGTTTGTGCTGCTATAGACTCCCTCAGTAGAAGTCACAAGACTACTGCCTGTGGTCAAACCTAATATTGAAAGACTACAATTAAATATCCATTTGTCCCTTTCTCCTGCAGATTTTGTCAAGCTCTATAGCGTGACTCGTCTGCTTTGCCAATGGAATCACTTGTATTTTTCATTTTCTACTTTAGAATTCTTAAAACACCAGTATTTACCTTACATTCAACTGAATGTACGTGGATTCCCAGTTCCTCCTGCCCTTCTTCCCATTTATGACACTTCCATTTACTTGAATCTATATTTTCTTTCACTGCAATGCTCTATGCTAACATTTTTTTGGCAGTGGTTTTGATGTAAACCCCAGTCTAAAAGTGAGAATTGGACAAGGAAACACATTCACTGCTTTACAGAGACATGGGAAGAAAAGAAAAGCCAAAGAGGGTCATTGATTTAGGGTGATGAGAGCCACATGCAGCACTATTTTGATTTATTTGCAAAAAAATATTTTAAGCATTCTCCTCCAATAGCTATGGGGATGTAGGAAAAGGAGTATCAGAAATTATTGCAAATTAAAAGTTATAGATAACAGATATAAGGCAATCTCCTACAGACAGATCTTGGTATCTTACATGTTATGTACCATAATGTGAACACCTCCTACGGTAAAAATAACTCAGGATAACAAACCCTTCTGTAGCTATAAACCAACACAGAGATATAACTGAAACACTTCCACAAAGCTATTAAAAAGTCATTGAAAGAACAGATCAGCTCTGAGGTACCTCTTGAGAACTAGCCTATATAAATATTATTTTTTTTACTGCTTTGTGCTGTGTATTTGTTTCTTTCTTTTCAAAGTTTTGGCGTTAACTGGCAATACACGGCAGGGAACTGGCGTGCCTCAGAGATTTACTGCAAGCTCAGCTTAATGATACTGGGTGAAGAATGCAGTGTCTGGTGCCTACAGACAGGGACCTCAGTGCTGCAGCACACTGGCAATTCCTGAACACGCATCGGGACTGTGGCTGCACTTTGGAACAGTCCAGTTACAATTTTACTGTGACTCTCCCAAGGTTAGCGTGAGGTGCTTTCCTTCCGAAAGCCAAAAATCCACCGCAGTACTAAGGAAGGGACCTTCTTTCATGGAAAATGCAGAAAATTATCTTAAAGCTTATAGCTTTAAGCTTACAGGCTGTTTGCTTTCCCTTGCCAATCCCAAGCAAAAGATACAATTGATTGCGTGTTCAGAGACAGCCCCATTTTGTTCTGCCTCCCAATACTGGTAGTTTTGTCACTGGAGCTGAGAAAAAAAACAGAATCTGATCTAGAACCATCAAATACCAAAAATTCACAGACAGCAGCGAGGTGAGTATTCACAAAGAAACTTCTAATCTGGGAAACTGCCACGTAACTCGCTGCCCCATCTCCGCTCCCTCTCCAGGTTTTCAAAATAGCGAATGCTAGGTATGAACAGCTTTTGTAACTCATGTTCTTGTCAGCAGACAAGGAATTATTCAGCAGTGTTCCCTGATTTTAAATAATGAATAAGGAACCCAGCAAGTTGTTACAGATAGTTCATAAACAAAAAAGTGGCAGAGCTCATTTAATAAATTATTCATTTTGAATTATTTTGCTAAATCTAATATACAGTGCCTATACATATGGGAGGGAAAGAGAGAACATTAACAGCTTTTAGACTTATTTTAGAAATGCTCATGTCAATTGTATATAATTTTCAAGGTTAATGGCTTTTTGATACATAATAATGGAACTCCCATTTATTGTACACATCCTAGCTGCAAAACCTGTTTCATTTGCATAATCATAAATTGCAGTTGAGCAATCCTCAGCATGCAGTTATTCATTTGATGAAAATGTAAATTTCAATTTTATTTTTGTTCAGTTGCATACACACTGCCTCTACCGAATATGAGAAAGAGCATTTTAATTTAACCAATGAATTCAGCTCATTACAACCTACTAAGAACGTGGAGTAGCCCAGAACTTTGTAACAAAATGCATTTTTAAGCAATGATTTACACGTAACTTATCTTTTTATTTTATGTTTTAACACCTAGAAAAATTTACTGAGTTTATTTTTATGCAAATAAATCCCCTTTAGAATGCAAGATTGCTCCACTATTTTAGATACAAAATTAATGTAGTAACATTCAAAAGAAAGGCACTCCATTTAAAAAAAAATCATTAGAAAGAGACATTGAAAGCTAACATTGAGTGAAATCTCTGGGAAAAAAATGGTTTCTTGTGCTTGAGACCTAAAAGAGACTCTGATGTAAAAATGAATACTCAGATAAACTGATCTGTTTACACAAGCTGAGAATCTAGGCCTGGCTGTATTGGAAGTGTAGCTACATGTATGTCGTCTTTACTTGTAAACTGGATATATTACACAGAGGCATTCCTGAGAGAAAACAGTCATAAACTATCTTTTAAAGTCTTGCATACAAACCTAGTTCAAGAGCCTTAACTTACCTCGTTTAAAGCCAAGAAACTTTGGAGATAGAGAAACATGGAGGAAATGAAGCTTGTGTCCTGCCTCCTTCAGTGAGGTTTCAAGTCTGTCTTACTGATATTACTGTTCATCGCTGTGATTGAGCCAGCGGAGCGACTCTCATCATGTAGTTAATGAGAGTTCACTCATCATCAGAGTGTGGGTATTTCCAAGCTACAGACGAGAGCAACAGGTGAAGACTGCGATCCTCAAAGGGACCGTTTAGTTCACTGAAATTAATTTGCTGACATTATAACTACTACTTCTAATTAAGCCAAGTTCATGATCTTTATAGAAGAGAAGTAAAGCTTAGAAAGATGAACAAGTCCAAACATTTTGAGATAATATAAGTAAAATTTCTACTGAAGCAACTTTGGACTTAATTAAAAATGTATCTGATAATCACAGTAATGGGCCTTATTTTAATAAATAATTTTTATTGCATATCTTGCAAAGATTAACCTGGATTCCATTTCTCTTCAGAGGTAGCACAAGTATAAGTAATTAAACTTTACAAATTGATAAAATCTAGCATTAGAATTCCATACTTGCTTTGCTTCCTCCAACCATTCTCTCTCCTCCTCCAAAAAACAAGCATATTCCTCCGCATTGTTTAGCTCCAGTCATTGCTTTCTTCTGACTTTAGAATAGATTATCTCTAGAAAAAGCTCTACAACAGCCATAGACATGTAGACATACTCCTCCTTTTCACCCAGAAATTCTGACTGGATGGAAAAAGATTTGGGACACTTGTCCATAATGTCTTGATGTCCCACAGCTCAGTCAGGCAAATAACTGGAACATCTAGAAATGCCAGAAACATTTAGTGCACACTCATAGATCCACTCGATGGTGATAAAGGTTAGTCGGTGCGTGGGCAGTAAACCTTATCTACTCATCACAAACAGGACCTGATGCACCACAGCATATGTTCAAAGCTTTCTGGGCACACAGGATGTGCTGTGTATGTGCTCCATCCGTGACCCACATGTATGTCCAACACAACAGGAAAATGTTGGACCTCCTATGCATGCTTTGCAAACCAAAGGTCATCACAAACCTACGACATTACGAGGGAGCTGTAGCCTTTGTTGTATCTGGTCCAATAAGGTCTGATATGAATGAGCTGAGACATTTGGATTACTACAAGCCAATACTCAGAACGGGACCAAGTGTCCCTGCCAATTGCTAGAATAGCTCGCTTCGATGAATTAAAAACATTCAAAAAAGGAGAGTGAAATATGTACTTTGTTATGCCTTTGCTCCAAGACTGAGGAGATTCAGAGTCATAAAACCTTGTGGTAGCTCGTCGTTTCCTTTGGGCAACTCATTGCTGAATTTCATTTTCCTGACCTATCTCATGAAACTCCGAGGTATGTTTCTGGCAAAACCAATAGATTTTGATTACTGTTGTACAATACAAATATTGGTTACATATATTTTCCTGATAGAAAAAGTATTTCCTTTTTTCTTAGAAGTGATAGTTCTATGCAGAAGGCAATGAATTTTGAAAGTCAAAATCATCACTGAACTTGTCTACAGTATCTTTATATACATGTATATATATGTAAATACACATATATTTAGCTACAGGATTCAAAATCCTAATCTGCTATGTAGTGTGGTGAGTTCCCTTATTTTCTAATCACCTAAAGTAAACTGAGAAGAGATACTAGATATGCAGTGGGCAAGTTTCTAGGAAGAGCGATCCCTCCTAGAAAAGAGAGAGATGAACAGCTCGGCCAGCTGGCATTTCTCTTAAATGATCTGGCACAGTACCGACGCTAGCTAATTTTCAGAGCTCTAGTGGAGGTCTTTGCTGGGCATTCTCCAGGCTGCCACGCTAAACCTCACACTAGACTGCAGGGCTCCCCTCCATCAACACGGTCCCCGGCTCGCAAAGCCATGGCACGCTTTTGGACACAGTCTCCCTTCAGAAGCAGGGCCATGCTTTGTCAAGAACTTAATGCCTTGAGACCAGTTTGGCAGTAGCACTATGGTAAGCAGGTAAACCGAGCGGCACTTAAAACCAGAGTGATTTCCTACGTGCTTCGCACTGCATTAGCCTGTAGAGAGTTGAATTGCTAAGTTTCACAGAAAACAGTAAGGTGAAACAAAAAGAAGAGTTCATAAAACCTACTAACCTATCTCTTTGGAGGACGGCATAATTTGGCAGAACAACTTAAGAGCTCTGAGTGCAGCTCCTTATGTTCTACCTACGCATCTCCTTGTTTGATTAAGACAACTCAATTAATTTGTATTTGTCCCAGTTTCTCCTATGTATGAAATGATAGTATTATTATTATGGACAAAATGGCACAACATACAAATATGGATTAAAGAGAAAACGAGAACTATATAAAAATAATGTAACATTGTTGATGTCAACACCAAAAATGAAACAAACAAAAATATTCTCTCGGTGTTTGCATTAGCAGCTTCCACTATCACCAGGGGATTAAGCAACATAATGTAGGAGTAATTCAACAAGTGGTTCAATAACTTAATTGAACAAACATGCTTAATGCTTAAGTTTCTCCATCCCACGAAATAAATACACATTTCCAAGCCAGGAAAACCTCCCACGTGCCCAACCGAGAAGTCATGCTGTTATTTCCACCCCTCCTGCTGGACCACACCCTCACGCGCGGGGCCCCGAAGGCAGGGAGTTTGCTGCATATGCCACTGGGTTTAAGCCATCCTGTTTGCTTGCATGGCACTATTTGTATCAAATCTCTTTTTCAGTGTAGTGCATGATAATGACATTAAAAAAAACCCAAAACCCTGATCATTAATTGCTGCCTTTCTGACAAACCTGACTAGGAAATTCAATGTCTACAGCTATAGCTGCAAGCCGAGAGCTACCTAATGAAATAAAATGTAATTGCTTGAGTGAAAAGGGAGGCAGCATTCTCACGTAAGACCACCGTGAAATGTTTCAGCATTTACATACATAATACACCCACAGTTGAGTTTTGTCTTTGTACTTTCAAATGACCAGGGATTCTATTTAATTATGTACATAAATAATGGATAGTATTCCTTTTCTTGTACTCCATTACTGTTACTTCTTTGTTTGTTTATAAGTTATTTGCCAGGTTCATTCTGGAAAGGAAAAAGATGTCCCCTCCTCCAGGAAGTTTAGAAACTAAGACAGACAGAAATAGAAAATGGAGGGAAACTCTGTTCCAGTTTTACTATTTTGAGTCCAAATCTAATAGAAAAAGAGGACCAGGGTATAAAATTTGTTCCCAATTGAAAAGCAGATCCTCAGCTGATACAAAATGCAGCTATGCCAACTGACCAGATCCAGCTGATGATGTAAGCCCTGAATTTTCATACATCCTATCAAATGCTGCCAGCAAATTCACTACACTAAAAGAAAAAACAGAAAAAAAAAAAAAGTAGTAAATTAACAATGAAATAAAGCAGAATATTAAATCCCATATAGTATATCACCTACACATTTTTGTCTCTGAGTGCAAAGTCAGGCACCAATTCTGCCATTAACAGCAGTTCTAACTTCCTCCCTCCAAAGCTCTGAAAATGTTCTAGGCTGATACAGCCCTTGTTAACCATGCCTTCCTGCTACACTCAGAAATAAATTGAAAAGCTTGTTTAAAATAATGAAATTACCAAAACAAGCCTACTTTTTAAATTTAATAAAGAATATTCCATAGGTTATTACATATTTGTCATAGGACTATGATAGTAGTACAATCACAATTCAGCATTAGTTACAAGGCAAGCAGCACAATTATTGAAATGTGACCTATTTTTATCTTAGAGACAGTTTTTCAATTTTGAATTCTGCCTTTACTGAAATGAGAATGAACTTTTTATAAGATTTAAAGATAATGTGCTAGGTAGGACCACGAAGACAAACACATTCCCTAGAGCAGCTCACGTTTCTTGCTATGACAGCACATAAAATATAGCTAACCTTTATCGGCAAACCTAAGATGTTTGGAGAACCTGGGCTTCCTCTAATATACCCATATCTTTCATCCCTGAAGAAAGATAATACAACAGATCTGGTTATGTAGCCCAGAAGCTTCAACCAGAAAAAAAGGAAAAGAGAATATAAGATGCAACTGGCAGAGTAATTTTAATGAAGTTGTTTCACCTTTATCCTAATGTAAAAATGTGAGGCTCTTGAAAAAACATCTGGATTTACATACTGTGAGTCAGAATATAATTATATGACCTACTCACTGCTTCAGCATCTAATCAGTTGCAACATTCTCATGAATCATCCACTTCAAGCCATACTCACCTCAACTGCAAAAGCAGCTTCACTAGGTAGCACAGACAATCGGGGGCAGACAGGTAAACTTCACATTTGGATTAAGACAGCAGGAGAATCTTTCACAATCTGAGTCAGTCCAAAATCTTCATGGATAAGGCACTTAAACTGGGTCATCATTTTGACAGTGGAACATAAAAGATACTTAGATTCTTTAGTGCTTTTCCCCCACATAAGGATTCCAAGGCACCTTCATGTAAAAGCCATTTGTCACCTGTGCATTACAAACAGAAGAACGCTTTTAAGAGACCTGGTCCTTCTCAGGACCAAGTATAAGAAGCAACGACTCTTATATTTGAGAAATGCAAAATCTGAAACGTATGCGAGAGGATTCAGGTTTTCTAAGTTATTGAGAAAAGCTGTCATTAAAGACATTCTGAGTCTTTAACACAGAAGCAGATATTAACGTTCTGTGAGAAAAAAAGGCCAAATCAATGCATTTGTAACAATTTTTGTGTGAGCTCATCTCAGAGACCTGTTTTCAAGTGCTATTGTGCTCCAAAAACAGGGGAGAAGTAAAGCTTCCAGCCAAAGAAATATGACTGAACAGAAATTTATGCAAGGATCATTTGGCAGGCATTAAAATAAACTTATGGACAGATTAATAATACTTACCATAGGCAGCAAAGTTACATATTCCAAAAGCTAAAAAGCAGGCTTCTGGCCCCAGCTGAAGTCACGTGTTTCTATTCCCTTGATTGAAAAAAAAGACAAGCACAGAGACTTCTAGAAAAAGCAGGCATTTTTGTATCAAAATTCAGAACCTGTGAGAGGGACCCGACTCATGATGGAGACTAGTTCTCTAGCTCATACAGGGCCTTGAGAAAATGCTCATACATGGCATTTTTCCTACATTTTATAGAATTTGTGAGCAAAAAGAAAATTACCTAATAAGTTACAGAAACTCATCTGGATTTTTTAATAGATATTTGAAACTTCTCTAAAATGTTCCCTTGGCTTCTCTGACACCCTACATTACATAGACGGGTAGTAGTCCTAGGCTGAACACTAGACAGTCTCCATCTTAAATCCTGTTGTCGAACTCCCCAAATATTCCCTGAATATTATCTCAGCATAGACATGTATAGACCGTAATTCTCTACGGGAAGCTCTGAAACTTTGTCAAGTTTTCCTAGCTCCATCTAAACCAGTCCATATTCAAAGAAAGTTGCCCCTGAAGTCAATGTCCATCAGAAGCGCCCACATAAAGATGAGGATTCAGATGTTAATGGTGTATTGTTACAAAGAAAGAAACAGAGCAAACTAAAGAAACCTCAAGTTTCTAATTAGTGAGGCTATAAGGCCACAAGAAAACAACCAAATGCAGGGTCTGTAAAATAACACCATGTTCTTTCCAGCACTTTATATTCTCAGCAGGCCTGATCCAATCCTTATTCAGAAAACGTTTCACAGACTTCAGGCACGTTGCTATGCGGTGATCTGCGATCTGTTTGATTAATCCAGAAAAATTCTAACTAGCAACACAACACCCTTTGATAATCCCAAAGGACAGCAATGAAGAAGTTTACTACTGTCTAGCAAGCCATACATAGTATGTCTCACCATCAGACTTCCCTCCTGCAGCAACAGTAAAAGAAATCTACAACATTCCTTGAACCTTCCACAAATATCAGAGTTCCAAGTATAGCGATGACAGAGTCAAATTAGACACTGTCCACTAAAATAACAAATGTGACCAATTAAAAAAAAAGGCAAGGTGACCAAAAAGCTCATGCATATTTTTACACTCAGCACATAAAAGTTTTGAGTCCAAATAAGTGCTCGTTGTGTGCTGCAGGAAGGTGGCCCAGCCTCCTTCCGCAGGAGAACTGTAGATACAGAAGAAACATCACAGATGCGCCCGCAGAGCTGAGCTTCAGTGCTCTGCTCCTCCGGTACAAGGCTGGACTGTGTTATGCCCCAGGTGGTATAATACACCTATTAGAAACAGAGAATCATTCCTAGGGCAGAGAGATTAGTATTGTGTATGGGAATGATCTATTTTGCTAGATAACTTTCATTAATATTTTAATATAAAGACTGTTTCTGATCTATAACATTGAGCAAGACATTTGAAGTACAGCCTAACTATGACTGGAAGGCTGATTTAAATAAGAACTTGTTACAAATCGGTTTATTATAACAAAAATGCAATGTTGCGGTTTGGTATTTAGCATTATGCCATCTATCTTTACAATTGTACCTTTATAATATTTTTGCTGAACTACCTCTGCAAATCCTTTAATGCTAAATTGTATTATAGCATTTTCCCTCAGACTTAAATGTATTGCAGGCACTGAAATTGTCTTACCCAATATGGCAAACTCTTCCCTATAGTGCAACTTTTTCCCTTCCAATTTTGTTCATTTGCATAAAGGTAACTTCTAAATCTGTCTCAATTAATTTTTGTATACCACAGTGAGTATGAACTTAAGCAAATAGTGCTATACCCTCACAGCACAGAGAAATGCATGTATGGAGGCAGAGCAGTTTGTCTGAAGAAGGAGAATGTGAGTTTTCAAAATAGCCCACTCTGCTGGTGTCCAGCATGCGTCACGAATCCTCAGTTCATTAAAGAAACCAAACACAGGAATGGTTCTCTGCAAGTCAGTCAACAAACAGAGTTTGAGTTTTGTAACCTGTGAACGGTAAAAACATTGCAAGCAAGTACAGACACAGCTGAGCCAATATATTGTAACATCAGTCAATTATCCCTACCCAGGACAGTAACACAAGAGATGATGATTTCAGGTATGTAATATGTGAGGAGATGACAGCAATAAACTTTAGCTTAGGTTCCTGCCTTTCAGTGCTCTTGGCCCTAAATGGCGAGTTATGAAAGCAAAAGGGGGAAGAGAGCCTGGTAATGTTTCTTTGAAGCTACGATTGCATTTAGGTAGTCTGTGCTCACCTCTCTTGCATTTACGTCTGATGGATGCTCTAAGAAACAAATCTGCCAACGAAATGTCTGCGGAAACTGCAAATTTTGAGTAAATGCTGGAGCACTTGCAAAAAATGAGTTCATAATTCAGAAAGACCAGATATTAATGATGGAAATCAAATTAAAAGTTTTATAGTCACCAAGCTACAGAACACCAACCACACGACTTAAGTTCAATCAAAAGAGCCAGTGCAATTCAATTTAGGTAAACCAAGAACCCGTAATTGATTCTTCTGCCTTTAATTGGCAGATACAGATTAAGATTTGTTAGTTGGCATGATTCAGAGAAAAAGAAAAACTACATATTGGTTGCTGACAATTTACAAGGAAAAAAAGTGCTGAAAGAGAACAACATAAAACAGTCACTTTGAATTACAGATTTGCTCTAGAGCATCTTCCGGGAGGCATTTCTGGGTACACAGAAAGTGCAGTTTTGTTTCATAAAAGGCAATGTGCTAGATTACAGACCCCTGTATTCATAAACCCTGTCCCTCCCCATGGTTTCTCGGTGGTTGGACACATCTTCTAAACTCACATGTTATAGCTAGCATAAAGTACAGCTTTATTAAAGTTAATTCTGGCTTTGGTAGTTCTCAAGCATGCGCAATACAAGTATCTTCTGCAGGAGCTGGTTCCGAGTGATTAAATCAGGCATCTCAATGCTGACAGATACTGAGAAGTTTCAATAAAATAGAATCACTCCAGGCTCACCCATCTTCTGTCGTCGCTGGGAAAAAAAAGTGCTTTTCCTGTAACTGCTAAAAGAGGTCTTTTTGAGTGGAAATTAAAGTGTGTGTTATATAAAAGGCCACGAGATATCAACATATAGTCATGTGTGTGTACAGGAAACATATATATTGATATTGATTAATTATTTACTAGAAGTTTGTTTTCTGATACCTTAAAGAGCACCTCCATTAATGGTAACGAACAGACAATTCTGACACAGAAACTCAATCTATAAACACCAGTGAAGGCAGTGGTCTCTAGTGAGCGAGGTAATAGATGGGGACTTGAAACACGTGGATTTAATTAAAACCTGTACCACTAACCTGCCACGTGACCAAAGGCGAATCGCTTCCCTCTTCCACACCCTGCACTTGCCCAGTCCATTAGCATGGCAAACTGCAGGAGGGTAGAGACTGCTGAACTTGCCACAGAAGCCTCCCACTCCCTGTTGGATCCTCCAGATTACAGAACTATAGTGACAGTAATCAGATGAGAAACAGAGGGAATATAAGACCATTTCTATCACTAAAATATACTTCCATCAGGAAAACACAGTGACGCAACATACTTCATTATAAGAATTTCTGTGATAACCAGAGATGGAGTCTAATCACGTATGCCAGTGTGTCAATGCACGGAAAAACTGACTCGATCCATAATCATCAGGCATCAAAGCAACAATGGGATCAGTAATTCCTTGCACCACAGGAAGGACACAGAGCGGAGTTTCTAAGCTCCGCGAGAAACATTTCTGACCTAATGCATTAGAGAGTTAGCTATTGGACTCATGAAGCTATCAGCAGGGCTTCCTGAATGGCAGTTAAATATCTCTGAGCTGCTTTTAACATGTATCCTATTAAAGTGGCCAGATAGATTTTTATCAAAATGCTAAAACACTCCAAGATCTCCCGTAGAAGCGGCCTCCGGACCTCTGCAGTGCTAGTTCATCCAGTCACTGTAACTGAATTCATTGCCACCTGTGCTTTTTTCTTTCTAAAATATAGATTTTTGTCTGAAATAGAAAGCGTGCTCCATGCAAGTCGTACTGACCACAGAGAGCTTTCTATAAGACCCAAAAGAAAGCTACTTTTACAAGTTCCTCCTAAGCAGAGACTAAGTTTTGAAAAACATTATAGTTAAAAGGTTGAACATATGCTCATGAATTTGGCATTTCCCCTCCTTCATTCTTTATCATTAATGACATTTACATTAATGAAGGCTAAGTAGGGGAAAGAGGTATCCCTTTTATTCATTGTTCCTCATCTGAAGTTTTAATTATAGCTTCACAACTCCACAACTGATTGCTATGAGGTAGTGATGATTGCAAACCCAGCAGAGGAGTAGCAGGAGGGATCACTGCATACAAATATTCTGGTACCCTGCAGTACCCTAAGTATTTTTGATTTAACAAGCAAGGACAGAGGAAAAGTACATATGTCAAATCATCTGAATTTATCAAGTCTTCCATGAAATGCAAATGCCCTTAGAGGTGAAAAAGTTTTGATTAGGAGATGTAGAGCATTGCGAAGATGCTGGATATGCAACATTTCTCAAACTAGATTCAACAAAGTACTCTGCAAACTATTTTCTTCTTAGAAATTCTCAGAAACTCTGACAAACTGCACTGCAGGCATGGCACACTAAGTCACTAAGACTGTAATTAGCTGCTTTATAACACAGTGTGACTATAGTCCTCAGCTGTGACATAATGAAATAAAACATTTCTAATATTACTCTCACAAATATTAATACGGGAAGCGGATGTATTAGCTTTCAAGAGAACAGAAACTTAGCCTGGCATGGAAGCACTGTGAAAAAAAATGGAAAAATCATTTATTTTTGGCAGCAAAGAGCAGTCAGAGTGTAAGTAAGTAAAACATACCTGAGTAATACAAATTTTTTTTACACACTTTGATGACCATTTCTTTCACCAGCGGTCCACCTTTCTTTGCCTCTCCGTTCATACCACTGCACCCCTTGCGCCGCATGCCCAGCCAGGCTGAGGAACCGAGCCAGGTTCAAGCTCTGCCCCCGCTTTTCAGGTCAGGGTCAGGTAGTTTGAAATCCACCGCGGCCGCTGACGCGGCCCTTGCCGCGGCTCACGTGAGGCGGGGGCCAGCAGCGCTGCGCGACCGCAGGGTGAGCGCAGCCAGGCTGCCGCCCCGAGCACACGCTGCACCCACCAGCGAGCCGCGGCCCCGCGCAGGCGCGAGTCCCTTCCCCAACCTGGACGAGGGAAAACGACGCTGCCGTGGCCGAGGCCCTGGGCCGGGGCTCGGGACGTCGCGGTTGCGGTTCTCCGGTCTCCCCTAGACTTCCCGGTCCATCCTCGGTCTGCCAAGCCGTCTCGCCGTCTCTCGTTCCCCCGTGGGACGGGGGACTCGGGCCGCGGGAGCGTTTCGGCCTCAGGCAGGCACGCGCCTTTGCTGCCCGTTCGCAGCGGCACACGCAGCAGGGCCTCCGCACACCGGCGTAACGAGTAACAGCAAGGACCCTTTTCAAACGGCACTCGCGCGCACGTGCAGCTCAGGGTGATGGTGACGGACAGCTATACACAAGTGAGGATTAGAAATTAAAAGAGCAGGAGAGACAAACTATCTGCTAGCAGCTGATAATACTGCCGGGAGCAGTAGGAATAAAACACTGCAGAAGAGTTGTCAACTTCCCTCTCTTCCTCTGTGGTGGGATTAGTAGAAAAGGTTAGACTATACATTATCCAAGAGTCATTCTAATGATGTATCACTCAGAGGTTTTCATAAAATTAATCTCTCAATAATAAGACATAATACAGGTTTCATGCATACTAGGTAATTAAAGAGCTTGATGAATAGATGAAAGAGTGAATGTTCTGGATCCTTAAACAAATCACAGCTTTAAATTTCATTAATTTTAAATTTACTCCAAGACTTAATTTAAAATTGGCAAAGCTTCCCTACCACTGAAACCAGAAATCATTGAATAAAACTGAACTGTATTATTTATTGTTGTCTCAGGCCAATAAGATATATCAACTTACAATATCAGGATGACAAAAACATGACAGAAACTCTACGATATTAAAAATAGTTTGAAAAATTCACTGCAGCTCTTGGTTGAAAATTTAAACAAGATAATCAGTTCACAGATACTTCTTTGGCCTTTTCATTTTCTATCCTGTGCCTAAGGCTACCACACTGAAAGATTTGCAATAATTTAACCGTCATCTGCTAGGGTTTCGAGGGAGGGGAAGGCAAAGAGAGAGAGTACTGATTCTATCTGTTTTTTAGGCAAAGAAAACCACGCAAGACATTTACTAAAGTCTGCAGAGGATATCTGGGTGTGTGCAGCACTCTGAAATACCACGAGCTGCGTAAAACAGACATTGCTTAAAGCAGTTCTTCAAGGTTTCCAATTGTAATCAGAGTAAAAACTGTAAAATGCAAATAGGGAAAACCACAAGAGAACAACAATGACTTATAACTGGGAAAATAGTGACTTAAAATATCTCTTTTGCTATGAAATCAGGAAAAAAACACTTCACAAGTGATTACAAAGTAATCTAAGAACACAGTGTGGCAGTTAACTGACTTGGGTGGGTCTCGGGGTTTGGTACCTCAGGCAACCTGTGTTGGTTTGACAGCCCCAAAACACACCATCTCAGCTCTCCCAGCACCCATCCCATCCCTTGCTGTAGCCCCACTGCCATCGGTAGCTCACTATGTCAACGGAGAACGCTTTTGCTTTGCCGACTCCCTTTCCGGTGGTTGAGCGAGCTGAGCAGGCAAGGAGCGCCCCGGTCAGCAGCGGTGGGCTTGGCAGCGTTTGCTGCCCCGCTCTATTAATCTTCCCCCGATCCTGCCACACACGTGCACGACCCCACGGACATCGGGTCAATTTTTGCTCCTACTGAAGGCATATTGTTGAATTAATATCTAGCTCCAACGCAATTAAGCGCAGTCCTGTTTTTCAGACATACAGGAGCGATTAAACTCTGCACGGGTGCTTTTTGGAATTCAAGCCCAATAATCTTCATTATGTCTGTTCCTTTTGAGATTAGTTGGTGATCTTTCTCCCACAGATGCCCAAAGAGAAACACTCTACAAATGTATGCATTTAACAGATGAGTGAGATAACGTAAACGGACCCTATGCTAGAGTCCTGTATGTAATGCCTTTCCAGATTCTGTGTACTTCTTTCTAGCTCTATTTTCTTTATTTGTTTGATTACTCTCAGATATTAGCTTTTCATATCTTTGCTTTTTTTCAGTAGGTCGCCAATGAAAATGAAAAATTTTCCTAGTCTTTTCCTTGTTCTCTTCCATAAACCCATGTAATAAGATTATCTTTAACTGTTGTCGTAACTCTCTCACTCATGCAAATGCAGAAGATGAAGGGAGAAGAGCAAAGAGTCTTTTCACAAGTGGCCCCTGCTGGCAAATATCCAGCTTATAGACTTCCTATTGTTTTGATAACAATTGGAAGCTTGAATTATCAGTTTGCTGGAGCTGCACTGAAAAAGCCCTTCTGGATTTCATCACTGATAGCATCTTTTATTCAATAATGATTCTCATACCTATTTAAGAATTTCTCTAAACTGTTAGACTAAAGGAGCTTAGCAAGGAAACTTCAGTGCATCGCTATGCTTTGGGGAACACCACTGTCTGAATGCAGCTCCCAGTCCAGCAGCTCCCAGTCCTGAAGTTTTCTTGTCCAGAGCAATTTTATATCCTAGAACTGGAAAAAAGCAGGCTGACTTCCTAATATTAAGAATAACTCCAAACAAACATTTGGACTGCCAAAGGGATCAAGAGACACTGAAAAAAAAAAAATTGATAAACAAGTAGACTGAGAATCTGTGATGCTCATGAGATGCGTAAGTGACTTCTTGCTGAAACAGCAGAAGCTGCAGGTCATCGAAGAGCACTCAGAAAAGATATGGGGGACTTATGACACTAAGAAGAAAAAATGAGCAAAGATGGATTGAAATATATGGTCTGCGGATCTTCAACTAAAATGATGAAATCTGAATTCTTTTATGATTTTCATACCTGAAACACTGTAATAGGGGCTTTAAACAAGTGCTCCCTAGAGACCTATGACATTAGCATGCTAAAAATCAAAAAATAAAACACAATTCTGCTTAGAGGCAGTGTTCAAATCTGGATAAAGAATCAGTGCGTACCCCGATCTTTCTCCATTGCCAAAAGAGAAGCATTACTCGGACCACTACTGCAATGTCTCTCACATATTCGCGTCTGACACCATATTACAGGGTCAGGGATATCTGAAGAGCCAAGGTGAGTCAAGGATATCTGAGAGTGACAGAAGGGAACATCCCATTGCTGGTAAGATTGCATGAAATGTTACTGTTGCATCTATTACTTGTCCTGTGCTGAAAGAGATGGAGTTAACAACATGTATTTACATAAGGGCCATTATTCTTTTCAAAGAACGTATTATTTCACCAAAGGACTTGAATTCTGAAAAAAACACACATCTTTAACTGATGAAATCCAATTCTACATTTTTATCCTCTCTGACCTACTTCACTGAAATTGCATGTACAATGAAGCATCAGATCAAGACTCTACCTCGATTACGGCTGGTTGGCTTAGACTGAACTCAGACAACATGGTAATAATGGTAGATTGAAATAAGCAGCTGGAAAGATTTTATCTGCCTTTTGATGGAAGAGTACATCATCTTTCCTTACCTCAGTTCAGAGGCTATATTAGATCTTCACAGCTGTCCCTCAGTGCCCCAGAGCAGTTCTACAGTTAAGATTGATTTTTATCCATCAGAGTTTGATGAGAAAGGAAAGACCTTTGCTTTCCAATAATAAGACCTGTATCATGCCTTTTACTTTTGCAGACAGGACTTCTTTTAAGTTTTAGCTCTGGATTATCACTTAAATAGCATCCACCAGTCCTGTTGTTTGAGCTTGTTGTCTAGAAGTTTCTAAGTTGCATTTAAAGAATTGTATTGATTTTTAATGGCCTCAGACTGGCTGAGATGGCACCTATTTTGCTATGTAATGAGTTAGCAGTTACACTGAAGAGGGGCTCATAATATACTTAATCTCCTTTCTCAAGCAGTTGTTAAATTGTTAGCCAGCATGCAGTAGTCACATGTGGATGCTTACTATTCTACCAACAAATACCGTGTTTCATTCTGGTTTGCTTGGTATGAACAGTTCACAGCATATTCTTTGTCACTTAATTTCCTGTGTATATTGTGAACACTTGGGAAAGCTCAGCAGGGTGCATTACAGAAGCCTAAAGAAAGAAAATAGAACATTAATAAAATTATTATATTAGATGCTATTACATGTCTTCAAGTTGGAACTAGTATGTACTGATTTTTACAGCTTTCTTTTTATCACATCAGAAGAGATCAAAATAACTTATTAGGTCAATTCATCCTTTTTGCTGCCCTTGCTGATCATGCAGGAAAATGCAGACTGGGAACGGGAACGTGAAAAGGGGCTATGCGCAGGCGTCACAGGGAAAGGAAGGGCAGGGAGGTACTACCGTAGCTCTCACTCTCCGTCCTCCCTCCTCTCATCCCCTCGGGAAGGCTGAGTTCATGCTCCCCTGGGAGCTGGATGTGGAGCACTAATGTGCCACATACCCCTCACATACACCGTCTCTACTGAGGCGGTATCTATCCAGGGCTACCAAAGCTGTTCCTTCTTTTCCTCTGTTGCTTCTTCCATCTTCCATTTTGCATTTCTGTGAGAAGGAGAGATCAGCAAGTGTAGAGCTTGGGTGTTCTTTTTCAGGCGGACAAGGATCAGCAAAGCACTTCCAGTTATCCCAGTATGAAACAGACTTTCCTTGAGGGCCTACTCAGACAGCTAGCAAAACAGTGACTGTGGTGGAGGAAACATATCAACAGTCCCTCCCATCCCATCTAAAGAAGAAAAACGTATCTGAAAAATCCTCTGTTGAGAAAAATGATTTAGTAGATTTTATATCTTTTGACAAATAGATTAGGCAGTTTCAAAGTTTACAGTTAAATTAGGATGCAGCCAATTATTCTCTATTCACACCCTGCTTTAATTTCTTCAGGAGGCCTTGACAAGTTTTATGCTCACCAAAAACTATTGAATGCTTTTCTGCAACCAAATCACAGCTTTCCCCTTTGCATTTTTGTACAAATACCTCTGCGAACATACCAGGACTTTCCCAAAATTAAGAACAACAGTGTCTGTGCAAAGAGGCGCAGGAAGAGCACATAGAAAAAAGGAAAGATTTGAGGTGAGTCTCCTTAGTATATTGCAAATATCAATTCTGTGCAAACGGCCTTTGCTTGCATTGCTGTTTCCCAGAGTTCAACACTGCACTTGTCTACTGGGTGCAACGAATTACAGTCAGGAAATGAACAAAATTTACTGGCAATTACAAAATATTTTTGAAAATAATTGTACGACAGTTTCTCTCCATATTCACCTGACTACATAACCAAACAGAATTCATCAATCTGTAATGCCTGTGGGAAGCACGGGACAAAGGAAATAGTAGAAAAGAGTTGAAGAACATGCTTTAAAATACAGAATATTAGTCAAAGAAGAGATAGCAGCACAAGATCAGAAAAAGACATGTTGGATCTCAATGGTACCAAAGGACAACGTAAGGCTAAAGTGCTAGAGCCTGAGCACGTGCCTTGAAAATGCCCTGATTTTAAGAAGTAATAAACACCTATTGACATGTTAACAGCTTGACATCACCTCCATGCTCCTGGCTGAAAGTCACGACTCTTACCAAGGCAAATAAAACAAAGGCTTTTAGGGGATGCTACATTTCAAAATCTTGGCCTAAAACCCAGTGAAAGAAATGTATAATCGTAGTCTCTAACCTGTGACTCCGTGAGGTCAGAGCCCATGTGCATGGCTCTCCGTAGTTCATGAGAGTGAATATACCTGCAGCGGTGTCTGGCAGTTCACCCCCGCCTCTCTGGTTGAGGGAAGAGGGTTTCTCGAAGGGCTGGCCTTTATCTCCAGCCTTCAGTTCTGCCATCCTCCGCAGCTAGACCGGACCAGGACTGCGGGGAGACTTAGAGGGGACCGTTCTCTTGCGTGGGTCACAAGCAACTGTGTTTGCGTTGGACGCATTTAGCAAAAGGTGCGAAGAGCAATGTTAGCAAGTAATTGATTATATCAATTATTTAAATTAAAGGCAGGAGTGTCTGTAAAGCAGCCGGAGTAGGAGAGTTTATCCAAAAAACATCACTAAGGAATCTGTAACTTTGAATTCAGTCACTGAAAGAATTGGAAAGGAATAATTTCAACTGACAAGTATAGTGCTTTCTGTCAACAAGTTATTTGCAAACAGGCTATAAATTTCATTAATTTGTTCATTATTTGTGATCCTTTAACAATTACCTTGTATAAATAAATTTAAACTTACAATTACTTGCTGAGAATGCTTCTTGTTTATTACATGTTACTGAAGTGACATGTCTAGCTTTCTAAGCAGGTTGAATTTTTGAATAAATTCGGCCTCAAATTTCAGCTTTACAAAATGCAGTGCTATTTATAGAGACAAATTCTTATGAATCTGGGCCAGGAGAAAAGTATTCTCACTAATAGATTTTTATAATATAACATATAATTAAATTATAACTATTTTCTGAATTTATTCGGTATGTAAAACGTCCTAGGTTAGGTTATTACATGATATGAAACTGAGTATCACCGTCCAATGCAGAAAGAAATTGCAAAGACCATCAACGACCAGGGTTGTTGACTTGTATTTGTCTAATACAGGGTGTCTTCTCTACACATCATTAGACCAGTTCAAAGGTCCTTTTCTCTGCATGATGTCAATAACAGGAAGAACAAATAGCTAAACAGGTTATAGTAAAAAAAAAGAAACAAAGCACCATCATATATGATCTCTGTATTTGTGTCAACTACCTGACAGGTGTCTGCAAAGATCAACAGTGGATAAAGTACACCTTTTTCAGAGCACATAGTTAAGAAATCTTCCATATCTGCATTTGAAACAAATTTCAAGAAGTAACCCACCGCCACTGTGTGACCTGTGCAAACCCACCTAATGTTGAAGTCTACATTTTTCCTGGCAATATAGTTTTCCCAACTGCAATCAACAACGGCGGTTGTAATGCCATTTTGCACATACTCAATTTGCAGATTTTCTGTTTGCAACACTTTGCCTTTCAAAAGTGGAGTCTAGGTGAGTTGCTTCTTTACAGTAAAGGCTATACCCCACTTAAGGTTACTGTCTCTGCCTTGTACAGATGTCCTGTAATCACGACAAAGACCAAAATGCTACCCATTGGTACAAAATTTTGAATATATGCTATTTATTTTTTGTAGTTTCCTTACCACATACTGGGCAAAAAGTTTAGTTTCTCAACTGGAAAGCCTGCAGAGGATGAACTTTCTTTGTTGCTGTACAACATAAAGTCAGCCCTGCGTGAGACCTCACTGCAATGATCATTAAAACAAAGGTAAGGTGATTATTCCTTCATGGCCTTAACTGCTTTCACACAGTTATTTACAACAGCAATCCTTTCCTTGTCAACATTTTACCCAAAAAATAAAACTAGTTTGGATTTTGCAATGGAGCTGAAGTGAATTACACACTCAGATTTTCCTGAAGTTGGCAGAGGTCCTTCCCCATGTTCATTTGTAAATCCCAGCACTATCAGTCATGTCTACAAAAGCTATCTGGAGAAGAAAAATGAGATAAGCAGTAAAAAGAGCACCTCAGGAAAAGAAATATAACTAAATCTGCTTAAGGCCCAGTTCCTGAGCAGACACTACAAAGGGACTAAGGTATTTATGAAAGTTAGAAGACAGGTTGCAGAAGCATTAGGTAAGGAACCAGCAAAGGGAAAGGCATGGCCTGTGGATTTATTTTTAGTTGTTGCGTAAAAATTAGAATAGTTTCTATTTCACTGCAATCTTTTGAAAAGAAATTACATGGGTTACACATGCTGATTATCTGCCAGAACATAGTGTCACAGCTAGAAAAAAAAACTACCTTCTGGCCCTTGGCCAGTTACAATGATCACAGAACCCTAGAAATGCACTTACAATTTTTGAGAATGGAGGGGGGGGGTGGAACCCAACCCCCCAAAACCCCAAAGAAACACAAAAGCACCCAAGCCCTTATTTTTAAGCACAGATGATGAACGGTTATGATTCCTTTTGGTCTACTGTAATATAGAAAAACCTGAGGAACCTTTGCTCATGGTTTGCAATGCATGCTCAGCTGATACAGTCAAGTCATTAGGTACTTACGTTTATGCAGAGCATAAAACGGATTCCTTAAATGTATCCCAAAACAAATCTCTTAACATAGCACTTCTAAAATATTCTGTTGTTCTGAGTACAAAGAATTTATTGTTGTAGTCTCGTTGGCACATAGTGGACGAAGAGTTTATTATCCTAGACTCCAGTGCCCTGAGGGAATGCACCTTCCACACTGTTCTTAACCTTTTCCAGAAGAAATACAATTGCACTTGTTGTGAAGTACAGCATTATGTGACAGCAGTGAATGAAACCATAATTCTGTTTACTAGATATTACTTATGCTGTGGAAACAAGAGAACTGTGATTTCTTAGAGGGGCTATAAGGATCACAAACCAGGCATTTACCTGGACATTTTTATTACATTTTCTTTTATTAGTCTTTATCAACTCAAAGCTGCAGATAGGAAAATAACATAATGTTTTTATGTCTTCGCTCAAAACCAAATTTTATGATTGGGTATTATACTATGAGACATATTGATACACATTTGGCCATTGGGATATAATATATATGGTATATAGTCAGAGCTACAGATAATAAGCTGTTAACCTCATGAAAAGTTTTACTAAAATAGCCCAATTTCATATTTATTTTTAGTATAGGGTGAATGCAAGCAATCAGCCTTTGCCATTAAAAGTAATGTTTACAGCTTCAAGAACTCTGCTGGTCTGATGCTTTGGGGCAGAAAAATTATATTTGGCTTAAAACTCCGTAAGTTACAAATAGGGTTTTCACCTGTCTATAATTTTTGACAAAATTATACTAATTATAATATTTTAATGGTTCTTTCTTATATCTTGAATGAGTCAGTATTGATGGGAGTACACGGTGCTGGGTACCAGAACCTGTATCAGTCCAAATGGCAGAGTACAGAAAGACAGACGACTGCCTTAAGAGGGTGAAGACAAAGGTATAGCACCAGCTGGAGCAGTGGAGAAGAGTGCAGATGCTAATGCATTGTAATACTGTAAAAAGAATGGGTAAGCAAACCACCTCCCATCAAGTGCAAACAGCAGTCCGGGATCTAAATGCGTCTCCAGGACTCAACCCAAACCCCCAGCTCTGCTCCTAGGTGCACTTGTTAAAGATGGAGGTCTTCCAACTAATGATGAGGTGCCCTGAGATTAACTGTGAACTGAACGGCAAGACGTTCATTCCTTTAAGAGACGGAGACAAGCAGAGTTGGACATATGTCACCTCTGAATGATCAGCTGCGACTTATGTTTTCACTGCAATTCCAACCTTTTGCTACACTGGAACCTGTCAGCCTTTGTTGAAGAATTTATTTGTTGTATAATGAAAATGCATTTACTTCAAGAGCAGATAATGTTTTGTTTTGCCTTTTTATTATTAACTTGTCAAAAGGAGTGATATGATAATAACAAAATGACAAAATAACATGTTAATTGTTGAAATAAATGGGATGTATAATACATCAGGTAACGGTAATTAATTATATGGCTGATATACATAACGTCAGTTATTCATTATTACTCTCAAACATTCACAATTATCCACACTTAAAAGTATTGGTAATGATATAAATAGGCTTAATGAATTATAATAACAGTGGATTCTAACAGTAAAATAGGTAAACAGGCAACCTCTAAACCTAGTTAAGGGAACAGACTTCTGGGAGGCAAATTATTTCAGATGGGCACAGATTAAAGTTGAAGTCACATATTTTTCTGCCAGTTTTCATAGTCCATTTGTAGCATAGTAACTGGTGAAGTTTTTAATTGACAATTGACCAGTTTTAATAGTCTGTTCATTTTATTCTTTCCAAGGTTCATCACACAGCTTTATCCTTCATTTGATCTACTTCTGAACTTTCCCTGAAGCTTATATTTTAAATATGAAAACTTGAGATACTCAGATATGCTGTACAAACCAATATGAAAATGTAAAGTACTCAGATTATAATTTTTTACCATTCGATCCAGTTCAATACTCCATATTATCTTTAAGGCTTTACTTTTACTCATGAGATGTATCATACTACATAGAGCTTATTTTCTAGATTAACTATGGTAGCACAGTATACTTAAGTTTTAATTTCATTTCTGCTGCTGATATATGGATAGGTGTTTAAAATGTGTACTTTGTCTTTTTAAAATATGCTTTTATTTTATCATTTAAATAAAGTTCTTTGAATTAAGCGATTATTAAAAAACATCATTTTGCAATACAAACAAATCCTATTCCTAAACCTCTGACTTGGGCAAAGTTCTCGTGAGAAGACAAGATTGGAACCCAAAAGCTCTATTTTTAAATGCCCCAAATATTACATGCCGGAGCAGACTATAAACAAAGTCGAAGCAAAAGTTTACATAATGCCGTAGAATAGCCTCTTGCCAGGAAGATGAAATAATTAGTGCCAAAGCATTTAACACATCATAATTACATACCTATAACATATGCCACTTCAGTAATGATCTCATCTGATAATTAAAAAGTAACAGCAACTTTATATTTTTCATTGCAATCGGCTTGAGGGGAGGGGGGCTTATAAGCAAACTGCTTGTTTAAGTCAGGCATTGTTCCCTTCCAAATATGTATGCAAATTTATGCACCAGGGAGCAAGATTGTGTGTACAGTGCCAGGCTTTCAGTTTTGGCATCTATATCTTCACTGCTCCTGTTTGAAAAAAACATGTATAAAATATTAAATTCCCTGAAAACATCATTTTAATTACTCTTGAAAGACTTATCCAGCTATTAAATGATCCAGGGTTAACCAAAGGGCTACTGCTATAAAACCATTTAAACAGACGATGGTGGTTTTATCAAATTTCACAGCTGTTCCTGCAGCAAATGCAGTTTCTCAGAACACAAGATTTCTAGTTAATCTGTTAACTGTAATTTTGGAGAAAATCTGCATCAAAGGAGAAATTGCTACAGAGGAAGCGCCTGACTGGATTGGACCCGCACTCAGCCCCGTCCAGAAACCTGTCTCCAGCATGAGCCAGCAGCAGATGCTCCCATGAAAATAAATATATAAATACGTAATACTCAAATGTAATTCAGCCTACAAAAGGTCACTCTGCTCAGTCGCTAAGACATGGAGGCTATCTTTTTCTCCAATGTACTTTTATTAGCATTGTATCATGCAAAATTCTTGGTTTTCACATAGAAATAACCATACTTTGAACATAAGTTTCTTGGCTCAAATAATGATGGAATCTGTAGTTTGATAGCATGGTTTGAAGATATATCCTCCTTTATTCATTCAAGATGTTTCACATTCCGTTCTATTGTTCTTTTATTAGGTGATAACTTCTCTGAATCCTTGACTATTTTATAGGCTTTTATCTTGCTCCCCTTATTCTTCATCCTTGTACAGAGCACGGTCCCAGTCACTTCGATTTCTCTCCACATGACAGACTGTTCTGGGTCTGATCTGATTCTCAATGCCCGTATCTTCCAGCCAAGGGAAGCCATACAACACTTCCTCGGGTAATCCACGCCAAGAGAACAATAAAGAGAGGACCATCTATTTTAGCATTAGAACCACAGTTCAGGTAAACCACTGTTTAGCTGCATCTCAGATGCTGTATTAATGCTGTCTTACGGACTGAACCCAGAGGAGAGGACGGATCTTCCAGCCAAACCACGTGGAATTGGCTTGTGTCCATACTCCTCTGGGGTGGTCTGACCACACTCATTTTGCACAGTACTTGGCTAAGGTATCCTTCAAGTCTAAGACAATGAGCTCAGTCCTGTATCCATGAGATACAACAACGACAACAACAATAATTTTTTTTAGCTTTTTCAGCTCAGTGTACTCAAGATAAAGAAGGCAGTTGGGCTAAAGCTCCCAAGAGCTTTATTTTCCTAGCATGCTGTCAGGGCATGTGCCAGGAATGAAGGACTTTGGATGGAAGGCCTACTGAAATCCTGTTGATGAATTATCTTGGTCAGAAGGAGGCAAAGCTTTTTCAGCTAATGCCCACCTGCCTGGAGCAGGACCCTGGATCCAGAAATGCTCTGATGGGTGCGTGGGTTTCATCCTGAAGTTTTGTCTTATTCCAGAAGTAGGCCTAATCACAATGTGGAAATGATCACTCACAGAAAATAGCGATCAACCAAATCAAGGAATAGAGAAACCTTAGGATTTCCAATCCTTAAACTTAACTCCAATGCCAAATGCAATTACACTTGCATGACTGATCTATTGATAATAAAATAAAATAATAAACAGCACCTTATCAACATCTGTCAGCTTTCTAAGCCTGCAAACCTAGCAGAAATTAGAGTGAACTTGGCTCATAGGGTTTATATTCCCAAGCCCGCTATCTCACCCCAACTACAATAAAAACCACAGGTCTAATCGCTACACCAAAGAGCAAACAAAGCCTTAGACCCAACTCCTAACTCCACAGTCCTACAGAATACAGCAATAAATTGCCCTTGCAAAGCTTTTATACTTTCAAACATTAATTGTAACTCCCCATCTAACTTCAGCCCTGTTGAACACTTGTCCTCCATCTATCTGCGAAAGCCTTAGGATCCAGCAATAAATGGGAGTTATGAAACTACCTCAGAAATAGGTAACATAAAGCAAAGTCTTTACTGGATTCTTCTGGGTCCTTAAAACTAGGGAGAAAACAGGTGTCTAACGTCTTTATGCTTTATGTTCTGCTTTATGTTCTCTCTTACAGTGAGAATGGCTGTAAATTTCAAGATAATTCAAATAATTTCAAATAGTTCTGCTTACAACTATGTATGAAAGCTCTTTCTGAGTTAGAAAGGTCTCTGGAATGCTATCCAGACCATAATTCTTTTGTTTATATGTGCTTCAGGAAGTCAGGCTGCATTTGGAGACAGTAAGAAAAATTGCAAACTTCCATGATTTTTGCCTTTAATTTATGGGACATAATAGGATTATCCTTCATATTATGTCTGTAAAGCTGAAAACAGCATGCATTCTAGTGGCTGGGTGAGCCTCCTCCCCACAATAGTTCAATCTAGAACAGCCACCCAACCCATGAAAAGTCCTCTAGCTTGATCCTATGTTACATCCTATGTAACATCTCTTCCTCTTGCTATCTTCCTAGATCATGATGGCCCATTAGAGAATTCCCTTTGTTCTTACTCAAGCCAAATATTTTTGACCACAAACAAATGTGAAGTGCAGACCTACAGCTCAGGCTAGTAAGCATACACATTTGTACACATGCCTCTGATGTTGGGAAACTTTGCAGATAAGTTACACACATGCAAGACAGGAAAGTAGTGTAAGACATGCTTCTGACTTCTGAAATACGAAATCAGGCATTGCTTTTTCCCCTCCTTTATGCTGTTTGTGTTTTGTTGCTTCCTATCAGCCAACCACATGCTCAGCAAACTTATAAATAAGCTCAACAGGTCAGCAATTAGACCAGTGTATGCAACTAGCTGTGCAACAAGGTTTATAGACGAAGCAGCACTACTAAAGATCTTCTGTTTTGCCTGAACTTCTTGCAGTATTTCTGCATTTCCTGATTGCTTATGGACAAACCATCTAAGCAAGGGGACTTCTGATGAGCAGAGTAATTGCTTGGGTAATTACGATTCTAGTTACCCAAACCTCACCCATGTTCTGCTAAATAAGCCTCTGCCTTTTCAGACAAGCTGCTGTCTGGTCTCCTGTGAACCTGAAAGGTTATGCCTGAACTCCTAAGTGGCGATTACAGTAGGCACAATGTCAAAACCTTCTGTCAAATTACCGTATAAACTGGATGTTTCAGATTCCTGAGCTGTCAGTGTTTCATACTGCTTGCTCCAAACTGTTGAATATTTCTTCTAGTCGTGCACGGTAAAGCCAAAAGCCACTGTGACAAAAAATACATTTTGAACAAAGGCTAAACAACATAAACGCTTTTACTTTACAGATGGCAGTCAGAACTCGGCAGATGGTGAAAGAAATCCCACAGGATGTTCTTCTCTCCCTTCTCTCTACCCGCCCCCCATATATATATATGAGTGCATGTGTGTGCGCACAAAACAGCAAAGTAAGTGTCCTGACGAAATACTCAGGTTTCATAGAAGAAGTATCTCTCTTTTGAACAACATCTCCCTGCCCACTTTTAGAACAGAAAAGATCCAGCCAGTACTCTGGTTGGGTACCAGAGAGGGAATACAGAAGCATGTCTGTTCATGGGTCTGTCACTAACCTGTGATGTGTCTTTGGACGGGCACTTCTTTGTTCCTTTTTCTTCCCCTCCCATGCTCTGTCCTCTTTATTTTTATTCTATGATCCTCAGGGAGGAGACTCTTTCTGTCTCTGACTGTTAAGCCTTAAAACAGTTTGTACCCTGCTGGCACACTTCAATCCAGCTTCTGTTTCACAGAAAGCGTTAGAGAGACAGCACACTCCATAGTATTTTCTGCATTTCACAGAACTGAATATAGAGCTCTCCATGAAATGGAGATATGCCTGGTGGAGGCAAAAATATGGGCAAGGCTAAACTACAGGGAATCTACGATCCACTTTTTGCATCAGGTCCTTTAAAAAGGCAGGGGCTAAAGCAACCTGGCAGAGAGCCATGCCAACGCACACAAGTGCTGCCCGTTCCCTCGGTCGCGGGTAACTCCTCCATGGCACCGCACCGTTCCATTTAGGTAAGCACCATTTTGCATCTTGATATTTTTACTACATTACACTTACGTGTACTTCTAATGCAGATGCACCCCAAAACACTACAGATGAGCTCTTTACAGTTATCCCCCAAAAATTCTACTCATTGTTGAAATGTCACTCACATCGGAAGCACCAGCAGCTCAGCGGTACACAGCAGCACCAGGCACCAGTTCAGAGCAAAGAACTCCATGCTCCCCTGAAACTGCAGGTGGGATTTCCAGGAGGCAGCATTGAAAAATCCAGGTCAGAGTTCAGTTTTGGTTAATACCAAAACTGGATTTTTCAACAAGTCTCTTACTTCTGAAAGAAAACCCCAAGTATCGTTAATGCACACAAATAATCAGAAATTCTCTTTTACTTGTAGCACACAAGAACCCCACTACAAAGCACCGTATCATTGCATGTCCCAGTACTGTTTAGTATTTAGACAACCAGACCATGCACTGACCCACCAGGCACACTGTCCAGAACACTAAATTCCTTGGCAGCTTCCTCTCCTGGAACAAACTGACTCATTTGAAATTGTCACTATGATCACATAGCAACTCCATGTTCCTTCCGCACAAGACCCAAGACAGGACTCATTGTGAAGTGTTTCTGCACTTTATCCAAAAATATGAAACACTCGCATAAAACGCCTCTCCCTCACGTACCTTCAGGGGTTGCACTGTAGCTTGCTTTAATCAGTCTCTGATACCTATTTGTGCTGATCTCTGTAGGAGTGAGGTTTACATGCATGTACAAAGGGCTGTGCAAACCTCACCTTCTGCAAATGGGAACTCACTTCTTCGGGCAGGTGGTTCCAGTGTGGGACTAGGCCATCATGGACATAACTGGTCAAACACACAAGAAACAGCTAAGTGGCAGGTGCCAATATTTTTAAAGATGCCAGTAAAATCTACAGTTGGTCACATAGTCTGAACGGACTACGGCAAAGGAAGCAAAGCGACAAGTTTAGCTGCTCTCAAATTACTGAATCACCGAACAGATGGACCGGTTTGATAAAAACCCACTATAGCCTTTCCACAATAAGGAGTATCAGACATATGCACAGAAAATTGTACGCATAAAAGTGTACTCGGCTATCTTGACGCTTACAATTTTGGCAACTCGGACAAATCTGTTGTTTAACCAGGGAAAAAGTGATATTTCTTTTCCCTTACTTTCATGGCAACCTGGTCATCCAACAGCCGAGATGATTTCGGGTAGAAGAAAGTTGTTATCTATGTACGTGACACTGAACACAGTATGTTGTAGGCTGGGAACACACACCGAGCAGTTCACACAATCTAGCTCCCCAGCTCAGGAAAATGCTTAACATGACCACGCACATAGTCCTCCACTCGGAGGCAAACTAGAGAAGGCCGGTTTGCAACGCCGTTCGTTAGGTCTAGGAACTGTTATGTAGCAGCACTAGGTGTACACAACAAAGCAGGTCCAGAAGAGGGAGCCAGGATTACCTTGCTGTACGCAAGACGACCTGTCCTGACCTTGCAGATTACTTCTTGGGAATGAATATTTAGGAACGGCCTGGCTTTGGCTCTGAGCTTTTCCTTCCTCGCTATTTCAGCCAAGTGGCACTCAGATTCAGAACCATGCTTCCATCCAGCAATCACACCAGACAGGTTGGCTGTTACTCCCCACTCAGAGATCTGTATCAGTCATCAAAATTTAGCCAAGCGGGTGAAATTTTTAAAAGTGAGAGATACCTATCAGCTGTGACGCTTGATCTTAGTCAGTCAGTTCCACGACAAATGGTACATTTAAAACGTTGTAATAGAGACAACTGAACTTCCCAATTACTCTGTGGTCCATAGACATAGTGGTCCAGAGCCAGGTGTACAATCCTGACCTGATCAGGACCTTTCTTTAAGTGGGAATTCAGGCCATGCCAGTTCTGGGCCCAAGAGCCCAGTGACCACAAGCAGGGTATTCGCTGGTGTTTCTCCCCACTCCTCTCTGTCAGCCTCAGGCCACGGAAAGGCAGCCAGGGTGAGGAAAAATGCCGCAGCGCCAGAAGTCTGGGCTAGGAAGGAGACAAGAGGGAGCAAGGAGGACAGGAACACAGCAAGAAGTTGGACATACCAGAGACCCTCACTGCTGATCAGATCAGGAATGAAAAGATAGAAGCAAAGTAAGACCGGAGGCACCAGTGGAAATGGAAGCAATAAACACTGAGTATTAATTAAAGATTGTATTGTTTGGATACAGGAGGGATTCAAACTCAGACTGTACAGGAAACCGCATTTCTGGTATTTCCTGTATTTTGAGGGTGGGACCATGACCTTTAAAAGGCTTTTGTGATATGATTATTATGGATGTGGGTGTAAATTACAGATACAAAAGCTGAGGCATCTGAATTCTGACAGTGTTTGGTATTTGAAACTACTCGGAGCTCAGATCCAGGGGATTTATTTGGGCTTATTTCTAGTTAAAACACTCTCTGCTGAGATCATGCGGTTCCATGGAATAAGGGCAGTTTCTAAGTCAAACCACTGAAGTATTAGTAATAGATAGCTCCATCTTTCTGTCAGGAGCCTTTTTAGTTTTCCTGCCTCAAAGGAAACAACCAAAGCTGATCCTGGAAGCCTCTGAGCCTGGTGAACCAGTTATATTAAACCTCTGTTGAAAACAGCTATGCTGGCTCAAACACTTTGTTTCAGGAAGAATCTCACCTAAATAAGAGGCTCATATCTCAGAAGAGATCTTACAGTACTCTACATTAATTAAAGATAAGGTGGTATCATTACAGAGATAGACATTGTTATCTTCCCCCCTAATGTTATCAAGGTTGCCTTTATGCCTACAGATGAACACTTCCAGACGAAGGTATTTTTGAAAACCTCCTATTGTGTTTGAAAGCAGCTGCTAAATGGAATTACAAAGTTTCACAGGGAAGCAAATTTTTGGGTCTGATCCACAGTTCATTCAAGTCAAAGAGAGGGCATTTAAAATCATGCTTAACTGTCTCTACTCTGGAAAGCTAATTTTTTTAGGAAGTGCATGTATAATGTTAAATGCATAGTGAGTTCCTTCCATTTTGTTTGCTGTTAAATAGATGTTCAAAGGAGATACTTTCAACAATCTACCTGGGTTAAGCTTGACTATAAACCAAGGAAGGTTTATTGGGAAAAAAAAAAATGCTGGAAAGGTTTCAGTAGCTGCCAAAATTTCAAACTACACAGTGCTAAGAAGTCAGGATGCATTTTTTTCTTCAGCACCAAACTCAAGAGTGAATTTTTTAAGTGTAGCTTGACTTCAGTTAGTACCAGTATCTAAAGATGCAATCTACCTATACTTCAAATGAGAAGTCTACGCACAATAGCAATGATTTACCTAACGTTATGGGGAAACACAAGCAAAGGAGTATTTAAAGTAGGTGAAAAGGAGTTGTTGGTGATAGCTTAGCTTAACTCCTGCTGATTTTTTTTTTATTATTTGACACATAATACATAGTCAATCTCAATATGTGCAGCGGCATCCTAACTCGTATATGTGCATGAACTGTGGCACACATCCTACTGAGGTGCATATACGGGGAAAATGCCATTGTGAAACATCAGAACAGCGCAATGAATCCTCCCTGAAATGGGGAGCTCAACCCTGTCAAGAGATGGAATTGCTGAAAAGAAACCAGCAGTGAAAACCAGATGGTGTTTATGTTGAACTTTGTATATTTACAAATGAATCCAGTTTTGTTTTATTGTTTTTCAGTTCTTTTATAACAAAGAATAACTCTAAGTCCATAGCCGTATAGTCATTAAGTACACAGCATGAAAGAATGTCTACATATGTCTTCATTCAGTTATGGAAGATTTAGAGCTATCGTTTGAATTGTTACGTAAGTGTACGAGAGCACTAACAACTGATTAAGCCACTTTCTCTCTCAAAACTAAAACCTGCATTTTCCCCTACAGTTCAGACAGACTGTCAGGTGACGCCCAACAGACCTTTTGGGGTTTTTTCCCTCTTCAGTGTTAAAGCCAGCAGCTACCACACAACTTCCCGCTTCCGGGGCTTAAGGGAAATCTGAAGGAAAAAGTACTACCTAATTTCCAGATTTAACTCCTGAGTATCCTTTTGTTTGGAAAATTCCATTCATAAGACTGAGTTAGTTCATGCCAATGCGGGTTCGCAAGCAGGCCGGGAAAAAAAAATCATAGCAAGAGGAGCCATACCTTGGGAGGTAAGTTACCATGGGTGCTACGGCATATCCCTGGATCAAAGGGATCCTTTGCTCTCAGAAAGCCCTGAGAGTGAAAGCCCTTATACAAGGTAATAACAAACAAGCTTCATTTAGGTCTATGGAAACACTTGAGTGGCACAGAGGTATCCCGGCCAGGAACTGTACTGCACTCAGACACAAACCAGGCTCTGGGCTGGATGAACCGCTGTAATTCCAAAATACAACATTCCTTCCTGCTTTATTTTCAGAAATGCATAGCCTGTATCGGTTAACAAGCTTCCAAGCTGATTCTGCTTAAGATTTAGTGAAGGTTTCCAAATAGCGTAAGTTTAGTTAAAATACTAAACAACTTCAAACAATGCACTTCATGAAAAGTGCACAACCAGTTCAGACAACTACAGTAGAACTGCTACCAGCCTCAGCTGAAATTCTGATGCATGCCTGGCTGAGAAAGAATCCCAGGCCAACGTTTAAAATGCAAGGTGAAAAACAGCTGAAATAATTATCTTTCATTTTGGAATTGCAGGCAGATTTTTGATACTTATGAGCTTTGTGACAGTTAGGCATTGAGTGTTTTTTCCAACAGTATCTGAACAACTAATTGCAATGAAGAAACACCTAGGCACTACTAAAATTCCCTAGAGACACCTATTTCTACCTCTAGCCTAAAAATCTGGTTTTTATGGAATCCATCATTCTGTGAAAAAAAAGGAGCCATGCGCAAGTGTAACAACCTGAATCTTCAGTATCTCAAAAGAATCTGTATGCTACATAATAATGACACTATAACAACAGTTTGTATGCTAACCTACGCTGCAAGTGCACGTGGGTGGATCCTAGCAGCTTGGAATGCAACCCTGAAACCTTTTTAGTGAGATGAAATTAAAAGACAGACTAGAAAGCTGCTGTAAAGTAGCTGAAAGAGACATAGGATTATGTTTCAGTGACCTTCTTGAGATGTACTCCTTACTTGGAGTCATTTAAACATGTTTGCATCCATGCAAGAATCTGGACCAGAAATTATTCTGTGCACAGAAGCCAAGAGCTGACACTGTTCACCTACGGAGTTGGTGAGCTCTTGTTTGTGCTCTCAATCTCTTTTCTAAGATTTTTAAAAACTGAAGAGTCTGAGAGGTTAAAACTATTTTTTAAAGTAGTAACTTCCTCACAATCTCTTTGGAAATCAAAATAAAATTGTTACACGTGTTATATTGTTTCTTATATTGAACTCTAAAAACAAAGTGTAGAAGTGTCTTTTGGCAAATTTAGGTCTGGTTTCTGGGTAAATTTTTCAATCACCGTATCAGCCGCATCAGTTTCAGAGCCACACACAGGGTCAGCACAGGATTAATGACCAGGAGTGCCTCCTATCAGCATTCCCCACCAGAACAGCTACAGCAGCGTGCAGCTTCTTTGCATCACTATAATTATACTCACGCTAATGGCAGAAGACAGGCAGGAAAGGTGTTGAAGGCAAAGAGAGGACTACTGTCTCCAGTACTACATTCCTAGTAAAGTTTAAGAGGTGACTCTTTTCCTGTAGCCAGCCCCTCTAAGGCATCCTCTGCTGGTATCCTTTTAACAGCGTTTGCTTAGGGAAGACCAACGCAGACATGAGAACACAAACCGGAGCACACCAGCCCTGCAGAATTAAAGAAAATGGGTGATACTGGCACTGATCGTCTCCTCCCTTTAATCTCTGAAAGCTTTGAGAAGGAAGCCTCTAGTTCCCCTACAATCAACCCTGATCTGCATCCCTACGTCCAGGCTCAAATATTCCCCCCGTACCCAGGTCAGGGATGTCTGCAGGCAGGGCTAGGAGCACCTCTGTACACACGGGGTACGTGCTCCATTGCCCGCTCGGAGCTTTTCCTGCTCCACGTGCAACTGTGAGAGCACCATCAGCATTCAAACCCGCCCCGGCGGGCCCTGCTCTCCTCCACGCCAGCGAGCGGGCGTCTTTCTCTAATCAAGGACTTCTGGGGCAGGGATGCAGGAAGGGGATGCAGTGGGGATTATCTGGGCTGCTGCTCTTTGATGATTAAAGGTTTTCAAGTGTCAAGACCAATTTCCAAATATGAGTTGTTTTCCTCTGCATGGCTTCACTGCCGCTTTCTGTGTTTAAAAAGTTTTGAGAAGCTCATCTTCAGGAAAGGCAAATGCCTCAGACACAGTGATTCTGATTTTGTGACAACTCACTTCTGAATATAGTACATTTATTCAATGAGCTTAAGCACAGCAGTCCCAGTTGTTGACTCTCCTCATGAAAATATTGATTCTAAGCTCCCTAGTTTATAACGTTTTGATCCACATTCTGGGCCTATTGATTTACCTTTGATACTTCAATCAAACTGTTGTTTATATCAACAGCAAATGCATCTGATCTCTCCAAAATAATTAGATTAATCACAGGAGGATCTGCAAAAGCCTTGTTTTGATTGATTATGTCCTTATGCTCTCTTGAGGAAAACAGGTAAATTTGAAAATGTTTTTGAAAAAAAAAAAAAAAAGAGACAGTTGTTAGCCTTTTCCTTCCAGCATCTTTGAAATGTTTTTAGTCCCAGTTTTCCTTTTATGACACCAGGCTTTTACAAGATTGCAGGCTTGCAGTATGCTCAGTTATGATTTCCTCAGTGGCTGACATTTTGCAACACATAATGATTTAGCCAATCTGAGCAGAACTATCATTACACAATTTATTGTTCCCCAAAGCATTATTTGTTATGGAGACTATTAGGTTTATGAGTTACTTTTTATAGAATTTTTATTAGAATTATTTTAAACTCCAAGGAAATTAATCTCTTTCTTCCACACATCCTGCTCCAAGATTTCCATTTTGCAAAGCAAAGAAAAAATATTCAAGCACAAAGGGGGTGGGTGTGGAAGGTACTTCTGAAACCATCAGTACTTCTTGCATAAAGAACAAATGAAGACTCCAGGATTTTACTTTTAAGGGTAAAATTCTCCTTTAATTTGCACCACAGCAACACCAGTGTTGCCAATGGGAGTTCTGCGCGAGGGCTGAGCCCAGCTGCAAAAGGAACGGTGGATGCAATGCTACTGTTCAAAAACGGGGTTTTTTTTATTTGATGAATGAACTGCTAAAGGAAAAAAAAAAAAAAGCACTAAAAATTTTTCCATTCTGGAAACAATGACTTGGTACAATAATCCTATTGTTCAATCATCACTACAGGCTCCACTGGAACCTTGCCCAGAAGGACTAAACATTTTGTGCTAAAACTGTTGCATACCTTTTCTAGGGGCCTTATACATTGATCGATAGTTTTGATTACTCAATCCTATTATTATTCCATTTTTTGGAACAAACCTCTACGGTCATTAATTATACTGAAAAAGTTATTTATCTTCTCGCAGAACAAAAAGAGCTCATGCTGTCACTGTCAGAGAGCTGTTTAATGCACTGTGACATGTTGAACTTCACTCAGCTTCATGGTCTTTCCCTCCCCTCTGATGGTGTCACTGAATGATAGGATCAAACCTTGGGTTATGGAGCCACAGGAGGCTTCCCTGAAGATCAAAATGCTGCTGCTGCTGCTAAAGGTCACTTCTGGGAACGCATTTCTCAATTTGAGATGGAGCTCAGCTACTGGAGGCAGTGCAGGGAAAACAAGGCTTGTCTGATGCTGAAAGTAAGCCAGGCCAAGGGCACATTAAAAATCAGTGAACGGACGCCAAAGAAAGGATGCATATAATTGAAGAGAAGGAGAGAGAGAGGAGCGATGGGGGGGAAGCACGTAGAAGAAACGGTGCTAATTTTTTGTGTTTGTCTTGTTTTTCACGCATGCGTAACGAGGGGTATTTAGCTCTCCATGTGAAGTGAATTTCTGCATCTCAGTCAGGAAACAAGAAAATTTTGGAACTGCTCTTATCCAGAAAGAGTAGAACAACATTACAGAGCAGACCAGGACTGGAGTGGGCCAAGAGGAATCATTTCCTGTGCAGTACAGTACTGAAGAGCTGAAAGAGACGTGCTGCAATGACACGCAGAATGTTTCTTGAAGATAGAAAGAGAACAAAGGAGTGGGCTGGCTTCTAGACATTTCCTTTCCATACGAAAGCAGACCTGCATTTATGAAGACAGTCACTCCCCTGAAAGGGCTACCTTCTCTTACCTCGCTAATTATGTAAGGTTGTCATGATTTTCATTAGTTAAGAAAACAGTCCTTTTCTTTCACTCATAACGAGAATTATCATATGGTTGTGCAATTCAGAACTTACAAGTGTAAGAGAGCGTGGGAGCCACCATCTAACAGCTTGTCAGGTCTCATGCATATTCTATGCTGGCTGCTGCAGTGTGCTCAGGATGACATCATACCCTGAGCTGCTGAGCATCTGACATCACACCTTCTGGAAGAACGTCTTCTGCCTGAAAATAGCACGCGAAAGCTCAAGCCAGAATGTTCAGTACCTATTCAAAGTGTAAAAGTAGCACAGATTGGACACATGTGGGATCCAGCACTGCTGAAGGAGGAGGAGGACATAATACCAGACATCTACCTCACACAGAGCTTACAAGCTTCAATTCGTTAGAAGCTGCAAGTCATTTTGTAGTACCTGAATGCCAGATAACGCAAAATTCTACTGCTATTGTGATGGTAAGCATAAATATTCTACCTTCAGCCCTTTGAGAAGATTTCCTTTTTTCTCTTTTCCAGGGATTAATTTCTTTCTCTATACAATTCAGCGGACAGTATTCTGTCTTTCGTCTCCAAGAGGTTTGGCATCGATACTTCAACCACTGGCTTCAGGAACCCAGGCTATTTCTTTATTCTGTCTCTCTACAGTACGCAGCATAACAGAAGCCCTTTAGATACTCCTAAATATTAATAGGAAGAGAATAGCATTGCACTTACCTTGGATTTGGGAAAGGTTTCATTGCACAAGATGCTAAAACTGAAGTTGTTTGCTCATTTCTGTCTGAAATAGTTGAGTTTTGTATGGCTCAAGAAGTGAGGATAAATTTACAATCTGTAGTCCCCTGAAATGAACAGAGGAAGATTGATTAAGAGGATTTTTGCAGCTCTCTTGGATTCACATCTCTAGTGTTTTAAACCAGTTTTTCCGTGCAATGTCTAAATTGACAAATTCACAAATTCACATTACAAGTCAGAAGAAATCTCAAGAAAGATACATTGATTTTTATAGAGGATTGAGGGTAAACCACTTTTTTCCTTACACTACAACTAAAATGTATCTTAAATATTTTATGGGATAAAAAAACCTCAGCAGAGTTGAAAGTAACACTAATAAGAAAGGCCCTGCTTAAACGCCAATGAGCTCATTTGGGAGCTGGGGAGAGATGACTTTTAATTTATCTAAAATTTTCAAATAATGGGAAAAGTATTGAAGCTGAAAAGCGAAACTCAAACGCTCCCAGGTTTGCAGATTGCCATGCCTTCTACCTGTGAGCCACTGGCTGCTACTGCTGGGTCCTAAACCCCCCAATCACTTCAAACCACAGCATTTTAAAAGCCCATTAGACAAATTACTTTTCCCTGAACAGTTAATGAAACACAGCTCTGCACATTCTTCTCATTTCACATATGGCAAAGAGAATTGAAACCACCAGCATACTTTAAAGATTCTGTTTTAAAATGTCATCTTTTGATATGCAAATTCTAGGCCAGAAATAATACCACTTCTTCCACTAATGCGCTATTCCTTAAGCCTAAGGAAAAGAAGAATCAAATCAATAAACAGCTTCAATTTCTACTCCTCCTGTCAAGTTGCTTTAAAAACAATACGCAGCTAAAATCTCATAGTTAAATATGCCAGGCCAACATATTGCTTCAATTATGGTCATATAACCTTTTTTAACTTGATATCCATTATCTTATCTCTAACAGATAAATTCCCACCCTTGGGAAAGGGCCTGTGCCTAATAAACAAGAAAATTGAGTTGTTCTCTTAAGACAGCTGTCACCTGGCACAAAAAGTGGCAATCAAACGATCCAAAATAGCACTCAAGCAGATCAAATTAAGGAAAAAGCTTTTTTTGTGTGTGTGTGTCCACAGATGTCACTTAACAGGGTCAGTTCCTCTTACCCGACGTTCCTTGCCGCGATTGAGAGACGGAGACCCTGCTAGGTGGAAATCAGATCTCAATTTTATTGCTCTACACAAACTTCTTATATACGGCTACATACATGCTTCAACACAACCGTGTACAAAACTCATTGGTTACATCTTAATTACCTAATACATATTGCAAAAGCTGAGCTCCCTATTCGCTGTTCCTCCTCATGCTGTTTACTTCGTTTCTTAGGGTCGCAAGCTCTGCTTTTGTACTTTTCCACTGCATGCCTCAGTTTCGTACTTGCTGACAGTGTCGGTTACAGCAGGGTCTACATCCACAGGCCCCAAGGTCGCTGTGCCCTTGTGGCCTAAACCTCCCCTAATCGTATCATATTATGTTCTTTCTCCTGCGGCCCATTCTTCATGCGCTCCCACAGATCTCCTTCAATTATCTTATCTTCACTGGAGTTTCTCCCAGTATTAGACAAACCATTCCCTTCATCTCCCCCTTCTTGTTGCACCATAAGCACTCGCTTTACAGAGTTAGTTATCAGCCCTTGTAAACATTGTATAACACACGGCAAAAGCAAAATCAACAACAATACTACTATAATTATAACAACTATTTTTTCTAAAATTGTAGTCCACCATCCGGACAACCCTAATGAAGATAACCAATCTGTAAAAGGATAACTACTTTCTCGAAGCTTTCTCATGTTATCCCTCAAAACTGAAAGTTGCTTATGTATTGACTGGGAGTGATCAGAGAGGTTCATACAGCACATCCCCTCAAATTCTTCACACCCATGCCCTTGTGCTAAAAGCAAAAAATCAATTGCAGCACGATTCTGTAACAGGGCATGTCTTATCCCTTGAACATCACTGGCTAATTCCGACAAGACATTTGTTGTCACATTAATTTGTTTTCCAGTCCAGCACGCTAACTTTCTTAACTGTGTTAACGCTTGTGCTGTAGCTATTCCAGGGGCAAATATGCTGGCTATAATGACTTCAGGAGGATTCCAAAGTGTTACCTCATCTTTACAATCATCGCCTAATTCTGCAAGAGCTCTTTTACGGCGACGGGATTTAGTATGGTTGGCTTGAAAGATGTTAGTGATACTTGGCGTAAACAGCGTTAAGCGACCGACATAACACGGTCCTCCTTTAGCACTTCGAGGGATTCCTTGCCAAGCCCGATCACCACAGATTAAAAACATTCCCTCTGGCAATCGCCCTGCCTTAGAAGTAATTGCCGTAACTTCAGTGGTATTTTGACAATATGCTGTCTTGTTATATGGTCTATACGACGTAACA
This sequence comes from Phaethon aethereus, assembly GCF_964289735.1. Taxonomy (NCBI): domain Eukaryota; kingdom Metazoa; phylum Chordata; class Aves; order Phaethontiformes; family Phaethontidae; genus Phaethon; species Phaethon aethereus. The sequence goes on along the minus strand of NC_138589.1, from coordinate 13,377,515 downwards.
TTAATGGAATCATCCTGATTCGCATGCGATGAAAACTGAAAACATAAATCTGAAGGGGCAGAACCTAAAAGGTTAAATTCTTGTATTTCTCTATCTGAGGTACACATAGAGCTACTACATTTCATAAAGGGAGAAGAAGCGTTAAAGGTGATATTGTTTTTATCACACTGTGACTGAGAACGCATGGAACCACATGTTATCACAGTGGGTCCAAGGATCAAGGTGGAATTATTTACCAAGCTCATATTAATAGGGACTCCCAATAAACACGTCCTAAAAGGGTCAGAAGGAGTAGCCATCGAGAGACAGAGGCTACTCTGATTGATTTTCTCGGCCCAAGTGACCCATAGGTTTTTTCTATTCTCTATGTGTTTGAGGGTTTCCCAAGATTCTGTACCGCTGACAAGGATGGAAATAGTAATTCCTGTCACTAGGCACTTTACGCCAAGGCTGCCTTTAGTTACTCTCATTTTTTCGGCAGCCTGCTTTTCCTTTTCCAGGCGAACCGTTTTTCACACTCTCGTTTTGTGCGTTCCCAGTCCTTTCCCAAGACCGTCCAGATAGCAGGTATTAGATTGGTTTTACTGCATTCCAAGCCACAAATCTGTATAATTTTAGCTCTCTCAATTACCACTCTTTCCCAATCAGCACAGCAATCAAAAAGACGGCTGCTTCCTAGGGACTCATGCCCTGTTATGAGTAAAAGTCTTACTGCGTCGAATTCTTTCTCCAGACAAAGATTACACCAACGCTTAGAACGCGTTAAGCGACACCACCACTCCTTGTCACAAGCATAACAAACACATAGTACCCAAGGGTCACAATGCCCGCACAGATTGCAAGTGACTTTCCCGAGGGATATTTCACGGCACCTACGCATATAGCAATTATTCATTTAAGGTACTTGAGTCTTCAGGCTCTGTTTCTTTTGCGAGAGGCTCTTCCGACCGCTGTTCGGGATCTTCAAACGAGGTTTGGGGCAAGGGTTCACGGAATGGTCGCACATTCTTTGCTGGGATCCATCGGGGGCCTTTTTCTGTGGAGACACAAGCATAACCTCTGCCCCATGTGACAAGGGGATAGGGCCCCATTATCTTACCTGTTTCTGGGTCACGAACCAGCACAGGAGCTTTGATTCGCATCTCAAGTGAAGTATTTATGTTAAAATGTCGGATTATTGGGGGGTTACTGTCTAATAGAGAACAATTCAAAAAATTAAAAACATATAAGGCTTTCTGTAGTCGTTCCTCAGGAGTAACGGCTCCTATTCCCCCTTTTTGTTGTTGTAACAGGCGTTTGAGCGACTGATGGGAACGTTCAATGAGAGATTGACCTGTAGGAGAATGAGGAATGCCAGTAATATGAGTTATACCCCAAGAGTCAAAAAATGTTTTCATTGCTTTAGAGACATAGGCAGGGCCGTTATCTGTCTTAATTTGTGCAGGTATGCCCAATGTAGCAAAGGCTCGCATAAGATGCTTACGAACATCACGCGCCTTTTCCCCAGTATGACAAGAAGCAAATAAAGCACCTGAAAAGGTGTCAATAGAAGAGTGAACATATCTCAAATTGCCAAACTCTGAATAGTGGGTAACATCTGTTTGCCATAGTTGTAGACTTTGCAATCCTCGAGGGTTGACTCCACCTGCAATTGACGGAAAGAAATGCCTCTGGCAGTCAGGGCATGTAGCAATGATACTAGATGCTTGCTGAGAGGTAAGGCCGAATTGTCTTTTAAGGCCTCCAGCATTTTGGTGGAAAAAAGAATGGCTGAGTCTAGCTTGGGCTAGACGATCCGGTAGCACTTGTACTGGTAAGGTTAACAAATCAGCCCGTCGATTTCCTTCTGCGATAAAACCAGGTAAGGAAGTGTGAGACCTAACATGCATGACAAAATAGGGGTGAGGGCGAGAGTCTAAAAGAAAGACGAGTTCCTGTAATAAAGCAAATAAGTCAAAATGTGAAATATCACGTAGTACAGACGCTTCAGCTCGCTCCACAATCCCTGTAACATAAGCGGAATCAGTGATGATGTTGACCGGCGTTGACCATCTCCGAAAAACTCGAACCACTGCAGCTAACTCGACTATCTGGGGAGAACCAGGGACTGTTTCTATGTCTGAGTTCCAACATTCACGTTGGTTGTCCCACCATAATATGACTGATTTGTGCGACTTTCCAGATCCATCTGTGAACACAGTAAGGGCTTGCAACGGTTGGTCGCTCCGTTTTGGTTTAGATGTTATGCTAAAGTTCGCATTAAGCAGTTTATGCGAAGGCGGGTGAGATGTAAGCTGGCCCACATAACCCGCCAGTGCTAGTATAAAAGTGTCTGATTGCTGATAAAGCCACTGCAAATACATGGCTGTCACAGGTAAACAGATAGAAGTGAAATCAGTTCCTGATAACGTCAGTAGTCGCTGTCTAGCTTTAATTATCAGGTGGGCAAACATTTCATATTGTGTTAAAATAGTTTTTGCAGACTGATTGGGTAAAAAAACCCACTCAATGATCAATAACGGGTCTGATTTTTGTGGATCCCATTGGAATATCAATGCATGGGGTTGTCGAGCCGGGTTTAAGATGATTAGATAAAAAGAGAGATTAGGATCACATCGGTGTGCTTGCCTGAGAGTAATGGCCGTAGCCACCTTTTGCAGCGAGGTAACAGCCTCAGGACTAAGACGGCGTTGAGAACGTAAATCTGTGTCTCCCTTGAGCAACTCAAACAACGGGCTCAAGTCTGAATTAGAAATCCCCAACAGAGGTCGGACCCAATTAATTGTTCCTAATAATTTTTGTGCATCATGCAGGTTTTTTATATCAGTCTGAATCTGCAAAGGCTGAGGAACTATAGTTTGAGCTCTTATGCGCCAGCCCAAATACTTCCATGGAGGTGTTTTCTGAATTTTTTCCGGCGCAATACAGAGGCCCGCCGAATTAACGGCAGCCGTGACAAGGGCTACAGCTTTCTCCATGACCGCGTGATGTTGTGCAGCCACTAGGATATCATCCATGTAGTGGTACAATAAGACATTAGACATTGCAATTCGAACAGGACTAAGTACTTTGGCTACATACCATTGGCATATCGTCGGACTATTTTTCATTCCTTGTGGCAGCACAACCCACTGATATCTTTGCAATGGAGCTTGCATATTGACGCTAGGAACTGAGAAGGCAAATTTAGGAGCATCATCCGGATGCAAGGGAATATTGAAAAAGCAGTCTTTAAGATCAATAACAGTTAAATACCAATCTCGAGGAATCATCGTAGGGGACGGGAGCCCAGGTTGCAAGGCCCCCATAGTTTCCATGGCGTCATTGATTTTTCTGAGGTCATGGAGCAAGCGCCACTTGCCAGTTTGTTTTCTGATAACAAAAACAGGAGAATTCCATGGGCTAATAGAAGGCACAATGTGTCCCTTTTTGAGTTGCTCTGTGACCAGTTCTTGAAGAGCGCGAAGCTTTTCTAAAGGTAGGGGCCATTGATCTACCCAAATAGGAACATCAGTTTTCCAGGTCAATTTTAGGGTGTCGCGCGTTTCAATGGCCCCACCTAAAAATGGGTACGAATTGTCATTCCCCACTGTGACAGCACGTCCCGCCCCCATAAAACCATAGGAACAGGCAATACAAAAGGTTTAACAGAGGCAATGTGCCCTTCTGGACCTTGAACTTGGATAAGTTCCAGGCTCTGGTGACTCTTACCAGTCCCGCCAATCCCAGCTAGTGCCTGGGAAACATTGGCTAACGGCCACAGTGGCGGCCATTTAGCTTGAGATATTACTGTGACATCAGCTCCAGTATCAATAATCCCATTCAAGACCACCTTTTGTTCCCCGCGAGTTAGGGTACATTGACACATAGGTCGTTTTTGAGAAAGGGATTGTACCCATAAGATTTGCGGGCTCCCTGTTGAACCAAATCCACCTTGTCTTTGTTGGAGCTGATCCAAATTTGGACAATTTGTGCCTATGGGCATAAATATTAATTGCGCTATGCGGCTGCCTTCCGGCACCGTACAGGGAGGGAACGGAGTCCATGCCATAATCTTAATACTTTCGGTACTATCAGGGTCAATAACACCCGGTAATACAAAGAGTCCGGATAATGTCGTGGAGGACCTTCCTATTAGTAAGGCCTGTGTCTTAGGGGGTAAAGGTCCCGAGACATCTGTTAACAATAGGTGAACCGAGGAATCAAGTAACGTTACTGTGTGGGCGGTTGCCAGGTCCAGTCCGGCGCTGCCTGTTGTTGCTGGGCGAAGACTTGAGGCACTGCTGCCCCTCTCTGGGGATTTTTGAAAGGTGACGGCGTCATTTGTGTCTGCACGCGTCGCTGTCCCGCGCTCCGAGATCGGTTTCCCTGGATCGGTTGTCCCTGTAAATCATACTTGGATCGACATTGATTAGCGTAATGGCGACCCTTCTTACACCTAGGACAGATTCCCGGGGCTCGGGGTCCATTATTACTATTAGAAAGTAGACAATTCTTTTTCAAATGGCCAGGTTTACCACATCCATAGCAGACGCCTGGTGCTGAGGGACCGCGCATGGCTGCGAAAGCAGCAGCCATGACTTCATATTTATGCTCTGTAGTACCGAATCTATTACATGCTTCAATCATTTCAACTAAAGTAGGGTTCTGATTCGGGAGAGATTTTAAAAGCTTCCTGCAATCTGCATTAGCGTTTTCTACAGCCAATTTTAACAGCAGGATCTCTCGTGCCTCCGCATTGTCTACTTGACGTTCCAGAGCCTGCTTTAATCTATCAATAAATTGCATATAAGGCTCTCGAGGGTCTTGTGTGATGGTAGTAAAAGCCTTTTGCGGTTTTTGAGAATCAGGAACCTTAAAGAAGGCCTTTTTTGCTTCTTCGCGGGTCGCCTCAAGGGCTTCTCGTGGAATTCGGGCTTGATCTACCGGATTACTATGGCGACCCGTGCCCGTGAGATGTTCCATGGTCAATGCAGCAATTGCATTGTTATTATGACCTACGTAAGTCGAAAGGAGCGCTTGGAGCCCCCCCCTCCAGTGGGATTCCCACAAAGTATACTGAGTCGGTGTCAGGAGTAGTTGCGCTAAAGATTTCAAATCATGCGGAGTCATAACAAATGTATCGAGGACAGAGGATAACAGACTCGCAAAGTACGGTGAAGAAAGTCCATGTTCAGTAACAGTACGGCGCAGCTCCTTAACCACCGGAAAAGATAGAGCTTCCCACTGGGCTCCTCCGCCTCTCTGATAGAGTACAGGAGCCACTATTGTTCTAGCAATCTCTAGTTCCCCCTCCTTTAACGCTTGGCGCCTAATGTTGGCCCACACATCGTGTGGGTCGGGGGGGTAGAGATCTGGCTCCTTTTCAGGGTCCACGGGTCCTGGATCGAAGGGATCCTCCTCAGGAGGATACCCTGCGGCGCATACCGTCAATGGCGCCGAGGGCTTTTTTACCTCCGATAACAATGCAGACACCGGGAAAGTGTCTTTCTTTTTGTCTGGGTCATCTTTATGACTTTCCTCCTGGGCCTTTAAAACTTCAAAAATACTTCTCCACCACGGGAGCATACGCTGCGCTTCAACATTTCCCTTAGTCGCTGCATCCCATAACTTCACTCCCGCATTGTCCCAAAGTTCCCGTGTGAAAATAGTGGATGCAGTTACAACGGGTAATTTAACTTGCACCCATGTAAGAATTGTCTTAAGGTCATGGCCAGAGATATTCTTCCCATGTTTTTTAAGAAGGGCTTTCATAAGCTCATATACGTCTCTCTCAGGGGACGACGCTTGATTCCCCATGTTTCCCACAGCTCACCTCTCTACTCCAGAGGGATTGGTTGCCGGCCGGCTCCTGCTTCCTTTCAGCAGCTCATTCAACGTTCTGTGGGACTCGCAGCCTGCCACGCAGTTAGGTGGTTCACGATCCCTATCACGTCGGGGTCACCAATTTGCCGCGATTGAGAGACGGAGACCCTGCTAGGTGGAAATCAGATCTCAATTTTATTGCTCTACACAAACTTCTTATATACGGCTACATACATGCTTCAACACAACCGTGTACAAAACTCATTGGTTACATCTTAATTACCTAATACATATTGCAAAAGCTGAGCTCCCTATTCGCTGTTCCTCCTCATGCTGTTTACTTCGTTTCTTAGGGTCGCAAGCTCTGCTTTTGTACTTTTCCACTGCATGCCTCAGTTTCGTACTTGCTGACAGTGTCGGTTACAGCAGGGTCTACATCCACAGGCCCCAAGGTCGCTGTGCCCTTGTGGCCTAAACCTCCCCTAATCGTATCATATTATGTTCTTTCTCCTGCGGCCCATTCTTCATGCGCTCCCACAGATCTCCTTCAATTATCTTATCTTCACTGGAGTTTCTCCCAGTATTAGACAAACCATTCCCTTCAGTTCCTAAAATGCCAGTTTGAAACAAATGTCCTTCTCCAGCAAAGCCTGACTCCACCTCAACAGGCACTAAATCTGATGCACCGGACACAAGGAAACTAGGCAATGTAAATAACTTCTTAAAGCCAGTGCAATCTGGATAAACAGTAGATTCATATCCAAACTTGGCAAGGAAATCAGAGGGAGAGGCCTCTCCATTTCGCAGGGATCTGGAAAAAGTGAAAAGCCTATGGAAGACTACTAAAACTTTTCTGGCGTACAGTCTGGAAGTATCAGCAGTTTCTGATTTTGGAAAGAATGCATCCTGCTTTTAACTTCACACAATGCCTCATTTCTGCTTTCGTGTACTCGAGACCAAGAAGCCTTTTTACAAACGGCCCAAAAATCAATACACGTTATTCTGTCTCACCTAGGTATGTGCTCTTTGAAAACAAACCGAGACGTCTTGCAGCTTAACTAAACATCACGCGCTAGCTCGGCCAGTTCTGCCGCCAGGAAGTACGAGCACGATACAGCCAAGCCCCGCGGCCTTTGGAGAGGTGGCGGAGCACTAAAAATGAACGGAGGAGGAAAAAAACAAAGGGAAGAAAGCCCTTCTTATTCTTCTCTCGAGGGACATAACCTGCAATATGACAGCTTTCACCTGTGACACCAGCCAGTCTGTGCTTCAACCCAACAGAGTACTTAACTCATACTTTACTTTAATCCTGTGAATCGACTGAATTTCTCCCGATTTTGAATAGAAATTCATACCTATTTAGTTATGAATGCCTGACTAGTTCAAGACCCAAGTTACTCGGATGATGAGGTTTATTGCCAGACTGTGTAAAGAACAGGAGCAAAGGTTATACAGTTTCTTACTCCTCAGATGGAAAAGGGATGTCAAAGAAAGGTGAAAGCAGGAAATCTTTAAACGCAAAGCCCCCAAATGGCACTACCTCCTAACAAACCTTGACACTATAGTAGCGGCTCTGCAGACCGGCTTGTGGCTGTAACACAAGCGAAGTATGCTCTAAGAACTTACTCCATTCTTGGGAGAATTAAATAAAGGAGAAACCTGGGCAAGAACAGCCCATGTGCCAGAGCCACATAATAGCCATCTGATCCAGGACAAATGGCACAGTCCTCCATGAACCCAGATGCTCCTATGCTCTGGTCTAAATCTGAAAACAGGTTTTCCCCCAGTTCAATTTACATGAAGAGTTCAAAAGGCTTATTTTTCATTCCAACAAAGAATTAACACAAATGTCAGAAGTTGCCAGGGAACAGACTGTCACCCTCCAACTGCTTCCTTCCCTTCAAATACTTGGAGGATATTGTACTTCGCGTATCGCCTTTTAATCCTGTGTTCTGGTGTAGGCATTTTAATAAGTACTTGCTGTATCTGCACAAAATCTGCAAATGCAGAGTAGCCTACCAGACAGAGCTTTGGCTTGGGATTTAGGAGACCTGTGAGCTGTTAAAAGCTGTTAAGAAGGCTGCAGTAAGTCACTTCCTCACTCTGTGCTTCAAGCTCTGCATTTTGGCAGCATAATATCGACATGCTTTGAAATTGGTGGATGAGAAATCTCTCAGACTTTAAAACACAGGAGAAAGCACAAAACACACACAAAAGACACTTGCTAGAAAGGAGAGATGCAAGCAATCTGTACAGAACCATCGAGAAGTCAGTCTGTTTCTAACAACTACAACACGCAACTTCCATAGATCATTTCTTAAGATACACCAACCTTGCAGTCAAAAGCAAGACTCTGACTGGCAGGCCACCCCACGAGCTTGCTTTAGGCTAACCAGTTCATGAGCTGCAGGGATTCTCTCACCAGTAATAGTGGAGTTCAGCGTGAGCTGCAAAACTCAGCTGAAAAGCTTTGGGTTTTCATTGCCAAGGCCACTTCGCTGCTCTTTGTGCGCAGCCAAGGTGGTTTGAAGTTAGCCTGGTTATAAACCAGATTTCCATTTGCAACACAGACAAACACTTTGTGAAAAGGTGGTTCAGTTTTACTAACACTGAGTCAATCTGTGCTTTACCTGAGACACCCCGAAGACTAAATAGTCACAGCCGACATTTAAGGACACTGCTCCAGAAGAGTCTCCATTCTGGTCCGCTGCACCACAGAAAATTGCAAACAAAGCTAAAATTTATCACAAGCATTGTACTAAATGCTCTCCAGCTCTGAGGTACTCTTGCAGGGATAAAGAACAGCCTAAGTAGTTTATGAGTCTCCATGCCTCTGCCAACTGCTCCTGATGCCAGGCTCGGAGCACTACAGCATGAAATGCCCAACTGTGCTAGGTAGGCTTAAACTATGTTGAAAGGTAAATGCCTTCACAAAACAGTTTTCAGCTAATTATTTACTGAAGCTCAAGTTTCATAGGTGCTTTCAAGGTAAAGGACATTGTAACGTGTACAGTGTAAAGCCTGATATTCAGCATTTAGACACGGGCAAGTCTGACTTTGCTAAACCCAATTCTTTCTAGCTCTCACTCACTGTTTCTTCTATCTTAAATACCCAGCCTTAGGCAGTAACTCTTTTCCCCATAACAATAATTAGCAATGATAGGTTGTATTCTTATGGGTTGTGCTGCCATAAGCACATACTATGATTTCAAATATGAAAATCCGTTACTAGAACACACATCTTTAAAAATATATGCTCAATATATTTGACATGTGAGCTTGCAGCCTCTAGATTGTTGATTTAAATTCAAGGCAAGCTCATAGTGAAAAAAAAAATCTGCCATCTGGCAGAAGTTAAAGCAATCCACAGTGTGAGTGGGCAGGTGCTGACATCCCAAAAAGACTGTCCCAAGGAGTAACAACTTTGGGCTTTCTCAGCTGAGGTACAAAGTTTGAGCAGAGCAGACACTAGGCTGCTAATTCCGCTTCTGTAAGTACCCGGGGAGTAAAAGACAGCGCACACAAGCAGAGCAGGTAAACAGAGCCTTTGGGTCTTCTCCGTGTACTTCACCGGAAACCAAGCGACCACTGAAAAGGGGAGGAAAACTCATTGATCAGATACGGGCTGCCCGATGTCAGTTCCAGTGACAGTCACATCAGGCTGACTGCACAGACATGTGGAGAGTTCATGTCCTCCCAGACAAACTCTGCACTTACTTATTTTCCAAAATAATCATACTGAAAGAAAAACATGCTGAATGAGTTGTACAGAAGGCAACTCAAAAATATTGTCTGTTTTCGAGAGCCAAGGAAGAGAGACAGAGAAGCACTAATTAAAGATTAGATTTTGAAAGCACTAGGTAAGTGCAATGCCTGTGAAACCCAAGCTCTTGTCCTTATAGAAAACAAGGTCTGATGGTGATGCCCTCATGAATGACTTTTCATCTGATCCTCACCATAGCCTTGGCTAAAGAAGAAAGCAAGTCCACTCAGAGCGCTCTCATATTCAGATACTGCACTGGAAAAACTGTACATACCAAAAGCATCTTTCCGAGACCATGTAGCACTGTTCAATATGAACAACAACATTAAGCAGCTTAGGGAGTCAGCATCCAGCTCCCCTTACAAAAACATGGCTGGTTAGCTCCCACTGGCTTGGGTTTACGCAGGTTGGTAAAGTTCTGGTTTATCATTTTGGGACCGCTTAAAGTCCATTAACAAAGAAGGCAATTTACCCCCTTTGGACTTCTTCAGTTCTGGGCACCTTAGTCCTCTGGGTTCTTTCACTGCAGGGGAAGCTGATATAGCGCAGCTTACTGACCTGCCACTAGGCGTATGTATGTACGTCACATGCGTTACATGTTACATCATTTACCTACGTAAGATACTCTTTTCCCTCAACTTCCCGGTATAATCTGTACATTTCATAATTGCCGTGCATTGCCGGCTGCCGTGGGACAGCACAAACTGCACAGGCTGCACAACTCACCTACCAACACAGCTCGCTGGAAAAAACCCTGTTTCTGCCTTTAGAGGTGACTGATTTTAAAAAACAAACCAACTACCTAAAATCCTGCCCCGTAAGAGCTTCCATGCTAAAACCTGGGTTGTACTAACATATGTTTTGTGTGTAAAGCGTGACAGAGCTGTAGTCAGCAGAAACTGAAATCAGAAGTAAATACTTTGGGGAACTTCTGATGTGGCTGGAAAAGAATGCTGTCTGGAGAAAGAGCACTGGGTGCATATTTATTCAGAGGTCAAAAGCACGGCTCAGCAAAACGTTCTGACTTCTAATGCACAGGGAGAACAAGACTTTGCTGGCCAGAGAAACAGTTTCTGTACTGTACATCTGGTTGTATCATCAGTGTTGCAGCCTTTTTGTTATTCATGACAGGTTTTAGAGGATTATAATACTGTTTTCTTTTTATTTCAATTATTCTGGTGGATGCTAAGTCTGCTCAGAGAGTGACGGTTGCTTTGAAAGAGTGAGGAAAGCTATGCCCTTTCATATATATCAAACCACTCCCTAAATGTCCCTCTGAAAGATGAGGCAATTCTAGAGAATTTGACAAACAATCCAAACAACGTATTCATTAGTAACTGAAACAGACTTGAGCAATTGGATGACTTTCTGGCGTCTAATAGTGTTTATAGATGCATTATTAGGGAAAGTCATGTATTCTCGTCAAAAAACCAGCCTAGTTAGTCTGGACTATGATTACAAACTGGTCATTGAAACTGCAGCCAGTTCAATGGTATCTGTAACTTGCCTTTTTACACAGAGACCGCTTCATTTGCCAACTCCGAGACGCGGAAAGGACGTTCGCTTTGAAGGAGCGTCAATCTGGCAGCTCAGCCGACGTAACAGACAGGGGCACGATTTGGGCAGCTGCCTGTACAAGCCAGAGACGCTGCAGCTAGTGCTGTGCTGCCGGATGAGCACTTTCCCAGGAAGCCAAGTGTTTCATTGCCTTTCTCCACACACTAAAGAGCCCCATGTCGCCTACTAGGAGAACCCTGAGGGAAATGTGATCATTTGACAAATACGTTACACCTTCAAGCAGTTGCCAGATGTAGGAAAGCTTTTGCTTACGGAAAAGTTCTCCCTGGGGCTCTTCAGGCCTGACAGTTTCGATGACGCATTTTTAAATGTTTCACTTAAAAATGCTGCAAATTCCTTCATGACAGGAAGTTACATACTTAGAATAAAAAAAAAAAAAACAGAAATCACCCAGACCTGCCTTACGACGGATCCAAAACAAGCAAGTTCCTTGGCAGTCCTAGTTCTTGGTGCCCCAGCTACGCTCGCTGACCTTCTCCTTCAGCGTGACACCTCTGCATGTCAGCAGCCATTCCCATCTGTCTCTGACCAGGAGACAAACAGCTTGCCACATTTTCTGAAACAGGTAGAGTGTGAACTCTAAATGTTACACCCTCTAAGCCTCCACAGTTGCATTTTAAGAAAAAAATTTAAGGAAGTTCCTCGAGCAGCTCAAACTTGCATGGGTAGAAAGGGAAATGGTCGCTCGCTCTATTAATAAAGCCCAAAGCCTTCCTCAGATATGTCCTTATAAAGGCAACTATGAATCCACTTTGTATCTCTATACATTCAGTCTGGACTTCATTTTCACCACGGCCACCCGCTCCCTCCCACTCACCCTGATAGATTAGTAGGAAGCGCAGACTTGGATAGTTTTTCCCACTCAACTAAAGGTGTAGAAAGCCACAGGAATAATAATTAGATAACAAGAGAAAGGAAGAAAATTACCTTGATTCTTTTTTTACTGTACTTGTCTCTAAGTACCAAAACTAATTCCGTAACTTGAAACATCCTTTGAGGATGAGGGGAAGAAAAAATTTTAAAAGAAGGAAGAAAGAAAAAAAAAACCCCAAACCCTGGGTTGAATGGTATGAAGATGAGTTCTGGTTCCTTCTAACCAGAAGTGGGGCCATAATGGTTGGGCAGCGCAATGGAAATTTGCATTACTGCTCCATTTTATAATTTGCTATTTAAAAAAAAAAAAAAAAAGTAATTTTCCTAATTTTTAGCAGTAGGCACTTTTGAGATTTTCCTGCTTTTTATCCTCCTGAAATGTATTCCTTTGTGTTTTGCCACGTCGCCTCTTCCACAGCAGGTTTCTCTCTTCCTTTCCCTCTCTGCATTTGGAACACTTTGGCCCTTTACGCATCTAAAGGAGGAGGCCCCTTGCTGTTCTCACAGGCACCGCTTGCTCCCTGAATATTTAAATAGCCCTGCTCCTTTCATGAGCTGTAAGACACCTACATCAAGGACTAAAGGATCTAAGCAATGACCCTGATATTTAGATCTAAAAAGTTGTTGATAGCCAAGTTCACCCTCAGCATAGTTTCACTGAATTTGAAGGACTCACATGTGGGATTCATTTGGTGCTCTGTTAAAGTTGTGGGGCTGATCTAGTGATACATAATAAGCAAAGACATTTGAGGGAGTTCAGCCTCTTTCAGGGTAAGAATTTTTAGATCTGTACCTTTGTTCCCAAAAGAGTTAAATGAATAATGAAATCTCCCTGCAGTGAGAACAGCTGAACTTAATTCAGAGGAAATTTCACAAAGAACTGCCTTGGTATCTAGCAAATGAGCCTGTCAAGAAGGGTTGCTCCTTCCCAGGTATTTGTTTTAGAAATTCCCTGCCTATAGGATTACACAGGGTGACTCGGGATTGATTCATGCTTTAAGCAGGTTTTCATTTTGTAGATTTCAAAGTTATGCTTTTTATTAGCATAAGTGTGACAGCAGTTTAAAGACCAAAATTCTATTTAATAAAATGAATTTCAAGCTAATAACTCTTCGGATAACAAAAATACAAACGTCTGAAGATCAGCACAATTTCTTTGAGCAGTTAATCCTTTCTTCTCCACAAGAGCAACTGCCAATTTATACTGTATCTGTAAGACTGTCCCTGTATCAGATGGGATGCTTCCATTCTTAGGCTTGAAGTGTTTTGGACAAACGACAAAACTACCTGGATATCCGATTACACAAACTGTACCTCAGGAGAAAATTACGTACTTTGCAATTTAGAAGGGACCAAGTTAAACCCTGGTGTCATTCCTTACAATCACTAAATTGACCTGATCGGTGTGTTGGAATTCTATTCTATCCAAGGCAGAAATACCAATTCTTGGGTTTCATCTTTCTCATCATCACACTATACATGAATCCTTGATAACTGCAGGCTGCAAGAATACTGAACCTAGCATCAAAATTTGTAAGATATTTTGATTTTTAACTCTTCAGGAATTACAGCACACATGTAGACATCGTTTTAAAACACCACCAGCAAAAAGACATTTACAATAGTATAGCATTTTAATTAGATTTTTCAGGCCATAGAGAGGTTGCCTAAATATAGGACATTTAATCCTGATGTTTTCAGTAGGATGGTTCATCTTCTAAGCAAGAGGGTAGGTGTAGAATTACCACAGATGAATCTTCCTAGTGAACCCATTCCTCTGTGAATCCCCGGTTTCTTTACAGTTTCAGAGATGATTTCCAAGCTACTGTTTACTTCTGTAGTTTTGTCAGCCAATCCACAGGAGGAATACAAATTGGGTAGACTACTTCTAAACAGACTGCCAATAAAAAATTTAAGCACCATTATCTGGAAGTAGAGCTTAAACAGAATTTTAAACTAAATCAAAATGTCAGAGTAAAGGACCATCAGTATAACAAGCTCTGATGCACTACACTTTACCTAAGATATGGCAAAAGAACTTCCTCCTTCCTGAATTTGAGAAACCGTAACTCAAATGTTGAATACTTTGTGCAATGACTTGATGCTCAATGGCCTATGGAGCATATAAAAAGTAGCACACCATTGCCTGCGCTCTGAATAGATGCCTCTTCAGCAGAAAACTTAGGCAAAGGAAATGGATTTATTTAAGAAAAAAAAGACATGTTGAGGCAGAGGAAGCCTTGAATTTCACTGTATGTGGAACTTGGCAGAGTGTCTGGGAAAAGAGCTTTCTTCTTATTGTCAGTAATTTCTTTAAAACCTGGCATTTTAGGCCATGTGTCTGAGGTTTGTCTACATGGGAAATTTCCCATCAGTCATAACTATATTCTGCCAATTCTGCTATGCTATTCTGGTCTAACTCCCAGTAAAAACATAGCACACAAAAGGAATTTTATTTTTTCCCAGGATAATTAACTCCAGTCTGGATTAATTACTTTTATTCTGGAATACAGTTTCTAGATGTAAAGGTATGGAGGGTAACATCTTTGCTGCACGGACAGGTCTTTAAGAGTTAAAAAAAAATTGTTCCCAAGGAACTTCCACATTTGTACAAAGTGTCAGTGCCAGCTATATGAAAGCCAACAGCAGATAAAACAACCGGGATAAAGCAGGTTGGGGGGGAAAGGTTTTTTTCAGGTATGGCTGTGAGACCGAAAGGCAGGGATGTGAGGGTTGTGAATCTCTCCTTGCCATAAATCACTCAGTGGTGTTCCAGCTGAGTTGAAAAATAAAAAGAAAAGTGCTGGGCTCTACAGCACACTCATCATTGTTTGTTTTGTCTGCCAAGTCTATTCCTCTTCCTTCAATGGAGTGCTTGTGGTTTCGGAATGACTTTTTAGCTGGTTCTGTCTGTCTGAGGCCCCAAACTCACATTTCTGAAGTACCATATAAGCCAAAAGTTTGTACTTCTGTTCTCCAACCCTTAGCAAACACTGCAACGTTTGTGTCTCGGTATTTATGCCATTTCAGCAAGTACTTAGAGAATAAAAACATCCGCTCTTCCAGATAAGCACAGAGATTCAGAAAACAAAGTTTAATTTTGAAAACACAAACATACAAAGCAAAGCAAGCCACTCAGCAATGCTGAAGCCTTCCACTAATTGGAACCATTCCTTTCCGTGCTATTTATCAGCCGCGGATCCTGTTTCCTACTGCACCGCCTGCAGCCAGCACCACTAAGCTCGGTTTCAAGTTCAAACCTCATAGTGCCAGGAATGACCATGTTGCCCAGACACTTTCCTGGAGCTCATTAAGAGCCTTTCCTGGTGTGTAAAACATCACTTTTACTTTGGCTTAAAGAAGAAATGGGGGAGAACAGGAAGCAAATACATTGCAATAGTTGTCATGCTCAAAATGCCCGAATGGGTTTGGTGGGCGGCACTGCAGACAGCGTATCAGCCCCTTCTGCCGAACACTACCACGATCCGGGGACCCTGTTTTTCCCCACCAGGATGGAAGCAGCAATGACTCTGTGAGAGAAACAGAGCCTCACAAGGGTAAGGGCTGGCAGAAAGCAACCCTGGCAATTAAGGGGAAGATTATTTTTATATCTTTTTAATACATTTTTCTCTTAGTAATGCAAAAAAAAAAAAAGAAATCCTTAAACTACTACGATTCAAAGTGTGCAGTTTTCATGGTCTGCATGGAGACAGAAGACTGAATACAAATCCCGTGACATGCCAGCTTCCATACTGGCTATTCCCATTGCTTAGGCAGAATGGATTACTCTCAAAATATATTTTGTAAGGAATATCAATAAGACTCACCAGACAACAGACCTCAGATTTCCAAAGATTTGTCAAAATGCTCTCCCTCTCCACCCCAGTGGAGGGAAAGCAGGGAAAACCTTTAACCACCTAAAATATGATAGAACCTTCTTTATGTGGCTCTTGACAATGCAAGTAGAAATATTTGTTAAAATATGGAGTATGAAACTTGAGGATACAGAATAATTCTTTGCAAAATTAAAGGAAATTTGCAATTAAATTTGATCATCTGATGATTCAAAGTTTATTTTGAACCACATTTTTCCTTAGAGAGAAGATTTAATCCAACAGGAGGCACATAATCCATGGATAAAGGAACCCTCCAAAGAAGCAGTAACACAGATCCGCTTGGATCTCAGGTCCTCTAAAGGACAAATTAAGTTATGCTTCCATGATCCCCTCTGTCCAGGACCAACTGATATTGGAAAAAGAGAATAAAAAAAGAAAAAGAAGTCATTGCTGCTATTGCCTGTTTTCATTACGCTTCTTAAGAAGGTAACCTAACTTCAATTTTTTCTGTACTTCTGTTGAGTACAATCAGCTACAGTGAGAAGCACTACTCTCTTCTCTGTCAACTTTAAGGTTTGTGGACCCGCACACAAAGTGTTTGTGATGTTCTTGTTGTGAGGAATACCCAGGTACACACTGTCCCTTCTCAGGTGACCAGCCTGACACAACAGTCAGCCTTTATTCAGATTTTAGTATTAATGTCACTGTTAAGACACAGTCAACTTCAATTTTTTGTTCATATGGATTTGATTTACTAAAGTGCTTCATAAGTAATAACAAGATAAGGCTTTGAAACTCCTTGTACAATAGCTAACTATTAGCAGTACTATTATCTGGCAGAGATGACACTGAAAACTGCCTGAGTTTAGGCTACGCTTCAAGAAAATCAGCAGGTCTGTGAAGTTCTAATTCCTGCCTTTTACATTTTCTGAATTTAATTCATTAAAGCATGGTCCTGTAAGAATTCACAGCACTGAGAGAGCACAAGTAACTCTAACAGATGAAATTCAGCCCCAGTGAACAGGGCACAGGGACAGCCCGATGGAAGATCTGCCACTCAACTCAGGGGAACCCCTGACCCTTCTATCAATCCAAAACAGGTTTCCCCTTCAAGTGCCATCCTTCCAGCCCTTCTTCCATCACGGCAGTTCATATGTCAGCTGTAGCAATTTGCTAGTAATTTGTTTCTCAGTTATTTCATACTTTGAGCAAATCATGTATATGAAATTAAAATTAGTATTGCCTCACATTTCACACTTTGCTTTCTGCTGTTTATTCTATTTTCTAGCTCCAATGGCACAGCTCAGTGTCTGGGCTCGTGCAGAAGGTTGCACAGGGGAGCAGATCAGGCCTCCATGGCGCAGCCACCCTGCGGTGGTCTCACCTTCTCAAGAAGGACATGTTCTTGTAAATGTTGGCATACGAAGGAACTGCTTTCATTTTGTAGATCAACCTGCATGCAGAAATATGCTTATTTGAGTTTATGAGCAAGGTTAAGCAAGCATATTACACATAAAATGCTGCTTTTATGTGAGCTGTATATATACTTAACCCTAGAGTGCTCTAAAGCCTTAACTTCCCCCTGTGGTGTGCATTTAATACTTTAAATATCCACTGATATCTCACTGCTTTGGAGAAACATTATTTATTTTAAAAGGCTTTTCCAACAACCACGTTAGAAGTGCATACCTTGAGACGGATTCAAACTATAATTAAAACAACCTAAGACTGGCAAAACCTTAGACATTGCTAAGAGACTGGATAACCCCCCCATTTCACTCATTACTAATTTACTTAAGATTTCTACAAGTGTTACTAGCTACTAATATGCTTTGCGTGCCAAGTTCTGTATAACACTCTTGCTATTATAATGAACAACTATATTAGTAAAAAGGCAGCTGGTGTTAAAACTTCTGATATTCACTTACAACCTAAAGGACTGGTGCCTCCAGACACCTCTAATGTTACAACAGGACATTACGAAGCCCATCCACATGCTCACAATTATATATCCAGGTATATGTTAGCTGCAGGCGGGATACAGTGAGGTTTGGACTACATTTAACTTCTAGTGGGCCAAAGGTTTGATACTCTTCACCTCGCTGATGTGGGGTGAATCAACTTAGCAGTTGGTTTTTAGCTCACTTCACATCAATAGAATCCTTTCGGTAGTTTCACTGGGTCCTTTATCAGTAGTGTAATATTTCACCAGTACTAATTTAATCTAGAAATTGTTTCCCCAAAACTTGATAATGATTTAAGGTACAATCAGTTAGAATTTTTTTTTAAACCGGATAATAATAGCTCAAAGGCAGACATCTCTAAAATTAGTTGTTTTGCTTCACTGAGGCTGTCACGAAACCCAGAATGCGTGTTCTCTTTCCTGTACTGCACCACACAGTAGGTTTCAAAACAATCTATATTTATTTGCTTGATCTTTTTCTGTAAGAAAACTAACAAATTATTATAATGCACATTTAATACATTATTAAACTAGATGTCATCTGCTCTTTGAGTGAGAAGTAAGGATAGAGATCTGTCTAGTCAAAGGCATAAATTCAATCAAGTATTAATAGCTGAATTACTTCCAGCAATAAGATACTAAGGCCAAGCAAAACGTCCAAGGTCACTGCACTCCAGATGGTACACTAATATATTTACAGGACTGATGCCTCCTGGCATTTTCAATTTCTTATGTTGGGTTGTTTTTGGAACCAATCAAATTGAGGAGCTGGCAGCTGCAATTTGCCCACAAAATTAAATTTAAAGGATTATAACTCCAGTTTTAAGCAGTGATTTGACTGTATTGATGTGAAGCCACTATTCCCAGCTCTTGATTTTCACTGAATGATGACCACAGCATATCATAAATTCAATTGGGACAAAATACACTGGTTGTCCGTAGCAATATTTCTTTTCACGTTCACAGCCATTGATTTAAGCCTTAGCTAACAGAGTCAACAATCAGGAAGATAACAAAAGGACCCTACATGAAATAACCGCCTCTGATACGGGTGCCTGAAATATTCTGCATTCCTCCACACTAGGGGACTTCTAAATGTCAGGGGTTTTTCATATGGGCAGTTATGCTCAAGCAATGCATATACAGACACACACCGATGTTCCTACCTACAGGTGTGGCATATGTAAATACAAACTTACGACTGCATACCAAAAGTTTTGCATTTGTGCATAAGTGAACGCACTCTTTTCTAGCTGTACCAGAAGGCTAAGGACCTTTTGCCAATATAGCCAAAAAATTCCTAGATGCCTGTCGGTCCGAGATCACAGTGCCCAGCTTTGCATCCATGCAACCAAAGCCCACCTACGATAACAGCGTGTTCTGGGAAGGGATAGGCACAGTAGCCTGCTCAGGTTAAACCATGGAAGACGCATGCCCGAGCTGTGTTACTTGAGCTGAGCAGTGTAGCCTGATCTCACGTATATACATATATATGTAAAATTGTGTTTGTATATGTGTACATATAGGTATTTAAACATATTACTGTCAAATTTTAAGTTGGAAAAATACTGTTCTCCACTTATTCGCAGGCTTTCTTGGGCAGTAAATTAAATCCTGCAGGCTGCTTATCTTTAAGTACCTAGCTTCAGCTCTTAAGTTTATGGTCTCAGTTGTTCGCACAGGCAGCAAGCAGAGGAAGGCAGCGACAGACTGTCAGGCAACACGACTTCAGAAGCCAGAGATGCGGAGCAGGAACTTCACTCTCTGTGCTGTCACAACCTTTCCCAACAGGCACCTGAAGTGGCCACTGATGATCTCTACTAAGAAGTCCTGTGCTTTGGGAAATTCTCAGCCCTTCAACAAATTTCTGAACTACATTGGGGAACCAAGGCAGCATACTCCTTCAAGGCAAACCTCCTTTGCCCACTGGCATCTTTCAGAGCAACCGCTACCATTCCTGTGTTGATATGCCATCAGGCTGTTCCAAAAGATTTACCAGTAAACCAAGTAAATCGCAATTTAAACCTTCCAGTTCCTGCAGGTTATTCTAGATGGTTTTTGTATTAAAACATGGACATTTAATATAGTCTTCTCCCCAGCCATCCTTCCAGTGAGCTTACTGTAAGTTCCCAGTATTTTGTCGTATTTGGCTTTTGTCCATGTCACTGTGGGTCTTACCTCTCTGCTTACGCGTCCGACTTCCGTCAGCTCCAGTTTAAAGCTTTTATTACTGCATTAGTAAATCTGTGACTAAAGTTGTTTCTCCCTTTAAATTTTTTATCTTGATGAAACCTTTAACTATTGCAGTATGATATTGATGATCTAAATATTCCAGCCTTCATAAATAAGTTATCAGGAGCGTTCTATTTCTATTTCCATGTATGTATACACAAATACATAGAGTTAAAAACACAAATTACTTTCAAGGTTTTTGTCACATTAAATGTACAGTAGCTCCTGAGCACCTTCAGAAGAACTAAAAAGAAAAAAAAAAAAATCTTTAAAAATGCATGTGCTCAAGGTACTGGTTAAATCAGGTTCCACAACATACCAGGATGGAGCTGGTGCAAAGAAAATGGATGCATCAAGCTTTTTTCTCTCAGAAGAGGCTGCCAAGATCTGGGAGAGAGGGCTATACTGGGCAACCAGCAATCAGGCAGTTTTCACTAGATACCTCCCGCCAATAAGCGCTCGCACTCTGAGGAGAAAAACACCAGTAAATGTTCAACTGAACATCTTAGTATTGGACAGAAAATGAGGCACACAATGATTCTTAAATTATTTAACTGAGAAATAAATCCCATAACTTACAGAAATTAAGCCTTCAGTAGTGATGTCTCTCCAACCTCTTGCTTTCCAAGCAGGAGAAGAAAAGCAAAGATCAGAGCGATCTGCCAAAAACAGACGACTCAAAACGTTATTTAATAATACATGGCTTCTCTTGTCAGAAATCTCCCTAACGTGCCTCAGGAGAAACGCACGTTGTGCGCAGTCAGAGAGACAC
Organism: Phaethon aethereus; assembly: GCF_964289735.1. NCBI lineage: Eukaryota > Metazoa > Chordata > Aves > Phaethontiformes > Phaethontidae > Phaethon > Phaethon aethereus. The sequence continues at coordinate 13,356,693 of NC_138589.1, read as the reverse complement.
CATTTGTTTTTACCTCAGAACGTGACCCGAATAGTCACTCGTGCGGCCGGTGCACCGCAAGAGCCCCGGGTGGTTTTGGCGGGAGCTGCGCGGCCCACGGCGGCTCCTGCGGAGGCGGCACCGGCACTGCAGGGCGTGCGCAGCTCTGGTCGCAGCGGACCCTCCCCGAGCAGCACGCTCAGGGCCCTCGGGCACTTGAAATGCTTTAGTTACTCGCGTGTTATTTTCTCCCCTGCGGTGAGAGCAACAGGCACATCAAAGCAGGTAACATCTCTTTCAGAGGGGAGTTATAAAACAAACAATTCGGAAATGGTTATGCTCTCGGAGATTAAAAAAATCCTGGATGACAAATTAATTCCTCAAAGTGATAAAGCGACATGTTTTCACAATTTCTTTGTAGTGAAGATCAGGAGGCAAAAACCTGACAAGGCTGGAGCATCAGCAGTGCTTATATAAGCCTGTGATATGTCTTGGCCCATTTGTACAAACGGCTCTCATGGAAATATTCTGTTTTGAAATGCAGAAAGCCAAAATTCAGCTATCAAATTCAGCTATCTTCCGCTTGCAACTGCAGCACCCTTAATTCCCAAATTCAGTTTGAAAGTGAAATATAATCTGCAACTATCCTGAAGAGAAGGCATTAATTGTATTTCTAATGCCTCTAATACAGCACTCATTTAGGAATTCAAATGCTTTCTTCAAGGAGGTGTAATATTGAACTTCAGTTTTTCCCAGTATTAAAAAGCTATACTGCCCAGGGGTGAGTGGATATAGGGATTTTACAAAGATTTGAGGTCTCCATCGAACATGCGCTGCTGTAGCTAGATTAACGTAAGGATGCATGTGCGATGCATCACTGCACGGAACGTATTTCATGATCTCTACATACGAAAAGCTGAGGAATAACAACTGGGAATGTTTCTTTACAAACAAGCGGTGGGCAGACATTCGAATAGGGAAGTATCCTTAACCAACTTGATTAATGATGGCACATCTCTGTTCAGACCTGTGTATAATCCATGAACTTGCAGTGACAAAGTTGAGATCTCCAAACCAACTTTGCTAGATCTATCAAAAGTCTTTGAAATATGAAAGGTCCATCAGCCCACGCTTCTTACCACAGTATCTGATCATTCACATCCAGAAAATTTCAAAGCCACATTTTGTATTTGGAGGGGAAGTGTTTGTGTCCATCTGCACAAAATTAGGCAGCATGGCTCAGAGCAAAGGATGAAGGTCAGGAAAAACACTAAATACTATATATAAAAACAACAAATAAACACGGAGAAATTGGAGAATCTAGGATGCCCTAGACTAGAACAGAGAAAATGGCATCAAAGAAGGGTTCCTTTGCATTTTCCTGTAGATTACTCACTCATTGCTGCATACTCAAGCCAAGAGTCCTTTGTCATGCAAGTGTTATAGGAGACTTTTGTCCATCCTAGACAAATGTAAGAAAGCAATTGAAAGGAAACCTAGAAAATTTGGGATTGGAAGGCCAATACACAAGTCTCCATCTCCTTTTCAGCATATTTCCCATCTTTCCCAGCACCTGGCAATGACAGACCCTCCCACAAGTATCACCTGTGATACATTAATTTCACTGTGCAAATTAAGGAGAATGTGCATGCTTAATCATAAGCAACTCAATCTGCTAATTCTCCATCTTTAACTCCTTTCACAAGGGTCTGAGGTCCCTTCTATCCCAGCTCGTACAATTCGCATTTTGTTCAATGTAGGTGAAACTCAATAAATGTTGTAGCTTAAAGTACAACCAGGGCTACAGATTCCAGAGCTAAGATCTCTAAAAATCTCATCAAGTAATGCCATATGCGGAAGTTCAGAATCTCACAGTACATTCATACACTGAGTAGAAATTAACACTGCCATTTAATGCCTGATAGGAATTTGCAGGCACCGTCCTCATAACAGTTAGCGGTATCTCTGGATCTCACCCTATGTATTATAAGAATCAGCAAGGAAGCATTTAGACTTTGACAGTTGTTCTTGTTTTTCAGTCCTTGCTTTGTTTCTGGATCGATGGACAGATAGCTGTAAACAGATTTTTGCAATGCTGTCTTAACACAATTATAGTACACAGAATTGATTGACTGTCTACAGGATAGGCTATTTTTTAAAGGCAAGACCCTGAAAGCAAAATCTGAATCATAGTTTGTGATGTTTGGATAGTAATGCAGAAAGCCAATCACTGTGAACTACCCCTTGAGAATTCAAAATGAGCTACTGCATCACTTTTTCAAGATCCTGTGCATCGATGACAGCTACTATTTATGGGAAAAAGAGATTTTAAACTATATCATGCACTTAAAGTTCAGTTTATGTCTGCATTTTGTCCTATTACCTTAAAGTAAGCCAGAAAAAAAAAGTTAATATGATGTGATATTTTGCAATACACTAACAACACTGTAAAACAAACTAAAGCTTGTTCCAAAGTGTTCCACATTGTTAATTATTTTTTTTAAGGCAATCTAAAGGAACAAATTCACAGACTGGTAATGAAACTTTCAGCATTCAGATATGCAAGCGACATGCTTTGCCACAAGTAATGAAGAGCTATTTTGAATTTTTAAGCCTTCGAGAAGTTTTTATTAGATGATAACATAATACTAAGAGTTATTTATACATATATAGGTATATGTAATCATATAGTTAAACAAAAAATGAAAGTATATAAATACAGGAATTTTGGAGATTATGCTACCAAACTGATTTGAGAATTAATTAATCAGAAGTCAGTTGGTATTGTGACTCAGTGAGTTTCTTTGAATAAAATAACCTTTCAGTTTTAAAAATATGCTTTATCTCCACCTACACAACTATGTGACACAAACATGGAACAGAGGAGAAACTTATTTTAAGAGGACAGAGTGTGTATAATCCTACCTCAGAGGATTTGCCCAAAGCTGAAACACTATCTCTACAGTAAATGTTTGCTTCTTGCATATCAGAAAGCTGGTTTCATTACCAGTCAGTAAACTTGGTTCTTTAGATTGAAATTAATAACTACACAGTCTTAAGCTTTTTAGTGACTCTGTGTATGAACAGCTGATATTCTTTGTGTCCATTCTTTAGCAAGTGACAACCAGTTATTAAAGCACTTACAAATACTCTGTCTCCCATTTTTATTTTGAGGGTCTAAAAAGCTATAAAACAATGATAGCAGTTAGGATTCTTAATAACCAGGTTTTGCACAAATGCTTACTTTTCCTCAAGATAAGAAGGAGAAAAATCATAAACTATTTTCTTCATTGTAAAAATACAATAGAACAATCTCTGTTTAGGGTTGGGGGGGCTAGACTATTTTCTTTCTTACAGAGCACTGTAGGGCTAAGAGTAATCTATTTTATTCAGACATACAGAAATGATTTAAAAAAAAAAAAAAAATACCCTTTATACATTAGCTGCCATTCACCTTACCTAGAAATATCTCCTTGTAAGTGCAGCAGTACACTGGGAAGCTAAAACTAGTCCCCTTTGCCAGCGAAATGTGAAGGGGGAGTGGGGGAGGCACGTACCAAGCCAACCCGTTGTGCCCTGTATCACAAGCAGGTAGGTGCTGGTGGGTAGTTCGCTTAACAGAGCTGAGAAACAGGTAGAACTGCTCTTAAGTAACCACGAGTGCTCTTCTGACCGCAGCCGTAGGAAAAGGACATCTGCAGACATGGGCCGTACACGGGTTCTCTACAGCCTACACGTGCTGGACGTTAGCTGCGCTTCTGGTCCCACACGACTGCAACTTGAAAGATTTCAGTAGCAGGAGAGAACAGATCGGCCCTTCACAAGTCACCAGAACCACCGCACTGGATGCAGCTTGCACGCTGCATCCCGGGTGAGACAAACTAAGAGCAAAACAGCTTGAAAAAAAATCACACAGGGTTTACAGACACCATTTAGGCTTTGACATAGATTCCTATTAGACAATCCTTGCACTACTGCTAGTTCAACTCATCTTTTGCTGCAATTTATGTATGAAAAATAAAAGTTCAATAAAAAGGATAATTCTCGGCTTTGAAAGAATCGTAGTTCCCTTCTGCTTTCAACTTTTCCCTCAAACAACTCTCACTCTGTATCGGTCCCCTCACTTTGGGAAGCAGAATGTCTCCATGCACATTTTTAGAACGAGGAGCTGTGACGGTTTCAGGAACTTTCTTTGCACAGTGTGACGGATAAGCCAGAATAAACTATGCATTTTTAGTAGGTTACTGAAACTGCTTTTACTGTGTATTTTAACTATTGGCCCTATGTACCGACGACCCGATAGCCTAGTTTTCCCAAAATGCTCCTGGGGAATCATTTCATCTATTACTTCATTTTTAAAGCAGCCTTCTGGTTAAAGCACATTGGGGCACCCTACAATATCAAATAAAATAAAACGTTGAAGATCTAATGTAACACTGCTGCCCAATTCCAAAAAGCTGCTAGTTATTCTTTAGATCTTAACTATAAGAGTAATGAATTTCTTTGATAAAAGCATGAAATTTAATATGATGGAGAGCCAGAAGAGGTAATCTAACTTGTGTTTGCAGGAGTCTTTCTGAGTGCAAAGAAATGGTTGTCCGCGAAGAGGAAGGAAACCTATAGTAATGGGTACAACTGACCAGCCTTGAGAAAGTTAATGAGAAATTACAGTAACAGTTGTCAGGAATCCTTTCGCTCTCGGTAAAAACTCTTCCTATTTGAAAACTACATGTCCCTTTGGCAAGCTGAAATATCAAACTCTACTGATTATACAGCTCATAGTTAAGAACAATTTTGTTGATGTCTTTTCAATAACTTCTTTTACTATAATGTTAAGCTCACTCGCCGAGTGCACATACAAGCGGTGCGCTTCTGTTATTTCTGTGCATTTCATTACACAACTCTGGGTTTGATTTTTTTATATCACATGTTCAGTTGGAAAGAAACAACCAACCAACCAAAACACACACACTTTTATGTAGGTAGATAACATAGCTCTTCCCAGAGTTACTTGTCGTTTCTCTAGAAATGACAAAGTGGGCACTAACATACAGATCCAGACTATATATATTACTGCTAGAAATAATCTTCAGTGTAATCCATACAACTAAACCAGCAGGTCTTCTAGCTTCTAAGACGTTTTGATTTGAATCCAGTGAATTAACAGAGCCCATAATCAGCTTTCTGCCTCGTATTCGTTTAAGCTGTCTATATGTACTTCTCTAATCTTATTGTGCTTTGCTGTGCCAGAGTCCCAAGCGGGGATTCTCCTCCACCGAACTGACAATGCCGGCAGCACGTGCTAGGAGAGCTCTCGCATCCCAAAGGGAAGGAGGGCTGCTCACAGTCCTTCCTCCTGTACGCTATCCCCAGGCACTCCTTCTCATATCTGAAAAATAAGGGTTCTGTTCTACCAAGATGCTGGCAGAGATGGCTTCTTACCTCTGAGACTAACATAAATAAAAACTGACATTTTATTTTGTGGACAACTCATCACTTCTGTTCAGCTGAAGACACACAGGAAAAGATGAATAGCAAAACCGTCCAGCTGGCTTATTTTTGATGTCTGCTATGCTTCCAGAGTGTAAACTCTAGGGGACCTGAAGATACACTTGACCATAAATGATGAGTAACCTATTAACGAACTGAATCCACCCATATAGAATTTCAAGTGCATAGAATACAGGCTGCAAAAATACTGCACATATTGCGACCTGCATATGCAAGCATCGCGTCGCTTCACGCCATACACCGCTCCAAACGCCTGAGCTCTTCAGCACAGAAACTTCAGCTAGCACAGCAAGCTCACGATGGGAGCCTGTGAGTCAACTGTCACAGAGAGACTGAATTATAATGAAATTCCTCATAATGTCAAAGTTTCTAGATTTTTCTATACTCTAAGGGAAAGATCTGTTAAAGTGCATTCCGCTCTTTCAGATTTGTTAGTACTCCCACTGTGTACTCTGAGTTCCTACACAAATCAGCTGCATTCATTTCACGTATCTGACACACTGACTTTATGCTGAATCATAAAGTTTACCAGATTTTCTATTTTATGTAGTCAATAAACTGTAGTAGGCACAGAAACCTAATAATATAGAGAGAAATAAATAAATGAAATTATGTAAAGAGCCCTTTCTCAGTTTGATCTAAACCATGAACTTGCCCACATTTAAAGCCAAGCAACAGGAAAGCGTTGATGTGCCCAGGAACTCTCACCAGCTTCTCCTAAGACAATTAAAAATTAAAAACTCTTTAAAAGGCAGGAGCACAGACAACACATGGGCCTAAAAGATATTCCTAGGCCCTTGAAAAAGTCAAGTCTAAGTCTAGGGGGGAAGGTTTCCTCACCAAGATTCAAACCTCTGCCTGACAGATTCTTCTTCCTTTCCACAACACATGCCAAGTGAAAGAGGCCATTTTAGTAGGAGATGTGCATGTCAATAAAAAGCATATTAAGGGTATTAATTACTGATTCTGGACATCAGCTGCATAAATTATCTTTCAGAAGCACAGTAAACAAAGGAAACCCTTTCTGCAATTAAAAATTAGTGTAAAAATTTTGATTTAAAATAACAGCAAGCATGGAAATTATGTGCTTTGGCAGGGATCTCATTTTAAACAATATTTTGAGCAACTATACCCAGGCTCTTGTTATTTCAGTTCTATGGACGGCAAATCCTCCCCTGTTCTCAACGCATATCCCTAGCTGGGTTTGAATGTATTGTGCTGCCCACCGTTCCCAGCTCGGCTCTGACTGGGTCAGGTGCTGTGTTGCTCACTTCATTACAAACATCGTGTATCAGACCACCACAATTTAGTCTAAATACTATTTTATTACATTAGATTTTTATTCCCAATCAGAAGAGAACTACAAATCATAAGCTTACCATGGAATAGAACTTATGAAAATAAATACATTTAGTATAAGCCCCACTTAATATATCATATTCTATCTCAAGCATAAGACACAATGTTATCAGCTACTAAGGAAGATCTGCGCTTTCAACTCTCTCAGACACACACACAACACAGATCTAAAATTACTAATCAGCAGGAATGATCAAAGGACTCACATTCTTTTTGCAGAGATATAACAGGAGCCAAAGCAGCACTTTGGAGCATTTTTTGACTCATGTTAATCCCAAACTCTCATCGCTAGACAATAACCATGCAGTTGAAAGCTGCAGTATGAAACTACAGTTTTATATCCATCCTTTGAAGCAAAACATGGAAAATTAACACAGGTAATATTTCAGCGTCAAAGAAAAAGAGAAGACTTGTTTTTTAGTTTGCTTTTGCAGGTGCTGTCAACGAAACAGACCATAATATAGTATTTAGGCTTCACTAGGACTGAAAGCGACAACAAGCGCTACAGCAATCGCCCGCTATACTCACATCTAGATCCGTAGTCTAATTTAGAAGGGCTATAAAGCCTGTTATATTTGTTGGGAAATGCCACGAAGCTGCAGTATCAGCAGCTTACGTCAGGAAACGGGATGCTGACCGTTTCAGCAAGGGCTGCTCTCCCCCTCAGCTTGGGTTTCTTTCCTCTTCCATTTCAGCACTTCATTCTCTTTCCTTTTTGCCTTCACTTCCCAGGCAAAAGCAGGGGATAATTTGGGAATGATGCTTTCCTCATGTATATTTTCCGTCTTCTGAAAATGAAAGGAACTATTTGCAGTATGTGGGAGATTTTCAGACATAAGCTTTCCCTGTTCTGTTTATGAAAGAATATCACACGTGCAATCATACACGCATTATGTTATTGTAAGATCCTCTCAGGGCAAAAAGTCACTGTAAAAGAGAAAATGCTTCCAGGTATTAACCAATACAAAAGTAATTATCTGCTTTCTGAAGAAGTTTTTGGACCAGTAGATATGCATATGCCATTACTGTATATACAAATTATAGATGCAGTTATAAAGTTGTGATTATTTCCATGCACAATTATCCTGTTTGCACCTGCAAGCATGATATTTGCATATACGAATTAAGTTGGTGTACTGTTTTTGTTTGGTGGGGTTTTTTTAAACAGGCTGTCCATGTTTATTTAAATTCAAGTACAAACCAAACATTTTGATTAATTACTAGCGTATTCTCACAGTAATGACAATAAAACACTACCGTGTGTAACTAGCCTCTCTACACTTCCTGCAGGAAATGTGAAAAACTGAAAGAACAAACAAGACACCGAGTCGTAGCAGCTATGCCAAACACCTAAAAGTACCAACAAAATTTTAAACATGGGTGAAATGGAGCATTTACACCCGTTAAAACCTAGGAAACACCGAGGAACGTACCAAATGTCTCTCTGATTGATATCATAAGGCAGCTCGTCTGGCAGGTGGTTTTGACGGGCGCCCAGCAGGTACACTCCACGCACCCCTCCGGAGCCAGGCTCTACAAGCAGGAAACACGCTCAGCTCCTTTCAGGCACCTCTTGCAACTGTTTTATGATAAATGGTCTTTATTTTTCAGAGAGACTATTCATCTTTTCTTGACTTCTCATTATTACAGTTAGATATACAACACTAGAGAATAGATTTATTATGATTTTTTGAGAACTAATTCTATGAGCCTACAGATAGTGCTAAAGGAAATAATTTCAGTGCTCTTCCTTTTTACAAGTAACTCAGCATTACTTGTAACAGAAATAGTGGTTTGGGGAAATCAGACTCACGTAGTCACTAGTTTATTATGGAACAGTTTCTTTCACACTTGCAATGTCACTCATGGAATTGAAGAAAAAACCCTGTAGTACAATAAACAGATTATAAAACGTTGCAGAGCAGGGATCTTCAGTTCATTAGAAATAAAAATTCAGCTCCATTAGCTCCCTCCTTGAAGATGCTCTCTCTTTTACACTAACAATGTTTAGCAGCAGTTTGCTCCAGCTGACCTTAATTTAATCTATTTTTCACAGAAGTATTGCTTCAGGGTTAAAACATTTTTGTTGCTAACCACTGCACATGTTCTAGTACTTGGCCCTAAAGATCTTATATCTTTCTGAGAACATTTGCTTCGCAAAAACACCGTGGGAGTTATCATTTTTTAAAACATATAACATAATTGATTTGTAATTATCAACAGGGAGAAATACCATTGCTTGTGTTTGCTAACCTAATTGTAAAATATATTGTTCCTTTCAAGTCTTAATGTATTGCCTCAAGTGATCACCACTTAGGCACCAACAGGCTAGAGTAAATAGAGCGACAGCAGGAAGTCAGAGAGATAGTGTTACCCAGTTCTCGCCGTAATAAATGATGCTCTCTTTCTGACTATTGTGCAGTCCCTTAATGTCATTTCTGCGGGGTTTTTCCCCACTGGGCTGCAGACCAGGTGTCAGTGCTTGGAAGCAGGATCTTACTTAGTAACATAATTTACCTTGCTGGAAATTTTGTGCCATATGCTTAGTTAAATGTGGAGACACTCTAATTACTGCACAAACATCACTTTGCGTGCACCCATGGGTGCACTCTCATACGCATGTGCAGGCACTCACACACGCTATGGCCCTTGCTGTAGAAATTTCCATACTTGAATCCATTTCAGACAACAACACTGAGCTATCAGTCTGCCCCTTACTTCTCTGATATTCTGTTGAGTGCTTTGTGATTCTTAAGGCAACACTAATCTGAGAGCAGCAATTTCCTCACAGCTAAAAATCTGTCAGAATCAGCACCACAGTCAAACTTCAATACGCATCGTTATCACTAACAAAGAACTGTATTGGGTCTGGCTGGGATGGAGCTAATTTTCCCCATAGCAGCCTCATAGTTCTGTGCTGTGTACCGGCAGCTAGAAAGCTGTTGATAACACACCAGTGTTTCGGCTACTGCTGAGCACTGCTTGCACAGCGTCAAGGCTGTCTCTCCAACGTTCCTCCCTCACCAGTAGGCTGGGGGTGGGCAAGATCCTGGGAGGGGACAGGGCCAGGACAGCTGACCCAAGGTGACCAAAGGGATATTCCATACCATGATGTCTGCTCAGCAACAAAAGCTAAGAGAAAGGAAGAGGAGCGGGAGGCATTCATTATTTATGACGTTTGTCTTCCAGAGCAACCACTACGCGTACTGAAGCTCTGCTTCCCAGGAAGTGGCTGGACATCTCCTGCTGACGGGAAGTAGAGACTTAATCTTTCGTTTTCCTTTGCTTCCACAAGCAACCTTCACTTTTGCTTTGTTAAACTGCCTTTATCTTGACCCACAAGGTTTTTTTCCATCTTATTTCTCCCCTCCTGTCCTGCTGAGGAGGGGAGTGAGAGTGCCTCGGTGGACACCAGGCATCCAGCCAAAGTCAACCCACCACAAGAACATAAGAAGATTAAAAAAACCCCAGCAACTAGCTGGCCTGAGAGGGGTGGTACATGGGGCATACCCTAAGCTATATAAAATCAAAACAGTACCCATGCTTCAGTAGTCTTTGGAGCAGTTCCCTAGGGCACGGTTCATTTTTATACTGTGGTCCTGTTTGATCGGACAAAGTACATCATTAAAAAGTAGGAAAACGTCCACTTTATTTGTAGAGTCTAGATTTTTTTCTCAATATCTCCATTCCTTACTTTTTCAGCCCTTGTTTTTTATATCAGCTAACATGCTTAATAGACTTTTCTTCCTATTTTAGGTTCCTATGAGGGCTATGTGAGGAAAGGTCTTCCAAAGATTGATTATGAGGTTTTGTTTAATTTTTCTACCCTTTTAACTATTTACAAGACTTGAGCTAGAAGTCTTAGGCAACATAAATTGTTTGAGCTGGGTTCTGATTCAAATTTGGTGAAAATGCAAGCCCTAGGGTTTAGTGTCCAGAACTGTTTGGGGTTTTTTTACGTTTAGTATGAATAATTTTGGTACAGACATGAAAAACATGCAGTATTTTTTCACTTGCAAATTAAGTTTCCAGTTCACCAGTAGATAAATCTTTTTATGGCAGATTTCAGGCCATTTTCACCCAGCATTTTTTCAATCCTAAAATCCACATGTCTGGATTCTTCCCCAAAGACAGTTGTCTTCATATTTGCGTGGAATATCAATACAGTATTTTATGAAAAGACAGTTTTGTTTTAAAATAAAGTTCTCGTGACATCCTAAACTAAATACAGCTACATGATTTATAGGAATAAGACCTTTATCAAACATGTATAGACTAGTTTCTTGTTAGGAAATTAAAAATCAAGACAAGCTAAATTAAATTCATAAATTATTCTCATAAGGTGATCTTGTATTAATAGTTATTTTGTTGATATGAACATTGCTCTGAGGTTGCCATCACTTACTCACTGTATCGTCTCTATACCACCAGTAGCTTGCTGAACTGTGAATGCAGCATTAAACTCAAAGGGTGGAGTAAATATAAAAATTGTCGCTACGTTGCGTTACTGAGCCAAGAGGAGATTCAAGTTGCTCCAAGTGTAGTACTCAATAGATCTATAAGGTAACCATAGTCATATCACCATCAGACTGTGATTTTTTTTTTTTGTTTTGTTATTACTGTACAGAAAATGTGCTTAATGCTGAACTTACAGATTTCATCTTGGAAGAGAGAGGCCGAACACCAAGCCAAAAAGCAGTAAAATCAGCACCCGACAGAAGTTTGATTTTCCGTAAACGTTAGAAGGGCTGGAGAGATGGAAAACAGATTCCTCTAATTCGGCTCTTGGCATTTGTAGAGCGGCTGCCTGAAAATCCATCCCCCGCTCCACGGGGCCCTGCCGTATCAATCGGGCGAGCGCCCGCCGGCGCGTGCGGCCACGCGTGGCAGCGAGCAGCAGCGTGCCCCGCGAGATTCGGGCACTCTGCAGCGCGAGGAGGGCTTCAACAACTGTTGCTCAAGGTCAGGCAGAGCTGAACAGCAGCACTGCTTTGTGAGCAACACCGGTCGGGCAAGAACATTGAAACCCCACTGTGACTTTAGGGAGAGAAAAGGAAAGTTAATTACTAGTAGTTTATGTTCACATTGTGCTTTCAAAGCCACAAGAAGCTTTAAACAGGAATCTAGAAACAAGCTGGAACGTCCTCAAAGGGGTTTCATCACTACACAGCTCTGCTCGAGAACAGTCTTTTAAACTGGCAGCGTGCCCCCACGTCAGGCTGCTTCCCGGCGGCACGCGGAGCGGCCCCCCGCTGCGGTGGGCTCTCGCGCGGCTGTCAGACAGCACAGCCGCTACGCAACGGGCCTCGCTCTCCCCCGCCGCCCTCCTGCCCACCCGCGGCCGAGACAGACACTCCCTGAAGACCAGAATATCCTGGCCTTGACGAAGAACAACTAAGAGCAAGGTTTAAATTGAAAGGGGAATTCCACAGCATTTCACGCTTATGGACGAGACTTTTTCTTTCCCTCGTTTTGCGCAGTGGTTGCACAGAGAGCTACGGTGCCCCGGGAGTTCGGGGAGAGCGCTTCCCCCAGCCCGGCCACTGTACGGAGAGAGGGTCCCCCGGCCACCTGAAAAATACAGCATCAAAGGATGGGAGCTGCAATGTAAATATGTAACGCGATTGCTTCATTTCAAAAGTCTTGGTGTCTGGCAAAAACAAAGAGACCTCACATGGAGATTTACACGTTCTTAAAATACTAGTACACCTACACATCTGCTGGGAAGCGATGCCTCTCCTGCTTGCTGACCTTAGCGCTTGGGCTGTTCCCTGCAATTGTGCTTTAAAGGCAAGTTCTTGGCTGAACAAACCAAGCAGATGTTGGACTTTATTTTCCCCTCTTTTTTTTTTTTTTAATCCTAAGAGCAACCAAAAACTCCTTGCAATAAGGCATTTAATTTATTCATCTGTAAAGGGCAAAATATACATACAGGCTAGTTTTTTTCCCACACTATATCCTACTTAAGTCAATGCTTATATATAACACCACAATTTAAGCAAGTTTTGTTTAGTTTAGGGTTTTGGTTTCCCCCCCATCCCTGCTTGGGGAGCAACACAATCCAATCTCTACAGGCTACTTTGAAAATTGCATTAAAAGCATAGAAGTATTCTTTTTATATACACATAGATTTTTAAATATGATCCCACCAAGCCATTAATGTCCACATGATAAACTAGCAACTTTAGCTTCTGCTATTAATTCACCATCTAACAGCAATTTTAGCCAACACTCAGTAACACTTGGTGCTGTAAGTAATGACACAGTTCAAAAGCAGACTCTGACGGCTTAACCTGCACTGACCCACACATATATAAAAACCCTGGCTTTCGTGTTAGACTGTTTGGCTGATGCATCATAGCTACACAGTAAAATACTTCAAAATGTCTCTGTCAGTCCCTAGGGGATTCAAAGAACACTTGAGAATTGTTCCCACTGGTTTCTCACAGCTCTATGAATGAATATTATAATGATTTGAACAGCCTTTTCAACAATAATTTGAAAATATTCTCTTGATGTTTGTCAATAGGTGTGTTTTACACAGGCCCCTTTATTCAGTCTCCTCTGCCCACTGAAAACAAACCTCATGCAAATTTTACAAAAATACATTTGCACTGTCCTGCAGAACCTCCAGTTTTGTCTTGCAAGAGCACGTTTTTCAAGTAGAAATGCTAGGTCACTTAAAATGTAAAAGTTCCCATGTTACACCGGACTAGGCCAAGCATTGTCATAATTCAGATTGCTCCAGTATCTGGAAAACTGTATAACTCCCGTTAAGTTTAAGGCCCTTTAAGGACCACAAAGAAAGCAGACATACATGTAGTAAGAAGTCTAAACGTAGAGAGACCAACAACAGAGGGAAGGTATGGTTTTCAAAGTAAAATAGGTGAAGTTAATATATTCCACGTAGCAAAGGTTTAAAAATAAAGAGGCGCAAATATGACAAAGATAAAAGCTGCAGACTCCCAAATGTATTCTAAAAAGGGTTCTCATGTATTCCTTTGGTGGTGCATTCAGCAAGGAAGAGAAGAATTCTGAAACTGTGAGTATAGTATGTGGTTAGGCCTGAGCCGATCAATACAACTTTAAGCAAATAAGGAAGGAAGGACTATTACTACTCCCCTCTAACTGCTTTGCTAAAATTCACACACAAACACATTCTGGTTTGAAGGTTATGACATGTCAGATGGTTTATCTTATTATGGAATATCACACCAGTATTTGAGAGAATGCCCGTATGCAGGACCATGCGCTGTGTTCTGCTGATAACTTATTTGGACAGGGCAACCACGTCTAGCAAATCACATTGCCAGGGCACCACGGCAAAAGACACTGCTGAACCTCAGCTCGCCGTTTGACACACATTCATTATTTACCTTGTATGTTGATCTCATAAGGAATTTTATACTTGCACCCTCCCACAAGAAGTCAGAATGCCTTATTTCAGAAATGCGTAATTCTTTTCAGACTGCTAATATATTTTTATCAGCTTTGTTATTTGTTAAACTATTCACTTACCTGAATTAGCAAACAATTTGTAACTGACAGTTACATTTTTCTGCAGATAAAATATTAGTCCTCCAAAAAAGAAAATGCTAATACTACTAAAGTATCAGCTAGAAAACACAGATTTGAAATGCAACTCTTCTGTTTGCTTTCTCAGGACCCAGGACTTTTCAGTAGAAAGAGACATGGCCCTAGCACATGATGCAGAGAGGAACACTACAGAAGAAAATTATGCCATAGCATCTTTCTCGTGGTACCAGACTGGGACAGACAAGTTCCCTGACACAGAAAGCCACATATCTTCATATAGCCAAGAGCCACAACACACCCACACAACCTTGGAGAGATGACAGCAAAGACAGCTCTGGCAATGATGACAATACTTCACCTAATGGAAACATGACATTCACAGCTCTCCAGCCTCCCTCCCTGCTCCTGGAGGGACCTATGCTAAGACTGCAGCTGGTCAGCACAACCCAGAGAGAGCTTGTGTGTTCCCCAGACCAGAGAGCCAAATTCAGCAGTCCCTCCACTACCACTGGCTCTTCTGGGAGAGCTGCATTTGAACTATTCAGATTTTCAGGAGATTCAACAGCTAGAGGGTCTGTTCCTGTTGTGACCTGTTGGTCTTCCTTGATTTCGTCGTCTTCGAAGGTGAAGGGGATAAGTCCAGATAACATCAACCCTGTGCACTGAATGCCTCTCAGAAAAGCATGTCTGTACATGCAAAATGTATTCAGATTGTTTTCCCATACATAATCCCCTATTCCTGACACTTTCAAGTGGCGAATGCAGTCTGGTTGATCAGGATCTGAGAACATACACCAGTAAAAAAGAATCTCTCCCTGCACTAACAGCCCCACCACTGGCTTCATCTCTGAATGGGACAGTGAAAGCAATAGCTCCAAAAGCTGAGAGCTTCTCTTTTACACAGACAGGAGCAGTTACTGCTCTGGGTAACCCTGTTCTTCACCTGCATAGTACCTTCACACATGAACGCTCAGCCGAAGAGATGTAAAAATATTTTAGAAAAGCTTTCAAGAGAAAGCTCTTATTAAAAATCCTAAACTACACAGTGTGTGGAACAATAACACTTTCTGCCTGAAAATGTCATATCCTTGTCTGAACAGCACACAACCTTATGTGCTCTGAATAAAGATAGAGATGTAATTGCTTTTCTTGTTACGACTCACTTGTGCATCATAGATTTTTTAATATCCTGCAGAACACATGTATTGTGGGATGGAAGCAGGTGACAGCAGTAAACATATGTAATGTTATTTTTCTTTATGATGGAGAAGAGCAGGGAAGTCTAAATGATGGCTTAGGTTTTTAATAATCAACCGTGGAATCTTAGGGGGAAAGTGTGCATTTTGCCAAGAGCAAAATCATTAGAACTTTAACTCCAGCCATTGTGGGAAATTTCATTCAGCTAATTGTAGCCATTAAGTGACAGGTTATGCAATGAAATTACTTCAGCCTCATCTACATTCGAAAACAGGATGCTATCAGCGAAGCAGCTTTTTCTGAGAATGAATGGGGTTTAAAAATGCACAGTGTTGTTAAAAATCTAATGGACTGCCATGTAAGAGGAGCTGAGCTGATGCTACGCAGCTTTTGAGAAACCGTACGAGATGATGCAGAAGAGTTCTGAAAGAGCTGCAGCTGGCAACATCTTTAAGTTTTCATATATATGGAATGCCTGTAGGTACTAAGCAATTCCTAAAATTTTGGTGAAGATTTAAAGCCAGACCCCCCTACCTTGGCACTTCACGGACCGACATAGTAACAAACTGCATGAACAAATCAAATTTGACATTCTTGCAGAACAAAGCATGTTACTGCACAGACTTTTTGAAGTTGATTTCTAACAGGCTGATTAAGCTTCCCACTCTCTCCTGTCTAAACCCAGCAAGCCCTTACTGCAGGCATCTCCCCTCTTTCATGGCTTTCATCTAAGACCTATAAACTTTGGTCTCTAAGAAGAAAGGGTTTACAGATGAAGCCCTCCAGAAGGAAATCAGAAGCCTGTTGGCTGAAGCCATAGGCATGCACAGTTCAGAAATGCCTGGGATTTCCCCAGGTCTGTTCAGACAATGCTGCCCGATAGCTCTAGTTGGGCCACCAGGCATCCTGGACAAACGTGGAAATTCTCTGATTCACCTGGAAAATTTCCCAAACAGAGGCGAACCTGTCAGCAAAATGCAGTTCCGTCGTAAACTAGCTGGGTGAAGGGGTATCCCTCGTTCACGCAGTTCAACAGAGTCACAGAGCCAAAAGACAGAGAGAAAGGAGAACCTGACAGAGGTCAAACCTGAAGCAGCCACCAGACCTCTCAGAGCCTGACGAATCTGCCAGCCTCACCCCAAGGATTCACATTCCTAGCACACGCACACAGCACTGTCTTAAGGAAAAAAGAAATCTCTCATTGTTTCCTGAAGCAATGAAATAATCTGAGCCTTTCTACAAAAAGCATACAAAGCATATTAAGGTGTTATTAATTTAATTAAAATGGCTAATCAGTGTTTTGCATTTGTAAATTATGACCTCAAAGTTTCTCATTATTAAACTGGATAATCAGAAGCAAGTGGCACACCTGCATTGCCAGGATTTAAGAAGTTTGCCTCAAAGCTGTGCCAGGTCAGGGAGTGGGATCAACCCATTCATTTATATGATGATGCTTCTGGCTGTTGTTAGAATTTCCCTCAGCTGCGAATAAATTCTAAAGAAAAAGAAAGCTAAAGCAAATTCTTCTGAAATCCCCAAAGCTCTAGGCTGTTACAAATGAAAAACAGTGCTGAAGAACTGAGAGAGTATGCTTCAATGCTAACCATATCCAAAGTACATTAAACAAACTGGTATTAAAATATTGTCCTGGGACAGTATGAATTCTGCTACGTACATGGAAATTAAGGAGCATCCTTCTGGGATTAAAGTCTGAGCATAGGACCTCCAAAGGGTTTTCTACAGAAGGGCTTAAGTGAGGGCAAACCAACTTATTTTGTTAATCCAGTGCTGACTTTCAAGTGTGTCAAGTCATTTATATCGATCCTATTTAGTGGTCCCAAATTCTTGCGTGCTTAATCCTTATCAAAGTATTCAGTTACAGTAATCTAAGGCAACTACAGCCCCAATGGGAGGTGCATGCTGGTGGTTTAACTTGCTTACACACGTTGCCTTCACACCTCTGCTCAATTCCCCAGCTTTCCAAATCAAACCAAAGGGATCCAAGGCTATATACTGTAGTCGCATATTCAATTTTTTTCAGCTGTACAGCAACACAGATAAATCCTGTTAAGTCCCTAACAAATGGTTTCTTTTTTCCTCCTGTCAGATCTTACAGACTCTTCAGTTTCCTAAATATGTTCTCAACCACCCAAGCCCCCCACTTCAAATGAATGCACAAATGATCCCGCCTCGTCAGGATCACTAAAAAGGTCAGTCCATTACAGCCTGTCTTCAGGTTTAGACTTTTCTCCTGCAAGATCAACTTCATAAAAATTGGCCTGCTTGTGAAACCACCAGCGTGCAGCGCCGCAGCCACATCGGCTCAGCGTGGGCCTGAGCCCCCCTGTTCTACCCGCGAGAGGCCACGCAGCTTTGGACTGCGGCTCCACCGCGTCTCTAGAGGTGAGCGGTTAGGGCCAGCTTTCAGGCAGCGCCAAGCACAGAACAACATATCCCCAAAATTCTTCCCCACCTCTACTAATTTGCAGCTCACGGACTGCCAGAGTCACTGGTCCCCCTGTGCTTTATCGTCCGGAGAACAGTTTTCTTTCAGAAATGTTTCTTCATTTCATGTAATTTTTTACATTTACGATATTCTAATGCTGTACAATGACCGTGGAAATCTTGAGAATTAGACACACAGATCCAACTGAGAATAATAAAGAAGTGAAGGTTTAACTTCTTTGGCGAGCTTGGAAAATTGCAGTTTTTAAATATTTTGCTTTTAAAAAAATGAAGATTCTTTGAATGCGAGGCTTCATATACAGAGGACAGTATTTCTTGTTCAGAGCAAAGGCATGCAACTGGGTGAGATGGTTACGTTACTTCTGCAGAAAATCCTGCCTCTGCAGATAAACATGACTTTACATCTCACATCGTGTCACCCCACTAACCTAAAAATCTGCTCTTTAGTCTCCCACATTCTACTTTACCAATCATAAAATTTAAAACCACAAAAAGGAAAAACAGGTGGGGGTGAAGGGAAGAAAGAATCCTTAAAACTTGCTACCCTGGTTAAAAAAAAAGTCAAAAACCATTCTTTGTAACCAGACTGATATAAAGCCATAGCAGTTTACTAGCTTTCTCAAAAATAAAGACAAAATATTGAAAATGTTAAGTTTTAGTTTCAAAGCTTCAAAACACCTTAAGAAAATAGAGTTTAAAAATTGGGTTTAAGTGCTAATAACTTCCTTGGCAATGCTAGCGGTAACTAGAATCATCCTGATTTAATTCCCTTGAATTTCAGAAAACTAATAATGGTTCTAAATAATTAGAAACTGTTATTACATTAAAATGCATGATACATACTCATTAGATATTAAAATGAAAAGAAAAATTTGAATTATTTACACAAAAAACCTCAAAGTGAGACAAATCTATGGACCATAGAGACAAAGAAAAGAATTCTTCTAGTTGTAACAGCTCATTGCACAAGTAACTTTTATAAATATTAGCTATGTCTGAATTGCACCAAATAAAGAATTTACACAAAAAAATACCCATATGTACTTACTGCAATAAAGTCATTTAATGCCTTGGCTATCTCAGTTCAAAACTCATTTTTAAACTACAAGATGCAACCCAATGATTTTCCATTAAATACAAAATATTCAGTATATTACAAATTATCCAAGACTATGATGTGAAATGCTTTTGTGACAGCAGTTTTATTTAATATTCATTGTCAGTTTCTCCGAGGATAGACTGAGAACTAATAAATTCAGAATGTATTAGTATTATAATACCCTACACGATTTATATTTAGTGTTTTATACTAGCCATAACACTTAGTACAAGGCAGGTACACTGAATACAAAAGATTAGATACACAAAATATATTAAGATATTAAAATATTCCTGCTGTACCCCTAGTTTAAATCTGTCTGTTGAACAGATAAGCTGGGGGCAACGTTTCTGCTTTTTTGGTGACTCTCCCTTCTCTGTAGCAGCTGAGGCGAGCAGCTGGCCGAAGCTTGCCGTGCCATGGTGCCACTCAAGTAAGGGCCATTATAACCTTCAGACAATTTGGGTCACAGCCCAAGTAATGCACAAATCTGGAGTGAAATTGCTGACTTTCCTCTGTAGTATCTGTGAGTAGACTTCTGTGTGTTTTTATATCCAGTTGAACCTATAATTGCTTAACTTGTGCTTTGCATGATGGATGTTGTTTTCAGTCAATAATTTACATAGCTGAAGAAACCATTTGATACAACGTGATAAAGAACATAAATGCTTTTTAAGAAAGTTTCTACATTTCCCCCTGAATATGTGTGAGCTACTGGCTAGAAGAGAGAGAGCCCATCGCATCTATAGGCTGGTTTCCTAAGATGGCGTACGCAGTCCCATCGCCTGCTTGCCATCTGCCAGTCCTCTCTACAACCATAACATCTGCACCTCCTGGCCAGTGTTGGATAAGGATCTTGAGTTCCTAACAACATTCGTGACTCTAAATGCTGCCACAGAGAAGAGTGATTCTATGATGAACACTTACACTGAAGAAAGGCTGCTGTACAAATTCAAGCCTCCAAACACGGGCCCATGGATGCCCACGGCACTCACACAAATGCCACCCTCACTGGAAAGCTTCAGTCGCCCCCTCAGCCTCTGTCCCAGCAGACTGGAGGCAGCAGATGCTGCAGGAGGCCGTGCTGGGGTCCTGGGAAGGGGCCCGGTGGAAGGGCAGTCACTCACCGGGTAGCTGTCTCCAGCCCTGGCATGCGGGGAGGGTGGCTGGCACTGGCCTGGCAGTGCTCGGGCACGGTAGAGGAGGCAGAGCTTCCAGGGCTGCAGAACACGGTGCAGGGCTTATGGCCTCCTCTTTGAAGAGACCTTTTGGCCAAAAGCACCAGGCACACAGAGTTGGCCGATTTCTCAGAAGGGCGGGACAGTGAAAAGACAAAAGTATTCACTTGATAGAGAGGAGAAGGAGGTCTTGCTTAAAGCCTTGCTTGATGAACCCCACTATTCTCCAGGCCTTAGCCAGCTAGCTCTGTCCTTACCTCTACAGTCCTCATCGGGTTGCCCACTCTTCAGCCTCAACAACTGCTTCCTAAGCGTTATTCCAATCACTCTGCTTCTTGCCAGTTCCTCACAGAGAGTCATACAAGCACATTACATGCAATTACTTCTTTCCTCATCATTTTTTCCACCGAGCAGCACAGCGGCACACTAACTGCCCTGCTTCTGCAAGCAAGTCATTCTGGCCAAAGCCTGCCAGGGGAGCAGCCATATGGGGGCGGGGTTGCAGAGGTCACTATCATATCCATAATTCAACAAGAAAGATCAAAAAAGAGTGAAGAATGCAATGGGATAACCACGTTTGCCCAAAAGAGATGGTGGACTGAATGTCCTTGGGGAGTCAGAGTGGAGAAGATCATTTTTAGGGCAGGAAGGACATGAAGATATTCTCCACCCTGTCTCCTGGTACAGAACAGAGAGACGGGAAAGAGATGACACAAACATTTGGGGAATCCATTCTTCTTCAGATTTTGCATTTGCTGCCCGAGAAATGGCACCAGCATTTAGTCACATTTCCTTCATTTGACTCAGTTCAACCCTGGACCACCAGGACATTCAGAGTCCCCAGCAATTTAAACCAGAGCGCCCCAAACACTTGCAAGAGGAGGCAAGCAGCTGTGCATGCTGCGCTCAAGTCCTCACAGAAGAGATGCAGGACATTAAAGCCACCCATAATTAAGAAGATATTAGGAATGTTGACATCAACTCTGTTGTGCTGTTGTTGATCCTGCACCATGTCAAAGTTTAGGTTCAACCACCTTAGTATAATTGAATTTAAAAGGTCAGTCAGCTCAGGCACAAATCTAATGGAAACCTGTCTCCAGTAGCTCTCATGCTTAATACTTGATAAACAGTAGTGGTAAACTATTTATCCCTGTTTAAAATGAATAAAATCACTATTTATCTAAAAAGTAAGCAGTCAGCCTGAATTCATTTATACCTGCGAAATACTCAGATGTCTGAGTCAAGGCAATATACAAATAAATGATCAGTAGCAAGCAATAGAAAAGTTTCTATTACACTTGGAACATAATATATGCTTCTACTTATGTCTTTGGCATTTACACTCCTGGAAAGTGTTCAGGGTAAAGTTAAAAAAAAAACAACCCACACAAAAAAACCCCACCAAAACAAGGAATTGCTTTGCAACTGTGACAGCAGACTTGAGTCTTGTAGAACTGATGGCATGCATCTTACTCTGGTCAGGGGCCATCTCTTCCTTTCTTCAATTTTCCACATAACTGACATCAAGCTGACTTATGTCCCTTGGTGCACAGATGGCAGGGACTGCTGACAATAAAATGCTTAGCAAAAGACTGCGAAGAAAACGGTCAAGATGGGACTTCCATCGAATATGATAGGAAAAGGTCCATGAAGGGAGATGGTATCATCCTCAAAATGAAATAGTTAACTCCCTCACTCTCATGTCCTTCCCAGTTTTCAAGGTAAGGCTGTGATACAATATAATATATGATATTGGGCTGGAATTATGAGCATTTGTTCTGTCAAAGTAGTTTGCAAAAGTGGAAGGTTAGCGGTAGCTAGCGCGCTCTGGATGTACAAATAAAGAATGACAATAGTACCCATCCTAGAGATTGATGCAGTCCAAGTAAATACAGCCACCAAAGAACCAAGTTAAAAAAATAAGGCTGACCAATTCTCAAAGCACAAACAGATCCAACCTGGCATTTGGGCAGGCTATGGCTCAGCGAGATGACATTATTTACTATCGACACATTAGCACTTGTAACAAGCAGTGGAGCAGAAGAAAGAAGAGGACATCTGCTTCTCATAGTTTGGCTCCTGCAGAACAAAGGTCGCTCAAAGTCAACTTCACAAGCCCTTGCTGACCACTTGAGAAACTTGGCAAGGTCCCCCTATCACTTGTCCTCTTCTGCTGAATTGCTCACTAAACTAGTACCTTTTACCTTTTTTCTTTCTCTCTCCTCCTTAGTGCAGTACCATTCAGCAAGAGGAACAACATTAGCTCCCAACAACAGGAGGCTTAAATCAGAATTTATTTGTAAATGTTGTGTTTCTAGAAAAGTCAGGTCATTCTCTAGTGAAGACAGCTGCCATTACATGAAAGCTTGGATAGCTTCTCAACTTCAGGTTGAGTTTTCATATGACAAACTTGAGGCTGATAACCTCTTTCACTGCACAAAATATATAGAATTGGCCATAAGTCTTTAAAGCCCTGATGTATTCCAGTCCATTAGCTTTTACAGTTCAATTTATGTCATATTATGAGGAGATGTGCTGAACTGCCCAAAAGTACAGATTTGCCAAACTATCCAAAAATAATCCGGAAAGCAAGGAAGCCAGGATATCAGCCAAATCATAAGCAGTATGGCCATTTTTCTATCAGTTCAGCTGGTAATAAATTTTTTAAAGCACTGTTAAACGTATCTAGATGAATTTGACTTTAAATCACACTTTCTGCTGAATGTTTAAAGAACTACCAATTTAAAATGAAACATACACGCAGACAACCGATACAGGGTCATGTGCCGTGTGGATAATGACAACACAGACATCTTCCTCTCTTTTAGCTTTACACAACATACAATTAACCAAGCTGTTATATTGGCACACAGTAATCAAAAGCGATTACCTCTACCAGAAACATAGCTTCTAGGTGAATTCTGCAATATGGAAAAGTGAGCTGGCAAAGACAGACGTCTCAAGGAAGTAGGGCTAGTGAGAGAAGACGCAGCATCATTACCATCACAACACATCTTCCTACCATAAAGGAGGGAAATACTGTTAAATTAAGTTTCTCTTCTGCAGGTCGAACACATGTTGGGACTTTATATTTGCTTACTCTAAAATTTACATGACAACTGAAGTATTACCCAAATGCAGAGTCATCATATAAGCAGCAAAGAGTCTGTCTGATCACTTCCATATGAAACCATGGCAGGTAGTGAAGGTTTGAATTATTTCTGCCTCTCTTCTGTGCAGAATCTGATAGAGAATTCCAGGCTCCCGGGCCATCACTGTGCTGCTTTTCGATTCATACATATTCATGGAGAGACTCTCCGAGAGTCACTTCTCTAACTGACACCTGGCAGTTCTCCAACTTCCAAGTGCACAGCTATCCATAATCCCTCTTGAAAATAGGGCAGATTAAAAAGAATATCAAGAATATTTAACAAATGGGCTGGCTAACTAAGTACCAAGTTAGGAGCATTCTGTAGGTTTTTACATACCTAGGTTGTGATACACTGGTGTTTTCCACTGCCATTAAAAGCAAGCTGAGAGCAAGTTTGTGGTAAAGAACCACAGTAAATCAAAAGTGAAGAGAACCTGGATATAGAGATATGTTTGGAAACGTGCTCTGGAAAAATACTGCACACAAAAAAACATACCAGATTGTTATTTGAAGGTGATTGTATATTAAGGACCTCCTCTTGGCCAGTATAATTTATACCATTTTATAAGCAGTTTTAGCAATCCTGCTGCAGTGAGATGTTCTAATTCATTCAAATTTAGCCTCTTCAGGTCAAGAAAATGGACTTTTAAGAAGTGGCAAATTAAAATGTCAAGAGCAATCATACGGATACTTGTTTACAAGACTGTTATTTTGTTTTACAGGTCCAAGAAGGTTTGTCCTTTTCAGAAATGGCTGTGCTAACATTTCCACCATAAAGGGAAGATACCAGATAACATCAACAGCTTTTTGACACCTCGACTTAACTTGCAAAATTCTTAGGCGAGGACAGAGTCCTTCACAATTCTCAATCTTTTATACTCAATTATAATAAAGCAAAATGTTGTAAGCAAAGTGATAGGCATCTGCATTTTTTCGAAATATATCTAATTGTCTCTCACAGAGTGACGATGAGGAGATGACCTTCAAATCATGCTATGTATAGCTGTCATTTTTACTGGGCTCTTTAACTGTATTCAAAGACTTTGCTTAGCATATTCATCCTCCATGCAAAAATAGGAAGTACGTAAGTACAAATCCCAATTCACAGGCACAAGATGAACAGAGATTTCAGAAAATCCTGAAGAAAATTAGGCCAATAACATGTCCTATGTAATGTTTTACAGTAATTCACAGACTGTCAAAAGACCATATGCTGGCCCCTACTTATGTGGGAAACAATTTGTCCATCACTAGAGTCCTTTGAAGTGGCATCCTTCTTCCCTTCAGACGTCATCAGTGGATGAAAGTAAGAAATTTCTCGATGGACTTAATCTGAAGGCTATTCCGATCAAAGGAAAGAATACCATTTGGGCTACACCAAGCACTGTATCAAAATCTTCCTGCCCTTTTTTCCTGAGGGACTAAATTATTGGAATAGGATGAGAAATGATAAATATCATATTTTCGTGAGCACAAGTATGCTAATGGGTAATGATTATAAAAGATAAGCTTTATGCTACAGAAAAAAAGAACTACACTGTTCTGTATCAGCTCATATTACAATGTTCATTCACGCGATCTGTAACTTCAGTGTGACAGCTTCCAGAAGTTAAATGGTTAACAGCTTTTACTAACAGATTTGATTTACCATCTTTTCTACACAGAGATAAAAGCAATGGAAGGTCTTGTTTTGATAGGGACTGTGGCTTGTGTTGCTCATGTATTTAAAGAAATTATTATACCCTTACTTTAGAGGAGGTAAATCAAAGAAATGCACTTCACAATTGCCTATGTTAGAGGTAATGTTTATGGCACTATCTTAAAAACACACGAGCGAGTCAGAAACTTCCATTAAAATCCCACTTCATGGTAATCCATCCCTACCAAGCAATCTATTTTTCTTTGAATTGACAGGTAAAAAGACACTATGATTTCACTACTGCTACTTGCCTTGGTAAGAGTAAGGAGCTATGCTGAAGGTGGAAAATTTTCGGTGCAGTTTCTCCTCCTCCCTGCTGTTTGAATAATGCTAAACATTCACAAGGAGAGGGCTGTTTTGTACTGTTCTGTTTTCTTTATTCCAAACCTATATATCCAAATCCTACAAGGAATGAGACACTGAGATAACATGATGGTTCAGACTGAATATTTGCATATGGCTGAATCCCATATTCTACTGTTTCTTCAGGAAATAAAACACAGAAAAATGCTATTCTGGCTTTTGATGAACATACTCTATTTCTTATTATATGAACTTTTAAAAGTTTATTGTAAACTGATGTTTTGTTTGTATTTTACAGCACCCGGCCTAACCAATTCATGATTAAGACTTCTAGGTACTACAGTAACACTTAGATAAGAATTTTAAGCTCTCAAACGGTAGCTTCATAGATCTCTGTTTTTCACTCAGGGATTTTAAAACATTTAAAATATCGATTAAGCTTTACAATATGTTTATTTAACTAATTCTGGAGATAGAAAAATTGAGACAGGGAGGTCAAACAAGTCCATAGCGAAGTAAAATTCAAGTCTCAAAGCACTTGCATTAATCATACAATCCCAAATACACTGTGTAACATTTAAAAGTATTACATTTATTTCTGTCAAAGACAATTTAGGGACTCACACAGAATAAGGCACAACACATCCTCTATGTCAATTCTTTCTCAAGGCCTCTTTGATTAGCAGGTCAGCAACATAACAAGCCACAATGGCTTCCTTAGTATCCATCAAGCCAGTGTGTAGAGCAGATTGGGAATTTTGTTTCTTTTAAACAAACTGTCATTATGTTCTAATTCCAGGTACTAACATTTCTTTCAGATTTATTTGCTGAAAAGTAGGTCTAGATCTGGCATCTAATTTTCAAAAGAAACCACAAGGTTGTATTATTGGGTTTGTAAATTGCCTCTGGCTTCACTCCAACAAGTGACGCTACGGTCCGTAATGAGAAGGGGAATTTACAGGCAGCTGTCACATTTTACCCCCATACCTTTTCATCCCAGGCTCCATGAGGAAAACACACACCTTCCTGCGTGAGATGAACTGCTGGAACAAAAAGCCTGATTATGCAAGGGAGCAGAGTGCCTCAGCCACCTCTCAAGGTAGTGGGGGCTGAGACATTCAGCATCTTGCAAGATTGAGCCCAAAGGCATTAATTTTTTAGGAAAAAAATACTTCCAGCTCTCAGACTTACTGAGGAATTGCTTTGTCTTATTTAAACAGTGAAGAACCTTGGGGAGACTGAATTTCTGCTGTTATAATGCCTGCTGAGGAGGTCTGAATGACATCAATTAAGAAGAAACTTGGCAGGATGTAATCTGTTAATTTTATGCCATTTACATCCATTCTCTCAGCAAAGCAAAGTGTCAGCATTTGAACTGTAAGTTCTCTTTTTCTCCTTCTGTGTCTGCAGCACAGGATTGCAAAAGCCTAAGCTGTAAAAGGAAGCCTCAGCAGCCACTGCCACTCACCACACACAAAACCACCCTTTCACTAATCTGATAGCTCCTTTTTTCTTCCTCTAACAGCTAAAAGATAAACTAAGATACAAATATATGTGGTTTTAAAAACCCCACAAAAATAAGTTTTTATTTCCTCCTTTACCATTGTTCTTCCTCAAGATTGTTCTTTATTTACTACTTCTTGGATATTTCTTGTTCTTCATCCTAGTTCTTTCCTTTCTCCCACCTCTTCCTTCCCATCCCTCCTTACTTTCTCTGTTTTCCTGTTTCCTCATTCTAGAAGGTTCTCTTTCCTTTTTTCCCCCCAGTCTTCATCCCTAATTTTTCCGCACATGCTCCTTAACCAACTGCCTCGTCCTTCCTGCAACCGTATACACTCAGTTGTCCCTCCTTCACTTTCATGGCCACTAATCAAAGGCACCAGAAATTTTTAAATTGCACCAGACATTCTCAATCCATTTACGCAAACATTACATTTCCTATTTTGACTCCAAACCTCTCATTGTTTTCCTCTTTCTCTTCCTCAACTAAAAAGACACTCCCTTCCCTGTTATTATCACTACTTTCTTTATCCATTCACGTTTCTCCATTCAGATAAATTAATTTGTATTAGACCAAAGCCCTTACCTATCCAAGAATCTAAATAGTTTAAGATGAATTTTGAAGGGATTTACTACTGTGCCAGTCACCGTCTCAAACCTATTAAGGCTTCACCCAATCTCACACAGACAGACACAAAGTAAAGTTTAGGAAACAGGTTTTTGCTTCAGAATTTGCAGTCTCTTAGGGCTCTCTTTTCAGCAAGGTGGCTCTGAGAGTCTAAACCCACTTCTTGGTGAATAAAAGAGAAACATACCATTGAGTCCTCCTGATGCCACTGAAGACACCAAGTATTTGTCCATTTGTTGTTGACTGTTCATTTAAGCCACGTACTACTCTGAAGTACTGGCTGGAAATAGTCGGTTGCTTAAATATAGGCATTGCTTAAATTCTTGTACTTCTAATGTGGGAAATAAAATGGGTGCTACTTGCTATACTAGGTAGGTAGAATAAGATAGCCTCCTATTTGGCTTAGAGTATCTGGAAGACTGGTAGACATCACTGCAGTTTTCATAAAGGTTGTTACAGTGAAAGAGGAGATACTGGGGTTAATATTAGAGAATCTTTTATATTGACCTTGTATCAAAAAACATTGTCCTGGATGACAGAGGGTTTAATAGCTTGCACTGGAAAAAGGGTAAAAATATCCCAGGCTCAGTTTTAAAATATTCAATATACACAGTATTTTTTGCATACACACTGGATTCTTGTTACGGTTAATTCTGAGCCAAATATAAGCACTAGGAATATCTGGACAATGTAGCATTTGGCTTTATTGCAGATTGCCGTGGTTAACATAATTGCTGCTGAAATCTACTCCTTAGAAGCAAGCACATTCAACATAAAGCAAGAGCCAAGGGAAAAGACAGAACAAGGAAAGCCAGATATCTCGGGTCAGTTGGGTGGTCAAGAAAGAAACTGTGACTGTGAGCAGATCAGAGGAGCCTGTCATCACTCATCTCCCGCGCCTTTACTTCGGAGAAGAACGCAGGACATGCGCGGTGACGATTCGCCTGCTCCCACCACTCCCCTGCCCACACGTGCCCACACACTCTCAGATCTGGAAGCTCAGATCTCTCACTAGGACTTCCAGTGGCTGAACTTTCCACCTCTGTGCCAGAAGCAGAAAGTGTCTCACAGGGATAAAAAGGTGTGTTTTACTGCTCAGAAAATTGAGAAACATTCAAGGCTTGTTTTACTGTTCCTATAACGACAAATTACATGTTAACTTCTAGAAGGCTAAATTTTATACAATTCTGCTTCAGACAGACAACGTGTTTGAAAAGCTGTCAAAATGCATCAATAACTTACTATTATCTACACTGCAGGAAGTATCAAGGTACTCAGAGAAGCTAGCATTGTAATATAAGATAACTTTCAGGTGAGTTGGGGGGAAAAAACAGATGTTAGGACACCATATTTATAGCACAAACCCTTAATAATTCAACAGAAACCTTCAGCACAAAGCCAAATTTAACCTGCAGTTTGTAGGACAGAGACCATCACTTAAAAGTTCATCTACTTCAATTTTACTAACTAACCATTTTTTGTCATCAATTCTGGCAAATACAGATTCATTTTCCCAAAGACAAGATCCTAAGTCTAGACACATCCTGATTTATATTTAAGGGAACATCTCAAACAAGTATTTACTTTAGAATCAATAAAACTATAGTGCTCATCCAATTTAACAGATGAAGCTCACCAATTTATTACTCCAGGAGAAAGTATTTATCCAACCTAATGATGAGCTAAATAAGAAGCAATCTCAACTGCCCATGATCAAAAATGTTTATCCCTAGTAGTTAATTAGTAATATTTATTTGCAATGTCACAAGAGTGTATCACGAGATTGTTAAAACTTACTAGATTATTTTTGGTTTTTAAGGTAAAAGTCACCAAGTATCAGAATAGTCTCCATATTTTCATGACTTGGCAGAAAGATATGCATATGAAGTAGCAAATGGACTGTAAACATTTGTTAAAGTATATTAGATAAATATTTAGATTGCTCCTGGACACGTAACACTTGCAGCCAGGGCTTAGAGAGGTTAGGAGTGGTACAAGTCCCATGAACTTCAACACTATCATGCACTAACTCACATACTTCACAGCAGCAGCACCACCAGCACAGTGGCGTTTCCCAAACACTAAATGCAGTAGTTTGGTTTTTTTTAAGAAGGTAAAATCAGTATTCTTTGTCATAATTAAGCCTTCCAGTTTTTACTGACAGGAAGTTTTCCATCAGCTCACTCTGAAATGCATTTGCACTCTTCTATCCCCAGTTTGTGCCCTCTCAGTCTGTTAACACAACAGTTCACTTGGAAAGTAAATAAATTACATTACTGAAGACACAGTTTGTTCAGGTAATTTCATAATCTTATCACAGAAGTTTCCTAAATAGGGTAACTGAAGACATATCTACTCTAACGTGCATCAAGGAATTCTCCCTCTCTTCCCCTTTCCGCCCCCCTATTAAATCACTATTTTATACAGCGATTTTGAATTATTTTTTTTCCATTTATCCCTATGATCTAAAACCAAAGATCTCAATTACAGTCTGAAGAAAAAGGAAACAAAGATAACTGCTTCTGTGTTTATTGCTGGCATGAACTATAGAGGAGTAAGACTCAAAACCTAGTGAAAATATTCTGTTCTATATTACAGAACAGATTTCCTGCAAGGAGAAAGTGATCCAGTGTCTCTGTTCAGACTAACTGTTTGATATTCTGTTGGGAATATATCACACAGATATCCAGGCAGAAAGAACTGCATTTCGGCAAGCTTAAATGCAACACAGTCATTTTTCTGCTTCAAGACCCACACGCTCATTGTGATACCAGGTTTCTACCAGTGTTTTTAGTCATTAAGTGTCTTCTTATACAGCTTTTATAGACCTTTCTACTGACATGAAGAATATATTATGTAAACTACTTTTTCAGGGTGGGAGGGGGGTGGCACACTAGTGGAAGAAGCCTGCAACATTTCTGTGAAAAGGCAGAATATCTCATAGCTACAGCAATGGTTCATTTTGAGTCTTTTGTAAAAGCCATCAGTCAACAGCCAGTAGAGTTTGTTAAACGTATGACTCCGTAAGATTTCATTACCACCAGAAATACCAGTCTCCTCAGCTGAAGAATTATTCCTGACAATTTATAGATACGTTTAGAGGAAGTTTGCTACTACCATTTTTTATGCCAAATGTATTTCGTCTCTTACCAAATAGAAACTGAACAACTCATCCAATATTTTTTACCAGTCGAGTCTTTCATTATGCATAGCACTCCTTCGGGACTCAATGCTTCTTGTAACCCTGGAAGAAAAAAATGTTGAATAGATTATATTATGGGACTGAGTTTTGATGCTACTTCAGATGAGCTGATAATCCTGAAAGAATACATTTGCTAGATTAATTCACCATACAGTTTATTGGCTTCTCTTTACTACAATAATACTCCTAGTTGTAACACGTGTGGATGTGACACTATCAATACTAGCTGCTTATTTGATCATAGATATCACTGATACTCTACACGGGCTATTTGAATGCAGACTAACACTGACTACTTTTATTGTAACGCATCTTTTAACAAACATTTAGAATGTAGAAATTCAACGTTTATCTAGAGATACATCACGCCGTCCTTTCCTATTTAACCGAGCAAAAAGGTGCTAAGGCTGCCTTTACAAGGGTTTAAGCCAGAGAAACATCATTCTTCCTCAAAAGTTGAAGTCCTGAGTTTTATAGTTGGTGTCTGACCTTGTAAACATACTTTTTGTACTTGCCAATAACAGCCCAAAGTTTTGTCCCCGTGATTAACTGCACAGTTGATTCATAACACTGAGCCAGCTCATTAAACTGGCCCAAAGTTAAACATTTGGAATAGCCTAATCAAACATCTATAAATTACACCTGCATTTAATTGGGGGGTGTAAATCTGGATCACCAAAATCGGAAGCCAGATCTTACACGCAGCCTTACAAACCAGAGCCACTCTCTTGTCTGCACAGAGACCAAACAAAGAGCCCAGAGTAAAGCGAGCAACTACCATTTTCACACAAAATCTGATTCCAGTAGGAAACAGAAAAATTTTGCTCTGAATATTTAATTCACTTACTTCATTTAGAGCGCATTAAGTGCTTGTATTTTTAGCATCAATAGGTTTTTATTAAAAATTTGTTTTCTGCTTTAAGCTTTTGCTTTATTTGTTCTTTGTTTTCACCTTCTACTTTGCAGACACACTGGTGCATGGTTTTAGAAAACTGAGCAGGCTGGTCTCAATAATTTTCCCTACCATTCTTTCCCCTTTATTTTTTGTCCCATCAAAATTCAAACACATTTCCTTTTTTTAATGTAAGTTTAAAAGCAAGCTACTATACAGTAAGTAAAAACCAATACATTACTATTTTTTAAAGTAAGAACTTAGGAAATTCCTCCAGAAGATATTCACTATATCGGCCAAGTGACATATTTTTGATTGTCAGTATGTTTAGAGACACAGAGTTTAAGTGATATCTGAAATTATTAAAAAAAAAAAAAAAAATTTTAGGATTCAGTGAAGAAAAAAAGAATAGAATGGATGGTTATACTGGCTTGTAGAAGGTTACAGCACTATGACACAGCAATATACATTGAAAATAAATATGTATAAAGAAGCAAAAAAAGATTCCTTTGATCCACACTCAATTCACTTCAGCTTTGTGAAACCACATAGGGATTGATTTCCAACACTGGATTAATGACGCTGCCAAATCTCCCTGTGAGCACTAGCATACTAGGTGAGGAGCAGGAACTGCTTAAAGAGCTGCAGGAGCATCTTCGGAATTAAATGTTGTGGCCATGGAGGTGAGAAATGCACGTTCCCAGTGCGAGGGACAGTGCTTAACTGCCCTGCTTCACAAACACCGTACAGCACTAGGTCCTGACCCCAGACTACTCGACTGACTAGCCTTTCCTTAACTTCTTTTGATGAGTTACCAGAGGACAGCCACGGCACTGCCGTTCTTAATCCCTATTTTCCCCAAAAAAAGGTAGGGAAAAACATTGACCCAGCAGTCAAAAACTACTGTCACCATCAAAAAAACAAGTCACCATCGGCCCTGTAACATAGGTTAAAGAAGGTTTGAGTATTGAAAGGGTATTGGAAAAAAAATCAAGTATGAAGAAGAAAGCAAATTAAGTTCAAAATAAATACCATTAAATCAATAACCACAAGAAAAACTCAACTAACAACTCCACCATTATTAATAATAGGATGGAGCAGCATTCTCAAAAGATGAGGGAATCTCAGGTCTGTAAACTATATAGGTATTTAGCAATGCTGAAACACTCTAACTTCCCAGTGCTATGGAAAAATACAGCAACAGAGGTCTTTGTTTACTTTAAATTCTAAAATAAAGCTTTTAAGAGATCATATGTCCTCATACATCTCTTCTGATTGGGGGGGATGAAGTAAAAGGTACACATAGTTGACAGCAAGAAGCAACTAAAGCTGAACAAACTTAGTCACAGCACTCTGATGTTCTTCAGTAAAAGGATGAGTCCTATTAAAAGGGAACATCAGCATCAAAGAGAACGAGTAGAGATTTATAAGAGGAACATAGGAAAAAGCAATGCATCTCAAAAGGATTCCTGCCAAGGAGGTGCCAGCTGTCTCCACTGCACTTACTGTCCTACAGTTTAATAAAATAGAAATTATTATTTTGCAAAGAATGATGTTGTAATTAGGTGATTCTATCATGATGCTTTTTCTTACAACAATGCAAATTAGAAACGTCACATTCCTACAGCTAAGGAGACAGGGAGAAACAGAAAATTACAGATTCAGGGAAGGATGGAGTACTGCTATTTTCATTCAGAACTCATAAAACCTTATTTCTTCCCTCTTCAGTAACTGTTTTCACTCTTATATAAACAAGGTAAACTGTCTGAAGTATCTGCCTCATCTTGTATTCCTTATACAACCGACTCCCACCAGCTTCTGTAAATCCTTGACCCTTGTGGGGCAAATACACAACCAGAGTGTCAAGTGCAGAAGTGTAGCATTCCAGGATCATCAAATAGATATTAACCAAGGGGGGGGGTGTGGAATCACAAATTTATAGGTTAAAAAAAGAAAAGCATAACTAAAATATTCCCCCCACACATTGCATCTTTAACATGTTATTTTCCATACAGTACACACAACCATGAACAACTCCCTTTCTAATTAAGATGCCGTATTTCCTCTGACTAATGAGTATCTGATCCACACGTATTAGAGGTCTGCATCAGAGAGAAACACCAGATTGCTCCCGTGCCTGCAAATCAGGCTGTGCTGGCTAGAGTGTGTTACAGCATGTTAGGCAAAATTTCTGTCTTCAGCCCTCGTGTGCTCACGAGTCAGGACATTATGCAGAGGCAGGCAGCAGTCTTTGTCACCTTCTACTTTTACAAACCAGTGTCATTTTAATAAACAAGAATATTCTCCAAAATAGAGTTGAATAGTAAAAAGAATGAAATACTGCCTTAAAATGCCAATCCCAGAATAATTGCAGTAGCTAAAACATTGTATAGATTCAAACAACAAAACCATGTTTTCCCTTGTCCACCTGTTGTGAAGAATGAGTAAATGAAGAAACGACAAAATGACTGGTTTAAGCACTGAGAGTGTCACCAGTTTGAAGAGCTTGGTCGTTGCTCTATGCTCACCTATGCCATAAGCGTCACACTGTCCTTGGAGCAGAAGGCTGAGTGGGAGGTTTACCTTCCAAGGGACAGATATATCCGAACTCGCTGTTGTATCTCCACTCTGCACAGTCTAACAAAAAGTCCTCTTTGCCCTGACACTTGGCTCCCTGACTACCTCTGTGGCTATACAAGCAAACTACGGTGGTTAATATCTTGCGTTTCGCTCTGATTTCAGCGCCCTTAAGCATGCCATTTGATAGTCAGCTGGCCACATCACTACCCAGTAGAAGTTATATATCCAGGTAAAAAGACCCCAAAAAATATACTGCTGCTTATAAATCACAGTTGTACACATGGATCCCTAAGGGTTTTTTTGTCTGCAATATACTAAGGCTTTCAGGATTACCTTGTTTGTAGTACGGACGAAACTCTAAGAGAGGGCAAGTATTCACAAGCCCGTCATTTTCACAGCTGCAACAGCTAGCCAGATAATCAACAGTAACCGGGAGACTAGTGATGCAAAGTGAACAGGCCTTTGTATACTGTGAAAGTAAGCCATACTCTTTCCAAGGAGTTTTATTTTGCCTTGCGTAGATGCATAGCAGAGGTCCCAGCATCACTGCCCAGGGGCTGGATACCAGTCCCCATTTTTGCACGGGGTGTTTTCAGCCGTATAGCAGCAGCCTTATCTTAAAAAGGCTGAAGCTACACTTTCTCATTGACTGTGAGGAGCAAACCAGTTTCAAAGGGGACACGTGTTTCTCTCTGGCTGCACAGGATGCTGTGCTGGACTCTGCTGCACATGTGCATACTGTTCAGCCCGCTGCTAATTGCCACAAATAAGCACTCAAGCGTGTCCATCGAGTGCATTCAGCTGTTCATCAGAAAAAGCCTAAGAAAAGGGAGCGGATCCAGAGAACAAAGAATGGGCTCCAGGCCACAGACCGTGTTATGGGCTCCAGATACTGCCAGGCAGAAGTTGGCCTCTCTGCTTCTGGAAATACTGTTTTCCTCCGCACATGCTGCTTTTGAGATTTCAAAGGCAACAGAGAGCACAGAACAGGGACAAGTCCTGGGGCAAAGGGGCAGGGGAAGGGATCGGGACATCTAGGAAGGGGAGTAAAGCAAGAGCAGCTACTTTCTTCTGAATGTAAACTCTGCTTTTTATATCCCATCCACTGGGCAGAGTGAAGTGATGAAAAACACAAAGCCATTTTCCTTCCTGATGCATAGCCTTTTACCTTTGAATTCAGCACCACCTCTTTTTTTGGAAATGCAACCCCATCGCAGCAGCTTGGAAATCTCTATATAAATACGTGTTTGTCTGTACTCAACCCATTGCACTGACAATTCCACACCAGACTACAGTTCCAGTCAGCACAAAGAGTCTTGAGCAACACAATGAACACAGAACAGCCTCTTAACACAGCTTCTAAAATCAACTTTCAGGTTTTTTACTCCAGTGTAACAGTTTGGGAAATTCACCTACACGGAACTTGATGCCCTTACTGCACTGTCTCCGAAATCCATGGAAGAGTTTGGAACAGGTTACATACATCCAAGCCAGGGATAATGGAAGTTCACGATATATGGATGACCCCTAATCAAACAGATGCCCTCGTAAGGCAGCGCTCTTAAATTAGAGCGCAACATGTTTTTGTGGAAGCCTAGGTCTCTTAGCCATGTTAACATCCATTCCATAACAAGTGAACGGTAAATCTCTCAGATCCGGAGATGGGTAACATGAAAGACGGCTCATAACCCGTTTGGGGTGTCTGACCAGGTACTTAAGCATTGCGTTGCAATATGACTTATGCCTGGACACTTCAGCTCTCATGTACATGGACTGCTGCCCTGGCCAGAATGTGTCATACTTATTGAGCACATGCAGTCAGTCCAAAATGCCCTAGAAATGTCAAAGTTAATTAATCTACAGACATGCTATACATAAACCCAGGCTTGAGACATCTAGACTTGCTCCAGACAGACACAACGTGGTATCCCAAAGTCCCAGTCATATGTGACGGATCTCAAATCTCTCCAGACCAGACTCCAGGCAGAGAAAAAGCAGCAGGTCAAGAAAATCAGGCAGAGGGCAGCTCTGGCTTCTGCAGCTGGGGTCAAGTCCAGCAGAACAACAAAGAAAGCCTTCACTGCAGCCAGCTCAGGCCAATGGATGATTAAAAGCACAAGAGATCAGGACTTGGGAATCTTGATACACCACAGGAAGCATAATTCAGCTGCAAAAGCTCCACTGGCGTTGTGTAACAGACTTGCCAACTGCAAGACTGAGTACCTGCACAGGAAGATGGGCTCCAGAAAGCAACCATAAGGTCTCACCTCAGCTAACTTGCTCGACTGTTATATTGCTGCCTGGTTCATCTCCTCCTCCTTTGTGAAGCCACAAAAATCCTCCTTCTTTCTCCTTTTATTTTCCCTTGTGTCTCCCTGCAAATGTCTGTCACGGGTTCTTTTCAGATGTTACTGATTTCTTTCTAGAACGATCAGGAGGCCCATTCACACACTTGCCTTCAGAAAGAGAAACTTGCTTTTCTATTTTCTTTTATTAAACATATTTTTCCACTTTGTCTGGGGACTTCCAGGCAGGCATTAGTCATACAAGCACAAAGTATTCCCAAATGCGACTGAAATCAATGGGGTAGCAACAAGGTCTCCCTCAGCAGATTTCTATGCCAATGGTATCACATATAAACCATACCTGCCTGGCCTATTAATAACCTTTTAACTCCATACCCTCTTCTATTTATTCTGAGGTTTACCGTTGTTTTCCCCACTGTTCAGCTGACCGTCCCCCACGTATTCCGAGAGCAGTGAACTGCGGCAGCACCTGCCTTCCCGGCTGAGGAACCCCCCGGGGACGCCGGCACAGCGGCTCTAGCTCCTCCGCACTGACACAGAAGCTGCACTATGGGTTTGACGATCTTGCACACAAACCCCAGAGGCATCTGGAGCTCCAGATCAACGGGTAAGAGCAGCTTTGTGTCTAAAAGGAATAAGGATTCTTTCTTGCAATGGATTATCTCATCACGTTTGTGTTCGGCTACTAAGTAAAACAAGGCAAGCTAGTTTCTTCTCTCTGCCAGTCTCCAGATCGATCTGTCCTAGGAAACCGTGGCAGAGGCAGGCATTTTTAACCTGTTGAATAAGAAGTAGCAGCAACTATGCCCACAAAAAGTTAACATGGTACAGACAAACCCAGTCTCACCAGCAAAAAGGTGTAAGGTGGTGCCATGGCTTCTACAAATTTTTCTCCGACTTCAAGTTTTCAAGTGTTGGGCTTTTCCTTACATTGGTCTTCTTATTTTTCCAGCTGTTTAAAATAGCAAACACACTGTATAAAAATCACTGAATTTAATTTCTTGGCTTCTCTTCCCCCATGGGAAGAAGAAAAGCGTCAGTAAAGAAAACCTGAGGCGTAGAATCCAGTGGTACACACAGCTACTCTACTTTTAAACTTTTTAATCAAGACTTCCTCCCATAACACTCCTACAGTTAGATGAAGAGGCTGGTCCAAAAGGGCACACCGCACTTTAATTGCCTGACCCAGGGCCAGCTGACCTTTCATCAGCCTACTGCTTGGCCAGCCAATGTTTTCTTGGCATCAAAAAAAGAGTGATAGTACTGAACTATATGTAGTCACATTACATTCTCTCACCTATACATTGTGTTTGGCTATTGAAGGACAGAATAATACACAGTCCTGATGCCACAAGCATATTTCCTCCCTTGGAAGGGAGAATTTCAGTGAATAGCAATGAGGTTCTTATAAAGAAGATATTCCCTTTCCGCAAAGTACACAAAATCAGAAAGGACCATATTTTTTTCTTCTTCTTTGCAAATTATTTATAAGAATAGATTTACAAGAACAAACCCAGGTTTGCTCTAGAATGGAATATTTCAACCCATGTTCAAGGTACTATTCACTACGGCTTAATAATTTAAGTGCATTCAACACTGCTTGAAATCAAAAAAAAGAAAAAGCGTGTGAAATATGCTTAGAACTACTTGTATTTCCCTTATTAACAGCATATATTCCATGCCTTATTTATCTTTTCTGCTGGCATATCTGCTGCAGACTTTGAATCAAAGTAAAGCTATGTTCTTTTTATTGCCAATTTTGACTGGATCCCTGATAATAAACCATTAAAATGACAAGCAAATATAAAAAACAAATGGAATCATTGATGCTTATGTATCACAGTTCTTGAATATAATAAGCACATCTCTCCCCTTTCTCTCTTGTCTTACATCTGAAGAGGATTCTTTATTTTTTTAACATAAGTCATAATTCAAAATTATCCTACTTAGGCATCAAATCACGTCTGCAGCTGACTCTTTTTGGAGTTTCATACTACATTTCGTACAAAATTAAGTGAAGGCAAAACTGGTGCTTATTTGTGTAAATGCTCATACTATTTCTCTGTTTATAGACTGCTTTAAATTACTCTAAGCTTAATGAAATTTAACATAGAAAATATTTCCTGTAAGAAATTAAATGTCCAGCAAAATTGTCAATTATCAATGTGATTTATTGGTCAATTCAAGCGGATGCTTCTACATGGATCTGTGGTAGGCTTTATCTTAGCCTTGTAACCTCTATACCCAGGGCTCCAGACCCAGGTTTGCTTCTTCCAAATTTTGACCACGTTATTGAGGTTGCCACATCAAATCTCTTGCATCAAGCCAAGAGAAACATTCAGTACATTTTCTTGGAAGTTGCCTGACTGCAGATAAAGGAGTGAGATAGCTCGAACTGATCTCACAATCGAGCTGACAGCACTAGCCTTGCTGGAGCAATACATTATGTCTACACCTACTTAAGTGTCCGTAAGCTTTCTAATCACTACAACCTTCCCATAGCTGTCAGAGAGACTGGAACTCAAGACCACCAAAATGCAAACCCCAGGATAAATCAGGATTCAGCAATTACTGCTCTTTGAGAGCAGTCCTTGGGAATCCGCCATAATATGGCAGGTCACTTCAACCGCATGGAAAATGAGGGATTTCCACAGAATTATGCCAGTTAATGCTGATATCAAGCTATTAAAGTGATCTGTAGTCCAGAGCAGTGCACTGCAGACATCTTACCAAGCCAAGCCTATGTTTGTTGTTCTTAGAAACACACCCTACAAGATGACTTCCAGCTATGGAAAAAACAGATTTATTTCAAAACAAAACACAAAACTAAATAAAACTACACAACAACACACCACCAACCAAAACCTACACCTTAAACAAGAGTTCA
Organism: Phaethon aethereus; assembly: GCF_964289735.1. Taxonomy (NCBI): domain Eukaryota; kingdom Metazoa; phylum Chordata; class Aves; order Phaethontiformes; family Phaethontidae; genus Phaethon; species Phaethon aethereus. The sequence continues at coordinate 13,317,220 of NC_138589.1, read as the reverse complement.
TGAATTAAACAAGAACCTAAATTTACTTGCTTTGAAGATTCATAAAGTGTCTACACTCTCATACTGCTCAAGAAATTTGGGACAAATCCTCAGCACCATAAATAAATTCATACCAAGTAACTTTTCATTAGCTGGGGGGTTTCAAATGTAGGAACTAAACATGGAGTAGCAAAGAGTATAGGACATGCACACACATTTTTAAATTTGCACACCTAGCATACATGTAATGCATTTCTTTCTCTCAAAGCAAAATCACAGAACTTAAACGACATTCCTGATTTATGAAATTTCTTTGCAGAGAGATCATATTTCTAGAACCTTCTAGTAATAATCTACAGCTTGTAATTTTGTTTTAAATTTGCTATAGCTTCCAATCCCCACTTAAAAGACCTGGAAACATTTGTTCCTTGTTTCTGTTCGGTCATTTGGCAACCATCATAGTTATTTTCCTTGACAAAATAAACAAAACCACTCAACTAGATTCAACTCAAGCTGTTTTCAGTCCAATGCGCTACAGCAGCATAACCCTGGAGACTCCTTCCACTCTGCAGTAACGGCTCCTATTACAGCTCTAGCAAAGACACACAAAACTTTGTGACTATCGTATTAAAGCTGCTTCAGCAGACCCATCCCATACTCCTCAACTCCACACCAGGACTTGGTGGTAGACTTAGCAGTAGCCCTAAGTCTGGCGCTGGCTGGGGGCTTCCAAATGACAATTCTGCTTTTCAAACTGTCCTGGTTTCAGCTGGGATGGAGTTCATTTTCTTCCTAGTAGCTGATATAGTGCTGTGTTTTGGATTTAGTATGAGAATAGTGTTGATAACACACTGATGTTTTAGTATAAACACTATTTAGCAATAACTAAGTCAAGGACTTTTCAGCTTCCCATGCTCTGCCAGGGAGGAGGTGCACAAGAAGCTGGGAGGGGACATGGCCGGGACAGCTGATCCAAACTGGCCAAAGGGATATTCCGTACCATATAATGTCATGCTCAGTATATAAACTGGGGGGAGCTGGCAGAGAGATGGGGACCACTGCTCAGGAACTGGCTGGGCACTGGTCAGTGGGGGGTGAACAATTGTATTGTGCATCACTCATTTGTCTATATTATTATTATTATTGTTATCATTATTATTATCATTACTTAGAGAGCTTAGAGAGTCACACATCCACCTTCCAGCAGCGAACAAGCCAGGGATACCATGAAGATATATGTAGGGTTAAATGAAGATCTTGGAAGATGGCGGAGACAACAGCCTGATAACTATATTTTAGGTTCTTATGATTTTTTAACTGGCTATGTTTTTAAGAACAAATCCTCAACCCCCTTAAACAGGGATGCCCTTTGCCTCATTTGCTCTTTTGCTTCTGAACTTTCGGAGCTCGCATCCTTCATCCACAGCCACAGAAACAAACAAAAAAAATCTTAAATGTTGCACAAGCTCAGAGTGCACAGCACTGCAGCAGATGGCTACAAAGAGACAGCAAAGCTTACATGAAAAGGAATATAGAAACAGAGGGAAAAGGTTCACTGCTGCTCCCATTCGGGTTGAATCATGGTTTCCCCCCCCCCCTTGAACGTGCTGAGATCAATGTTCAGTTTGGTTGGGACTCAAAAGTGGCCTCGCTTCCTCCTTCATAAAACCAATTTACCATGAACATGAATAGCATTCAGAGCTGTTTCCATGTTTTGTCATTTCATAACTCAAGATAAAATTTAAAGGGAGTCCCAAATTAATGTAACCAAGATCTTTAAGTCAGTCTTATGGTTTCCCAAGAACTGCCTTATGGTTTATGAAATGAAAAGGGGGGGGGGGGGGGAGGGCAAAGCAGTGCCATTAATTGAGCTCATTGTGTCAGAATAATGCAGAATATAGCTGTAATTAAATTACGACAGTCTACACCTGCATAGCATCACCTGTCATGTGCATAATATCACCATCAGCCTAAGAATTCTCTCCACAAAGACCATTTTGTTCTCTGGTATATTATATCGCTTTCTAAGATTTCAGACTACTTCTGTGTGGTGCTTTTCCCCGTCCGTGAGAAAGCCGCTCTCCTAAGCTGCAGGGGTGCCTTTGAAATTCACGCGTTGGACTTTACTCCCATTACAAACCTGCTGATCCAAACAAGCTTACGGACAGCAAAAGCCGTGTCCTATATTCGCTAACCTCCTCGCTATATACTTTCAGCTTCTTCCCATGTCCTCTGTTTGCCCGGCTGATAACACGTGCTATCTGGCTTGGTCTGGCTGCTGCCTCTCAGAGTGAACATGGATTGAGTTCTGCCCGACTTTCCCACTGAAGGAGCTTTAATGTAGGTCTTTTTCCTGTAGCTGAGGATTTTCACCAAACTGGGGGTAACTCAGTATCTCTGAAGCCTCTACGTTACTGTCAGCTTCGGTGGAAACCAGACACTGGATTCAAAAGTTACTAGCAGGAGACTGATCAAGATGCACAGGCAGCCAGACAGATCTACTGTATAAAAGCGCATCAGAACTGAAAATATGAAACAAATCAGTTAAAATTAAACAAACAAACAACACATTCCACCCCCCCCCCCCCAAAAAAACAAACACCACCAAAAACCTACAAATTTTCAGCTCTTAATCCGAATGTGAAGGATGTTAGGGCGTCTCCAATTCCACAACACGTGGGAATTTAAACCCACACAAGCAATTTCGGAGCCTTTTGTAAACGGCGTAGAGTGTGGCAGAGGGCTGTACTCACAGGCTGCACCCACACAAGAGCAAGCCCAGTCTTCCCAGCTGAGGAAGCTCAGGAGACATTTGAATCTGGAGGGTAAGAGGAGGAGGAGAGAAAGTGGAAGTTACACAACACATTGTTAGATAAAACAGATTTGTCCTACCAAAATTTAAGTCTGAAACAGTATTTGAGCTTTTACTTCTCACTTATTTCAACATTCTACTTCATGAATGCTATAATATAAAAAGCAATTCAGCCTTAATTATAGTGGTTTAGCTGCGTTGCTATAATTTTCCTGTCCCTTAATTCTCCCCATGTTTATAACTATCTAAGAGCTTAGGCTCTGGTAAATTTTTTATTCTTCATAATTGCTAAGCCTGAGCAGAGCAGTAAGAGCTCCATGCTTAGCATTTCCTTCTGTAATCTAAAGGCACACTGTGCCAAATATAAGGCACTTGAAATAAGTCACTGTGGGTAGCAAAGTATATGCTTTAACTCATGGCGCATAAAGTATCTAATGTCGTTTTTCAAGTCACCCACATACCTGTTCATCTCAAAGCCTACTCCATAGCCAGACGCAATTGTAATACTACTTCTACAGCAGAAACATTCTTCTATTTTTATGCTGTTGTTATTCCTTTGTTAAGTAGTTACAGCTTACTTTTTCTACACTTTGACTTTACTGGAGCAATTCACACTTGGAACCCAAATAAAAAGAATTCCTATATTCCAGCACGTCCCCGGCACGTGGTTCATCAGACCTGTGAAAGCAAAAGATGGTGGCACCAGGGAGCGCGAAAGAATCGGATCCCCCACACAGCTTCCTCCCCGCAGAAAGAGGGTGATCTTCCACTGTGCTCTCCCCAGGGTCTATACAGGGAAATAAGCAACCCTTTTAGCAACAAACAAAATATCCTTTTTTTGGTCACAACAAGGTGCAGCTTTTACTTTACACAGGCAAAGAATTGAAAAGATACACTTTTTAAAAGTGGGGAAAACTTTAGGCAACATACAAGAATACGGGACACATTCAGGAAATTCTTTCAGATGTTGCAAGATCCCAAATTAAAGAGTGCCCAACTCCACTCAGAAGACAGACATTTCCTCAGAATTCTCATTTGACGGTGCATGAGGTGGCCACTAGCGATGCAAAATAATATTCCTGCTAGACCAACTCGGATGTTTTGTGAACAGCCCAGCTTCTCCAGAACACGAGCGAAGTTAGGGCCCGTGCACATGCCTACGCGGTCATCTGAGCCCCTCCACAGAACCTGCCGTCTCAACAGCTGTATCCCACAGGAACAGCCCGTCCGGCGCTTGCTGACCCTTTTCATTTCCCCACCTTTCATGTATAACATTAATTTCCAAAAGTTCTGCCCGGGACCCTTTACTGGGCTCCACTGGTTTACGCGACCAGAGCCACCTCCCTTAGAGCACCTCACTGTCTGCTCTGACCCTGCCCAAGCCGCTTTTTCCTGAAAGATCCTCATCTAAGGACATGTGTTGTCAATGTCTCGCAAAAAACGCACACTTGATACGCAGGCTGGCTAGGAAGCACGGATTTCAAGGCCAGTTTACAAAGGCTTCCTCACCAGGGCCCAAATCTCCAACAAACAGCTTGCCGCAGCTTCGGTTTACAGAGTTTATAATTGTTCTGGGAGGTGCATTACAGAGTAATCAAAACGATAACAATTCTCAAAAATTGCAGCGGGTTGTGTGGAAAGATTAAACAGCTTGGTCTTATTCTCACTGGGAAACAGGAGACTTAGCAAACACTGAATTAACATTTTTAATATTATGAAGGGGAATTAATAACGTGATAAACATGAGGGTGGAAATCAAGTAATAACCTATCGACAGCAGGTATTCTGCTGCTATCTGGAGGCTAGCGATGGAAGGAAGGAAGGATTTTTCTCGTGAAATCTCAGCAGGGAGCAGCGCATGCGTGCAAGACTCATGCAAGCAAGACGGTCAATACGTGGGGTAAAAGTGGTAGAATATGCGCGGCCATGCAAAGTCTTCACAACTGGCTACGCCAGAAACTCTGACGCATTTTAGGGGACTCTGTACAAGTGTCACTGTGCAGCAGGGGCAGGCGGCTGCGACTCCCACTTGCATACATCTAGTCACTCACACACACTCACAAGAGGCGAGGGAATGCTTTCAGCAATCTCAAATCCATCCATCCACCCAAAATGGCATTTCCCCTCTGGAGTACGACACATACGGTACAGTCTTTGTTTCTTTTCACTTGTAAGTAAACTAATTTCCAGGCGGTGTTGCCATCATGCTTAATTTAGATTTTAAAACATTCAGGAAACCTTGACATGACATGACTGATGGCTCTTAAAAACATACTCCAAAGCTGCCTCCTAGTCTTTACACTAAATATAAGAAATCGAGAGGAGGAAAAGGAAAACAGGCAGGGCATCATTCGCTTTCTTGTCAACGACTTAATCATAAATTTACTTTTTTTCTGGTTTTTTTAAAGAGGCTAAAAATATAGCCTTGCATCACAACTAAATATTTGGAGTATAATATATATATAACATATGTATACAATATATAGTATAATATACATACACTATATATATAGTATAATATATATAACACGCATTATATATATGTATATATAAAAAAATATAACACCTAATCTGCATCTTCCCGGCACTGGGCCACGTAGGATTAACACAACCTACAGCCAAGGCTGAATATATCAGCTAGTTTTAAGTCAAAAAGCTCAGGTATTTGCTAGTGCAATAGCTGTAGCTGTTAGTATGGCTCGCCTGCTGTAATATCCATCCAGCTTCTTACGTGGCTTTTCACAGCTCTCTCCAAGTTCCTAAAGGTCCTGTGCTACCAGCACCTGCATTAGTAAGCTGGAGCTAGCTCAGGAGAGAGAAGCAGAGAAGGAAAAACAGAAGCTACAGGAATGTATATACAACCCTTTGTTTGATGTCCAAGTCTGAAAACACAGACGTCACTAAAGCAAAATAACAGAAACTTCTATTTCAGAATACGTTAAGGTATAGCTGAATATAGAGCACCTGCACACGAGGGACAAATCCTGTTATCGAATACAGTTATTGTATTGCTCCGAAGCAAAGTTGGCGTGCAAGGAAGCCAGAAAGAGTGCTGTGCTCTCTTCAAGTCTGCAAACATACCATTCATACAACATCACTGTAAGCTGACAAATCCACCTCCCTGTGCGCTGGTATATTATTAACCTTTTAAATTATTTAAATGTTTGCAAAAATTGTTGTCATTTTACCACTTACTTCCTTTTTTAAGGTAATTTACTTGAGCTGCATAACGTAGAAAGGACAAGACATGGAAAGAAAGGTTAAAAAAGCCAACAGGTCCTGCTCTGGAGTACAATTAACACAGTACTTTACTTTCACAGGGCCATTCTGGCTTAGTAAACATAATGATAGGTTTACTGCGATGCTAAAATGAGAGGGCATTCATTTTTATTACTAACCTATCTTGACAAAGGTTCCAAGATCAAAGACAGACTGTCAGCATAATTATAAAATAATACTTTCTTCCCCACTTTTAATTACATGAAATAGCTTTTATATATTATTAATAACATTCCCCACCATTAGAGCAAAACTGGATTAAAGGCATCACTTTATGCACAAACACAGAAGAGTTTTGTATAACACAAGAATGAGTTAGATTTTTGGATTGCAAACAAGCAACAAAACTAAGAAAATGTGCTCACTTCAAATCCAGCCAAGTCTGTGCAATCTGAAGCAAGACTCAGTTCCCTCTTTGAGAGGTTTACATCCCCAAGAGGCAGGCGCCATGAATTTAGCTTGAAAGGCCGGCCATGCAAATGTTCACCAAACTTCTCTTCTGAGAACAGATCACCCTTCTCATAGAAGAAACTCTGTGATCCCAAGTCTGATCCAGAGACCGCTGAGCCTCTCTCCATGAACTTTGGTGGATTCTGGAGGAGTCCTTACATACGGCTGCTTTAGCCACAGCTGATGGTTGGCATCCCCCAGATATCCCATGGCTAGTTTTCCCATCACACATTACGCTCGTCACACAGAAGACAGACACCGTATTAATACAAAACGCTGATTTTTAGGGAGTTATACCACCCTGGCTGTATAAAAGCAAGCGACACCCTGCTGTTACTCTCCCCCAATAATATTAACGTATCAGTAAAACAAAATAAACGCCAAAAAAGTACTCATTGCTGTAATAATTCTTCTCAGTTTTATAAGTCCTTCTCTCCAAGAAAATGCCTTGCATTTGGAGGTTTGAAGGATTGAGTGATCTAATAGGTTTTTGAATCCTTATCTTCCATGACTTACATTTGATAGCTTTGATCCGGCCTTAACATTCACTGAGCCATTTCTGCAGATGATTAGCTCTCTAGTCAAAAATATTTTGCATTGTTTTAATTACATTTAATATATGTAATAATAGATGACCAAATAATACTGTAGTACAAGACTAAAAAACAAAACAAAAAACTTTACAATAAGCTTCTATGGCTGCATTAAAAGAAAATTTAAACAAAAAGTTCATGTGGAAAGCAATTGGATGATTTAAGTGTTTTTCCACGAGATGAACAAACTGCAATCATTTCATAATCCCCAAAGTAGCAAATACAACAAGCGCACCAACGTTACCATCGCCGTTTGTTCCAGAGCAGATGCAAGCAAGTTACAAAATCTTTCATCATATTTAATGTGGTGATTATTACACTTATTTCTTCCAACTTGCCTTGCCCTGCAGTCGAACGGGCTGGCACAGTGCATCATCTCTGTAGAGTAACATCATTACTCCGTCAGCTCCGTTAGCAGATCGGAGAGGACGCTCTCAGAGCGGTTGCGTACGGTTTCCTCCCAAGCACGCAATCCAATGACTTCGGTTGGAACTACTCAGACGTTTGTAATTGAACCTGCGTTGTTAAACCACACAAAACAGTAAGCGTCCCACAGCAAAGTTCTTGGTAGTATCTAAACCATCATTTTACTAGGGTGGAAGGGGGAGCAGATGAATGCGTCTGAAAGGAAAAGTAACCTAGAAATCACAGCAAACTTTCTTTTAAAGATGACTTGCCTCCATGTGTAATGGCCATCCCTTGTGACGTCTGCAGACCTGCAAGTTTCAGAAGCGAACAGTGCATTTTGCATCTTATTCAGAAAGTCAGTGGCCTTAATTCTCAGTTCTGTGCCTGCCTTCTGCCACTCTGGCACCACAGTGGAGTGGAAAAGCTGCTTGAAGAGACCTGAACCTGCAGCCCAGAAGGAAAAGCTATGCCGTGGCCCGTGCACGGCCAGCAGCAAGTTGGGGCTGCAGCTCCACCTCCTCCATTAGCAAAATCACCCTTCAATCAGCTTAGGGACAGACAAGTTTTGACCTTTCCAGACCTACGAGAGACCCAAGACCTGAGGCGTGTGTGGTTTGACTATGCAATTTCCAGTATTTTATTCATATTTAATGAAAAAAAAAAAAACATTTGTTTCAGTAGTACACTCAGCCTTTTAAAATACAGCCTCTAAAGTACAGACAGGCCAGTTACACTGCTGGACACCCTCCCTATATCCCAGTTTGCTATGGAAGTCCACTCTCTGATGTAACAGACCCAACTGCACTGTCACACATATGCTTTCCACAATAGTTCCTAATATCGATAGAAAAGAAGTAAGAGAACCCCCAAAATATATCCCTTTTCTGGGAGATTAAGATGCTTCTTATGGGAGGAAAATTGGGTATCTGGCGATTTTAGAATGATTTAGGAAGCTAGGATTGTATGTATTTCCCATCTTCGTGAGGGAGGAAAATAGGCTCAATACGGTCTTTCGCAGGACTTTAACTTCCTTTGTTATTCATTGAAATTTATAAGCGAAACCTGAGAGTCACAAATCAAAAAGAGATTTGACTGGCAGCTACAACTTCAATTTGTATCAGAAATCTCTCTAGAAAACATCCTTACTTTGTCTCAGCCTCACCTTACACTTGCTGTCCTCTTGTGTACCCATCCTCATACTGGAAATTACAACCAAATTACAGAACAGCTTGTGCAATACTCGTGAAAATAAAATTCATAGTCCACTCCACTACAGCTAATTAATTTTCTTCAAACTGCCTCCCAGAGTGATCAAATGAGAGATAAGCTCTTTCATGAGAAGGAAATCCCACTAGAGATCCTTAACATCAAATGTAACAAACACCAACGTTCCAACATTTGCATCACCATGTTTGAACCCCCATGTTTGCATATGTAAGCACACATTTGCATGTAAGCATTATGTATTATTAAGATGGATTAATATTATTATTCAAAGGTAGTAGTCTGCTTACACTCTGTGTGAGGTTTGTATACATGCACACAAAACCAGCTCGTGAAATGAAGAAAAATAGATTGCTTATGGTTAGGTTCGTTAAGAGAAGAGAATGTATGACCATATTAAAAACAAAGCAAAAGAACCCATTCTACCTCTCAGCATTTACCGTTCACAACGGCTCCACTGTGAAGTTTTACAGCATAGCACTTCTTTTGTCTACGCGGTCCTGGGAAGCCTTTTACACATTCTCATGTAGTTCATATTAAATATGGGAACTTTAGCTTCTCTCATGAGACACAGTTCTACAGCTATTTTCCCTAAATAATAGCCATCTGTTCTGAATGACCTCCCCAAACAACTCACTTTGTTAATGGCAACTTTGCTACAGTTAATACACCAGTTGGGATTACTCCAGCCAACTTTCCATGGACCTCTATTGTTATGAAAACCTATTATCAAGCAATTAAATGACAGCAAGAATGTAATAAAGTACAACAGTTTTACTTGTATCATTATCCTGGGTGCTGATGTTAATGAAAGGCTATCGCACCCTAGACTGTAATTCCTAGATACTGTCATACAAGAGAATAACTCCCGTCAGCAGCTATTTTCAACCTTAATGGTTTGTGCAATTACAAACCCTGCCTAAACCCCTCCCCAGTATTTCGCCCCAAATTAAATTAAGGGCGCTCTGAGATTATCTTTAGGGCTTGCTGCTGAAGGCCAGGTGTAAAGGACACAAGGCTAGTCTTACCTAAAGCTCAGCCAGTTTTTGAAGGTATTTGTTTTCTTGTCAGACAGGCAAGCCTCACAGAGGTGCATTCACAATCACTTGTCCTCTGTGGAAATGAAACAATAAACCAGCTTTCTAAATTCTCTATTCTGTACTTGTCTCAGTAGAAAATAATGAAGTTGAATTGCCCTTACAGTCCTTTTAGTATCCCTCTGGCAGGTTGAATTTCTGGCATGACACCTTTCCTTTTCTTTTCTCATTTCTAGAACAAAACATAAACTTAAACAAACCTCTCTGAGAAACAAGATGCACATAATTGCCACAGATACCACAAGATGTCTAGAACATTTCATCTTTCTAAATTGTCCTGGGTTTGAAATTTATACAATCATCATTTTGTATTTCTGATATATAACGTAGAAGTGGGTCTAAAACAAGTTCTTTTTTTCCCACCGTGAAAATAATCTAAAAATTTATGTTGACATCAAGTAGTACTTTCTCTATCACTGAGACGATCCAAGTGCAGTCATACTGTTTGGCATAGATTCAGCTAATATGCATTTATAGTTCTCCTTCCTTGACAGAAGGCAGTATATTTACCAGCCTGTATGTGCAGTTAGGCTAAAGTGTTGTTTTTCACTGGGACTCATAACCTCTACTCTTCGGAATATTTATTTTCTTTCTAAGATGCAATAGCAAAACTTTATGCAACTTACTATATCAATTCTACATCAATACTACATACAGGTTTCTTCCAGATAGCTGATCAAAACAACTAGACAGAAAAGTTCCCCAGTATAAATTACTGGGTGACAGAGAGAATATGAATGAACTCTTTGTTCATAAGCATTTTTAGATTGTTTTATAATTTAGGTGGTCTTATAGCAACTACATTAATTTTATAAGACCCAAGTGTTTGACTCAATCTAGTTACATGGGCAACATGTAAATACGCTATCCCAAGAAGGGCCCTTCAGAGGGAGATTTTTCCCAGATCAAATGATAAACACAGGATTCAGCCAGAAAGTTTTGTTCTGAAAAACAACGTGTGCTAGCATGAGGAAGACTTGAACATCACTCATCCTACTGAGACAAAAAAATATGCATTTCCTTATGAATGCAGATTTCATCTCTCCCAACTCTCTGTTGTCAAGCAAAAGAAATATGGTGTAGACTTGTATAACAGCCTAACAACTGACATTTGCTTTTGGTAGCCCCTCCAATGTTGTGCACCTTCAAAACCAATATTTTTGACTAATAGCCTCTATTCCTCATCATAACGATTGTTTGGACCTCTTTGAGACCTGGCTTATTGAAAATACCTTGCTAGAATGATTGTGCCCTTCATACCTACAGTGTAATATGATGCAATTCGCCTATTGACACTAGTGATGATTCCAAAGACGCAGGAGAGCAATGTAACGTAGCTGAGTATTTCCCAGTCCCCAGAAGAGAATTTTGCCCTTACGAGACTTATCGCAACATGCTCTGTTGTTGTAATGGACAACTGCTAAAAAGATCCACAATGTCAAATAGTTACAGCAAAGGATGTTTCTGAAGCTGCAAAGGGGTTTTATTCCCCTTTGTGTCACAGAAAAAAAAACAGAGTAAGCAACAACCTGCAGCAGATCTAGATACTGGGGTTTATTAAAAAAAAAAAAAAAAACAACACACAAAACAACAAAACAAGGAGATTAGCGCTTTTACCCTCATCCCCCTCAATGCTGTCTTTATCAGGTCTCCACTGTCCAGCAGAAAGGTTAGGCAGAAAGTTGTCTTGCTCCAGCTGCGCAGCAACACAGTTATCCCTCTCAGGTCTTTCTGGCCAAGGTCCCTGGGCATCCCCCAGCATTTGTCTCCCTACTCATATCCAGGATCTTTCCAGGAACTTTCCTCCAGTCAGGATCATCACCACCTCCTTTCTGGTCTCTCCTGTTTCTGAGACCACTTCTTACTTTGGGAAGCCTTCTCTGCTTTCCAGAACCCCAAGGCCTCAGTTCTCCCTATGCAGTCTATGTACAAAAGCCTAACATATGCCTCCTAATCAGTGGTTCTGGTTTATGCCACCTCATTAACTGGAGGATTTGGGATGTGCCACTGGTTTAATTCAGGCATTATCAGAATTTATAGCCATCCTGTACCAGACTTCTGCCCGAGTTCAAAAGTTCAAGTTTTGGACATTCATGCACACATTGTTACAGGCCACTTGCTAGCATTCACAATTTTTTCACCAACACCACTTTGGTATGAATTTATTAAAATATAGCTTTATGACAAATAGTCAGCACAAATTCCTATTAGACTTTAATTACAGAATTCCAGATCAAACATATGCACAGGTACCATACTCTCGATGAAACCTGGAGATGAACCAAACCTGCAGGACCACTGAAGCACACTCCTTGCCTTCACTACAGACAGAACTGCAAGCACATGCGTTGATATGAATGCAGTACCCAACCCATGGTAATCAAGTCATTTGTATTTTGGGGCACTGCTCACCCTTGATATGAGTTGTACTGGGAGTGAAGTGCAACGTCTGGGCTATATTTTTGACACTGAGCTTCCATTGGAAAAGACAGCACCTACCAAGGGGTGGGGTGGGGAGGAGAGTAGCACAAATACATAAACCAGATCCTTAAAGAAGTGGAGGTGCATGCTGACAATACACAAATGAGAGGACTAGCTTCTGCTCTCACTTAGACCAGCATAAAACCTGAATGGCCCAAGGGATGTCAGTATAGCGGAACCTACATAAATAATGAGTTGTGAAATCAGGCCTGGAACGGCAAATAATACACTTCATTATAGCATTCATTTCACAATACTGCCGCACTACGTGTCCTTCTGCATTAGGTTGCCTTAGAATAAGAAGGGTAAGATTAGTATACATCTGATAACAATCTAATCATTGGTTACATAAAAACATATAATGCCTTAAAATTAGGCTCTGGAAGGAAGGGAGAAAAGTTTGTAAATAAGAAAGATGGGTTTTGGTTTGGTTTTTTTTTTAATTCCAATGAATTTCGGAAAATAGCGTTTGAGACATCTACTCACTTGCTTCACCTATAAAGACAGAGGAGAGGCACTGTTAGTTTTTTCTTTCCCCCTGCTGAGTGCTAGTGAGGCAAGCTTATTGCCTGCACACATCATTTGACATGCCGAAAACAGAACGAGTGCTCCAGTGGCAGTGAAGGAAGATAGAAATGTTCTCAACATTTGTCACATTCCCCGATTGGTTCTCACTGAGCCACCTGGCATGGAAACGTGAGGAGGAATGGAGCTCTGCAAAACAGAAGGCGGGGAAAAGCATTTGCAACAACCCATTGTCTTTTTAGAAGTGACTGTCGAGTTACAAGACCAAGACAGGAACATGCACCACGATGATACATTTGATAATGCCTTTTACGCAAATATAGAGGAAGTTAATAATTAAGTCCCAATCAAGTATGTGTTCACTACTTTGCTAAAATCCATTTATTTTCAAGAAAGCATACAAGCACACACTTAGCTTAAAAACGGATGCAGCTTCGTTACGTACCTCAAGTTCAGCATGTACCAGCACACTCTGCCAAATGGGTAAACACGAAGAGCCAACGTACCTTCACCTGACAGGAACTGCTTATCATAAACACGATAAGCACATAATCAGGTAGCTAGCTGGACTGGAATTTTCTCTCCAAAAATGACTGTGAAACACTTAAAATCTAAAGTAGCAAAAAATTCAAACAAAAAGAAAATTGAATTGCCCAAAGGAAGCTCAAAAGAAGCCCATTTTTAATTCGAATCAGATTTGATTGAGATTCACCCTCATTCATTAAAAGCTTTAAAAACTTTCAGACACCCAGAAACTAACTCTCCAGTTGCAGAGCAGGGTACGTAGGAGCCATTTTTCACAGGCTGGATTTCCTATACAACTTTTGTCACAAACCTATCAACTGAACTGATATAGTTACACAGGCACTCATAATCCACGCATTAGCAAACTACGGTTGTTTTAATAAGCAATGACACACTTATTACCCACAGCCAGCTGACATAAAACCTCCAAAACATCTCAGGAGCATGCACACATGCCTCCTCTTCTGCAGCCACTCGTAAAACTAACGTACATTCAAGTATGTTTAATTAACATACATGCAACTATTTAGTTAAATAGATTATCAGGTTAGTATAAAATTAGTATAAAATCATACCATTTATTTTGCCTTTACTTCAGCAGGGCTGGTATTTATGCTTAAATTAAGTGCTGCACTTTGTGTCTTGTAACTCATGTGAAGTAGACAAGAATTATTATCTCCACGCACTTCACAAATGGGAAACTGAGGCAAAAGAAGGTTAAGTGACTTGCTCAAGGACACCTAAAAGGTTAGAAATGACGCTGTTGTGAATGATGAGTAGGAGAGTGGCTGAATAACCCCTTCTTTAAAGCCTGTAAGTATGTATGCTGAAATGGATTAAAAAATAGGCTCTTTACTTTTAAAATGGCTCGTTGGAATTTTCCAGCATTTTTTGTTATTCTGATGTCAGTGACGTTGAACTAAATTTAAAACAAAGATAAGCTTTATCGTCTAGCCTCCCCTATACCCTTGTGCCAAAGCTCACAGCATTTCCTTTCAGGCAGACAGCACCTCCACTGCCTGCAGGGTCAGACCTAAAGAACATCAGCAACTGGCCCAACCGAGGGAATGCCCTACCCCAGCTATTCCTATCTTCTGCCTTCAAAGTTCAAATTCCTTATGTTTGCACCTAGATATTTCCTTAGAACATCAATTCAGATTTTTTTAAGTATACACCCAGGCAAAACAATGCATGATAGGTAGTCCAAAAGCAGTCGTACTCAAGCAGTCTCAGTGTATAGGACTCTCCAGGTACTGAAAAGATCAAATACATATGCAGCAGAAAAATTGTAATTAAAGTTGGAAGCCAAGAAAACCCCAGGCATTTCCTATTGTCCAATATGCACAAAAGGGAGTGACTCAAAGAAGAACCTCCAGCTTCTTTTTGAGAACAAACAAGGGGCACTCCTGAACTAGAGTCACAGGGAGATACATCACAGCTTTAAATAATTCTGATTTTAAAGCTACAGTTAAATGAAAACAGAAAATACAACTGACAGCACCTATGCTTCTTGTCTTTCTATAAATTCTCTTACAATTGACCTTGAGAATACTTAGTATTAGCCTAAGGGTGGAAGAAAATGTTCTTCTTCACTACAATCATTTAATAATAGCTTGTCCTCCTTCTGCTCAATATGCAAGTAGACGCTGCTTTTATAATACCTTCGGAAGGCGCTTTGTTCATATCGTTAGCTACTGCATAAAGCATGGGAACTGCATGTGCCCAAGATATAAAACTATAATACCAGTGCTGAGCACCAAGTATTCAGATACAATAAATCCCAGTATCACAGCATAGTACAGTACCATGAAATACTTCATCTGTCATTCAACACAACTATTTAGAAAGCTGCTTCTGGGGTGGGGCCTCCTACCCCTCAACTGGAGGGAAAAAACAAAGAAACATATTGTTAAATGAAACCACAAAGTGAATTTTGATTCAACAGGCATTTTGCCAAGAAAAAAATGTCTGCAAGCAGTTTGGAGATGGGGTGAAATCAGATTGTTAAACTGTATTTTGTTCGCATTTATGAAATGCTACAGTTTGACATTGTCATACGCTTGCTGATAGATGGAGGAAAGGAGACACGGGCTTTCCACCACCACCAAGCAGCCCTTGAACCCTGGAGCCGCACTGCCCTCTCCTGAGCTCTCGGCACACTCGGCAGGCAGAGTAAAACACAACCTGCTTTTTCAGAGCACATCCGTAAAGCGAGCAAAAATATCTACAAACGCAGTTCAGGCATGTCAGATAAACTTCGCCGTTTTGCAGCCGCACCAAGAAACGGCAGAGAAGTCCAACACACGAATACCACAGCCTGCTGCAGTCCTCTGTCTTTCCTTGCTAGAGATTAAAAAGCACAGATTTTCAGCAACAGTCAGAAGCTGGGGATCCTTCCGGAGGGGTAGCACATGAGCAACGATGCTGTCTCAGGTTACCTTCGTGTAAATACGATTCGAACAACTCAAAATCGGCAATCTGCAGGAACACCCTCTCTCAAAGGCGGGAGCTTATCCAGTGTGCTGGAGGATGACAAAACAAGGTCTGTACATGAACCGGGAGCTTTGCTCTCCTGTACCATGGCAATGTGCAAGAATTATTCAACCAAATAACATCGGGGCAATTTTGAAGTTACGCTCTTACAGCGATGCATAGCTGCTTCGCAGTTCCAGAAGGGGAAAATGCATGTGCATTCACATCTATAATTACTGCGATTTCTGGAATAGTCATAATAAGTATATAGCCCAGCTGCCAGGGAGAATGCCATTTGTGACTGGAACTAATGCAACTGCATACATCATTCCACCATGCAATGAACTTCAATGGTAGGAATCTGGATCAAAATTCTGTATAGTATATTTCCTTTAAAAGCCATTTTGGCCATTTAGGAGGCTAAATATAGGCTTACTTTTCAATAAAGGCAGTTAAATACTGCTTATCTTCATTTTGCCTATCATAAAATAGCCTCTTGAAATAATTTTTTCCTCATTTTCCCTATTCACATATTTTCCCAGCCCTCTCATTTGACTTCCTGATTCCAGCTCCAGCCCTGCTTTAACAGCTAGTTCCTATTGAAATGGTTACAAGTTCTTTCCCATCTTTCTTCCAGGGGTTCATGAGGACACACGTACACCATGCAATTCAGTTTCAGAGGACAGTGAATTTAAGACATGATTAAAACCAGTTTCATTTCTTTCTTTTTATGCTTAGCGCTGCATTTTTCCTTTGCTGATACACACTATAACTTTATTTAAACGGAATTCATGGATCATGGAGAACAAGATGACAATAAGCCAATTTTGGCCAAGTCTTCACTGCAGCTCTAAGATACAAGAAGTTCGAGAGTTTTTGAATTAGAAGGATTTCTGCAGTGGAAAGAGCTAATAGACAGAAAAGGGCACAAGTTCATACTCTGTCTTGAGGATCCACCTCCTCCACCGAGTTCCCAGGAGATCCCACAAACAGAGGACCAGTCAGACCATGAAGGAAAGCTACCGCCACACAACAATTCTGCATGTTTGTCTCATGTTAGCAGACCATTACTCCTTGCCTGTAGTAGTTTAATACGTACTGTTACCAAAGTAACATCCAGATATTCTAACCTTTATGCTCACAGTTGTTCCTTTCTTGCACACACCTTTCTCCATGATGCTTTGCTCTCTTCCATTTACAAACATCAGTTCTTTCCTCATGTTTTAAAATGAGCTTAAATTAATGCTGCTGTTCTGTTTAGCAACAGCAAGAACTTCAACTACCAAAGCACCTTTTCATGCCAAAACATCTTTGTTTGTGCACCAACAACAATGATTAATGTCAACACAGCTCTGGGAATTGTGTTTGTTAATTAACTGCTGCTGTAGAGCTAGCAGGCAGAGTACAAAACATGGCGTTCCTACAGGGTGTACACAAGTACTTATTGTTTTTCTTAAGAAAATAAGAATCCCAGTGGAAGACTTAGTGTTTGGGTTTCAGTTAACAGATGAAATAGTTACACTTTCTGTTAGGTATTTTGGGGTAGGGTCTCCTCATCTGAGCTCTGCCAGGCAGAGAACTGGAGTGGATGAACAGAAAAGTAGGTTGGGTTTCTGTATTTCAGAGCCGTCTGAGCTAGGTCACCCTGGGACTAAGGCAGTGTCTGCTCTAAAATGAAGTGTGACAAATTTCTGAAGGAGATTATATGATACGGTTTTCTGTGATAGCAAGAGACTGAACTCGATGGCCCAGAAAGCCCCTTTCCGGTCCTATGTTGCTAAAATGATACTTCCCAGGCACTAGTTATTAACAGCTGTAAGACACTAGCTGTAAGAGACCAGTCTAGAGCAACCTGTGTAGCAGGTGCTGCTGGCCGGAGACACGCAACATCCTTTTTGGGGGACCACTTAAATCAGCTGGTCCTGACAGAGCGCTCCGTTGCTCTGGAGACCACAGCCGTTCGGGGCATCCAGATAATGGGAGAGCAGCAGCAGCTCAACATAACTAGAATCTATAGCCTGAAACCTTCCGGCTGAGGTCTGCGCACCAAACTGAAATATTCCCCGACTAGGAATTGATCCATAACAATAACCTCTCCCTGTGGCTCACTGCAGAACCCTTTTTTGCTATCCTGAATCCTGGGATGCTGCTGTAATTGACTCCATCCATTACCTTAAAGCGTTCTCCAGTTTATCCTGCCTTTATCACATCTAGCCGTTGTAAAAATCTCTTCTGTTTTACATCTTCCCTGTGCTTTCAGCAATGCTATTACTCCTATAATAAGCTTAATGAGGACACGAAGTGGAAGAGTCTTCACATAAATCATCACAACAGAAGAATGCTCCGGAGATGCATACAGCAATGTCACACTGCCCTCTGTTGAAATTTGAGGCACCAAGGTAATTTTTAAACTTCTTATTTCTAAGGACTAAAGGTTAATTATTTAATATTTTTAAACTGCAACAGCTCCTTCCAGCCGTTAGAGAAGATGATTATTTTTTTCACAGATTACAACATACATATTGAACGAAGTTGAATTAGCTGTCAGAGGGAAATCCTTACATCTCCAAAGTCAGGGGGGCAGTAGGGAGGGGCTGCAAATTCTGAACCTGAATCTGCTTTTCAAACTTGAAGTCTTGCCCCACCGCTAATTGTAATAGACTGAGCCCTTTTAGCAACCGAGTCATCGATTCACCCACAAGCCACGCTAGCTCTCCCCAAACTCTCATCGACTGTCACACCGTCCACTTCCTTCCACAACCTCTGGCAACCACGGCAAACCACCTCTCCTTAAGAAAAATTGCTACAGGTAGTAATTCTTCCTCAGCAAAACCGTCTAAGCTGAATGACACCCTGGGAGGAGGTGCTGAGTGGTCTGCAGGTATCAATAACATTTACCCTCTATGCTATAAAGGACTCTCCTGCTGCAGAGCTCATCCTGTCTCTGCAGCATATTAAAAGCAAAAAATACAAATCATTCTTCTTCTGCTCTTATCAGATTGTGCCGTGTCTCATGTTTTAAAAATCCCAAGTGACGCTCCACAATTACACCACAAAGAGTTTTTGACACACACAGACCCATACTTTAATTAGCCCACTTTGCTTTGAACACATTGCCCCAGAGATGAGTCAGGAACAACGTTCAACAGAACTCTGCATTCAGCAAGTCTATTCTTAGGTATAGGAGGAAAATTAGACTGCGTGAGAAACAAGTATCTACTCTGACCCTGTTCAGCCTGAATTTACCCTTAGTGGAGTGGAACCTGGGGAAAACAACTTTTGAAATTATTGGCAGCGGGCCATTGTCAAGAGGGGGAAGGCGCTGGAATGAGCAGCTCGTGCCAGCTGCCCCTTGACGCTAAAAGCGGGGTAAGGCTATAGAGGAGAGCCGCACAGCGTGGCGTACCCTCCTCTGGCCGTTTTGCTCACGTGGCCAAGCCAAACACCAGCAAGCGCTACGTGTGAGAGAACGAGAACAGCCTTAAATTGACATCTAGTTCAGAAAGTACGACAACAACAAGAAGGAGCAGCCAGTGTAATTCAGTTCCATGCTTCCACTGTTCAACAGCAGCACAGTGCCCCCTTCAGAGACGTTCACCCACCCCATATAGCTGACAGTATGGAGTCTGATGACTCTCAAGAAAAAGCCCATTTATCCTCATTGTTCAAATACGTATTTTTATCATGTGACACTCACAGCAGCAAGGCAAGCAAGACTCTTCAAAATTTATTTTCCAGTAAAGATAATGTTTTCTAACTCAATGACAGCTACAATACCAAATCCAACTTACCAGCATTCTTCTCTGATCTAAAAAGTAATTAATCAGCTATATCATCATATCTAATATGAACATGCTATAAGGCCTCAACTTTTAAAAGGTGAGTCAAAAGCATTTTTAAGAACTCCATGGAGCTTCTTTCATTATCTAGCGTGTGCTGCAGACATGAGAGCATCAGCCTTTCTTCATTTAAATTACAGTAAATAATGGAGTTTTTTGGTGACTCTAAAGATTTATTTCAATACTAAAAAATTATATCCTCTGTAGCATGGCCCAAGAGGATGGGACATGGGGTTAGGAGCCAGGTAAGTCTCATACAAGTAAACTATGAGATACGTAAAAATCAAACAATCAGTTATTTCAATTTCACCACTGCTAGAACAGGAATATACTCACTGGCTCTGTTTACAAAACTCTTCCAGGCATGTGAAAGAGCAGATGAATATCGTTTTGGCACCCCTAGCAAGCTAGGGCAGGTATTTGAGGCTACGTGAGGATTACACACTGATGGAGTCTAAGCATACTCTAAGCAACATTAGCTTTAATTATGTATATACGTCTCCCTGGAGCAAAGGTCGTCATAAAAAGTACATTGAGCACCTCCCCTCCTGTTCGGAATTGCAATACCAATGGTGATTTGCAGACAGATTACAGGTGTCCCTTAAGAGTAAACTTTATATCAGGATTGAGGTAGAAATGAAACTTTCTTGATGTATATACTTTTTTTTTATTACCAGAATACTGTATAATAGAGAACAGAAAAAGTGTATTGTGAAGGCTAAACGTTTAGACACACATTTAAATAAAACACACCTTGAAGCCTATAGGTAACAGCATCAGTCAGTAACATGTGGAGATCACAAGACAACCCTCCCCAATAGTTGCCAAATGTAGATCTAAAGAAGAAAGGATGCATTGTTTTATGCTTGGAGCCCAGTTCTATTAAAACAAAACAAACAACAACAACAAAACAACACACCCACACTAGGCTATCAAGAATCCTGTGTTGAAACTCTTGGCCAAGCCCACATAAGTCTGCAGGAAAAAAAGGACATTTTCAACCCTCCAGTTGAATAATGCTTCACCCTCTGCCACGTCTGCATGTGCAACAAGTTTTACAACACTCTTTGGTTTAATTTTTCAATATCGATCCTAAAATATTAAACAACTCTTTAAGACTTCAGATCATTCAGACCCAGAGTGACATTTCAGAGAGAATGGAGATAAATGAGTTGAAACACTGAGGGCAGGAGGAAGTAATTGTCTTAACCAGACAATTCAGTATAGTCCTGCACTGGTTATTCTACAGAGATGTCCTTTTTTGCTAGAAACTCGTATGCCAAGCTAAATGGAGGAAAAGCCTAAAAAAAAGTTTATATACCTACCTGTGCTTGTAATAGCATGTATAAACCTAGTCATTGCTAAAATTCACAGAATCACAGAATCACTAGGTTGGAAAGGATCTTTAAGATCATCAAGTCCAACCATTAATCCAGAACCACCATGTCCCCTAAACCATGTCCTGAAGCGCCACATCCACACGTTTTTTGAACACTTCCAGGGATGGCGACTCCACCACCTCCCTGGGCAGCCTGTTCCAATGCCTGACCACCCTCTCAGTGAAGAAATTTTTCCTAATATCCAATCTAAACCTCCCCTGGCGCAACTTGAGGCCATTTCCTCTTGTCCTATCACTAATTACTTGGGAGAAGAGACCAACACCCTCATCGCCACAACCCCCTTTCAGGTAGTTGTAGAGAGCGATAAGGTCTCCCCTCAGCCTCCTCTTCTCCAGACTAAACAACCCCAGTTCCCTCAGCCGCTCCTCATAAGACATGTGCTCCAGACCCCTCACCAGCTTCGTTGCCCTTCTCTGGACACGCTCCAGCACCTCAACATCCTTCTTGTAGTGAGGGGCCCAAAACTGAACACAGTATTCAAGGTGCGGCCTCACCAGTGCCGAGTACAGGGGCACAATCACTTCCCTACTCCTGCTGGCCACACTATTCCTGATACAGGCCAGGACGCTGTTGGCCTTCTTGGCCACCTGGGCACACTGCCGGCTCATATTCAGCCGGCTGTCAACCAGCACCCCCAGGTCCCTTTCCGCCGGGCTGCTCTCCAGCCACTCCTCCCCAAGCCTGTAGCATTGCATGGGGTTGTTATGGCCAAAGTGCAGGACCCGGCACTTGGCCTTATTAAACCTCATACAGTTGGCCTCTGCCCATTGATCCAGCCTGTCCAGATCCCTCTGCAGAGCCCTCCTACCCTCCAGCAGATCAACACTCCCACCCAGCTTGGTGTCATCTGCAAACTTACTGAGGGAGCACTCAATTCCCTCATCCAGATCATCTATAAAGATATTGAACAAGACTGGTCCCAGAACCGAGCCCTGGGGAACACCACTCGTGACCGGCCGCCAGCCGGATTTAACGCCATTCACCACAACTCTCTGGGCTCGGCCATCCAGCCAGTTCCTCACCCAGCGAAGAGTAAACCCGTCTAAGCCACGAGCCGCCAGTTTCTCCAGGAGAATGCTGTGGGAGACGCTGTCAAAGGCTTTACTAAAGTCCAGGCAGACAACGTCCACAGCCTTTCCCTCATCCACTAGGTGGGTCACCTGGTCATAGAAGGAGATCAGGTTGGTCAAGCAGGACCTGCCTTTCATGAACCCATGCTGGCTGGGCCTGATCCTTTGGCTGTTCTGCAGATGCCCTGTGAGCACTCTCAAAACCAACCGCTCCATAATCTTCCCTGGAACAGAGGTCAGGCTGACAGGCCTGTAGTTCCCAGGATCCTCCTTCCGGCCTTTCTTGTAGACGGGCGTCACATTGGCAAGCCTCCAGTCTTCTGGGACCTCCCCTGTTAACCAGGACTGCTGATAAACAATGGAGAGTGGCTTGGCAAGCTCCTCCGCCAGCTCTCTCAGTACTCTTGGGTGGATCCCATCAGGCCCCATAGACTTGTGGGTGTCCAGGTGGCTTAGCATGTCCTTGACTGCTTCCTCCTGGATTACGAGGAGTACATTGTGCTCTCCATCCCCGTCTTCCAGCTCAGGGGGCTGAATATCCTGTGGATACCTGGAGTGGCTATTAAAGACTGAGGCGAAGAAGGCATTAAGTACCTCAGCCTTGTCCTCGTCCTTGGAGACAATGTTCCCCGCCATATCCAGTAGGGGATGGAGATTCTCCTTGCCTCTCTTTTTGTTGTTAATTCATGTAGGTTTACATCTGAAATATGTTAATGCCCTTTCATTTTTAAAAGACGGTATGAGAGCACATGGCAAAGTCATACACGAAACCAAAAAAGGCCTTCAGTTTGTCTGCTCTCTTCTCTTTTTTGCTTCTACAATCATAACTTCCCCAGTTTCTTTCAAATTTGATTATCCTGTAGTCTAATATTGCTGTAAAAGTCCAGAAAAGTAATATATATTTAATGCGTTTGTTTCCCTTCACATAAAATAAACATGTCTAATATAATTTGATCCCCACGTTTAGCTTGCTCTGCTTTCTATCAAATACAAGGCTTAACTTTTTGTTTGTTTGTTTTGATTTTAATCTGCCAGTTAGTTAAAGGAAGGCAGTTTCATAAGCATGATTCCCCTTCCTCCCCATCAGCAGACAGGCTCAGCTTTTTCCTGACTGAAGAACACAGGCTTCAGAAACATCGTCTGCACATGTTCTGTTCTTCACAACTTCAGGAAAAACAAGAAGTCAACCAAAACTCCCAACTACTTCTTTTACCTTACAGGCTGTAGAGACCTTACGGGCCCGATTATTCACTGCTGTCATTACTTCACTTTCACCTCGCTGCAAGGCTGAGCCCAGCCCCAGCCCGGCCACCCCAGCCCTGCGTGCGCCCCAGCCCGCACACATGCGGAGCCCCGCGCACACCCAAAGGCAAAGCACAGCCCGTTCTATCAAAACCCAGACTTGGTCACTACAGCCGTCTCTGCAGGATGGCAGCGTTCAGCAGGCTTGGAACAAGACTGTTTGAGGGCTGAGGAGTAAGAATTTATAACGCAGTTTCTACCTCTGTTTCAATCTCCCAAAAAAAAAAAAAATTAAAATCTGAACCATTGTAAGTACTTTTCTTGGTAAAAACAACAAAAGGATTTACATGATTCATGTACTGCTTTACAAAAATCAAACAAAACCTCTAGATCTCATATTGCCTTTGGTTCAGGACAGAGTCTGATGAGCCCGAGACATCAGCTTCCATTGCCTGCTTGGCTGCACAGCTCCAGCTGGCTCTTTTTTCTCTACTGTTTTCACCCGACTTAAACAAATAATGGACACTGTAACATTCTCTCTCAGATACAATATGATTTTTTTTTTTTTCTACATTCTTAAAATATTTCTGTTAATGCAATGAGAAAGCAGATCCCAGCAGGCTGGGATCTACCCAGCTGGGGAGCAGCTCTGTGGAAAGGGACCTGGGGGTCCTGGCGGACAAGAAGCTCAATATGAGCACGGAGTGTGCTGCCGCGGCAAAGCCAGCCAACAGGATGCTGGGTTGCATCAACAAGGGCATCAGCAGCACAGATAACGAAGTCATTATCCCACTCTACTCAGTGCTTGTCAGGCCACACCTGGAATACACAGTTCAGTACTGTAAAAGAGATGTGGGCAGGCTGGAGAGGGTCCAGAGAAGGGCCACAAAGATGATCAAAGGACTGGGAAGCCTGCCATATGAGGAAACATGGCAGGCTGCTTCTCCCAGGTAACAAGCGATAGAAAGAGGAAATGGCCACAGGTTGCACCAGGGGAGGTTTAGATTGGATATTAGGAAAAATTTCTTTACAGAGAGAGTGGTCAAACATTGGAACAGGCTGCCCAGGGAGGTGGTGGAGTCACCATAACCGGAAGTGTTCAAAAAACGTGTAGATATGGCACTTCAGGACATGGCTTAGTGGGCATGCTGGTGTTGGGTTGGTGGTTGGACCTGATGATCTTAAAGGACTTCTCCAACCTTAATGATTCTGTGAAAGGCTGAGAGAACTGGTTTTGTTCAGCCTTGAGAAGAGAAGGCTTAAGGGAGACCTTATCACCATATTCCAGTATTTCAAGGGCGGCTACAAAGAAGATGGAAACTCCCTTTTACAAGGAGTCACATGGAAGAGATAAGGGGTAATGGGTACGAACTACTCCTGGGGAGATTCTGACTGGACACAAGAGGAAAATTTTTCACAATGAGAACACCAGTTATTGCAATAATCTCCCCAGGGAAGTTGTGGATTCCCCAACACTGGACACTTTTAAGATTCAGCTGGACAGGGTGCTGGGCCATCTTGTCTAGACCATGCTTTTGCCAAGAAAGGTTGGACCAGATGATTCTTGAGGTCCCCTCCAACGCAGAATTCTATGATTCTATGATATTTCAAGAAAGTCATATCACTTTCTTTCTCTCTGTATAGTTTTTCCTAAGTTCTATACAACAGCTCTGCCATGAACAGCTAACACTTCCTCTAGTTTCTTCCTCTTTGAAGATGGAGAGGGGAAGTTAATACCTCTTCAAGCAACTTTAACTTCCAGAGCTAGCATCATCTCAGCAGTGCACAGTGTCTCAGTAGTCTCGGAATGTAGAGCAGTCAGATGTTCAGTTGGATGAAATAACTTTTCATAGTATCTTGCATTATCTTTCATTCTGAGTTATATTGTTTTTCCTTACACGCTCCACCAGTTGCAATCAGAACATTAAAAAAAATAACCAATTTTCCATTCAGGCTCAAATTACTTTGCATCTTAATTAAAATTAAAGCACAAAGTTCTATTTCACTTTTTAAGGGCACCACCTAATGTTGACTATAATCAAGTAAGAACGCAAATTTACTATTACATTCATATTTCTGGGAAAAACTTGCTTGTCTGTTCATTGGAGACAGCAGGGTCAGACCAAGCCGGTGGCCACTGAAGACGTAGCCCAAAGCTGTTCCTGGAAGTGGAACAACCAGACCCAAGTGCTCTGGCATGGCCAGGGCAGGCTCAGTCCCAGTTTGTTCCCCAGAGGTTTATCTCAGGCACTCACAAAAACCAACAGAAACCTTTGCTGTCTGCATTGGGGGAAGCAAAGGCATCATGCTTCGCTCATGTTTTCCCAAGCAGTTTCCTGTGAATATTTATAAGGTAGGTTTAATGTCAATACAGTTTCAGGCAAACCCAGAGAGCACATGAGACAATCTGAGAAGGCACACATTAAATGCTGAGATACTAAGTGAGATCAAGAGAAATAAGCTGCCAAATCAATTTATAACACTACTGTGTTTTTCTGAATAATATGGCCTCTTATATGTAAGGTACCTATTTATGTATTTTCCCTTTTCTTCAATCTCCAGAAAATAAAGTTTGAAAAGCATTCTTCTCCTTAAAAGCTTTCTTTGGTGTTTTATATTACACATGAAGTCTGAATTTCTTCCACAAGCATTCAGATAATTTACCTATCAAAAGTGTAAAACGGATAATTTCCCAGCTATGAAAATACCAGTATTCCGCTTCAATACGTGCTGTTATTTCCTTCCTTACAAAAAAAGCAACCGAAATCATTATCTACCTGTTGCAAAGATTTCAACTTTCTAAAAAGCTGAGATAAGTAAACCTGCAGTTCTCTAAGGTCTACTTTAAAGCAAGTAAGGTACATTTTATATTTAAAGGTGAAGTTTCTTCTTTCACCCTAAGGGCTTTACATTCTCATCTTGATGTATTAATTAAAGCACATTTATGGTGAATTTTTAATTATCTCCCTAATAAATGGCATCACAAGGAATAAAATGGTCTCTTCACAAGTCTCTCTAGACTCCCCCATGCCTTAGAAACAGCACTAATTCCACAGCAAAATAAGAATGCGAACTGCTGTGAGGGCTGTGAATGCTGATGGGCAGGGACCAGATGGCTGCCTTGTACTCTTTCTTGATCAAGGAGCACCGCAAAATACTGCGGCCAGAGTTGGCCACACAAAAAGATGAGACTCTGCTTGCTGTATTTCCTTCTGAAATATATGTACTTCCTTCCACTGAAAATGAGAGGGAAGGGAGGATTTTGTGTGTGTGAGGTTAGTTCCTATCCTCTTTTAGGCTCCTCTGTACTCCCAGGCAGAGAGGAAAAGGACAAGACATTTGAGGTATCTCCACTCATCAGGGCTGTCATCATTCATTTAAGAGTGCAAAGTAAACCTTCGCCCAGCGGAGGACCAGTCCAGGAGTGCGTGACAGCAGCTGCATGACTTCGCATGGCCAGTCCCGGGCCGTGGCCGTTCAGCACCTCCTGAGCTACGACGACTCCACGTCGTAGCCCCACGACTGCTGTGAAATACCGCCTGAGGTCACACAGTTTCAAAGAAAAGGAAGACTAACTATACAAAACACTGATACTGTCAAACAAGAAAAAGTGCAAATCATTTTACAACATGACCCAGGCATTCAGATGGTGAAGGTACCTGACTCTACCTTTTAAATGTCCAACAATGACAGCACACAGCAGGTGGGAACCGGGACATTTACCATCCAAATGGCAGCCAGTGTTGCCGTTTTACCCATGTTTATGTACACACATGCACAAAGTAAGTATTCAGGATGGCCTCTAATCTCATGGGAAGGTTTGATTCTTGGGTCACTTTCCAAGAGCTACGTTACAGAAGACACTCCAGACCCTGCCAGACAAAGCTTATAGCCGCATGTTTATCAATGAGGAAACCACAGGTATAATAAGCCACACCGCAGTGAATTACGGTCTCCCCCTTAAAGAAAGGGCTAATAAACACCTCGGGGGGACGTGACTGCTGACCACCTTGCTTTTTATCACCCGCCTATCCCTGCTGCAGAATGCCAATGATCAAATCAAGCCTACACTTCTAAATAGCTTTTAGTGTAGTAAATGACCAGAGGTAAGTATTAGTAATTCACTCATAGCTGGAGCTATGGAGCCTTTTTTTTTTTTTTGTAAAAGCTAGAAGCCAATCGGTATCATGCAGCTAAAATCCTGTTTACTGTTTTCAAGACAGACTGCACCCCATAGCCTCAGTACCTTTGGCCTGTCGCCAGTCACTTTAAATACAGAAGAAAAAATATTGGAATATATTACTGCTATATGGAATACTTCATTGATTAACAGGGAACTTATGACTATTTCTTTTAACCACAGTCTAGCTGTTCTAATCAATTTTCTCCACCTTTAGTTAAGAAAGCTACTTCAACTGTGCAGAATAGCAATACGTCGCAGCATTTTTTTTAAATACACAGGCAAGACAGGACCCTAAAGTATTGTATCGCAGCATTATACAGAAGAGACTTAATGCACTGTAAGACCAAGACTGTAGCATTAATTAACAATTGCACTTTTAGTTATTTGTGAAATAGAGCTTCTTGTGTTTATTGTGCAACGTTTAAAGGTCTAACAAGCTGCGGATAATTGAGAAGAACTGGTATATCCTAACTTGTACTGAGACATGTCTGTGTACATGTTGACCAAGTTGATGAGTAGGTATGTAAATAACACTTTCAACATATTTAATGATTAGCATCCCTGCGGTATTTTCCTGTTCAGCTAAAATTTGTTATTAATGATGCTTTAGCAATTACATGTTTTCCAAACTGCCTCCTCTTGGCTGCAAAGACGTCAGAAGATTTGCAAGACTTCTCCACTTACCAGTTCAGGAGCTACTATTCGTTTAAGGTGCTAAACAGCAAAAAGTCAATAGGAATTGTATACGTTATGTACTGTCATTACAGGCTGGCATGGTTCCCCTGCATAACAGATCAGGCTACATCTCCAACATCTTGACTTCCCAATAAAGAATATTAATTTGTCTATGACAGTTATTGCCTTAAACCACCACAAATTAAGGATGAAATAAGGTATTTTATTTTTAACATTTTCATTTATATGCTCATCTGTTGAAGTACAGGCATTATTTTCATGCAAGTTACGATGCACATGAATCAGATTTACTTGCTTGTAAACTCTTAGTAGCTTGTAATTAAATAGCTTATTTTATATGCAACGCAGGGCAGAGATTTACTGCATGTGCACTGTCCTGACGTGTGTGCAACTTCCCTTGCAGACGTGCATGACATAGGCACTACAAACCGCTATTTTTATACTTCATATTTGAAGTCAGGCATGATTAGCATTACCATATAGAAGGAGAACAGACACAAAACCAGGGAATAGCTGACCTAGGTCTGTGGAGGCCAGCCAGTTCTGAGCGCCCTTACGCACTTGCCTTCACACACGCACGCATTCGAAGGCAAACATTCCTGGGTTTTTTTGGTGCTGGCTGGCCACGGTTAACTCACAGCTGCTCACAGGGGCTGTGCGTGCCAAAAGCACATGCAACCAGAGCAGGTAAGAGTGCAGGGCGGCCGCCGGCTGAGGCAGTACCACCACAATAAAATATTCAGATCGTGTATCATGGCCTCAAATTGCCAAACTCCCCCATGGCAGGAAAGGCAGAGCAGAGCCCTTCAGTTTGAGCACTGAGCAGTCAGAATTTTCATCAGTTTTAACGTGCGCCTTATTACCCCCCACAGAGCAGGCAGCGCGTGGGCTGCCTCTGAAAGACGGGGACAAATCCTCTTAGCAGTATTCTGGTCACAGCTCCGGCTCGCAGCTTCTACAATAATTCAGCGTCAGAGCATGGCTCCTCATTTTCATATTCCTACCTCGTTTGTGTCACAGGACCAAACCGGAGCAGGAGCATTATGATGCCAGATATTGGAGGGAGGTCACAGATGCATACT
The DNA here is from genome assembly GCF_964289735.1 of Phaethon aethereus. NCBI lineage: Eukaryota > Metazoa > Chordata > Aves > Phaethontiformes > Phaethontidae > Phaethon > Phaethon aethereus. Next base: position 13,287,863 of record NC_138589.1, on the reverse strand, counting down.
CCTAACTACAGCGATTACTGCCAAGGGGAAACCAGCAGTCGCTACAGGGCAACAACGTGAGGCACTGCAGCATACCCTTCAACGGGGGGGCACTGAGGACCGCGTGAAAACAAAGTGTGGGTGACTTTATAAAGATGACCGTGCTTCCATTTACACAGCAATATGTAGTAACCAGGATACAGTTAAAATAATTTTTTTAAAAAAATAATCCGTGGCACTTACAGTAAAATAGCACAGTCAGCCAGAGCCAAAGTCACGGAGCATCATTTGGGAAGTTACTCAAGTATTCTGCAGAAAGGTCATTCCTTTCTAAATCATGCTGCAAGCAGAAATGTCTGCAGCCTTCTGAAGGCAGAGAAGCCACCAGATCACAGACTTTTCCCCTTCCAGCTAAGCCCAAGTCACAGCTATAAACCCCTGTGAGGTACTGGGGAAACCACCAGCTTTCTCACAGAACCACCTTTTCTCCTCAAAAAAAAATCCCACACTGGGTGAGCCTTTCTCTCACTTGACAGTAAAGGTCCCTGGTTTTTTTCTGGTCCCTTCAGGTCATCTCAGAGAAGCCAAAATTTAGCGCTTAAGCAATTGATATTTCCACTCTGACAAGAAACACATCAGAAATTACACTATTAATAGTCTCTTGCACTTGTCACCCACTGAAGTGTCAACCTTTTGACAGGTGAATTGTTGAGATTGTGTCAAAAAGTGACGTTAATAAATTTTTCCATACTAGTGCATCCGTTGGTTGCTAGGCAAACTTTTTATTACAGCGTTGCATTAGATGAAGAGGTGCAAAAGGATTCATAAAAAGAGGCAAATAAGTTCCCCTTCCCCAAAGCAGTCAAACAAAAAGTCATTTACAAAATCAAATCAAGACAAAATAGAGTAGAAACTATTGAGGAATTTGAAGAAGGGGAAATGTTTTGAATTATGCATCACTTGGCACAGCAAAATATTTATCAGAAACTTTGAAACAGTAGTTTCTTCCTGAAAATTCAACAAAGCAAAACATGGATATCTGCCAGTTTCCATCTAAATTCTTCCAAATCACTAAGTATCAGCGCAGCTGCATTAGCATCAAAGGGAGTACTTGGGAAGTAAGGCACTATTCATGGGAATCTATCCCCTGGTTCTGACTAATATTTACTCTGGGATATGTACTTAGTTTCTAAATAATGCATTTTCAGCTATGTCTTCATTTTATGTATAGACCTAAACTCACCTGAATAGCTGCACCATATTAATGACAACGAGGGAGCATTTGTCCCAGAATTCACATTTTTACAAGACATGTATATAGCTGCAGCTTTATGCCCTTAATGGAGACTCAGCAGCGTGGCAGAACATAAAACAAAGACCTGTAATTAAGCGTCATTCACCCTAGCCACCCCCTGCTCTGGCAGCCCCAGAGAGCAGCCTCGCTCCCTTCCTTTGCCTGGCTTTCAGACACACAGCCTGCCCAAAACTCTCTTGTTCCTGCACCACCTCGGTGTCTGCCGATTACTCCTCCTAGACTCAAAGGAAGAAACCTTTTCTTCAAAAATGAGATTAAAGGATCAAAAACCTCTTACCACCTCTCACCAGGAGGTTTGGCTAATGCCCTGAAATATTCCCTTTCTTGCAACTGTATGAAGATTATTAATCCTTTCCCATCGAGCCAGTACCACCCAGGAGCTTTCACTCCAGCCTGCCGCGGCAGGGAGGCCCCGGCAGCCCCCATCACCAGGCACTGCAACCAGCCCGGCTGCACATCGAAGGCATTTTCTGTCTGCTCTGTGCTGTGAAAAGCTCTTGCTCTTCGCTTCCAACCTATCTAAAATATTTAATGAATATTTGAAATGGGCAACAACGTTTAGTTTGCCTCCTGAAAAACAAGGGGGAAAACATATGGGTAATATGCAGATTGTTTTGCAAAACAAATAATGAAGCATCTGGTAACTTCTCCAGGAAAAGACATGAAAGCTGAGGGGATATTTTTTAGAACTTGGAAGCATACATGGGATGGTATACTGTTATCCAGCATGTGTCTAAACACACACAGTCTCCTAGCACAGCTTGAGGAAAGATATTTGGTATATTCACTGTAAATCTCTGGCAAGCACACCATACGGCTACTCAGTTCCCACCAGCAGGCACGGGAGCCAACCCCGCTCCCCCACCGTCAGCCTATACGCAAGGTACGCCTGAAAACGCAGAGAGTAAAGCTCATGACAGAGTTGCAGGCAAATCGTACCTTCATTGTGGCATCAGCCAGCGGAGCAAACCCCTCACATGCCAACGGATTATTTCCTGCTGGGGTAATACACCTATCCTAAAATTCAGGTTTTCCCTGTGTTTAAAGTTTATCATCAGGTCTAATTCTAGCCCCTGCTATGACAAACAAGCAAATTCAGTTTGTATGATTGAAATCTAAGGCATCCAAAATACACCTTCCAGATATGCCTTTTATCACTATACTACCCAGAACCATATATAAAATGCCAAATTTAACAAGCATATTACGCACTACATATTGCTCAAGTGTATGTATTACGTGGTATATGTTGAGCCACACTATCAGTTGGTATAAAAGACCCAGGGTTTTCCTTAGTAGTGTAAGAAAGGAATACTAGTTAGACAACTGTAAGACAATTTATATCCGAGTTGTTATAAAATACTATGAAAAGGATCGATGCTGATAGAGGGAAGGGCATGCAACCAGAATAGTCAGTGAGGACATGATCAAAGCTAGGACAAATAGACTGCAAATACCGTATAATGTGCAAACACCTCTAAGGTATGCGTAAGAATCTGTGAAGCGTCCTCACAGCAGGAAGCTGCAAGCACATTTGGCGCAGCCTAATTTGCCAACATATCACAGCCAACTAACAAAAGCATTTCTCAAAGACAGGCAAGTTCTGCTGGGCTGGCCTAGCACCATGTAGTAAAATTAAAAACCTGTTCTCCATACAGCACGCAGCATCCATCCAAATCTCCGTTACACTTTCAGCAGCACGTGTAATACTTCGTTAGAGCATGTTGCTTTTTGCAGAAATCGGCAGCGGGAGGGCATTCATCAGCAGGCAGCCCGGCATTAGCAGGGAGGACAGCTCGGGGGCTGCACCCAGGGCAGGAGCAGGGCTCGCCGGCCCCCTCGCACCTCGGAGGGGGCGGTTCACGCACTCGCTCCCACTCCCCGCTGCCCTGGGGCAAGCGGGCTGCCAGGCCAGGGCTCCTAGCCCCCGCACCTCAGGAACGCCAGCAAGCATCTCGGATGCCTCGAGTTCGCCTCCATCTGAGCCGAAGAAGTGTTTTCCTTTCAGGCGCAGCTTGTTTCCCAGAGCAATCCTCAGAAGCACCGTGCCTCGGCTCGTGGAACTCTGCCCCACGTTCCCTTTGCTCAGGAAACCCCACGGGGGAACGGCGCAAGGGAACGGCCGCGCTGCCGAGCGCCTGGGGGTTCAGGGTCACCTCCTGCCGCACAGTACCAGCCCCAGTGTCACGCAGTAACTGCTGCCACAGCAGCCACGCTGAGCTGCTCCGCCTGCTCCCCGCATGTCCCAAGGAAGACCAAAAAGACCAAAACCCTCCAGGATAAGGAGGGTTTCACAGCTGCTCCCCAGCTGTAGCTAAAGTTACGGTCTGCCCCATCACCGTAGACAGACCCTTGGGCTCCTGAATACCCGTGTCCTTCGAAAATTAGACGAAGGAGGAAGGGGGTACTTCTGAAAATTTCAGTCTTAACCCAAACCAGTCTTCTATACAAATATGTGCAATGCCTAAGCTTGCAGATTTCCAAGGAAGAATTAATTATTAATAACTTAATGCAACAAGAGCTGCTGTTTTCGTTCTCCTCACAGCTGTCAGGGAGGCACAGATGCAGCACCACCTTCTGTAATTGGAATCTTTATTTTACAAACAGTGCAATAGACTGTGTTTTATCTCCTTTGATCCCTGTGCAATACAAACAAGGCTCACTAATCAAGGCTCCTTCCCCTTTGTTTGCCCTTCAAATGCTGCAGAGACCTCTTCCTGCTGGATATTGTCATTATGTACATTGCACGGTGAAAATGTGTGCGATACAGCAGGCATTGCAGAGAGTTTTTGTCCTGACTTTAAGGTATCTCCGTAGTGCCAACTGGCAGCACATACCAGCCTGGCCAGGTGCTGTTCTCCTAATGATACCATTATGTACCAACAATTAACAAATCTATCAACAGACTTCCTTTATGATTCTTGGTACTACTGAATTTAAACACACTGCAGAAGAGTAATAGTGCCTGGATGGTATACAAAAACATATTTAGCTGGCAGATGTAAGTACAAACCGAGCAAGCAGCTCCACTAAACCACAGAAGGCGTGGAAGCGTGAGCAAATCATAACCCTGTGGAAATTCCTTCAGTCACAGCCAGAGTAGAGGCTATCGCTGCGGTTGCCTGACACTTCTAGCTGCAGAATGCCATCTTCAGTTGGAAACTGTCAAATCTTAACCAGTTAGGGCATTTCCAAACAAAGGGAGCTATTTTCTGGGAGCATTTCAACCACCACACTTCAGCCATTTCCGAGAAGGGCCCTGAAGGAAAAACAAGCTAATTTTGCCCAGGTTAACTACACATTTTTATAAGCTGTTTTTCCTCCTTTAAGAGCAAGAGTGTCCCAGTGCTGTGGATCAAGGAGATAAAAATATAAACAACTTTAGTTTTCATGATAACCTGCCCAATTTTGACTTCATAAGTAAAGTTCACGTCCATTGAGTATGTTTCCTTAGAATATGGTAGAGCCAAGATTTCATGGAAAAAGTTTTTCCCCTTGTGCTCTTTTTGCCAGCTTACACTAGCTTGTTCTAGGTGGCATGAAGGATAACAGTTTAAAATTAGAAAATATAAGCGCTAAATAATCAGGGACAGCAGCATAGATCAGAAGTTGAAGATAGCTGGGACTGGCTAGGGAAAAGAAGAAATCAACAGGAAAAGGAATGAAAAGCCGAAAGAGACGTTTTGGCTACAAGCAGTACAAAAATAAACACAGAAGAATTGATGAGGAAGCAATATACTGGGTAAACAAGCACTCACTTGACAAAGAGCAGCATCAATGGAAAGCCAGTAAAATAAAGACAGATTGGTTGAAGGGCCAGGAAAGAGTGTGTATGATGTGAGGAGCGGAGACTGTTACTGAACAGAGTTGGAGACTGTGTATCTGGCTTTGCAGGTGGGTTGAGTACCTGCAGTAGGAAAATCAGGACTACAGGAGTAGAGGTTTGTCTCTAGGTAAGTGAAGAACAAAGCCTGCATTTGGACACAAACCACCTAGAGAAAGGGCTTGTTTGAAAAGGAAGGAAAATCAAAGGAGTTTTTGGGTAAGTGAGCAGCAGAACATGTATCCAAAGAGCACATCCTCTCCCTAGTCTTAGCATGCATTGTGGGGATACAGAGATCTTCGTTACTTTAGGAACAGGGAAAAAATGTTTAAGCATAATTAGAAAGCTGATTAAAACAGTTATGAAAACATGTGGTTAGTTTAGCTTGCGCAATCCTCTGGTAACCCTGCAATCCAAGATCAGGGCAGCTTTTGATGGTCTCTTTCCTCAGGGTGTGAGCTGGTTCTCAGCAGCCGAGGCCCAAATGTGGATGTCTCTACTGCCATGAGTTGTGGCCACTTTCTTCACCAGCCAGCAAGGGCAGATAAGCAGGATTTCTTTTTTCTTGTGCAGAGAATTTGTAGAAGCAGATGGAGCTTACCTGCCTCCCAGCCTTGCTGCGCTACGCTGACTGCTTTTCTCTTTGAGCGCACAGGGAAGCATGAGACCCTCTCTCCAGTGCAGCCGGGGTCATGCCCACTCAGCTGCCTCTGTCCTGGTTCTGTGCCCCAGAGCTGCCTTCCTGGCCATCTTCCCTCTCTCCAGTCTGAGGTGGAGAGAAATCTGGCAGCAAGGAGATGAGGAGGCTTTGTATCAGAGTCTGCGTTCGCTACCTAACTCCCAAGGGCTCAAAAGCTTTCAGCTGCATCCTATTCACATCTTTTCCTTGTCAGACACCCCTTGACACGAACAGAGCCTGACAGAAGGGGAGGAAGAAGGAAATTACATAAGCAAAACAAAAGTGTAATTAAATTCCTTCTGCAGATGAGCAGATCAGGTCTGGGCTGTTAGTTATTTCATTCTGTCACATTCTGGACTGTTCTTTAAGGAACTCTCTGCTAAATGAACCTAAGAGGGCAGTTTGTTTCCTGTTTCCAAGGAATGCCATATGTCTGGTCTCTTTTTCACTCCTGCTGTCTTATGCCGTTCTTACTAACGGTGAAGCACGAAGCCTATAATTTCAAGGTACTAACATGAAACCCCCAAAATCATGGTTGAATTACACAGGAAGGAAGCATACTTCCACCAAGTGTCGGCCTCCCGGGGGTATAGTCCTGAGCTGTCTTAGCAATTGCTTGTAGCAGTAACAAAATGCCAGCTGACTGATACTGTTAGCATTTCTAAGGCATAACATCAATCACAGCTTAAGTCTTTCCCAGTAAGTAACTTAGCAAAACAAGGCCATTCCTCCTGCTCTGATGACTTTTCAGTGGCTCCATTATTCTGAGTTACTGACAGATGCTTTGTTTCTCTCATTGCACAACTTCTAGGTGCAAACTGCTTTTGATTCAGCACACAGAGTAAGTCCTTATCCCGTCTCACTTTTCTAATTGGAAAAAGGCCTGAGGAAAAAAATCAAGGAAAATTGTCCATGCTTCCTTCTTTCAAAATAAAGCTGTGATGATTTTAAAAAGCACACAGAGGATGCTCATGGTACACGAAGTTTTCAACACTGCCTGGAGAAGAAAGAATAAGAGGTTCTAATGAGAACACTAAGTAGTATCATATTAAATTGCTATATACTTTTGTTCGAGGTTATTAGGCAGAACAATCTGAAGATACTCGTTACAGCTGGGAAACTAGATCAACTCCAGATATTTTATCTGCAGGCAGAATATCATTCCGACGTTTCTGGAGTGCCTAAAGAGATCAAGACATACTAAGAGACCAAGTTCAGTTAAACCAGATTAGATCTTTTAAGAAATAAAATGCCAACTACTGAACTACAACAGGCCTCCACATCCTATGTCCAGTTAGAAGGTTTCTACACGATGATATTTTTCCTCAATTTCTGATAACTTACTTGCAATACGTGCAACCTGAGACATTGCAAGGCTACTATGAAAGGTGCTGAAATAGCTCAAATCAATAATCTAATTGCTTACATGAAAATGTTACCTTTTTTTCCAGATACTTTTAGCAGCTAGCTATGAATTTCTGGCAGGCAATTTGTCCAAAAACTCTTCAAGACTCATAAAATTTAATAAGCATAAGTACAATTTCCTATAAAAAATTATGTCTAATTTTCTCTTGGTATTCAGATCAGCTGAATGCTATGCCTTATCTTGTGGGATGCAAAAAAGGAAACCATGAAGTTTTAAAGTTCAGAATAGAAATTATCAACTTTCAAGAAAGTTGGAAGGAAAAGGAAGTGAATCTTTCAACTCAAAAATGCATGGTAGACAGCAAATTCTCAGCATTTAAATCGGCAAACACCACATAATGGTGCAATCAGGTTTATTACATTGACAGCTTTATTTGCCAACTTTTAACTTTATAACATTTACCAGTGGTTTCAGAAAGTAATTATTTTATATGGATGTTTAGTTTACTTTTAGGGTAATTGATTTGTTTATTTACTTTTTTTAGTTAATAGGAAAATTATAATGGTAGTTTAAAAAAAAAATCTGAAGTTACAGCTTATTATGGTAGAGGAAAACTGTCTCTGAATACCATTTAATTTCCATGACAGATTTATTTCTGAAATTCGTACTCCAAAAACTATCAATTTAATGCATTAGATGGATTTGCATGCATTTAAATTCATTACTTAAAATACCAGCAACTGTGCTCATACAAAATTAACATGCACACACACTTGCCTACATTCACTCATTGCAATTTAACTGACCCTTATTAAGGGCTACCAGTGTTTTCCCAGGTTGAGGAAGTGATTTACACAAATGAGCCCTAAGAGGGGGAACTAGAGGTCAAAGCTCTTCCTCCCTCAACCTACTTTAAAACCTCACCAAAACTTCTAGCAGAAACGGTTCCTCATGTTTGAGGCAATGTTTCAGACCATGAGCAGCAGCTCCGCTGGAACAGACTAACAGTGGCCTGTATGGGAACATGTTTCTGCTCAGTTCCAGAAACAGTAGGTTTGGTTCAGTTTGACTATCACAGAATGATTTCTCATTATATTAGCCACAGAGTTAATTGGTCTTATATAGGAAGGCATTGAATATGAAATGGAATGGCTTTACAAATATTGCAGTATCCTTAATGACACAGATTTAGAGAGTATTGTATCATATACTTCGGGGAGGACTTTGTACATGCAGTCAGACAGATGGCTGGACAACTGCGTATCTATATAGCTTATTAACTGTATGAGTTACTAATGATCATATTTCCAGATAGTTTTCCCCACAGCTTCTAGGTTTTAAGCTCAAAACTGCACACACAATTGCTTAATCCCTGCACTCAACTGCTCACCCCTCAACCTCGCGTAGCCCAGATCCCCGCATGCAGTCACTCAGAGCAGTTCCTGTAAATAGGGTAGCGTGAGGGAGCAGACAAAGATGTCACGCCCAGCGGGTGCAGAAGCTGGCTACGCGCTTCGTCTTTCGTGCCCGCAAATCCCCAGTCACAGTCACAGAGGATGCCTTTCCAAAACCCACCTTCTAGTCTTAGGTATAATTTAAACAACAATCATTCCAGGAAAAAACATGAGCCATTAAATCATTTCTACTCTATTTAAGAAGGTCTAAGCAATGACATGAATTAAAATTGCTAAATGACTTGAGGCTTACGGTTAAATGTGTCGCTTCATGGAACCACACTGCTCTGTAGTCCCTGAACCTTTGGCCTTCGGGCTCACACAACTGTGCTACGTAATGAGCACATACTCACCATCATACAGAAACAAAAGTCTGATCTCGTTAGCATGTACTCAGACATCCCTCCCAACTGTAGTGAAGCAGAGGAATGTCCAAGTATGTGGAAATAGCACTTAGGAAACAACAGAATTTGATTAGTTGAAAATTTGAATGGAGAGGTTGTTGGGATGGAGTTGTGTTCGGAGAAAGACTTGGGGACCTATAGGTTCAGTTTAAAAAACCCTTTATATGTCTTTCTCTAAATCCAAGATTATATTTGATCTTTTATGTAAAAAACACCCCCATATTTTCTCAAAGAATCAAACTAACAGCAGCATATTTCTTTAAAAAAATTTTAAAAAATCAGAGTGTGATGACTGAGTCGTGGCACGTTATCCCTCTCATCAAATCCTGACAATAATTTGATTGTAAATAGGAGCAATAAATGTTTGCCTATCTTAGCTGCAAAGGACATACAGCTTATATGAGCCAAACAATTGCCGGTAATATGCACAAGAGTAAGGAAAAAACATTATCCAGATTACCTGCTGTAATACATTTATATCGTATAACTTGTAGAAGTATTCATTTAACTATTTGCTTAATGCAATGTCTAGCACATGAAAATTATACTTTGCACTATCTTATTTACTACAGGGAAGAAGGTTAATGCAGGAGAACATATTAAAGGTCATTTTCATTCTCTGAAATAATTAAGTGTAGCACTTGCAGAATCCTTTTGAGGAGATTTGCAACAGAAAGCACTTTTAAATAACTCCACAGGTAACTGCATTAAAATAAATCCTCAGACAGTGGAGATTTAACAGAACTTGGAACAAAACAGGAGCCCCCTGGTTTTCTTGCCCCAGGTTTTTTAAGTTTTCAAACCAGCAGTGTCCAGTTGCACACCATTGTGTTCTACGGCTCTTGTAAGCACAGTGAGAAAATTTTCTTGCACCTACAACAAGATTAATTCCAGATTTTCATATCAGAACGAACATTTAATGGACTGGAAATACAATTTTTTGCGCTGTCATTTCACCCAGATCTCTCAATGCTACGGAAAACACTGAAGCCGTCACAAAACTGTAAAGGGAAGCTCATTAGCCAAGAGCAGGAAATGAACTCAAAATGCCATGTTCCTGTGGGCCACCGTGGCGTTGGACCCAGAAACCCATCTTGTCAGCAGGCAGAAAAGGTTCCATTCATTTGGGGCAGAAAGAACTGTCAGAGCTCATAAACCAGCACGGGGGAAACCAGGTCTGCAAGCACAGCGAGGAAGACCCCAGGGAAGCCCATCACCACTGGCATCGATGAGTGAACACCATTTCCTGCTTCCGTTTGGGTTGCGATATTTTTGTTAGATGGGACACTTTTAAAAAAGTATTTTTCATAGCTACTAGTTCAGTGTTGTCTCCTCTCAAGGTAAAATAGCTAAAATCACACAGAATCACTAAGGTTGGAAAGGACCTTCAAGATCATCAAGTCCAACCGTTAACCCAACGCCACCATGTCCCCTAAACCATGTCCTCAAGCACCACATCCGCATGTTTTTTGAACACTTCCAGAGATGGCGACTCCACCACCTCCCTGGGCAGCCTGTTCCAATGCTTGACCACTCGGTGAAGAAATTTTTCCTAATATCCAATCTAAACCTCCCCTGGCGCAACTTGAGGCCATTTCCTCTTGTCCTATCACTAGTTACTTGGGAGAAGAGACCCACACCCACGTCGCCACAACCCCCTTTCAGGTAGTTGTAGAGAGCGATAAGGTCTCCCCTCAGCCTCCTCTTCTCCAGACTGAAAAATACACAAGGCTGATGATAACGAGATACACACACAAAAAAGGGGGAAAAGGAAAGAGAAGTATCCTTCTGATACAGTCAGCAGCTATAACATGTGGCAGGAATCGCGGCGCTCATACCACGTGTAGGAAGCACAGGTGCAGCAAGCATTCTTTTCTAACCTAAATGAGGTTATAAAAGCAGCAACAGGACGCGTCAAAATTATTGGCTACAGAAGCTCCAGCTTCATAAAATTTTGGTGGCCTTTTTTAGTGCTGACAGCCACAGGGACACCTCCTTGTTTGAATTACACCGGGTGACATTTTTCGAAACAGTGGCAAGCTTATAAACATTGCGTATCTGGCCTCCAATTTCACTGAAACGTTACGTCAGCCTTGAGCTGACCACAAGGACAGCCTGAGCCCTAACAAACTCCTATTCAGTGTTTACTGGGCATCCGCACCCAGCAAAGAGATTAACTACACACCAGGCTTTCAGCAGCAGTCGTGGACTTGGTTCAACTTTGCAGATTCTCTCGTTCTGACAATTTATCACTTTTCAGACTTGTTGTGGTTTAGCCCCAGCCGGCAACTAAGCACCACACAGCCGCCCGCTCACTCCCCCTTCCACAGTGGGACGGGGGAGAGAATTAGGAAAAACCTCGTGGGTTGAAATAAACACGGTTTAATAGGACAGAAAGAAAGAGGGGAACAATAATGATAATACCAACAAAGGAATGTACAAGAACAAGTGATGCCCAATACAGCAATTGCTCACCACCCCGTGATCGACAGCCCGTCCCCAAGCAGCGATTTCCGCCCCCCGGCCAACTCCAGTTTATGTACTGGGCATGACATCGGATGGTAGGGAATATCTCTTTGGCCAGCCTGGGTCAGCTGTCCCGGCTGTGTCCCCTCCCAGCTTCCCGTGCACCCCCAGCCTGCTCGCTGGCAGGCCAGCATGGGAAGCTGGACTGTCCTTGACTGCTCAGCAACAACCCAAAACATCAGCACATTATCAACAATTTCTCATCCCAAATCCAAAACACAGTCTCACACTAGCTTCTGTGAAGAAAACCAGCTCTACCCTGGCTGAAACCAGGACAAGACTGAACAATAAATCACTTGTTTCTATGTAAGAGTCATGAAAACCTGAATGGAAAAGTCAAAAGGGACAGGAGCTTTCAGCACGTTCTTTAAACGTTCTTAAACTGAAAGCTGGAAGTGGTGGGGCCAGAAAATTGATGACTGCTGCCTGCTCGTTAATCTTCACACCTACATTTCTACCTCTGAGGAACAGCCAGTGTTTCTAACCATGCCCACAGTCCCGCTCAGGTCAGGGTAACCCTCCAAAGAGGGCAGCGAGATGCTATTGAAAGGCTTCCCCTTCTGGCACAAATCACAGCGGCACAAACATCAGAAATATTTTTCTGCTGAACTCTGCTGTCAGCTACGTGGCTGTATTTTTTACCCTTAGACACATTGGAGCATAATGGAGGATACATAAATGAATGCACAATTACTATAGATATTTATATGCATCCTGCTAGTGAGAGATCATGTCTATAATTCATATGTGGTAAAACCACAAAATTATGAAGGTCTTCCTACCACTGTCATTTATAATCCAATGGAAATCCATTACATTTTTATTTCTTATGTTACAAGAGGCAATTTATGACTGTCTGTATATCACATTATGTTTTAGAGGTGATGATAACGTAAAAGCAGCCTGACCCCAAAATGGAATAACTGATTCAAGCGAAATGCCGTTTCAGGAAAAAATACACTTAGTTTCTTAGAGAAATAAGTAACTATAGGTAAAGCTTTTTAAATTTTAGTTATCGCATTCATTTTAGAAAATCATTTTCAGCAAAGTAATCTCTTTCTGGGGCCATTTCATTTTCCTTTTAGGACCAGAGGTGTGGTTTTATTTGTTTTTTTTCTTTTAATCACAGCCAAACATACAAATGCCACCTATTTCAGAAGCTTTAAATTAGCCCATTCTCTAATCTTTCAGTCTGGTCATTCCCAAGCCATTCCGTGATCAATACTGAGCTGTTCCCAGCCCAAGTGGAGATTTCAAGACCACTACTATTTATCCACCTCCTAATTGTATTGTGAGGCATAAGCTCTTGGTGTACTTACACAGACTTCAGAGTTACTGTGATGACTTCACTAAAAGAGGACAAAAATTAATGTCAGATAGTTGCAATGCCTAACTACATGGGATTTGATGGGTTAGAGTCCTACTTACTATCTTCTACTTATAAATGAAATAGCATTTGTGATAATAACTATCCTACATCCTCCACAGAAGCTGCATGCCACTCCTGAATGTGAGATGCAATATGAATGTTCCTTTATCACTGTTACTATTGATGGTTTTGTTATTATTTCTAAGGGTAAGATTTCTGTTACATTCATTTCATTTCTTAACAGCAACAGCATTTTGTTCATACCTTTGCAGACCCACCACATTTTAATTTTCAGATTCTTAACTTTCCAATATGAAGGACAGCATTCCCATATCCTGGTTACAGTTTTTTAAAAGCTGTAAATTCTGTTCTCTTCTGAAGGGCTGCCTTTCTGTAGGCATTAAGTATTCTAGAACAGATTCATAAAAATTGACAGCAAGCTAAACTTAATACATCTTGACCTCGCTAAGAGTTCAGTTTCACCTGCAGTAGAGCCATTTAGATTAGCTTAATGTGTTACACAAGTATAGCTGAAATCAAGTTACACCTAAGCTAGGCTATATTTTAAAAAGAAGAAGAAATAATGGCTATGATATTTAATGTGCCACTTAACTGTCACGTTAATAGTAATCGTATCGGGAAAGATGATGGAGCTACAATGATTTAACAGTTACCAATCCAGACCATTAGAGCTTTACGAGTAACACCAGCAAACAGCATTATGGGATGAATTCATATCTTTTCTCATATGGAAAATTAGTCTCTTGAAATTCCTGAACAATCACAACTAAATGGGACCAGTTATGAAGCTACGCAAAGTCAGTTGAGGTACCAGAACCTGGATGTAGCAAACACAAAACATTACTCCATTTTCCAGGACTTAATGGGATACATCTTGATGCGACTTCTATGCCATATCTGAACAGTCTGCTGGCTGCTTTACTCTCCCAGAGCCTAACAACAGACAACAGCATCAGCCAGGAATTCCTTCTCAGACTCACCTGCACGAGCAGAGGTGAACTGCTGCCAGTCAGACCACTTCCCTGCATCAACAGCAGCATACATCACAGAAGTGCCAGAGATCAGAGGGAGCCAGACGTGGGACCAGAACACCCCAGACTTAGATCAGTTTAAGCTGCCATGAAGCTGAAGACCTAGAGTGGAAACAGCTGAGGACTGATTTCAGTTTCTACTTAGCCCCCCGCAGCTGCTGCCTGCAAGTGCAGATAATGACTTTCCAACGCTGTGCTTTCACACCAAGGTGTTAAGGCATGAGTTGTCTGAATCTTATTTTTCCCATATAACTTATTTTCCTTTATATAGGTTATACTCTAAGTGTAACTTAATATTAAGTAATAATAACATCTGAATTATAAAATATATATTAACTTATAATTTAAAATCTATTTCTTAAAAGTTATTTCCCTTTAAATCTTTCATTATTGGAAATGGAAAAACAAGTTTAAGTTTGCTTGCTGCATTCAGTGCCTGGTCTCTTTCATTTGTATGTCTTGTCACTTAGTACCTCTTAATTCAAGGTCTTAAACTGATCTGCACTGTATTTTATGTCTGTATCATTTCATATATCCTTTAACTCACTGAATGTAAAAAAAGCCAAGAACTGAAAATTCAAATAATAATCTAAAAGTTCAGGACAGCAAAAGACTTAAAAACACAGGTCAAACCCTGGGTTAATTTCTCATCTTTTCAGAAAGCCTGCATAATTCTTAAATTTAACTGTGCTGTGTTTACCAAAAGACAGGTTTTGTTTGTGGGCAACATATGAAGTGTTTTCTTGAGTTGTCAGCATTTTATACCAGGACTTGAGCTATGCTTAGAGTTGAATGACATTTGAAGCAAAGAAATTATTCTCTTGACTTTGATTTACCCTTTCAAAGGAGTTGCTCTGAAGCGGTTCAGCAACAACAGACCTATGTAAGATACGTTCCATTTTTAAATTTCTTTTTAATAAAGGATAATCTACAAATTCTAAACTTTGTAATTCATATCTTTTTTTCATCATGTGATTAAGGGACTAGTTTCAGTACAAACCAGAGTAAATTATACAAGTGTGTCTGCCTGAAAAGGAAGTATGTTTTCACTGTTACAGCAGTGTGACAAAAGTTCCAAAAAGGAACGACAGGCTGCTAAGCAAAAATGATGAGGAAGAGATTCTTACCAAGGCTTAAAAAATGTCAGAAGAGAGAACAACGTTGGTTTAACTACTTTGGTTCTGTAAACATTTTGCCATTTCACAGAAACACCTCTTGTAGTAGGGGATGAGTAGTAGTAAGGGGGAGAAAATGTTCCTTTTGTTAGATTTTCAGTGATGCTGATTTTCAGTCATCCTCTGCCTATCAGGAGACTAATTTATTAAAATGTCATCCTGACTACACAGCATTTCATACTGGAACGGTGCTTTCTTCTTTTCGTATATAAGAGAGCTTAACGTTGGACAAAGGTACAAATTTATCTCCCACAGCCAAATACTTAACTTTGATTAAGCTTCTGAATGTTTCAGGAATGTCAGCCCCAAGCTCTCTTCACTCATCAAGGAAAGCTGCAATTGCCCAAATAGCCTTCTTTTACAGAAGGACAACAGCTCGAGTTCCACCATGCCCTATTCGTCCCTTAATTCATTAAAAAGGCTGCCAGTACAAGGTAGATGCTACATGGCCCACATATTTGAAACCATTTTTTCCTTGGGCACTGAACATTGTTCCTCAGCCACATGCTAGAACAAGTGAAAAGCTCCACAGTCCATTACAAACACCCTGAGCTATTCGATCATTCGGATTAGAAAGCCTCTAAAGATTATACATGAAAACACACTGGTTTACAATTAGCTGCTTTAGGCTGTATGCTGTATGAATTTGTGCTTGATGCGCTCTCTGAAAAGCTTTCTCAACAGAAGCTGAAACCCTTGTTTCTATCTTTAGTACCAGCCTACCCCAATAATAAGTTTCATGGCTGCTGTGGTCTGCTCAGAAATTCGGTAGCCTCTGGCCACAGATAACCATGCACGAGGTAACCTTAAATGTTATCCTCTCAAGGTTAAAAAAGTGTGTTTAAGATTGCTCTGGCTTTCAGTTCTCATTCTTGCCTCCTTCCTGAACTCCCAGCTTCCCAGGAGATTCTGCCCAGTGATGGATACAATATGTTTTTCCTCTGGTTCTTGAAAGTCCCTTCATTCATCACACTAGGTGGGGTACATTTTTTAAGCACTGGAATGAGAGCT
The DNA here is from genome assembly GCF_964289735.1 of Phaethon aethereus. Taxonomy (NCBI): domain Eukaryota; kingdom Metazoa; phylum Chordata; class Aves; order Phaethontiformes; family Phaethontidae; genus Phaethon; species Phaethon aethereus. The sequence goes on along the minus strand of NC_138589.1, from coordinate 13,271,710 downwards.
GGCCAGCACAAAACAGCATGCCTGAAAGATAAAACTGTGGTGAAAACAGACCTGGGCTAGTACTGAGGAAGGGTTCTGAGCAGTGCATAAAAACTCTCCTACCAGACACGAGACCTTGTATCAAGCAGCTCACTGCATCTCTGTAAGTCTGAACTGATGTTCTAATTATGATGATGCATTACAGATTATTAACATTAACCTGGAATATCACTCCAAAAAATTCAAAAATTTTTCCCACCTTTGAAGCCTATTCAGGGAAGGCTCCCAGAAAGAAAACTGCTCAGTATACAGCCTGGATTAGTATTGTCTACATAATGACTTCACAGACAGAAATTCTTACAAATATTTTCCACATATCTTATTAATAGACAATGACTTTTCTCCATATATATTTTCTGCTTCATGGTATCTACACTCATCCTCTTAAGTCTCCCATATAACTGCCAAAGAAGGTCTTTGAGAAAATACAGACCAGCTTTTGCTACAACTGAAGTCGTACATGGCATTTTAAGATATGTCTCACCATTTACTTTTCACGTTACAACCAAAAGGAATTAGGATGTAATTAACACACATCAAATAACAAAACTACTTATAAGATTACTGAGAAAATTTCGTTTTAACATCAGAGGGAATTAATAGCAGGGTTTGCCTTTACACAGTACAGATATTCATACTTCCTAAAAAGTCCTCAGTCATGGAAGATTTGACTGTTGTAAGTAGAGCTATGACTTTGGGACAGGTCACAAAACTCAAGGAATGTAGTTTTCTTCTATGGGGGTAGTTACTATTGCACCGTGTATACATAAGCAAACCAACTGTTTTAAAACTCAGGTTGCTTATATATGCGAAATGCCAGCACACATTTTGAACTCAGAGCTAAAAGCACCATTGCATTATTGGCATAGAAAAAAATTAAACCCTAAAGATGAAATCTTTCTACTGCTGTTGTATCACTAATCTACATGATCTGTTACTTAATCTCCCAGTGCTATCATTGATGGTAATGGGCCAATGCTAATGACATTTTTTTTTAAAATCTGTCCTTAAATACAGAAAAAAGACAGAGGGATGTCGTAGCCACAGAAGAGACACTAACAGGGCAGAAGATGTCTGCCTGCTGAAGTCAGATCAGCATGCAAGGTGATTACCATATCTGGGGTTACAGCAGCTCTTCAGGAAGGGATTTCAAATGTAGGCAAGGTGAGACACAACCCTTATCTACTGTAGGAAGCTGATATACGCAGCAGAGTGAGTATGTTTTATTTTTCAAATGTGACTCTTCTTTTCCCCTCCTCCAAGATCTTCTCTTTCTAAAACTTACTAGCATTAAAATACTTTACCAACCGAGAAAAACAATTTTCTCCATTTCCTTAATTTTTTCTTTGTTTCCCCAACAGCCAGTTTCTAAAGCGTGGAAAAAAACAGTTCCAATAGAGAAAAGCCCACTTTAAAGGTACAGATTTAATGTTTTACAACAGTCTATACCTTATTTCAGCAAAAGTCCAAACACAATGTGTTTCCTGTCCCAAGCTTTGTTATACAACGGAAATCCTTTCGGCAGAAGCTTAGATGGGTCAAAACAAACCAGAACTACTGTATTCAGAGAGAAAAAAAGTTCCCATTCCCACATATTATTCTATTCAAAGCATATATGATAGCGTTTACTGGCATCCAGATTGCATCTTCCCTTGCACCACAATATGCATACGCGTCTTTAACTGAATGCGTTCAAAAGCTGAGAAACTAGTTGCTTATTTTCTCTTAAAAAAAATCTCCTCTTGTGACCAAGGAGGGAGGACATTTCATGAGTCATCCAATAAGTAAGCACATGCAACAAATGTCACGGGAAATACTAGCCTGGGGTACTTGAACTCCACAGCACCTCCTGGCAGTATCAACCCAGTTTCACTCCAGGACGGATGGACAGAGGTAGCAACAGAGAGGTCATCAGGGAAAAGAATACCTCACCCCTGACTTCATCTGCTATATTCCACGTTTTGCTCTCATGAGCTTCGGAGATCCTTTGGCCCTATGTGTCTCTACAACAATCGCTAAACCAGAGAATGAAGAAGAAACCCTTGATAGCAAACAGGCCTCCCCGAAGAGCTACTAAGAGTCCAATGTATGTACAGTATACATACTTTGTTCAGCATAGTGTACATATATGTACAGTATACATCTTTGCAGCAACATCAGTTTAGGTTTTTATTGCTGAAAAAGTGGTTTGTGAGTATTTGCATCATCTGTATAACTGAGAGCAGCTAACACTACAGAGTTACACAATGCATATAAGAAAACGCGGCATTTGATTTGAAATGGTAATAAAAGCCTTTAAAATCATCATTGTACTTCTTAGTACTTTAGAAAGACACACTTCCAGGTTGTATCAACCTGCAGCAGTAAATCCAAAATTCAGATCACCTTACTCATGCTAGCAGTACTATTAAGGGAAATGGGCTAACTCTTCCCAACACAGGGTAAACAGTTAGTTGTATTATCATAAAATTGTGGGTCATGGATCAGAAACCAGAATAAAAATCTAAGCCATTCTTAAAGAGATATGATCTGCAAAAACTAGGAAATCAATAAGGAAACCAATAGGAAATAATATTTGACTCATTCACAAACATTCAGTCATAGAATTTAAAGTAAGTCCACTTTTAAAACTTAATTAATCTACTGCTGGGTAAGTGAATAAAAATGTTACCCTAGTGCCTTCAACCCGTTGCAGGAGTGGAAAAAAGAGCACTTTGCAGGTCAAGTCTGAACTGAAGGTTTCAAGCCAATAGGCCATTTGCACAATGATCAGCACAATAGGGCCCAGTTTTATTCTGGACATCACAATAAATTCATCAGCAAATGGCCCCAGCAGGTCTTTGTTTGTGGTACTGCACACTTTTTTGTAGATGAGGTATCCATGAAGCTGAAAAAAGGTGTGTTAGGCCTGAAACATGTAGCACCAGTACAAGCTCCTGCATCACACTGTAGTAGGGTGGCTTATGGCATCCGTATCCAGTCATCCCAGAAAACATTTTTGGCATTGGATTGGCCGTATCTATTGTTGCTGAGAAAAATCAGAAAAGCAGGAGAGCCACATTCAGTCACCCTAGATCCCCCGGTATCGCAGGCACGGGGGGTCTGCTCCCTTCTGCTCTTCAGAGGTTTGAGTTTGCAGTTTCATTTGCAGTACAGAAAAATCTGAAGGAACTACAGAAGAAAGCAGGGCAAGAGAAAAACTGGAGGAGCTGCAGGATGGAGCAGGATGTTGAGTGCATGTGAACTGGCAGGGGAAAGGTGGAAATGCAGCGTGTGGGCTGGAAAAGGTGGGGGTGAGAAGGGAACCCCTAAACAGCAAAAGCCAAAACAAATTCTCAACTTTGTGACAGGAATATCTGCAACCACCCAAACATCTCCACCTGTTTAGTCCCAGCAATTCCCTTCAAACCAGCATGGCATTCTGCTACAAGCCAAGGAATCTCTCCAGCACCCCGGGCCCTTGGCTATACCTTATCAACACAGGTGCATGCAAATACGCTGCTCTGCATAATAGGCACAACTTCTCCTACAGAAGCAAGAAAGTCTCTGACTCTCCAGCAATAAGCACAACCCCCCCTCCCGCAGATTTCTGCCACAAACTACATATATTCATATTTATTAACAAAGGCACGTGACACAGCAGTCTCATTTTCTCATATGCTAGTTGGTCTCTTGCTCTGTGAAGCTAAATCAAAACCTAGAATTTCTCATTTTCCTGATTTGTGATGCATTAAGCCGTTATTGAATAGTTCAACTCCGTGACTACAGTTGCTCTTCATTTTCCTCTTTACCTCCAGACTGTCAAGTCAAAATAAAGCATGGCATTTTTTCAAATATAACCCAAAACACCTGAACTGGTCAACCACTGCCAAAGAAGTAAATCCATCCTTCCAAGTATTATTCAAGTTACTGTAAAAAGTAAGTGTTTAAACAACTGTTGTTTACAGCCTCAGTACAAGCTCTTTATATTTACACTTGCATAACTGTCAGAGATCAAGCCTGCTCCAACAGTGTAAACTGACCCATCATTAAAAAAAACTTAGTTTGTTACAGGCTTTCACGTAGTGTATTAAGTATCTCAGCCTGCCCGTAGACGCAGCGCCACTGTCAAATCATGCTCAGGTATCCGTCGTTTTAGTCTTAATTTGACCTCTCTTAAAACATATCTACTTTTTGTAATGATAGCAGTAACATCCTTTTTTTTTTCCTCAAAATCTTTGCATGACAGTCAGAGAGTGCTTATGTGAAACAAATACTCTGCAACACACAGATGTACTTCTCTATTTTAGCGCTAGACAAATTATCCCGTGTTGAGCTGGAGAAGGCGTCTTTTACCCGCTGCGAAATCCCACGCAGTCAGGACTCCCTCCCCGTTGAACTGAAACGCCCTCTCCAGAGCCACACCACAGGCATTTTCTCCCTCCACCCAGATGGAAACCACCACAGAGCATCACCCGCAGCCCGTGGCACATTCCAGCTTTTTGAGTCACTGCATTTCACTGCTGTTGGGTTAGGTGCCTTTTTGTTTCCAACAAGCCAGATTTTTTAAATCTGCTCATATTTAATGCTTACATTTCAGAACGCTTCTGCACGTGTTTCCTACGTGCAGCCCTGGATGTGATAACACTCCACAGGGATGATTAGAAATGGCTCATATTTCATCCAAGCCTCCTCTAAACCAACCTTTCTGAAGATTTAAAGGAAACACGTAGAAGGCGTTTCTCATTGTGCTGCTGTACACCTGCAGATGCCGGCCAAGGTCAGGAGAGGAAACAACAAAATTCTTCAAGAAAGCCAGTTCCTTTGTCATCTGAACGTGGGCAGGAAACACTGGAAGTGTCATAAAAAAGTTTTTCTAATGAGATCCCAGCTCAGCCTTGCAGAAGCCAAATACAGAAGATCATTCTAGGTCCCTTCTGACCAAAATTATTCTATTCTATTCTATTCTATTCTATTCTATTCTATTCTATTCTATTCTATTCTATTCTATTCAGCTTTGAGGAATAAAGGCACTAACATCTGGCTATTTCAGTCCAATATTCAAACAGGCCAGATCCACACGTTGACAGAAGTTTCTGTGCTTCACAGCACAGAAAGAGCCACAGAACTCTGGTTTGAGCGGAGGGCAGGGTCAAGGTCTGGGTCAGACCTGCTCTGGCTGAACTGCCCCATCTGCCAAAGGGCCTGGATTCAGTATCTGTTGCACTGGTTTAACCTCAGGCCACCTTCAGAGGCAGCTATGAGTTATTCTGAAATGCAAATAATATTAATTACCAGGCATTTTATTTCATAGATACTTGAAGAACATTTAAAAATATTGCACTTAGTGAGCAAATAATACATAAAAGGTGGGGTTTTTTTAAATCAAGTGTTTTAAAATTATGCTTTCTCCTCAAAACAAATTTTTAAAGTTAAATCAGCATAATCTGCTGCTGCATTAAACTGATGACAAGTCAAAATAGCTGCAAATCTACTTGCAGTAATTCATGAACATTTATCTTTCTTCTTTTTTGTTGTAAATGTATCTTTATCCAATAAGTTAATTTAGCGGCATATTTTTTCAGGAGCATGCTCAGGAAGATAGATCTTAGTAGAAGTGTTCATGCACAACCTTTGCAAACTAGCAAGATCAATTATTTTTCTATTTCTCTGAATTTCCAAAATTAATGTAAATCCTGGAAAAGTCAAAGCAAGGATTTAACTGTCTTAAATTTTCCATTGTGCTTTTAAATATACATATTCTCTCCTCTGAGATTCTGTTTGGATGTTAGCAACCAACTCTTACTCTTTTTAATCTCTGTTAACGTGCACAGGGGTGGGCACGGCATAACCATTTGTACGTTCAAGATGAAATATCGGCAAAAGAAAATTGTCCAGGGCAGTTATATTTCAGCATGAATCATTAATTCCTAAAGCTTGAGTCTTTGTATTATTCATTACACATTTTTCATCCTGCATTATTCCCTCAGTTAGCAGAGTTGCAATGAGATACTTACAGCGCAGAAGTGTTAGCATGTAGCTGGGGAGACCAGTCCCATGCCTCAGCACTATTAAACTGAGCAATTCACAGGTAACCAGAAGATTTAAAATGACTTTCCACTGCATTGTAAAGATCACAGTCACTGAAATTTGGCATTTTATAGACCAAGCCCTCCAATCTCTGTGACTAGTTTCCTTGACTATTTTTAACGCCAAAATTACAAACAAGAACACCCAAACCCAAATCTTTGGATTTCCATCAGATTTGCGCTGTCCCTATGCCGTTGGAAGCTAGGGAGTTATTTATGCAATTATAAATATATTTCTTCTGTTAAGAATTAAATGCTATTTTATCAGTACCAGGGAAAGACTGAACATTTATATTCCACGTTCCACTGCAATGGCTAAATTCAAACTAGTGCAAATCAGAGCAGCTTCACTGCAGAGAAGGAGACAACATCACAGCAGAGAATGGCCTCCAGTGTTTAAATAAAGGAAAACACTATCTGCTGTTGCCTCTACACGGACGGCTCAGTTTCAACGGGTTGGGGGAAAAAAAATCTATACTGACTGATTTCCAAGCCATTAGGAGTTCTTACACATACACTCACTGGCTAAAAGAGGCACAATGCAGACTGCAGAACAGGAACAATACGTGGGGGACTGTCAGTGATACACTTAAACCATCTGCATTTGCACAGTGTTTGGCAGCAAAACCAGAAATAAGGCAGCCCAGGTCTGGGGGTATAATAAAGGGAGCACATATAAATGAGTAAAAGTCACTGAACCGATTTACAAGGCATTAGTGCCTTGGCTCACAGACTTCAACCCCTCAGCAAGGATTCTTTCACAGCAGCTCTCTCCACCCTCCTTTTGGCAATCGCTCAGACACGCTCAGCCCAGCGATGAACAGCTTTTACAGAAAGCACATGTACCTCATTCCCTTTTCCCATGTGCTATTTTAACAAAACAAAACCCCGGTCTGAAATCCTGTGCCCTTGGGAAAAGGGTGGCAGCAACGTGGGACTGGGTCCATCTGATCTCTGTCGCAGAAGCCTCACGCGCAGCCCGTGCCGCGCGGCACGGCCTGGAGCCCACGCCTCGTGCTTCTCTATCCCCTCACCGGCACCTCACGCACCGATAGCGGGGTGTCGCAGCCTCTCTCCCACTCACTGAAACCGCATGCCAGAGAGATCTGGCCAGCCCCAACGGCAGCCTGCCAACCAGCTGGGGCTCGCACACCCTGCTCCAAGCGGGGCCGTGGCCGCGCGGCAGCGAGACGGCACGCGTGTGCGCGGGGCGCAGCAGAGCAGTGCTGGAAGACGCTCCAAGCGCAGCAGCGGAGCGCTGCTGCCCACCCCTGCGTGACGAAACTGGGGACGATCCCTGACCTGGTGCAGCAGGCGCTGACGTCAACAGTATGACTGCATGCATGGAGATCAAATCACTGGAGCGCCAGCAGTTCAATGTAACAAGATAAAAGGAAAATCTAAAAACTTCAAGGGGCATCAAGGAAAGCATTTAAGATATAGGTCATCTCATGTCCTGTAAACACCCCGTGCAGCTTCCCTTCCAGGAACTTGTTTATTCGCAGACTCATCTGGCACAGAACAAAGCACTACTGAGACACATCCCTTCTCTGGCAAGTTTACAAGCGGATATGGAGCATCAGCGTTGGGAAAGACATTGAGGTGAATGGCATCCCAACGTTGCCCTAAAAGCAATCCCACGTCTGTGACCTACTCTTTGTTGCGCTCTGCTCTTTTCACCCCAAGACTGTAAAATCTTACTCTCAAGATAAAACTCCTTCTTCACTTTATTAGCCACACGAATCCCAGCATCACAGAGCTATTTGTGTGCTGCAGCTTTCAGGATGACATCTCTCTGATGTCTGGAATGGTTATTTGGTATACAGCTTGCAGTTCAAGCAGTAATCTGACTTTTTATCTCCCCTGAGACTCTCACAGAACAGTAAGAGGCAGAAAAATCAGGTTTCAGTCTTTTTTGGAAGAAAAATCAACATTATTTCAACCTTTTTCAAAGTTTATCTAAAATCTTCCTCTGTTTTAGATCTTCCTAGCAGACACTCAACTTCAGAACAAATCAAACAGCCAGTGCTGCTGAGTGCAGGGACTAAGACCCACTACCCTTCGTCACCCCACCACCGAAGTCAGGAGCTTGCAGCCAAGCGTTTCAGCTGGCAACATCTGACCCATTAATGGGGAGAATGTCACATGAAGCCAGTATCAGGATGGGCATATCAGTTATGTAAGTAGTGTCGGAAGGAAAGAGAGGAGGCCATATCCCTGCTTCTCTCCAGCTCCCTACTCCTGATGTGCTGCATCCCTTACAGAGCGAGGAATCGCAGCACACAATCAGGACATGAGCACAGCATCCAGAGAAACACAAGACAGGGCTCAAACGGAAGGAAACCTCCCCAGTCCCTCCTGCCCCAGCAGCTCCACAACACTAGCTCTCCATCACCTACTGCAGGCTCAGGTTTATTTTTTAAATTAATGCCACAGACACAAAGAATGTTTGCACTGCAAACTTTACCAAAAAATTCACATGGATGTTACCCCTCTCATTTCAGACCTGGCATAACAGAGAGAGAGAAACTCTTCTACACCAAAACATGAGCTTCCCATTTACATTACCACTCAGAGGTGAAAGCTGGGCTGCTTCTACAAACAATCAGCATGTTAATGAATGAAAGGTAATGATTTTCATCATTTTACTTTAAGTGGGAGAAGAAGAGATTGTGTTGTTTTGGGTTTCTATTTTAAGGGACATTTCAATTAAAGCAGATATGTTCTTTGAGTGAAAATGTTTCACCGAAATCAAGATTGTTTATAAAAAACACTTCTGGAAATTTTTTGATCAGCTTCACACCTCTGCATTAGACTTGCTGTTCAAACTCAAATCACCTATCGAGGTTAGCGTGCCTGAGTTCACCTGCAGGCTTGCTTGTTAAAATCCCTATGGATTGTGTTTTCAATGAACAAATCAAAGGGATTCAAGATTCCTTTCTTTCAGTTCAGTGGTGAGGCAGTTTCATTTTACAGCTCCTGCTCAGAGTGCTACTAAGAGTACAATATGGGTGCATTTTCTACCATCTATTTTTTCCTGTCGTTTCCAAACAAGAAAACAAGATCATTTGGGATCATTCCCTGCTGAACATTTCAGATGCAAATCCTGCAGTCATTACTCTTTATGCAGCCAGAGGTCTCATACATGATGAGAGATTTGCCTGATGAGAAATCCAGTGTAATGAAATGCATATGGTACAGCCGTAACAGTACTCTGGAAAACATTTCCAAAAAATGCTATCACATATCCCCAGCAAACATCTAATTCCACAAGCTTTAACTCAAATTCCTCAGCAGTTTTTAAAATACACCATGCATTTAAAAAAAAGCAGAGCTACATTCTTTTGTTTAACAAACCTGACAAAAGGAAGCTGAGTCAGACTCACTCCAGGATACGCACCTCAATCTGTGACAAAAAGGAAAACAGTTACCAAGTGGAAATGACTAAGAGCACTGCACTGCCCTGATTAAAAATCCCAGAAATAACAACACAACGTTCTGCACAGATTATGCTTTCCACATGGAGCAGTAATTGTTATTTTTTAAACTTCAAGTAATGTTTCTTCCAGAGAGGCTTCAGAGAACAGTCGGATACAATTGCACATTTAAAAGCGGAGGGATTTTACAATGATTATCTGAGCTGTTCAAAATTAGCATTTCAGGTTTATTTTTATAACCAAGGGAAAGCTTATGCTCTCGCCTACCATAATTCTTAGCTGGTCATAAATGTACTGACACAATTATTACTGGTGTGACTGAATTTCAAATCTTGGCAGACCTTCACTTGCACCTGTAATGTACTGGTTTTAGCAAGACAGACTACTAGGTCTAACCTTTATAAACGGTTACAATAGCATTCTTGAGTATTCTGTATTGCCAACCATAAAGCCCTTCTCCAGCAAGAGTCGAATATTAGGATGATTGCTTCTGAGAAATTAAAACACCATCAGTTGCAGCTGTGTCAGTAACTGTCTTTAGTTTTGATGACTGTGCTTATTACGAAGGGCTTATTTATTGTGTGGAGTTTCACTGTAACTGGAATTACTTGCAAAGAAAAAAAAAATCCATGCTCACTCAACGAAAGGCATGGGCTGTTTTATCAACTTTGCTGGAATTTGTGCTGGTTAGGAACGCAATGATTTGTTCCTACAACTATGGTTTCCATGAATTCTTTGAGGAGAACTTCACAGACCACACATCAGATGGGACAGCGAACAAGCACTACAATGAAAAACTGAAACAAGATGTAACCAAAAGCTATTATCGTAAGAGTCTGCTGGCTACGCAGAAAGTAATGAAATTGGAGTTTCAGATCATCTGACCAATCTCCTCAGCAACAGATCAAATATAATTCTGAAGAAAGATGCAAGCTTTAATCTCACATTTGTTCTGTGTTATCAATTCCATTAATTTATAGTAACCCACTCACAGGTATATGTGTATAGTGAGAGCAGTCAAATTTAATAGATTTAGCGTAGTAAATGAGGGCTCTGTTTCTGCCCATTATAACACGTTATTCCTTTCAGCAGTAGCAAGATGACAGTTATTACTTTAGATTCCCAGAAATGTCAAATTCAAAGTATGCACAAGCACCTTCAAAGCAAAGTTGAGTTTTACCCCTTTTATCCAAGAAAGGAGAGACTATTTTAAACTTTACTAGCATAAGTACTCTGCAAGATTGCTCAGACACCAGCATTTAAATAACACAGGCTAATATTATAAAGTTTCATAGAAAGAGATGCTGATCTGAACCAGACACATCTAACCCAGGTGCCACAAAGTCAAAAAATAGCAGCTAATGAACATCTGTGGGAAAACGTTGGCGAAAAAAGCAAATGATCCAGCAGGGACAGCTGGATATAACATGAAAGAAAACTTGTTCAGCAGGGCTGAACAGACCAATGAAAAAGGCCTGGTGCCATGTGGAAAAAGGAACAGCAGACAAACACTGTGAAATGCCGAGTAAATAATTATTGCTCCTTTTACTCGTGCCACCAGCTCCATCCATGAGTCACACAGAGCAGTGGAAAGTTGTTAGAGGCTAAGGATTCTATTAATTTTTTTTACCTATTCCTTTCACTTCCAGAGGTTTGACTATTAAATAAGAATTCATACAGAAAATGAGGCAGCTAAAAGGTAAGTGTACCTGCCAATGTTGTCTGATCATGCACAGGGTGTTTCTCATTAGCAAAACTTGGTGTGAATTCCTAATAGTTGGTTTAAAACATCACGTCCTTTCTTGCAAAAGACACCAGTCACCAAGGAGTTTTTCCAAAATCTTATGATTTGGCCCTAATGATAAAAAGAAAGAAGTCTGAAAGCCTAGGCTCTATAGGAAAACCTGCTTGCTGGCATTTTGAGTCAGCAGCTTTGAAAACGTGATGAAATTCACTGCCCAGGAAGCACCGCAGTGCAAACGTCTGGGATTAACCAGAGGGCATGGGGTGGTCTGAACCATTAGGAGCTTTACCGCCTGTTGGAGAGGACTGCAAAGACAGGTTCTTCATTCAGTAAAATCTCAGCAAACATTTCCTCATAGCCAGAAAGAAGACTTAAAGAATCAGTTCAGCAGAGATGAAATCTATAAAGCATAATGTGGAAGGTTTTGAGCTATTAAATCAGGTTTCTAAAACTTAAATGAAAGTATCTTCCTCAAAGCTTATAAATGATTTTCAGTTATCCTATTGAGCTCTGAAACGTAGCACACTGAAAATGCCTTTAGAAACTTTCTCACTTCTTTCCTTGAACTTTTAAGTAGAGATAAAAAAAGGCAACGAATACAAAGCTTATTTAGCGGGCACCAAAACAGACCTCGATAATCTAGGCCTCTTGCCTCAGGGCATATATAGAGAACACAGGGGTTTTCTCTTTTCCTTTCTTGAGCAGTGGACGTGAAGGACTCCCTTATCCTCATCCTTTGTTTAGATTAGCAAAATAGCATGCTTACTCCCAAGTCCACAGATATGAACATCAAAGGCTATGCAACGGTTGTAAATACAGTTGAAGTCATTTGCAAAAGTAAATCATATCTGGGACTGTTGTCTGCTGTGGGTACCAGATTATCACTGAGCTGCATCCTGACCAGATAACTGCAGTTCCCTGGAAAAGTCCTATCAACATCCTCCCTGCTCTTCTCTCAGCAATGACACAGGAACAGCTTATTTTCTTGTACGGAAATGACTCTAGTTGGTCTCCTTATGTAAGACTTTGAAAAATGTCTCCTCATTAGTTGCTTAACTTTTCTGAATAACTAATGCATCAAATTTTTTTAAAAGCCATTCATCTTTGTTGCTGTACATCATAAAAATGGGAAACAATCTAACCAACCTCAGCCTTCTAGCAAGCCAGGAAATCAATGCCATCACCTGTGCCGGACTGTGACGACAAATAGGGGCGAGAGAGTTTTTAACTGTGGGACATTATTATTTAAAGTCCTACTTAAGATACATTGAACATTTGCCTACATTTATTACAACTGGTTCAAAAAAAGTGAGTTTTGAGTTGTCCCACACTTCTTAGATTTTCTTCTGCATTATTTAGTAAAAAAATTCCTCTTACATTTGTACTGTACAATGCCAGAGACACACCTTTGCATTCAGTTTTAACATGCAGGGTCAGAAAAGGGCAGGTGGCACTGAAGAATGCATCACAGTCCCACAGAAGGGTTTGGGTACTCAGGCTCGGCTGTAGAAAAGCCCATCGGCTCATCAGGTTGGGCTCACTGAACAATATCCCGACTTAAGTTTTATGCGGGTGATGGTATTAGAGCCACTGATGCCTGCGCTTCAGTAAGCCTCCCCCAGGCTGCCACTGCCCAGCAAGTCAGCCTCAGGAATGTAACACAAGCGCTGAATCTTTGCCTTCGCTCTGCCCTGAGTGGTCTCCAGCCTTAAAACTAACCATAATCCAGTTGTTACAAACATTTTCTCCTTCTGAAAGACACAGTTACACCGTTACACTGCTTCTTGGGTCATAATTTTACCTGTGAAAAATACTGTTAAATTTCATTTTTACATCCAGCGCTGACAGAGCTTTACGGGAACCCGGTCTCACTCATATGACAGCTCTAGCTTTTTTGCTTGCCGGTATAAAAATCCTTATAGACAGGACATCTCCAAACTGCTTTGCAAATCCTGTTTGTGCAAAACAGGCATAGTCTGTGCTGATCAAATATCAGACACTATCTAAAGTACCACTCAGATGTTTGCTAACTCCTAAAACTCTTTATAAAATAATACCAAATAACATACCAACTTTTGTGTTCCTCTCAGAGACAATTTCCTTTTATTCAACTCCCTCATTAGAGTCAGCAACAAATAAGTAGGTACAGCAATAATAAGGCTAAGTTTATCTTGTTTCCTCCACTCCCTTTTCTCACTGTATTACTAAGACTTGGAACAATAACAGGATGCCGGGATGCAGGATGGGAAAAGGCTGACTCCCAGCTGGAAAACTTTGGAGGCTGGAGAGCTGAACACTCCCAGTACAGCTTAACGAAAAAAGAAGTGGATTTTTCTATTTGATCTTCATTTTCTGTATACTGCTTAATATTTTGGGATACTGTTGATTTTAGTTTGCCTGTTTCAGGAACAAACCGAAGCTCCACCAACTCTGACTCAGGTAAGGGATAAACAGTATTTGCTGTCCTTCAGCTATGAAGTTCATTTCAAAGGTTTTTTTACCTCCACCAAAAATCTCTTCTAATGTCTTAAATAATAATTTCTAATTTCTAATTCTAATTTCTTAAATAAGAAATACTAGCAGACAGGCTATGAATTTTATAGTTATCTACAAAATCCTTTGGGCCTAACATTGATGGCACTTAAACCAAATTAAGTGCAGACAACAGTAGAGCTCTTTACAATCGACACTAGAAGAGGAAAATCTCTGGCTTTCTTGGGCTATACCACAATATTCTGAGATTGTTTAAAAGAAGAGACATTTTATGCTTTTTTGTAGTTCTGTTTTGTAATACTTAGGTTATATTGCCAATGCTCATTCATAATGGAGAAGGGGCAGAAATGATACTGCAGATTGCACCTGTAAGCCCTTTAGGAAAGGATTTCACTCGCAGTGTGGACAGTTACGTGCTTAGTACTGTTTTGGGTGAGCTGGTGTACGCTGCACTATGATTTGATGCAGTATTTTTTATCAAAGTGGGGGTTGACTTTGTATGTCTTTAAGGTGCTACGGCTTTATTATGACCAATGCCAAGAGGAGGTGAAAGCCACCATGTATACTAGCCAGCTTTGGCATAGCTCTTTTGTTTAAGGCTTAGAGGGCCCTTTACATAAACATGTCTGTGGCTTGGTGTCCTAAATGTCACGTTTAAAGTGGCCCATGTACTTCAGCACCCTAACCCTGGACTACCAGGTTTTATAGCCCATGTTCTAAAAGACTGGCGATTCTTATTTTAGAAGTTTCTTGATCTCAATGGTCCAAAAAGAACGTTTTTTCTGATGAGGTATTTTATGAGCAGTGGCTTGATACAAAAAAGTCGGTTGAAAAGGCTTTTCTCTTATCCTAAAGATAGTGTAGCAAGTCCCTGAGCTAACAAGTTTTCTGTACAGCTTGCAGAGACAAAGCATTTATGCATAGGAGATGAACTGATACTGCTTTTTCCGTAAGAACTCTGTTCTGCAATAGTGGGACTGTCAGTGTGCACAGTACCTTACTGTGCTGGTTGTCACACTGTGATAAAGGAAGGAAAGAAATGCAAGGAAAAAAGATATGGAAGAAGATGAATTTCTGTGAGAAATCTGTTTCATTCTTAGCTACAGAAAACATTAAAAGTTGTTTGCTACCGCAGTTAACGAAGGTATAGTTAATCCATGTGTCCCTGCCTCCACTGATTATAAATCATTATATCAGCATTTGTAAAAGCATACAGTATTACAGATGTTCTTGTAGGAAAAAATATTAGACAAAAGCAAGGATACTGCAATGATTTACAAAAGCTTCTCATCTTAGGTTAATTTGTGCCTTGTAACAACAACCAATATACCAGAAACAAATCAGAAATGCTGACTTGCAATTTATCTGCAGTATCTCCAGGAGTTACTTTTTATCCTTAAATAAAGGGTGACCAACAGGAAAAAAGGACACAGGATTAACTTAGCATATGAAAGCCTTAGAATATTACGGTATACTACAGAGAAGAATGTGAAATTACAAACAATAAAACAAATTAATTTGAAAGCAAAAGATCAACTCAATTAACAAATCATTCCTGCTTTGTCCACAAACCTGGGCTTTATGTTTCAGAGTGCTACAGCTGCGCTGCATTGCAACAAGAACTATTTCCCAAAGCTTTGCTCTTTAACACAAGAGCAGAAGACTGTTTCTTAAACATTTTAAAACAAACACCAACAGTGAAATTATGCCATGAAAAAGGTACATGTCACTCAGCAATCTGCAGCCTGCAGAGCACTAGATGCAGGGCTCAGTGCTAAGGAGGCAGCTTCAGCAGAGAAAGTTCCACCCAAACAGTTAACAGGTTTGTTGCCAGGTTTGCTTCACAGCCTGCCTCTGTTGAGGGAAGCAGAACTGAAAACAGGATATAGGTAAAAACCACTGGGGATGGTTTAGAAGCTCCTCTGATTTATAGCACATATGGAACAAAGAACTTCACTGTGCACCCATAAATCAATTACTTCAATTAATATTTCAAATGAAAAATAGAAAAACTTTTTGTAAAAAAATTCTTTTTTCTTGTCAGGGTACGTGTCTACAGAACTACAGCCTTAAATGAGTCCACTTTATATTTTCTAAAAAAGCAGAGGTTCACAGACTAGGGGTAACTGATTATCTCTAGCAGCTGAGCTTTCTGTAAGGAATCTTCATGGTTAGTTTTGTCATGCATTCATAATTCCAGTTGCCACTCAGGTTCTAGAAGTTCAGAGGTTCAAATGTTAATGCCAAGAAGAAAATAAGAGGTTCTCTGTGAGCAATTTGTTGGCCACGAAAATATTTTGGTGTACTTTTTAAAAACAAATGTCTTCCCCTTTGTTATCCTTGTGGGTTTACAAATCAAAAATCCCTCAAAGTTTAGCCCTGACATGACTGGCTTCCTTTCTGCCCTAGAACACAGCAGACAGTGATTATTTGTGTAAAGCAGAGATGTGCTAGGACAGAGAGATTCCCAGCTCACAATCATTAAGGTAAAACAATTCCCCACACAAGCCTTTGAAGAGCTGATCAGAATTTGACCTAGAGAACAGACCTTAGCAAATCCAGAGCTGGATACTAGCTTGATCCACGATGAGAGCTTGCTTGATCCAGCTGTGGACTTCAGTTCAGCACCCTACTCCCTTCAAGGGCCTACTGCAAGCACAGAAAGCAGACAACCCTCTGGTGCCACAGTCATGATCAGCGGCCACCGTTTTTGCTGCCAAGAAACTTGCAGGCATCCTGCTCCAGGGCCTGTCCTCGGCCCAAGTACAGAGCCCACTGCAACCCCACGAATCTCACCAACAGGACTAATACCGGGAATAATGAGGTGCAAAATGAATGCACATCACTCACCAATGCATGTGCCACCTACCTCCTAAAGTCTGCAATGATTCTGATCTTGAAACAAAAAAAACAACAAGAAATTGCAAAGAACCTGTTTACAGTTCTCCAGTGCAAGAAAACAAATTAGCCCTTTCATTCAATAAGAACCTGAGCTTCACTCACCTTGATTTGAATTTCAATTTTGTCAATAAGCATGGAACTAGCTATATTTTGAATGTAAGATTTTACTAAATATTTTAAGTTCTCTCCGTAACATAATTCTGAGATGGATGTTCTTTGTGCCATGAGTCTATTTGGTACGTATGCTGCTATACACACCTCTTGGGCAGGCAGCGAGATTTGGGGCCCAGCCCTCCTTGGCGCTAGTTAAAGCCCGCAGACGTTCACAGGAACTCGCAAGAGCTGTGTTTGTCAGTGCTGGGCAGAGACAGGGGAAGGGCAGAGGGGAAACTTGTCCATCCATTGCAGGTGTTCACACTGCCTACACTTCAGTTTTGGTATTCCACGTATATCCAAGCAAAGATTTACAATCAGTAAACCAGAAAGAGTCAAGCAGGTGGATGGGCACTCTGGAAGACTTTTCTCCAGACAAGTACTTTTGTGTGAGATAGCAAAACTGTCTTACAAAAGGTTGGGAGCTGCATGTGAAAACGTTACCAAGTATTATCCATGAAAGGGTCCAGAACTTACAGTGAAAAATGACTGATATTTTAGAGAAAAGGCAAGCATGATTACCTGGGACACACTGCAGAAACTGTACAGAGACCTTTTCAAAAGACCAGTGGCGAGGAAAGAGTATTCTTCTGCCCCAACATTGCTATCTGAAATGCAAGGAGTTACAGAGCACCATCACAGTTAGAGGTAGACCAAAAGCAGAAATGTTTTAAATTCTTCGTTTTTCAAAATCCAAAGAGGTCAGTTTTATTGTCCCAGACTAGTTGTCATCAAAACCCTCCAGTTCCTGTGGGATTTCACCACCATCCTCTGCCAAAACTTCAGCAGAAAGAGACCCCTGTTTCTATTACACATTCTTGTAAAAAGCCTACTAGTAGTCTCCACAAATTAGCAGCAGCCCATGTGGCTGGGCCCCCACCGAAGTCATCCGTTTCTCTGCATCCTCCTCTTTCCCCAAGCCCACCAGCAACATCTGGAATGGTCCTCCGAACACCTGGCAAAGTTCACAGGGCGCAAGGTGGGTTATCTGCAGTACACACAGGCCCTCGTCTTTATTGTGTATGACAGTCTAAAGGGAAATTCTACTTCCACGGTATGTCTGGAGGATACAGTTGAATTCCTTCTCCTGCCTTTGTCTACATTTCTAAGCAATGTTTTGGTAGGATCAGTCTTCCTTTTCCCCTTCCTTTTATGATGCTATCTGCTATGAATTTGTGTACTGGAAATCCTCTAGGAGTGCAAAGTCTACCTTACAACATACCACTTGAGGAGACTAAGGGCCTAATGCTGCTCTCATGCAAATGAGAGGAAATCCTGCCATTGATGGGAATTGTTCCTGTGATAGGTTCAGCTTCACCATCAGAATCTCCACTAGCACAGAGTTTCAGGTTAGCTTCTCCATTCTTTTTCTGGGATACTTCCTCCCGCTACCTCCAGTCCTAGACCTGAATTCAGAGGAGATGTGCGTTATCTTACTGGCTTTTATTGTCATTATCTTTCAGATATATATGATCTGTCTGCAAGAAAATGAGTTTATTCATGTTAGGGTTACACCAACCGATCTCTACTACTAGTAAGCTATCAGACTTTTCACCACCTAATCTATGAATCCAAACCTACAATGAAATAGCATATATTGTCTATTTGCTCAGTACTGCTAATTTAGGTTTTTACGCTGTCATTAAAACATAAACAACTGTTAATACAGTTATTACTATTAATGCACATTTTAGTATCATCCAGATTACCAATGCACTCCACTTAAAACACATATCCAGCACAGAAATTAAGAAGTGATGGCATAAAGCAGAGAGCACAAAAAGCAGGAATGCTTTTTGTAACAGGTTCATTTTACAAAGACAATAATGTGAACTTGACAGTGACAAAGCTATTGCGGAGCTCTATCGGCTGTAGCACCATTTAACAAACGCATTTGCTTTATACACTAGATTTGCCAGCAGCAGCCTTGGTAAAAGTCTAGGATTAGAATAGATACTGAATCCTCTAGCAATTGCACTTGGAGATGACTTAAATTTCAAACAGGAAGAAAGAGGCACATTTCTCTTTGGAATATATTGCATCATTTTCCTGCTGTGCAATGGCGAGCTGTATTGCCTGCCTTATATGGATTGATCTTCGGCTTCTTTAAATGAAGAGAAAGGCTTCATTCGCACAACAATGGGGTTTTCAGTGGCCGTGATTAAAATATGAGCTGTGAGAGAAATTAACATTCCACTTACACAGCCACTAACTATGGAGAAAAAAAAATCCCCACCCCAGCTTAAGAAATCTCTCCAGCTGTGTTTTGGATCCAGGCAGAAAACCCACAAGGGCAGCACCGCTGTGAGTAAGAACTTCGGGAACAGTCGGGTTACTTTAAAGCCACCAGCTCCCAGGGGAGCAGGCTGCTCCCCGCACTGAGCCCCAGCAGGGCAGCCCAGCAGCCGCCAGCTTAGATCCTGCGCGCTGGCTTGAGAAGACCTGTGAGCAAAAATGTCCCCGGGTCATCCTAGCTCTCGCTTTTATCACTGTTACAAAGACTTCTTACCACATATAAACAAAAGCATGGCCTGCCTTGAAACGGGGTCCCTCCTGCAGTCACGTGTTACATGTTGAACTAGCACCTATGCTGGTTGCCATCTGTTCCATGAAGGAAGCTCTCCTTGGGTGCGGGTTCCCAGTGCCTCTGGGCTGGTGTGGTAAAATCCATCAGACTAATGACCTGCTTAAGCCAGTGCATAGATAATGGAGCCAAACACAACACTCTGCTAAATCACAAACACTCCCACATGGAAGCAAAGGCATACAGAAAAAACAGCTCTGCAGCTCTAGCTCTAAAAAAAGTCACAAAACTTACTACAGCTTTCCTCATCTTTTTAAGCTTCCCTATGTCTGAGGCCCGAATTTTCAGCCCTCCAGTTTCCCTTTATCAGCACTGTAAGCTGGAAATTTGCTTCCCTAGTTTTATTTTTATTTGAAGATGAGATTTTCCTGACAAGAGCTAAGCTGTAAGTAAAAATATTGAAAGGGTCATTGTAAATTTATAAGAGCGGTAACAGTATCATTTGTATCATCTCACAACACATGGAGATTATAACAATGGAAAAGTTCCAGGAAAAGACTGTAACTACAGAGGTGGGCAGAAAAGGTCTTAAAGATAATTAAGCCTGATCTGGAAGTCTAGTTAAATAAGGGCAGGAAATAAAAAAGAATGAACTGACATTTGAGTTACACATTTTAAAAAGGGAGAAAAATGCTGAATACTAATCACCACACAAAATATATCCAGACACACCCAGGTTTTTTACCCTTTTGCCCAGCCAGAAAACAAGAGATTTATGTATATATACATGCTTTCTTTATCTGCCACAAAATTAATTTTCAGAGGAAATACTAATGCATTCAGTTACCCAGTAGAATAACCTGGACAAAGGAGTCAGAACACACAGCCAGCTAAACATAGTTTCTCTGCTTCAGATTACGGTTAGCGCAATAAATATCAATTACTGTGACCTGTGCATGATGCTTGTGTTCGAGACAGATACTTTTGCTCTTGAGCTTTTGTTGAAGGAAAATGTCAAAAAAATCTTATCTGCTGTAAACACAGCTACCTTGTACTTAAAAAAAAATCATATTTATTGCATGCAGTTCCTCAAAGGATGGAGACTTCCTTAATCAAAGCTACTCAGTTGGAGCTAAAAAGCCTCTCTGATATTAAGGCTTTATCTGGAAACAACGAGGAAGTGGAAAAAGCTCTTTAATACATTATTTTCATAGTGTACCTTATTTTGTTTCAGTTTGGCCAAACTCTTAAACATTCAGTGACAGCTTTGGCTAATCTCTGTGTACAGCAGAGCTAACCAAGGGGCAGTATCAAAACAGATCAATTCTGAAATGTACACACCATTTATTGTAAGAAACAAAGCTCCTGGTCTGAGATGCTTGAGAAATCTTTTTAGTGATCATGAACACCTCCAATATACCGGAATTGCTCCCCTTCTGCACTGAGATGAGCCAAATAATTTTGGGGGGATTCCCTTGTCCCCTTCTCACCCACACCCCTGTTCCCCAAAAATCAAACATCACCTGAGTGTGGGAGATGCTGGGGATGAGGGAGACTCAGTGCTGAAACACCTGCACCTCTGTCCCTCCTGCCGGAGACCACAGTTTGGGTGAAGCAGAAGGAAATTGGCTTAAAGCAAGCGAGAAAGAAGCTGGTTCTACAGCCACGTAAATGGGCCGCTGAGACTGACGGAGCCTCAACCATTCCTCAAAGTCAGTGAGACCCTCTGCAGGAGTGAGTACGCATGACTTCAAGATCATCCCTGAAACTACGTTTCAGATACAAGGAAGAGAACAAGTTCTTTGCCCACCTGTAACACTGGCACTTCATCACTATTTTCAGCATCTATCCTTGTCAATAATTAATCCAGATGGGAGATATTTTGCTCTTAGCTTTATACTTTGGACAAAGAATTCATAGGTGAAAATGCTTGCAGTTCCAAACTATGCATGCAGGGTTTATCCCATCCGTCTTATTAGCTCACTTCAGAACAGAAGAGCTGTATTTAATCCAAAGTTAACCCCCCAAAATAGCTCAGATTTCAACAGCATTTGGCAACTGTCATCAAACGACATGTGGCCAAGAACAAATTTCCTGTAATTTAATTGTTAGTTTCAGCCCTGCAACATCTGCAAAGCAAATAAATCACACTAGTCATAGGTACTATAAGCTTCCTGATTTTAAAAAATGGAACACTCTAAATCAACAGAGCACAGAATCTGTATGACACGATGATGAAGAGGTGATAATATTCTGTAGCAACACCCAAACTCTGCTTGTGGGTTTGAACATACTCACTAAACACCAGAATACTCCTGCTCCTTAGGAGTCATTCAGCCCTCATATACGCACTCCCAAAGCTCAGAAGCTGTAAAGAGCTATAGGAGGTGTAGCTTATGACCTTAAACTCAATGCTGTCCATGCTGTCAACAACTAAGAGAAAGCCAAAATCTTCTGTTTATGATAATATAATTTTTTGTTATGAAACAGTGTCACAAAATGGCTTAATAATTTATTCACAAATTAACTTCAAAATACTTTAGCAGCAGGGTTTATACTGGGCACTGTGGTTAAGCAGAGTTTATCCCTTCTTATATTTTGTACTAACATATTTGTATATGAGGTAAAAAGCTTTATGCATAGAAAGACTGGACAATACCACTTGCTGCTTCTTTAAAGCACTCTAATCTATTTTGGGGTCACTTCAGGGAAAGTTTCTGTAGTAAAGCACTATATGACTATAGTAGCATGGCCAGAGTAAGAACTCTTAAGCAGCACCAAAACTTATTTTAGTGCTTCATGTACTGTTTCAGTTCAGTTTTAAAGTGGTTATCATCAGCTCTCAAATATCTCTACGGCCTCTGTGGTGACAAATAACATCATCGTGAAAAATGAGTAAAGACATTGATTCTGCACCTGGCATGATACATGATCTGCATGCTGAGTGTGTGAAATGAGGAAGATTCTTAAAACTCACCTAATAATTCAGTGTGACTCTGATACATATTTCTCTCCTGGGTGAGGTAGAGGGCCAGCAGGTTTACTAAGACTGGTGAATTACTTGCTAGACATACCAGGATGCTCATATGAAAGGAAAACAGTCATCCATTAAAACAACAATTAGATTGCGTAACTGATTTGATGAGAAGAGAAAGTCAGTGCTCTCACCACTCATTTTAATTATTTCAAAGTATTTTTTACCTTCAACACATATGTCATGCTCACCACAGCAAACAACCCTCACTTAAACACTGTACTGTCATTTCAACAACAGAAGTGTTTCAATAATTATTAATTTATCTAGTCCAAAGATAATGCTTCCTTAAAGTCCATGAAGAGACCAGCCCAGTAACTAAAACATGTATTTAAGTTGCTTCTCAATTATCAGATTTGCAAGTAAGAAACTCAGATAAAAAACAGGTTACTATAGATCGATAGAAAAATTATTTAATTAAAGATTAGAATAGGGATCATAGCTTGTGCACATGAAACACAGAAGCAGTCCCTCTTCATTGAATAACTTCACTATGTAAGATTTTTGACATGCTGTATTAAAAAAAAAAAACAACTAGCTTCTCTCCAGCCTACGTGGAAGTTGCATAATTTTGGGATTCATTTCCACAAACAGAAATGTTTCAGATCCCCAGACGTACTTAAACTAGCACTATCCACAAAAGGCTACGAGTCCCTAAAGAACACAGAACAGCTAGGCACAATCTATAAGCCCATCTCTTCCAAATTTTCCCAGAAAAAGTTACTGTTTGAGGTTTTCTTGAATTCTAATAGGAGCCAAATTCAGACCTGATTCTGAGCTGTACAGGTGCTATGTACAGGTAAATCAAGATCTAAGCCAAACAAGCGTGCATTTGTGAATAGGAAATTGAATCTGAACCTACACCAGTAACACACATTTGATAGTTTTATAACTAATCCATTCTTTATCAGATAGGAGTCATGTAGGCATGTAGACAGCACTCTCCAAACTGCAAACATGTTTTTGTAAGTTTTTGGAAAATACACATTAAGGTCAACTAGAAATTAAGAAAAACCAATGTAAGTTAAATATCCTCCTACCTTTGAGATTTTGAGCCTTGGTGCTTGACTGTCCAAAAGACTTGCCTCTGAATTCTCTCAACTTAAACCAGCATTTATCAGCAAAGGATTTTTGTGAGCCAAAGTGAGATCGTGACTACGTCTTGCACACGCAGCTAACGCGCAGTAGATGTTATGAGTCTACTGATACAGTTATCAGGATACCTTTGAAAGTTAGTACTGTAAGGAACAGTGTTTGAGCTGAAGTAGCACCACCAGCAAAATTATTCCCCTGTTTGTCCTGGAGGTCATGCCTGTATATAATGCATCAGACTCAAAGCAATTCAGAGGTAAGATGGACAAGACCATGAAGCACAGTATTTCTGGCTTACTATGATGGCTGACTGCATCTGTAGTACTGCACCGTTCATAGATTAGAATAAGCGAAACCTTCTACAGGCTAGTCTTTCCTCACACATGCCAATGTTTTTATTTTTGTTCATCTACCTAGCTAAAATTTTATCAGGCACATTACTGATGTAAGACAAACTACAGTAAAGTCAGGAGGTTTTGCTGGTGCAAGATCAGATCCTGCACCTGATTCATCCTGCTTTTCTTTCAGATCTGTGATGAGGTGACTTCTAGCAAACAAACTGACAATCTGTACATCCCTTTTTCATAAAAGCTTCTTGGCAAGGAACAAAGGAGATCTTTGTGACCTCTTACAACTTTCTTCCTCAATCATTTCTCTAAAATCATTCTGTTTACAGCAAATGTCTTCTTACCATACATTTCTTATTTTCAGTTCACACTCAGCCTTTTCATATGCCCTTCTCTCAGTATTTACCATACCACTTTAATCCTGAAGTCAGCAAGTCACTTGCTAAAATGCAAGCAGGGGTGTCAGGAAGCTCTGTGAGGACATTCAGGCAGATCTTATCATTGCTGCTCACCCATCTTCAGTACACAAGCTCTCACGGACTAGCTCAGAGGGTGGCTTTGTTTGTTGAAAAAAATTTTTTTAAAAAATGCCAAACCAGTGCTTGCCTCCCCCAATTTTTAGCCAGTTCTGTATCTGAGATAACAGAAAGACTGGGAGACCAATCTGGTTGCCTGCTTTCCACCAGGCAATGAATCTTTAACATACGCATAGTAAGTATTTGTAGATCTTTTATAACCAAATTTCTTCATTTCTGAAAGAGGCATCTCTCCTGGGTAAGGACTCCATCCACCCACGAGATGAAGTTGTATTTTGTATCATCCAGGAGGGTATTTTCTGGGGAGTTGAACAGACAGGGGGAAAAATCATTAATACGTCTTCCCCACACCTACCAGAAGCTTGGAGCTGAAATCACAAAGAACTTTCAAATTAAAATTATTCTCTTCTTCCCTGGAAAAAATATGAGGAGCCAAAACCAGAACTGCTGAATTATCTCCTCAGCTATACTGATACACAGCGCTGCAGCATTAACACCAAGAACTGAACAGCACCAAACGCACGCAAGGGTGCTCTCACAATACTGAGGGATGTGCGGGTTTTTTTAAAGTAGCAAGTGTAGTTAAGATATTGCTGAAGTGGCTATTCATTCAAAGGTACTATAATACACAAGTATAAAATGCCGTTTTGTAATCAGTTTTCAGGTTGGCATTTGCACTCCAGACTGTTTAGTCATCAGTGGAAACCACTTCTCAGATGCATAAAATCGACATAAGGACAATCAAAAATATAATGCCAGGTAGTCAGGCAGTAGGCCCATTTAAATCAGCTCAATAACCTGGAAACGAAAGAGCAGCACAGTGTTCTCAGGAAAGGCCTATTTTAAAATGAATCATTGTACACTGTTGAGGACATGTGACAAGACAGCTTTAATAAGAAATAAGAGAAATACTGAGTAACCACCCAAAACAAATTCTATCTGAAAATGCAACAAAAAAATGATTGCTCCAAGTCAAATGTTGCACAACTTACTTACACAGGTTTTTTTAAGTGATGTCACTAAAGTTTGAAGACCTACCCTAGTTCCCGTTCTCACTGTAGTCACTATGTGCCCTCGACTCTCCTCACACTGTAAGCTCAAGGGAGCAAAGGAGGATCACAGTTTTGCAACTCAGATGCCAAGCAGAAACCGGAGTGAAGGTAACGACTGTATCGATGTGATTACTTTGCTGCCGTGTGTCTCTGGGTTTGTTAGAAGCTGGTTAGAGCAAGGTTGTCTAATTATGAGGTGAAGAAACCGGGAGAACAAAATCCGAGACTGTTGTTACTCCTGACCCTGGTCCACTGTCAAGAGATGGCAAACACATTTAAGTCCTCTGTGCTTCAAATGTGCCTTTTGAAAGGGACATTGCCTTTTATCTAGCTGCAGTATTTTTCGCAGAGAAATGAGGCGGCTTTATCAATTCACGTTTGCACAGCCGTTTAAGGTCCCTTAAAGGCAGCATGAAGTATTGCTAGGACTCCTTTCTTTTAATAATGTTTTGCCTGCTTACCAAAACTACAGGCATTGAAAAGAAAAAGATAATTTATCCCCCTCCCGTGTTCAGTATGCTATTTCTTAATGCTCACTGCATTCACACATGTACCTTTGGTCTTAAACATCATCTAGATGAGAAATTAATGTTAAAAATGGATTCTGTATGGCAGGGTTGTTCGGGGTCATTTTCTTACTTGACCCTGGGTCAGATTCTGCTCTCTTTATCATGGCTTCATTGAACATAGTAATTTTGGAGGTGTTTAGATGGTGTACCAAAGTAATTGCTTTGCATCTGAGAAAAAAAATTTAAGTGTTGTTTACTCTGCATTGTAGGGTTTTACCCACTGCAAATTCAACTGATTTTTTTTCACAGAGCTACTTTGGAATACTGGGGAGGGTGCAGCAGACAGGAGGGTGAAAGATAGTTAGAAAATACTTATTAAACTAAGCTATCCAAAGTCAACTTTTCTGAAAAAAACTTTTGTGAAGAATATTTTCTTCGTTTTCTGTCCCTTTCAGCCCAGCCAGCACGTCCCCGTGGGCATGGACCCATCCCAGCACCCTTCCCCTTGGGACACCGCAGGGCCGGGGCCCCCACCCGTACCCACAGCAAGGGTGGGTTAAGCTGAGCAACCACCCACCGTCAAGCTCCGTATTTCTCCCAATTGATTGAATAGGATATTTCAGATATCTCGGATTCCCTACATTTACATAGGTGCAGGCATGACAGCTGAGGTTTGACTGACAATCAGAAACAGCAAAATTTCCAGTGCTGTGGAATGGAATAGATTATGCCCTATAGTATTGATTTATAAGTAATTTTGTTAATATTTTCTGCTTTGATGAAACTCTCATTTTTGCATCAGATTTTTCATTTTCATTTACATTGTTCAGATTCCAACTGAGACAGTGTAAGCAAAAATAATCATTAAGTTTTCAGCTCAATCATCAATAATAATTTCATTTCCAGCTTTTCTGACAATGAGGTATGCAAATGATCTGAACAATACAGACACAAACCTTTTAAAATTTCTTTATTTTCTGGTGCATGATAGCCACTTTAAGCAAATCTCTTTCTTAGGATGTTCCTTATCACTATTTCTAAAACTATTTCTGTTTTTTAGATGCTGAAGATTAGCATAAGTCTGTAGTCCAATCAACCAGAAAAATACATCATTTCAGCTACAACTGCTTCCTTATTTACCAAGGTCTCCATACAGGAACCTGGTTTAGCTTCTATTTAACACGCAAGCGTAGAACACATTTCTTTGCTAACAAAACTAACCTCACATAAGTATTAATATACATTTTTAGAGTGAGAAGTAAACCAGATTAAGAGGCAAATACCATTAAAAAAACTCACAAATGCTTATAAGAATATTTCATCAAATGTGTTTTCATTACAGGAAGACCTTATTTATATTAGCTGCTCATCAAACTTATACTTGATTACTTACCAAAGCAACTTGTAAAATGCAAACTTTTAATTAGTACAGTATTGTCTGTATCTCCACCTGACTTTTTTTTAATAATTACTCCCAATTTGTGAGAAGAAGCTACACTGTATCAGTCATGTGTCTTATAAATCAGTTTGAATACCAGAATTTCTCAGTTAACTGTCTATAGTACCCTGCAGACCAAGACTTATTTGCTAAAATAATTTAACACATAAAATGAATAATGTTGGCAGAAAAACCCATCATTTGCTGAAAGAAAATTTAAGAGCAAAGCAAGAAACTTTGCTATTTGAATAAACTATTCCCCTGCTAACTTTAAGAAACATTTATGGTCCCTGCTTAAATTGAAAGAAGTTTGAATTATCGGTCTAATCAGTTAGTGACAGAGGGGTACTGGAGACTGTACTTTAAGGCAGACCAGCGATGGGACCTCATGGCAGCATGCCAGGGAGAGCCAGGCATGGGGCAGAGTGGTCACAGCCCATGCCGTGCTGTCCCCTTCTCTGGAAGCGTGCAGCCGCAGGGGCCATTACTTGAAAGGGTGCATCTTATTTCCTCTTCTCAGTCCTGGCTGCCACAGCAGACATGAGAAGAAACAAAAAGCCAATCCCTGCATATCATCCACCTGCCATCCCTCAGAAACTGTCTTGCTTCTGACTCCATGGTAATGCATTCCCCTGCTCAGGCATGGGAATATCTCTCTTCTGCTGCTACCTCTGGCATTTCAAATGAGATCTGCTGGGAAGGAAAACTATCATGGACAGAAGAAGAGAGAGCATTTAGTACAGCTTGTCAAGAGCTAACATCCATGGAACGTGGCCTTCACACCAGGACAGTGCCCTTATCCAGTTACTGCTCGGCAGGGTCCTGCTTCTGCAGTGTTTGTATGTGCTGCCAAAGAAGGGTATTCTTAAATACGGTGATGAATTCAGCTGTGGATTCAACAGCAGTGGACTTCCAGCTGCCACATGGAAACCTTGCATGGTATCACAGAGGAAGTCTTCACAGAGTCAGACTGTCCTATGGAGCAATGCACATCAAATTGAAAGAAAAGACAGCATGCAAAGTGCTCGAGTGTGCAGTGTAACTTCTACCAAAATGAGAAATTGTGAAACGTGCCAAAGACAAAGCAGAAGTCATCTTTCGCAAGAGGCTCTTCTATCTCAGTGTGTGTCTGACCTACAGTCTATACCAGAGGGCAGACCAAACTCCACCAAATTGCTCACAAAGGAACTGTTAACGTACTGAGGAGGCTGGACAAGTATGAACAAAGAATCCATTAACGAGGAGTTAAAGGAAGTGAAGCCACCTTAAAATCTGAGAACACGAAGATGGATCTGCTGAGTGGAAGGGTAGCTTAAGTTTCAGCTGAAATGTGCATATATTTCAGAAGATTCGGTCTGGCACTTTCTGTATTAATGGCCAAGCTTTCAAACCGTGAAACACCTACAGGCCACCTACTTCAAAGGAGAGCTCGCATTTGCTGCATGGATCCTTGGGAATAATCAAGATATTTCCACAGTCCCAGAGCTCCTACACAGATAACCATACACTCCTTATGAATTTGAGCCTTCAGCTTCCGCTAAGCAGAGCCCCTGTATGAGGACACCAAAGGTGCCGGAGCTGCTACTAGTAATCACTCTCGGCAGCAGCGCGAGGAGTACCCCGAGGGGTTCGAGCGAGGGCATGGCAGGCTCTGAACCGAGCGTTCATACACAGAGAGGCAAATGCTAGGAAAATATTACTGACACAAAAGACACAAAATTTCTCGTTACAAAGTAGATTTATACTGGGACCAGTATGCTTTAGCGGAGATTTGGCTATTTAAGTTAAAAACGCTTTATGCGAGGATGTTTGTAAATTTATCACTTCCCGTGAAATGAATGGCAGCTGAAGTGGGCAGTATCGTCCTCAGCTTTCCCAGCTAATCTCTTCACTACAGCAGTACAGATCTCCACTCTACCAGAGCAACGAGACAAAATGGCTTTTTAAACACTACAGTCTGTTTCTTCCAAAACTACAGCCTGGACTAGTTGATGTTAACCGTCTGGTTTCCTTTGGTTATCATGTTTTACAATTTTATGAATAAAAGACAGACTTACGCAATCACAACAGAATCATATCAATGCCTTCCAGTTTCCAGTTGTCCAATGTTCATGTACACAAATAAAACAAAGCAAAACAATGAAATCTTACTAATTTTTCTAAAAACATTCAGAGCCAAAGTAAGTGCATAGAATACAACAAACTAGTTAAATCAAAAAGTTTTATATGAATCCATGAAACTGTATAAAACACAGCTTAGATATTAAAAAGAAACTTTGAAGCCACCTTATTTGGTCATCTCCTACACAATCACAAAGAAGAAGGAATGCTCCTCAGCTTATGTACAACAATGTAGAGGAGAGGAAAGTACAGGAAAGCAAAATCTCATGGTAAATAAAATCTTTTTACTGACAATGATGCTGCACCACGGGATAACATTGATTGCCTAGTTACCAAAGAGTAATTCTGGAAACATCTCAGCACCTTCCTGTCGAAAATATTAATTTAATCTCGCATCTAGCAACCTGTGTGATGTCAACTTCTCTATCACAATTAATGGTTTTATTTTTGATGTGCATGCTGGCAGCTCCTAGAAGCTAATGGGAAGTCTTTTATGTGTAATTTAAAGTCTGATTATTTGAGTGTTAGAGTTCCCTGACAGTCTTTTGTATTGGGAAGGGGAAATTCAGTAAGAAAATTAATCAGCTTTGCTACTTTAAAGTAACTTATCAATCTGATATGAAAGTCAGGCCTAAAGTTTGCTAATATTAACATATGATGCAAAAATATAGTTTCACCTGAGAATAACTTCACAAATTATCATTTTGTAGATGGCAAAACCTGAGGATAGGGGATAAAGGAGCCTTATATGTGTCTTCAAGCATTTCAAAAGGCGAGGAATTGAATCAATAAATGAGCGCTCTGAGCACGATAATTTGCTACATTGTACTTGGAATTGACGAAAATTTCACACAAATCATTTTTTCCACCCAAAAAACAGACTCTATTCTAAATCAGTATTTTCCATATGAAGATATTGATTACAGCATATTTTTGGTCAGGGCAAGTCAAAACATTGCATTTGGGTTTGTCAAGCTGGAACGTTTCATTTCAAGTTGAGTTAACCTAAACTTTGATCGGGCTCAGCCTTGGTGTTGCTTCCCATGGCTACTCTCCCCAGGAGCTATACTGTGCAGCTGGACTACACTTTCCATAATGCACAATGAGTGATCTTCGCTACTGAATCTTCTCTTCAGATTAACTATGGTGGCTCAAGTGGATGCTGGCTTTTATGCTAGCTTTCAAAACTTGCACATTTTTTATTTCACTAAGATGGTTTTGATGGTTTTTACAGTTGTCATCTAGTTAAAACTGTTTCATGGAAGGAAGAAGCCTGATATTTCAATTTTTGATGCTAAGGCAGATGAAAAGAAATACAGAAACTAATCGAACTTTCCTATAGAAGGAAATTCCATTTGCACTTCTATGTGTGCTCTCTCTGATTAATCTGATTCTGTTGTTATTTATATAGTTTTCATATTTTATATTACTTTCTAGGCTACAGAAGAAGATGAACCACCTTATTCTACTTTTCTCATTGTTCTTGGCTCCAGCATTTGCTGACAAAGAAAATCAGAAAACAAACCAAAACTTTTCTTCAAACAATGCCAGTCATAAACGACTGAAAAGAGACTGGATATGGAACCAAATGCATATCAAAGAAGAGATTGATACACCATTACCACACCATGTTGGCAAGGTAAATAGCAGTCTGTTAGCAATGAATTATTAGAAATGCAGACAGCAAATGAGTATCTTGAAAAGTATTACTTGTTTGCAGTTTAGGCAGAATAGAAGAGAAAAATAGAAAATAGAAATGGGACTTAACACCAACATACTAACGTGTTCAAATCTTAAGAATGTGGACAGACAGTAAACCAAGAATAATGTCAAAGGGATTCAAATTCTTTTGAAGAATACAAATAAATTTTAGAGAATGGCAAGTATGGAGCATCCGCAGTGCAGAAACAATTGCATTGCATGCAGGTGCAGTTAGGAAGGAAGTCCGGCAGCTGACGTATGTCAATATTCTTCTGGCAGCTCAAGATTCTTTCAAAAACCTAGGAGATCAGCTAATAAAAACATAAGCATTAAAAAACATACAGTTTACATCTCTCAGCTTGGATACAAAACAAAAGCGCATGTTTAGGAATACTGTTACACAATCAAAAAATTTGTTTCACAAAGTAAAAGAAAATAATTTTAAAAAATAATAACAAGCATTGACCTGCTCACAAACTCATTTTCTTCAGGGCAGTGCTCATAACATCCTATGATTAACTGCATATCACCCAGACAAAGTTCTTCCAATCTAGTCTTTCAAATTGAACTACTTTGGCACTTTTCAGATAAATGCAGTTGTACATTTTCCTCCCATGTACAACAATCAGCATCTGTCAAGGCTGTCTCAGCAAAGTGAAACAGACCTTTCTGGATCAGCGCTGCTCACTGGCAGAAAGCACGAGAGAGAGAGAAAAGAGGCCACAGGGTACTCTCAGCTAACACAGGGTATCTCTGTTTCATTTCAGACCAATTCAGTAGCAGATTGAGGAGAACGCTTCTATTCCTGGAGCTGTCCTAAACAAGAGTAATTCACTTTGTACTGTGCTCTGTGGTCTTTCAACAGTGGAATGCTTCTGATTACTTTTGCAATGGCTGTGTTCAGCACATTGCATTTGCAGGATCGAACGCTTGATAAACCCTTTAAAAAAGGCCACAGCAGCAGCGTGGCAGAACTGAGTGACAGCTGCAGGAATATGCTGATACATTTTGATTTTATCTTTCATGACCTTGGATGCTTTCCTTTGTATGTTCATCCTCAGTCTTAGAAAAGGCAATCTTGGAAGTCTATACCTTTTAGAACGAATAATAAATAAAAACTGAGAAAGAAGGCACAGACTATACTATCTTTGAGAAAAGGATGAGGTTATTTCTCATGTTACCTCTTTGGTGTTGTAAACTGTTCTTCAGCAGCCCCAGCAGCCAGAAGCATGATTAAGTATATGGAACGAGGGAAGAAAATTTTAATGACACATTTCAAAATAGAAAACAAAAATGAAAGAGTGTTCAACAGTAAATGACAACTACAGGATAAATAAAATCTTGAATACCAAACAGCTGCAATTTATGATAGCATCAGTAACAAAAGACTAGAAATTCCTGGTCAAACCCAGCAATTATTGATAAATAGCTTGCTGAAGTAAGAGTGCTGATATAGTGCATGGAAAATTGTGTTTTAAACCTTCTATCAGTGTCCTTGGATGGGCGAAGGTCTAGAAAGGGAAGAATAATCAGATTATCTGCAGATTAAATAATGTGTAAAACCATGTGGGATTGGATTAAATTACATTTTAAAACCGATTAATGTTCATTCCTTTTACCTCATCCCTTTTTCATTGCATTTAATCTTAAATTTTAAAATCTGTGGGGTGGAAATTTAATCTTACTGTCATAGCATGAGCCTAAAGACTGACTATAAAAAATTGCATGTGACTAAACACAAGCAAGCTGTCAGCTATGGCAGGAATTCTGCTAAATGCTAAGTAATAGAGGCTAATGCTGAATCATGTCAGCAGCTCTAAATGTAGATTTGATTCTGTAATTCTGTGAAATCTAAGCAAAATCTCTGCTAAGTTCACAAGGTTACTTGCAAACAAGAGTAGCTCAAACTGAACGTGGAGGTGCATGTTATTTCAGACATAATGAGGTTAATGATTTGTATGCGTTAACTGCATGAACAATTTACGCCTTTAGGAAATGAGAGATCTAAAAAAACCCCAATGCTTCTTGATATATAAGTAAGCAAGTTTCAGTCTGGATGCAAGTTTCATCCTATAACCCTGCATGGTTGCAGCTGCTGTGGTGGTGTTTGCTCAGTAATACTCCAGCTGACATCAAAAGACTTGATGGCTATTCTGGTTTCAAACTGAGTCTGAAGAAAACCTGATTGTGTGTATCTTCTGGTAGAAACTGTGTTGCATCTGGATGCCAAAGCCCACTTTTATCTCTTTGAATTATACTTTCCTTCTAGATCACATCAAGTGTAAGGAACAACTACGCTAAGTATATTATTGAAGGTGAATATGCCAACACCATTTTTAAAGTGGAAGAAACCAGTGGCGATGTATATGCATTTGAGAGGCTAGACAGAGAAAAGAAAGCAGAGTATGAGCTGACAGCTCTCATTATTGACAGAAGAAACAACCAGTCACTGGAACCCCCATCTAAATTCATTATCAAGGTTTATGATATTAATGACAATGTCCCTGTGTTTGTACAAAAAGTATTCAATGGATCTGTCCCAGAAATGTCACCAGTAGGTACGTTCTTCCATGACTTATTGCCCTTCATATCTCTGGTTAAAAAGCAGAATTTATACTAAATATGTGGTTTGAAAATCCTTTTCTAGGAACCTCGGTCACCAAAGTGACAGCTGTAGATGCTGATGACCCAACAGTTACAGGTCATGCCACAGTTACCTACCAAGTCATTAGAGGAGACGAATACTTCACAGTTGATGACTCTGGTAGGTCAGATATGCGAATGTCCTTACAATTTGTCTTTACCTTATGCTTTGAAGAAAATGCAGTTTTAAGCTTTTTTCATTCTGGACAAGGGGGATAATAATTCAAAAATATAATTTTAACCAAAATTTAGAAAGATTTTTCATTCACACTCACACAATCCACTGTCTGCATCTGGAAATGAACTAATAAAGTCAGGATATCAGGTGCCATGAACTGAGAAGATAAAAGTTCATTTTTTTCCCACTGATGAAGAGACTGACTAGGAGCTAATATAAGTTCATGTTTTCAGTTTAGCATAGATACTATTCCTTTGACCAAACAAGAAAAGGGAATACATAAATCCTGAAGCAGCATTCAATAATCAATAACTCAACCCCTTGCTTTCCTAAACTTTCTTGTTTAAATTTCACCCAGTTTTAAAAATAATCTCAATATCTCTTGTAACCATACTGTCCTC
This sequence comes from Phaethon aethereus, assembly GCF_964289735.1. Lineage (NCBI taxonomy): Eukaryota > Metazoa > Chordata > Aves > Phaethontiformes > Phaethontidae > Phaethon > Phaethon aethereus. The sequence goes on along the minus strand of NC_138589.1, from coordinate 13,237,299 downwards.
TAGAGCAAATAACTCAGATCAAGAGATGCTCAGACAAACTCTCTAGATGCTGTAGTGACCAAGTTTAGACATTGTCAGACTGCTTCGAAGCAGCGAAGATCCGTTTAAAGGAATGTATTGTACAAAATCTCTCAAATATTGTCAGGTAGAAAGATTTCTAGCATTTCTAGCTTGAGAAAAATAGCACTGTAAAAATGCTACTTAAAGCTGAATGTGTGGCATAAGACAAAAATTTGCTGTCAAAATTAAAAGATGTTGGACATGCTGCAAAATCTAATCAGTGTTATTTTTTCAAAGGTGTGATTTCTACAACAAGGGCTGATTTAGACAGAGAGAATCAATCAACATATGAAATTATTGTTAAAGCAAAAGATGCTCCAGGGTCTTCTGGGGATTCAAGCACAGCTACAGTCATTATCACTTTAATCGACATCAATGACAACTTCCCAGTATTCAAACACCGTAAGTATAATGCAAACGCTGTATCATTTGGAAACCAAGGGTTGACACAACTGTACCAAATTTATGTCAGAGTTCATCACAATTCAACTTTTCTTAAAAGTGGACAAAAGAATCTTACATATTCAGAAGATCTTCTGTATTCCAGCCCTAGCTACATTTCCTGGGTGAGGCACACCTAGAGGAGAAAATAAAAATCAGTATTAATTTCGTCACTTTATACAAAACCTTGGCAATTTTGAGAATTAATTATGCTTTTATAAAAAATACATCAAAGTGCTGTCTGTAGAGATATATAATGCTGAATTCTCAGTGAAATTTTTTTCTGTATGTCTATAAACTAAGAACAATTTTTAACTAAGTTCTAACTTTCATGTACACACTCTTTATGGTTTTTTTGTTGTTTTTTTTTTAACAGCATCATTTCACTTTAAAGTTCCGGAAAACATTTCAGTAGGAGGAGAAGTTGGCAGAGTCAAAGTAGAAGACATTGATGAACCACAACACAGAAATACGAAATACAGTTTTGTCAGAGGGGATTACAGGGACACTTTTGAAATTGTAGCAAATCCATTCACAAATGAAGGAATCATTAGGCCAAAGAAGGTACTTTTCCCAGTAACAAAGATGATTAATTTGTTTTTTCCATGTGTAACAAGAGCATTTGATTCAGTTTGGGACTACTGGCCAGAAAAATTGGAAACATATGGAAGTCAGCATGAAATACATTCATCCTGAAAACCCCGTTCTGTAAGCTCTGTGAGAAGAAGAGCGGGTGATTTACTAGTCCATTTCAACTGCCAGTCCTGGGAAAATCTAGAATTACTGCAGAGTGCAACAGGGACTATGTCAGATATTCAAGTTATGCACTTCGGGCTCCTCTCAAACTTCAGATACTTGGACGCTTCAAAGTCGGTGATCTTAAGAGTTGAACCAACTGACAAAGTTAAAGAATCTTTCCCTTCTGCAGCCCAAGTGAAGCCAAACTGGAAAATCTGAACAAGTCCACCTGACCACTCTGCTAAGTGCTCTTTACAGTTTGGTGCTTGCCTCAATCTGAGCCACAGCTCCCTTACTTTCCTCAGGGTCTTTTCAGAGCTTCCCCACTAATTCCTCATAATTCTTTAAGAGGGCTCAGATTCTCCAAAATCTTTATTATGGTTTGTTCCTTGTTTTTTAATTTTCAGACCTACTTGATTTGTACAAAAGGACATTCCTGCATTATGCAGAGCACTGCCAAGCCAAGGGTTCATTGATTTCACTGATTTACACTAAAAAAAAAAAAAAGAGGAGGGAGGACTATAAATCGCCTCCCATAATCCCTAGATTGACAGGAACGTATTTTTCACTTCCAAATGTCCCTCTGTAACTGTTAAGACAAGAAATGTCAATAAGAAGAAAAGAAAACTTTAAGGAAAAATGTACCAAGTATTCCAAGACTAGCAGTAAAGTCTTCAGCTGTGGTCACTCTAGTTGTAAGCAGCTTTCCTTCACCAAATGCAGCCCTTCCCCTGGTCCGTCCAGGACCTGAGGAATGCATTGCTTGCAAATTCTACCCAGATGAGGAGCAATAAGAGACCCCACACATACACACACCAGGTGATTTGGAATCAGCTGATCTTTTAACACACAGCGGGCAAAGTTCACCCCACTCTTTTGTAACATGCTTTTGGCCACGCACATGTTATAATTTTAAATATGCAGCTATGTGAGATAAAATTTCAACTGCTAGGTAAGCACTATCACTTCCATTTGCCACGTCTACCGGAAGAGAGAAACAAGAGTCACCACAATTAACTACTGTGTATTTCACAGTTCTTTTATAATCTCAGGCAACAGTGCAAAGTGACCCAAACTTTGTAATTTCTTACTGCCCTAGTTTATGGCCTTCCTTCCATTGTGTGATTCCTTTTATAATCTCAGTCAATGAGAGAAACAAGGAAGTGGATGTCATTTATCACTAAATGCCCCAGCTATCAGTCAGTGCAGCTGCGAAGTCTGCCTTGAATGACTTCAGAACAGAAAGCCTAGCCAAGAAGAGGGGAATCTGGTCCCCAACTTTTGAGAAAAAGGAGCTAAACAAGTTTTGATAGCTACGGAATTACAAAAAGAAAATTATTTAAACCAAGAAATACTTGCTGAACTTAGAATACTGGAGGAATCTGTTCAAAACCAGAAGTTGCTCGAGCCTTGAGCAACTATGAAAAAAAGAGAAGCTCAGTTGGAAATGCTCTCTCACAAGTCTAGCTAAGATGCAATTTAGTAATATTTCCAAACATGAGTTAGAGCACAGAGCTTAAATTTGCATAGCTAGCTAAGGCAAAGTTTACTTAGACATCTCCAAAGGAGGACTATCTGTGTTTGTCTTTTTTCTAGCCCCTGGACTTTGAAAAAGTAGCAGAGTACAGGTTTGACATCGAAGCAACAGATCCCACAGTTGATCTTCGCTATTTTAAGTCCGGTGGCTCTAGGAGCATTTCAACAGTCACCATTGAAGTCACTGATGTTGATGAGCCTCCTGTGTTCACTAAACTACCATATGAATTTAAAGTAAGGGAAAATGATCCAGAAATAAGAACACTTGGTTCAGTTTGGGCACATGACCCCGATGCAGCTAAACGGAAAATCAGGTAACATGACACCAGCTTTAGTAATTCTATTTTAAAGTGGAGAATTCATTAACGACTCCAAGAATTTGACAAAAACCTGAGATTTTTGCCCCTATTTTTCAGAATCTGCATGCCAAAAAAAAAAAAAAAAAAAATCCAATTTGATTTTTCCAGCAGTGTAGCCATGGATGTACATGGTAACCAACAAATATGAACATAAATTACATTTACCCATGTAATTACCACATGAACTTACTCATAAAACACTTGCACATTTAGGGGAAAATGCATAGTCCTGGATATCTCTACATGGTTATAATTTATTATTAATTTTTTTATTGTAATAACTCTCTCAAGTATGCACTTTGAAAAGAAAATAGAATTCTGAAACAGCAAACGACAATAATCTGGAAACTTTTCCGACAGATATATTTTGCTCTCACAGCTTGAATAATTTTAGGGAAATATTCAGAGACTGCCTGATCAAGATATTAATGTAATTTGTCACCCAACTCTCTGACCTTCCCCTGTGAAGAACTGAAGTGAAACACAGTATTATCACCCTTGTATTGATATATGTCTTTTTAAACAAAAAACAGATTTATTCGACGAAGAGCGAGTCCTAATGGAGACTATATTAGGGTATCCGATACTGGAATTATTCAACTCCCCAAGCCCCTGGACAGAGAGTTCAGTTCCTCATACAACATCACCGTAGCAGCTCAGGAAATCCTTGAAGATGGTAAGTGCTATCCACTTCCCTATTTGAAAGAAATCAGTGTACAAGTTTACAGCAGGACTGTAGCTTATCAAAAAGGAAAGCCGCAACCTGACAGCCTGTTTCCACGAAGCTACAAGTGACAGGGGTGCTTGCAGGGTTTGCACAATAATCTTCCAAATCAAACTAGTACCTATAAGTAGTTCAAATATAGTTTTAAGATTTGGCCCCCAGCTATTATGAAAATGCATTCAGTTTGTTACAAGGAATAAAAAGGACATGAAGAAAGGAAGCAGCGTGGGGAACAGGGATAAGTCTGTGGTTAGAGCAGAAACATCCCAGCCAGCTTCACGCACTTAACAGTTAGAAAACCCCTGCCCCTCCCACGCTGCTGCCCGGGGCGCAGCGCTGCACAGGCACCCCCGCATAGCTTTGCGGGGGTTCAGGAAGCGGGGCAGGCCAGGGGGCCAGTCCCAGGTCATTTTGGGGGAAGGCTGGCCTTTTCCGGAGGGTGAAAGATATTTAATAATATAGATATGGCCAGTTCTGTGCCTGTTGCCTTAGGGCCAGAGAACGATGCTAGATCCCATAGCCACACAGTGTGAAGAATCAGGAAGCCATAAGCAATTGCCATTTTCTTCCTCATAGATCCTTGATTATCTAGGCCAATAGGAGCATTTTTAGGAAAATATCTGAATCCGTCAAAGAAAAAGTGTAAATTAATGATGGAGCTAGAAACTCTCCGTATTGGTCATGCAGGAGGCACAGAGGTGGATGCAAACAGTGGAAAGGGCGGGCTAAACAGCACTGAGATTCCCGACGTCTCTGGAATGATGACCTGCCCGTTTGTTGTTGTCGTTTCAGGCCGTCCTTCTGACAGAGAATCACATGCCCAAGTTCACGTAATAGTTACTGATGAAAATGATAATGCTCCAGAACTTGTTTATCCTGAGGAACCCAGAGTGTGTGAAAACGCTGCACCAGGAAAGGTGAGGCAGGAGGGAGAGTTTTTCCCTTAAACCTGAATTATCTACTTGCAAGCTCAAGTGAAAGATGTCTTTTATTAAAAGTTAGTCTCGGTTTTCATACCCAAGCACCTGATCATTTCAATGATTCCCAAAACGTCAATGGTCAGAAATGTCTCTTCAGGACTCTGCATTGTTGGAATATTGACTTCTATCTGCTTACACACATGGGCTGCACAGTTCCTCTCCCTCCAGGCTTTTAAGTACGTATGTGCATTAGCAATTGAACCGTGAAGTACAGTCAAGCCTTGCAGAGCAAAAATTAGCAATTCAGTTTTATCACACAAACGTTCATCCGTGATACTGAGAATGAAACCATTTCAAAATACTAAGAGAAAGATTGCTGCATATAACATTATTGTAGTATTCATCAGAGTGCAAGTATCTGCATGCACAAATAGTGTTAGTATTTGTTAGTTTTAAATGTTTGACCTCAGACACAAGTATTTAGCCCATGCATGAAAAGTTTGTTTAATTAAGAGACCTTGTCACAGATTGGACTCTGATGGAATCTGTTAGAACACGCAAGGTATTATTTCACCTTTAATTTAATTTTTAAAGTGCTTTTGGGACAAAATCATACACATTTTTTATATTTTATACATCTAATCTACCCCAGGCTGAGGTTTTCAAAAACAAGTATGTCGTCCAAGTGTACTGTCCCTGCTCACTGCAGGGGGGTTGGACTGGATGACCTTAAAAGGTCCCTTCCAGCCCAAAGATTCTATGATCCACGAGTGGCAGTCTCAATGACAATCAATGAATGAGAGTAAGGTGAAGTTCTAAGTTGAACACTTTAGAAGACAGCCATCTTAGGTATTTCAGTGAGCCATATGTCTTTGAGCATAAGACTTTTTTTATGCTTTAATTACACAAGATTTCCTCTTTTGTTTCCTACCTGTGAAAGAAGGGGCAAGACTGCTCTTTTTGAAGACCTACAAGGAAATTACTTGCCTTGAAAGAACTTGAAGAGGAGCATCACAAGATATCTTTTTCCTGCCCTTTACTAAAGGGTTATACAGGATACACAGCCCAGCTCTAACTTAAATACTGTAAGCTGTTTTATCACTGGAGGCAATGTATACTGAAAATTATGACCTCTTCCATCTTTGTAGGTAGTCATCAGGATTTCAGCTACTGACAAGGATGAAGTATCACCTAGAGGCTTCTTCAAATACTCCCTGGCCACAGAAGATAGCAACTTCTCCTTGATTGAGAACTACGGTAGCGTATCCCTGTGATGCATTTTCTCAGCTAGCCAAAGTGAGACACTAGGACACAGGGGAGAAAAGCTGTAGCAATGACCTATGATTGGTCTAGCAGAGCTAAGTAACAATTTATTTTTAAAGGCTTAACTTACTGAAAAAAAATGTTGTTGGTTGCCACCCAAGTTTCACTGGGTTCCCTAAAGGCTGGCTCTGTCTAAGGGAAAGATGTACCAATTGACTGATAATCCATAAGGAAAATCTGGTAGAGATTATCACTTAATTAGATGTCATTACTTCTTCCAGATAACACAGCTAATATCACTGTCAAATATGGACAGTTTAATCGTGAACTTGCCAAAATCCACTACCTGCCTGTCATCATCTCAGACAATGGTGATCCTGAGCTCAGCAGCACAAATACACTTGTCATCAGTGTCTGCAAGTGTAATGAAAAAGGCAACTTCACTTTTTGTGAGGAAAGAGCTAAACAAGTTGGAGTTAGTATACAAGCACTGGTAGCAATTTTTATCTGTATCTTCACAATCATTGGTAAGTATTTGACTTTTGTAATGTTCTTTGATTTAAAATGTGGGGATTGTTTTGTTTTTTCTTAACTGAGATCTACAAAAAGCTTTGTGGCTATAAAATGCTCACAGAGGCAGAAATACTGTAACTATTTGATTCATCTCACTTGCTCTTTGTAATTGGCCTGTTAGCATAGCTTCAGCTACAACGCTGTTCATTCTATTGGAAAGGTTGAGTCACTGGAAAGGTTATTGCACGTATGCATAATATACTTGATTTACTGTTACCAGGCTCACATGCAGCTATAAAACAGGGAATTTGTGCTAGCGCAATAACAATAGGATTCCTGTTTCCAAAGGCTGAACTAGTCTGGAAACCCTTTAAACAGTACAGTGAACATATATACATAAATAAATCCGTAACAAATCAGCAGACCAGTACCTATTTGCTGTATTTGGAATCTATCAGAGAAGGGGAAACAGTTTTTCTTGCTTGAGAAAAGGTCTCCTTTGCAATTACCACATAAGTAGCATTTGATGCCTGGCATTAAAGGATTTACCAGTTCAAGGCAGTAGTTGATTCAATGAACTTGTGACACTATGCATTTTTACTTGTGATTCCAGCTCAAGAGTCAGTTGTACAACTCCTGTACAGGCTGAACCTCTTTGAGAACATAGAAATTCTACAGTTAAACAGTATTTTAAACTACTTTTTTAATAAATATGTGTTTAAAAAAATTCACTCCAGGTAAAAAAAAACACTTCAGAATCTGTTACATATCTTAAATGCAATTTGTTTTGCTTCCTCACTTCTCTATTTACATGCGCTCATCTAAGTTTTCTTTGCAGTAATCACATTGCTAATTCTTCTAAGAAAGAGACACAAGAAGGATTTGAGCGGTCTTGGGAGGAATGTGGCAGAGATCCATGAGCAGCTTGTCACTTATGATGAAGAAGGTGGTGGTGAAATGGATACCACCAGCTATGATGTATCTGTACTCAACTCTGTCCGAAAGAATGGTATAAAGCCAGAAGCAGTTCCCTCTGCATACGCGCAAGTCCAAAAGACTCCTGGAAATATAACTTCTGGTGCTGGAGAAATGGAAATGATGATTGAGGTTAAGAAGGATGAAGCCGACAATGACAGGGATTTGCTGCCATATGACACACTTCACATTTATGGCTACGAAGGTGCAGAGTCCATTGCAGAATCTCTCAGTTCTTTGGAATCAGGCTCCTCAGACTCAGATATTGATTATGACTTTCTAAATGACTGGGGACCTAGATTTAAAATGTTAGCTGAGCTGTATGGATCAGAACCAAATGAAGATTTTGTGTATTAAGTTCAAATTAGCCGTGAATTTTCTCCTTCCCACTACAGATAGACATCAAGAGCCTGCCAACGGCCAAAGAAGAACTCACAGCTCTTCACCCAAGCCATACTAGTATTTCAAACAGACGTGAAAAAAAACCTGACAGCAGTAGGGTTAAAAAGAAACACACAGTTCAGGTATATTGACTTCCACCAGCACTGCCATCCTTGCTAACATTCAGTTCTTTCCTCAAAATTGCTGCTCGAGGACCTGCTCAAGTCTTCCAGGACACAAGTCCTCTCCCTATCCAGACAGACACTTTTCCTTAAAAAGTAGTTTTGTCCCCAGTTTCTCCTTCATTCCTCTCTTCCTGTACTGTTCTCATCAACATGCATTCAAGGTCACCATCCCCTGGAACAGAGACGTTCAGTGGCACTGGGAAGGAATGTTTTGAATAACCTCCTGTATCCCCACCTGGCTGGTTTGCCTGGCCCTCTTGTAACGTCTTTATTGATATTCCATGGTTATGCTTACCCAGCAGAGGAGAGGAGGAACATATGGTCTATCACTTAATATTAGAAATTATTCCATCACTTTCAAAAAGAGCCATGATTTTTCCTTCTTTCCAATCTATTAATTATTCTTGCTTTATAGTCTTCTACTACATATATAAGCTACTAAAGATAAAATTAGACAGGGTTTTTAGATGCACAATCTGGTTTCATCTGTCATTTTTAACAGCCTGATGATGATTTCAGGCACCTTTCTGGCACGCTAGAATTTGCTCTAGCTAGCAGCAAAATTGCTTTTCTTTCTGTAGATAGGATGCCAGTGTTACTCAATGGAACATATCCTGCAGGGCAGGAAACGTGGAGATCAGGGGAATGCTAAGACTCCAATACCGTAAATCTGTCTAGATGGCAACATAGGTCTCGCTAGATTTCTAAAGAGGTTGAATAGGTTTTTTTATTCAACGTTATTAAAGCAATTGTATTTTTTCAGGGACAAACAAATGAAGGGCCTCATTACTGTGAAACTGTTTTGATTTTTTTCTAAGCAGGTACTGTAAAACGGGTATTTTCCACCTAGGAAAATATTGTAGACTTCCAAACCAGAATGCTAAACCCACACATTCGCCTGCATAAAAGAACCGCAAATGTAAGTAAGGCTTTGGAGCTGCAACTACTATGGCAAGCGTGTGTTTAGTTTCTCGCCTGATGAAGAGCCACAGAATGAACAGAATGAAACTTCCCATGCAGGAAGTTACCCAGCCAAATACATTTTGTAAAAAGCAGGTCTCTTAGGACAATGGCCTGTCTCTGGGTTCTGGCAATGCAGATTCCTGTTGCTTTCAACGGGAACCGAGCCCTACCACACAGACACTCAATTTTGCAGAATCTGTGCTGGAGCTGTATGTATTAGTTTAGTTGATTTAATTATTTAAATTTGGTAGCTAACCAAATAACACTAAATCTTTTTTTTTTTTCGTAAACCAGTATAGTGGAACCTCACAAATTTGCTTTTCGCTTATTCATGTCATCTCTAATTTACATCCCCTTCCCCAAAAATGCTTTCTTGGCAGGAAATAGCAATGCACAGTCCCACATTAGTCCGCACTACTGTAAAAAGTTGTCCAATACAATATTTAGCTGGACACTAATGCCTACTATCACCAATAACGCAATCACTCATATTTTCAAATACAAACGAAAGGAAAATGAAGTACAATTCTGCCTATCAGTCAAATCAACTTTGGATCACCTCCTTTATAAAAGAAGTATATTTTGGGATGACAGCCTTCATTTTATTTTTGATGTGTTCATTCTCTTCTATTTTGCTTAATCCATTCAACAGTGTATGCTATTGAGGTTCCACATGTTAGTATATTATAAAGAATGCTAACTAATAATACTTACAGTTTAAGGTTTTCACCAGTAACTAAGGTATTGGCTATCAACAGGTATAGTTAGTTATGAAATTATTTAGTGCAGAACTTTGGTAAGCATCATCCAGATAGTATTACCTGTAATCGCCATTTTTAAGCGTGTTTTATAAAGCTATTTTAAGGAACACTGTATCAATTTCCACTGTATAAAGATGTTTGCACTGGATAGTTTCTTTTTATATTCCTGTACTGTATTTTTTTTTTTTTTTTACTACATAAAAGTCAATCTCAAGTTGAATTTTCTGTGCATTAATGAGTTTCACACAGAAGACAATACCAGGCTTTGTACCACAGTGAACTCAACCACAAGAACACTGGTGTCTATGCTCTAAGTTAACTCAGACTAGACACAAATCCACCAAAGGACTTTCTGTAAAAGAAGTTTTCTCCCACTCTTTGGAAAGCTGTCAGCAAAGCTCCTGGGGTAAGGAAGAGAAAAGCCCCAACAGTGCAGTCTGCTTTCAGCAGCTGGTAAGGTTGAACCCTCTGACTTTGCAGGACTCATGTCTGACGGTGCTGCAGCATGCACTCAATTTCCGAGCAGATGTTTGGTATTTTAGCAGCCAGGCATCAGGGTGATTTTGAACCACCATGCTTACTGAGATCCTGCCCTTTTTTCCTACTGGAAAAGTACTCCGCTCAAATGACAAAGGACACACGGCAGAACAGAAAGCACCAACACCCTGGGTCAGTCCCTACCACCCACCTGCGGGGAAACTGCACATATGCCCACTGCCTGAGTGGTCTTAGTGTTACCTCAATGGGGAAAAAGGCTGAGCGCCGCAGCCCCCCGCGGCCCCTGGCCTGCCGCCCTACTGCATCCTATGGACATACGCAAGCAGGATTCCCCCGTGGTACACAAAAAACTCCAGCTTTCTCACAGTCCAGGATTTAGATAGGACACGACAGAACAATACACACCTGTGACAGGTGGGAAAAAAAAACCAACCCTAAATTTGCAGCTTTACATAGCACAGTTTCTTACCATTTCTTTTTACTACTACTAATGACCACCCCAATATATTCCCAAGATTATCCTAGCGCTTTAAAAAAATCACATCAATTTTCCCCAGATATGGCACTTACAATTTACAAAGCTTGGAATAAAGCAAAAAAGTTCAATTCCTTCACTGCTAATTGCCATGAGCAAACTCCAGATCAAACACACTTTAGCACAAGTTGTATTAAAAACACAATAGATGTGCTAATTATGTTATAATGAAATGCATTTTTCCATAGAAAGAATTTGATTAAACAGCTACTTGCAACTTGTAGCAGAGATGCTCATAAAGGTTTTCATTATTCATTTAATTAATATGCATTTTAATCTCTTATCCCTAAAAATATATCATACATTACTGTTTTATTACATTCAGACACAGAAATTCATGCCATTTAATAAAGGCTTTTTATTCTCACTCCATTAGAAATTTTTATGAAATAATGCCTTCTGATCAGAATCCTTGATACATATCAAAGCAGCAATGAAAAGTTGTTCGAATATTAACACCTAGCACACTGCCGTACTCCTCAGATAGATCAGGTGAACTAAGGTCCCGTTATCAAAACAAATTTCCAGTGTTCAGAGAAAGAAATAACAATTTTATTGGGTATTATCCAATTACAGTCCCATCCTACTGATACACTGTCAGGAAGAATATAACAGCAAATCCAGTTAAAACATAAGGATTAGTTATAAAAGGAAAAAACAAATCTTTTCTGATTTCTTGTTCTTCAATTAGTGGGTTCTTCCCTTTTCTCCTTTCAGCAATAAAGGCTTAGAATAGCACTAGAAGGGACCAGCCAACCTGGCTCAAGCACAGGCATTGTCATCCAGCCAGGACTAACTGTAGTGAGCAGGTCACATAAAGCCACACTGTTTTTTTGGAGCTTAGAGTTCAAAGTACAGATTGACCTGTATACATTTATTTTAAATGTTTTCACTCCTATGCGTATGTCACATGCAAGGGAAATGCTCATGGTGGTAGTAAGTAGATATACTATCCTATTTGGCTAAAAATAATAGTTATACTTATTTCCATTATCTTTCAGGTGGGGCTAGGGCAGAAAAAAAAGAATAATTGCCAACTTTCCTGACCTATTCTCCCTTCCTACATTTTTTTTTTAATAAATGTTTCAAGCTTGAGGCAGTAAGAAAAAAACACTTTTGTGGTTTTACCTTCACATGCTTCCTGGAATGAAAGAAATGACCAAGGTGATATCTTTCCCATTTAAGAAGCTACCACAATTTTACTATAGCACAAGTCATCAAGTCTTGCCAGCAACTGAATAAGAGTCTGATCAGATCATAGTGGGTGTTTTAACCTAAATCTAGTCCATAGAAAAAGCATGACAGAAAACAAACCAGCAAAGATACACTTTTAGTCTGCATCAGAAAAAGGAAAATAAAACGAAATGAGCAGAACTCTTTCATGAGCAAGAAAAATCCATGGATCTTTGCTGACTTCTCTCAGCTTCCTGACTTTGTTTCTGCCTGACCTGAAAGAAAAGGGGGAAACAGCATTTCCTTCTATTTATCCCCAGCGAGGGGCTTTCCCACCTGCTTTCCCACAAGACTCTCCTAATTCATTCTAGCTAACCACTTCCTCAATGCTACAATCAATCAATCATAAATCTCTGCAATTCTTTCATTTCTCATTACAAAGGAACCTCTACTTGAAAGCCAGTGCTCTGAATGAAGTTACCAAAACAAGCAGAACAATGTAAGGCAGGGTTCACCATGCAAACACATCTAAAAAATAAGCCAAATAAGGTTTTTCAGAAAGTCAGTAACAGCTGGACTGCAAATGGTCCAAGGAGCTTTTCTGGCAGCCTCACTAGAGCTCAAGGCCTGACCCGTAATGCCCTCTACAAACCAGGACAGTCTCAAATGGAAAGGTTCAAAAGGAGGCATCGTGTAGCCATCCGCTGCTCTGACCTGCAGAAAACCTCCTACATGCAGATATTCCTTGAGACAATGTCTAGCCACTACAAACTACTTTTATGCACCTGGGGCAGTACAGAGAAAACAGGCGGAAATGTGAGTCCAAATTCCATCATTTTAAGATGTCTTTTCTGAACAACTGCCCATGCTTTCCTTGCCCCATTTAAAGAGCAAACCCGAAGATCCTAAAAATGCCAAAAACCTGAAAGGAACCTGGAGTGCAAGATTCTACTGCTGCACTAACAGATGTATAAAATTCACGCTAGTGCAACAGCAAAAAATCATAAGCGAATTTAGAATGAGTTAAAATTTAGCATTTCATAAAGCGAGCGAAGGGAGAAGCAAACCTCCAGCCGCAGTGGCCACCGGCTGCCGTGGCCAGAAGCGAACGCCTGGTGGCACTCGAACCCATCCCTGCGCGCCGCGGCCGCCGCCTCTCGCTCCGCTCCCCGCGGTGTCAGCTCGCACCAGCATCTGACTCCTGCTCAATGAAATTAACAATGCCAGAAAGTTAATTCCATCAGTTTCATGCCTTAACGCTGACTTCACAAAAATACCCAGACCTTTCCAGAAGCCAGCAAGGCTACGAAGTCTGGATTTATAAAGGAAAAAGCAGGGATCTTGTTCAGGCAGGAGTTTTGAAGGGCATGAAGGGCAGGGAAATAGCTTTGGGGAAAGGAGGCAAGCTCCAGATGTCCTCTTTATTCAAACATTAGTCCAGATCACCCTACTTGGGGCATGTTTGCCAGAAGGAGTCAAATACTATGTCCTGCCAGTTTGTCATATGACATTGAAATCTGGTTTTGATGATAAAGATGTTGTCCAACCCTACTTCTTTAGAGTATTTTTCCTTCCAAACCAATCTGCAACTACTAATCACGATTTTCTCAAGCAATACCAAAGAATTTTTATTTTCAGTGACTCTCATAAAATAGTTGGCTTTTCCCTTGAATGAGTATATTTGTGTATGAACACATACATTACCCACCAGTCATTACTTGTTCATTATTTTCATATTATAACCATGCAGCAAAACTTTCCTAAGTAGCCATACAAACAAACCAGTTTAAAAAAGTACCCAAGAACCTTTCAATGACCACGTACAAGTGGAAAGCATTCACAGAAATCACTTGTCACACAATTATAGATTAATGGCTTCATGACAGTCAGACTCCTTGCAAGTGGATTTAATTCAGTATTTGTAATCAGTAATTTAATCAGCCTTCATCCTCTCTCCTCCTACTACTCCTCCAGACAGATTACTGTAACTCTGCTGATCTACCAGCTCTGCAAATCATGGTGTGCAGTATAGTAGGAGAGGCAGGCTCTGCCTTCAGGACCCAAAACGATGCTGTCTGCAGATCTTCGGGATTGAACTCTAGCTGGTCAGTCACAAAGAATAGAAGCAAACACCTATACCAGTTTAAAACCTGTTTATCATATTTTACCGGGCTAAGGTTATGATAAAGGTTTATGGCAGAGTAAGTGACTGTGCACGCTGGCAATCTGCTGCGCCCCCCACAGCCGTCTTCAGCAGCTGCTTCCCGGTCCCTCGCCTCTCCCGGCCACTCCCTTCCCGCCCCTACCCAGCTCCAGCCTCGCTCTCTTCCTCTCTCTCTGTACCGTGGCAGCTGCGATGCCTCCTCTGTTCTGCAAAAAGCCTGCTGCTCCATATTTCATGCCACCCTCCAGGCCACATAACCACATAGAAGCTATGCCGGACTACACTGACACCGCACTGATGGAGAGCCTCAGCAGAGCCAGCCTCCCTGAGCAACAGGCAGACTGATCCAGCTGAAATGCAAAGGCCTCTTCGAGCACCTATACAGCTGACACAGGCAGCACGGTGACAAAGGACCTGGCAGCAGCCACCACCTCTCCAATCCCACCTCAATCACTCCTTAATTACTACTTTCCCATGCTACAGACTGAGCTCTCCCACCCATGTCATACCCGATTCTCCAAACGCAACGTTCTGCCTGATCCTGTACCATTGCCAGCAACAGCTTGCAATGCACTCACAGCAAGCGGGCTGGGAGTCCCAGCACTCCCACTGCACTCCCTACCCACTACCACCCCTCCCCTTGAATGCCTGGTGACTTTGCAAAACTTTGCGTAAGAATATGCCCCAAAACAGGTCCTCGATCGCAAGCAAATCTTGCTAGGATGTGGAGAGAGGAAAGATAAACATAGCAGCATGTGAATTTGTAACAGGAGAGGAAAAAAACCCATGTTATTTCTCCCTCTGATCCAAAATGTCATGTTATACAGAAGTAGCAAATTGTAGCAAGTTCGCTGTAAGCAGAGAGTAGCCCGGGGGTCGTGGCTTCCTCATTCCTCAGCAGCAGCTGAGCCCCCTCAGCCCGCTCAGCTCACACATCTGTTCCCCTGGCGCACACGGGTCCCATCCTGCTGCCATCTGCTCCTCTTTCCTCCCACAGAAGCTGTGCACAGCACAGCCAGCGACCAGGGCTCCGCGAGCAAACCACATGCTGCCCACGGGTCCCACCCTGCCAGGCCTCCTCCTTCAGAGAACCGGAGCGCATTTCACCAACACAGGCAGCTGACAATAGCCGAGGATCTCTTCCTAAAACCACGGTCCTGGCAGTGTGCCAAGCAGAAGTGACAACCTGAAGCCTCCACCCAGGTCAGTAGGTCCTGCACCACTTGCAGGCAGCCCTGCTTGCACAGCCTTGGCCTGCTCAAAGGGCGGCAAGGGGAACCCAGACCAGCCAGCAGCAAAGCCAATGAAGCTGCCGCTGTGATTTACCGTGCCTTGGTGTACAGCAGAGCAGGGGGCTTCCTGGTTGAGGAACTACTGTTTGAACAGGAGGGAGGATGGACAGAGATTATACGAGTGTGTACCACAGCTGGGGAGACTAAGAAGCTCTCTTCTGTATCACTCAGCTGGGTGAGAGCCATCCACGCAGATGCTGAAACTTCCCAACTGTCATTGCTAACTACCCCAGCTCTGGGTGTCTGATGATTTCCCAAACCTGGAGTATTTTGCCATGCAAACATGGGGGGCAAGCAGATGCAAGCAGTACGCTGCCCTCCTAACAGTACCGTGCTTGAGAATGACATGAGCCATGCAGCTGCAGCCAGGTAAGGGTCCAGAGCAGCAAAACCCATCACCTTTGTGACCAGTGCAGCCCAGACAGGGATCAGAAACACACAATGGCCGTGCCCAGTTGTGCTGCCTTCTACTACTCAACAGCAACCGACAGCAGCAGCAGAAGGCAAGGCTAGCAGGGATCCACTGAGGCAGTCAACCGTGCAAAAGAGCTGGCATCAAGGAATACACCTAGAAAGCTAGCAGAGGGCTAGACTCAGGGCAATCGGAAGTACCAGGCAGCAGAGCCATGTCTCATGCTGACACAAAATCATTATCTCATTCTGTTGATTTGGCAGTGACCACTTGTCACCTCACTGACTAATCACATCTTGAACAGACTTGGATCTGTCTCTCAGTACCTGCATGGACCTGGCAAAACTGCTCATCCAGCCAGGCAGAGTGATCACTTTGAGTAAGTGAAAAGCATTATACCCTTACTGAAGGGCTGTAAAAGCGTGTTAGAACACAGCCATCCTCCTCTTTACTAAAAGAGCTTTGAGTTAGCTATAAAAATTGATTCTCTTCAATCCTAGGAAAACAATCTCCACAATTAATTCCTTCCTATAAATAGATGATTAAGCATCAACCCAAATCAGAACGGGCTTTCTTGGATTTTGTCACAACATCTGGATTTTTTTGGATGTTGATGCAAGTACTTGGCAAGCAGACAAGGCATTCTCTGGGCATAGCTGCATATAACCCATCTGTTGTCACATATACCAATACTGAGTGAACTGGGAAGCACCACGTGGCCTTCCATGAGAAGGCTATCTGGCAGAACATTACATGGTCACTGAACAGACCTGTGCAAAGCTGACTGCATTTGATGCAGATATATTTCAGGAGGAAATTTGTGACTTACAAACAATATGCGCTAATGAAGCCTATCTGCAAGAGCAGAACCCTGGGCTTGTATCCTAGTTGTGACACAGACTTCCCGTTTCATCTCAGGTATGTCATGTAGGCCCAGATTTTTGCTTTTACACATCAAGTGTTCAAAGTGGGGCTCCCTTCTGAAAGGTTATCTGGCCATTGTCTTCCCCTTCACACGTGCCACAGCAACCATACATACACACTTCCCCACATCATCGCAAGGGTTAGTTAATATGCATAAAAGCACTCTGAATAAGTAACATTCTCTAATGCTTATGCATTTTAAGGATGAAAGCTTTAATACTATTCATTATTTTACAGCACACTTCCAGGCACAACAGATTTTTGCAAAAGATCTACAAAGACTTATAATTAAAACACCCTCCCCTGCACGTATTTACAGATCTCCATGATGTATATAGCATTATTCCCATTGCAATTAACAGAGAACCTGTAGCATAAGGCAGGAGTAGAACCTGCATTTTATAGGTCACTGTGAGCATGAGTGATGGGTAACACAGTTAATGTGAGGGAGAGTTAGAGCAAGGTAGTCATGTACACACCTGGAAGTTAAGATTACCACGTTAGGCATTTAAAATCCATGGCATAGCCACAAAGACTGTTTATTGCATGCAGAAAACACTGGTGAGAAATAAAACACCATTTTTATTTTTATGAGATGATAAATGCATGACCAACGTACCTCATGTGGCTCCACATGGGATGGAAAAAGACTTACATTTAGGCAAGGGACTCAAGTTTCAGTGCCTTTTCATTACTTCAGTTCTACCTCTAAGAAACATGTTTATTTTAGCCATTCATACTACTTACATCAGACCTTTATTGCAGCTGCCCAAATTATCCCATTTTAGACCACACAAATAATCAACAGTCAGCTGTTTTTCTGGCATAGCTCTAAGATGAGCGTTTTTAATTTCTACCCACCTCTGATGTTTTTCATCAGGAGGTTCAGAGGCCCTCTGGTTCAGATCATTTACAGCACAGGAAAGGACTCATGAAACACACTCACCTGTAGTTATTATTTCTTTTGACCACAGAAAGCTCATGAACAGTTCTGAAGACCCCAAAGAACAGCTGAACAGTTGGACAAGCTTTCATTTCCATGACAGCACCTGTTTGGGCTAATGTCCAAGGGATCAGTCTTGGAAGCATTCGCATGTAGAATTTAAACTTAAGAGCTGACACAAATGGGGCTAAACTGGACTTCAGTTAGGTAGAGAACAAAAAGTAACATGCACAACCAAGGTTCTACACTGTATGTGTTTACGTAACTCATTTTATTTTGATGCTTCTCAAAGGTGCCTAGAATTGCATCACTATAAACAGGACCTACTTCCAGTCACCACCGAAGTGATAGGAGCTGTGGCTGCATAAACTACTCGAATGACCATGACATGCCCCTACCGTACAGTAATACAGGCACTGTTTACAGGGTACTCGTCTCCAAGACTTGCTTACAGCAGGCAGTACTAAAGAGGCAATGTCTCAAAACCTTTCTTTTTTGCTAGGAAAGGAGAGGCCTTCACCCACCAGCATTCATATGAAGCCCAGGAATGAGCAAATTTTAGTCCAGAATTGCTAAGGGCTTTAGTTTAACTCTCTGGACATAGAGCTAGCAAACCCCCTGAATGAACATTATAACTTACTTATTTATTGTTGGGACTCTGAAATATCTGTATTAATCCCAGATGAGATAGGAGAGACTGAACTCCAGGGTAGTTACGCTGATAGTACCAAGAAGAAAAACTGAGCTGTACATCCATCAATTCTCAGAAACAGCACAAAATGCTAAGCACCTTCAATGGCCCAGGAAAGCATCCTTGCACTCGCACACTGGGTGTAAGAGCATTGTTAATGTGCTGCCTTTAGAAGATAAAGTTTTCCTGAGGCTTCCTTGCTTTCTGAAAAAAGACAGGACATTCATAAAGAGGATGCCTGCCTGAGTCATTGTTAAACACCCAGAGTGTGCAGAAATTGAAGTTTGCTGAGTCTCTTTCTTCTCCTCACTGCAATGAACTAGCAATATTCTCTAGGTCCCTTATCAGATGAAGTATTTTGAGTGCAGATCCAAACTTTTGCCCAGCCACATGGGCTAATGCATGTTCAGTGGCTGTTGGATTCTCTTAACCCTGAGAGACTTTCCAATACTGCATAAGGAGAGAAAGGGACTGGCACCGATTACATTTCTCTTCAAGCAGAGGAGATGAAATAGGATTCAGACTGTGACTGTCAGTCCACTGTGATTATCCAGCCCTCTCCCAAGCACTGCACAACTATTTAATCACCGTAGGATAAGGCTCTTACTGGACACAAACAGTGATTTCACTATACCCACATGATCAGCTGCCCATTTCCCCACAGACAGGACAGTCTGCAAAGAGTCAACGTTGTCCACAGGACTCTGAAACTTCTATATTGCTCTAAGCGCCTCTGATCTGAGTGAGGCTCCACCACTACGAGAGCACAGTTTCACATTATCATCTTTGGACAAATGCTAAATCACAGCATGGTATATTGCAAGCACCAAATAAAGATTTGAAAGCTGTGTTATAGGACCCTGAAGATATGTTTATCATAGAAATGCTGGTGGAAGCTTAATTACAGTGATACTACTATATGCTGCTCTGCTAGGCAAGCTATTCAAGCCTTTCAATAATGTTTTGCTGTAATGGGAACAGTTCAAGCTGCAATAGCAAGTCTGCGACATAGAAAACATTATAGCCATTGATCTTATTCCTTCCAAAGCACTCATTTTAATAGAGTTTTTTTTTGCTGCTCCACTTATCAGTTGCCCTTATCTCCAGAGAGCACAATTGCCTTTTTTCTGTCATTTGCAGTTAGTTATGATTTTCAGATTCGGCTTAGGGGAGCTTCACTCAATCTAAAATCAGCATATCTTTTTCACATATCTCATTTATTTGAGGAAACTGAAGGGTTCTTACTGAATGCTGAGCATGTGATTGCACTGCACCCAAGTACTTTTTTGCTAGGTAATAAAGAGCTACAACACTTACCCTACCAAGAAGCCTGAGAAAATTAAATATCCACTAGATCTTTCTACAGAAGCAGCCAAAGGAAGGACTAAGACAGTATGAATCGGCATCACCTAGAGAAAAATTTTTCTCAACCCTGACATCAGATAGTGGGAGGCCAAAAAAAGAATGAGAGGCAGCTCCTCTTAGAACAAAGTTTGTTTTCCCTTCATCCTACTTTCCCAAACTAGGGACTGTTCCCTCCATCCGCCCTCCCCCACACACTTCTTCTCCCTCACATGCCCACCTTTTCCAAACAAGACATGAAACCCAT
This sequence comes from Phaethon aethereus, assembly GCF_964289735.1. NCBI lineage: Eukaryota > Metazoa > Chordata > Aves > Phaethontiformes > Phaethontidae > Phaethon > Phaethon aethereus. The sequence goes on along the minus strand of NC_138589.1, from coordinate 13,217,239 downwards.
CTTCTTGTCACACCTTTACCCACCCAAACAATTCTCTCACCCACACTTCCCCATGTCTTTAGAAATAATACCATGAGGTTCCTATCTAAATTCATAAAATCCTATCTGCCTGTTTTCCTACAATTCTACTCTGTGTCACCTAACTCAAGAAAAAGACACTTTCTACAACAGAAGATAGGGCAACAGAGCCTACAGGGAAATCAAGCCCACTTTGTCTATATAAAACTCACAAATGCCAGCGACAGCAGTACCTACTGTAAAGGAACAGAGCATCATAGCACAAATTTGACCTGCAAAGAGCAGATCTATTCAGTGTCAATCAGCTTTAAGGTTCAGACGGACTCATCTTCAATGGCAAGACATGATCTAAGCCAATTTGTATACAAATTTTATTATCAATCATCTTCTGTTTAACCTCAGCCTCTATGTTTAAATATTAAGACATTTTGCTAATCCCACCTCTAGCTACAGCTTCCCTAGGATTCTGATTTTTCTTATGAGTAGTTCTGGTTTTCATGTAATAGCCTAACAATATGTCAAATAATTGTACATTATTTGCTCAACTAATAGCTTATTTTTTAATAAGGCATTCTAAAACATAGGTAATGATTGTAGGCCTATATTTCTCTAAGGATTTAATAAGGTCAGATCACTTGAATTTTTCTTAACTTAGCAAAATACAGTAAAAATACATTATTCACATGACAGCTTTATATTGCCTTGTGTCTTCTTACATGCTATGTTTTTTTGCATGAGCAATTAATTCCATTCAATGGCAGGAAGATAATTTTCATAAACCGATCACTTTGATAAGAATTTCTGAGTTAATTAACCAGGCTTGGCTGTCTTTAGGTAATAAAACTTGAAACATTAAACGTCAGGCATAAAGGTATACTTTTACTGTACCTTGTGTAAACTTCTAAAGTCACATGCAAGCCCACATAACAGCAGTGACATGCCCTGTTTCCCTGGGTTTCCCTGTCTCTCATGCCCATTTCATCCATGCAGATTACAAGACCTTTTAGGGAAGCACCAAAGCTTCCCAAATCCAAGTTCATGTACAGCCTGCCTAAGAGACGCTTCAGGATAGACAGACTCTGTAAATAGTCTCTTCACAGCAACACTAATCCCTTTCCATCAATAAAAGGAGTGCTCTTCTTTACTCTCCTTCATCTTGGAGCTCCTGCCTCACAGGCTTACATCTGCAGTAATTTAAATGCAGCTGGATAATGGTTTCTAGTAAGTGCAAGATCTACATCAAGTCCCTCACATGAGGCAACTAAAGGGAAAAGAAAGAGCAAGCATGTACAAAAAACCCTAAGTGGGTGGGACACATTTTCATTTTGTTGTCAGTTCCCATTGTCAGAAACAAAATGATTTTGAAAGTAATAGAAAATCAGTGTAATAACACTGTCCTCAGCACGGCTTTGAAATCCGTTTAGGGGAGCCCCACCGGTAAAGCACATATATAATTACAACTGAAGCTGTATTTAGTTCCAGACTAAACACCACCATGAGGCAGTGTGCTAAATAATGCATTTCCCTAGTGCTTTTTACTGAATATGTGATCATTTCATACATTAAATTTATTGTTTTGATAACAGTAGCCTCACAGCCAATGTGCACACACTGTTTGAAGATTTCAGTGAAGCAGGAACTATTTGCACCCTGCGAAGCGATCACCGATACACAAAAATTTCACTGTGTTTCAGCTGCACTCTCCCTGCTTCACTTGGGACTTAAACAAGCAAAGACCTAGCAGTATTCAGGGAAACAAGGGCCTCGATGCTCCACCAACACCACAGGTTCACCGAGTCTATAATTTGAGGTTTCCCTGCTGTGTTGTAGTCCATATACTTACTTCTCAGTTGGATGCACGGGAAGAATGAGCAAGCAACAACTATGGTCACTCTGTTATCCTTGTCTGCAAGGAATGTTATCTCAACACATATAAAACATAAACAAGAGCTTCCTATCTTTTTATAGCATGCACTAACTCTCTTCATACTTTTCTTCTTTCTCAGATACAGTCTCTTTATATACTCACATATATTTTTACATTTTGACTTGAATATCAAGGCCCATCACTGAATTTTTTATTAGTATTTTTCATGCCATGTGTCAGCTGGCATTGACTTTCATGTTGCCAAAATAATAGTAAATCAACAAAAGTCAGCAGTTACAGTGGTGATACCAGCTATTTTCTGGACAGTTATCAAGGGAACATCTTTGCAAATTAATATGACATTGCAGAGCAGAGTGAAGACATGTCCTTCCATTTTAAAGTGTGGTCACTGGAAACTGGCTAGAAAAATTGACATTGCACTCTCTGTATTTGTTCTTTCTCTGTTATTGATGTTTGTCGTATTTACAAGTCAAGAAATGCATTTTCCTTGTCAAGACAGCAAAAGCATCTAGAACTTCAAAATCCACACGTTCTCCTTCCTTCTTAAACCTTGGGACTTTACAACCCATCCTGCTGGTGGTACAATCTGCTACAATTGCTCCATAGCGATTATCTCAAAATCTGGTAGTTGAGATCATATGGAATAATTTTTATATATATGTATATGTATATGTACATGTACGTATAAATTAAATCTTTTCAGTGGTAAGATTTAATAGCTATTTGGTTTTGGTCTTGATTCTTACTTTAGTACTAAAATAAACGTGTTATCTTAATTTTGGCCATAGATATTACTTAGAAGATTGATATGCAATCAATTTTTTACATAGAAAATATCGAAGTGTACCATTGTATCAATAACTCCTGAACGCAACAGGATTTACGCCTACTCACCACATAGTGGCAGTTGCAGCTAAAATACAGCAGATGGCACTGAAATCAGTTTACTATTGACATTACTGTTGTCGACTTCCCCTAAATACTGCCATACGTTCCAAGCCCAACTTCAAACAGGGAGTTTCACATTATCCATAGTGAGCATGAATACAAGGAAAAAAACAACAAACGATACCTAGATGAACACACCAGCTTAATTTTTTTAACCTAATTTGATAAAATGCAGTAGTTAGTGTGTCACTATAAAAAACCCTTCCAGTTACTTGGGTGGTATCAACAATCCAAGTGCCCCAAAATAAGCAAGCCTCGACCTCTCAATATATTCCAAAGCCTGAATAATTGTGCTTTGTTTAAAAAAAAAAACAACAAACCAAAACCAAAAACAACTGGCACTCAGACTCATTTACAAGTCTCACACAGTATCTAGAAGCAAAAGGCAGCACAGTTTGATTCCTTTTCCTCTGTAATGATAGGTTGAGTGAAGGTGACTTACTCTCAGGAATAATAAAATGGGCTCAAGTGGGGTTTTGGCACAGGCAGGGAATACTGTGAGGTAATTTTAGATTAGCTTGAAAATCAATAGTTTATACTATGATTTTATTTAGTTTTGTTCCCTCTGTATGCTCATATTCTTAAACACAGGTAACCACCAGTGGAAAAGACGCTGACTGGGGATGCTGACTCACAAACCTGTGCTCAGCTACGCAGCTGCAGCCGCCGCCAGAACGCACAGCCTGGGGCAGTAGCAGGGGAGGCAAGGGGGAGAGGAAACAGATGCGACAGAATTCCTGTCCATGTCCCTCACATATTCATTGCTGGACCGTTCTTTGTTCTACCAAGACAACCATCCTTCCGCTCCCAAAGGCCTTTTAGATATACAATACCTAAAATTTTATCAGTGGTAGTGAAAAATCTAAAATGAAGTGGAGGAGAAAGGATTTTCCCTCATTACTTCTTCTCACAGCCAAGCTTCATCTGTTGGGAAAAGAGCCAGGTAACGCACTGCAATCAAATTCAAGCTACTGAACAGAAATGCATGAGTAAATGCCACACTACTGGTGCCTTCTGCTCCCAGTCATGTCAACATTGGATCAAATCCTTGTTTCTGATGCCAGACGATCTGAAACCAAAACTACAGGCATCTAGGACAACAGCTTTTTTTTTTTTTTCGTAGTGTACTTGCTTACATTGTTGTGTAGAAGATATCAAAAGCTAACTTCTGGATCATACAGAAGAAAAAGATTTAATTAATGTAGCCAGAAATGAAGTATTCTCTTAACAAGGCTCAATTCTGAAGCCTATTGGGGTAAACCGAGTACTTCATTTACAGTATTTAACAGATGCTCCTCTTTGGACACATTGTAGACCTGTGCTACCTCGGGAGTCCTTTTTTGTTAGACCTCTGAAACAAAGTAGGAGTGGAGCTAATTGACACTTAGGACAGAATCTTCACACTATGTTCATGTGTATACTTTGATGACAGCTAGTTACTGATAAGAACATTCAACAGTCTGAATAAAGCAGTCCCTAAAATACTAACCCATTCCAAATAATAAAGTACAAAGTATATACTGTAATTAAAAAAAGAAGCTGATTTTTAAGCTAACAACCAAAAAAAGAAAAAAAAAACACAATAAAGCCTAGTTGCCCTTTGCTTTCTTTGGCTTCTATTTGACAGTCAGTACATTTTCAGGTACACTGGAGTAAATCTGGATTAATAGCAAAGCCATGCTCATCTGTCCAGTTTATAATGTAATGAGAGCAAGAGTGGCAGAGAGACAACTGAGGTGCATGTGTTCGTACCGTTTCATTTTTTCTATTGGGCTTTTGATAAAAGTCAATTGTCCTTTTAAGTACTAAGGAACACAAAAGTGTCCTTTCCTTCACGATTACAAGTCACTAACTCAGGCAGCCTGGGGCTTCCTTCCCCTTCAGTTCCTTTCTGTTTTCTCCACTGAAATTTAATCATAATTTCCTTCTTCATACAGAAGCCAGTCACACTGGCTTTTGCTCACCTATACCATAGAGCAGTCATTCACAACTGCTCCTTTACAATTTTATCCTCAATTTTGAGAATATCTTATTTTGTCAAAAGGATACACAAAGGCTGACTAGAAATGGATGCAGCTGATCTCTTAAATGTGGTCTCACTCACCAACCTTTCAAGGGCTGCAGCAACCCAGTTCATCTGATTTCTTTTGGTTATCTTCTTACTAGCTTGTGCCACACTACTCTTTGCTCTTTCCACTGCACTAAGCACCATGCCCAAGCCGCCAGAGACAAAGTTTTATCCTAAACCCCAGTACAATCTTTTTGTATTGTAAAACCCGCAGGGGCCATTCCTTTTGTCCCCAAGCCTGCCTTATACTTCTCTGCAAATGAATTGCATAAGACACTTAGCTGCCCTGGTTTCCCACCTCTCCAAATCATTTATCACTGTGCTTCTCAGTTCCTAGCACTTCCTAGCAAGTGAACTTCTCTGCTCTTGAGGTTTTAAATTAATTGCCAGTTTGCTTATCCTACTGCATATTTATTTCCACGGGTGAGACCCATTAAACAAGGGAAAATGGTACAACCTTACTTTGACCATTAAGAGCTTATAAAAAAAATATGTCTGTCTTCGTAAGTAGTGCCAGTCAGCCAGGGTACAGGGAGAAACACAACCTGGAGGTTGCCAATGTATTTTTTTTTTAATCAGTTTTATACAAAATCTGGCTGCATTTGAATCATCCTCCGTGCAAGTTCTTTTCTGTCAGCAGTTTCTGCTTCTCACAGCAATACCTCTCAGGCAGGAGCCTCGCCCTTACATAAGACTGAGTATTACTTCCAGGGCTTTATTTTACCCTCACTTTTGCATGCACAATGACAGTGAAACCAGTTTTGAGCTGCATGAGGGTTTCATGAGCCTGAGGGTACGTCCCCAAGCATTTTGATCTCCAGTCTTCATCTCTTCCTTGCTAATATGAAAAACATTCACAGTTCCAGTGAGGAACTTTGCGCCTTTGAGCATCTATAAATTTTTTTACCACCTTCCAGAGGTCCTACAGATTCACAAACCCTTCATAAATAAAATAGTAATAAAATGGACACACACTGTTTTGTGTATTCACTGGTAAAACACAGAAGACAATGAATTATGGAGTTTGTATTTCACCAAGGTGCACTAAATATTTCTTGCTAGTACACAACAGTTTCAGAGAGATAAAATCAATTTTGGGTCACATGTATATTGTATATACTGGCTTTCTCTCATTTATACTTTTGTTTTAGGTTAACAAATGCATTGCTAGATTCATATGTTTACCTACACTGTAGGGTATGCCTTTTTTCCCCCCAAGAGCTCTCTATCAAAAGCCTCTTTTAAGAAGATTACTGATAGTAAATGACAACTACTTTACTTTAGTATCCATCTGTAAAAATTAAGAAATAAATCATAAAACCCCTAACCTTCACAAGAGTTACACTGACCAACAATCTTTCAAATAGTCAAGAAGTCTAGTTTGTAGAATGAAGCTTGCTTTCATTTCACTTTTCTCCTTCCCCACGACATCTGACGTACACAAGTGGGGCTCTGCGTCTTAGCAGAGCTCTGCCGGTACAGGATGTGGCCTTCGCACTGAGGAACCAGCTAACAGACACCCCTCGCCTTAGGAACCGGAATCAGTGTTCTATGGGACTACAACTGGATCTGATCATCCAAACGCCGGATTTTTAGCACCGAGTGGGACACTTATGTCAAAGAGTGGACCTAAAACACATGAAATGTTCCGTAATATTCTGACATGCAGAATTACATGGTAGCGGTGTTATCTAATTTTAAATGCTGCATATGACATAATTCAATATTTCTTTATATATATTTTTTTGTATATTTATAGTTATGTATCTCCAGGAATACATATGTTATCATTTGTTAGTAATCCACTGGCTGTCTTCAATTCCACAAGTACAATTAGAATCTATGATAAATTCATACAAAGACTCATGAAAATAAAAACATTGAGACTCTGCATTCACTGTCAGATGCTTTAAGGTCCTTGAAAGGTCAACACAAAGTAAGTTGCATAATTAGCTGTAAATTTAATTAAGGAGTCACAGAATGAGAAGGAAAAGAACACTGAGATCCAATTTTCTGTTCTACGTCTTTAAACATTAACTCAGTTGGCATCAGGAAGATCAAAAACACAGACAGAAAGGGAAAATATTATAGGTTTTTCAATAACAATCTTGGACTCTGTAGTGAGTACGCACATATTGGAAAAAAATATATAGGTACAGAAGGCAATGACAGCATAATTCACCATCTTCAAAAGTCTGCAAGCAGGTGAATAAATAAGAAACTGAACCTGGCCCCATTCCAGACCCTAAGAGCATCTTTTGTTCCATAGAAAAAGACAGCTGGTAGCTTTAAAAATCAGAAAAATAGCCACTGAGAATTTGGGCATGACGTAAAACTCCTACAGAATACTTTCATGACATAGCAACTACAGAAACAAAATGAAAAGCCTCTTAATTCTAGATCTCATTTCTTTAGCTGGCATGTAAAAGAATACTTCTTGGCCCCCCAACTTGGTCCTTGGTGCTGCTGTAAAATATTTTTTATTTACATGTTTTATCCATATTAATAATTTAAAATTATTTTTCCTCCTGACAGATTTAATGCCTAAAGAACTAAATCACTTGATTTAAACCTCTGGAAAATATTTTCCAAAATAAAATTTACCTGTCCTATAAAGGCGAGCTGAAAAATGTTCTACAGTAACTTTATATATTTAAAATTCCATCCTTTTCATTTTTTTTCATTCATCCTATTTTTATTAAAATAGCTTTTAGCACAGAGGAATTTCCTTTTGTTAGTAATTCTAACAAGCACAGATTTATACAGCCTGGTCCACCACGCAGTGGAAACTCGCAGCAAGGTGCTACCTTAGCCCAGGGCCTGGTGTCATCAGCTTGCCCAGAAACACGGAGCACTGGGAAAGCCCAGCACTTCTGGCACTGCTGGTCTAGCACAGGTGCAGGGCTAGCTGAGCTGGCGTAAGACCTGGCCAAGTAACGCGAAGGCAAATGTATCTGCATACATTTGGTGATAAGACTCCTACAGCAGCTAGTGCTGATGCATTCTCAATGCTACTAGATCAATGCTATTGCCACCGACAAGGCACAAAATTTTCTACACAGAAAAGACTTTCCTGTTCCCCTAAACAGCAATTAATCAATTCTGCTTATCCTGAGGCATTTTACCTAAGACTAATTGTATAATCCAACTGACATTTATTTCATTACCATCTTTTCCATAAAAAAAGATGTGATGAACAGTAACCCCCAAATGTCTCATTACTAACACATAAAAATTCTCCGGCAAAAAGAGATCTCATTATAGCAATAAAATCTATTTTGCCTTACCAAAATTGGCTGTCAGAAAAAGTCCACGTGGGTAGCATAGCACACTTAAGCATCAGTTCAGCACTGAGCTCCAAGAACCTCAGATGAAACCACAGGAGATGGTAAGCTGAGCTGAGGAGGTCTGTCACTTCAGCAGACTGCACTAGCAGTACCGTTTTATAATGAAGTCCCCAGATCGAAGAAAATGTAAAATCACCCAAAGTGATTTCCAATTCAATTATCTGTCTTCAGCAAGGGTTTCTCACTGATTTCCCCTTATCAGTAAATTGGGAAACACCCACTGAGGATGGCAACTTTGTACAGTTCCATCCATAAGGAATGCCACTCCGAACTTACCTAAATGTACTTGAGCTCCTTATATCCAAAGGCTGGGAAAAAACTTTCTCGAGAAAGTGACAGAATTCAGACTGGACACACAGGCCATAAACCACCAAAGACAGATGCTGCTTTGGTCCTCCTTGTTTTCTGATGCTATGAGAAAGACAAGCTAACCCAATGCGAATAGATATGAGCAGCAGAAATTCTGAATATTTTTTATCTTTGTTCCAACTCTCCCAAATACAGTCTATAAGCAATCTCCTATGTAATAATCCATTTATTTGTGGAAATATTTCTTCAACACAAATCTATTTTACCAAAACAGAAAAGCAGATGCAACAAAAAGAAAGAAATAACAATGTAAACTACCCATAATATCACTCTGACACAACACATCACTGCTGAGGTACTGCACAAAGTGTGTAAATGAGAATCTGTCCTCAACTCCACAACACATGCAGGTTTCATTTGGGTGCACAACTGCATGAGAAAAACAGGAACCCCTAAAAGCTGAAAAACAAACAGGATAAAAGGGTAAAAAACTGCACCATCTCCACACGGATGTGATGCAGATTTTGAAATTAGCGGGGTACGCAAAACCTACAACATTTAAGTAGATTCAAAATGAGCATGCTGAGTACCAGTAAGTACCAAGAAAGTGACTGTTAACTGTGATGATGTTTCTGCAGGCTTTGATGGATCATGTGTTGTACACTGCGTTGTCTGACCCAGAAACAAATGTACTCTGTCTCAGAAGTAGTTGCAATTCCTACTGGAGATAAAGGACAACACTGTCACAGAAAGGGGTCTAAAGCCAGGCTGAGATTGGGATTTTTTTCAGAATTGCCAAACACTGAGCAATTCCCCTACATTCAAAGTCAGTTACTAAGGCCTCTATATTTCCCACAGTTTGTCAGCTTATGTAATTGTCTCAACGTAGATTCTTTCAGTCAAACATAAGACTCCAAGTCTGTCGGGGTTAAAGTTAATACTGATACTATGGCTAAATGTAAGGCACCATTTGCAAAAGATGCCATGACCAAAATCATCAGAAGCACTAAACATTTGAAATTCCTGAAATTTAAAGTGGAGAAAATATTTTAAGAATATTAAGTTCAGCATTATAACCGTACATGACTCTTCACATGCAGAATGAGGTGAATGGGGCACATATCCAAAAAAACAACACACATGAAGTCAGCTTTTCAGATGTGTGTATAGATGTCATAACTAAACAACAGAGAGCCCTAAAATGAAGCCAAACAGTTGCCGTTTGTTGAAATGATCGAGAATGAGTCTTTCAAGGAGTAAAGTATTCAGAGGGGTTGAAGAAATTAATCACATGATAACTTCTGCAGCAGCATTTTAAGGGATTTTAGGGTAGAGATGTGTTAATTAAGAAGCAAGGTAGTATAGTTTTGGCAAAAGGTACCGGCATTCCTGGGCCATAATGAAACATACTTATAAATTTCCAGTAAACTTTAATTTCAACTGCTTGAGACATGCTTAATGCTTGCCTGGATTTAAAAAGGAAAAAAAAAGTGATCAGCGACAGCAGGAAACTTTCTACAGAAAGACCAGTGAATTCACAAGCTTTATATCCACCCCAAACTTCATTACAACTCTGAATGCATCACTACTGAACCAAAAAGACATTAAACAGCCTAGATATTGATGGTGAAGTTGTTCCAAAGTGAGAGAACTTGCTCAGCGAACTACAAAGCCACCTGGGGGCAGGGAAGTTAGGGAGGCTTGCCTATATACCCGTGGAGCATCCAACTCCACTTCCCTCACTCACAAGCAGTATCAGCTGGACCACTCTGCAAGTGCCTGCAGGGCCAAGCCGTGCACGGGAGAAAAGAACTGCCAATGTAACTTGGTTCCTAAAAAAATCCAAACTGCTGACAGGACATGCCAGAAAAAGGCCTTATTTCTTGCATTCTTTACCTAACCAGCTAATGGTGTGCTCTTCTTAAAGGTACACAACCAATTATAAAAGCTCATATACTTTATTACCTGCGGCAACTCTATTTTCTCTGTCTCTAGCACTACGGCATTTATCATTCACAATGAGAAACGTTGCTAAGATCCCTGGTAACGAGTAGATCTTGCTATTGTAAAGTGGTTTTAGCTCTTACTTGGACTACATTCTTCCCCTGGCCCCCACCCAGTCACAGTGAATTATTTCCTCCGCACTGCTCAGATAATCCCGTCCCTCCCCGCAGGTTTATTCCCAGGCCGTCCCCTCCCTTTTAGCCGAAGTGCCGGGCTGGACTCGGCTTTCAGGAGCCGTTATCCGTCTGCAGCTCCTCAGCCAAGCAGCAAATCCCCACGTAGTGCCCAGCACTTCCCCTTCCACCGGGACTGCGGCAGGGAGGGGAAGGAGCACAGCCGGGGTTACTGCAGGAACCCCCCTCCTCCAGCCCGGCCCGGCCCCCACAGATGTGCAGCCCCCGGCGCCCCGCGGGCGGCCCGGCCCGCGGTGCGGCCTGCGCCGGCCCCGCCGCCTCCGGGCCCCGCTCCCCGCCGGGCCGGGCCGCCCCCCTGCGGGCCCCGCTCCGCTCGGGCCGGGCCGCCGCCCGCCCCCCGCCGGGCTGCCACCGCCCTCCCCGCCGCGGCTGGAGGCAGGGCCGGGCAGCGGGCGCTCCGGCCGGCCCCCGCGGGGCGGAGGTCATCCGCCTCCCCCGCCCTCCGCCCATGGGCGCCGGCTCCGGCCGGCCGCCGCTCCGGCCCCGCGCGGAGGAGGCGGCGGCGGGGCGCGTCTGCCGGCGCCGGCTGCGCCCGCCTCGCCGCCCGCTGCCGCCTGGGCGCCGCGGCGGGGGCGCATGGAGACAACGGCCGTCGCTGCGGGCTGGGGTAAGGCGCGCTGGAGCTGCGGGAGCCGCGCCGGGCGCCCGCCCCTGCGGCCGGCAGCAACGGGGGGGCGCGGCGGGGCGGGCGGCGGCCCGCAGCCCGGCAGGACCCTGCCCCGGGAGGGCGCGGCGGGGCGGGCGGCGGCGGCGGGCCAGGGCGGGGAGGGTTTCCGCCGAAACTTTGTGCTACTCGGGTCCCCCCCTCTGAAAACCGCAAGGCACCCCGCCGGGCAGAGCCCCTGCGCGGCGGCGGGCCGAGGCAAGGGCGCGATGCGGCGAGGGGGAAGCCGCTGAGGAGACGGGCGAGGAGGTGCCGCTGGCGGGGCCGGAGCCGCGACCGGGACCGTCCCCGTAGCGCAGGGCACGGGCGCAGCGGGCTGTGAGGGCGGCCGGGGCGGAACACTGGTCCCAGGCTGCGTTACACCCCACCCACGGCCAGGGGCGCGCAGTTTACGCGCAACTCCAGGCGCAAACAAGCACATCTTTTCAGAAACCTCAACGTTCTGTTATTTCGGACGCGTTTTACCCGTGTGCATTTTGTTGCCTGCAAGTGTAAATCTTTGAAGTGCAAGTTATAAATACTAAAGCTTAAATGCACAAGGGGAGTATGTGTATCAAATTTTAGAATAAATTTATTCCAACCTCATTTGACCCACACACCGCTAATGTATTCGTGATGCACTTAAATGAGGAAGCAGTTATTTTGCTTTACAATGGTAGGTGCCTATTTCAGAGACTGGTGCATGACTTAACACAATAATTAGCATATTTATATAACATTGTTGTTTATATATGGGTTTATGAATCTAAGAGGCATCAAAATCACATATAATATAACTTCCTGAACTGGAGCAATTCCTGGAAGTATGAAGCAATGACTTGTTTGGTTTTTTCACCCCCCTTCAAGCTACATCTGTGCATATATTCACAGTCCGAAACATATAATCCTACCCCAGAGAGAGTGGGTGCATGTTAACACTACAGCCTGTCTTCAACTGACATCTGGTTGCAAAACAAAAACAAACCGCTATTAAGGACCTTTTTTCCCCATTTTTCTCTCCTTAGTTCTTTTCTTCCATCTTCCTCTCATCTCTGGAAGCTCCATCCATATTGGAATAGGCAGCAATTATTCCAATCTCTGTAAGTAGTCTTTTTTTTTTTTTTTAACTGCATTAATGGCATGCCTTGCAGTCATGTACAGCTGTAGGAATATTGTATTTAAAGTCCTTTAGCAGATAAACATCAATCCATTAAAAAGCAAATGGCTTCCTGACTAAGAAAACAACTGACTTAACAGAAATGGATTTAACCTTGCGATCTTTATACAGACAAAACTCAGAGAAATTAGTGAGACAATTGCCTGAAATAGAGGACTATAAAACTTAGTGTCAGGTAAAAGTACTTCAGTATTTCCTTTAAAAAAAAAAAATCCTTCTTTTCAGCATTTTCTTCCACAACAAGAAATTAGCACATAGCCGCTAAAACTGATTTACAAATTGAGTACACTGACATCAGTCAAAATTTCTATCATTTTAGCACTCAGTGAAATATACATGGCTAAAAATTACTTCCAGTCATTGAAGTAAAGCAATTCCTGACATTTGACTTCCTTCCACTCTCCTTTTTATGACTCACCTTTGTCATTATTACATGAAAGTTTTTTGAAAAGGAAGTAAAACATTGTAGGAGCCAATTCTGCTCATGTCCTGTTTCGGCAGAAAACCACATGTATGCAGGGAATCAAAGTAGCATGTTCAGTCTCTTAAATGAAAAAATGCGTAGTGATAAAAATACATGCACAAGAATTAAAACCACCAAAATATCTCTCAGAGCAAGTGCTGCAGCTCAAGAAAAGCCATGTTGAAATGCTGTGAACAGGTGATGACATCGGTAATAACTTTCAAGCTAAGATGCCCATCATGGGTGAGAAATCATATGATTAAACCTGAAGTTTAAAGAAAGAAGAGGCAAAAATTACCTTTCTTACTTTGGAACATACATAAAGGAACAACAAAGTCAGGCAACTACTATCATTCACTGTCTAGAAATATCCTCAAGCTTAATGTTTGCTGCCACATCCTACCAACTTGGAGAAATTATTCACAGTGTCAAGACCAGCTTCTGTCAACACGAGGTGTTTGTAGGATCTAACCCTAAGATAACTTTGGTAACTAGGAGCAGAGTTAGGTTAGTAAAGCTGAAGACAGCGTAAAATCAAGTAAATGCGAAGTGTTGTCTTTCAGATTGCCCGCTAATCCCTTACACGCCTATAAAAAACATGTTAAAGTTGGGCTGAAGAGCAAGTGCAAAATTAGTAGCTGCTGGTGAAAATTGTTAACCCTGTGGCAACCTAATAGATGACCAACTGGCATCACTTAAGTCATAGAAAATACATAATAACAATACAAAAATGACAGGAAATTACCTTAGTATAGCTACATGTGGCAGTCTAGTGATTTACTAGTGAATTGCCTGTAGGCTTGGCAAAAAAACCACTTGTGTTGTTATAGGTTAATATTGCAAAAATAGTTTAGGCTATTTTTGCACTGAACTGTTGGTTTTAGAGTATGCATGAAATGACATTTCATAGTACTTCATTACGTATGTAGCCAGTATATGTTTGGGGATTCATATCGGAACCACATCATTTCTTATCCATTCTTTGCTTTCATGTTCATTGACCCTTAAGCTCAGATTTTTCCCTGCCATTACCCTTCCTAGAGAGACCACTTCCTTATGGCATAACAACTTTGTATTGCATTAACTTTAGATTATTGGAGCTTTGTAATAGAACTGTTGCTGCAAACATAGGTCAGACTAGTCTGAGTATTGCCCTAATTTCCAAATGGGTGCCTACATCTCTTCAAAATTAAGTGTTCTTAGGACAGTATTTTTTTTTTTTACATTGGCCTTAACCGAGTACAGTTCTGCAGACCCAACGTTCTGTTCTTCTACGCAAGGGCAATCATGTGTAATTACAGTAATGCCTGGACTCTGAAATGTTCTACTGACTATAACAGATAACATTAACACAATGACAGGTGGGCATTAGCACCCCACCCCCCCAAAAAAACCCCACCCAAAAATCCAAAACAAACTGTGGCTTGTATTACACTTTTATAGTGAACATGGAAAGAGACTGGTGTTACCCAGGCTGTTACTATGTACTACAGGAAGAATACTACATAGTGGATTCTTCAGCTATACAGGATTCCTGTATGCCAGGTACTAGACCTGTTTACTCTCCCAACACTGAACTTCCTAAGCAAGCACAAAGGCCCAGAAGCAGGACTGCAGCTCTTGTCATACAGTCGTCTGTGCCTCGAGAACATTGCTCTTGTAGAGGAGAGAGGGGTGAAGCCAAGTCCAGGCAAGTCAATATTTAGGAATGGAGCTATGTGACTTCAACCACACAGTACTAAGGTGGGTTGACAGTTCCAGCATTTAATGGAACTTTCTGATTGGAAATAAAATTTGCAATTAGCTTTGTTGCTTTAGGTGTTTCTTTCTGAGAGAAACATTGGATTTTCTTTGCAAAATAGTTTTGGCTTTTGGTAGGTAGATATGTTTGTTTTTAAAGTAAGAAGTCAACATTATCTCTAGAAAGTATTGATGACAATAAATATAAATCATTATTAATCATCAGTCATGAACCTCAGTTGCTGCTTCTAATACTTCAGTCGAGGGGGCCGAAAACTGTCAGAGAAGTAAAAAGGCAGACAAACAGTTCTACCCAAACTGCCTTCCCTTCCTGCATGCTGCTGCCTCATCCACCTTCTCCCCAGCAGTTCCGAGATTCATTTCTGAAGAAGTGGATTTTAAGCACAGGTGAAAGCAAATAAATAAAATGATTTTTCAATCAATTGTCCAGATTGCCAGTATATATCAACTATTACAAAACAATAGTTATTTTACAACTATTAAGTGACTATATAGTTGTGTATTTAAATATTAGTAAATCTTTATGGCAACCTTATTGAACTATGTCTCTGCTGTTACACTTAAGAGCACAAAGTATGTCCAGAGATATGTAAAATAAACATTTGGATGCATGAATCAGGAAAAACAAAACTAGAAAATATGCAGACGATATTTTAAAATCCAGCATTAAGACCCCTCTGTTACAACTTTTATACATCTTACAAACTTAGTCTTCCTTAGCAGAATTATCTCACAAAATCAAGAAGGAACAAAAGTGTTCTTACTGCGGCGCTCTCCTCTTTCTGCATTAAAAGCCACCTAAGCCAGGCAACAGTGAGATACTTGCTACAAAGAAAAAGTGCAGAAGGTCCCAATCCTAAAACCAGTAGGAGTAGACACTTGAGTGGACACTTTGGATGTTGTCCTTCAGCATTCAGCTCACATGCAGTAGCAGCACAGCTGGCTGGCAGCTGTGTTGTCATTGACTACAGCACTGCTAGTTGTGCTCTGAGACCCCAGGATGTCAGTGGAAGGTTGAACAAACTTCTACTCATAAACAAAGAAATCTTTCTGTACACAGTAAGAATAAAATGCTCTCTCCGCTGTTACAGACTAGGGAGTCTGTAGCTCTTGTTCTTGATGGCAAATCCTGTATTTTTCCCAGAATGGTCTCTAAACTCAGCCAGTTTAACACGGTTGTCTAAAGGCCAGTACTCCATGAACGTAACTTCACATTCACATGCACAGGTGGAGCCCAGTGCCTCAGTTCAAACAGGTGAAGAAAACTGGGTGATAGGTCTGTGCAAATATCTCACAGTGGTTCTACTGGCTGCACCAGATTTGAGACAAAGACAAAATACTGCTTCAAGGCTGTGCGTGACAGCTTTGCTGTGAGCTGGTGTCCTGGAGAGAGCACATTATGGCAGAAAGTTTGAGAGACAGACTGACAGATCTGCACCCTGCAGCAGTATATTGCCTTGCACTTGTGGGACACCTTGAGAAACTTCAACGATCAAACCACCAGCATCTACCACCCATTACCTCTCTCCTCTAACAGAGAATGCCAGAAGCCATGTATGTCTGTGATGCCAGGCAGTGAGGGAAACACTCTAATTGCCCCCTCTTCTCAAAATGCACAGAAAAGTTTAATCCCCAGAATAATCTGCTCTCTATCGTCCTTCACTGATTTTTTTTTCCTCAAAGTGTGGAGGTTTTCTGGAGGCACCAATGTCTCCCTACAGCTCTGCACATTGCACTTTGCACTTTAATGACTTGCAACTGTTCAGAAGGGAAGGATGTTCAAATGCCTCCAGAACTACACCTCAGAATTCTTTGTTCCTCTCCCCTACTAAGTCATATCCTGCTCAATATCTTTCTGCCATCAATTTCTTTTATGATGACTTGAAATCATCTCAGTTACACCAAGAATCATTTTTTCATCTTTTCACTCACTAGACTGGAATCTGTACTAGGAAGGTATCTGTTTCTCTCCAAGCCTGGTAATTTCTCATCCTTGTTTATGAAGATGTAGGATGACAACTCCAAAACATTAATTGCCACTGTAACTACTGACTTAATGCTTTAGTTTCAGCAGCTTCTCCCAACTCCTACCTCCCATTCCTGACATATTTTTTTTTTAGTAGAGAGAATAATAGATTGAAATTAATTCCTATGCAGCTACTATGCAAAAATACAGATTAAAGTCCAACGCTGCTCCTTTCAAATAAATAGAAACTGCTTTAGTTTTTGAAGGGGATCTGATCAAACTGGTACAAGCAGCCATATTGAGAAACCTCTCAGAGAAGAGTAGGAGAGAAGATACGTTTCAGAGGTGCTGAGTGCTATTAACTCTTGCAGTCTAACATTTCATTATTATATAATGATTGAATTTGAGCTAGATGTTCAAGCACCTAAAAATGCAGTAGATGCCTTTATGCAAAGCATCTTCCAAGGAGAGGTGGACACCTCATTGATTATGAGCTTTTGTGAAGGGTACATAGAGTCTCTATCTTCAGATGCTTTGACAATCGGGCCTTAAATTCAGAGCTAGCAGAAGCAAGCAATTAAGTTGTCTTTGTCAGCATTTATGCAGTGATTTTAGCTCCCAGACTTAATACCTATCTTGCTAGAAATTCCTGAAACCCCTCAGACTGTTTTTTAAAAATAATGACATTATATGACATTGAGACACCTACGGTCTTCAAGGATCTGTGCAAAGACAATTCACTGGAGGACATTCCAGCCAAAGCCACTCGATTGCTGTCTAGTCTTAATGCAAGTAGTGCTTCTATGAACTTTGTTTCTTTTGCCTCTTTAATTCTAAGTTTCTTATCTTTTAATTGCTGTTTTTAGTTGCAAGTGTGTTAATCCCTTTACTTCTATCATTAAAATGAGGATATTCCTTTCAGCAATTGTTTTTTCATTAGAAGCATTATAAAAATAAATAGTGAAATATGTGCAGGTTTTAATTTTTTTTACTTTTGAATCTCTCCTATTGGCAATTAATCTTTTTTAGTTTCATGGTTTAAGAGAAGCAGCTCTATCATGGTTTAAGAGAAGCAGCTCTGTAGCCCCCTGATCTTTATTATCTGCAAAATTGTTACAGAATTACTTCTACTTAAAAGACCCAGCTAAGACTGAAGCTTTATTGTGCTAGATCCTTTATAAAATAATGGGCCTTGTCCTTGCAGATTGCAGGTGTCTAGATAACACAAAAGGTGGAAAGAGGAAAAAAATGTTGGCAGACAAATTAATTGCTTTAGATTATATAGCAATTTAAGGAGAAAGCAAGGCTCTCCTGGCTCCTGGATTAGCATCTGTCCATTAGTTGGCACTTAGGCTTGGTAACAAGATACTGCACTAGCTATTTTCTCTTGTACCTTTTTTTCCATCTTCGTCCAATCCCACATCTGTCTTTGTTCTTGGGGTTGAAGAAACAAACGTGCTGTAAGACAATTTCCAGAACATTTATTCTGCTTTTACTTTTTCCATGTGATTATTTTATGTAGCTGAATTAATTGTCCACAGACAACCTGTCGTCCATCAGGCTCAGACCAAGTAGAAATATTCTGAAGTTACACTTACCCACAACTTTCAGTTCCCACTTACTTAGGACAGAAAAGTAACCACAGCTGGCCTGTAACATTTTTCTAGTTAGATCATAAATACAGGTGGGTCTCCCTTCCACTGGGGAACCCAAGAGATACATAGGAATGATGTATTTTGCATCAGAAAGGTAAACACCTCAGTCAGTAGAACAACTTTCTGAGTCATTCCAAATCATTTAATAGGCTGCTTCCAATTTTTAAGCATTGAAAACAGGCCCCAATTTACAGAAAGGGTTAAATCAGGGATTTCTACAGCAAGGACTGAGGATCTTAAAGAGATGAGCTTTGCAAAAGAGATCCCAGATCCTCTCCCAGAGACAGTAATACAGTACATGGCAGAGCACCCAGCAGATGGTGAGCTATTAAAGCCCAGTTGGAAAACTAGTTCTTACTAGGACAACCTCATATTGAACTTTATTTTTAATCCATACTTAACCGTCTCCTCTTAGTAGAAGAATTCAGTATTTTGGGCTAAATGCTCCCCATTTATGATTATTTACAAGTTAAAAGTTAGACTACTGAGGTACGCAAGGGCCATTTTCATTGCCCAAACACACACAGTATGCAAGTCACTGGCCCAAACAACTGTCAGGAAGTACAAGACTTTTTTAATAAAGTAGGTCATAGAAAGACCAACACAGAACAGAAGAGACCAGAGTTCTTAGAAATTTGTAAACCATGTTTCCTTGTTGTCATCATAATGTGTTGCCCTGAAATTTTCTTCTGAAGGTACAGTGATTAGGCAGCCTGCTATGCAATCCCCATTCCCCGTTCAGCGAATAAATGTAAAAGCCCAGCGGACTTGAACAGACACTAAAAGCTCCAAATGACAAATTAACACTCCTGGTTTACTACAGGTGCCACGCTGTGACAAGTAGCCCAATGATATCTAGGCATTTGGTATTGTAACTGTAAGTCTGCCTCAGAGACACATAGGGAGAGGAACATGAAACCCAAGTGATTCCTGTTTCAGCCTGGAACTTGGTGCTAGAGAAAGAACACATATCCTGCAAATGGGAGCAACAAAGAGTAGCTATTTGGGATGACTTATGCATCATTTGAAGTGTATGTTACACTATGCTAATAATCATGCTACTCACACTAAACACATCTGTGAAATCAGATGTTCCTTTAGAAAGAATATGGGACATTGAATAATAGATTGAAGAAGCAGCTACAACACATTCATGCTATTGTGTGCTGGGGTACATGCTGTATAGTACATTTCTTAGCATCAGTCCCACTCAGAAACTGTCCCAGTGTATAGGAACACCACAAAATCAGAATGCCACCAACAAAGATTTTGTCTATACATGGACACTTGTAGAAAAGACTTTGCTTTTCGAACCGCACAATCCTAAATGGAAACACAAGTGGAAACTGTACTTTTGCAACTTGATCCTATTAGCCAGCCTGAAAGTAAAAACCTGATAGAAAGCTAAAATAAAAAAAGAAAAAACCCCCTATGTTCAGAGCTATATTTTGTGCTTTTGATTTAAAAAAAAAGTTTCTACTGAATGAAGCAAGCTGTAAACTGGAAATTTTCGAAACATTGGAGATGTAGTATCATGCTTCAGGAGTGCTGCTCTATAGAGGTAGAAATAAGAACTTTTTCCCAGATTTTCAAACATGTAAAACTACAATTCCCAGATATATCCAAGGACAGCATGGTAAAATGCCTGGCTGAAGATGATATATCAAGGTACCTTAATAGTACAGAAATGACATCTTGTGTCTGTCCTCTGATTTAAGGTTATTGTAAATTTCTTTAGTTGCCATCAATGCAAAAATATTAAGGAACTAAGAGGCACAAGAAGTCACCAGAACAATAAGAATCTCTCTTCCTTATACTGGCTTTTGCACAGGTTTCTTTGTCATGCTCATCTAAATCATATAAGCACAGTAGAACATTAAGCATCAAACTAACATGTGCCATGTGTTGTTTATTCTGTCATTCTCTCGCCAAGTTCAAGAGTTGTGTTCATCTCTGTGTCACCAGAGGATCTTTCTTTACCATGGCTATCTTCCCACAGCTGGCTACAAAGGTTTCAAAGCCAGGCTGAAGGCAAGAATGAGGACTATGATTTTTACAAAGTGCAAAGGGTTATGTTGCAGAGAGTAGTTCCTACTGGTGGATGATGAGGGCATTATCAGACTCCGTGGTCGATGCAAGAAGCGCATACCCACTTTAACAGATCTATAATTCAGTGGTCATTTGAATTTAAAAAAAAGGTGGTATTACTAACATAGGAAAATACAAATTTGGGTAAGGTATAATAAGGTAATATATTAAGGTAAACTATTATGTGTATTTTAATGGTGCAGGTTAATTTTCAACTTCTGGATTAATTTTATGTATCACATTTATATAATAGTGCACGTTAACCTGAATTTGATATGATCATTTTGGTGTTCTTAAATTACTAGTTTTCACTTCATAAATTCATTCAAATATGTGCTGATTTAGAATACAAACCTTGAAAACCATCAGCATGCCACTGTGTGGCACACTCAGGTTGGAAACAGGTGGGCTTAGAACTGGGAAGTGCTTCTCCAAAAGAGACCTGTTAGCTCCCTGTAATCTGTAGCAAAAATTGTTTTCGAATCGATTTTACCTGAGGGTAAAACATACTTTAAAGACAAAATACTTTGTGCTAGCCTCTGCTGAGATAGAAACATCATCTTGGAAAGTAATGCATTTTCTCACAAATGAACCTATCTGTCTCAAAAGAATTTTCATTGCATAGAACTTAAAACATTGTAATTTGTTCAGTCAGTAGCACACTGAATGTGATGCCTACCTCTGTCCCTGCCTGCTGCATGACTATAGGCCTGTGCCTCAGTTTCCACCTCAAAAAAACATTTACCTATTTTCAGTCTTCATGGGTTTTTTTCAGTTATTTTGCAGCTCCCCTTGAGAATAGATAGAAGATTTGTATCATCTGCATTCAGAAAAGACATAATTTGCTCTTCCTACATCTGGGAAATACAGCTTTATGGGACAGGTTTTGCACACCCTTTTTTAACCATCATTGTCCCCCACTGCTTTTCAGTCCAAAAAAATTGGATCTGCCCATATAATTTCTTAGAGCTTACAATCTTAATGGTTATCCCTGAAGATAACAACACATTGCAGTGATTTTCTAGCATTTTCATAAAGACCGTATCCCAAAGTGACTGACACAGTGCAACAACACCTAGCAGAAACAGAAAGCATAGTATTACTTTCTGGATGAGAGAGAAGAGGCATTTATCTTTAAGTGACCTTCAAAGTACAGCTAGTAAAGCAGTGAAAAGTAAAACAGGAATTTTATGTTGCAGTAACTGTGGAAAACTTTCTTATACCCAAAAAGCCATGAAACTGTAGCCAGTGATACAGGAGAATTGTATTGAACTAGTTAAAACAGGAACAGTGAAGAAGAAAGATATGAAAGGTTGTAGACTGGAGCAAGTTCAAAGAGGTTTAAAATAATTAGGGAAACTTCAAACCAGATTACAAACTAAACAGACTTTATGGAAGATATAAATATGAGAGATGCATACCAGGACCAATTACTCTAATAAATTTACTAATATATTATTTTTTCCTTTTGCAACATTTTCACAGGTGAATTCCTTTTTGATATTTGCAATGACTGCATAACCAGTCTAAAGTTAATAAAAGTCCATCCCATTTACACAATGGCTACGTTTGGTACCACAAAGTAATTACTGCTTAACTGCTGCTTCTGTAATATCTTAACTCAAAAAAAAAACCCAAAAAACATCCACACAGAAAAAAAACCCACACCAGACAGGAATCCCCACAACTCTAAGTTGTCTAAATCTAAACAACTGTAATTGCTGGGAATTCTATGCCATTTTACCGCAAAATTGTCTGAGATGTCTATCAGAAAAACAGTAGCCATTTGGGAAACGTACTGCAAGATGTTCTGAAAGTACAGAACAGTATGATCTGATTATTGGTCTCTAGATTACAGAGCTGCCATGTACAAGCATACAATCCAAGATTTACTATAACAGTATGTTGTCAGTGCTGGTGATATTTATAAATGCGTTTGGGGGTCCTGACATCTTCCAGCGGAGCAGCTGTGTGGAGAATTGGAAATCATGAACAATTACTCCAAACCACATGATTTTGCGGCTATGAAGGATGACAAAAAGGCTCCAAATTAAAAATATTGGAGTGCAAACAAAACCATGATGTAGCAGAATTGCCTGTCTTCTGGTGGGTACCGATTTGCACACTAGGCCTCTGTGCCTTCACTTTCAAGGGCTAGTGTTTTTCAAGTTGGGCTTAAACTTTGATTTGCCTGTATTTAGAATGTTTCAGATCACTCACGTAAAGTCACCTGAATACAGCTCTAATACTCTAATGAAATTTAAATCTGATTTCCAAAGAGTCTTTCTGCATAAAGGTCTTCCTTGACAAACTTGAAAACTTTTTATTCTGTCATTAATGAACCATTTTCTGCCTATCTTACTTCTCTTTCTCGTTATTGGAAGGCCCTACAAACCCTGCAACTGAATGTTGTCAGTTTATCCATTTGGGCACTCAGATGCACTTGTCAGAAAACAGTTTCGTTTTATCTAGCATCAAAACAAGACCCCTTACAATAGCATTACTGGTGAAATGTGGGGAAAAAAACCCAAAACAACCCTTCTTCGAATAATGCAGGAGGTTTTCTTCCCCTCTTTTCCTAGATAATTTTCTGACTTCCTGATCTCCGTGAATTTGTTTGTTCTTTATAGTATGTTAATAGATTCTTAACCTAAGAAACTGGAATACTTTTACATAACAAGTTCTTTTTTCAATTATTTGCTCAGTGTGTTTTAGATGGTATGGCTGGTTCCTGGCATTCCATGGGATATCTTATACTGTGCAGTTAATGTGTCAAAAAAAAAAAAAAAAAAAAAGATACAGTCTTCCCTGCATAGAGATTCCCCAACTCTTTTTTTAAATTTTGTATCATGCAACTACTGTTTGAATGTTTATGGACATCAAACAAACAGCTTTTTTGAGTAGCCAAGAAAGCTAAGCACCTGTTGCTTGCTGGCATTGCATTTGCAGTGACCACTCTCTCCTCAGGCATACCCTCAAAACTTTTGGACCTGGAAGGGGTGATCCTGTTCAGGTGTGGCAAGTGGTGACACTCCCACCAGCACTCCCATTTCTTGTGCAAATATGTTTGCAAAGTTAGCATGGCCTGAAACTCTGCTTTTCTTAAGTTACAGGGCTTGGGCTTAGGCTGGTATCATCTGTCCTTTGAGAGTAGGAAATTTCTGTTCATGCATGTGTGTGTGCATAAAGATAAAAGGAACCATAGTATACTCTCTAAGGACAAGATAAAATTATTCTTTTTTCTTCCTGTCTGGGCAGAGTTGAGTGATTCAGTTTTCTACTCAGACCCCAACAATCAACAGTAATCTTGGGAGGTGGCTTCAATCTTTCAACTGTGGAGCCAGTCGAAGATTTGGTTTCATGCAGAGCTGCAGACCCTACTAGATAGGTTTGGTTTGCAGAGACATTAAATCCTGAGTTTATGTCTCCATAAATCTACCCAAGGCTTTATTAAGATTATTCAAAAAAATCCTTCCCCACTCTATCAGACTAAGTTCCTACCCTTAATTGTCAAACTGGAAAGGGAGTGCGAGAGAGTTATACTTACAGCTAAGAAGCCTTTAATCCAGTCCTTCAGGTTTATGCAAGATAGCAGATCTCTTTTTCCCCTCATTTATCCATTTTGTGTGTTAAGCTGAGGCAAAGATGGATGGTTTTGTTTTGGATGCTAAAGCATGTAAGTCAGCCAGAAGGATGCGTGCCTTAGAGATACGGCACCCTTGTGATTTCTTTGGTATCCTTTACCTAAAGCTCATCTGTGTTGAACACTATTTAAACGATCAGCAACAACAGCATAGGAAATATTTGTTTGAGTCTGAGATCCTTTTCACATCTGACGAAGAGAGGACAATATTTTCATCCACCCAGAGCTTTCAAAAGCAGATTGACTTTCAGTAGACATGTGGCTTTGTGTAACAAGCAACTCCTTCCTGAGCAACAGAGTCATCTATTGTTTCTCCTCCTTTCAGATGAAGAGAGTATTCTACCGTGTAAAAAAGAAGAGCTACAGTGCGGTGACGGACTCTGCCTCGTAAACTGGCTGCGCTGTCACTATAAGAAGGACTGTGGCAGAGACTACATGTCCATCAAACTAACGTGCTCAAGTGAGTTACCCTTCACCTTCCTAAATCATGACACAATATCCTATGAGTGTGAATCACTCACTGAATTGGTGTTTGTAGCAAAATACTGTTCTAAACATTAGATTTGATCTGTTTTTGCTGTTGCAAGGATACGGATATTTAGATGTTTATTTATTCATATGTCTAAATCATTTATACCGCATGCTGATTTCAAGTAGAATAGTAGGCAAGTATCAGCAGCAGTGGGAATGGAAGATTTGGTCAAGCTCAAAATGCATTAAGCTAATGTATTGTGAAGGCTGCTGCTCTGAAATGCCAGTTGGGGGGTGAGGGGTAGAAGGGAGCGGGGGGCGGAAAAAAGGCAGTCACCATTGCCAGAAACAATAGACACTGGCAGCTCTGCAGAGCAGTGACTGCTGGCTGCGCACTCTGCATTTGGAAATGTTAATGTGAATAAACAAACTGCCAGCTAATTAAAATAATACTTGGGCAGGGTGGAAGTAAGAATTACTGTCAAGTTAGAGATACCCAGTGTACTTAGAGTCATAGGGTAATTTTTGTAAACAATGCAGATAGTTTTAGCTATTTCTTCTAGAACCAGATTTGTTGCAAATAAGTTGAAAGAGGAGTTGGAGGATTTATGATGAACCAGAGTGTGTTGTAATCTCAGCAGTTACTGTTCACTAGCAAACTTAGTGATGTAACTATCTCAGCTTTTTCTGTTCCTACTTCTTGCTCGTTATGTTTACTTGTTGATTTCAAGCTACAGTTTTAATGCTGAAACCTTCCCTTTAACATAGCCCTTTTCTAAGTACCAACATCTAAGAGGGCAAATGACTTTAGACCTCTATTCTACACAGTACAAATAAGATGGATCACATATTGCTGTCACTAATTACTTGCCAGAAATATTTGCAGACCTTTGGTTTTTAGTTAACACAGCATTGTATGCAGAAGATCATAGATGCAATTTGCAAAAAGTTACAACAGGGAGAGAAGATTGACAGCTATGGGCCATACAATTCTGATGAAAGTGAACCAAAAATTAGTTTCAGGAGTGAGCCCAGTACACTCCATCCTCTAATGGGCTTTCAGTTGGAGGCAAGATAGAGCTAATCCAAAGTAAAACCCTCTGAAACGTGCATAGTGTAGACAGCAGGCCCTCAACAGCAACTGTTTAGTCTACAGATCCATGCATGTCACAACCCGCCTCTTGGCTTTACAGTGGAGTTCAAGCACTCATGCAACACAGGCGGTCTATAGAATTTATCATAGTCCATTAAGTAGAGCAGGATTCAAGTCAGATTCATGGAGCATGAAAGATTATGAGTTTATAATTGAGAATTCAGAAGGGCTACAGTTAACATGCATGGGAGGACACACAAGACCTGAACTTAGGCAAGACCTCAGGTTCTTACGCTCTTAATTCCTAACCTAATCAGCAGAGGTTAGAGTGGTTTGTTTTCTTCACTGAGAATGGGTGTGGTTGTGGTAGGTTTAATGGGAACACATCAATTTTGATGATCTTGCATCTTGCCTGGATCACATGAAAACCGTTAAGCAACTTACACTGCACATAAGTATATATTATCTTCTGCCCTTCTATAAAGGTGTACATAAACTAAGTAGTGAGTGACAACAAACTCTTTTTAATATATGTAAATATATATTTTTTCTAAATGCAATGCTGTCAATTCAGTGCTAATAAGAAAAAACTACAGCAATCAGAGCTGACAAAATAGAGTCAAACAGTCACAGGTTTGCTCTGAACACATGACAGTAGTTGAAGTCAAAAACACAAAACCAACAGATCATTTGCAATGGTTACAGAAGCTCACACAAATCAGAAATTGCCTAGAGGAAAAATTCATTATTTTTCAATGGGAAGACTGATCTGCTGTTCACGGATGAACCTGAGAGCAGAGTATCATCCAGCGAGGCACTAACATCTGTCACTTCATATATACTTCACAGACATAGAAATGTTTCAGACAAGACAAGTGCCAAAGCACCTCTAGCACGTGTTGGTTTTGCTGAATAACAGCAAAGACCTCTTAGATCAGCATCAACAGAAAATCTACACAGAACAACTATGCAATTAGATCTGGTGTACCATTTCCTTCAGGCTCACACTGTCCAGAATAGTACTGCTACCTAGTAATGAAGGACAAGGCAGTGACAGAGCTAGATGAAATTCAAAAGCTGACAGACAGATTTCCATATGCAGTTAGGATTCACATTGGGAAATCATGTCTGAACATGCAGCTAAATGAGAACATGAAAGAAATACTTGTGTATATAAAAAAAAAATCCCTTTATGACTAACTATAGTCACAAAGATTTGTGACTTTATATGTATTAGATACATATGTATGATATACATCGTATGTATATCGGGATGGGTATATATGTAAATATATAATCTTTATTCTTTTTCTTTCTATATATGTGCAAGTTAGAGGCAATCCACTTGAATTATTTATTGTTCGTATTTCTAACTTTCTGCTTTTCTAATACTAACATCTAAACACTTAGCTCATAGGTTAGGAAATACTTTCATTCAGTCAATTTCATCCTAGTACATTTCAGAATTTCTGGGCAGGATCAAAGAACCTGTGATGGCCACTGAAGGTAGCAGTCTAAATTTAAAGTACTATACCTTTGAGCCATAAAGTGTGAATAAAAATATCAGACGTTTACATATTAGTTAACCATTATTCTTTCTCATCTTAAGTTTGTTACATTTACTTCACAGTTAATGGCATCTCCAGTCAAAAATTTATTTTTCTTTTTATTTTGGCCAAGAAAAACTTCACCATGAAACCAACATATAATAAAAAACAGGTACCAAGAAGGACGTATAGTTACTCTGTTGGCTGTTCTTCTGTTAAAGTACTAATAATAGAGATCTTTAAAGCTTGTCTCATCATATAATCTATCCATTACTTACTTTGTGTGTCCTTGGACAATTTCTCATGCTGTTTAAAGAAACGGATCAAAAATGCAAATAGGTCTATAATATAAGAATGTTGTTTTCTTACTTTGATGTTTTCAGAGACATGGGGTTTGTCACTTTTTTAATGGAAAAGGATATTTTTTACATATATATATAGTAGAAATTTACTTTCATATGATTATTTCAACAACCTAAAAACCTCTTGATAAGTGGCATTAAGTCACTTAAAGTTGTTTTTTAACAACAGGCAAGTGTAGCATACTATAGAGCTACAGCCATCATTTATCACTAGTAAAAAAATGTATGGCATCATCTCCCCACATGTTTAGAGGACACATCTGCATTCCCCTACACTCATGCACGCAAATTCCCAGTGAAAATTTTGACCTGCTAAATTTCTGTTTCTTCAAGGACAAAAGCTGGCATATTTTCCAAGTCAAAACACTGGTAGTCAGCAGTGGCATCACTAGTCTGTGTATTTATGAATGCACGTTACTAGTGTGCAGTAGAGCCTATTACTACCTGTAGTTATGATGAATTGACTGGAAAGAAGGAGGAAAGAGACAGCTGTTGTCTGGGTTTTTTTTTTAAATGCAAACAAAAGCTATAGTCCAAATTTCTGCTATGCAATATGGTATTCCTTGACTAAAAATGCCTCAATGGATGTTTTAAAGTTAGTTTTAATTGTGGTGGAAGTTTTACATTATGATTTATGATAAGAATTATAAACTAGTATATGGACATGTTAAAATTTCCATTTTTATCATGTTACAAATTAATAATTTCAGCATTAAAAAAAATAACACAATAAAGCCACATTCCACCTTTTGAGTCGTCTATGAAAATAGCCCTTGTCAAAGTTGTTCTTAGTTACAGAAACTGAAAATCATGATAGCCTGGAATTTAAATCCCTTTCTACTGCTTAAAGTAAGTTAGTTTGAGAGTAGTGTTTTTATCAGCAATGACTTCATGCTTACAGCCTGAAATTATGCAGAGGGCAGTAAAAAGCTTAAGCAGCACTTAGCTTTAGATTTTATTAAGATTTGAGAGGATCTTCCATGGTGTACAGTTCTTCATCTATCATTTGTATCCTGCAGCTGTAGAACAGCTCTTTTCTCCAGATCAAGCTCTGTCAGTTAAAGATCATGCCATCACAGTTGCTCACCTCCATCCACTAACTAGAAGGAATCATCCTCATAAACCAGTTGATGGAGTGCTTAAAATGAGTGCTCCTGAATCTGTGCTAAAGATGACACCAGCTACGAAGGATAGCTTTATATTTGAGTAGGGGTTGAATCCTTCAGATTTTGCCAGGAGCTTATTAGTAAGTTTTCTGTAAACATCAAGAATTATGGGGAGAGTAACCCCTACCAAAAGAGGAAAAACCATCCTAGAGAAGATGGTAGTTTCTTCAGAAGCATCTGTTCTGGTTGAAGCATAGCTTGTTGAAAGCTTGACCTTGAGAAAGTAGGCTCAAGATTACTTCCTGAGCCTACGCATTTCTGAGTACGGGAGGTCCACATATGGTACTATATAGAGGGAAGTGTTCATAAATGCTCTTTGGATCACAATCCCTGCTTCTAATGGAAAGACTGAACATATAAGCATATTGCATAGCACTCAACAGGACACCAAATTAACCCTCTGAGTACTGCTCACAAGAATATTTTCCCTGTAATTAGCAAAGCACTTTTGTGATAGGATCAATTAATTACATTGCCAAGCAGCTGGTGATACTGTCATATAGTGTACAGAGGTCTGTTTCTTAAATTCATTATATAGAATGTTTGTCAAAGTCCAAAAGACTTTCAATGCTGGTAACATGTTTTACTGTGTTATTTTGTTTTGCTCTTTCTATTTTAATTTTGTTCCGCTTCCTTTCCCCAGCTCTGGCTTTCCAGAAACCCAAGATACTTTTTACTAAAGCTGAAACAGCACTAATAGTACTGTTTCTGTACGACAACTAGTGGCTAAGCAGCACATATACCATAAAGAACACACATATCTTTTGTAACCATGTTGGAAGATCTGAACAATGATTTTACTTTCAAACATACATCAACACACAAACTGGAAAATGAGAACCTTTTCATGTGCTTCTGAAAAGCAGTACAGTTCACTCCCCAGTAAATACCTACAGTGAGGTCTTAGGTACTTCGTTGTTTGTACTCATAGGCAAGTCTGTCATCAGCTTCTGAGACTGCAGAATTTTTGGTGGGCTACAGCTATACAGGGATTCCCAGGGAAGCTGATGACATGCAACTTCATTTAGCAAAGCTGGAATAAAACAACAATTCAGTCTCAGGCATCGACTAATATAATAGAACTGGGATAAAAGATAGCCACTGAAGTAAAAGGAAGGTATGTCTTTCCTATTGCCCCAAGAAAATTATCCCATCAATCTGAAAACTGGGCAATCATTCCTATCAACACTAGAGTTCTTGAAAATGCATCACAGAAGCATGGGGGTTTTTTTGCTTTGGACTGGACTAGATCTTCTTTGATGGTAGTTGGGTTTAAACTCAGCTTTGATATGAGAGTTCAGGCTGTTAAACAAATGAAAAACTTCAGATTATAGAATCCAAAAGCATGGAAGGTTGTGCTTTGTGCAGGTTTAAAAATAAAAAGCTTTTCCATAGTATACCAAATAGAAGTTTATTTGTCCACCAGTTTGGTTTTTTGGTCTGAGAAAGCTTTTTTTCTTTAAACAGAGAAATAAATGGCCAAGTTCCTCAGTCTGTTATATGTGCTCACTATGCATGTACATTCACCCCAAGGAATTTTGGATTTGTCAGTAGCTAAGCAGAATGCATGAGATCTGCTTCTTAAAACACTGGCAGTACATCAGGCGTGGAAGCAGACTAATGATAGGGAAATTATTTTCAAATAGCCTCCTGCCCACTGTGTCATTAATGCCTAACCTAGTATTCTGGATTCATGTACTTAGGCATTGGGAGGGAATAAAATGAGAACATTTTGTTCTGGTATTTATAAAATCAGATACAATAGTGTCTATAATGGGGGCTCCCTGTACCCGTAACCACTACCATGTGGTCTTGGTACTCATTTAGAATAAGAGACTGCTTTGCATCAGCTATGCGGGTAAGCAGGATCTCAGAAATGGGAAGGGCAAAGGGAAAAGAGATGCTGAGAAAGGAGTTCTGAAATAAACACCTAGGAAAAGGCAAAAAAACCTGACAGCTCTTTCTCGAAGTATTACACCAGTTTCACTGTTACGTAGCTCACCGAAATCTCTTGTGGCCCAAGACAAGAATGAGGCCATAGTATTTTGAGGATATCCACCACTATTGTGGGCAGTCCAGTCACACCGGAACTCTTGCCATTACAACTTGTCCAGTTATGAGCAAATGGCAGAGACATTCAGTGTCTGCTATTTGAGACCGTGAGAAAGATTCCAGAGGGCTGACACACAGAATGATGCCTGTAAAGGAAAAACAGGCTATAGTATTTTACAGAATCATTAAGGTTGGAAAAGACCTTTAAGATCATCAAGTCCAACCACCAACCCAACACCACCATGCCCACTAAACCATGTCCTGAAATGCCACATCCACATTTTTTTTAATACTTCCAGTGTTGGTCAGTCCACCACCTCCCTGTGCAGCCTGTTACAATGTTTGACCACTCTCTCAGACCTATGCGTGTACAGGAAGAGCTTTGCAGCTAGCCACAGTGAAGTGAATTTTCAGGGAAGGGAAGGGAATCGGGAAAACCTTGGGTCCTCAAAACCAACACCCACAGTATCTGCTGAGATTAAGAGCGGACTTTCCAGTGAGGCTATATTCCAGGAGAGATTTCCATCATATGTTTAGCATACTGCTACTAGATGGAAGATGTCCGTGCTATTGCTGCAAACAGTAGTCTAGCTCTGGCAGAAAGAGCCTCAACAAGTGGTGGATGGAACAAGACGAATGCAGGGTATGTTCTTCTGAGGAGTGAAACTTTGTTCTTCTTGTAGCACCTCCCGCATCCTGTTTCCTAACCATGGCTTCTAGGTGTTATGGTAATATAAGTAAAGAGTAACAGTACCAGTCTGTGTGTAGAGCCATAAGCTGTTTATGGCATCACAGTAATCAACAATGGCTTGACAAGCTATGTGTGTGCATTCACAGAGATGACTCTTACACAACCAACAGTATATGCTTACCAACAGGCAATGCATGCATACACATATATAAACACAGCTCTGTAAAAGAGATGCCTTAACATAGAAAAAATAAAAGGAAAAAATAAACCAGGAATTAATTTCATATTGCAGGATTATAAGTCCTCACAATTCTGTTAATTTTTACCCTCCATAGTTATCTTGGCTTTCAGAGACAAAATAGTTTCTTCCTTAGCTTACTTTGAGAGCTTAATTTTAGCATTCAAGAAGCAAAGCACTGACATAAAAGTATTTCATTTAATGTGCCGCTACCATGAAATTCAGCCTAATGGGAAAGAACATGAACTATTTAAAGTGTATTTCAAGTATGAATATATTTGTCTATTCCTTGCTGTATCAGTCAACCAGAATCACCCCGTGAAAAAAATGCATTCTTGTATCTTTCTTCCACTCTCTCTTCCCCCCCACTCCACCCCCCTTTCTCTTCCTTGTGCTCCCTTTTCTTAACTTGGCTGATGGTGATTTTTCACTGTTAAATCCTCTTGAATCAGAAGTAGAACCACTGCTAAGTCTTAACAAAAGCATTATACTGCATGTACTCAAGGAAAGCTGCCCTGAGAAGCAATGCATGGATTTGTTCCAGTTGAGAAAACAAGCCAATACTTCCCTTGCCATAAGAGGAAGTCAAATGTATAGTCTTTGCTCAAGGGTTAACCATACATTTCTCAGAAAATACACTCAGCAAAATAGTGTTGACCTGTAGCACTTAAGATGTACTTGCCTTTACCTACTCTTTTTCCAATCCTCTAGCAAACCATTTAGCACAGAAGTTTATATGCACACAAAGATTTTATCTATCTTTTAGTGTGTCAGATTACCCATGTGCGTTTTTTTAAGTCTGTATTATCTATCTAGAGACTTTCCTGAAACCATGAGAAAGTATTATTAAAGGCTAAAATTCTGCTTCAGATTCAAAAATACATTTTCATGGGAACCAAAGAATTCACCCCACTGAAGCCAAATATAATCATAACCTATGCAATCATTTCTCCCACTTCCAAAGGTTACATGACTGGAGTCTTTTGTACAAAAAAAATTAAATGTCTTTTATGTCACTTGATTCTTCTCTTTTTATTATTAAACACTACACAAACTTTTTAAAAAAATCTGTCATTAAGACTTTATCTAAGGCTTATGTTAATAGGAGCCAGGTTTATGTCTGTTCTAAAAGCTGCATCTACACAGATAATTCCACAGATATTCTTTCTGTTAAGTACCACAGGCCATTTGGATTCCTACTTTCCATCACTCTCTATGCAGCTTTATATAGTCACATAGGTAATCCTGCCTATGGAAGGTTCTCTCTATATAATCCTGCCTAGAGTCAACCAGCACAGTTAACAATTTTATCATGGGACTGTTGAGGAAAGTATGTTTGAATACTATCCAGACTTTGATTTTGGACAGTTCTTGTCAGAAAAGCAGATTTCAAGGAAGGCACAGTACTGTTATTCAAACAACTATTACATGAACATAACACTTGAGATAGGTTAAAATTTAATGTTTTCGGTAGCTGTTGTCACTCTAATGCATTCTTTTGTTTCCATTCGTCCCAAGGTAAGTCCTAAGATGTTCTTTTAAAGTTATTCCAACTGAAGAAGAAGAATTTATCATTTCACAATATCCATGTGAATTTGTATCCAGGCTTCTCCTAGTCCTTGCAGACAGTTTCAGGGAAAGTATACAGACCCTCTGAGTACAGGTTTACATACTCTAGATTGTCAGTGGAGACAGACAGGTATGAGACCTAGAAAGCATTGATTCCTAAAATGAGCTCCAAAGTGAAGTTCCAAAAGTGGGTGAATACTTGCTGTTCATCTGTGCGATGCTGTTATGCACCACTGAGATAGCAAAATCTAGTTTTAGCGATCATTGAAGGAAACACAAACAGAAGGCGTGTCGGAGGCAGTGTCTTAGAGGAAAGAACTCCCAACTCAGGAGATCCAGTCTGTCCTGTCTTTGCCAGTTTCTTCCTGAGAAGTCATTTCATCTTCCTTTAACTTCACTTCTTCATCTAAGAAGTGTACGTAGCTATACTCATCAGCTTTGAAAATTGCTGTATTATAGGCACCCTAGCACTTTAATGAAGCAACAGAATGATACTCCTTATATTGATGAGTATCTTTATAATACAAGCATCTCTATTAGGAAAAACACTTCAGCATCCAAAAAAAAAGGGCCGGATTGGGAACCTGTCTGCATTTAATTTGGGGGCGCCTTACTAATCAGTTCTTGTAATCTTGCTGACCAATTCAGGCTTCTTAAGACATCAAACTGTTTGTTGTAGTGATAGTTTAAACAATCTTTATCAGGCAATTAAGTTTCAAATTCACTGCTACTGTTACTCTCATGTCTTCCGTTCCTTAGTCACAAGAAGATGCTTTGGCCCCTGGTTAGATTTCAGTTCTTTTGGAGCCGTCATGAAATTGATTTCTGCTTTATTAGGAGAATTTAGATTGTTGTGGAAATCACTATCTATGCTTTCCCTGTTAGAACAATATGCAGCCTGTTGCATACAAAAATGCTGTTGCTGGACTTGTTTATAAATTTCATGTACTACCTTAGTCTGGATTATCAAAACTAATGACAACAATATCCTCTTCTCTTAAAACTTTTAGTTATCCTTTCTAAGGTATCATTTGAAGGACTGCTTCTTCCAGTGCTGTTATGTTTATTCAGCATGTTTTTCTCTTTTACTTGCTGACATTAAGTTTTATTTAATGCATATTGTACTGCCTGCTGAGGGTCAGTGTTTGTTAATCTTACCTGATATAAAAATCCTACTCGCACACTACCAACTTTTGTAAGCAGAAATGAACAATGGACATAATTGAAATAGCCCTCAACTAACTGTTAATTAGAGCAGAACTTTTATCTGTATTATGCATCTTTAATTTGACAACTTATCTTTTCATAAGCATGTAGCTATAAAAAATAGAGAGTTTAGAAAAATAACAACTAAGCCTAGAATTCTGGCATACAGTAACCATAAAAGACAAGCCTGCATGGCTGTGGCACCGTTGGTCTCCTAGCGAGAGAAATTAGCAATGGCTAATTGCAATCAGTAACCTTAAGAAAGAATGTGATCAGGTAGTATCTTTGCTTGGTAGCCGTGCCAGGTCTTCCTGAAACAGCACAGTCATTCTGACGATGACACCCCTTGCCCCATGAACTTAGAAAATGCTCAATTCTGCTAAATGCAGCTATTTTCAAGGTAGAGATAATAATACTAAATTATTTGATAGAATATAAAGAATGACTAGCTCAGTTTCTTAGTAAGAAATGATCAGTATTGTTGTTATATTTTGAAATATATCAAGATATTTCATTGTATGGTTGCATTTTTTCAGGAAGAGCAGTTAAGGTTAAAAGGAGTTTCTATTAAGGCAGCCTGCCAAAGGCTGCTCCGTAAACCCACACACAGAGATAAACTAATCTGGTTAAAGAGCTATCTTGATATGCCTTTTCCTTCATGAATATGAAGTCTATTTTTCCTTCCTAATATGAAGTCTATGAATTTCAGAAAAAGCTATTTTAAAACATTTCAGTAATTTTTATTATAACACTTCTATAATACAAACTTTAAAAATGACAAGAGAAGAAAGAGAGACCATCAGCTAGGCAAATACTGCTCTCACAGTATAAATAGGTAAAACAGTAACAGTTTTTGAACATGCATCTTGGTGCTCCCTGAATTGGAAATTTTTGTATGAATAAAATCAACAATACATTTACAGTGCGTAAAGTATGCACATAAGCGCT
This sequence comes from Phaethon aethereus, assembly GCF_964289735.1. NCBI lineage: Eukaryota > Metazoa > Chordata > Aves > Phaethontiformes > Phaethontidae > Phaethon > Phaethon aethereus. Next base: position 13,181,724 of record NC_138589.1, on the reverse strand, counting down.
TTCCTGAATTGAGGCCTAACTTCTTTGACCACAGTCTCTTTATAAATAAATAGCAGAATCCAGCTTTTTGGCACATCAGCTTTGTGAAACATGAGTTAGTGGGAAACTCTATATGCAGCAGAATTGAGAATAAGATGAAAAATACAGAGCAAATAGAAAACAGTCAGCAGGGCTAGGGGGCATAAAGCCTCCCTGAAATCCTAAGTTCAAATATGCCTTAAGTCACAACTGAAATAATGTAGTTGGTTTCATCTGAGTGGCTAACAGAAGAGGCTTGTTCATATCATTACATTGCAAGACAAGTGTTTATAGCTGCCAGGCTTTGTTCCAGAGAGAAAAGTGGCAAATAAATGCATATTACATATAAACACATAAGCAGGGTTGAAAAAAAATATTGTAATGGTAGACAACAAAATACTCTCCTGATCTATCTTACTAAGCATCACTGGAGACTCTCATAAACAACAGCAATTCACAGAACTAGTAAGTGATGTTTATAAATGAATGAAACCCCCTCTGAGGAGAGAAGTAGAAGTAATCCCCTTGATCCTTCTGTGTGGGAGAGCCAGAGAAATGCACAAACCAATGATATGTGAAAGAAAGACTAAATAGTTCAGGGTCTAACTTAGATGATGCTTCTGGCCTAACGTGCTAATACATCCTTCACCATCTTTGTAACTGTTACAGCAAGTGCAGCATTACGTGGCAAAAGAGATTCTTTGCTGGCAATTAAGCATCTTTTCATAACAACCTTTGGTGCAATTACAGGGGTAACCTTTGTTTTCTATGGATTCAGTTGTCTGGCCCCAGGAATGCTGGATTAATTTGAATTTGAATTACATGCCTATTTGGGAGTTGGATCTCCTTGGTGTCCATAGGTGAGCCCTGCTGCCACAGCATGGCTCTCCCGAGTTGTGTCGACGTAGTTGTTTTGCATCTGCTCTAGAAACAAGTCCTGGTGACCAATGCTGTGTCTGTTCTAGGAGCAAGGTCAGGGTGTCAATTCTGCCTCCAGAATAAAATTGTTGTGGGGAAGGTTTTTATTCATACTGTGTGCATCACACCATGGCCATAAAAAGTTGTGGTGGCTTGACTGAGGGAGTGGTGCTCTACCAGATGAAGGACCGGAATGGTTAAGGCTGGCATTGCTTTCTGCATGTCTGTGCTAGTGAAGCCGCAAGTCTGCTATTAAGAACACAAACAGCCATTCTGGGGATTCTCCCAGTAAGGAGAAATGTCAGAACTGACACAATGTTTGCAGTAATAAGCTGTGTTGGCAAAATTCTTGTAGATGTTACCAAAATGTAAATGAACATCAATGACTCAGGGAAGCAATCTCCAGAAGAGAAACACAGAGCTTATTTGCATTCAGCAGGGGATTACAAATATCATTGTTCTCTCTCCTTGACTCAGACTGAAACTGTTGGCTTCGTGTCAGCAAGAGAGATGCACTTCTCTTTCTTGAAACTAGTTTAATACCAAGAGAATAAAGTGGGTAGCCCTGTGCTTGTTAGCTAGCTCTTCTTCACACATACCTTGCTGTAGGAATCCTGCTTCTCAATACTAGGAATATACTATATGTTATAGTACAGCAGAAACATGTAGAAGTACGTAACTGGTACAGAAACAAAGAGGTCAGTCAATGAAAGTACAAGACAGATTCATCACTTCAATAAGATACAGTGAGGTCAGTCCACAAGCTTTTGTTGGGTTCCAAACGTTTTCTTGCCCCGGGTACTACACTGGAAATACTAGTCAGCACAGGCTTTGCAAAGTACTACAGAAACTTCATTCTGGAAATACTTCATGGAACATGAGTTAACAAGAAGGATAGAAAGTTCACCTGATGATAAAAACGCATGAACGACACAGGTATAATGCAACATCTTAAATTTTGTTGCCTGGAGAAAGGAAACATCATCAGGTTAAAAACAAAATACACAAAGATAGTACAGGAATGTTACTTACATTTCCCACTTTTTTAAGGAATATAAAGCAAAATACGAAAAATCTAACAGACATAAGTGCCATACTTTCACCATAAAGAATAAATAGCACAGTAATCCCCGCTGCAGAAGAGATGAAAGCATCAAGGAAAAAAACCCAAACAAACCATGTTTCTGTAGCAAATATCTTTTTTCCTATTTTCTATCTTCACATAATCCATCTAATATTCATTAAAAGTAACTCCTCAGCTTAACAAAACTGTGCTGGTAATTCATCCCTCTTCCACAGGTCATAGACAGTGCAGGAAAAAAATGCACAATTAGAACGTGACTTAAAGAATAAGGCATAGATCACGTGCTGCAGAGTGTCAGTTGCGTTTAATTTAAATCACAAGTCAATTCAAGGAAGAACAAAGTTAAGGTATTGCCCTTTTGGTTGTTGCCTTACAAAGCACATTCAGTTAAAGGGCGACTACTCAAATGCATTGGTGTGTCAATTCACAGCCTCAGTGTAACCATCTGTCCTCAAAAGACCACAAGGCAATTTGAACACTGCCAGCCCTTTCAATAGGCACACAATAAGGTGTTCTTCTGACAAAATTGGATCATACTTGTATTAATAGAGGTCAGCATGGTATTTCATGACTGAACAAGCAAAAAAAAGTCACAGGTCAGAGGCTGGATGTGTTAAAATTGTACACCTTTAGTTTATTGTTTGGTGCCCGAGAAACTGACTTATCTGATGAGAGATGCTGACTTCTGCATGACTTGCTGTTGGGTAGCATGCTTCTCTTTAGCACTGATACCATGCCTTCCCTGTGAAAAGAGAGCAAGCATTTAGACTTTGGATGCCAAGTTCCTGATTCATCATCTTTTCTACTGGGACAGAAAAAAAAAAACAACCTACAATGGATATATAGCCAGTAGATTTCCAGCCACGTAGCTGTCCATTGCAGTGCAGAGTCCAGAAAGCACCACGTCCTCCCCACTGTGTAGGACACTATTTTATCCTAAGAGGGAGCTAACACAATGCAAAGTAAGTCCACAGATTTTCCTTCTGTAACCCACCAAAAGCCATGTGACCTGTTATATAGGGAACCACAATAACCTGTCACATGTTACTTAGAAAAATGGGGCACCTGCAGCATCAGAGTTATATGTGGATAATTCTGCTCTCTGTCCTTTAGCAATTGTTTCATCCAAGTCAGAAGGGAAGAGATGGCTGAGAAGCCTGCCTCCTCCGCAGTTATGAAGGACAGGCAAACTGGCATTCACCAAATGGAAATAAAACATGCCTTAAAGTCAGCATCTCTCGTACCGCTTTATGGAAACATGAAAACTGCTTCAGTCTGTGAAGTTGCAGTGAAAAAAGCCTAATTTTATTAGTAGAAATTGCCAACAAGAATGAGAAGAGCTCTTTATTAAAGGATGATAGGTGAAAGCTAAGATTAAGGCTGACATTAGGCAAACTGATTTCATCATATTAATCTTGATTTGGGATCATAGCACAGCAACTATTTCTGACAATATATGTGTATACACATTTGTAGGAGGCTGACACTGGTTTTATGGGTTGGATGTATTCATATTAAATTATCCTGAGTAAGAATCCAAAGGATAGTGTTTATAGAGTAAATATGACTAGTGAAATAATGTATTAATTCAGACGTCCATCAAAAATGTCACCACATCCCTACCAGAGGAAGAGCTTCTATACAGAGGTTACGTACACACTGATGGGGCCCATAGCTGCAACCCATTCCACTCTCCCCTGGCATTGCACCCTGCAGCCAGAACTGCTTTTTGTGATAAGGCAACTAATCCTTTTAACCCAGTCTTTGACCTAACTGAACAGGCTAGTGACTGAACTTGCTGCATCTTTTTTCTCTCCCCCCTAAACATGCTGTTCTATGCAAGGAGCAGAGACAAGGTGCTGGAGCAGAAGGAAGAGGTGTTATTGTTTTCATTGGATCTTCAGTGTTAACTACTAGGACAAATAAGTTGAATGCATTTTTATTTGGACAAAGCCTAATGGAACAACTGGTACAAATAGTCTTTGAAAAGAAAGATCACGTTCTCACAGATGAGGGTTTCCTTACCATCTCCTCCGTGATTTCTTCCTTCCACTCAGGAAGGTATTGTCACCCTAAAGAAGCCACATCTAAAGCAAATGTGACAGATCAGCTACATGTTATTCCGAGGTTCAAGTACCCTTCTCCCACATTTATTGTAATTCAGTACCAATAATGAAGATTAATTATACCATCTTTACAGGAACATATTAATTAGAATTAAAAATTGTTACTTCAAGACAAGGCAAAACCTTGAAGTTAGATTTCTCTGCTTAAAATTGCTTTTAGAGTTTACAAAAAAAATTTTTAAAAATACTAAGATCAAAAATAGTATGCCAAAATTCCAGTGGAGAAAAATAAAAACTTCACTGAAAAAATACAAACGTAACCAAAAAGTGTATTTCAAATCTAATTCAATGAGCTTGCAAATAATGATTATAGTTATATTCCTAACCTATAGATGCTTGCATGGATGATTAATATGATCTCATACCATGATCATTATGCATGTACATTAAAACTGCACATGTAAACCTGGTATGAATGCAGTTTTGACAAAGACAGCATTCCCTCAGCACATCTTACTGACATCCTGCTCGTTTGGAATCCTACCTCGGTGAAGTGTCTGCTTCTTTGACATTTCATGTTTGGGAATAATTGAGAGATGAGCAGATCACTGAGCCAGTGCACAAGATAATTTGACTGGACGCTGTACTGATTCCTCCTGTAATAATTCAGGAACTGATGCAGGTGAAGACTTACTTGGATAGAGTAGTGGTAGTGCAAAAGAAATTACAGGGTATCCATGCTTCATCAGTGATATCTACCTCATAGTGAGAGAGTAAAAAAAGAAATCTTGTGCTAAATTCATCAATAGGACCATAATTCATACAGTCAGTAATCACCTTGACAAATATTGTAAATTAATGCATTATACATTGTTCATTACTTTTTATCTCAGTCTCAGTAATTTTCTAAGGTTGGTATGTGTATGTTTCTCTGTAGAGTTTTTGGGTAATGAAACTGATAAAGGGCAACATGAGGAATAAACATATGCTTTATTAGGCTATCTCTAATCTTTCTTCACAGACAGGGTCTATCTCCAAGTAACACAGGAGATGAACAGGAGCAGTTCCTGACTTTCCTTTCAGAACCAAAAAGCTCACTGAACAGTCTTAACACTTCCTGAATCAACAAGGTTGCCCATACCTTCACAAGCATTCAGTGCTTGCAAGCTCAGGTATATTGTTAGCAATGAGGTCATCTGTTTTTATCATCAACCCTGCCTTCCTTGGACCAACCCTAAAATCTGGTATTTTAGGAAACTATGCAGCAGCTGCTAGTTAGAAAAATCTGTGATCTCATCCCCAGAAGGCCTTAACAAGATAGTATTAACAAGTGGCACAGTAAATATGAATACATCAATTATTTTAATAATCCAAACAACATGGCATGTCTTGTATCACATGCTGTCAGCACAAGGTAGATCAGAGGATCTGAAGTGAATGTCCTGCACTGCATGATATTCAGTACAGCCTTTAGAACAAATTGTAGTAGGACAGCATGCACAGGCTGAACACTATAAAGCTGTAGATATAGTTCCATAAAACATAGTGGTTATCCTCATTAACATTTCTAGCACATTCTCCAATTAATACCAATGCAGAAGCTATCTAGAAGGTGGCAGGGGTTCAGGCAGGATTTTATTTTTGCGTAGTGTTCATATCTTCCTCGGTAAAGAACTGCAATCTGTCCCTTTAACTCCAGGAGCTGAAACAAACAAAATAACCCCAACAACCAAACCACAAAACAAACAAAAAACCCCAAACAACAAACTGCAAACCAAAAATCACAGACAAACAAACAAGAAACCCAACTTACACAAACCAAAACACACACACCTAACTTCAAACCACATTCCCTTACCAATCTACAGCGGAAGGCAGGACCTCTCCCTTCTCCAAGTCATGAACAACATGTCACTGTAGTACAGTTTCAAGACACCCCCACCACTCCCGATTAAGACCCCTCAAAAGATACCTTGTGATGCACAAGACAGGAATGAGGAGTTAAAAGAATTATTTGATACATGCAGAGATTTCAAACCTTTCCCATTTAATGTTTTTCCTCAAACTTCCTGAGCATTTCAAATTAAAAAAAAAAATTTTCAAACAATCAAAAAAGTATCCATTTTCCATTGCCATTCTTACTGGGCATTTTGCCAGTACAATTATATTTAGGTTATTTACTTTTCACAGTTCTTTTCACAGGAAAGGACCAAGTTTTTACTGCTGTTCAAAGCTCTGTGATTATTGCTGTTGGAAGGGATTTTCCCCAGGTCTTTAATTGCAAGGTCATTATGAAGAAAGTGTCCAGCACAGACAACATATCCTATTGTATTTTGCTAGGATTTGATACTTCTGTAGTAACCCTGGAGCACCATTTTGCCCCTTGTATTACTTTCAGTTCTACATCCCTTTCATGAATAAGCCTGTTTCAGAATAGCATTCACTTTTCTCCAGCTCACACATTGCATTTCTACTGTATTGTATAAAATAGGAGCTATTTTCATGCTGTCAGTTTCTTTACCAAAAAAAAAATTCATTGTCTACTAATACAAAGAATATAAAGTTTCAACTGGCTTTTAATCTTCAAATGTTTTTTAATCTGATTGTTCACACAGAAGAAACTGAAGATGTTCATATATTCACACCAGAATTGAAGTAGCAGTGTATCCAGCTCTCTCATGCAAATATTAGTCCATAAGAGCAGGTGCATACAATTTAGATATCTTAAGTTTAGCAGTCTCTTTGAGATGCTGATAAATTCCTCTAATGTGAACTCTTTACATCGCACTCATATTGAAGGACATTCTGGGTTCTCCTATACTGCAAGACTGTAAGGTAATGTATACCTTTCTTGTAGGGAAGAAGTATGTTTAGTTTATTTGAATAGAAACACTTTAACTGGCCATACCACATGAATCCTCTCATCCTCATTATGACCCTAACAATGTAACTCTCATCTGCCAGCACATAGTTAAAATACATAATTAAGGCAGATAAGAGGAAATTGAAGAAGAGGTTCCTTTTTGTGTGATTCTTTTTTAATTTGTTAATCAACAATTGTAAAAGTCCTTGCTGTTAGCAAGTATGTAGATGAAAATCCCTTTGCAGTTATGTGTGATCAGGATAACCAGGGACAGAAATAACTTCCTTTTCTATTATCAAGTTGTTCACATCTTTCTCCATGTATTTGACCATGCATTTGAAAGGGGATAAAAGAGAATTTTACGTCAGCCTAGATACTAATTTCTCCAACAAGAACCCCATAGATTTTTTTTTTTTTTTTCTCCAGTGGGTAAATGAGAACAATTTAACAGACACATTTGCACTATGAGTATTAATAGAAGTAAGAGAGGTAGGATGGTTTGCATGCAGGCATGTTAGGAGTTAACGGCAGGTCTCAGGAAACAGTCCAGGGTCAATCTGTGCTGCAGTGGTGGGTTAACAGTCAAAGGAAGGTCATTCTGCCTCATACGAAATAGCAAATTATGTCCAGAGGTAAAATCACAGTTAACTGATGAACTGCAGGAACAACAGTTAGTGACCTTTTAACATTAGACTAAACATACAAAGCACATCTCTGACGTGAACACAGCTACTGGGAGAAGGTATAAGCTGGATAGTATTTCTCTCTCCCTGTTGTTGCAGGCAGTATCCCTAAAAGAGCTTTCATTTAGTTAGCCTTACTAGAACCATCCCTGCAGGGCACGCTTATTTTCTGGGACCAAACCATTTTCTGGTCCCTTTTGTTCAAAAGGCTACAAAAACTAGCTAGCCTTAAAAACAGTCAGTATTCCAGGTTAAGGCATTGTCAAGGGTGTTCTGTGGGCATCGCAGAGGTTCTAACCTCCATACAACACTGTTCATTACAAAGGGATTTATAAAACCTTTGTAATTCAAAATTTAATCAACTTTTCCATAACATACAATTATTTAAATGGAGTCTAACCTAAGAAACAGTGTGCTTGCAGAAGAAGCAAGAGTTACTGTTCTAGCCTTACTCTGCATCTTTCTATTATTATTCTCACTCAGTCTCATTCAGTAGCAATGCAGAACAATGCACACTGCTATTTGTTTCCCTTAGAAATGTATTCTTTTTTTAAAATCCTCTTTGAAAATAATAAACAGCTTAGTTTAAAACAGGGAGAAATATCCATAGCCTAGACTTCTAATTGCCTGGAGAGAAAATGGTGCAGCATACACAGATGTTTCTCAGGGCATCTGTAAATGTCAGTCCTTCTTAGCATACGTCTTCTGTTTAGGAAACAATCCAGGATCCAGCTTCCCAGCAGATAGGAAGGTGTAGCTACCTCATTTCTAGCAGCTGTCGATGTTTACCCTGTGCTGAAACAAGCCTTGAAGTGGAAAGTACATGTTATTTTTAAAATACACACATACACACACTGCAGTTTATATAGAAAGGTGAATAAATGTACTTTCCTAAAGGCTACACTTGTTGGGGGGGATCTTTGTTTTTAAAGTCCTTCCTCTGCCATCTCAAATGGAAAAGCAACCAACATCATATTATTCAGAAGAAGGAACTATGTGGAACCTACAAAATAAGCTATATATGCAAGACAGCAGAATATTATGCTACTCCAGGTGAAACACGACTGCCTGTCAGCTGGGATGAAATTACTTTTTCCAGCCCTTCATTGGTGTGAGTCTCCTCTCCTCTTTAAGCCTGACTCAGCTCTGCTGGGCAAAGATAAATATGGGAGAGGGCAGAATACACAATGTGTACCAAGCAGCCCCTAGCCACTACACAGCATATATATGGAATGGTGTTTGTCTGTATGGCAAGTCCTGTTCTCCGATTTACCAATCCTCTAACCAAACAGGTTTTCTATAGTAAGCAATAGGGATTTTAAAGAAACAAATTTTTCCCCACAGTTTTTCAGATGGTAATGTTTGAGTGATTTAATTTCTATAGATCTTTCAGTGTCCTTGAATTTTGGTGGCTCCTTCAGCAACAAAGAAACTAGGTGATTAAAATCATCCCAAGAATCAATACCTGTTTTGCTATTATTGACATTTCTGCAGCTGTCTAAGCAGAAGTCCTAGTCCTATTCAAACAAAATCTGAGGGAATGAAGTCGCTTCTTAATGGTATGAAAAAACTCCTTGATTTATGCAGGTAGATAGTGCTGTAGCTTTTACAGATACAAATGATAATACAAGTCATATTATAGGCTTTGTACACTCTGTGACATCAACACCATAATTCATATGGAAGTGCATAATTAAAATGGTTTTGCAGTGTTGTTATTTTTTAAAATTCAAGTCACCTTGAAAGAAAGACCAACATGTATCATATATGATATCACCTCTTAAAGAAAGATCTTTGGATTCCAGCACTTTTTAACACGTTTCTATCTTAGCGACCAGTTCTTTACATAACTAGCTAGATCAGTATTTCAGTTGTCATTATTTTCTAAGCAGTAGATGTCAATCATTCCTTTACATTTTTTTTTTAGTAGCTTACTACTATTGAAGACTGGAGATTAGGATGGAAAAAGAAATAGGATTATTTCAAAAGGAAAAGTCCTAAATAAGAAGCAGCACATAGCCACAAGCACTCTGGAAGGAGTGTTCAAGGAATATATAAGGTAGATATGATTCCTGAAGCTCAGTTAGTAGTTCAGTCAGAATTTTGTTGCAGATATCATCCTTATTAGCTCTTTTTCAGTTTCAAATCATGTGAGCATGTTAATGATTGCTGAAAGATGCTGGTTAATACAGCAAATTGAATAGTTCAATGCAACACAAGGAAAATACAAAACTTCATAATTTTAGAAGTCTCATAAGTTTGAGTCATTTTAATAATAATCAGAAGTGGATAGCTGATTTACAGATTCATAAAGGCATATAGCAGGCAATAGAACACAAGTCAGCTGCTCACCAGTTGTTACCGTTAGAGCTAGCAAGAATTTCATCACTGCCTTCTCCTTTTCTCTATGGAGGTGGAAAGTAAGGTTTGTAAAGAATGGAATTTTTCTGTTGGAGTTCTGGCTTTTTGGTGGTCCCCCGATATAGATTAGGTTTCCTGCCTGGGCTACATCTTCCATGAGGTGTCATATGCCCTACAGATACCTCTTTAGGTCACATTAGATATAGTTCAGACAGAGCTCAACCTCCTAAAAAGAAGACATGAGACTCCTAGATCACAGTTCAAGCAGACAGACTGCTGAGGTAAATAGAGAACTATTTGCCAATTACATTTTTTCAAGCCTTTCTCTCAGAATAAAAATTATTATATTGCTATATTTTTCCTCAAATTCTATACAAGAAGCTTATGTGCCAAAATACCAGAGTTTCTCACGATAAAAAAAATTACTGCTTTTGCCCTGGTCAAGTCATTACCAACGTAAGTTGGATTAGAGCTTGTGAAGGTAACTTTAATGGGTAAAATAGGATTCTTATCATTCTTATTTCCAAGCCCTAATACAGAGTTTCTGGAAAAAAGTAATAGGCTCAGGTCCTGCTTATAAAATTGTATTAGTTCAAAGTTGTTTGTATATGAGAAAATAGGGGAAGAAGTACATTGTCCATCACAAAGTGGGCTGTTATACTTCCAGAGTGATTTGTTTCACTGCAATGGTATTTATCATGTTGATAAAATAGACCATGGATCTGAAAATTGGAAGATTTTTCCTGTTAATTTGAAACAGCAGCTATACATGCTGCTGTGACATCAACATAATACCCTAAAGCCACAGCATCTGAAAAGATTTATTTTCTGAGCCCTTATGCAGCCACATTCTCTTTGCTTCTGACATTCTCAATTTGCAGGCTGCTGGTGATCCAATCTTACTCATTCTGGCTCTATAATAAGAATGTCAATGCAAGAAGGGAAAAGTCATTATCTGATAGCCAGCAGACATGATAAAAAGGCAGAGTTAGATATCTCAAAGGAAAGGCCACCCTTTCTGCCTTGGATGAGCTTCTCAAGGTCATGGGTGGCTTTTGTACCTGTAAGTATGCTCCAAATTCAGTTTAAGCTGAGTGCATCAGATAAAACTGAAATGTCCCTATCACAGTCTCCTGTCTGAATAAGGTTTTGATTTTTTACTATTAATCAGTGAAAAGTTTTAATTATGATTAGAACATACATACGCAGTGAGAAAGATCAAAGAGGCAGTGTGAGCTGCATAGAAACTTAGTCTAGATTCATGGGTCCTGCCTGGTTAATAGCATTCATATGGGTTTGGATTATGCTGAAGTATCTCCCACAGTAGCAATAATCAGGCAAGACTAGTTAACCATTTGTATAGAAAGATTTTTACCTCAAATTTAAAAATAATTAATATCATCTAGTTTTACAAACTGTTTAAATGTCACAGTTGCAGCAACTGACAGCAAAATTTATTTATTCATCGATTTGGTCAAATAACTACTAAGTACCTTTCCAGAAGATAAGCTACCATGAAGTACAAGTTAATGGTCTCTCATAAGTAGTAAGTGGAAGAAAGTTTGAGCCACAATATACATGAGCTAAACTAGATCAACCATTCTTTAATCTATGAATATGTATACCACATGATGCCCTTTACAAGCCGCATTAAGGTAAAAGTTTGAAGCAATCCCTGTGTGGTTATTCAATATCAATCGTTGCTTAAGAGGCAGTTTAATTTTATACATGCAAGTCAGAAAAGCATACAGAACAGGAGGACAAGATGTGACTGGCCCGTAGGCTGCAGGTAGCAGAGGCAAGCAGTGTGGAGAATTAAATGTGCTCCCGAGCCTCCAGAACTGAAAATTCCTTTCCCCATACTATTAGTATGGCTCTTGTAAAGCTGATTTATAGAGAGGACATTTCCCAGATTATTGTAGTCTTCCACTTGTTTGCTTAACTTTGCTACAAGATAATAAGATAAATGCAAAAGGACTAATAGCCTTGCCTGTTCTTAGCAGCAGCATCGGTTCCTTTTAATCACTATTTAAACATTAAACATACTAAGGTGGCAGTTCTTATCTGCTTCCTGTATCTCTCTAGAATATAGGAAGAATCTGATGCACAGTGTTCCCATAGCTGAACGGGTATAACTGGTGAACTAAGTGGTTTTATTCTTTTGGTGTTAAACACACACAGATGTGAGTTTACATTGTAGCATGACAGTCTGCTGTATAGCTGCTTTAGAGGGCAAGAACCCAAACATGCAGTGCATTCAAATGTTAAGGCAGTGCCACCTAATTCATTACACTTGACACAAGCCATCACCATAGCCAGACCTACAAAATCTTCAGTGACCAATTTTTCATCTTCCATACTTTAATGATAGCTTCAAACTCCCTGTACTTACTCAGTTTTTAAGTCTTTGTGGGTCCCTAGTTACTTCTACTTTAATAAGGTGCCATCACAGCTGCTGTAGATCTTACGTGATGGGGCATACAACAATAGGTGTGCCAAGATGAATCTTTCACTAGAGGCGCAGAAGGTAGTCTTGCAAGAAGACAAAAAGTAGATCACAAGAAGCTATTTGAGGAGAACATACATAGTTTTTTTCCCTATCCAAACTGGTCAGAATTAGGAAAAAGCACAGTATTTTCCTCTTTTTCATAATGAGGAGAAGCATTCGTTTCCAGTTTTATCATTAAGAAGGACTCTTAGCCAGAGAGTCAGAAGAAAGCACAGATCCATCCAAAGTGTTACATGGAAAATGTGCTCGCTTCAATATCATGTCTGACAGAGCTGAGCTGTTCTCATAAGCTTTTCCTTTTATGGAATTACAGAAGGTTTTTTTAATACTTTCACTACACCTAGGGATTGGAAAGGTTAAAAAAAACCCAAAACTTGTTAAATTGCCATTCTATTTAAAACTGGCAGGTTGTTTGCACAAAAATAAAAGACTTGAAGAAACTGTAAGTGTAAATCAAATGCAGGCCAGATTTTGATCTGAAGCCACTCCTGAAGTATACTTGGGATAACGGAGGTAAGTCCCATAAGCAGGTGACATCCTGGCATTTATCTAGCATAAGCGAGAGGTTCCAGACTTCCTCAGCATCCAGATGGAATAGCTTTGAATCAAACAGAGACTTCTCCCTACCTTTTTTTTTTCCTTAGATTTAGCTCCTATGGGGGCTTTGCATTCAATGACTTGAATAATATCCCCCTCTCCCTTGCTACAGTGATGCTCTGTACAAATCCAGCCTGTGATCCAAAACCTTTTTCGGCTTGTTTTTGTAATGCACCTACCTTACTCATTTTGTGAACTCCTGCCTGGGAGCTACAGAAATAAGCAGTTTGATAGCAGCCTGATAGCAGCTGCAGCCAGAGGCTTATTTCACAGTACAGCAGCAAGTGCAGAATACAGTTGGTCACCCTTGGCCAGACTAAATCATGTTTGAACAGGAACCGTTCATAAAGGCAGACCACTGCAGCTTCACTGGCACTGCTGTGCCTTCAGAAAAAAAAACAAAACAAAAAACCTACAACTATTTCAGCATGGAGAGAAGTGATTTTCATTTATATGTAGCACTTCCTTTCTGTCTCATCTGGGATGCAAGCAGGTAAAAGAGAGAGAAGCCACTCCTAATAAAGGGCTATATCTTGGATGAACCAAGCTCCCATGACACAACTGCACGCCAAGACATTTCACAGAATCACTAGGTTGGAAAGGACCTTCAAGATCATCGATTCCAACCATTAATCCAGTGCCACCATGTCCCCTAAACCATGTCCTGAAGCGCCACATCCACACGTTTTTTGAACACTTCCAGAGGTGGTGACTCCACCACCTCCCTGGGCAGCCTGTTCCAATGCCTGACCACTCTCTCAGTGAAGAAATTTTTCCTAATATCCAATCTAAACCTCCCCTGGCGCAACTTGAGGCCATTTCCTCTTGTCCTATCACTAGTTACTTGGGAGAAGAGACCCACACCCTCGTCGCCACAACCCCCTTTCAGGTAGTTGTAGAGAGCGATAAGGTCTCCCCTCAGCCTCCTCTTCTCCAGACTGAACAACCCCAGTTCCCTCAGCCATTCCTCATAAGACTTGTGCTCCAGACCCCTCACCATCTTCGTTGCCCTTCTCTGGACACGCTCCAGCACCTCAACATCCTTCTTGTAGTGAGGGGCCCAAAACTGAACACAGTATTCAAGGTGCGGCCTCACCAGCGCCGAGGAGTGGCTTCTCTCTCTTTCATTCTGACAGGATCTGACTCAAATGAAACTTCAACATTACTTACTGCCAAGCTTGAAGGGACATTTCTTTTCCCTTTCTAAGACAGGTTAATGAGCAGGCAAAAGCACAACATACACCAAAGAGTTTGTCATGGTTTAGCCCCAGCTGGCGACTAAGCCCCACGCAGCCGCTCGCTCACTCCCCCACGGTGGGACGGGGGAGAGAATCGGAAGAGTAAAAGTGAGGAAACTCATGGTTTGACATAAAGACAGTTTAATAAGTAAAGCAAAAGCCGCGCACGCAAGCAAAGCAAAACAAGGAATTTGTTCACTACTCCCCATGGGCAGGCAGGTGTTCAGCCATCTCCAGGGAAGTAGGGCTCCGTCACGCGTAATGGTTTCTTGGGAAGACAGACACCATAACTCCGAACGACCCTCCACCCCCTTCCTTCTTCTTTGTCCCAGCTTTATATACTGAGCATGACATTATATGGTATGGAATATCTCTTTGGCCAGCCTGGGTCAGCTGTCCCGGCTGTGTCCCCTCCCAGCTTCCCGTGCACCCCCAGCCTGCTCGCTGCAGGCCAGCACGAGAAGCTGGACTGTCCTTGAGTACTTAGCAACAACTCAAAACATCAGCACCTTATCAACATTTTCTCATCCCAAATCCAAAACATAGCCTCACACTAGCTTCTGTGAAGAAAATTAACTCTACCCTGGCTGAAACCAGGACAGAGTTGTACTACACCTCCTTCAGTTACATGCAGTTACTTACAAGTTGGTCTGTTGAGATGCAGGATCATTGTGTAAATTAATATAATGTGATATTTAAGCGATTTTGCAGATTGATAATTTATTGTCTAACACCAAATGGATAGTGTAGGCAATTTTCCACTAGTAGTCTCATTCTAAATTAAGTGTTTGCTCAGCCATATGTGCCCTTTGCCTGCGACAGCCAGCATGTTCCATTTGTGCCCTGTCTGGTTAGTTACACAACACCCTGGATAAAACTGGATACTTACTGGATATTTACACTGGGTAAAAGCAATGGTTTGTGCATCTAGTATGCATGTATTTTTTACAATTTGCAGTTTCATGGCAAAAAATACAACTTACCTCAAAAAAAAAGCTAGCACTCCGCTATAGCTGTTATATTCATGAGCTTTACGTAAGTTCCCAGATACTTACATTCTGAATGAAAAAACAAATATATTTATATACAGAAATGTACAGTTTATCAAAAGATGATGTATTTGGACAAGAGGAAAAAAATTTATAAGACATTCCTTTGCCAAAAATAATGTAAACATCTTTTGCCCCCAAAAAATTCAACACCAAAGAATTTATATCAACATAGCATCTCATTCTGTAGTTGTTAGTCACCTGAGCAACCCCCATAGTAGTAAGTTGGTCTGTGAAGTCTGGAGGACTAGACTCACAGTGTCAAATTGAAAGTAATACCATAAGATAAATTTATCAGCTGCATATTGTTTTAGGAAGTAGGCTAAGGGGAGTTATTCATTCCTTCTAATAACAGCAATATTGCAATACATCTTGTCTTTACCAGAGACTGGGTTCAATTAGATTGAGAGCATTAAAAAAAAAAAAAGAAAGAAAGATTCATGATGGTGAGAAACAAGAGATAAAATAGACAAGATTTGGAACAGCTAAGGAAGCCCTGAGAACATGCTAGATAAATGGGCTGTCTTGACATAAAAAAATAACACCTCAAGTTCAAGTGAGGAGTATAAGAGAGAGTACTTTCTATTTGAAGTCACTGCTAACCTGTTAAATTCCTATAAAGAAAAGTAGGACCAAATATTAGTGCTCACACTGGTTGGCACCACAGGAATGTCCAACATAGTCAATGTGTTAAGATACCAGCTGGCTTCCATACACAACTAAAAAAAAAGATCTAGTCTAGTCTACTTTTCTTTAGACAGTGCCTTCCTGCTAAGAGGATGATTTAGAAGTTTTCTGAGTTTCAAAAGATCTGAAAGCTCTCACTGCAGCCTCTTTTCGATCCCAAACTTGACTTGACAGGAAGTTTATCACCAACCCCAGTTTCACTACTGTTTGACTTCAATTTGAAGACCACAAGCCTGATAGTGCGCGGACCAACCTCACACCCCAGGCTCATGTTCTCATCACGATGGCAACAAAGTTGATTCTTCCCTTTTATCTTTGCAAGTGAGCCAATATTACCAATAAATTACCTGCCAGTACTTTCAGTTCAAGTGATGATTCCCTGCAATTGTGATTTAAACTAAACTGTCACTGCTATGATATATGCATCTTTCAAAGACAGAATTTGCAAAAATCTGAATAAATAAGGCTATAGAAAGCCAGCGGGAGTACACACTTGTTGGGCACATTACTAACAGAGACAGTTAAAAAAAAGTACAAATGAGAAATGCTATTAGAATTTTGCAAACTTTGAGGAAGTTAGTTCTAGTGCAAGGGACATAAGATCAGCGGAATCTACCTCTCAAACATATTCCATACCCAAATGCATACCCTTAATACTCTCTTTGCACTGAGAGTATTTTCAGTTTTCAACACCCTTTTGACTTAATGCTGTAGAATCAGCTTAATTTTCAGAAAATTCAGTTTTCTCTTTTGGGATAAAATGCTTTGCAAAAGCTCAGCATATTTCTTGGCTATCTTAATTGCTTATAAAGTTTCTCAGCCAACAGTCAAGTGCTTCTAAAAAATTAACAAAAACCCTACTACATGCTAATTCCACATTTTTTTATATTTGTAGTCAGATCTCTCAATGTCAAGCGTTAGCCAATGATAATATACATTGGCTTGAAGCCATCATCTTTTTAAGCTTATTGTGACTGCAAGACACTAAGCGGTATATCCCAAAGGAAAAGAGTGGGGAAAACATTGCCAAAAAATACCTGCTAACACCTATCCATGTAAAAAGCACATGCACTTCCAAAACCACATACTCACTTTACAGAACACTCAAAAGAGCAAGACTTTGATAGCCTTAGTTTCCGTAGGAAACCACTTATATCTGTTCAAGTGGCATATAGCCAGATATAAAAATACATCCATGCCATATTAGAAAGTTAGTCTTGGTATATATGCATCTCCAATAATTTTTTGCATCAATAAAACTGAGTTTGTTTATTTTTATTAGTTTGATACTGAGCAGCTAATGAGAGATTTCTTTTTAATTTAGAGGGAGTGTGTTTGTTTCTTTGGTTTTTAATAAACTGTGGATTAAGGATAGGAAAATGGGTGCTTATTGCAACTTGTTTTCAAGGCCTAGGCCCAAATTTGGTTACCTTTACTGCATGCCCAAGCTTTTGTCCACAAATAAACATACAGAACCTTTTACTTAAGCAGAGATTCTATCTGCTGAAATCCCGAATCCTTTTTCCCATAATTTTTAACATTTACCTGCGCCCCATTAGCAGTACAATCCCTCATAAATACATCTATGGGCAATTAATTCACATATATAATCATATGTCACCGGTTGATTCTCTAGAGGAAATTTACTGTTTAACTTTTGATACCTCTCTTTAGCTTGTCTCAAAAGGATATTTGACGTGGGGATAAATTACTGGAGTTATTATGACTTTTCATAGCTTGGGATAGTCTTGCATTTTCCATTTTCTCCCTTAAGCAGATTTATTGTTGAACTTAAAAGAAAAAATCTCTACATGTATTATTTAACTGAGGAAAGCAGTTAGTTTTTGCTACATACAGTATTTCAACTGAAAAATCAAAATGGGGTGAGAGTAGTAATGTTGCTGTGTAGAACTGCTTGCATGGAACAAAGACGCACAAGCCACACAGAGTTCAGCTCAGTTTGCAGTCACCTGGTGAAGCGCAGGGTGTACCTACTGCAGCACAATATGTCCACCCTGTCTTAAGGTGAGGTCTGCCTGCCCACACAGCTCCTTCCTTACACTGTATCAGGCCAAACTAGGGAGGATGAAATGAGAGTGACTGCACCAAACCTAACCTCTCCACAAGGCACGTAGCCAGTTGGAACACTAGGAAAGCCTGGACTAAAGCAGAGGATTGCCACCATCCCTGGGTTATTGTTTAGACATATGGGGAGCAATAAATTAAGTTTATTTACTTTCAAGTTTTTAATGAGTAAATTTTAAGTGCTTATTTTGACAGTTTTCAACATTTCAACATCTATTTCAACAGTTTGTTAGATGTTAAGGCCAAGAGGACCACCATATTGCCCGAGCTTCTGCCTAAGAAAGAGCCACAGCTTTGATGAAAATCCAGTGCCTCACTAAGAATCACACTCTGAATGATTCTCTTCCCCCCTCTGCTACGAATCAGTTTCTTGGGATGCTGACTTATCCCACAGACTAAAACGTGCCATATGATACAAAAGCATGCTCCTCTGTTTCACTCTTGCCTGAAACTTTCTCTGCAAAACCTTGGAGTCTTTTCACACCTAATAACAACACACAATTCCTCTATTCTGCTTGGAGCCCAAATTTTTGAGTTTTCACATTACCTCTGATGCGCTGAACTTCTTTCAGTATCAGTTCATGATACAGAGAGTCCTTCCAGGAACAAGCAGTCAAACTTACGCAACATACACCATTGACTCCAGCAGGATATTCCTCAATAACAGGGAAACAATTGCTAAGTGACTCCCCCAGAGTCAGTCACTGGCAGTTCCAGAAATTGGTCTAATAAATGGGTTGTCCATCAGAGCATGAATTTATACAATGGATCTGTCTCAAGCTGTATCTTATGGCTTTGAAAGCCCTTAGTTTTGGCACCTGTATAACCACACTTTGTAAATGTGTCTTTTCACAACTGACACATTCTTTCCCTCTCTGCTGTACAGAAGTTCACTTGAACCAGAGCAGCCCAACCAGTGAGTTCCCCAGCTACAGTGAAAACGGAAATGATACCAGTTTACTTGTTTCACCCCTTCTGGTGGCTGGAGTAGTGATCGGACTTGTGCTGTTTCTATCCTGTGTTACAATCATTGTTGGCAGTCTGCGAAAGGATGGACGGTTAAGACACCCACATCTGAGGAGAGATGCTGTTTATGGTAAGATAGCTAGTTATCGCCAAGATAATGCCTAACTTTATTAAAATGTGGTGCTACAGGCAACAAAAAGCATCTGGCCACTGTGCAAGGGATTAAAAAAAGAAAAAATTTTAAAAATAGGATAAGTAGGTCACAGGCAGCTCTGTAGTTTAATAGCATCTTTGTGCTGGCACTTAATTCACATAGTATAAGCTCCAGAGTTAATGGTTAACATAAGAAATGCTGTCGGCATGAGCCTTGTTTAAACAGCTTATTTTTCCTTGATACGGTATAAGATTTCTTCTCCATCACTAGAATCCTGATAGTTTATTTTCATATCCCGTTACAACCTTGGTATAGCATACAATGTAACTTCTACTTGTTGGAAAGCCAGGAATCTTTTAACTTCTGCAGTGTGCACCAGCCTACAACGACTGGGCAATTACTTCATTTCTGACTACAAAAGTTAATAACTGTGTATAAACAGAACAACAAGGCATTGTCATTACAATGTCATTACAACTGTCATCAACATCAAACAGACTGGTTTGCTATCAAAAAAGTGCCAATCCCTACCTCCTTGCCCCCTGACAAAAACACCCATACTTTAAAAGGATTTGGGAATATGAAGGAGTTAATTGTAGAATTATATTTTTGGCCAATTTTGTGTTTGCTGATCAGAAGTTAAAAGCGAATTTGTCAAAGAAATTACAGAATCTGATGAATTCTATATTTAAGGAAAAAACAGTTTAAAAAAGTTACTTTGTAAGTCTTCAGCTAGTAAAAATTCAAATGATAAATAGATTAATGAATTGAGTGGAGCATCAACAATTATGTCATCTGTGGTTAGGCTCCTATATCTGCCGTTTGTTATGAGAGTACTGTTCTTTGCATATTGTTGAGGTTTTTTCCTTTGTATAGAAAAGATAGTAGTATCTGAGCCACATAAAAATGCACTGGCTCAAATCTTGATTTTACTGAGGTAAATCAAGTACCCACTGAAGTCAATTTGACTTCATTTAATTATTTGGACGAGGAATTTTCATGTCTAAAAAACATATTTCCTAGGATCAGTTTGTCCAGCTCGAGCTAGGAATATTTTTGGCTTTTATAGAAACATTTATCCAGATAAGTGAATAATGTCTATGCTTTGGGAATAAATTTTAGACTCCAAAAGAAGCAAAATGCAAACTCCCATGGTAACATAACTGCAGGAAAAAGAAAAAAAAGAATCAGAAAACCAGTGTCTACTATTATTTTTCCCCACTTTTCAGCAGCTAATTTGGGATTAAATAGTTAAACACAAATTGGAGTTACTGTTTTACGCATGAACAGCAATCCTCTGGCGTGATAAAATACTGACCATTAAGATTCAATCACTACATTTAAATCTACCCAAGTGAAAATTTTAACATTAGCACACACCATCCTAATATCTCAGCACGTTTCCACTGGCCAGCATGGAAGCAGCAGGAGTCACTGTGAAGTTGGCTTCCTTCACTTACCAAGCAAAAAGAAAAGCACAGTGCATGATAGACTAAATTAGTCCCGGTGGATGAAAAGCAGACATGAGCCAGCAACATGCGCTCGCAGCCCAGAAGGCCAACTGCATCCTGGGCTGCATCTAAAGAAGCAGGGCCCACAAGTCAAGGAAGCCAATTCTGACCCTCTACTCTGCTCTGGTAAAGACCCCACCTGGAGTACTCTGTCCAGCTCTGGAGCCCTCACCACAGGAAAGACATGGACCTGTTGGAGCGGGTCCAGAGGAGGGCCACCAAAATGACCAGAGCGGTAGAACACCTCTCCTATGAGGACAGGCTGAGAGAGCTGGGGTTGTTCAGCCTAGAGAAGAGAGGGCTCCAGGGAGACCTTATTGCAGCCTTCCGGTACCTGAAAGGGGCTTATAAGAAAGATGGGGACAGACTTTTTTGCAGGGCCTGTAGCAATAGGACAAGGGCTAATGGTTTTAAACTAAAAGAGGGCAGATTTAGACCAGCTATAAGGAAGAAATTTTTCACAATGCAGGTGGTGAAACACTGGCATAGGTTGCCCAGAGAGGTGGTAGATGCTCCATCCCTGGAAACACTCCAGGTCAGGTTGGACGGAGCTCTGAGAAACCTGGTCAAGTGAAAAATGTCCCTGCTCACTGCAGGTGCGTTGGACTATCTGACCCAAAGATTCTATGATTCTGTGGTAGATTCCTTAAGAATAGATTGGCAGAGGTGAAACTTGCCAGAAGGAGAACAGGCAGTTCAAGTGATTCCTGCCTTTTACCCTCTGTTGAGAGAGACACTGCTTTACTTTTATGTCACTTTAGAAGCTGACCCTTCTCTCCAGGTACTATTTTAATGTATTGAGTGAAAAGGAGGGATCGTTTTATTTGGAAGACAATTGCAGGGAGCAGAGATTGCTGCATTTCCACAATTTGGGACATTCTTAGGGAAATTTACCCCAGAATATTGAGCATTAACTAACTATCCTCTGAGACAGAAAATAGCACTAACTTCTTGGTATTTGTGGAGCTATGAAGCTCTTGCATGAAAGCACCGAGAAAGCCCTGGAGCAGGCAGATTGATGATTTTCTCTACTATGTTCCAGGTTTTCCGTTTTTTGTGAGTGTTTTTATTGAGAACAGCATTTTCAAGACACATACCTGCAATCAAACACCTAAGCCTCCTTTTAAAAACCTTCACAGAACTGTCAAGGTTTCAATGTATGCAACTCCTGGAAACTTCAGCAATCCTGCTAACGTTTGAAGTTGCATGCAAATGAACTGACACTCCTTTTCAACCTTTGCAGCACAAGAAAAGCTTTAGACACTTGCATCTTGGAGGGCAGCACTGAATATATAGTCCCTGTACTATAGCCTGAAACACCACAGTTCATCTACAGGTGATGCTAACTTGCTTTTAAAGCAATGTCCTGTCAAACCTGATTGTTCCAGAATACCAGTAATTCCTCTGCCTCAGGTTTTATTTTCTTATATGTGCCCATGTTATAAACAGTGATACTATCTCAGAGAATCCACCACGGAGGAAAAGAGCAGCAAGTATTAATTGCTTGTTTTCCAGCTCCAGATGGCTTCTCTTATGGTGGCTCTTTTGGAGAGCTGAGATCCACCTGCATGGAAGAGTTTCCCCCAGCTTTTGATTTTGGTTCCTATCTGGATACGCTTTCTCAGGTCAACGTCATGTATCCCGATTCACCTCCACGGTAAGCACTTTTCTAAGATTGAGTGTTACAGTCCTGCCCTTGCAAAGCCTGTTAAAGAAAAAAATAAAACTGCTAGAGCTATACCCACTACAAAAATGCAGGTCACACAAACTCTAAATACAGACAGACGTTGTTTAGTTTGAGTACAAGTTCAAGTTTTCCTTAGCAGAATATATCTTTACTAAAGGCATGTATACAGCCAATTCTCATTTACTAATATTCACATTAAAATTTATCATATTAAATAGCATACTAATTAAAGACACAAGTAAAATTACTTACGAATGTCTTTGAAAGAAATTATTTTACAAGTCCAAGTTTCAATTCCAGGAGAAAAATATATACTTTTTGCAAGAACTTTTAGGTTACATATATTACTGACCTTGATACTGTTCAGATCAGAGTGAACAGGAAAAACAAAAGGCGGGGGGGGGGGCGGCACGGGGAGTGCGAGAAACCTCTAAACCTTTCCATATTTTTCATCAAGTCTCATTTCTCAGCTTTCTTAACCCTGGTGTTTTATCAGAAAGCAGAACTGAAGAAAACATACCTTTCTGACATACCCAGGAATTGTACTTAACCTCCATTTAGGATAGTGAGAAAATTGTTTGGGATTGTTCATCTTATATGAGTAATCTGTGAAGGACAATGACTACCATTTTACCTGTTTAACCCAAACCTGCTCTGGAAAGCCATAGTTGCCTGAATTGTAGTAGCATCTTTGCAGAAGAGCATCCTTCAAATATCAGGCAGTTCTAGTCATGTTACCTCCCAAGGCAATTAGAAGAGGCTCTTTGTCCAAAGACAGTTATTCCAGAAATCATACAGCAGCTCCTTCCACATTTGTGTGCCTGCATTCACAGGGTACAAGAATGGCCATTATGAGTGAAAAGAGTTGGCCTTTAGGCCATCTATCTCTTCTGTGTGCCTCATGCACCTTGAGGTTAATAAATGAAGGAATTCAGTTATGTCCAATGAACCAACAGAAATCATTTTAAACGGAACATCACTTCAGGCTTTCTGTACTGCTGTATCTTACAAACAGCAAATAGTGGTTGAACAGTCAGGACCCTTTTTTTTTCCCCCCCCTCTTTGCCTTTTAAGCAGATACTGTTTTGAGTTAAACTGATAAAAGACCAGCCCTTTTCTGACTGCTTGTATACTTATACAAAATAGAGCAAGTCAGTAGTATGTTCCTCAAGCAACCCTTTATGTATTACAAAGTCATGCTATATAATAAATGGGCTTTTAGAGATTGTGTAAATATTTTAGCAGAAGGCTCACAAGTGAAAAATTATTTTGAGCCTGGCATCTAAATTTGTAGAACTTCAGCTAAAGCCACTTAAAAATTTAGACTGGTTTTTGGACCCACACCCACAAGTCTTTACTAATAAAAGCCAACCAGCTGACACCCAAGCAACAGCTTGAGCAGGCAGTTGGCCAGATTTCTGAGAACAAGCTCAGACTCCTGTGAATAAGCTCTGAGAAGATATTTCTTTAGTAGAGAGGTCTCCTAAGATTATACCAAAGATTGCTTCCATTTCCAGTTTGAAACAGGCCCAAAGAAGGATTTTCCAACTCTGTGGAGTTCTCTGTTTGGAAGGAGACTAAGTGATATGGGACAGCACTAGATGGATCTGTGCTTTCCTGTATTTCCAGCTACTTCTGTAATGAGCCTGGCACAAGTTAACTATCTTGTGTCCTCCCTTGTCCTAAGAAACTATTCTGGGACATCAATACTAGGATCAGAGAGATATAAAGGTGTCCAACCACTGCCACCTCAAGATTCCCTTGAGGGCTGAGTGGACTGCATCCCTGAGGGGCCAAAGATCTTGCTCTTCCATACACAAGGAAACACTGCTTATACCATAAACTGCAGTGCTGCATCACAGGTCAAAAGTAAAGATTATTGTTAATGGTTTTGCTGTTTTCTCACTGCTGCCATAGTTAAATGTTTTAGAAAAAGTGGCTTTGGCAAATGATCAAAATCTTAAGTTATATCTTAGCAACCCAACTTGGAGAAGACTTCAGGAGAAGCAGAGCTTAGCAGATGGCTGAAAGCAAAGCTACATAGAGAGACATTTAAACTTACTATTAATACGTTATATAGTCCGTCGTAACTTTCTGTTCAGAAAAGCACTGGTTGAGAAGCATTGTGTGAATACAGTGCATTATGTAAGAGCCTGAAAAATTTCTGGATAGCTACCTTTACACTCTCCTCCATGGCATACTAGTAAAATATATTTTTTCTAATTAGTAGAGCGTGGAGATTATTTGGACTGATGAGTGCTAACAGCAGGAAAACTGACTGTCAGACATGGCCTCGAAGCATAAACAAGACATGCTTGACCTTGTGCATTTAAAATATTAACTGACTGGGATCAATCTTGTTACATATTATTATGTTTTGAAGAGTAGGTTTACTCAAAGGTAGCACTGGCTAAATTAATGCAATTCCTCTTTCTAATTCATGCAGTGCAAGATGTAATTTAAAGCTAAACTAGCATGCCCAAAAGCTAATAATGCAACTGTAGCATAAACAGAACAGAAACGAAGAGCAGCAAGGAAAGCAACTGCACTGGCAAATAACACACATTTGAAGTGAAAGAATTCAGTGAGTGGAAACGAGTGTCCTGCTGCCACAAGCACACACCAAGGCATTAGCTTTGGATACAGCCTGCAAGGGGCAACAGCATTACATCACTGCATACTAGGTACTGCAGAGCTGAGTATTCTTGAACGTACTATTTTTGCTAAAACCGTACTTTCTGAAATTATTTCAGTAGAAAGCATGACACCTCTATTTGGCCAAGGGAGTGATTATAATCAGTCTAGAATGTTTTCATTAGATTTTACAGGTTGGCTTTAAACCATGAAATGAGTGGAAAAGGAATTTTAGGGGAAGGCTGATGAAACAGAGTCAGAGTTAAGAGTACCCGTTTTTATGGCTGAGGAAAAGCTGACTGTTCAGGACTGCCCACTGTCAACTCTCCAATCGAAAGTCCAATACAAAATACTATTTATATTAAAACTTTAATTGGGAAATTAATTTCTGAAAAATGCCTTGGGATGTTAGTAATTTAATTGCTTTGATATCTAAATCACAAATTTCATTTGAAGCTCAATTTGATTATCACCATAGACACTTCTACTAACCACTTTCTCACTTTAGATTTTACATTAGATTTAGAGGAATACCACGCACTGAGTTTTGTCATTAGTTCGCAATAGTTTCAGGGTGATTACAGAGAAGCCATTTGGCCAATTTGTCTTGACAGCCCAAAATATACAGTGCTCCTATCCATAAACATCCCTTTAGGATAATTAATGACTTTCTAATGAATCTCAGATCTGTGTTAGCATCTGTCAGATTGATTTTATGTGAGGTGTAGAGGGGAAATATAAAAACAAAATACAGTGCATATGAACTAAGCAGTTTCAAGATGTAAGGGTTTGTATTTTAGAGCCTATTTCTAACATGTACAAATACTTGTAGTAACACTAGAAGTTAAGTTAATGTTTCATAGTTTGTGTTACCAGAGATGGCAAAGTATTTGTTTCTAAGAAACTTCAATAATCTGAGAAAGATGACCCTGGTGATCTAGTAACAATTCTAAATCACAGAATTCTTCTCCCCCCCCAAATTAGGAAACTTTAACAAATTCAACCTGAAGAAAGTATAAGAACAATCTCCCTGCCACAGTTTAACTATCATAGTAAATATGACTTTGAAAGAAATACTGGAAAGCCTGTAAATCCAATATTTGCCAATTTGTTCAACATTCACTGTGATGGTATGAGCAAAATCATCTAATTGAATTTTTAGTATCTTTAAACTTCTTAGACTCAAAGAAAAGAAAAAAGTGTTCTTTGGAATTATGTGACAAGCAGCAGACCTTTAATGCAAAAAGTCTTCTGGACTTTACATATCCCAAACATATACTGTTGACACTGTGTGGATAATACCTTTATACATAGAAATCATGAGTTCGTGCTCATGTTCACTGTGCCCCGAGTTAATTGTAACACATGCACTTATAAGTGAGCTTTCCAAATTATCTTTTTATGTATATAAGAAAGCTATTTAAAAATAATTTGAGCTTACATGTTTTAAGTGGTTTGAAGTACGGTACCAAAGACCAAGTAAATTAAAAACTATTGCATTTTCTTGAAGAGAGTCTCTAAAACCCTAACAATGAGGAGATTTGAGGTTCCCTGCAGGAAAAGAATTTTATCAACTTTTCACCTTTTGGCCAGAGGAAATGCATTTCACCCCACTTGATTTTTCACTCAGTGCTTTTTCACTCCTTAGTGATTGGATATTAATGGTATATAGAGAGCTTGAGGCAACTAAGGTTACCACCTTTTTCATCTGTGGCTCATGACTGTCTAATACAGAACATCACTGAGGAATGACTCTTGAGCAAGATGGAGGGATTTAGCTTCAGGAATAGTTTTAATGGAAGCTACAAAGTCCTCTCTGTATTTCCCATCAAAATGTGTCCTGCAGGGCACACTATGATAAAAACCTGTTAGTCACCCATTATCCTAGTATTCACATTAGAACACACTGAGGGTTTTTTTCCTTGTTTATGTGTGCTCACTCTACCTCATATGGTCATCTTGCCTACTCTATATAGGATCAATTCTAGTGAAAATTGTCTTGTTTAGGCTTGATAAATTCCAGTACTCTTAATATCCATGTTCAGTCTGCATTGTTTAAACAGGCAAATTAATTTCAAAATTACTTTAAAGTGGCAAAAGGAAATGCTCATGTCTTAAAGACAGACCCTAATTTTGCTCTAAATATGAAAACCAGAAAAAACAAACTACATAAGGTACTTTCTTCTCTAAGACATTCTTTTCAATCCCCCACTTCTGAGGAAGCAAGTTAGCCATATCAGAGGGAGAAGGCTTGAACCAGCTTTGTAGTTTTTCTTGAAAGACAGAATTATCCTTGCAGGAAACTAACATAGAAACATGTTATGTTGTGCTTGTATTCCTTTGCCAAGGCCACTTTTCCTGCAAGCGTGCAAGGTAGGTAGCTTCTGGCACATTACAATGACAGTTGGCAAAGCACAAGATGGACATTTGTGGTTAAGTTCAGATCTCACTTCAATACCTTCACAGAGATTTTTCAGTCACTAACGTAAAAAATACCATTGTAAATATGACAGTTTTAAATCCATGGGAAATCGTGACAGGAGATAAAACTCTCAATTCTTTCAACTCCAAATTCTGAGCAACTAGACCCTCAAAAGCCTCTCCCTTCACATCCTAGTGCTACTCCTAATTAATATTAGGTATAGAAACAAGTTAATTGCTGTTTGATTAGTTAGTTGCTGTCTGCTGTGAAGGGCTTTTTACATGACACCCGCAATTCACAGCCCATCTAGTGAGCACAGGGAGATTGCCTTAGTGCCCAACATTAAGCCAGCCCTTTAGAGGTCAGAGTCTGTAAGTGAGATCCCAACGCGTGTATGTAGACTAGTATTTCAGATGTCTCTGGTGTATCTCTAAACAGAGCCCTGCCATGGTGAGGTTCTCAGCTGATGTGAATGCTACCACATCAGTGGCAGCACCATCAAGTTATATATGCTGTATGAACAGGTTTGCCCCTCGAGCTGCCTTCATCCTGACATTTTCTACTAACAGATCATCCTTCAGGAAGCTATTTCAGTCAGAGGAACATAGGCTCGAAAGGATCTTCTGCAGTTACCCAATCCCACCCCTAGTGCTCCAAGTAATCATTTTTAATAGAAATTTACCTATTCCATAACAGCGTTTATAAGGATCTTTTGTCCCATTATACTCATTCCAGAATACCTAAAGACAGACCTAATTCCTAATTATTATGGCAACCTTATTTCCAGCTTAAATTCATTTACAGCCGTTTTATGATAGTTTCTTTTTGTGGCAGTTCCATTCCTCTTAAGAACCCATGCCTTTCTCTCTACTTGCTTCTTGTATTTGTAGTCAAAAATCTTCTCACACCTCAGCCTGCATGTTGTGAGGTTAAGGCACGAAGTTCTCTTCCCTGTTTGTCATTAAAAATATCTGTTGGGACGCTGTATCATCTGGCCAGCCTCTCTCTACGCCTGTCCCAGTTTGCACTTCTAGAGTGAAACTATTACTGCATATTAAAAAAAAAAAAGAAACCAAAAAACCAAAAAAACTCCTGCAGCAGTGAAAGCAGAAAAACGTGATGAAAGAGAAGCACCAAGCATTTCTAACAGAAATCTATTGTGCCATGCAGAACAATCACAACTTAAAACTGTTGTCATTGATAACAGTACTGAAAAAAAAGGAATATTTTTTTCTGATTTCCGAGTAGTTAGACTTTCTGTTGTATACTGCAGCTAGTATTTCCTTCATCTGCTCTAGAATTTATTCCTAAAATAATTAAAGCAGAGCCCTTTCTAGGAATGTGATCCTAAAACATGTCACATGGCAAACTTCCTCAAATATTAGCAGGTCCTAAGCATTCCTGCTGACATGCAAAAAAAAAAAAAACAGTATTGTCATTTAGAAGACTGTTTGGACTGTTTGTGGATTAACTCTATGGCTTGGGAGGCTACAAGAGATTATTTTTAAATAAATTTGTCTTAACTAATCATTATTACTCAACCAGTGCCCATAGCTTCACTGTCATTTGCTGCAAATGGTTACAGAAATCCAGGGACTAAGTACTACTTATGATCAAGTGGTTCTTATTACATATAAAATTAATGCCAGGCTGAAATGTATCATATAAAATCTTAATCATAGAATGACTTGGTTTATTTAAAACATTTATTTTAATTGCTTAAAGCTGTACAAGTATGTTAAAACTGTATTATACCAGTTTCAAATGCTGTCTGGTATTTGTTCTCATGAAAACACTGTTTACATTTAATTTTCATCTGGAACATTTATTCATCAAAGAGTCACAACTTCCTCAAGATTATCTTCACACATAGTGGAGAATAAAGAGCCAGGCTTTTAGTGCTTATTAACACAAATACTCCTATTGTAGTTGTGGGGAATGGGAAATTCCAGAAACAACTATGAACAGATGAAAGGCAGGAAAAAAATTAATTCCACGTTTCCTGTCTATTCAAGGGTTGAGCCTTAGCTGTTTCCATGAAAAATACCTTGGGTTACATTTTTTACTGTTTAAAAACATTAAAATAGAAAATAACAGTGTTATTTGTTCATGGTTACCCACTCCAAGATCAGGCAGGCACCTTGAAGGTGCATTTACCACACCTCTGGGAGCTTAAAAGTCAATTAAGTTAGGAGATCAGCATCCCTCTACAGCTAATAAGAAAAGAGAAGTTCCTCCAGAGTACCTTAAGAGCTCCCCCCCCCGGCCCTTGTTTAAATAGCCGCATTTCAAACATATACGACAAAACATTCCCAGAAAATATTCCAGTGATTTTTATGGAGCATTGGATCATTCCTTCAGGGCCCTGGCTTGGCTGACACTGCAGGCTGTTATCTCTGGGTCTCATATGTGTGTTACTCACCACCTTCACTCATGTAATTTGGGATCAGTCGTAGTAAAAAATTCTCATGTAATACTACCCAGGCCCAGAAACAGATGGATTTTGATTTCATATGAACACAATAACTAGGAAGGCTGAAAGAGCATCAAGGAGGTGCCACTTAACTACCTTTGCTTATTCTTACACTATCATTCTCCTAATCGCTAGACCCCAACAGTTCAGGATGTTTCTTTTTTAATAGACAAAGATGTTTTGGCTCTTCATTCTAAGTCAGTGTTCAAGAATTAAACTAAGTAAATGACTGAGACAATCAGTAACATGGAATGGATTGCTGTTATATGAAAATATTAAACTAATGCTTAATAAATCACTGACAAAGCATGCAAAAGAAGAGTCAAAATATAGTTAGTAGATGTACCTAGTATCTCGAATGGAAACCATCAGTATTTAAAAAAATAGAAAAATATCCTGTCTCATGACATGTCACTATAAGAGCAGTTCTGTCAAAAATTATACATTTCATCACGGTAGCTACATATCAGCAAAGAATATATGTATCTTAAGAAAAAGCACCTCAAAGGAAAAGGAAACACTGACAGACTTCCCAGCTGCTATCCTACAAACCCAGCTGTTAGTAGATTGTGTGATCAGAGATAGCATCATCAGTTGAACTACTTACACGGTCAAACACATTATCTTTTTCCCTTGATCCTCCTTTTAGAGAGTTACGGTATATTTGTTCCAATTTCAGCTTTTCTTTATTAGGTAACAACATCATACAAAAATCCTTTGTGTTGTTTTCATCATAGCTTAAACCCATCAGCACATGTACTTTCCAGATCTAGTGATTCTGTTTACCATTATTAAAAGATGACAGTAGGTCATCATCAAAATGGAAACTATGCAACAGGAGCAATTTTAGTAGAGTCATAACATAAAAAATGAATGAAGTAAACAAAAAGACATCTATTTCACAAAGAATTCTTCATTCCCCAGATTTGCCTTTTTTTGCACTAGCTATTGTTTGCATCTTAAAAAATTCTGTAAGTAGAACCTTCTTCTTTCCCCAGAGAGTAGGTCATAATTTATGAATGACAGCTAGTTAAATAAGCTCTTTTGGGTTTCCTTAGCAACAAACCTATCCTAATACTTATTGCAATGAGACCTGACAAATTCATGAAGTTATTTCTCCCCACCCAACATTCTGAGTCAATAAGGTCAGCTTGAAGAGCTGCTGTATTTTTTAGGCAATATTCTTCTCTTTGTGGATCACATTTACATGCAGTAAGATGACATTAACAGACACCAGCCCTCCTTGCCTTTCCTAGTATAATTATCCCTTAAAAACTCAATAGCATAGTCTACAATGACAATGAAGTTATTCTGACAAGAAACAAGGCCAAAAAAAAAAGTAGACAACAGCACATTTCATGGTCAGTAACTCCTTCCTTCTCATAACTGTAAGATACACTGAACCTTAAGTTAATATAATTTAAAAAAAATAATGGATTAAAGTGAATTCACAATACTTTTCAAAATCATTTGCTTTCTTGTCTAGAAGGATTTTCCTGTGACTGCTGTACTGAACTTCAAGCATCAGCTACTTTTTACATGTACAATAACTTCACAGAACTGAATCTCTCAGACAAAACATAACTCATAGTTTTTTGCAAGAGACTAGCAAGTATTTTTGTTTTTCCACTTAAGTCATGGAAGCTTCATGCTCTTGCATTTTCAGTTGCACACATATAACATATATACACATACAACATATATACACATACATATGTAGGTGTCATTACCTTAGCAGTTACTGAGGTTGCACTTTTATGATGTGGCTAAGAAATTCTGCCTGTGAGCTGTGGTCTAAGACCTACCCGACTTCCCCATCTCTTATACTTCTGCTTCCCTTGTGTTACATTGATGCCCATCTGACTATGCTGTGAGCTTCCAACTCAGGTAGCTAGATCAGTAGAAATTAATCCCAGAAAAAAAAAAAAGCGCACACACACAAAAAACCCAAAGCCAACTTAAAAAAAAAACAACCACACAACAAAAACTCACACATGCACCAAAAACCACACACATATGACCTTTTTGCCTATTTAGCTCCAGTGGTGATCTTATTTGGGAAGAAGTAGTGCAAGGAAAACAGTGGAAGTATGCAACACGGCAGGGAACGCTTCCCTTCAATGACGTGGACACTGGCTCATGTTGAAAGCACAGCTTTACACATCACTGAGCTTTACAGCTGACACCTTCTCAGCTGAAATCAACAGCATTAGTTACTATACTTAAGTGACTTGCATGTAACAGTATCATTTTAATATTAGGAATCATCTCTACTGATTGTTATGGATGAACTGGTTTTTTTTCAGTGGTAGCCATCATTACATAGTACCGCTTGGCCCCTCGGGTCTTGAGGTCTGCATACAGGCTGATGAGAAGGCAGCTCCTTCACTCTATTCTAGTTTGCTCTGTTTGCAAGTAAAAATAAAGAAACCTAAAAGCTGTGTCAAAAGTGCAGACCTTTCACTGCAGGACAACTTAGCAGTACCACTTAGTTCATGATACACACCTCACTGCAGTATGCAAGAGTCCATTCGCCTCTTATCCTCAAACACAAAGCTTTATTTTAAGAGGACAGTAAGGATTTAGTCCAATATCACTCAAATCAATACAATCAACTGCAAGAAATGATTGCTATTACAACTTCTTGTAAAGTAATCCTTTAAATCTTTTGATAAATTATTTTCCAATCACCAACATAGATGGACAGTGGGTGCCTGTCCAACTGTGTATTACTTATAATACTTGCTTAAAATCCTCTAATAAAAAAAGACCTGGTAAAGACTAGAGGCATATATTTACATATGATGGTCTCTTTGAAGAAGAGACACTGCTTTCCTGCCTGCAAAATAAAAATTCATGCTTGAAGTGTTGATAATTCATTAGTTATACTACAGGAATACCCCTATAACAGCACTCTGGAAGAAAAAAAAAACAACCAACCACCCCCACCCCCACCCCCCCCCACCAAAAAAAAAAAAAAAAAAAAAAAAATCACAAAACACTCAGAAGCTAGGGGAAAAAAATACACAGTTAAAGTTGCTTGTATGACCTTCATTCATCTCCTTTCTCTCCTCAACTGAAAATGCTAGGAACCTGTAGCCTCCACTACTAGTATCATAGCAATAGCTGTTTGGAATGGCAGCATTACAAGCAAAGATATCACACTCACAGGAAACTGAGTATCAAGATCGTAAGTTTGTGATGAAATATAAGAAGTTTTTTTAAAAAAAAAGTTATTTGAATTATTTGTAGTTGCCTCCTTGGCTACAACAATCTGTAGGTACAGCTGTGAAGGTGTCAAAAAGTTACTTAATTGAAAATCTGGCATGTGTTCCTTACTGGCCTATTTGATTTTTAAGATGTGAACTTAATTGCCAAAAAGGGCAGGGGGAACATTACTTGCATTGGAGTTTAGAGAGGAAAAAAAAAAAAAGAGAGAATTATTTTTTTATCCATCATATGCATGAAGAAAAAGTGCCCTAACACTAATATATTGATATTTGGAACTAAACACTACAATGCCAGGTCTTGAATACTATAATTTGCTACCCATTTGTCTTGATGCTTAAAAATGTCCTTCACAAAAGATCATTTTGCTATTTATGCCACCGAGCATTTTAGTTCTACAGAGCTGCGGGTCCATGAAAGATGCTAAATTAAATCCAAGGGAAAGAAATGCACATGATCAGATAACAACAGTAAGTAGAAGGTTCATACTGTGCCCATTTCTCCTATAGGTCAGTGGCAGATTTCCCTTGTGCTGGGCCGGAGCGCAGAATCAGGAGACAGAGAAGCTTGTTCCCTTTTGTGTCTCAGCAGAAAGATTCAGAATTTTCCACCTTGAAACTCACATTACTGTGGGCTTTCCAAAACTGAAAGTCTTTTACTATGGTAATAGGACCCAGTAGGTGCTCTTCATTAGCCTGATTAAGTCAGTCAAAATCTGTGGAAAGATTTTAAATAAATTCACTGGGCTTTGGCTCAGCAAAATGTAAATTAAGTAAAGATGCAACTCATAGTAAGTAATTGTGCAAAGAGTGGCTCTTCCTGTACTCTCACTGAGTTCATGAAGAGTTGAAGACATCAGGTCCTCAATGTCTGACTGAGGTTGAAGACTTTTTAAAAGAGTATCAGGTACGGTTGAAAGCTTCAGCAGGCTTAGAAGAGGCTGGACTTAATCTTTTCTACATGCTATACAAAACCAATTTGACCTCCTGCATGCTGGGACATGTTTCCAAAGTATCTAGCGGCCCGAGTCAGGATCTTCAGAACAGAGTTATGTTTTTAAACACCATTCTTGCTGATGGGGAAATCAAAATTTTCTAGTCTGAATCTAAAACCATTGTTCTTATTAATATAAAAATAAGATAAAGGGGAGGTAAAAAATAAGAAGACCTGTGCATATTTGAGTTATTTAGTAACCTAGCACTAAGATTTCACTTTCTTACCTTTCCCAAAAACCCCTTCCATCACCCAGACTAGGAACAATACCATCAAAATCAACAGGAGTGCTCTGAGGGAACGGTATGAATGAGTGCAGCAGAACCAAGTATTAGAAAAATAGGCAGGGCCTCCATGGTTGGTTGCAGTAGATTTGAGTTCACTCTAGCCAACACAAGCTGCCCTGCTGCAAGCCACTTATAATCTACAAGTAGGGTTTATTAGCTTGGGTTTAGTCTGGCAGTAATGCAATTACAGGGGGCAGAATGACTGCCTGCCGTCTACTGGTAAGACATACGTTAAATATCCTAAGTTTCAGGAAATATCCAAGATCTTAATAGCTCTGCAGTTAGTGTGGTTGAGGAAATGGGTTCTTAATTCGTTTGGCTCCAGCAGAACTGCTTTTCAGGTTAACTGAGTAGGCAAAGGTTTTTACAGGAAACTTTCCCTCCTTCAGAATTGGATTTAAAATGATCCTGAAACAATTAAATAAGGCACAAACAAAGCAGGTACAATGTTTAAGATCATGATGTTATGACTCTTCCTCACTTTTGCCTGTAGCTAGTGAGACAGGAAAACAGGACCTTCCTTTAGACCACTAGACCTGGGCTGTTTTGATAGCAAAAGTGGAGTCAGCTTTAGTTTGTGGACAAACAGGTGATGCATCACAGACCAGATTCACCAGTTCTAGTTCAGCGCCAAGCCTGCCAGGCCATCTCCTGGCTCCTTGGGGCCACAGTGCAATCTCTGCAGAGCCCTTAGGCTCAGACGGCTGGGCAGTGCCAGCACAGAACAGTACAAACACATTGAGCCTGCTCATATCCACTCTGTCCATGCCCATCCCCTTCTTGCAACACAGAGCACAGGAAAACATGGGCATAAAGACACACTAGTCTATCCAGGCTCATTATTTACCCGTTGTGGGCCTCCCTAGGCTCTGCAGTCCAAGCACCAATCTCAGGTGCCTGTCTGCATTCACACCCGGACAGCAAACACTGAGCAGGGTAGTGGAGTGTGGAGGTAATAGTTTACCCTGGCTCTAGCTTGGTGGCACAGACAGAACTACAAAGCCTAGATAGACCTGAGCTGGCTCCTCATGGAAATCCCACAAATTGGTCTGTCTTGCATTCCTCCTTTTCATGAGGAACATGACGGGAAGTTTGCCGAGTCTCAGAATGCCCAGCGTAAGTCTGTCAAGATTATTCATCACAGCTCTGCACCTCAGCAAGAAATCCTGCTACCTCTGCCAGCACAGATCTGCAACCCAGACAACCCACCACATGCAACTGCTGGCTGAGCACCAGAGACCAGTGAGTCAGGAGGACAGCATTTGATGCAATACTCTCTCTATACCTTATTTCATAACTGTAAAATGGCAACACCACTTCCTTTTTCCCCAGCCATTTTCTAACTTAGATACTTACAAGCAGTTGAGAGCAGGAACAAACCCTCCCAGTGTTGCGCCTACGGCGACTGGGGCAGCGTGCACAGCTTTGTGTGAGCCACCAGTGCTATTCCTCCCAATCCTGTGTGACCGGCTGTAAGGAGCTGGGCTTATCCCCAGGCACCTCAGCTAAACAGTGCTGCCACACATGTTACTTTCATGCAGGAGGTTGTGGTCTGAACTTTCACCAAGACCTCCAGGATTATCTTTAGGTATTTGGAGATGTGCTTTTAAGTATTATGCTCGAGTGTCTCACATGGCAGGGTAAGCAAGGATGCAGGCTGAGGAACAAAACACCAGATGATCCTTCACTTCTCACTTTACTTGCCCCTGTTATGCTGAAAATAGCATACTGTGGCATTTTTCACAGGAGTCTAATGAAAAATTCTTTTTTCTTTCAGCTACGATGAATGTGTGGGGCCAGGAGCAACACAAATATATATTCCCACAGATGATCCCCCTCCCTATTCTCTTATGGACCCTTGTCAAAGAAATGAAATATCTATAAACATTAGCCTGGAAGAGGAAGCAGCATCTGGGACTACAGGACAGGCTGCAAATTATGCAGTCAGGCTGCAGGACTTGCAGCAGCCCATTTCATCCATCTCTTTGTCGGCTCTCGCTCTGGAGGCTGCTCCCCTGTACGAGATGGTGGTGTGTGAACAGAATATCCCCATCCCACTTGTTCCAATGGAAGTACTGAAAAATTCTTCTACTGACTATCAGACCCTTCTGAACCAAATCTTATGAATAAAAGTGGCTCTTCCCTTCAATTCTTCCGAAGAACTCAGACCAACAAAAAAAATTTAAATGGAAGAATAAAACCTCTGAAAGTTTTACCTATTTTATATCTTTAAACAGGGATGCAATGGGATTTTTTTTTTTACGGTGAATTTTGAAAGTTTATCTAAACTTCCCTCTTCGTGCTTCAAAGTGTTCCATGACATCACACAGCATAAAGGAGCAGCAGTGACAAGCAGTACATCTGACCTTTCTGAAGCATTTGTTTTCTGAAGCAAATGCTTTCTGAAGCATTTCAAAACACATTGAAATCAGCCACTCTTAATGTAGATACATGTTATCCAATCAAGCCTACTTGTTGATTTTGAGATACTTTGCATGTTTTAGAGCAGAAGGAAAAACAAGACCATTTTGTTGTCTTTGTAGTTATCACTAGTACATTTCATTCAGTGTCTTGGCAACAAAGCATTTTTAAATAATTCTTTGTCTAAATATGTATTTCAGTAGACAGAGACAGAACACTGCCTGGAAAACATTACTATCAGTACCATATAGGAGCAAAAGAAAAAGGAGAATAATATTTCGATAGTCACATTTTTCCTTTGGAAAGCCTGGCCAGTACCAGGCTTCCCAGACCATTGCAAAGCCTGCTGTAAGTCTTCCTCAAAAGAAACCAGCAGCAAGCAATGGAGAGGTGGCAATGGATACCCAAACACTAATTGGCTTTACGTACAGAAGCTGTACTACAGCTATTTGTGGGCCTGGGAGCTGCATGCCCTTCACGGGGACTTGATAATAGCCAAGGGAAGGGCAGTGCCTGGAACCCCAGAAGATGCTTCATGCTGATTCCCATGCATGACTGCATTTTCAGGCACTAACTGGTCTCTTTCTTAAGGAACCTGTAGTGGTACAAAGGACATTGACCTCTAATAACTGCATTAGTGTGATGTAAATAATAGATACTGGACTTGGCATGCGCAGTAACAGAGAACCCCACTTTGTGCCAAAACCTCTTTATTAGCATGATTCTTTTCACTGAAATTTTGCTACCCACAAATCTAGCCTTTGTTTATAGACCTGGACTTCTCACACATTCGTATGATAAATGCATACAAGTTGGAGATGCATACTAGCAGGAACAGCAGACTTAGACTGCAGATGTGAGACTTTAATCTTACATGGTACACAAACACTATATCTCCACATAAGGAGAGACTACAGCTTCAACCAGTAGTAGTTAGCAGAGTTATCAGAGGCTTATCTCCACTAAATCTCTTAGAGGTATTTTCACTGGGGAAAAAAAATCTTTACACTGGTAAAACGGACTGATAAAAATCACCCATTGAAGGATATGTAAAAATGAGTATAGTAAATATATAACTGTTTAAAAGGAAGCATCATTCAAATTATTAAAATTGCACTTAGATTTTCTGTAAATACTAAATAATTTTCAACTGTAATCATCATTCAACACTCCAAAGATTGACACAATTATAATTAATACTTAGATGGGAAGTAATTACATGGTTCTTAGTGCTGTATAAATTATACCATTACTGAGTCATATGCACATGATGAGATAAGGTAAGTATGCATTTTTTTGCTAAGTAGATGAGAGTAAATATGTATTTTGCTAAAATAACAGAATTCTTTTGAAGTTCACCATGATTTTCAGTATTCTCAGTACATTATAGACAAAACAACAGAATTCACAATTTTGCATTGCAAAACTGTTGGCAGGCATTGCCAGAATGTAAAATACAAATGTGAAATATAGCCTAAAGACAGAACTATTCCCCTGGATAAAGCAGTAGTGTAAACAGTTTTGTGGTCTGCAAAGTATCCTGCGATAAGAGAAGCAAAACTCTACACCATCTGTTAGAGGCCAGAAATTAAAACCAACATAGGAATGTACCAGTCAGATTTATTGGATGGAAAATAAAAAGTGAAGGAGAGCACAGAGGTTTATTTATGCAGAATAGGACATGCCTTCATAGCTGTGGCTTACTGCAGCTCTTGGAGACCTGCCTAGAACAGGGTAAGGCACTGGGACCAGACCCTGCTTACTTTAGGCTGCTATTGGGGAGGTGGAAGGTGAAATCTAATAAACAAGTTATTAGAAGGCAAATGCGACTTTTTTTCCCCCGTCTCTTTTTTACCTGTAACATTGCAAACCTGAAGGTTCTTCTGAAGACAAGCACAGGGTGCTTTTCACATCTGGCAGGCAAGCCTCTACTCTGTTACAGATGCTTACAGTTTCTGTGCATTTTGGGAAATCCTTTCAACCTGCTTGGCTTTTAACCTGACAGGGATTTCATGACCTTCCACTAACTTTCTCTCTATGGTTTACAAAATAAATTAATTTTAAGTAGGCCTCTGATGAAAACGGGAGATTTATATTTTACCTCATGATAGAAATGCATTACTAAGATCGTCAAAAACTAACAAAATCTTTCTTCATTTGATACCAGTTATGCATCTGAAGCATTGCTATTTGGATTGTATGTAGCAGCATTACTTACTAATAGCTGTCTACTCCCTCTTGTGGTATACCGCTTTATAAA
Source organism: Phaethon aethereus (assembly GCF_964289735.1). Classification (NCBI taxonomy): domain Eukaryota; kingdom Metazoa; phylum Chordata; class Aves; order Phaethontiformes; family Phaethontidae; genus Phaethon; species Phaethon aethereus. Next base: position 13,142,530 of record NC_138589.1, on the reverse strand, counting down.
GTCATCCAGTTATCACGCTACACAGAGTTCACAATGATGGACTCGTCCATCAAAATAATCCCAGCTTCTTTGTCACGTGGATATGGAAGCCAGCCAAAACATACACTTCCATACGGCAGCATTTTTCTAAGTTACCACTCTATGCACACGTTATGTCATTCATCACAAACAAATATCTTTAAAAAAAACAAACTGTGAATTTAAAGTAGAGTATGCTACCTTCAGTGATAACCATGATCACTTGGAAGAGTGGTTTAGAATTTTCTACTCTTTTGAATCCTGTTAACTAGGTGATATCCCACAAAATTGTGGGGAAAAAAGCTATAGATCCAACCCATATACCTCTGCGAACAGACAATACTAGAAAGAGAAATTTATAGCTCTAGAGCTGCTCTAAGAGCTGCTGCTGCTACTGCTGGAACAGTGTTGAGATTTCTTGTAATGATGCAATAAGAACACGTTTTCATTTCTTGGAGAATATTTAAGATCTTAGATAAATCTCAAAGTTGACAGAGTGTCTCCTGATGCTCCTCTTAAGAAATTCATATCCTCCTATTAGATTTTATCCTAAACTCTCACATAATTTTAATGTCAGTCCTAAAACAGACTTAATACAGGCCTTTCATTTATTACATGATTAATATCAGGAAGAAAATTGTTTGGACATGCTGTTTCTTGCTATGTGATAACAATACTGTGTTTCTGTAGTCACCTCTTTTGCTTCGATTTTTAGCATACTGATCTTTACACAAAACTTTCAGTAAAGAACGTACATGTATTTGATACAGCTTCTATGCTTTTTATTGCATCGATATCACTTTGGGACTACCCACAGCCTCTAGCCTCCTGTTAATCAGGCAACTAAGCAACTGTTGACTAAGCAACATCGTGCTTCAGACACTTACATTTGGATTTCACATTTGTCAGAGATCACAGGAATAAGCAGCCATTGGAACAGTCAGGTCTCTCCTGCTCAGGGGGACGAGTCAGTGTGTGCCCAGCCAGGACCATCCCAGCTCAGCAAGAGCAGGAAGGGAAGAGTACAATACCGCTGCAGTAAAAATTGTTACCTTGAAATACTCTCAGGCATTTCAAGAAGCATCAGAAACCCCCACAAACACATTCGTAGGTACCTCTGAAAATTACTAAGGTCAGGAGACTGGAAAATGGCAACATACCTCCAAGGAAAAAGAGGAAAAGCCAGGAAATAACAGGCCAATCTTCCTAGAAATATTCAATCAGGTAGTTTTTCAGCACAGCAAGGTAACACTGTATTTCCTGAATGGAAACTACATCTAACTGATCTAACAGGTCACGATGCAGTCTGAAAAATTGTTCCCCTGCTCAGTAGAGAAATACTCTCTACGTAAAATCATAACCACAGACCTCTGTAAATTAAAAAAATAATCATCATACAAGAGAGTATTTATCGATTGCTCCGAGTTAGTTTGAAAAGATGCATCAGGTGGCATCACCTATGTCCTAATGAAAATAATGAGTGTTGCTGGATTTCAGAGCTTTGATAGAGAAAGGACCTATTCAAATCAGCAAATTACATTAAACTAGGAGAGTCAGGAGTACGTAAGAGAGCAGGACTAGAATTTGAAAGGACAGAGAAAGGCCTGGAAAGATGCAATTCAGTGAACACAAATACAGTTCCTGCACTTGAGAAATACAGGCTCAAATTCACAAATGCATGACACAGTGACCTGTTAGGACTGCAGGAGAATGTCTGAGAATTAGACTGAGACAAATATGGGCTAACTAGGAGCCAATGATGTCACACTACTATGAAAAAAAATTAAAAAACCAAGAACCTGAGAATATAAACAGTGCTATTAATCTTAACACATTAAAACCAGCTCTCCACTCACTACTGCTCTGTTAGGAAACAGAGGCCAAGCTGAGGCTTTACAGGTCAAGGAGGCTGACAAACCTGACTGCCTAGAGAAAAGGAACAAGAAAGTTAGAAAGCCTGGTTGTTATTTTTCTTGGTTTTGCATGACAGAGAATAGAAGCAGTTCTCCATTGCCACATAGAAATTAGATATTAGAATTGAGGGGAAATGGAGAATTAGTGTTTTATAAATTGTAGAGAAAGAAAGATTCCACGTGTTACTGGGAATGGAAAGGCCAAGTTTCAGTTCTCTCCTTCTGGTGGAGCTTTCCATGTCCTTTCTTTATCACTGTCTACAGCGTCTGACACTGTTCATGGCCTGCGAATTGGCAGTTGTACTTTTGTCAATATTAGCAGCTTTACAAACCCTAGGTGTTCTGCCAATATCCTCTCAGAAAAGAGGATTCTCTTAGCCCAGACCACATTAGTGACCCACTGAGAACTACATAATTTCTAACACCATACTCTTGTCACAGGAAAAAGCTTTCAATGAAAATATTCATCATCACAATTACATCCAAGCACCTCAAGCTCTAGCTCCACTGAAGTCATGTGTTACATGTGAAGTGGGAATTGTAGATAGATCAGAAACTAAATCCATGCTTTCTGAATCCCCAACAGCAACTCATGCATTACAACTTCTCAGCTAGCAAAGTTCATATTCATTTCCCTCTTCCTCAGCTCACAGTAATGTATGCTTGAACACTGTCTACTGAACTCGTAAGCATACAATAAATTCACAGCTCAGATTTCAGACAGGTCCATATGCGTATATATTCTCACTTCCATTAAAGCAAGAAAAAGGAACAAGCAAAACAGCTTTCATGTCCAGCAGAGGCACAAAGTGAAAGCTTTAAGGAACCCCTAAGTACCCATGGTGGTCCACTCATCTTTTGGGTCCAATGCCTTCATTCTCTTATTTGTTCTCCTGCATCTCCGATCAATATCGTTTCAATAACCCTCCTCTGCCTAAATCAGCGCAACTGCAATGAAAAAAAAGAGTCAGCTATATATATAGCCTGATTCAATTCATCAGGTATTAGCATTGTGTCTTTTTAACTGCAGGGAAATAGCAACAGTTCGCTTGCACACCTGGAAGTGGCCATTCCTTTCTACTGAATTCTTCTTCTCTCCTAGGACTAATGACCAGGTTTTTGCCTTGCGGTAGTCTTTCATAAGAAATAAAAAATAAAAATCCTTCTGATAGATTCTGTCTTCTGTTACACTCCAAATGAATCTAATACATTTACAATGGAGAGACTTTTTTTTCTTTAATTTAAATTCAAATTACAATGAAGCAGTGAAAGAACTCTGTAAAAATTATTTTGTCACAGCTTTGCTCCTACCAAGATTTTCTCCTTCTGCAAGAGATTGAAATCAGTAATAAACAAAATTAATACACCCAGAAAAGAGCAAAACTTTTCTGCAAAACATTTCAAAATGTCATTGAAAAAGGAGAAGCAAGATGGGAGACCTCATAGCTCAGGGAACCGCAATTGGACTTTCGGGCACATGGGTCATGGGCCAGTACTCTGCCCTGTTGGCAGTGATGGGATTGGTACCACACACACATCTGGGAAGCGATTAAGTTTCCTTTTTAAAGAACAGGCTTCTATAGTATTAGGACCTTCAAAACACAGAACACAAATCCTTGGAGGCTGCACTAGAAAACTAATTCAGAGAATAACAATGCAGCGATAGCTAAATAGATGAGACAACTCAGTATTTACTGTATTATGTAAATATTCTTTATTGAAAAGTGAAACACTCAAAAGAAGCAGCAACAAAACCAGATTTCCCCGTATCATTCTACTAAAACGCACCAGACTAACAAATGCAGCGATTCTATATATTAACAATACCTGCAAAGTTTCAAGAATCCAATCCCACCCTGTGGGAGCAAGTCTGCAGAAATCCAACCCTCTCATTTGGGTCAATAAAGTTTTGCATATGGCGAGAAGAGACCTGAGCCACCTGCAGGCACCCTACTAAGAGCACAGCCAAGCTTGCCTGTGTATGCATGCACATATGGTAGGGGAGGAAACTCAGACATTGCAGCAGATGGCCAGATGGCCTCATTTTAACATGTGGTGGCAGTACGGGGATTTGTTCCCCCTTCCCTCTTGGCTAGATCAGCAATTTTTATATAGCAATTATCCATACACAAATTCTACAAAAGTATTTCCTAACGGCATTTCACTTGGAACGACGATCAAAAGCATATGGTTTTGGAAAGCCCTCTTGCATGGAAAGTCAGAGAGAAAACCAGTTTGTTTGCAACACCACACAGCCACTTTCCACAAGAAAGAAATAGGACTGCAGTCAAGTAAGCCTGAGACTTTCCTTAATCAGGAGAAACCATAAATTCCCAGCAGTGAATACTGAGACAGTTATTAATTTTAAAATCTATCATGTAATGAAGACTATCTATAATAAGATGAGCCATTAAAAAAACATCAAGTCAAATTCACACTTGCAGCAAGTCAGTGGAGACACTGCTGAAGACACCAGCCCAACTGGTCTACAAAAAAATTAAGGTCATGGGAGGCTGATGCCAGCACCAATTTATGAAATAACACAAGCACCCAACATCTTAGCAACTATAGGAAGTGACATCAAAATTCAGATTCCAAAAATGAAGATTAGCAAAGTCATCTGGATCAAAGTCAGGTTTGTTTTCCAGCTGTTGGACCCGACCTCCATTTCAAACCTGTTCCACAAAACTTTTCAGCTACCATAGCAGAAGACACAAGTCTCTTTCAGCTGATTGTTATCTAAACCTAGTTCAGGAATTCAGAGGCAACATACAATGAAAACAATAACAAAACAGGAAGAAGAAATGTGCTGTGTTACAGATGGCCTTATTTCACCCCACAGCACAATTAACATTAGGGCAGCTTTCACCCTCACGCCCACCCTTGAGCACAGGGCCTCGCCTTCCTGGGCCATGCCCACAGTGGACAAGTCCCTCCAGGGGCTCATGGCTGGCCAGGAGAGCAGCTAGGGCCACAGGGGAGGAAAGGGGCAGGAGAGGGCCCAGGAAGAGCAGTAACACAGCGCCGGCAGCGCTACCGAACGGGAAACGACAGCCCTTACCTCAGCGCGGCGGCCGCCCTCACACGACGCCGCCACGCGCCCGTGCTAAGGCGACCAGCACCTGCGCGCGCGCTCGGCACCGTGCAGCTCCCTACGCGACAGCGCCCCCCTCTGCCCTCCCGCCTTTCACTTTCAGTTCGCCGGAGCGCCCGCCCCCCTGCCCTGACTGACACGCCGAGACACCACTGACCGACCGGCCCGCCAGTGGCGTGGCCAATGGCGAGGCGAGCGGCGCCGCGGCCAGGCGATCCGGCCGGTCTGGCGCCGCCATGAAGGAGCCGGCGGCGGCGGCCGAAGAGGAGGTGTTGCGGGACTATCTGGCCTACTACGCGGCCCGAGGGGCGGAGGGGGAGCTGGCGGTGTGCGACGAGGCCTCCCTGAAGGCGAGGGCGCGCCAGCTGCTGGGCCCGCGGCGGCGCGGCGGCCTGGACGTGTGCAGCGTGGCGGAGCGGTGCCGGCGGGCCCGGGGCGAGCGGGGCGGCAGCGTCCTGCGCGACCTGCTCAAGGCGCTGGAGGTGCTGGAGTTGCTCTGCGTCAACTTGCTCCTCTCGCCGTGGCGGAAGGAGATCAGGTCGCTGAAGGTAGGGAAGCGCTGCGGTGTCGGGCGAGAGGTGCAGCCAGCTGCGGGGGAGGGCTCGTCCGGCCTCGGGGCCTCGCGGCCGTGGGCTTTCAAGGCCTCTTCCCCCCGTCCGTGGCGCAGGAGGCATGGCAGCGGCGTCCGCGCCCCAGGGAGTTAGGAGCAGCGCTTAGGAGCCCGTTTTGAAGGCGTTAGAGGTGTCCTGAGCGGTGCGAGGGTGCTGCAAGGTGTTTGTTGGCCTTTACAGGCCTTGTCGTCGCCGAGGCCGGGCCTTCGGGGGTCTCCCCAGGAGTCCTGAGCAGTTCAAGGGTTTGGAAACGGACACCTTCTGTTATTGTGAGATGATACAGAAGTAAAAAGATACAATGAAAGGCTTAGACTCTCATTACTCTGAGTTTTAATCTTAATCTGCCCATAAGGAAGGGATACTTTTTAGCATTAGTTGTCATTTTTGTTGACAGTTTGATGCCAAAGGCCAAGTGGGCCAGTGCCTCTCTGGTCTAGTGATTTTTACCACCTATTGTAGCTATAGTGACTGCAGCTGATGAAGTGGGTAGGAAACTCAAACTCCCTTCGAAAGAGGAAACGCTGTTGCTTTTTGCAGCAATGTGGTCAAGGTTACCCTGCTTCCTTAGCACACTGAACACATCTCGTTGCCCAGAAAAGACAGCAATCTTCAAACACATGCAAAATCTATTTGCATTTAAACAAAATTCCTGAACACCCAAAATGCAAACTTACTTCCCTTCCTACAGCAACTGGTGCTGGTGAGGAAAAGCCATTTCTTTCCTCCTTCTTGCCCTTAGGTCTCATCTGCAGATTCTCAACAGCTGTAGTTCCCTATTCTCCTCATACATCTCCCTAAAACAGGGCGAAGCATAAGACAGTCAGGTCTACAGTTAGTGGGGTCAGCTTTACATAACACAAGAATCCTAGGCTTCGTTAAAGTCAAACTTTGAAGACCACTGTGGGTAATCGAACATGCAAGACAGCCTTCTGAAGGCCTGAAATAATTCTGCTGCAAGGCACAAGTTGGAGAACAACTAGTATGTTGTGTACATACAGGTTTGATTAAAAAGTTACTGGTCATATGTGGAATGCTACTTCACATATTTCCTGCCTCACCCACTCTGATGTCACACACACCCACCCCCTGTGCCTGCTCCTTACTTCCCCTCTAGAAGGAACAGAAGCTGGGGAGTGAAAGGCACTGTTGGACAACTTTATCTGAGAATGGACTGAGGCTCAGTGCTACATTATACTATGACCTTTTAGGCTAATGGCCTTTTGAGGGGTCAGTTTTGTTCTCCTCCAAGCATGTGCTTGTGAGACCGATGCTTAGGTCTCAGCCCTAGGAAGTAGATAACTCAGTCTCAAGCTGGGCAGCCTGAAAATAAGGTACCCCTATTCTGGAAGTCTTGAGTTGGCATTCCTACCTCCATTCTGTTCTGGTTTGCCTGCAGTTGGTCATGCTTAGGTCAACATAGGCTGTCCTGTCATAGGGTTTCATGCAAAACCAAAACCTACTTCCAGTTTACAAACTAGGCCTCATGCCTGGGGTAGCTCCAAAGCCAAGCAAATGTTGATCGATATTTTTGTTACACAGCAGCAGCATTTTCTTCAAGTCATGTTTTGCAGACAGCTTGTATAAAGAGAGGGTTTGGCAGTAGTTCTGCTAGAATAGTCTCGCTTCAGAAAAGTGTTTTCAAAGAAATGGCAACTTAATTCAGGGGTAGTAGAGTTATAGCAGGAGTCTGAACCATGGAAAATGTTAGAGTCTTGTCACCAATTAAGAAACACAATTAACAGTGAGTCCATCATGTCTGTTTCTTTAGGAAAAGATTAGACCTCAGTGATTTATTCCATGAATCTTTGTTTGTTTAAAAAAGTTCCATTCTTCAGTAGAGCATGTAAGATTTATTGCTGAGTTTCTCCAGTTTGACTAAAATGATTTTCTTACTCTTCCTTTTTGAATATTGATGGTCTTGTCCAGTATCTCAGCAGGTCTAAACTGGCATAACTTCACTGAAATTAATGTGCTATAGCAGAGCTATAATGCTTGAGAGGCTGACAAAATAATGCTCATAGAAAAGCCTCACTCACTTCGATTCAAAATTCAGACTTTTAGGAACATAGGTTTTTTTTAAAAGACTTAAGTTATTTTTGAAGTATTTCTGATTTTTAGCAAGTCTTTTATGCTCCCCTCCACCCCAGCTCCCCAGTGTTCATCTTTTTTTTCAATGTTGCATTCTGTTTCAGACATTCACCGGTAATTTTGTCTACTATATTCAATCTGTGCTCCCAGATGACATTGTAAAAACAGTACTGGAGAAAATAGGCTACACTGAAACAACAGCAACAGAGTTTTCACTTGTCAAAAAGAGAAACAATGAGGAAACAAAGCAGACCGCATTTGAAATATTCCTGGCAAGAATTGAGTGTGAAACCATCCTTGAAATGACAAATGAAGAAAAACATGGCAATTTGGAGAAGATCCTACAGAAGAGAACACAACTGCACCAGCATCATGGAGATAAGGACAAAGGGGTTCAGACGCCCCAGAGGGAAGACACTGAAAATCTAGAAAACAAAGAAAACAGTGAGACATCTTTGTGCCTTGCTACTCAACAGAAGTCTTCAACTAATAGTGATATATCCTTTGAAGCTGCTGGGAATCTGAAGATCAAAGATGACATGCCTCAGTTAGCAGTTACTCAATCCACTAACAGGCTTCAGGAACACCAGAGGCAAGTCATTAACACTGTACATTTTCCAGGCAAATGCTCAGACAGTGAGGACTTCTTGATCAAATATAGTGACATTGTCATAAGACAAACACCTATTTTCAGTGAGAATCTTTCTCCAAAAGCTTTTGAAAAAAAGCCAAGAGCTAGTCTAAGTGAAGAATGTGTTTTGGCAGTCACTGCAGAGTCAAGTGCAAATGAGATCAGGCCTGTGCCACTCTCACCAGGAGCAAGCGGTCCGCCAGCCTTTGCAATATTTGCTGACAGCTCTTGTGACAGCAAAACCACTTTGGAGTACAAAGCTCAAGAAGGCCCTGAAGAATCAATTGAAGCAGAAATTAATGATGCCATAAATTGCATAGACCCGGACCCTGCAGATGAACCCAATGCACTGAAGTCTCTGCCGTACAAGGACATTGTATCTGTCCAAAACTGCAGTGTCCCTAGGGAAGAGGAAGTCTCTGAGCTGTCTTTAACCTTCACAAAACTACAAATCAAGGACACTCAGGAAGACCTTATGTATCCAGTAGAGGAAACTGGCCAACCTGAGTCAGTAGCATATGCAAGTACAAGTGACAGACATGTAAGAGGATTTAATCACTCCAAAATAAAACATACATATCTGACCAATGCTCAGATGCAGAACAGAGCAGCTGCGCATACTGAGCCATCTTCACATCTATGCTGTACTACTGGGAACATGGGGGATTCCACTACTGGCCCTGAGAGCAAGAGACTGTTAATGGATACTCCTAATGCACATACAGCTTCTGAGTGCTTCAGACACATTAGAGAGCCTCCTAACCTCACCTACATTCCACCACAAAGTATTGATGTTCATTCTTCACGCATAAGAAGGACCAGCGCACAAGGCAGAAGGAACTTCTTGCAGCCCGAACGTGACTCTCCTGAATCCAGTGAAGTAAAGCTGGAGGACTATAACTCAAATGTAAATGAAATCCAGGAGCCTTATGTCATTATTGACAAAACCGACCAAGGAATGTTATGCCATCACGCTTGATTCTACCAGTGCTTTACTTGTAATCTGCCTGGGTTTCTTCCTCTCACTTGTGGCCTTGATCACCTTTTCAAGGAGGTGATTAGCTTTATCAAAACAGTTTTAAAAAAACCACACTACCACTTTTGGGCAGAGAAAAAGGGAAGTAGCTGAGCAAATTCTTAATAGCCCCTTCTCATCTGGAACCTTTGGCACTGCAACCTGAATGGTTACCTTTCTAAAGCATAGGCAACTTCCATAAATTTAAATCCATTTAATTTATTAGTCAGATTCCTTCTGGCTGTACTTAATGCCGTACAGGTTTCTTCAGTTAAGCATACTTCTACTTTTTCCCGGGTTTTTTTTGCTTTACAGAACTATTCCTGGAATATTCTTTCAGTATAGTGTGCTGTACAATGATAGAAACAGGTAGATGTTTCTAAGCTGGAAGACCCAACTTCATAGCTTTACATGCTATGCTGGAATGTACTTCTGTTAACTAATGTTAATTACATTCCGGTGAAGCTGTGCTCTGAGCCAGTCTTGCTCGTTTTCAGTTGAAAATAACTTTAGAAAGTTTGATAACATTCCTTTAGGTTTCAAGAAGGAAACAGCCCTGTGAACAGTTCTAGGGTTTTTTTGCATTAGGAGTGACAGTTTAGATCTTACAGAGGCAATAACCTGTATTACAGGTCTTATACCTGTCTCCACTTGTTACCAAAATTTTTGTGGCTACCACCACAAATTTCAAGAGAAGGGGTGAGCACTGTAATCGTTCACTGCTATGAGAAGAGAGAGATCCAGCTACTACTGCCGTTTCCCTTACCCCTGTTCCTGCCACTTAACTCTGTACCAGCTCTGGAGTTTACTGGTGTTTTCTGTAAGCCAGTTCATCTCACTAAGATAAAGGGAAAAACACAGCCATTCTCTGCCATTTTAGTGGCAGGAAAAAAATCCAATCAGGGAAGGGTCCCAGTGTGCATGAGAGCCAGGATAAGGGATGTCCTGTAGGTGGGACTGCTCTGTGAAAAGCATTGTGCTGAGAAGGAAAGGGAGGAGGGTTGTTAGATCAGATCAGATGTAAGCTGGAGTCCCAGCATTGAGACCCTCTGTCATACACATTTAATTAAATTTAGAAAAGCACACACTCACTGGTGCTGTATTTTAGCACAATCTAATCTACAGTGCTTCTTTATACTCTTGTTAGCTAGACAGTCTACTTAATACCACTTCAAGTAACTTTTCCAGTAGCACTTCAGTGCTAAGAATGTTTTGTTGTCTCACGTATCATTAAAATATTAGGTGAAATTAATTTAGTATAAATTGTTCATAATTGACTTTTATCTGCCAAAATTCAAAGAGGAGCACATGGATTAAATTAGGAAAAACCTCGGGAGCTAAGATGTAACGATCTGCTTATTGAAGAACTAATTGTTGAAGTACTGCCATCACCCGATTCCAGCAGTGTGGGAGGAATAAAGCTTCGACCATGCTAACATCAAGTGACAGGACTGCCTTTAGCTTTGGGTAGAGTTGGAAGAAACTGGTGTTACCATCATGCACACACAAGTTAATACTTCTGTACTGGGTCTTGCTAGGATTGAGGTAACCTTCTTAATAGCAATAACTTTCTTAATTGCAGCCCCTGGGGTGGTGTGTTTGGGCTTTGTGGCTAAAATTGTTGATAATACACCAGTGTTATGGCTATTGCTGAGCAGTGCTTGCACGGTGTCACAGCTTTCTCTAACTATACCTCTCATCCCCCAATGAGTAACTGGGAGAGGACACAGCTGGGACAGCTGACCTGAACTGGCCAAAGGAATATACCATACCACATACTATCGTGCTTGGCAATGAAACCGCTGAGCACAAGACGACTGTTTTTTTTGTCTACCAAGGTGGCCATTGCTCAGAGACTGGCTGGGCATTGGTCTGCTTGTGGGAGGTGGTGAGTTACTGCCACTGCATCGCTTGGGTTTTTTTCCACCCCTCTTTCCTTCACTTACTAAACCTGTGTCTCAACCCAAAAGCTCTCTTGATTTTGCTCTTGCTATTCTCCCCATACTGCTGGGGAAGGGGGCAACAAGCATCTGTGTAGGTGCTTAGCTGCTAGCTGTGTCAACCCACCACAAACTCCTTGCTCTTCTTTCAAGTACCTATCTGTTCTTCCTAACCATTTTGGGTTTTATAAGCTATATTTTCCCCCTGTGGGGGTTATTAAAATGTGTTTTAAATCTCATATTGTGTCAGTTATTCAGGAACTCTAATTTAAAACTGCAAAAACCCTCTCATCACAAATGATGATGTCTCCTAAGTATTTAGATGGCCACGAGTTACTACAGGATTCATATACCTATCATCCCATTTTTATCTTTACTGTTGCCATACGAGGAAAAGTAATTAACAGCAACTTACACATGAAAAACCAATACAAAAGGAAACTAAAGACTACCATGTGAAAAGACACCATCTTGGACATCTAGCTCCATTAATGCCATACTGCCAGCCTTCACTAAACTTGTTCAGTTAACATCTATTGTGAGAAACACTCATGTCTTTACTAAACCTCCCCTGATGTGCCTGTGCACAATTGCTTCTGTTTTCACGGTCCCTGGCATACAGGAGACATAACTCTTCATGTTGCCCTGCTGTGAGCAAGGCTTTGGACCAGCATCTTCCACATGCAGGAGCTTATGAAAACTTCACCTGGGGAAAACAAAGTACACGGTCTTTCAGAAGAGAGGAAGCGTAGCCCTAACTTGCTAACAGTGCACCAGAGTCCCACAGCTCCACCAAGTCGCAGAAACACTGGTGGAGATAGTAATTATGAACAACACCCACCAAACAAACAGTTAAACTGCACAGAAATTATTAAATATAAAATGGCCATGTTCTGACAATCTACTTTTTGTTAGCGTGCCTGGATTGAGGAGAAGTCTCCTCTTCATGGCAGATTGGCCAGGACTGTTAAGTGTCTGTCTGCCTTTGTAGGAAGAGCTACTATGCACTTCAAGTCTTCCAGATATTTTCATCTGAGTTTCTTATTGCTGCAGGAACACCTGTAAATTCTCTTCCTGTACAAATGGTAGGGTTTTGAGGTCTTGTATTAAAAATTACTTTTGTATTTGCAAATTTATGGGGTCTCAAGAGACAACTGCTTTACAGTTAAAGACACTTGTGAAGAGAGAGGATTTGAAAACCGTCTGAAATAAAAGCCAAGTCATATTTAATAGGCCTTAGGCAGTGGTCCTTTGTGCAGCTGCTTCCACATGAGTAAGGTAGAACTGGGTTTAAAATCCTTGTTGTAAATATAGTCAGACCTGAGAAGAGGGACAAACAAAAGGGACCATAAGATTTCTGACCCCATCTGCTAATGCCCTCCTGTCCCTGTTGGTAGTAACCACTGCACGTTGTCTTGGCTAACTTAAACAAGAGCAATGACGCTGCTGGCCAGCAAGAGGGCTGCCTGGGCCCCTTTCTAAAGGAAGGTGATTTGTGTTTATAAAATGTGTGCCTATCCTCTGGTGAGCTGTCAGCTTTAATTGCGCTACAGCTGGTCCCGATTGTCTATGAATTGAATGAGGATTTACTGACTGACTGGATGGCTTTCTATCACAGAGACATAAGGCCAGTTCTGTTCCCAAATTTATATGCTATACACAACCAACTTTGAATGGCTCCATTCCCCCAAGCCTTGGATTAGAGAAATTCTCTTTTGATCAGTGCACACAGAGCTCAGGCACCAGACCTGGTAGCTGGGCAATACTCACTCACGCAGGCGCTCCCTGCTGGGTCTCTTATAGCAGTCATTTAACCCCCCTAACATTTGTATCACACATACACCCTTGCCCTGTCTGGAGTTACGGTGCCTAAAGCAGCCTAGCTTCATTTTAGAACAAACTGTTCATTTTAAAGCCAAGAATGAAAACCAAATTTCAGTGTTAAGACCAAAAAAAAAAAAAAAGCACAAAACTGGAAAGCATGCAAACACTAGATGAATAAAAAAAATTTCAATCTGCTTCAGAATTATAAGTGACAGTCTTAAAAACAGCAATTCCCTGAGACACAAACAAGCCACACCTTGAGAGGGACTGGCAAGGGTTTGCAAAGCACTGAAGATAAAGATCATTCGTAGCCGTCTCATCACAAAAAGACAGTTTCTGAAACACTGCTTTATCATTTTTTACCTTGTACCTAAATGCTGGGAGATAACCACCAGTAACCCACCACAACAGCTAAAGGTCCCACCCATTGGAAATTAATTGGCACAGCTGTCTAAGTGAGATAGCTGATTAAATCCCACAAGGCTCCTTTTCATAGCATTAAATAGTAAAAAACTGACGTTGGGATTGGGATGGAATAGAGTGACAGCTGCAGAGCAACCTACTTGCAGTGGAAGTCCTAACAGCTCAGTGCTTTTTGTGGTGTGTGCGAGGGAGGAATGCATCGCTGCTACCAGGCAGAGGGGTCTAGGGTGGAGCAGAGGATTCAACTCAAAGCCTTCTGGCATAAAAATAAGTAAAACCAAGTAGTATGTATGCAATACACAGGTAGCGAACACAGCTCCTCTATCCTGTCACTCTCCTTATTGAACCTCTGTACGTGTTCAGACAGAGGTCACTCTTACAGGTGGATGTTTACACACTTAGGAAAATGGTGCCCTGATCCTGATACAGAACAAATAATTACCACGTGTCAGCCTCTTAAAAAATGATAAATGATCAATTAAAAAATTGATCTGGACTAGACAAAAGACTACATTTTTCTTAGGTAGGAATTAATCTACCAACTGCTAGTTTTTGTTCTGAAGCTAAAATTTTTTTGAAAATTGAAATCTTGCAACTTTCTGTCAGTCCTCTCAAATGCTGGGCAGAAAAAAGCTACCATCATTAATTCTCATCTGACTCCCAGAGAAGTTGTGGATGCCCCATCCCTGGAAGTGTTCAAGGCCAGGTTGGATGGGGCTTTGAACAACCTGGTCTAGTGGAAGGTGTCGCTGCCTACAGCAGGGGGGTTGGAACTAGATGATCTTTAAGGTCCCTTCCAACCCAAACCATTCTGTGATTCTATGATTGATTCTATGACTTTATCCTGCTTTAGACATGCATGATGTTTACTTAAACCTCCATACACTACAGAAAGGACTGGATTCTCCAAGTCATGAAACAGGACAGTAACTTGCTAAGGGAGCCATTATTCAGGAAAGGGACAAGAGAGCTTCAGGTCTGAATTCTTCAATAGCAACTGATGTCAGAATACCCAGCACTTCCTATAGTCTCTGCAGGAGGAAGTGCACTGAAGAGAGATGCTGGATTATTTCCTGGTGTTGGCAGTAGTTTTGTGTGCTAATTACACTGATGAAAACAATTTTCAAGGTTTCTTAAGACCTACAGTTTTGGACAGTCACTTCTGAAATGTTTCATTAAACAAGGAACTTGTCCTGAACATGCTTCCCATGCTAGAAGAAGAAAGTACACAAAAGGCCAGGCTAAGAGAATGGAACTGTTAAATGATTTAATTTTTGCCAGTCTCCCAATCTTACTTCAAATTAATTCATATGCTGCTCCCAGATGTTATTGATTTGCTAAGACACCCTGAACAGGACAAAGTGAATACCAACGTCTGGAGAAGACATCAGTTCAGGCTAAGTATGTAATAAAGAAAAGGCAATACAGGGAGATAATCTCTTTTCACATATACTAGAATTTAGATGTGTAACTCATTGTGACAGAAGTAATTAAACCCCACAATTTTTACTCATCTCATGTGTTCCTACAATATACTCCAGAACAGCCAAAATGTATGCAAAAACAGTTATGTATGGTTCAGTCTACAAGTATAGGCTACATCCAACTTACAGACCAAAACTTAAAAGCCAAGAGAAGTGGCAGCTTGTTTATAATTATCCATTCCACTGGTACTGAAGTTCAATCGGCCTACAGAAACGGAGTACTTTCTATGGTATTTTGCAACTTACTACTCAATCACTGCTTCTTAGACAGAAAAGAAACAAGATATGTATCAGACTAATGCTGATTGCCCTTTTTTCCCCCCTCCCTTCACCAAGAGGTTTCAAGAAACAAAAAGCAAATGAATTCCAGGCTTAAAAACACAAATTTATGATTATGGCAGTATTTTTATCCACACATCTACAGCAGACTGCAAACATTTTACATTTGTGATACATAACAAGTAACCTGTTTGGTTTTGTTCCCAGTTTTCATTAAATACCCCATCCTTCCTGTATATGAAAATCTATACATTAAAATCAATAGATAGCAAAACATAAAATAAACATGTTCTCTGTAGCCATCACATCCGTAATTTTTAATAAATAAGTTATATAAATGATTTCTTTATATTCCATTATAATTATGAATGTCAATAACCTCCATACAAACTACTGTTTTGTTAAGGGGGGGTGGAATCTGACCAAAAAGCATGAATGTCTTTCAAAAGCTGAAAGATAACAGGGAGATTCTTTGTACTGTAAGATTCTCTGTACAAAACAATTATGTGATATTTTCTGGACTGTGTGCAAAATAGACATCCTTGGCTTCTACAACCCATAATGAAATTAGGATTAAGAACAAACTGCAGATGACTGAGCTTCAAATTTATAGAACTAAATTTGAAAGAAATAGTTCTTTCGTCTCTTACAGAAGAAAAAAAATTCAAAAGTTTAAGAGAAGGTTTCAAGAATGACCACTATCCCCCTAAGCTTACAAATATTGAATATTATTGCAACTTACAAATAAGCTTCAATAAGTAAGATAATAACTTAACAGGCAAAATCTTATTTTTAAGGTAGAATTCTAAAGCTTTACAACAGAACAACAGAATGGCAATACTGGGTTCACAAGCTTTCGTATATTCATTTAGTACTTCACTAGGAAATGCCCTCTCAGTGCACTGATCATTATCAAATTTGTACTGATTTTGAAAAAAAAAATACCCCACCAGATGGAAATAACAAGAAATGAACTGCATTTCCTGACTCTTGAAAACAGTGCGGTCATTTCAATACAATGATTTTTAGGCATACCCCAAAACCAGCTACCACAAAACTACGAAATAGCAACAGTGAAGCGATCTCCAAAAGTAACACCATCAGATATTGTTCCAAATCAAGTGGAACATGGAAAAGCCAAGTAACTGGAAATGTACATCCTCCAACAAGTTACAGACAAATGTCTGTAATAAATGACCAAAGTACTAACCAAAGTCTTGGATATTAGCCATTTTTAGGAGCATTCACTACAAAGCTATGACGGATGCTCAACTATATTAATATACGTGTGTTTTAAAGCACTGTTAGCCTTTCTTGCTCCAATTAAACCAACCAAAACTCTTACAGAAAAAAAAAATATATATATACACACTGTACTTCACAGAACCATTTCCCTCAAATTAAACAGAAAAAGTAATGTGAAAACAGTCAGAACTGCTGCATTAAAAGGCTTATCTTGAATACACCACTCAGAGGGTAAAGCAGAAATTAAGGGCAGCTCAAGTCTTTAGCTAACAAGTGCAAGAATGAAACCCCCACTACTTTTCTCTGCTCTCCAAGTACATGTAAGTCACAAAAACTCATCAAGATATAAACCCAAAGAACCATCTATATTTTTCTTTATAAAAAAAACACGTACAATCGAAGAATCCAAAATAGTTAAGAAATAAATTAATTCTAGGTGGGTTTTTATAACCATTTGAAAGGAACAACACACACAGTTCTGTGCCCCCTGTATTTTCATTAGTTCTCAACTCAGCCATAGCAGTGCTGGTGATTTCATCAATACTAGAGAGAAAGAAGCCCTTTTAAAAACCCAGTTCAAAAAAAAAAAAAGCCTCAGAGCCATTCTGCAATCACTTATGAAAACTGTTCTTTTTTTGGGCCACTGAATTCAGTGGGACTATACTAGTGCATAGTTATCTTCAGAACTGCAGCTATATTGTGATTT
Source organism: Phaethon aethereus (assembly GCF_964289735.1). Lineage (NCBI taxonomy): Eukaryota > Metazoa > Chordata > Aves > Phaethontiformes > Phaethontidae > Phaethon > Phaethon aethereus. The sequence goes on along the minus strand of NC_138589.1, from coordinate 13,125,259 downwards.
CATGTGAAGCAGAAGAAACTTACTGAATTCAATGAAAGTGCACTAGTGTAGGTAGGATTAGAGTAAGACCCCCTCTTTCAACCTGATATGACCTTAACAAAGCTACTTTAACTTGATGCACTTATTTGCTTCCTCTAATTAAAAAAAAGGACATCCCACCTCTTGTATGGAACTATTTCTTTCCAATTACAATAATAGGATTGTCTTTGGGGGAAAAAAAAAGAAGAAATTTAGGTTACTTATAGGAAGCAGCAGTGAAGTGGAAAATGGGAGAAACAGACATATTTTAGCTGAATAGAATTGGCACAGTAAAGCTGATGGAAAACCTAAAAACATGAAAGGGAATTGGTTTATATTCTGTTTATGACTTGTATCTGAACGTTTCATAGCAGTAAGTCCACAACTTTCTACAAAGCATAATCCAAAAGCAAAAACATTATATTTAGAAATATTAAAAATACTCAAAAATGCCCCCAAATCAGACCTCATAAACATGTTTTTTAAACTACAACCACTGCAGACTTCTATAAATGGTGCTGCATATTATATGGGTTTAGTATTTGGTCCCGGTTTTCTTCATACTTTTCTATCATTTTCTGCATGTCATGGTCAGCTCCAATAACCTTGAAAAGAAGAATATGAACATTAGAAATAACTGACAGCATAAAACATGGTTACTTTTGAGCAAAATACAACAGGACTACCACTGAAGCCAAACCCATACCCATACACTCCTAGAGATCTGTCCAGTTAGCTTTGTGTTCAGAATTTGGTATTCATTGAAAAGCTACATGTCTGATCCTGCAATCATGGGGAACAGACCCGCAAATTCCACCGAAGAGGTGGAAGACCAAACTTTTATGCTATACACTATGCATAGTTGTAAACATTTTTCTGAGGTTTTCCTTCTCCCAAAGGTATTAGCAAAGCAGATTTTTTTTTTTTACTTTTACCATTAAATAACACCTCAATATTTGAAGATTTCCATCCTCCATGTGCTTAATCGGTTATAACTAAAATAATACTCACAAGCACTGGGCAGGAAACTTTAAACAGTGTGTGTTTAATGAGCCACTCTTCATAGAGCTGATGAATAGCTTCTAAATATTCCTAGAAAAGAGACATTCTGTACATATGCCCAGGGATGAAACACACATTGCAATTTTTATGTATTTGGTAAGTAGTTAAGAACTACACATAAAAGCCGGCATTAGATATTTCCACTAACAAAAACAAAAAGCATCAGAAGGTTTCTGAGAAAAATTAATTCCCAGTACAAGGTTTTACTCCATGAAGAACCTCAAAGACACACATCTTACAGGAGGACAGGGCGCTCAGCTCCTTTTAAGATCAAGAACCATGTTTCTCCTGCATAGGTATAATGTGGCTCAAGATTTTACAGAGAAGAATACAAAATAGAGAAGTAAGGACAAAAAAGGCAAACTGTGAATAGTATGTATTGAAGGCACTTGCTGTGTCAATATATCTTCCTAAAATTTCCAGTTCACTTTCTTCTACCTCTTACTCAATTTCCTCTAAAAGCACTTCTGCCTGTCATCAACTACTCGTTTTTGTTCATGGCGACCACTTAACATTTTTCATTCCTAATTCCGCCTCCCCTTCAGCAGAGCTGCAAAGTAAGACGTCTCTTCAAATCCATTACAGCAAGGATTTATTGTCCAAGGCAAAATTTCACATGGCCCAAAATTTAGCTCTTCGCATGTATCTTCAACCGACAATTGCTTCTACTGAACTACAAAACACTAGAGATACCTTTGTAGTATACAGTATGTCTTCTGTAACTACATTTCCTTCTGGTTAGCCTTTCTTTAGGAGAAAATTTGTTTAATTAAGGACCATTCTGTAAACTGTGACACAGGAAGTGATCATTCAGTTACTACAGTTTATTTTTAAGCAGGTTTCCATGCTAACGATTTTCAAGAAGTTGCTTGTTTTCAGACACAAGCAGAGACACTTTTCATGCATAAACATCCGGGTAATAGCAGACAACAGAAAGTGCCCACATAAATCTTCAGCACCTGCACGCACAGGTATTTGTGCTTCAACTGGGTGCCTTTATGCCATTTAATGATACAAAAGCAATTGCCTTTTTACATCTTAGAGAAGATTAACAGTTGATTAACACTCCAACCTAAACAGTAAGCTATAGTACACTGATTGCTAAAACATAACACTTGGGAAAGTCTGTGTGCATGATAGATCATTTTTATAAAATAAATCAAAATTAAATACTGAAGTTTTTGTTTGCAATGGAAACAGCTGCACCACATTTTGGCAATACACTCAGGATATTGTAGTATTTAGATTGGAATAATTAAGTTTTTAAAGCTCATTGTAACCACATATATTGAAGGAACTCCTTACCAGAGGAATGATCTTTTCCTCTTCTCTGCATCTTCTCTTTAACCTCTCATAACAAACTTCAGGAGAAGTCTGCAGATAAACTGCCATAACAAAAATTATAATCGTTATGTTCAAGCATGAGCCTTAAAAGCAAAGCAGCAGCTTACTTCACAAACTGTAGAAGGAAAGAACACCGACTTGGGTACCACCACTGAACATTCCCTTTGGCATTACTCCATGGATTCATGCTGCCTGATGCTACACATTGCAACACTATCATACTGAATAATGTGATTATTTATGACCCAGGAAACAAGAATTCTTTTTTTTCCCAGTAAGGAAACCTACCCACAAACATGCCCCTCCAGATCTCATCAAAATTTTACCTATCAAATCAACCGCAACATCAGTGTTGTTCTGGATCCAGTCAAACCATTCAGTTAGGACAACGTAATCCACCTCTGGCATTTTTCCACTGAATAAACAGAAAAGTCATCACTCACTGAGCAGCATGCACAGATCAATTATAAGCTCGTATTTTTTTCACTTGACTAGAATTACTCCCAATTTACTCCAGCATATGTGAAATGAAAACAAGACCAATATTATGCCCACCCAAGTTCAAGGCCTCATCAAGCATTCTTTATACAATAGAAAAACCAAACCTTTTTCTTTTTGAAAAATAAGTACTTACTAAAACAGTTTCTATTATTAACAGTTACAAACATCAATCATTTTTCCCACTACTGTTAAGAAATAATTACTTGGTGACTAAGAAGAAAAACATTACCATGTTGACATGTGTACAACAACAACAAATTAGTGTCAATGGTATTTATTGCTCAAGTTCTTTAGATCAGGATCGTTTCAAATATATCTGAATTACTGCAGTGCATGTCACCAGAAAAGCTTGATTTACTAAGCAGTACAGACAATTCATTACAGAAGCCATATAGAAAGCAGTGAAAAAATAATGACACCATGTAGATAAAATTTACTCCCACTGTTAAGAAATATTTGTGGAAAGAGTGCTGAAATATTCAACATGCTTAATTTGAACTCTGTACTCAGTATAGAAAATGCTGAAGACAACTGTCCCAAACTTATCTCAGTAAGAATAATAAAATATCAAACAACTCCTGTAAAAGGGAGTCTATAGAGGACATACTAAGAATCACATATTATATTTTTACTAGTGTCGGAATTTTTACTTATTCCTATATTCTTAGTCAAATATTACTGGTTTTACATTTTTCTGTGTTCAAAACTGGTGATAGTAACACATACTCCACACTCTTTCCTAAATGCTTCTGCAATAGAAATATAAAAAAGACATGGGGTTGAGAGGCTCCTGTCCTCTCCAGCTGAATGATTAAGACCAGTTGCAGCATTTTAAATAGTGCTGAAGAAAGAGTCCACAGATTTCTAAACCATACTCCTAGAAACATGCTTTGATCATTGGTAAAACTGAGTAAAGATAATCCAGAAATATATTTGCACTTCAGGTTGCAAGAAAGCCAAATGAGTATACATACCACCTCCCTTCTTTATCTGCCATCCAGCTGAATATCTTGCCTCCCAAAGCACCCAAGAAATGGGATAACACAATTCAGTGCTACTCTTCTAATACATCAATCTTAAATGTTTCGGCATAGCAGGCGTATACAAAAGCCAAATACCGATTCTGCTACTTTTCTCCGAGATATATGGAGAAAACAGGAAGGTCAAAAGGAATGAGAAATAAGAAAAAGCCCCACTATTCTTACCCTAAAACCAGATACATCCAGGCCAATTCTGCTTTGACCTGCCCTGTAGACAACATGCCTTTGCCTTCCCTGTATCAGTGGAGTCCCCTGGATAATCCTGTGAGGATTCTGGATGAGGTTCAAGATCCATAAAGATACAGGTAACGTAAAAGGCACAAAAGGGTGTTTTAATTTCTGAAGTTTGCTGACGTTTGAGTCCTACCAAGTAAAGTTTTTATTGCAAAAGTTAAACATGAATGGAACAAGATTTACATCATAAATTAACTATGAATTCAAATGGGACTGACTGAATTGCTAGTGCTTACCCTGTAACATATCATGCATACTCACGTGCACACATTTAAAATTCTTCTGCATTTTTAGACCTAACATGAGCGTGTCTTTCAGTGCTAAACTGAGATGCGCAATCGCAGTAAGAACTTGGACACTCATGCAGATCTCTGCATGCCGGAGAAGCTCACAGCAATTGCTCACAATTTAAGCCTTCCATCATCGTCGCATATCTTACTCTATTTCTCTCTCTGGAAAAATGCCTGCAAAGCCAAAACACAAATACTGAGTGACATTGGATCAAAGAGCTGGTATTCCTGATATTCCCCCAGCTCTTCATCCCCTGCTTAAACTAACCATTATCCTAAAAGATAAGAGCTTGTGTAGACTAGAGATAAGGGATTCTTCTCCATCTTTAAGACTGGGACCCTAAGCAATACCTTCTCTTACAAAAAAAGGATGCAGAAAATAACCTCTGCTCTTTGCAGCATGCTTACCCCATTCAGTCCAAGTCTTATTTTGAATTAAAAAAAGTTCTATTTCATTTGGACATACTTCTCATGGGGAAAATGCCTTCTATACACCTATTTAACAATCCCTTTGCTGAAGACACCTGTTGAATAGCTTAAGCCTGAGGGGTTTTTTTAAATAACATTTTCAGCAAAATTTAAAGATACCTTAGGTCAATTTTGTTTTCCAGACCTTCCATCAGATAGGCATAATTCAATTTCTACATAAGCAACCTCTCCTGTGTTCTCTGTGTAATTTTTGCATGTTGACTAACGTACACAAGAACTAGGATCGCTCCCCTACAGAGACAGGAGATTCCTTCTAGGCAATAGTAACAAGGAAAGAAAAAGCCTCTGGAGGATACAAAGGCATCTTCCTTTGCAAAGTCCATTTAGTTACAGAATGATTTTAAAAATTTTCATGCAGCAGTTGAACACAAAAAAAACACAGCATGGGAAGCAATTGTTTTTAAGTTATAAGGCCTTTCCCCTGCCACAGGGCTCTATTATCCTTCTACATAAAAGTATCAAGTGTAAAGTTTGTATTTTCTCTTTGTTCCTCTGATGGCTAAGACACCATCTTCTAATTTTTAGCCCTTGATGTATCTGCAGCTTTTTTGTATCTTATTATTCTTCTGTTACTACAGTTTTCCAATTTCAATAACTCCCATGTTTTGTGTTTGCACCCAGTGTGCCCATAAGTGACAAGTGTATTCTCCCAACTTTTCTATACAAGTATGTCAAGCTGGTTTTGTCTCTTTAAACAGGCTTTCCATTCTTTTGATCATGCCAGTATCTCTGCTTCACACCTGTTTCAGTTTTAGTTCATAGATCATGAATGAGCAGTAAGAAGTATAAAAAGTAATGTTGGAAAGCTCTCATAAAAGCTGTGTACAAAAGGACCAGTATTTTCATCTCCCTCCCAGAAGCCCTTTGCCAGATACTTCCAAGGGTCACATTTACTGGGCTACACAATACTAGCATTATTTTGAGATCAATTTTTATTTATCTATAAATATATACATTTCTGCTTCTCAACTTACAGTCTTTCATCTTATAGTTGAAATTTCTGTTGTCAGTTCAGCTGAATGACAGACTTTACTAACATACTCTCACCCTTTGTACCAAAGCATCAATCCAAAGACTGATCCAGCATGAGTAACCTCCTTCCAGCCCGATACATCCCCTTTCAGTATCTCCCATTCAATGGGATTTCCTATCAGGTTACACCACCAGCTTCTGCACTTATGAATAATCATTCCTGAAAGTATTCCCAAACCTCCTGGATAAATACGTAACTTCCATTCAGATTGATGAGAATGCCTTTCTTTGGGGGGCGGAGGTGGGGAACGTTACAAAACACAACTACCAGATTAGTCTAACATGATGGGTTGTTGGTCACTGACTTTACATTTTTGTCCAAAGCTTTAATTATTCTTTCCTTCCTGATGTGTTCTAAAGTTGTGCTAAATACTGAGGCAGATGGACAAACCCGCAGTTACCAAGATGACTTTCCCTACACCCTAATAAGGGCTCTACAGTAGTTGTTTTAAGTACAGGGGTACTGCCTCTACCTTACAATACCTTCTCCTAGTGTGAGAGTCAGCGTGCTTTCATAACTCTGACATGGACTTTGTTTCTACGGTAGCTGTGGTTACTACTACTTCCACACTCCCATTATCACTGTGTCTTCTCTTACATGCAGTTTTCTTTCCTCTTACTCAGAAGTATTAGTTTTTGAGAAAAGTCTAGATGAGCTTCAAAGAACTATGACACGTAAGGATAGAGCAGTGATCACGCAACACACAGTAAAGCTATAGAACTGCTTGCCGTAGGACATCCTGGAAACTAAAGGTTTACATGAGCTTAGGGAGAAGCTTGACACGTTCATGGAAAAGAAATTCCCTGTCGGTTACTAACTACAGAGAAACCACTGCTGAATGAGGAAATCCCTAAACTCTAAGTTACTGGATATGCTCAGAAATTACAAGAAATGCTTATCCTGTTCTTATACTCTTTTCAAGTACTTTTGACCACCGCTGGAAACAGGACATGAGGGGGGACAGATTTAATTTTTTTTTTTAATGTGACTCAAAATGGCTGTTTTCATGTAGCCCAAATTCTTCCTGGTTTCATTTAGAATCCTTTTAGACACCCTTATATTATATTTCGGTTTGCTATGTGTAGCATCAGCTGGCTTCTAGCTTGCTGTAACAAAACAAAACAAATGCCTTCTGTCCAACATTAAAAAGTGTCGAAGCCAGGAAACACCTTAGATGGCCTTAAAAATGGTATTACAAAATTAATACATAGAGTTGACACAAGCAGACTGAGCCTCATAGCAATAAAGTTCTCAGTCTTTGGGAAAAAAGCACTTTGTCTACAATGAAGAAAAAAAAAGTCATCAGTAATTAAAACTGAGAAAGACACTCCACTACATTTCCACTGTATACAGACTGGGATAAATAATGTCTCTTTCTGTTTGCCTTGCATCTTACTGCTTCTCTCTCAAATTTCAAAGCAGTTGCAGTAACAGACTAGGAGTTTACGGAGCATGGATGCCATCTTGTGGCATGCAGCCAGTCTCCCTGCAGACAGCAGCAGGAAACTGGTTTTGTCCCTTAAGACCACTGAAAAATCCATTAAAACAACAATCTGTTATGTACACTTCCCAATAGAAGGTCAGCATTCTAAACAAAAAAAACCACCCAAACAAACACAGACAACAAAGGAAATCAGTACTAATTATGGCATTATTTTAGTTAGTACAGAATGGATGAGTTATACATCACCCAGATATTAAATGCTTTTTCTACGTCAGGCCACAGTCTTAACCCCCAGAACAAAATAACCCAGGTTAAGCCCAACTGCTCTACCCCTGGCCCAAGAACGCCTGGGGGTGGGGACCTGATTCAGAAAGTGACATTTAGAGACCAGCAGCTCTTGTTCCTTCTTTACTCACTAGCCTACCAAGGTGTGCAGTCTGTTTTGATCCTATGAATCCTGATTCTGAGCACATGACTTGAGTTCCTGCTTGTCACTCAAGTTCCTGCTTGCAAGAAATGCCAATCCTGGACACCAGATAACACTATCTAGTTCTCTCCCTCTTACAGTGTTGTGCTTTACATCCTCATCGTTTTTTACCTGTTCCGTATGTGTTTGCTTTGATTTAAGCAAGACTTTTGTATTCAGCTGGAGAGCAGATAACTTCAATATGTGGTGTTCTAAATAACAAGAAGTTCTAAATACCCAAGAGCACTTCTAAAAAAGGCCCTTGCCTGGCCCATGTCCTACAGGTTTTGTTCTACCAGTGGGCAGCACATCTCATACAAAACACGCTGCCACTCCAACAAAGAACTGAGAGATTTCACAGACCACTTAGATGCAAATTACCTAAGAAATGATCAGTCAATTTTTTATATATATATATATATTTTATTTTTAATCTAATTAAGCCAAGCAAGTAAAATGGAAAACCATATCCCATACCTTCGATACAAATTTTCTACGAAAATGTACTTTGCACTGTGAATTGATCGCTCCATCATTCTTATGGGGGAAATCTACAAAATAAAACTTGACAGTCACTGACTAGTTTACATTTTCCAGCAGGTTTGTTTCTTTTCAAGCTCATATTGCACATCATGTCCTTTACATTATGAGATACATAACATTTTCAGTTCTTCCAGATCTTGTGATAAACAAATTTACTGGGAGGGTGGGAACCACAAAAAACAAGTGTTCTTCATCTTACTTATGGTCACTGCATTATTAAACACGTCCATAACTAATCTGTTATTCTCAGAGATTCTCTGACACTCTCTGGCCCCTGCAGAGCAAGGCAACCCTGGCAGGGCTCTTTCTAGCCAGGTATTCTGCACATTAGTCACCACAGAAGCAACAATTGCTCCGGCAAGGCTCAAACGGCAAATGACAGCAAAGCTCAGACTGAAACGCATGGTGGTCCTCAGGAATTTCTGAGTGAGCTTTTTCTGCAAGAAAATGAGATTTCTATCATCCTGGAAAAACAACTCTTTGAAAAACCTAATGATTATATGTGCGGTATAACTATCATATGTGGTACTGCTGAACATTTGCCCTGACACAAACTCAGAAAACGTAATGCAAGAACAATCATTAAGATTTCAGTGTGCCACCTAAGATCTGATCTTGTGATCAGGGAATGGAAGACTTAGCACAGAAGGTATCAAAAGATGTCTGAAGGAAGGAAAGAGAAATGAACAGGTGTTGATAAAAAAAGTAGAACGTGTGAATTGAGACAGAACAAGAAAAAACTGAGAAAAAAAAGGATGAAAACCGTCTGAAAAGAAGCAATAGAAAATTTTAGTGCAAGTATCTTGGATAATCACAAGAAGCAATGGCTAAGTTTGTGCTAAACAGCATGGAGACACAGAATGAATAACAAGAGTGTCTTTAAGATTACCTAATGATTGCCAAAGGTTTGAAATAGTGACATTTACATAGAAACCAATTACAGACAAGTCACTGATGTGCTATGATGAAGAGATATGTGCAAGTCTAGCTCATAAGGATGGTGCAAAAGAAAGCAATATTAGTTTTGGGAAGTAAAAGTTCTGAGCAGGTAGGAAGCAGATGTTTCGCGCCTTCTGAAAAACGTGTTGAGCATATCAGCAACATCTTTGCGTTATACATTCATACTCACTTCAGGAACAAGGAAAGAAAGCAAACAACATCTTACCTTTTGGATACAATGTTAAAAATACTTATTACTCATAACCGCATCGAACTCTTTTTTTAAATCAAAAGAAAAATATGTTTACCATTGGTCTGGTATGCTGCTCCAACATTGTAAGCTGTATGTAAGTCTGCAATGTTATCCCCCATCTTGAGGCATCTTGGTACATTAAGCCCTGGGGTTAGACAGACATTTTTGTTAGGTCAAACAGCAAAAAAAATGAAGTTGGGTATTTTGTAAGCTTTCGCATTACAACAGAATTGCTAAAAGGAGGGCACCAAAAAAGCTGACACCAGGTCAGACAAGAACTAAGTGACCGTTTGCTCTCCACAATGCAGATCAAGAATTACAGTCCGGGTCCTCAGACACTAAGTGGGGCACTTAGAACACTCGCTGAAGACAACAGGGATTAGTTACACTGCACCTGGAACAGTCAGGACCAAGGCATAGCTCATTTGAGACAGCTCAAATAGGCTTAGTAATTAAAAAACCTGTATCTGCTACTCTATTTTTGTGCACTGACAGACTCTCAGTATACCCAGTCTGTCCAGAAATGCATATAGGGTTTCCAGTAAGTGTGGGCTGGGCCTCAGAAAAGGTGTCTTTTAACACAGACAGTTGTTCTTCCCAAAGTATCCTAAAAGCAGTTGTCAGGTCTTCCACTCTTTCCGATTGCTGCAATTCCACACACACATTCACTTACCAGTAACAGTCTATCCTGCAAAGCAGAGAAAAGATCTGACTCAAACTAAGACATCATTCAGTGTCTATTTGCTGAGGTGACAAACTAAGTCAGCAGCATGGCTTCCACCCACAGATCTGATCTCTTTCTTTTCCTTGTCCCAGATCAGAATGAGAAAGTACCCTGAAGTGCACATGTTGCTGTGAAGATGTGCGACCCAGCCAAGCATACCCCATCCCTTTACTAATAAGAAAAGCATCAGCAACTCCTAGTAAGGAGAATTTACTTTTCTGGAGGACCTGTACTAGCAGTAATGGCATTAAATGCAAGTTTGGGCACATATGGTTTGGGTTGTATCCACACCACTGTGTTTACGCTGAATTCCACATGGGCTTGAGCATAGATACCCATCTCAGCCAACAATGAGATTTTCGCAACAGAGGTGATCATATAAGCAGGGAAGAGTGACATCAGAAACCACTTCAACCACCCCGGCAAAAGCGTATCTGCAGACCTCGTCAGGGCCCTGACCACCCTCTCCAAGCACAGCTGTGACAAAGGGACATACTTGTGCAGAATGGTTCCAAGAAACGATGACTACGCAGAAGACAACAGAAGCTCTCAACACCTCAAAGGACTGAATTTTCCTTATCTTCAACAGTCAAACAACATTAACCGATCAGATCCACCCCTCACTTTGAGTGATGTTCTTCCCTTCTTTGAAATAGGTATAAGTAGATTTAGAAACAACTGTCACACTCAGAGCTTACCTTTCTGTGAATTTTGTTAGCTCACACCCAATAAAAGACCCAGTCCTTGCCAAAACCCCATTTTATATGCAAAGTTTCTATTATATGCATGTCTTATCACAGCAAAAGGTCTTTTGCATTGTGGAGCTTTATCTTTTTTGCAGTGTGAGATTATGACCACACCTTTCGTAACAGTTTTGCTGGTTGGGAAGAAGTCCTCATGCGTGTCTTTCTAAAAGAACAGTAATTGTAATTGTGGGATTAATTTGTGCCACTTACCAGGATATTATGACCACGAACATTCCTCCATTTAGTCACTGGTTCTGTCAAAACCTTGTTAAAAAGAATTATTCCATGTTAAACATCTTCTACATTCAAAATATTTAATTTGACCCTACAAGTCTACAACTGTTTTTACTGAATACTCATTCACTAAGTCAGAGTATTCAGGACTTGTATTAGAAAGCTCATCCCTCTTCAAAAAACAGCACTGACTCCTGTAATACAAAAGGTAATAATGAACACGGTTAAAAAAATAGAAAAAGATACAACATCTTCTTAGCATTTTTAAACCCCCAAAATAAAACACTGGATTAATAACCTAATGAGCCTGGATATAATTTCACTTTTTTGAGTCAAAATCAGTACAACGTAAGGGAAGGAATGGCTTAGCCGAGTGCTGATTGCCTTTCAATGATCTGCTCATTTTCTCACAAATCTCTCAGAGTAACGCTCGTCAGCCAAGGAAGAAAGGATCAGAATGCTATCATATTACTTTTCATTTAATTTTTTGTGATCTAACAACAAAACGTATTCAAAAGTTTTATGAAACTGATCAGAAAAGCTTCTATCCCAAATAGGTAAAATCACAGGAGACTTATCTGGTTCAAACAGGGTCTAAAACTCCAATGATACTCTAGAGCCAGGCCTAAGAGAACCTGCTAAGCCTGGGAAGTTAACTAGCTTTTTAAAAAAATGTTGCACCGTATGCAAATTAATGTTTGTTATCCTTGAGTTAACAGCTATTTGCTCCATATGGATCATTCCTGTTAAATTACCAACTAACATCTGGCAACCCAGCATTTCTATGAGGAATCCTACAACTTAACAAATGTGTTCCCAAGTCCTCTGAGAAAAGTATTAATATCTGGTGCAAATGCAATTGCTCACTGAGGTTTGATCTCAGTTTTGTGTAAAATACAGTAAGTCTGGCCTTCCCCTAATTTTGTGCTAAGCAATATGAAATCAAAACCATACTACTCTAAGAAATCACCAGAAAAAATTCTAATAGATTTAGCATTTTTTTAAAAGACATCCATTTACTGGGATCTCAGTTACATGACATCGGTATTTTTACATCATTACTTCTTTACTTTTACTTTGCTTATTACAAGATACACGTAAGATCTAAGTTACATGAAATGGCAAACAAGCATGCCCAAACATGCCCAACCCACATGGGTTGCTGCTGCTTTACAGAGGTACAAACTCTAATCCACAGGTTTTACTGATATTTTAGTACCCAGTACTACATTACATAGGATCTAAATCTCTCTTCTACAATTTGACCATAAATAATTAGGGGAGGAGGGGGCCAAATATGTGCACCAGTAAGTGCACTGGCTCACAACCTGCTGCTCCTTTCTCAACTGTCAATTTTGTCAAGACAAGCAACTGCTTAATGACGTAAATAATGTAAATCCAGTACCTCAATGCTGGTAGTTTGTGCAAAATAATCCAGGCATGTTGTTTTTCCACTTGCAATGTTCCCCTCGATACATATCTGATGAAAAATAGTATGACCTTTTAAAAAACGTACTATCACATAGTAGCAAACAGCATATGTAAAAATATACTTTTTCCATATCAAGTATACTATATTCCCTTACACCGTAAATAGGTTATTTTGTAGGAAGACACTGGGGATCAGTCTGGGTGTTGTGACACCTCGCGGACCACTTTTTCTCTCCCTGAGATACATCTCCTGCCTCTTTACCCGGCAAGGGTAAGGATAAGAGGTACCTTACTCGCCGGACCCCTGCAGCAGCAGCTGCCTGCCCCTGCTTCCACCCCTTCCCACAGCCCCCAAGAGTTTCAGAGGGTGGTGGCCGGGCTGCTCCTCCTCCCACGCCCACACTGCCTGCCACAAGTCGCCCTCAGAGGCTTCAATGTAAAATAAATGCCAACCGAAGTAACAATTTCAGTACCCGTTAAAGAGATTGCTTAAACCTTAAGATGCATAAAATTTTTATTTTTAAAAACCTGCCCAATTAAAATAAGCTGAGGGAATTTTTGTTTCTTCTGTTTTAAGGTAGTTTATAGCTTAAAGTAATTAGAGTCCAAATAAAAAAAAAAAAAGCACCTCACAGGCAGGGTTGTATAGGGCAACTGCCACGCTGACCCCAAACCGACCCCAAAAAGACCCGGTAACAGACCCAGCACCCAACGCCATAAAACCACCTCGTCCAACGGCTGCCAATATACATACACTCGGCTTACAACAAAGTAAGAGGCTGCACGTTTTACGCAGCTTTCTGAACAAAACGCCAATACTCACAACTGTCTTCCTGTCATCTTCCTGTATCAGATGTTTATCTGGAACGGAAATGAACAGGAGTTACGACCAAGGAGGCCCTCGCACCTTACAGTTACGCTGAGCCTCTTGAGCTCCTCCGGCAAGTTTTCAGGTTCTCCATTGCTGAACAGGCGTATTTGCTAAAGCGCCCATCTTCAGGGCTTTCGGTAACCACGTACCAGACACGTGTGGCACACACACACGGCCGCGTTAGCTTAAGTGCCCCACCGGCCTCCACACTACAGCCACTGGGACGCGCGCAGCCCACGCGCCGTCAGGAGGCCGCCGCTGCAGCTCCGGCGGCAGCTCGTGCCCACCGCGGGAAAAACGGGTCAGCACGGCGGCTGCAGGACGCCCCCAAGACGAGCAGTTTAGGCGCCTCACATCTCAGAACTGCCCGTGTAAGACGTCAGCAGGCGCCGCTGGGATGACCGGACCCTTTCCAGGACAAGCGGGAGGCGGCGGGCGCCAGGCGGGGAAGCAGGGGTGCTCAGTCCGCAGGGGGGAGGCTGCGGGCAGCCCCGCTGCCGCCCCGCCGGTGGGGTCGGTGCCTCCTCGCACCAACGTAACCTCCGGCGCAGACTTTTAGAAAGAGCCGAGCGACGCCCCTTGCTTCCCCCCGCGCCGCCGCCGCCTCCCGCCGTTCGGGCGGCGACTGTCACCTCCCCGGCCGCCGCGCTCGCCCTTCCCTTTCCCCGCCGCTGCCCGAGCCCAGGTGACCGCGACCCGGCCCCGCGCCTCCGGCCCGCAGACTTACGGCCGCCGGGGCCGGGCCGGGAGCGCAGCGCCAGGCCGCCCGCCGAGGAGCCCGCGGCCGCTCCGCCCGCGTGGGCGGCCCCTGCCGCGCCGTTCCCCGCGCCTCGCCGGCCTCGGGCCCCGCGCAGCGCCGCGGGTCGCGCCCAGGCCGCACCCAACCGCCACATGGCCCATCCCCGCCACCGGCACCGGCACCGGCGCGGCCCCGCCCCGCTTCCGGCCGCTGCGCGCTCACTTCCGCCGCCGGGAGAGGCTTGGGGTGGGGCTGCGGTCGCGTTGGTGGTGTCGGTAGCAGCGGTGGCCGTCTCAGCTGAGGCTTGTCTCGTCCCGTCGCCATGGTGGTGGTGGATACCGGCTTCCCCCGCTCCCCGCGGGGCGCCGTGAAGATAGCCCGCGCGGTAGGCCCTGAGGGGAGCGGGGCGGCGTGGGGCGCCGCCGGGGGTCCCGCCGCTAGCCCCCGTGCCGCTCTCTGTCCCTTCAGCTGGTGGCCTGTGTCGCATTCCTCTGCTTCGCGGCCTCCCGCGCCCACGGGGCCTACACGGCGCTGGCCGTCATGGAGGTGCTCATCACGGCGCTGTTCTTCCTCCTGTACCTGCTGAAGCTGGACAAGAGGCTGAGCGGGCTGTTCTGGCCGCTGGCTGTGAGTACCGCGGGCGCGGCAGCGGTTGCGCTCTCGGGGCGGGCCGCTCTCCGCGCCTCAGCGGCCGCCGCTGCAAAGCACAAACCGGCGTTTCCTCCGTCTTGAACCGGCTTTCCCTAATGGAGGCGGCTGTTCTTCGGCACCCGTTTCTGAACGGCTGGCCTCTCCCCGATAAGGGCCCCTCCTGTAACGAGCACCATTTGCTTAACTTTCTAACGCTGTCCTCCTCATTTACATCACGAATCGAACATACGCTTCCACTTAAATATGAACGAGCTCTCCTCTTACCTCCCTTTTTTAGAATTTATTTGCTGCTTTAGTCTATCAGGCGTAGCCAAGTTGCACAAATCTGACAGGGGCAAAAAAAGGTAAAATGAAGTTTTATCACAAGCAGTCTTTTTAACACCAAACCACTGGGTGTCACTATCGACCTTACATGGCTATTACTGTAATTCTATTTTCACAGTAAACCAGCAATTTTTAACGATTCGTACCATATTGGGAGCTATTCACGTTCTTCTCCAGGTGTGTATTTCATAATAAATGTTTTGCCTGCACTGGCTGTTTCAGGATATTTTCAACTCGGTGATTGCAGCGTTGTTCCTCCTCATAGTGTGCCTCTTTGCGATAATTATCAAGACCAACAATGGGACACTGGCTGGAGGAGTAAGTAGGAACATTATTCACCAATTTCAGTTCTTCAAGTGGATGTGATTTTAAGTGATACTGTGACTATAAAGATTTTCGTGTACTTAAGATCAAACCAGTTTAGTAGTTTAAGCAACTAGTATTTTTAATTCAAATTAAAACAAATGTAACAAACATTAATAAACAAGGAGGGGGGAGACTCAGTTTTGAAAGTATTTCAGTCTCTGGAAATACAAGATAAGCTAAAATGTGGCGAGAAACCAAAAGAAACACAGAACTTGCCACAGGAGTTTTTCAAAATCAGCTTAAGAGCCAGAGAGGTGCAGAGCTGTTGTCTTGCTGCTGCTGGTGATGACAGCCTAAGCAAAGAGGACACTTTCTTCTGATAAAGTGACTGGCTGTGGTAGAATAAAGTTGTATTCTCAGTTGTGAAATTAATAGAAATGAAAGTTAAGTTGGAAGCAGAAGCCTAAGCAGGTAGCTTGGAAAACAAGTTTGGGCAGAATGTGTCATATCTTCAGTGTTGGGAGACACCGAACTGCCCCTAGGCCTGTGTTCCTAGGGTGCAAACTGCCTTGAACCGAAAGAGCTTGCTATAGCATTACTCCTGCTGATCAGATAATTCCGTTTTAAAACATGCTTACATGAAAAAAATTGCATGCGTTTGCGAGTTACCTCAGTGGTCGTTTTGCAAACACATTTTCCCAGGTGCCGGCCTGAAGTTGTATGTTTTTTAAATACCTAGGCACATTTTCCTCACTTTGGAATATGTGTCGCATTCAGAGCTTCAGAGGAGAGGAGTGCTATTTTTTTCCCTGCTAGGCTTGTTTCTACAAATGTTGACTTGTCTCTAGGTCAACACCAATAATTAGGCAATCCTTAAAGAGACAGAAGAGTTTTCATTTAGGATGAAAGCACTGGCTGGCATAATGCCGCATCAGCTTAGCTTTCAAGGAGAACACATCATCTCCAAGGCTTCAGACAAACATCAAACAAAGCCAGGGTGTAGGCTGCTATATGAAAGGCTGATGGGATTTAAATATGGATGTTATTTAATTTATCAGCTGTCTCACATCATGCATATTTAGAAGGCCAGAACCAACTTAGCAAGATGTGTTTACTGCTTCTTTGAGGAACGGTAGATGAGTCACTACAGTAAAAGATAACAGATTCTATAAGAAAACTAACGTTATCGTTATTTTTATAGGTGTTTGGTCTTGTATTGCTTGTTCTCTGTGTTGTCGATGCGGTTCTTCTTTTCCAGAAGATTAGCCTTGATGGACCGAGGGGAAGGAATACTCCTGCAAAATAAGATTAGCACTTTAGTAAAAGAACGATTTCTCCATTGATGACTGGTTTGCTGTTCTCTTTTAAAGAATTTGGTTTTTTATGTGTTCACCTTTGAATTTCCCATGCATTTATGTACATTTTTGCAAGTATTGTTCTTAAGTTTTCTTACATTTACAAACGTAGTCTCAGTGTTGCAATTTCACCACCATAAGCTTTGCAGAAAATGGTCTCATTTTTCTAAACTCGATTACATTTTCACCTGTATAAAAATTAATTTTGTAATTGTCTTCTTTCTGTAATAAAAATAAAATACAAACAGGCCTAAGTGCTTTATTTAACATTCTTTATTTATTAGGTGCACTTGGAGGAGAAATTACTTGATTTAACATACAGGTAAACATTTGATAGGATGAGAGGAAATGGCCTCAAATTGCACCAGGGGAGGTTTAGATTGGCTCTTAGGAAAAATTTCTTTAGTGAGAGAGTGGTCAGACATTGGCACAGGCTGCCCAGGGAAGTGGTGGTGTCACCGTCTCTGGAGGTGTTCAAAAACCGTGGAGACGTGGCACTTTGGGGCATGGTGGTGTTGGGTTGATGGTTGGACTTGATGATCTTAAAGGTCTTTTACAACCTTAATGAATCTATGATGATCTTTAGGAACAGGTATTTTTTCACCCTTGGGCGTTCTTCATGCCGTAGCTCAGCGTCTCACGCCACATTATTGCCGCGGGACCTTTTGGTCCCCGAGTTTTCCCGTTCACGTTCAGAGCAGTGCTGAGCGTAACCACGCCGTCCCCCCGGGGTAAGACAGTCACGACTGTCCTGCAGCGCAGTGGGGAGCGCAGAGAAGGTTACACGAGCGTGACAAGCCCGACGACGCGTCCCGGGGCCCCTGAGGAGCGCTGCCGCGGGGGCAAGCCCGGCGCCCGCAGGGGTAGCCCGGCCGCTCCGGGCGCCCGGGCCGCTGCAGGGCCACGGCCGAGAGCTAACAGACCTCGGGGGCCGCCCCCCATTTGGGGCTGCTGAAGCTTTTTTTCTCGTTTCCGCAGTGTCACGATTTCCGCTTCCCTCCTTCCCCAAAAAAAAAAAACCACCCAACCCCGAAGCGCCGAGCGCCCAGGCGCCGCCGCCGCCCGCGCTCCCCGGCAGCCATGGAGGAGCCCGCCGCGCCGCCGCCCGCGCTGCTGCCGCCCCGGGAGCTCCTCCGCTCCCGCAAGGGGCAGCTGCTGCTGGCCGAGTCGGTAAGGGCGCGGGCCGGGGCGGCGCCGCGGCGGGGGGCTCGCAGGGAGGGGGGACACACACACGCACCCCCGCAGAGCTCCCGGGGAGGCGGCGGGCTGCGGGAGCGCCCCCCGTCACGTACCGGCCACCTCGGGAGAGCGGGGCGGCGTGCGTGGGAGCGGGCTCAGCCCACGCGGGAGAGACCCCGTCTCTGGCCGGCGGCAGCGCGGTGGCAACCGAGGGGCAGCGGAGCGGGGGCAGCCGGGGGGCGGCCCTCCTCGCACCGGGGCCGGCGGTTCAGCTGACGGTGCTCAGGCGGGCGCTGTAGGACTCCAGCGCCCTTGTCACGATCAGCTTCCTGCGCCTTAAGCGTGTGCCCCTGCGGCAGCAGCCCCTTGTCCGCCAAAAAGGGCTTCGATTCCGCTTTAACCTATAGGCAGGGTGAAGCCAGTGACCGCTGCTCACCAGCGTTGCATTAGCTCCTAGTGACGTCAGGGAGGCACGGTTTACAAGACAGCTTCTCCCGCGTATGTCAGCAAAGGTCCAGCTCCTTCCTTTATGGTGTGTGGCATCACATAGGGGAGCACAATCTCTCAACTTTCATCCTGGGCGCTCCGAAACCTGTGTTTGACCCTGACCGCCCAGCAGCACAGGCTTGCTCCCTGCCTTGGAGCCAGTTACTTTACTGTGAAAATGTCAAATAACCATCATCATCGCCACAAGCTTAGTCCAGCGATAGCAGTGCTGGTCCCCTAAGAAATACAGCACATTTTTCCTTTAGGTTCAAGTTCTGAGATCTGGGCTAGTGTGGCAATTATAGACCTTTGATTTTTGATGTAACACTTTCTGGTGTTTTACTTGTAAAAGCTTAAAGTCTGACAGCTGAAACAGTCCCCACCCAGAAAACTCACCCCCATGGGTAAGGGGTATTTGACAATTAAAAGTTAAAATTTAAGAGGAAGTTACTTGATTGAAATAAACCTTCAACATCATTTATACTAGACATCATGAGAAATTTAAACACAAAGTTCTCTGTAATTTTAGCTGGAGTTCTGACAACAAGTAGTCAAATACCGGGACAGCCCAACCTAGCAGTCAAGCACATGTGCGGTGTGCCTGGCTGTGCACTGTGCTAGCTCAGAGAAGGAAACAAGGAGATTCAAGCAGGAGAAGGGGAAGCAATGGGCAGAAGGAGGCAGCACCATCAGGCTCCCTGACCAGCCCTTCTCTACCAGCCCTCTGAATTTGTGAGGCTGTGGGTGCTGCCCTGTGGCAGACAGTGAGAGGAACAGCCCGGAGATGCGAGGCTGGCTTTGAGAGGAAAAACCATTCATTCAGGAGATGAGGATGACTCCTGTGGTGGGGAACATAGGCCTTGGTCGGGGTAGCAGCAGCTGTATCCGCTCCACCAAAAATGCCGTAGAAGTTCCAGGTACCCCCCATCACTCATACAGCATCTGCAGTTTACAAAAACAGACATTTAGAAGATACCAAAGCCCAGCTAACTTCGCTCCTTTGGCACGTGCTTTTGTTACAAACTATAGCATGTAGTGGAATTTCCTACACAAGCTTACAGCCAGTAAATTATGGCTTTCAGAGAGCCTGGCTTTTTAACATCTCTGAATGATGACATACTCGAGGAATACTGTTTTGGTCATGGGATCAGACTCACCCTTTTGTTGTCATAGAGAAGTACTGATCATGCCTCCTCGGAGTAATAAAAACTGCTCTGTCTTGACAAAACAGGGATTTATCCTTTGTGAGGCCACTCGGGGCTTCCTGAGGCTTTGGCTGGCTGAAAGCAGCTCCAGAATCCCCTGTGTGCTCCTTGCAGGCCAGCCCACGTGCCTAGGACGTCGATTCCTGGCAGAGGGGAGGCAGCAGTAGTTTCTCTCCAGTTGTCTCAGCTTTGCCAGAAGAAATCCTTGAAAACAACACAGGCCCCAGAATAAATCCAGTCTGTATACAATTAGAGAAATGCAGTGCCAAATAATTGAAGATGAGTCCAAGTTAAATCTATCTTAGTTTAAAATCTGTGTTTCATCTTTAGCTTTGTATTTCTTGTCTTGAATGTTTGATTTTTTTTTCTTCTTTGACACAGCACTAATGTGGGGTGGGGTTGGGTTCTGCATAAATGTATGTAAATAATATTCATGGGATACAGATTTTGAATAGTGTCTTTTGTTCAGAAACAAAATGGGGTTCTCATTATGGTTACTGAGTATCTCTGTCACATTATTATTCAGCAGCTTGGCAAGACACGAGAAATGCGCTTTATTCATCAGTCTTTAAAGTTATGCAAATACTGGCCTCTCTGCAGGTAGATCAGAGGTTCTCTCTTCAGCTGCAGGAAAAGCCAAATCAGTTTTTTCAACATTCAAAAAGCAAACCACCATATACTGAAAAATATATTACTAACGAAACGAAGAAGCAACTTGCAAACATATCTTGACCGGGGGGGGTACATGGTTATACTTCTCCTTTTTGTTCTATGGCAGAAAGGGAAGGAGTTGGCTTCGCAAATTCCTTCAGTCCACTGACCGTGCTGGTTGTGTACTTGGTGGAAGTAACCTCATTAAAAAGTCTTGTTTTGCCCAGAAATGGCTGGCAAATGATCAGTTCAGCTGTCATAAATTACAGCGGACTGACTAGACTTCGTAAATGAAGACAACTGCCCCATTCACGTCAGCCCATTCCCTTCACCTGCACTGCTGGAGGCGGCTGGGAGCTCAGGGCATCCCAGGGAAGGTCACACCGGCAGCCGCACCGGGAGCGTGGGAGCTCAGCGCTGCCAGCGAGGATTGCTTTGTTCAGATTGAAGGAAACTGCTAAAACCACTTTTTAAAAATAACATTTACACACATTTTCCCATGAAGTGAGTATGGATCTTTACAATGTTCATGTGTAATTTTCATGTCAGCCTGTAAACTGCTCTGTGGGATATCGGGCCTGGGCATTCTGGTGCTTCCCCCAGAACAAGCTGGGCTGGTGAAGCAGCTGATTACTGCTAGAAGCTTAATTATAATCTCAGATTTTATTCAGAGAAGGAAGTCCTCTGTGTGTGTGTCCCCACTCCTTTTCCTTTTGATCTTCCTGCCTTATTTTTTATTCCACCTGGGATAGCTACACAGCCACAAAGCAGCAGTAACACCAAGTACATGTCTAAGCTTTGCTGTCTCTCCTGATCCTATTTATTCTCACTGTCCTGCTCCTCCACTTTCTAATCACCATAATTAATCTCCCAGGTTAATTTTTTTCTCTTTCTTTTTTCCCTTCTATTCTCTGCCCATACTATTATTTCTTCCATGTATTTTAACACTTTTAAGCTACTTATTTTTTCTGAATACTCAAGGTGCTGTCTTGAAGGTCAGCATGCTCAGATCATGCTGACCTCATCATGCTCAGATCATGCTGACCTCATCATGCTCATCAATCTCATCCATGCTCTTCCCCGCTTAAGAGATGCATTTTTTAGTTCCCTCTGTCCTGTGTTGGAACCATTTAACAGCCATTGTCATACCTGCCACTAAAGCTTGTCCAGGCAAGATCCATATTTATGCATTCTGCTGCTCACCCTGGCTATTT
Organism: Phaethon aethereus; assembly: GCF_964289735.1. NCBI lineage: Eukaryota > Metazoa > Chordata > Aves > Phaethontiformes > Phaethontidae > Phaethon > Phaethon aethereus. The sequence continues at coordinate 13,103,487 of NC_138589.1, read as the reverse complement.
CAGTCAAGCTTTTGTGTTTGTCCTGGTGACTACTTTAATTAGCATCTGCTTAGTCCTTTGAAGCCAGTATGCAGTGGCACTATATATTTCTTTAATAAAAATGTATTATGAATATGTAAGGTTGTCCTCTATAAGGTTGTGTCACCTTTGTGGTGACAGAAAGGATGTAGAAATCATTGTGCCTGGTTTTCTCCTCTTTCCCTGTCTTTCTTCTGTCTTTTCAGTCATCTCTGAACTGACCTTCATAACTGAAACTTCCAGCTGCTCTGTGTAAAGCCGCCTCCTAATACGGCCCCGTGCCTTCCTCTGGGTCCGTAGCCAGAAAGCGACCCTTGCAGCTAATTCTGGGGAAACCAAGAACTTCACCTCCGTGACAAGTACGACGGAGAAGAAGTAACTGAATAGCAGGGACCACTAAGTGATCTGCTTTCTCCCTCTGCCGATAAACAGTAGCAAAATGCACTCTTGTCCAAAAGAGATCACCGCTAGCCACTTTGAAACTGTTTAAGCAGACCTGTTCTGTTCCACGGAGGTGAAACAAGCATCAGGCATTTGACGGCGCGGAGCGGCGAGCGGAGGGCACTGGGGCGTGTGTAGTAGCAGCATGCAATGACGTCAGCTGCACCGTCCCCGACGGGCTGCAGTGGGTCTGTTCTCCCTGCACGGAGGAGGCAAACGCCTTCACGCTCTGCCATGACCTCAGCGCTTCGGCAGTCCGCCCTCCCTTAAGGAGCACAGTGCTCTCCAGCCATTGTACCTAATTATTTTTTATACCTTAAGTTGCAAGCTGGTTATATGATACAGTATAACTTCATAATGCCTGGCCACTTTAAGATGCCCAGCAACACAATATTAAGTAACGTTTACATGGGAGAAAATAATTTTTTGAAACACAACACCAAAGAAGTTCCTTTGAAAAAGAACAAGTAACGTGTAATACTTCTTTCTCTTTTATGTACATTCCCATTCCCACAGAAAAGGTGCTCAATGAAAAAATCAGGCTGCTTTTTTGCCAGGATTTTTTACAATCTTACCATTGACAGACTATGAAAAGATCCTGTTCTATTCCTTGCTGCGCTAGAGCTTTCTGCATCCAAATATTCCTCCACAGTGAAGCTGGCAACAGTCGCACTAACCTTTCAACAGCAGTGCAGGAACAGCTCGGACTCCTAGCTGCTATCAATGCCGAGGATGTAATCCCAAGGGAAAAAGAACCCTTCTGTGTAAATACAAGCAGACAAAACACTAGACTTTTTTTTTTCATCCCAGAAGCAGCAGTGCTTTCCGAGTCTGAAAGTGCTAGAAATGAACTTGCAACTGCATTGAGCCTCACGAACTTCCTCTCTAGCTGTTTGGGATTGTATTTTTTAGCATAGACACAGAGCTGTTAGAAAAAGGACAGGATCCATTGCTTGACCTTTCTCTGAAATCACTTTTAAACACGCAGCTTCAGGAAAGAAGGTGCAGAACAAGTGTGATGTGCAGTGGGTCATCTGACAGTCTTTAGAGGGGGTCAGGCTGTATTCTGAAGGTTGCTTTTGAGTTTGTCGGTTTTAGAGCAACTTTCAGTTTGCCAGATGTTTGTCTCAAAGACTTAAAGTCTGGAAGAGTAAGTAAGCAGGTGTTCGTTATTTCTGGGCACAGACTGGCACATCTGCGTTTGTATTGTGGGAGGAGAGGTATATTTTTTAAATTACCAAATTTTTCAGTGACATCAAATGCTCCAGTTAGTGGCAACGCAATTAAATGCTGAGACAAGATAATAAGGTACCGACCCACTTTTATAATTCAGACAAGACAGTAATAAGGTCCAGTATTGCTCAGGAAGTCCATGCACTCCACCTGTCAGAAGGGGAAATGAGCTCTAAATAAAGAGAAATGAGAAACATCATCAAAAGCCGAGAGCTTTGTGGGCTCTTGTGTTACACAGGGCTGTCCCCAACTTAGCGAGTAGATCTGACATTAAAATCCACGTCAGGGCTGTGACACAGCCGCCAGGGACACAACGGCAGAAAACCAAAGCACAAGCTGTAGCACCGTAGCTGTCGCCCAACAGAGCCTTCAGACACCTCCTTCCCTTCGTCTCTCTTGCTCTTTCTATTGTCTGCAAGCCTCCCCTTCCAGCGCCTTCCAGCCTTGCCTCGATGAAGGCTGTAACGTCTAAAAATACCGTCTTTCAAACCTCCATTCTCAAAATCTCGTCCACTATTTTATAGGTGTGTATTTCACATAAAATCTTCCTTGGGCCTTTTCAGTCTCTGAATGCCTCCAAAATGAGGAATGATGCTTAATTGGAGAGCAATTATCACACTTCATGTCAGATTCTTTCCCTTTTATCATCAATAATTCATTGAAATCAAGGGACTTCTTGCAAATCAAGGATGCTTGTTTGTTTTGGGGGGTTTGGAGGGGGAGGTGTTTGTTTTTCTGTTTTGTTTTGTTTGGTTTTTTTTTTAACATGGCCTTGACATGCATTTCCCTTGCACAATGGGATGCTGACAAGTAGAGTCAGGAGCGGGACGGGCTGGGCTCGAGCCCAGCGCTCAAGGTGGTGGTGATGGCAAGGGGACAGTTACTGTTCTCAGGGCTGAGGAACAGGCACCAGGACACTGCTGTGATCCTACCAATAACCGAGGGGTTTGTCTGAGCACGTAACTGGCCTCTTAACTACATTTTAAAATAGGCAACTAGTATTTCCCCAGTCGTCAGCTTCTCCGGATCGGACCGAATTAGAAAGCAGAAATGCTCAGACTGATCCTTTTGTCTCTTCACCTTGCACCCGAGCAGGAATCCCGCTGGCACACCAGCACGCTGGAGCAGAAGCCCCTTGGCGTGGTCTTGCCACAAAACTAGTTTCCGTTTGCATCCCGAGCCGCGTTACAGCAGGGTCTCGGGCGCTGCACTGCGTTTCAAACCACGCGGACCTGCCCAGGGCCATCAGGGCGAGGGGTAGATAGCGGGATCCTTAAGTTACACAAATTACCATAAGGCTGATCTTAAGAGAACACAAAGGGTCTTCATTCCACCTAACGGTCAACGCTTCTGACAGAAACACTTTTTCTCTGTATAAAGGCAGGCAGAGCACAGGGGTTACTGTATCAAACAGCATTGAGATCAAAGCGATCTCTGCTGTGCTTCATCAACTTACATATATGAAATTTGCCTCTCTACCTCCCCTGGCTGCTGTAGTATGATGTATTATTTAACACTGCATTTAATCCTTTCATAAGAGATCTACCAAGTTCAGTTCAGGTCTAATGTTCTGCTATTGAAAGGAGGTTGGTTGGTGGGACCTATCCTGAACGCACCTCCTCCCTGCTGCTTTTTGCCCCTGCATACTTCTCTGTCTCTCTATCTCAGCTATCACACACTCTCCTTTAGCTTTAGACAGAAAAAGGAAGAGTTGGGTTTTGGTGGTGGGTTTTTTTTTTTTTGGACACCAGAACAAGAAAGAAAAAGTGTTCTAGCTACACGGTAATTTCTTTTTAAACCAAAAAAACACGAAACCGTGTCTAAATTATGTTCCACAAACATAAGTGAAGCAGATTCACAAAGTTACGGTCCCGTCCCCATCCTTTCTGCTTTTGTTGCGAGGGAGTAGGTGGTGTGATAGGAAGGACCAAGAAGTCCTCTCTCCTCGTAGTAGTTTTCAAGTCCCGTTATATCCACTTCTCTTCAACCAGTACTTACCACTTTTCATTCACAGAAGTAAAATACCACGTTAAGGATAACACACAGTGAACGAGTTCCCCCTGCTGTATGAAAACGATAGAAAAACCTGCGAAGTGGCTATGGAAGCAAAAAGAAAATAATAATAGGATAAATAACAACAAATAGGATAAATAGTAATAGGTAACAGGCCTCCACGAAGAAGTGAACTCTACATATTATACCAGATCAGTTTCTTACAACCCAATGAAACGAGAACAATGCACTCGCATTTTAAAATAATCTTACTAAAAATGTCACATCCTCTCAAACTCCACCACCCAGTCCTAACAGATCAAAACAATATACTCCAGCTATTATCATCCTGGTCAAGAGCTGACTGCTTTCCCCAAAAACCAGGCTTAGAATAAAGGCTTGTTAATTAATTAAAGAAATTATTTCAAACAGGATTGAAATTTAATGATCCAAATGCATTGATTGTCAGAGTCCAAACATTTATGCTTTTCAAGAAGCCACATCTGCCTTCGGATGTGCCATCTGGGGGAAAATACATCTATTTTCAATATTATATGAGTGAGAATGCCAGCGTCTGAATTTAGAAGTTCAAAAAAATCCTTGTAATCTAATGCTCAAACAGGACCTACTGTTATGTTGACCAGAAGCATCTCTGAGCATTGCTAAGGCAGAGATTTGTCTCCAAGAGGAAAGGCTGAATAGAGAAGCTCAGGCGTAAACTAGCACACAATACTCACACGTGCAGAAAATGTTTTATTCAGTATGCCAACTACTTTTTGTATTTGAAGCTAATTTGAAGAAAGCAGCAGCCAGTTACCACGTGAGGCAGGAGAGCAGTAGGGCTGGAGCCTCTTCTCGGGGGTGACCAGCTCCCAGTACATCATTTGAAAATTTTACTAAGTTTCTCCATGGTTCCCTCACCTCCCACTTTCACAAATACAGTAGCTGACAGTCCAGAAGTATAGCATGGCACTTTGGTACTGTCAGATTTAGGTGAAAATGCATTTTCTTTAGCCATTTTCCCACTGCGAAACTTTCTATTTTGAGCCATAAACTATATTCTAAAGGTATTTTAATTGAATGGGAAAACAAATGCCATTTTTATTATTTAGCAGAGTTAGGAAACATCATGGAGTTAAAACAAATCTATGGGAGTTGTCTATCCTGTTACTTTGAGAACAGCTATCTACGCTGGAAAACTAGAACCAGAGACTTCCAGAAATCACAGAATAATTAATTCTCAGCTCTTTTCTATCCAGCAGCAGCAAACTTTTTTCTTTTAACTCTAAGAAGATTATAAATGCTGAGTTACTTTGGGCTATCTAAGCAATGATTTGGATTTCAAATGAGAACTGTCACGGCTGAAAGCTTAAAGCTCTGTTTGCTTGGCAATGTCCCACTCTATTTTCAGAATTATGTTGTCAGAACTGTTTACAATCCAGAGCAAATTACTGACTCAGAGGTGCAAATCCACCAAGCTCTCTGGGAAAGTTGATTTCACATGCATTGAAATGAACACCATTACTTTAGATTTATTCCATGCTAGACAAGAAAATTAATTTGGCCCAAGAAAAAAAAAAAAGTAGGAAGCAAGATATGCCATCACCAGCAGCACTGACAGAAGTACACAGGGAGCATAATGCTTCAAAGCTGCTCAGCTGCCTGAGGCTCTGCTATTCCATGCGAATAACTAGTTTTCCCTTTACTCTAGGTGCTGTCATTTATCATCTTTATCTGCTATATTGCATCTCTAGCTGCCTCTTTCATGATGGCACCACTCCTAGAGTTTCTGCTGGCACTGTTTCTTTTTTTTGCGTACGCCTCCAAACTTAATGAGAAGTTTAAAGGACTCTACTGGCCTTTGACGGTAAGTGAAATGTGCAATGTAAACTCACAGATTTAGTTGTACGGTGTAACACGAGTAAAAGGGACTATAAGGGAGTTTTGGCTGACTGTTAACAACTTCACCCCCTTATTAGAAATTTGTCCGTATTGCCTTTCATTCCAAAGCTCCGAAAGCACTCTGTAAACTGTGCTGTACTATACACTATAGCTTTCTTGGTGCTGACGCAAAGCATGGTTTGATTAAAGCACAGACTTCATGTCCAGTTCCAGGCAAATGGCTTAGGGCTGGATCTTCAGAAGCGTGCAACATCAGCCTAAGTCAGTCTGACCACTACTGCGGTCCCCTTACGCATGGGGAAACGGAGCCATGCTATACAGTAATGCATACGCTTTACTAAACTGCTTAAAATTCTCAGGAAAGTGCTCGCTGAGGTGCAGAGTCATACTCACATGCAAACAACCTTGACAGCTGCTGTTGCTGTGGGGGGAAGCCCTTGCCAGCAGATGCTCATTCACACAAAGGAACCACTGGCTATTCTTGGGGGAGTTTTCAGGTTTGTAGAGGCAGGTGACGACTGCACAGCGGCCACTGGATGTCTCTGTTGCTGCAAACATACGTTGTATAGGGAGCATTTGTCTAGCAGTACAAATACTTCCAAAAAAATGCTAATCCAATCGATCTGGATTCTCTTTTGGTACAGTCTATCAATAGTTCATCATAGTGAGATTAGAGTTAGAGTTCTCAGTGTATAAAAACGACGTTAGCAAGGCCACCGGTGGATGAAACAGCAGCAGTAAGTGACTATGACTGTGTACATGGTTTTCAGACGGTAATCTCAGTTCCATTGTTTTCTTGTTTTCTACATGCATCCGATTCCAGAACTAAGACAAAAAAGCACTTGTATGTTTATTATGTCCATTACCATAATATACTCCAGCCGCAGAATGTAGATAACTGACCTCATCCTGACTTCTGAAGAGTCAAGTTTCTTGTAGGATTTGTGTTTTGAGACAGTATCTTATTCATCCATCTGTTCTGAAAAGGCAGAAGACCTAATTGTGAACAGAAGTCAAGATACCATTATTCCAGCTCACATGATTTACACATGCCCTGGGAATCACAGCTTTTTATTTAATATACAGTTCAGAGACGCTGTTGCTCCAGCACATCACTGCTCGTATTGTAGGGCATGGCCCCTGCCCTGCAGAGCTACAGTCTCAGCCAGAGAAGCACGTTTTTTGATGACAACTACAGGTATGTTCACTTCAGGCTCGCCGTTGGAGTTACAGGTGTACATACTAAGTATAAATCATAGTTTTAAACAATGAAAGTGTTTAGTTCCTAAATGAGGAGTTCCTACAGACAGGCCTACTTCTATATAGAAACAAGGGAACGGGTACTCTCCTCCTGAGCCTTTGGTACCACAGGAGTTCTGCTTAAAGATGAGGCTTTTTAAGGCAATTCGGATGATTCTTCCATCGGTGCCCTTGCTATACTCCAAGTTAAACATCACAAAGATAGCCCTTCTTAGCCTGAAGAAAGGTCTGCCTGACATTCGTACATTAAAAGTAGGATTTATACCAACGTCTGTAAGAGCAGAAGCTTATGCTGAGATTCTGGTCATCTCTCATTTGAAAATATTTCCCAGATGAACAATTCATGCTACAAAATACCAGGCTGTGGTTACACTCCAGCATCAGGCGAGTCCACTGATGCATCAACAAAGGTTTTTAATGGTCATTTTTGAAATAATTTTTAGAGGAGTTTGTATGTTGGAATTACATGACTAATCTGAGAATACAACATTGCTTATTTTACAGGATTTCTTGCGGTGCGTCACTGCTGCCATTATTTACTTTGCCATTTCAATTGCTGCTGTCTCAAAGTATAATGATGGAGCATCTAAAGCAGCGGGAGTAAGTAGATGTGAGCTTTCCACTTGGGTATTTTGGTGAGCTGCATATGGACATACTGTAGAAACAATTAAATTCTGACCCCATTGCAAGTAGTAGAAGTTTCTTCAGTTAACTGAGAATTAGATTTGGCTAAAGCAACAAAGAAATGGCTGGTTATTTAGAAAAAACAGGTCATTGAAAAAACTATTAATTGAATCAATGAATAGTTTTTCATCCTAACAGTGCTGCTCAATGTTAACTGCACTACTTAGTGAACGCACCTATTCTGCTTTGTAATTTCACCAGCTGTATGGGGAAGATAAACTTCTCTGTTCCTGCAAAGAACATCAAGATCCTTGAATGGAGGGAGTAATAACAATTAAAAAAGAAATCAAACCTGTAACTACTAAACTAATTTATTTCCTGCCTCTCCTGCTTCATTTTACTTGGATGAGTTGAAACAAGAGCAGTGTCATTTTACCCTCCAGTGTATGGACTGCCCAGGAGAAAGCCTTCATCAGCAGCATTTTGTGTTCAGAAATAAGATACAGCCTCTCCATCTGCAACTTGACTCTAAGCATCAATGATGTATGCAACATAAATAAAATTTGCATAATAATTTTAAAAAATAGGGAAGAACCAGACCCAGTAGTGTTTGCCAGCAACCCTTACCAAAACATCCCAAGTCATACACAATTTCAAATGATCCGTTTTGATCAGACGATCAGAATTTCAAAGATCTTGTTTTAATCTTTGTCACTAAGTTTAAACATGGTAGCATTTACCCTAGCTTCTCAGCCTGAAAACCAGCCTACTCTTGCCACGCTGCTGCTGCTTTGACATTGAATAGGTAACCCCAGAATCATTTTATCTCAATCTAGTTCACTCTGCAGTAGAAACATCTCCTTGCAAACCAGTAAAGAAACATTTCTAGAGAAATAAAGGTGATCTCTTCATGCCAAAGAGAAGACCTGGGATGGTGGAGGTGCAGGTTACGTTCTCCTGCAATGCTGATGCTCAGAACATGCCCAGAGCCAGAGAGCTGTGTAGGCTGGGGAAGGGCTAAGGACACATCTGATGGAGCAACTGCAGGGAACATGATTTAGGCTCCCAAATTAGCTGCAATTTAGTTGATGCCAGTGAGTCACAAGACATTTCCCTTCCCTGTCTTTTTAGAAAGGCACAGGCCAAAAAAATCAAGTCCAAGTTCTCTTCATGAATTTTTCTTGTGTCAGTTAGGCTTATTTTGGTTTGTCATTGATGGATGTGAACTGTTGTTAAAGAGTATTATTTTGCTATTTTAGGTGTTTGGATTTATAGCCACGATAGTGTACGCCATTGATTTCTACATAACCTTCAATGACCTGGTTACTTTTCTCAAGCAAGGCAGTTCTGATTCCCCTGAAGGGCGCAAGTCAGAAGGTAGGTAAAATTCCCCATTTTGGTTATACTAGCATGTAACGTGAGATTTTTCTTCTCCATTTCACTCTTCACAGGGGAGCAAAAGCACTCACTTGGTAATAACAGTTTCTATTCTTGGCTACCTTGGTTTTGTATGCCACAGCTATGCTGAATTATGCAGCTGCTCTAGTCTTAAAATACAAGAACTGTAATTTCAGTGATTTATAAAGAGAACTAGCAAGCCAGGAATGTGAAGTTTCTCAGAGTTTTGCGCCATCCAACTTTGAAAGGCCCCAAATCCAATTACAGAAATTATTGTACAGCATTGACCTTTTTTCCTCCTATCAAGATGTCTTACTTTAAAAATAAACAGACATCTACTTTTTTTTTGGTAACTTAATAATTATTAGTCCACAGTCTTTTATGTCCAACAGCGCTTTCCTCTTTACATCTCTTTATCATGATTACATCTTATTCAGGGTCAAGCTCGGACCATCCATGGGCAAATGTCCTTGAAATCCAAGGGCCACACACCATAAAATTAAAAAGATTGTTATCAAATTTCTTTCTAATATAGGAGGTGCAGTCTACCTCAAACCAGACAGATCCACTTAAACAACAATAAAGAGAGGGACCCCCTGTTGGGAGTTCAAACCCATTTCAAGTCAAGTCAGGACACAGGTAGCTGTTTTGCAGTACCCAGGAGCCCAAATCAGGCATCATGCCCTTGTGATACTACTTGTTGCACCCACGCAGATGAGAAAGACTGTTCCACACTTAAAAACAAGCAAACAAATCCCAAAATCAAAAAAAACACCCCACACAAACAAAAACCCTCAAAAACAAACACCCAAGACGCATACTGAATCCTAGAAAGTATATAGTAATGCTAACAGTCTTTTCTAGGTTTTTTAGTAGGTTATTAAGTGTTTTGCAAGCTTTAGGCGAGAAAGAGAGACAAAGAAAAGAAGAATTAAAGGAACACATCATAGGGAACAGACTGACTAAAAACTGTTTATCCCCACAAACTGAAGAGACCTCAAGAAGAAGATCAGTGACAAGGGTACAAAATTAGACTAAAAGATTAGATCTCCTTTCCCTGGAGATGGAGAGAGAAATATATAAGCTTAAAAACACGCAGTCGCGCGTCAATGATTTGACCATGCGAGAAGGGCTTTGCCCTGCAGCACCAAACTCATGCTCATGCTGGGGCTTTCAAGTGCCAAGGCCAGAAATCCCTGGCTTCCTTGCAAGCTGAGTCTCAAGCTTGGGCAAGATATACTTCTATAGGGCTATCAGGATTTCTTAATGTCTTAAAGCTTCTGGTTTTTAGATACGTTTAACTGGCAGTGCATAACTGTGACCAACAGCAAACAGCAATATTCTAGTACAGGAAGCATGTCTTCAGCAGACTTCCTCTTGGTGGTCATGCTAACAATATCAGCTCTGCAACTTCTTTCATTTGAGCTGTTACCTACATTGTAGTGGTCTAAGTGCCTCTCAGCAGCATTTCTCAAGTCCTTTAAAACACCATTTAAAGCTCCATCATGTCAGAACTGTCATTCTACAAGCCTTTTCCTAAATATGCCACAACCTTTGAAGCAGACACCAGCCAAAGAGCAGCATACCTCCCCCCGCAAGAGCTAAAGCTGACGTGGAGACTTCCAGTTTTAATTGTCACTGTTGTATCTTGTTTTAAATTTCAGATGAGGACTCTGATTCCGACTCGGACTGAAGAACTAACACCAACCAAGTGTGAAGGGAAGATGATCAAGCACTTTCCCCTTTGCTGAATGCACTGCCAGTTGAAAAAAATCTCCCTTATTTCAGCCTCGATATCCTCTTTCCACCTCACTGTTTATGGAATCACCAAAGCACAGACAGGGCAGTGATGTGGAAAAGGAGACTACTCCCAAAGCCGTTAGACACTCCTTCAGAACTATGGATTTTACAGTAGTTCAACCTGCCACAGACATCTGTATCCAAACAACACAGCTCAATTCTTCGTTGCCACTCCCTACTCAGCACTACAATGTACTGAGTAAACAGGAACATAGTATTTTAAACATGTAAGTGGAGCCTTTAATATGCTTTCTTAATTCCAAATCTTTAACGCTTATAGCTTTTATACTTCTTGCTGTGCCAAAGAAGAGAGGCTCAGAATGCCTCTACTTTATTTGTATTTATCTTGATTATCTAACAGTATTTCTTTATCTGAAGTCTGAATATTCCACTATCTCAAGCACTGAAGGCATAGGTTATAGTTAACATGTTGGTTTCAATACATTTATATCTACTGCCTATCTGCAACAAGAAAAAGTGACAACTGGAAATCCAAAGCAAGAACAAACCTCAAAGTATAATTGTACCACAGGGTAGCTGGCTCATCAAACATTCAATACCACTTTTTTAAGCTGCTTGGATGGGGCCACATTCCACCTTGTGCAGTTTCACCACAGAGATACGGTAGAACAGATGAGGCGGCGGCTTACCAGCCCCTTCCTACCATTTGCATGGAAGCCCTTGTACGTGTTTGCACATCCAGGTAAGGACGGCTTGCCAAATACCAGCTGCCATTATCTGCCCATCGAAGCCTGCAAATGTTTCTGCGCAGGATACCAGTGTCTGATCTCGTGCTCTGTGTTGCGAACACTGGTCCTCCCATGAGCAGCAGTGCCGGACTTAGTCTGCTGGGTTTGCAAAACACAACTCTTTCTGTAAATCTCAGGATACCTGAGCCCCAGGAGGGCAGTACATCCTTCCCACTGTGAAAAGGCAAAAAAACCAACCTCCAAGCTAAAGAATGTCTGCAGTGAAATTCATTTTCCCAGACCCTCTTTTTTTTTTTTGGGGGGGGGGGGGGGGGGGGGGGGGGAAGAGGCAGGGGGAGGGCAGGGGGGTGGTTTTGGTTGGTTTTCCCCCCCCTTGGAAGGACATGATTTCTTTCATGGTCTAATATTCTGGGGGAAAACCCTTCTGAACCTACAAGAAGGTGTTTTCATGGGTAGCACAACCTACCTTGAAATATTTGTGTCCACCTGTAAATGCATACTGCTTGGAAAAAGCATGGCATGCTCCTTATCTACAGCATCAGATGGGTCTATTTCAAAAGAAACCTGTATACTTTTTAAAAAAATTAATATAGTATCAAAACAGGTGGCCTTAAAAAGTAATTAAAATGAGAGCAGATGGTACTAACAGAGTAAATTAAAAGCAGGGTAAAACAATAAAGGCAGATTGCCTTTGGAACAAAATTACCGCTTGGGTTCCAATGGCCTGCTAGCAGCTGGCTGCTGACAGGCAGAAACACGGTACCTAACAGCGAGCAGGTGCCTGGGAAGGTGCTGGCCAGATTCGGAGTTGTCTAACAGGCAGCTCCTACATCTCCCGTTTCCAGACCACTGAATAAAAGCAAAACAAATGGTTGCTTCCAAATGTGACAAATAATCTTTGCTTTTATGAGAAAGAGCTCTTTGGACCTTTTCCTGTATGAAATTCCATGTTTCTCTCTTTTCTATTGTCATATTTTACTGGCACACACTGTGACATCAGGGGACCTGGGCTCATTTTTATATTCAATTGTTTTGTATTTCTCTTTCTTGAATTAAAAAAAAAAAATGTACTGCATGTCACAGCTGGAAACTAGTACATGGTTAATATTTAGAAACCATGCTGAATTAAACATCTTAATAGAAGTGTTGGGTGTCTTTACTTATTTTAAGACCTGCTTTTACTGCCTTGCCTCTGACCAGCGAGGGTAACGGTGTTTCAACAAACTCCAAGGAAGGACGCCGCGTTGTGGGGAGGCGACAGCAGCACAGAGCCAGCACTGGAGACCACTCACTCATGCTTACATGTCTTGCAAGGAGAAACTTCAGCACATAACCGAGAAAGAATTTAACGAAGAATTAGTTTTAGCATACTTAGTAGATATCCGAGACACAGTGCAACTAACTGAGATACTTGGCAACTAACAACATCGTAAACAACAATCCCCTTTGGGTTTACCCTTCACAGACATGTTACAACCTGAAATCCACTAAGGTTTTCTAGTAATTTTTTCACATTTGAATACTCCTAAAAATCAACAGAAAGGCAAACAAAACTGCTCATTAATTGCTTCAGGACTACTTTAGCAGGCACGCAATTAATTGCCTGTCCAGAGAATTTAATTTTTAGCTTTCAAGTATTTGATGATTTCATTTATTTCTAAGCAGTTTGCTCCCAGGGTCAAGCACTTGTGTAAGAGTCCAGCCTTTTATTTCAAAAGATCTGTTCCCATGATTGAAATAAAATACACTTCTATATTTTAGGAATATCATTTCAGAAAAAAGAACTCAATAAAAAATAATTACTTTAAAGTCAGATCTGATGAGGCAGGGAGAGCTGACTCGGTCTTTTGTTCCCTTCCTGCCAGCAATACTGCTCTAAGCTCAAATTCTGGTGTAAGGCAGAGGAAAAGTCTGTTCAGTTTTTCAGCTTTTTTGTTTGCTTTGTTTTTCCTCAACTGACAAGATCTAAATAGTGGTAGCACTGGTTTGTCTGAAATTCAGGATTTCCGACACAAGCATAATGCTACATCTGCAGCATGGAGGCTTTATTGACGTTCCTATTTTGGTGTACCAACAGGGTCATAATCAAACATCTCTTTTCCATCACAGTATGTTCTTATTCCACACAGAAGCCATTTCCAAAACCCATATAGACTAACATATGCCTTCATTACAACTAAAGTACAACTATTCCCATTTTGAATTCCTGAGCTTGTTGAACAGCACTCAGCAGTAGACAAGCCTAGGTATTGGAAACTCATCACTCCCAAGCAAGGAACAAATCTATGTAGAAACAATGTAAGAAGTCTTATGATATCAGCACTGTGAATCAAAGCCACTAGCGGAAAGGAAAAACAATCAGCTGGCACCACAGATGAATGACTTCATAAAACTCTCACACTGTTTAAAGGTCTCTCTCCCTCCTTCCAGCTTCTCTCATCAACAAGCTTTCATACTTATCTGTGGAAGATCTGTTCAGTCTTGTGTGGCAATATTGGACAGGCGATGTTAAGGAATTCAAAAGACCTTTCCAAGAAGCCCTTTTAGATTCTCGCTGAAATAAGAAGCTCAACTGTTCTTTTATCACTTTGTCCATTACGCCACTTAATTTTGCTTTTCACCTGATATTGTTCAAAGTTCTATAAGTCTTAAATTTCCAACTGACGAAGTAATTTCCAACATACTAAGTGAGAAGTGGTGTATTTCTGCCTATTTGGTATTTGAGAAAAATGCTTCCACCAGCCTAGTGTGTTGGAAAGTAGAAGACAATTTCATGCTCTGCATAGCAAGCAGATGTTTTTCATTCATTATGCTTCTGGTGAGTGTTCATTGTGCAAATTTCTAAGCCTGAATTTTATAGCTGCATCCTCCCCTGCTAGGAGACCAGCAGCCTGTATCATTAAGTGAGCATGTACTTGTAACCAAACACTAACTGTGCATGTTTCTGACACCTGTACTTCTAAAATGCATAAATAAATGAGAAAACTTACATATTGCTAGTAGGCTAAGCTAAACCTCACAGCAGGCAGCTTGTAACCAATCTCGTAAGAGATTAAAAATAATAAAGTGAAGTGGCTTCATTCCAAAGACCAGGATACAAACTGCACCCAAAGAGCAAATGCAAGATATATACGACCTCGTATTTTTACGTATGTATGAAGAAGCTCCACCTAGCTGTCCTTTAAGCCTTTTCTGAGCATGGAAAGGGAAAGAGTGAGAGAATACATCAAGGAAGTAGAAGAAATTTAGATAAGCACTAAGAATGTGAATCTTGTTACAAGATACTCGAGACATTTTTGCCTGAAGTATTGGTTTAAAAGTCAGGATGGAGACACCATCTCTTCGTTTTCTTCTAAGTAAACAGGACTGCATCAAAAAACTCTCACTGCAACACAGGCTCCTCTTTTACTAGAAGAATTCACAGTACTCTGAATGTTTTGTAAAACTTCTAGGTCAGAAGGTAAAACAATGCTACCAGAAAAACGTACTTAATTTTTTTTTTTCCAAAAATTCATTTTTTAATCTCTTTCCTTGAAAAAGAAAACAGTGGTTCTGATGTTAATTTTGGCCAAGTAATACCTGTGCTTTTGTTTTATGTATTTGTGATGCTGTTCATAACATTTTGTTAGCCTGATCCATTAAATAAGAAATCGATTATAGTCTTCCCAGAAGACTAAAGGAAGATGCAGTATTTAAAAGTCAGACAGAATAACCCAACAGCTGACAAAGCTTCTCTTGACCAGTGAACACGTAACATCAGCAGCAGTATGGCATTAAGTCCAGTCCTTTAACTTTGTTTTCTTAAAGAGTGCCCATTTCATTAAGGCCCGATCTCTAAGCAGTTCCAAGGGATGCAACACCACAGTAGATCACAATTTGCCACTGCTGACAACCCCACGCAGGCAAAATGAACTAGTCCATCTTCTAGCAGAAAAGTTGTACAAGCACATTCCCCTCCTTAGTGAATCCTTCTGTAGGAGCTCAATCATACCACCAACTTTGTCCACCTCCCCCCACACATCCCTAAGCAGTGTTTTAAGAGCATCATCCATATTCCCAGATCTTTCCACAACACTCATTCGACCATCCATGCGTTTCCTCAGTTCTTGCCCTTATGAACTCGATGCCTTCACCTCACACCTAAAGCACCTGGATACCAAAAATACCAACTGCATCAAGGTAGGACTTGCAACCTACAGCCCGTGAGGTGGCAGAGCATTACCCACTCACTAGCATTTCAGCTCCAAAATTATTCTTCAGTCCGGAATGCGATGCTGCAAGCCAGAAGATACAGCATTTCGGCCCATTACAGCATACCAGATGGAGGAACCTCCACAAGAGCAATCCCACCACAACCACTTTAGCAATAAAGCAGTTCCACGTGCTTTCTGCTACATGTAACCTCTCATCAAGGACTGCTTATACATGGTTTTTCATTACCTCCTGCATCTATGAGGTTTGTCTTGTTACAGTCACAAAAAGCCCTCAGGGTTGGTTTCTTTCATGTTTAACCCCTATGCCATTGTCTTGGATAGGAAGTGCATTTAGCAACTGCACTTACTGGATTATCAACTAATCACCCACAAGACTTGGTATACTGAGCTTATATGTTGCCTTTACTGATGAAGACAATGTTTTAGTACTTTAATATGTCCATTTATTAAACAGGAAGTCCTTCACAAATGATTCCATACTATATTGATCAAGATAAAGGCTAGAAAACTACCATTTTCCCTACATACAAAAATACAGACTTTTACCACTACGAAGACATGATCAGAAGAGTACCATGAAAATCCATAGAACTCAAATCTTCAAATATCAGAAAAAAAAAAAAGACAGGACAACTAAATTAAAAAAAAATTTACAAAAAGCATTGTGCCCATATACAAAAGACTGGAAAAGCAAAATAACATTTTAAACTGATAAATACACCATTTAAATTATGCTATAACAGTATGGATTTTAAAAACAAGACTGCCTTCTGTATTGCAAGACATTACAATTCTTCAGCTTGTGTTTTTTTGTTTAGCATAGAAATCGACAGAAAAGCAGCACACAACATACTGAAAAATCATTACTGGTGTAAAAACAAGTTGGAAGTTACATCTTCTTTTAGAGTTACCTTGCCTTTGAAATTAGTCAAGCATTAACAGCACAACTTTCACACACAGAGCTGGAAGATGCTACACTTACACAGGTTACAGCTGTCCATACTGAGGGGACAGTGACACAGCCGGTAGGTACCGCTACGGAAAGCATCTATTTTATCAGCTGGCCTCGTGTGCTATTTGAGAATTTCAAGAACACTTACCAAAATGATGTGAAATTGCTTCAAGGCTGTAAATTGTCTCTATACGAACATTTACTAACTTTGGATATTCTTCAAATCCTACATCAGGATTTGGTGATAAATGGGTACCTGATCTGCTGTCCCCTAAGTCAACGGGGAATTTTGCCTGAGTAAGGACAACAGAGGCAGGTTCTTCATTCAGACATATAGTATGCTTGTAAGATTTTCCTTGGCAAAACGTTAAAATTTCTGTTACTTCAAAAGCAAAATGCCAACGGTATTAGACAGCAGACTTGCGTTCATAAGACAAAAGGAAAATTGCATCCCCTTTGCTCAGCCCGAGATGGAATTCTAACCCACTATTTCGACTAATACTTCCGAGACGTTCACAATTACAAATCTGTCAGTATAGGACCTATATCCCCGAGGGATAAAGTCTTTTGGTCAGGCCTTGATGCTCCTTCCTTGGACACCATAAATCACAAGCTAGAATCAGAATGTTTAGATTACGCCTGCTATGTTTTACTAGAGGACCCAGAATCAGCACTGAGGATACAGGTATCTCGCTCTGAGCACACAAGTCTGAAGGAAATAAATATGCAGTACCTTTTCGCTCCCATCAGCAGCCTGATTTCCACCTTTCAGGTAGCAGCTGAAGGCAGAGCAGAGCAAAAGCGATGAAATCTTTTGATTCACCATGGGACCAGATTAACTATTTAGTGCACAAAGGGAAGGCCACGACTACCGTAGCCATAAAACTGGTATTAGTGGAAACAAAGCACAATGAAGCCAGAGATGCATTAGTGACTCACATTACAAAAATAGTGTTTACTGGTTTAATAATTTACATCTCTATTTTTGTGAATGACAAGTGTTTATACCACACATGGAAGGCACCCTAGGTGAAGCAGTTTCTCAGTACTTGTTTACAATTCTGTGAAAAGACATACAAAGTGTCAACTTTCAAATAAAAATTGAGCATTATAATGAGAAATAAATACATACTTTACTATTTTATTGTGGGTTCCTGAACCCTTACAAACTTCAACATATACAAATAGTTTCAAAATGACACTAACACAGAAGAGAGTAAGTCTAGACAGATATAATGATTAGCTAAGTCATTTGTTATATTAGGTCATAAATGTTGTGTCTTAGGTATAGAAATAATTTTTAAATGCAATAAATTGGCCACAATATATAAATCCAAATATTTTCTTACTCTGGAACTGTGATGTTTGAGTTAAAGCTGGATGAACTGTAGTGCTAGGACACACTCTCCCTCCACAATATCCAACAAGTAGAAACTGGTAAACATTCAAGATTAAAGTATAAATAGTAGAAAAATGAAGGTAGCAATTGTTGTAATAAAAGGGTGCTAGCCAGAACCACTTTAACCTGTAGACATCAGGATAAATGTAACATTACTAAAAATATTTAGACAATAATACTTTTGGGATTAAAAGGTTACCAAAAGTAATAAATCAGCCTAGTTAAGAGAGGGTATTTTCTTTCAAACACATGAAGGTTTTAATTAAATATGTCTATTGAGACATTTGTCCAAAGCAAAACAAATAAAATACCCTGAAATTTCCCATATTCTAGACAATAGTCCGTGACAGTCAGAAGAGACAGATGGTCACATTTCATTCTGCTACTCACATCCAGATGTTATTAAAATAGCTGTAGGGACCAGCCCCAACCAAAAAAATAAGAAAAAACCCCCAGATACTCTGTTAATATGATCTGGCTATTGCTTTTTTAAATGTTCCTATGTCCTCATTCTGAATTCATGAAGATAGTTTCCATATCCTTCCATATATGCTAACGGGCTTTTAAAATTTTACCCATGAAGTCCATGGTATACAGATAAAACCTTCATAGTAAACACAAAGCTCTATGTTATAAATATGTCAATCAAGGTAACTATGTATATTGTATATAAAATTAAATATCTTCTGTTTGCCAAGTATAATTTAAAAAGGAATATCTGTGGCTAGTTATAAAAAAATATTTATCAACCCATAGATATTAAAAGGCAATTTCACTAACTCATCCATCCAGCACATTTGAAAGAGTTGCACTGGGTTTCTGGATAGGTAATTTTATCTAATCACATTTTCATGATAAATAGACAACTTTAATTTCCGGGCATATATAAGAACACTTTTGAAAGTTGCATATCCCGAAAGAAAATTAGATTGTGTTGTATACTCTAAATTAAAGGCTATCATAAATCACAGTGTAAGCAGATTTTTTTAAAGATTATTTTAGAATACAAATGATTAAATTATAGACAGATTTAAAAAAAAACAACGCAAAAATAAGACCAAAACAACAAAGGAACCCTTTCAGGTTGGACAGCACCACTCTGACTGGCAAACCGATCTATCCAGGTGGCCAAGTGGCTAACAGGGGAAACAACATACCAGGAAAAACTCCCAAGTGGCATTCAGAGATCTCCTGAATATTTGTATAAATTCATTTTTAACCAACTCCCTCTGTTAAAATAAAGAAAGGAATATGGCATAATTTCTACAAACTATTTTCAAACATTCTGTTGGGTTTTGTACCTATTTGAGTTTAATTTTTAAATTATTACTTTCGTTGCCATTAAAATTCACATACACGACATCTCTATCTGCAGTCTTTGTGAGCTTTGTTGGCCCTCCAAACAATCCATTATTTTATGCTATAAACAAGAACCAAGTACGCAATTTTTATAAATGCTACACGATGGCTTTACCCATTTCAGTGGGACTGAGCAGAAATTAGTCTGAAACTATCCTTTTTTTCGAGATACATAAAGCCCTTCTGATGCAAGCTTCTATGTCCTGCAGATTTCTGTGAAACCAACTACTATCCTTCAGCTGAGCAGAGATTATTTGACAATCACACCAATCTGTCAACATACCTCAGCTTTTAAAATGCACCATTAACAGCGTCAGTGTAGAATCTCTCCAATTGTTTTTAAACAGCCAGCACAGCCCTGGAGCTAGGAAGAGAGAAACACTTCTACACCTACTTTTACTACTGACTCAAGGTGTCTTTCTCTCCTTCGCTATAAAGTACAGAAGCAATCTTTCCTTCTGCAGTTGGAGATTATTAAAGTTCACATAGCATTTTGAAAGCACGGGATTATTAAGCATTGAGTTTGGGTTTCTCTCTCCTTCTCACCCTTTATCACATCTCAGATTCATGACCAGATTGTGCCTACCTTTTCATTTACCCTAAATACCCGCTGAAGATGTTTGGCTCTAGAGCTTTCAGCCTAAGACTTGTTGTTTATGCTCCGATTTTCATGTACAAAGCTGTTCAGTATGTCATCCAAGTAGGAGAGAGGATATTATTTTCTACAGTATTTGAATAGCTATTAAGTTGGGGGGGGGGGGGGGGATATGTGTTAAATTATGTCCTAAAAACATCATTCATACTTATTTTGAGGGTTTGGTGTCACCCCCCCCAAGATAACAAGTAGGAATGTTTACAAAGTTGTCATGAGACCAGAAAATAACAGATATAAAACAAGGACTAAGGAAGAGTGAGGGCAAAAAAGGGTTGCATTAATAAAACTACATATTAGATAAGCATTTGCTGTGCCTGCACATCGCCAAAATAGCACAAAGGTGACAAATACCAAATTTCTTTAGGGACCTTAAAGCTCAGGGAAAACTAGTGGTTAATTCACTCGTAACAGTCCACATGCAGCTTGTAGCAGATCAATTCTCCTGCTGTGTTCCACAGCAGTTAAAGAACCATTAAGTCTGCTCTGTTAGGAAGGGGTAATCACCACATGGTACAAAATAATTCACAAGGGAACAAAAAAAAAAAAAAGTAAAATAAGATTATCTTAGGGAAGATTGGAAACCTCCCCAGTTTTCCCCTCTTCTTTCTATAATCAACAATAAAATACAAACAGATAAAACAATTATAGATCATATCATGAGATGCACAGTGAAATGTATGTGACAAAGCCTATGAAGAAGCACCCCACAGTACTGATTTTATTTCAATTCACATGTAAGAGACATCATATAAGCAAAAGATGAGAAGTTGCTTCCAAGGCACATCTCATTGCTGACGCCATGCTTCTGAATGCAAAAGCCCACGATGAATAGCACAGACTGAAATACAGGCATCAAATATCTAGAGTCAGTACCTTGTCTCTCAAAAAAGGCAGAGGTAGATGAATTTCTAATCCTCTCAACCTCTACATATGTGGCTCCTACCAGAAAGCTTACACAGAAACACATGCAGTATACCAGCTAGCTTCCAAAGTCACAGGGGAAAGAGTAACATTTCCTGCAGCACATCCAGCCCAAACATCCAAACATCTTAAGCTATCATAAAAGGGAAGAGTACCATACTTAAGCAAAAGGACATTGGACACAGCATTCTTATCTTCCTTATATTGAAGCAGACACTATAGAGATCAACGAAGAAGGCTTAACAAAAATTAAATGTAAGATAGATGATGCATGAATACACAAAATGAAAGGAACAAATGGAGACTCAGAAGGAATCAACTTTACTAAGAAGTGACAAAACTATCAAATCCGTTCTTAATTATTGTGTTAGAAACTTCTACTGTAGGTAGTTTGCACATCATTACGGGAATGTATGATAAACTTGAACTAAGGCTGACAAGACTACATAGCATTAGAAGGAAAATATTCTTACAACACTATACAACAGTTACTGTGCTGTTGCTCCAACCGTACCTTATGCTTTAATTAATCTTTTGACATCTGTGCATAGGTTGCAAAATTTACTGTCATTTCTACATGCAGAAATACATGGAGATTGCGTATCTGAGGGCTTACTTTGACAAAAGAGGACTAATCAGAACCATTAGACTTTCAAGCATGCCATTCCTACAAGGTTCAACTGTTTTGCTTTAATTTAGTTTTATTTACAGTGAGGTTTGAGTCCATTTATGGAGATAAACAGCACTCAAGGACTAAAAGAAATTATCCCTATATGCTCAGCAATTATAAGCAAGACTAACTGGCTGGGAGAAGCAATTTAGTATCACTTTTCTAAGCAAGTTACCAAAAAGATTTAAACTTTCTACCCTATTTTCTTCCTTCATAGCTTTTTAATGATGACTGCAGTTTGGATAACAGTCTTAAAATATTACCACCTCTTCAATACACTGTGTAAATTTAAGGGGTAGAGAGGAATCAACCGCATATATACATCATATGATATTAATGTTTCAAATTTAGTTGTCTCACAGCTACTTTATTTCCCTTCTATATAATCCAAATAGTAAATAACGTCTCTGTAGGGTAATAAATGCTTAACTTAGAGTTTTAGAAAGTATATACTGTACAATACTAAAATCATCTTTGGTCCCCAAAATAAGAAAATTACAAATTTACATTTGTTTTTCTGTTTTACAAAGTGTATCAGATTTTTTAAAAAATTAATAATCTCTTTGAATTCTACCCTGAAAGCTGTGCTAAGCTCAAGTCATGATGTAAATAATCAATAATGGCATACTGTTCTTAGCCCAAGAAAACTTATTTCACATGTAAAAGCACTCAAGGTCTTTCCTACAGGATGAAGTATTACACTGTATTAGAAGTACGGCTGTATCATTCTGTGTTTGTCATTCCAGCTAAAAGATAACAAAAGCTTTTCATCATCTCACTCCAGAAAAATCTTGAAGTTATCCTTTTCCTAGATAAGGAAAGGTGTAAGGATTTGAAAGATATAAAATCCATAAGCTTCCAGGTGCACGAGACCTCCTACACCTCTGAAAACACAGAATCGGCACAGGGAACACAGGAGAGAAACAGTGCGTTCTCTCACATACACACCATTTCAGTTCTTGTCATTAACCAGCAAACAGGATACACTCCTAATGAAACACCTTTGCTATGCATTACGTAACCTGTTTTCTGATTTCATATGAGGGTTCTAGTCTAAAAGCATGGATCTTCTGGAGGACAATATTCTGGTATTTGAGTAGGGGAGGTTTGGCTTTTTTTGTGGGTGGTTGTTTTTTTTGTTTGGTTGGTTTTTTACAGTCTTTATACAAACTGCTTTAATGCCAGTTTACAATTCCAGTCTAGATATGCTTGTGCTACTTTTTTTAAAAGGTTCTTTTAATAATTGACAATATCTACAAACTCTCCTTGCAAACTTTTCCAATACTAGGCAGAGCACTGAAAAACAGCAGGGCTATAACAGCTGTACTGGCAATAATAAACTTCGTTATTTCATACCACACTGAACACAGAACCATCATTTACTTTTCATAAAATGCACAGTAATCCTGGTGAGACATCACCTCAATAAAATGTCTATGTTCTAAATCCAGCACTAGAGGCTGGCTTCTATGGATCAATCTTTTTTTAAACTGGTGCTCTCTTTGGCATTAACTTTCAATGAAGCACAATAAAATGTTACTCTGGTAACTGGTAAACCATTACTCGTTAAGAAAAATGCAAGATTTCCTTAACCTCATTAGTAACTCTCTCTGAATTTTAATCTCTATCTTAGCCACCAAGGTGAAATGCACTGTGGACATCAGTAAATTGAAAATGAAAAGACATCAGTTTTGTCACCGGTTTTTCACACATCAAAATAACTAACTCTCTGTTGCGTAATTCAAACATTGCAGCGTTGGGTTCACACCTGCCACTAGCCCAGTTCCCTCCGGTAATAAAAAAGGCCAGGCACTTCTACTGACCTTCTGTTTGGTGTAACCTGTTTTTCCATATTTAAAAGTGACTTATTGCAATGTATTGCCGTTTGCTCTTAAGACTCCAGTTAACTGCATTCATCCACTTAAGAGTACAGCTACATAGGAACACAATGCAAAAAGTGTTCAAGTCAAACGTGAGATAAATTCAGGCATACGTGGCATATAGTTCCACTAATGTAAAAGATTTCATCAGCTCACACCAGAAAGGAATTCAGCTCTAGAGATCTTCTGTCTTACACATTCTCTTCATATAACATGCAGGCATGCATATGCCAAATAATGGATTACACAGATAAAGACACCAATCAAAAAAACAGAAAGATATCAAGGGACATATTCCTAATAACATTATAATAGTCTAATTGATTACTGCAGAATTCGAGTTTTGAGTAGAGAAAATATTCTTCTCTTCACAGGCAGTGCAATTAAAGTAAGAAAACTTCAGTTAGGTAAAACTATTTCTAAACAAATCAATACCACCATATTAGCCTCCAATTATCTAAACTCATTTTCCAAAGAAATATTAGGGGAAAAAATTGCAGAAACACCCAATTAAAAAAAAATTTTACCTGCTATCAACAGTTTTAATTTTAGAAGAAACAAACAACCCTCCAAAAAGGAAAACATTTATCTTAAATGAATCACAATATTGCAACCTTAGAAACACTTTGTAAGCACATTATAATTTTTTCGCTAGTTCTTGCTTACCCAAGGCTTCTCAGAAAGGTTGAACCTTAAAAAAAACCCACCACCCCTCAAAAAACAACCCAAAAACCACCACCAAAACCAAATTAAAAAAAAAATCAACAACAAAAAAAACAAAACAAAACCGAAAACAGAAGAAAAAAGCTATGACTGGAATGCAAGTCTATTGGACGACAACCCCTTTTTTCTGTACTGTGCCCCTCAAACCCCTTTATCTCCCCCCTGCCTCCCAAGCATATTTCTTTTCCCATTTCAGAATGAAAAATAGAATGTATCCCAACATGAGCAGAAAACCACATACTTCCACTTGATGCATTATGGTGACTATTCAGTAAACATGCTAATTTTGCACAAGTTCAGATCTGGCCAAGGCCATCCATGAACTGAGTATGTCAATTCCAGAGTAACCCATAGGGTAACTACCTCAACATTATATCCATCAATGAAAAAACGTGAAATGGGTGTCCATTTCAGCTATGTAAGTGCACCAACAGTGACACTGCAGGAGATCTTGGCAGATGAGAATTGAGCTGCGCTGCTGACGCTGCATGAGGATGGATACAGAGAGTTTGTTGGACAGGATACATGGCTAAAGTTATTGCTCTTTGCCCCTCACTTCCTTTTCTTGTCTATTAAATATACTTCTGGTGGATTTCTTTCTTGTATTAACCAAGCAATGTAGTGCTGGTCTTTGTGTTTACAATAGATGAAGAAACAGTGGCAGAACATGTGTTCAGAGCTTGCACTTGGGAGAAGGAAGGAAAGTACTGCACAGTTAATCCAAAACAATAACGTACTGCAAAACATATATATATTGTATATTATACAAGATATATAATATATGCATATATATATGTGGACGTCAAACAGATCTTGCTTTTGAATGACCAACATTTACTGCCTTCATGACAACAGCTTCTGACTCAACTTATCTCTGCACATGTGCAGGGCTGGGCATTCTTTGCCACCATCTGAATCTTCCTTTTTGTCCTTAAATTAAGAAAAAACCCTTTATTCCATGAGGGAGTTAAGCACTTCTTTTCCCTTTGCAGTCCCATTTGAACGTTGCTTTCATGCATCCAGACGCTGAATCTCAGGGCGATGATCTACTTCTCTGGATTCTGTCCGAGCACGTATGTAATCACTGGTCTGCCGACTACTTTGTTGTCTGCTGTTCATTCGCCACTTTTTAATAGCTAAATATGTGTTCACAGCATACACTGCCATTGCCAAGAAACCAAATATCTACAAGAAGTAGAAAGAATTGTCAAAGGCAATTTTTGAAAACAAGAACAATAGTAGTTTCACAACAAATTCCTCAGAAACTTTTCTACTTTATTTGCACTGACAAATCATCATGGTCTGTAAAATTGATGTTTTTCTTCTTCAACGAACTAGGGAATCTGCAAAAGCGACTTAAGATCAACGATCCCAGAAAACAAAGTTCTCTGTCTACAAACATGGCAATTAAATCTTGCAATGCAACTTCAGTGGAAGAACCTCTCACAAAGGAGAACACAGCTCTTCATCCAACGTTCCTCAGGGTGCACACAATAGTGAATGAGTGACCAGAGAACAAATGACCAGTCCAGACCATCAGCCTGGAGAAGGAGCTGATTTTCAGTTCTTCCTATATACCCCTGCAGAAATGTTGTGTGATTTTCCATGTCCAGGTTTGGTGGGTGGGAGTGGGGGGGTGGAGTTGCCGACTCAAGCACAACATGAATTTGCTTGACCTTACTGTTATAGATTTAAAATCTTGAAGTAAAGCACAACTCACTCCACAAAACAAAAATGATCTGTAGTGAGCAAGAAGAATTCAGCAAATTATGTCTAAGCAGCTTCAATTTCTTGTGAATTTTTGGCTCTATCTTTTCTGTAGGCTTGCAGTATAGAACGGTATCCCCTAAGCTAGCTATAGAGAAAGAAGCAAGGCTGCAAGTCATTTTTCTGTTTGTTCTTGCCTCAAGCCTTAAGAAAAACAACTCAAAGGATGTCAATACTTTTAAAATCAGAATTAGCATATAGCCAGCTGTAAAACGAGAAGTGAATTGCAATGAGAAAGGCAACAGGAGTATTCAATGAACAAGGGAAAAGTTATTCTCAGTTTTAATAGAAGGTAAGAGTCATATATAAAGAAGTTCAAATTCTTACCACAGCAGCAATTTCTGCTCCAGTTTTATGGTTTAAAGCAGCAAGTACTACAGAGGCAATGAAAAAGAAGAAAGTGCTGAGTCCAGTGTTGACCAGATCCTAAAAAAATAAATTCATTAGCATTACTAAACAATGATTCTTTTCTTGCTTTTATTAGAAGTGATGAAACAGAAGAAGGTTAGAACAAGAACTACAGCAATACTTTCCCACTTTCTATGCCATTTATCACTTACACAAAAGAAGGCAAAGGTTATTACACATAACTATTACACAGGAAACATAGCATGTGTGTGCATTAGTTTGTGAACCAAAGTCAAACAGCATGTAAACATAAAGCACCAGTGCAGATTCTGGATGCGTTACCTCAATTTCTACCGGGTTTATTTGAAAAGTACTGTCAGCATAAACAATGATTAAAGCTGTTCTACCTCAGCTGCCACTGAAGTAACCTGAATAGCAAACTTTAGCACTCCAGGAACCCCTTGTTCTCTTTCACATCACAACAGTGCTCCACACACTGCCCAGATATAAGTCATGAATTTTACTACAAATTCTTCGAGGCCTTTATTGTAGAAACCTGCACGTCCTATGCTATTTCTACGAATAACAGCCGCTGATGTTGTAAGAATACACGGATTTTTACATATTTATTGCATAAAATTGATGGTTCAAGCAGACATCTTAGAACATATGCACAGCAACACCCTGGGGGCACCTATATCCAGGGAAAATTCTCGCTTTGCTCCAAGCACAGAAAAATGACAGGCAACACGCAATTCAGCTATACATACGCTGCATACATCACTTCATGTTCAGATGATTATACTGCCATGCCTTACAAAAAGCAGGGTAATTAATGTGCCACTGGCACTATTCTTCTGCAGCTATTAGCAGAAGAATAGTTACAGCACTACAAGACTACCTGATCAGACTCAAGGAAAAAAAAAATCACGAGTTGGGACTTTAAAATAATAGAAGAAACAGTGCTAGATTCATTAGGGACTTTACTTGGGGTATCTTTTACAATCTTTTAAAACAATTTTTTTTATACATATGTAGACTGCACTATACGTACACTACAGAGATGTAGGAAATAACAGACTATCATAACTGAATGAATAGGTGAAGTCAGGGAGAGCAAGGAGGAATGTGGAAGAATCGAGGAATGGCAGTTCAGCACAAATATCCTGAAGGAACATGAAATCAGTGAGAAGTGAATACTAATATAAGCAAAAAGGATGGAAAGAAAGCCTGTATACAAGTTTGCTGGACAACTTACAGTTTTTAAAAGAAAAAGAGAGAAAAAACCCAACAAAACCACACTGAACATGCCAACTCCCATCATTAAAAAAATCTCATCATCACTCTAATTAGAATTCAAGGACAAATTTGTCCTACTTGACTCTCTTCCTTCACATGCAAGCCAGGCTCACTTCCTGTTCCTGCTCCTCCACTTACTAAAAGTGTAATTATTTTTTAAATGTCCCCCCCAGTACATCTTGTAAAGTGCTATAAGAGTTAGGCTTTTGAAGACTGAAGATATAAATCTAAACTTATCCACTGGATATGAATCCCATTACTATCTCCCAGCTACATAGCACAAAGACTCTGAAAAGACCATTGTCATCCAGCCACCCCCAAAACATCTGTTTTTTTAGCCATGATTGGAGAATGCTTTAGAAAGTAACTGTAAAAACTGAAAGTTTCTAGCACTGTGTTATTCACAGGTAAAAACCTCTCTTTTGAGGGTACTCACTGAGCAACAGCTGGTTATCAAAATTAAGTTGTACCTGGGATAACCTGTATGATGTATCACTGTGGCCTGATACTCATCTAAAAGGGGACCTTCCCAAGAAATGCGAGAGGCTTCCATTCTCATTGCTATTTCCACCCACATGTTCAGATTTCATGAGCCCAGTAAGACCCAAACTGTCCAACCAAACAGTAAGGCAACCAAAGCAAACTGTGGGTCTCCTACCATCTTTTCACCTCCCAGTGTGTAGTTAGAGAGATACTTTTTATCTCTGTTCAAGCTGAACAAGATAGATGTTATCTGGCACACACACCATCAAACAAAATTGGAATTCATTAAATAGTTATGGCAGTTTTAAATATATAACTTCTTGTTTTGCAGATATCAAGTTAAGAAATAGAGATATTAGAAAATAAATGCCATTTCACAATTCCTCCTAGTATCCTCCTCTCCAAATTTAAGTTTAGCAGCTCTAACTGTGTTTCTGGGGTTGCCAACAAGAGTTGTGGTTCTCATCTGCACAAACCTTTTCTCACTAGAGAGGAAGTCTCACTATATATGACAACAGATAATAGACTCAACAGTATTCAACATTTTCATCAAGTCTCTAGGCTAAATACATGTATGTCACCAAGAATGCTGACACTAAATACTGAGGAGAGGGTAGCTACGCTCTCGAAAAATTTAAAAAAAAATTCAAAAACAACATTCGTTCAACTCAAGGTCAAGTTGTGTATTTTACTACCAGAGTACATTTTCCATCTACAGGAATGACCTACAGAATGGAGATAAAATCCCCGAAGAAATAACTCAGAACAACTTAATAATTACCATAGGTAAGCATCTCAAGGTGTGATGCCATGACCAAAAAAAAAGGCAGGAGGGGGAAGCACTTATACATTCCTTTGGACATATGGACACAATAGGTATAAGGTGGTAATCTTACCTTTGCAAGGGACACTGGAATGCTGCATCCCGTTCTGGTATCCACATTTTTAAAAGTATGTTGAAAAATTGGACAGGGTATACAGAAGAGCCACAGAAGTTATTTGAAAGGAGGAAAAAATGTCTCACGGTACGAATCAAAGAACCTAAATTGCTTTGAATATTTAAAAGATTGTGTACATGAAGATTCCAGCGTTCAAATAATAAAAACAAATACTAGCTGTTTTAGAAGTTTAACATAGGAAAGCACAACAAAATTAATAGCACAACAAAATTAACAGCTGCAAAGTTAAGACAAAAGTTATATTCAAAATGAAGGAAGTTTTAATTGTAAGGGAGAAAACTGTCAGAACAACCAACCAAATATGAGCTTAATATTCCACCTTTTCACTTCTTATAATCCAGATTATGTTTTTTCAGACACACACTTTGTAGTTCCTTGGTACCGTACTTGAACATTAACTGGATGATTTATGGGGTCAGATGTTCTTATTAATTAATTAATCCTGCCGACCTCTGACTTTTTGGAATCTATCAGCTTCATCACCTTGCCAAAGGAGATTAGTATAAGCAAGATAGCTGGACCTATCCACAACATGACAGACATCATCGTCTATCTTCATGCTACAAATTGACTTGAAGGCTTCTTGTAAGAAGTTTGAGATACTGCAGAATATGAAATACTGCTGAAATTAGACTGCTGGTGCCTTTGTCATGATTTTTCCAAGAAATCAAAGATTTAAGTACCTTAGAAAACTTGTCATCATCACTGACAGTTTATTGTACTCTTTACAAAGAGCATTAAGTTTGTCCTTGCAAAGAATTCAACAACTCAAATCCAAAGAATTTATTCCATCTTGAGGCTCCAATTTATTTGCTTCTACAATTCCATTTTCCCTGTTTAGATCAAAACCTTTTAATGTTATAATTGATTCACAGTCATACAATAAGGCTCGTTTCTTAAAAAGCTAAAACTAGCACAATCTTTCATATCCACAAATCCGATTTTTTGCAGCTTAAGAAGCAATGATACTTATCAATAACATTGTCATACAGATATATAGTGGTAGCATTACAGATGCAAATATTTGTTACTTACTACTTAGAACAGAAAGAAAAGAAAAGATACAACAGTTTTGGATGAAGTCAGAGCAGAAACAAAAGAGAATGAACTACAGCAAGAATTCAAGTAGTAAGGGACACTCCCTAAAATAATGTAGCTTTTTTCTACATAAGAGAAAAATGAATAATCATGACAATAGAAAGAATAAACTAATTGAAAAAAGATGAGCCATTTCAAATCTGGGCATGATATAGCTGTTCTTGCTATTATATTTATAGACAAAGTAAAAACCACATCACACAGATAGAAGAATTCCTGCTGAAATTACAGCAACCTCATGAGACAGTATGCTGTGCCATAAAATACTGTACAAAGCTGCCATCCATAACAGAGAATAAAATCTATGAGCTGAATCAAATCCACTCTAGACTGATGCTGATCCCTTTCTCCTTTCCAAAAGGATTTAAAATGAAAGACTGACTTCTGTTCATTTGCTAGTTATTCACAACTCATTCTGTTCAGTCACCAACAGTCCTATTAGTCCAAAGGAGAGTATCCAAGGACATATATCTGCTACTGCCATCACCACCTATCTATCCCACTGAGAAGGCGCATAAGGCAGAGGAGGCATCTTAACTTCTGGATGAAGATGGATTTATGCCAAGACAGCATTTTTTACTAAAAAAGAGTGAGGCTTTTGTTCTGCTGATTCTGCTGTAAAAATGTGAAATTCTAGAAAAGTGGACAGAATCCTACAGTCTTTCAAGTGTCTGGGCAGGTATGGTTCCTGGATTAATGAGGATGGAGAAGCCGAATAAGTGCTATGAACGAGAGGTCTGTTAACAGACCTGAAAACTCCCATCAACTCACTCCTGAAAGCTGCAAGGCACATCATCTTTGAAAAATTTTTTTTAGTCCTCCAGTTTGGTATATTACCAGGAGTTGGCTCTGACGCTCAGAGGTGTCAGTAACATCTATGTGCCTTTATCCATCGCTCTCCAGGACTTCACACATGCAAACTTTTAAGAGACATTCAATCCAAATACATGCTCTGCCTTTTTACCCTGTATTTCATGATGAAGTGGGAGACTGCACAAGTGACCAGGTACTGTTTAAAAGGGAGACAGTGCCATACTGCAACTGTAATTTGTATAAACAAAAATATGACATTAAACTGGTGGTTGCTTTTGTCATTTGCTTTCTGAAATTCAACAGTTTACATTTAGACGGAGTTTAAAGTAGCTAAAAGAATGTACTCTGGAAAAGAAGCCTGCACATTTCAACAACTTGACTTTGTCAGAAAAGGTGACAAGTGTTGGTGGCCTGCTGCTGTCCAGGTTACTTTCCACAGAAGAGAGCATTCAAAATAACATTTCCTTTTAGCTCTGTTTGGGTTTTGGTGGTTTGTTTTTCAGTTGACAAGGGAAAGGAGGGGGAGTGTGGTTATTCTTTTGTTTTGGGTTTTTCTTCTTCTGCTTTTTCAAATTTTTTTTTTTTTTTTTTTTTACAGTGCCCCTAATTTTTCTTCCAACCAGTATTTACTTTCAAGGTTTGGGAACTTTTTCTCTTGTTTCTGTATGAAGCTATCAATTTGAAGTTTACAAACATACCAGTCAGTCCTCTAAACCAAGCACCTCTGGTCAAACTCCCATAATTTTACTCTATAATCACATTATTAAACATTGTATGAGCATTTTGCACCACAATTAAAAATGGAAACATGGTTTCTCAAGCAAAAATAAGTCCTAGATAGAAAGAACCAAATTAACTGTATGAGCACTGATTCCCACCTCTTTTTCTCATTTATTTGGGCTTACATATGTATGGGAGCCTGTATTCAAACACTAGATTCTGCTACTCCAAAACTCACATAAGCATCACTTTCCCCTGATAAAAGAGTTTGTGACCAACAATTTCAGAAATATGCTAGTGACCCAGAGGGCTGGATTCATGCTGTGCAAACAGAGATATCTTAGTGCCCATCTCACAGCGTGGGGCTACGCTGCCTGGCCCCTGCGCAGGGCTGAAGGTCCCTGTGGGTCCCACACCACACAGAGCAGTCCCCAAAGGTCTCTAGCATTCACCTGCAGATGCTCCCATTCAGGCATTTTGATCTGGTCCCAGGTGTCTGGCACTTGCTGGAAATCAGTTCCATTTACAGCATCTCAAGCAAAGTATGTAAAAAAAAAAAAAAAACAACACTGAATTGATACAAGTGACTTTCAAAAAACTGAGCTTTCCAAAAGGTCAGGGACAAGCTATGATTTTGAAGAAATGGAAGAAGTGGCCTCAAAACCAAAATTCATATGATATTATCCTTATTTCTAAATATTTTTTAGTTGGAATACAAGCTCTGTTAGAGGTAGTAACTCTGCTATAAATGACAAAACACATTCCTGAATGAATGCTTCCACAATCCCTGTTTCAACTTGGTTTCTTGAGTATCACCTGCCTATTTCCTTCTCAGTTCGTTCTTAGCTGCTCCTCACTGCTTTCCCTGTGTGTTTTCCAATAACCACTCCTGCATGAAGACAGGACCAGCAGTTATAGTTACAAAGCAACAGACCTTACTAGCAATAACTACCAAACCATGTAATATTTCTCATATTTAAAACTTGTGTTTGTATTTCTTACAGAATAATGCATCATTGTTTACACCATCCTCCACCAAATGACAGCTATCCACAAAGAGCCCTAACCCAGATGAAATTAATTCTATTTTTTTTTCAATTTATAAAATATTCATTTTTATCCTTAATAGGTATTGCTATTTTGACAGCAGTAAACATGAAAGTGAAGGATGACTGACTTAATTTCTCATTCAACAGCTAAGCAAGCCAAAGAAAACCAAGTTGTTTTCTCAAAACAGAAGGGAAAAAAATAAATTAAAAAAAAAATACCAAGATTGCCCTGTAAAAGCCTTTGAAACACTGCTCTGTAATTACACTCTTCAGAGCCAAGGTTGGCATAAGACAGTTTGTCATTCTGGCACCACATCAAATTTTCCGCCAACTACCTCAGCATCAGTTGCTTGCACACAAGGTTTCATCACTGCAACAACTGAAAAAACCCCAACCCTGCTAAGTTGATGAAATAAGTTTTCAGGCAGCACAAAATACAACCACTGCTCTGCATCTTCAAAGAGACATACCTGACTCTCCACATTTCCTCCCTGTAGCAGTGCTTCCCTGGGACTGAGCCCAGGCTAATAAGCCTGGCGGAACTCTAATTAGTTTGTGCTGTGCTCAGTTCTGTGCCTCATCTTTGAGGCTGCTCTGAGCTGAAAAACTCTATATTCAGAGCTGCACACATACACACAAAATACAATACCAGAGCTCCAGCAGAGGTTTAAAAAAAAAAAATTAAAAAAAAAAATATCAATGGTCAAAATCTATTGGAAGATACTTTTTTCCCTACACACAGACATAAATAGCCCATTCTACTGGCTGATTATGCAATGATTTACATCTGTAATGACTCTGATTTCTCTCATCATACAAACTCTCATCCAAGAGACATTTGTCAAATTTCAGTATTCTCAGCTATTTGTGATCACTTTTTTCCCCCTCCACAAGTCACCTCAGTTCCCAGCCCTGAAAAAGGAAGTAGCATTATGGTGGATCTACTCTACAGTGACAGTAATTGTAGGAAAGCCTGCAAACCACATGCCAATTCACCAGAACACCAAAGTTACTACAAACACTTCTGTTAACCTTCCTACAGGGCTATGTCAAGCGCACAGTTTGGCTGCAAGATCTTAAGTTCTCCCTGTAGATCACATGAGATTCAAATAATGAATTAAAAAAAAAAATAATTTAGCCAAACAAAAAATTATAGCAAACATTCAGTTACTAGTTAACTCTGAAAACGAACATTTCAAAGCAGCAGCTCCTCAATTAAGCAGGAATCTCTGCTGTAGTGTGCTCTTCACTCCCCTATGCTGCTTGCTAGTCTTGCAGAAGAGGCTCCCTTTGAGCTCTGAAGCATAAAGGAAATGGCAATTTCCACTGACAGGTTCCCCAGCTTTTGCATTTTTGCATAGTATTGATAGTACTGCACAACACAGGTAAGTGACTGTTCTTTCATCTTACTGTAACAGACCTGTCTCTTTCCAACACACCCAAGGAAGGTTCTTTTCTGGCCTCGCCATTTTCATGTTTCTTTCATGCTTCTCTCATGTTTACCTCAGGAAAATGAAAAAATGGTTGGCAAGTCTCTAATTAGGATCAAAGCTCTTTTCCCCAAGTGGCTAAAAATATCTGTTTTTAAAAAGTACTAGATTTGCATATCTGTTAGATGATAGTATATACTGATCCACATTTTCATTCCAGCTAGCAATAGTGAACATCAAACAATATCTACAACGCATTAGAAATAAGTCTAATTTTAATAAAGTACTGAAGGAAGCAATCCTGTATTGGACAATAGCAGCTGATGGCCTGGTACCTTCTAATATGTAAGATCATTTGAAGGCAAATGGTTTCAAATAGTTCCTAGGAAGTTTGTGCAAGTGCTGTGTTTAAAGAAAGACTTAATCCTCAATTTAAGACTAGGAAATTCTTTCAAGCATTGCAACAGCCTCTTCTTCTCACACAGCTTTTAAAAGCAAAGTTTGAGACTTTTCACAAGGGAAGCACCCATTATAAAGTCATACATATTTGTTTAAAGCATGTATATTAATGAACTTCTACATAAGCAGGAGTGACTTCCTCCTAAAGCATTCAGGACTGTCAAAGTCTGTTGTTCAGAAAGCAACTCCTGTGATAACTGTGTCATATAAAGAGATTTCAAAATTATCAAAATAACCATGAAAACACAGGAAAGCACTAAATACTGAAAGAGGCAAATAATTTATGAATATACTTCTAAACTGTAAAGAATAAAATGCCAAAATAAGCCAACAAAAAATTCAGCCACGACGCTACATTCTTCAATTTCCTA
This sequence comes from Phaethon aethereus, assembly GCF_964289735.1. Taxonomy (NCBI): domain Eukaryota; kingdom Metazoa; phylum Chordata; class Aves; order Phaethontiformes; family Phaethontidae; genus Phaethon; species Phaethon aethereus. Next base: position 13,068,540 of record NC_138589.1, on the reverse strand, counting down.
CTAACTTTGTCAAAGTAATCCCCCACAGGTGTTTTATCAGCAGCCTTCGATCTCCCACTCTGTACATGCAACAGCAGACTACAGCTCTATGAATAATGAAGATACTCCCACATTCTCCTCAGACTAATGGTCCCATCAGACTACTGACTGCTAACATCAGTAAGCAATACCAGGAAGAAGCATGGTCTCATCAGTTAATGGAAGTCAGAAGCTTCCAGTTCTCTTTTCACTTCTGTCAGAGATCTTTGGTATAACGATGGAAGAATCATTTCATCATCAGTACATAACTAAAAGAATGAGACTTGCAAGATCATGACAACTACCTCTGTTGATGTGGCAATATGAACCAAAGCAAACGCTTTTGCAATGTATTCCATTTGCCCTTCAGGCTGAACTCTGACTATGTCATGTTGCTCCATGCTGTTTAGATAGGGGGTTCAGAGTGTGACCATTGCACTAAAAAACCAAAATGCTTAACTTTAATTAAAAACAAAGAGCCTCCCAACTGGTTGGATTTTTAAGCCCTCTTTTCTCTAAAGATCTCTAACAGTGTGCTCGATGCAGAGACAAGTAATGCGGCACTCAAAGCAGCAATTCTTGCCACTCAACTGCTGCAAGAAGTCAGAGTGGCTGAAAGGACCTACCAGTTATACACTGGTATCTGCTGCATTATCTGGGGGGAAAGGCAGAGCACCACACTTAGGCTTCTATACTTACGTATGTTCAACATACTGTCAAAGTGTTCTGGTAGGCAGTATAAGTGTGCCACAAGGCTCAACAACAAGAAGTACAAGGGTATGCAAAGTCATTAAACTGACTCTTCCAGAGATACAAGTTCAGCTCAGTCATGGACACCATGCATACCACTCTGTAGTCTCTTGATAAAAAGTCTTGGTCAAACTTACTTTGACCACAAGCAGGATCTAGTATTCACTGTGGAACTACTCATATCCCACCGGCAAAACCATCATGTATTTTATGTGACACTGACATACTTGTTCGCATGCTGTTGTACATCCTACTAGCATGTACAGAACTGTGTGGTATAAAAAGATGGTCTTCAATTGCTGTTAATCAGCTGACAGGTTGTTGGGATGCCTGTTAAACAATCAAGCTGGCAACAGAAACGGTGACTACCTTCTCTCTGCAGCTGCTGCTTTTTCAGCTTGCCACAAAGATAAGTGGTGACAATACTGGCGGAATGGAGACAAAAGGAGCAAAGACACAACAATCCAGTAACATTCCAATGGTTCCACTGGTTTTGTTTTTTGCAGGTCACCTGGATCTCCCCCATATACTGCTACCAGCCACAGTTCTCAGTCCATCTAATCTACCTACCAAGTATACTTAGGAAGAGTTCTTCAATAGAGCATGCATCCCCAGAGTACAAAGAATCATCTAATTCCACTTCCAGTCTCATTTAGGCAAGTCATTTAGGCTTATAAACAGTTACTGCAAATGTGCAAATTGCAACATCAATAAATTGCATTAAAAACAAAGAAAAAAGTCACACAGAAGCCGAGAAATGTCTGGGACTGGTCTCCAACAGTACTTACAAAATTAGTGTTATAAAATAAAGCAGAACATAGGCACATAAGTATCTGTACTGTCCAAAGAATTTTATATAAATGTTTTCCTTGAAGCTGACAGATCTTTTGCTAGAGTGACTAACATGTTGATTTTGTGACCTGTGTTTATGCAACCCAATCTGAAAGTTTAACTCATAATACAGCATGGAAATGTAAAATGAATGTGCAGTGCCAGCAGTTGTCTTCCTAAAACTCCTCATATTTGAGAGCACATTAAGCATTGCCAGTCAATGTTTAATAGTTATGTGTGTAAGCAATTCAAAACACCTGATTTTTTACACAAAGCACATAATTTTTTGCATTACTACCCGATAATGGTATTAATCTGTGTAAGAATATATATGTAGCACGGCTGTCCTAATACAAAAAACAGCTTAAGAGAGAATGACAGGCTACTGTAAATACAGCATCTGTCAAAAGTTAAATAACTACAGGCTGCATTTTTATCCACTTCATCCACAAACAGTAATTGCTGGCATTAGCAGGACATTTTTCCTTCCAAAGAGAATCTAACAAAAGACAATTTTAGTTCTAGCTAATGTAGTTTAATCTTGTTACATTTCAAAACTCATTCTGCTGTTAGTATTCAAAATAAATATACATAAAATGGATACTTTACTCAGCATGAAGAACACTCATACACAATCTTAAACAGTAGAAAGTAAAGTTCACAAACCAAACTTTAAAAGATTTGCAGCTATTTTTAACAGAGTAAGTATCTGTATGAACTTACAGTAAGATTCCAGTTGATCTGCGGTATTCTTGTGTGAAGATTCAGACTGAACATAAGCAACAGAACTCCAGTAACCACCAATGCACTACAGCTCACAAACTCGAAGAAATAAAGGCCTTCACAAGGGGAGCATTCCATGATGGTCTCTATGCAGATGAATGCAATCAGTGCCAAAACCTAGCAAGAAAAACAAGTGGAAAAAATATAAATAGATTTCCACATTTTCAAAATAGCCACAAGTATTCCTGAAATTTCCATTGGGAACATGATCAGTTTACACTCAGGAATGTGTGATTTTAGTTTATAACAGGGCACTGTCTAAAGAGCAAAAAACAAAAGCAAATTAATGCAAGACTTTCTGGATATCTCCTGTTCAACAAAATATATTTTAGAAAGGCATAGAAACCCCTCCAGGCCATTGGCTTAATATGCAAATGGCACCTCAAACATTTTACTTCATTTTTCAGTCATGAAATGCTATTCCAAACCTTGAAGATGGAATGCATTTGTCTATTGGTCCAACATCAAGCTCAATTATATAGTATTAATATAGTGTGATTATGAAAGACATTTCAATGAAGTTTTTATTTAAAATTCACTACCAACTTGACATCTAAATCAATTCAAAATAGAATAGATTCAGGATCCCTACCAGCCTACAAAAATCCGTGCCCTTTTCATGTTTATCAACAATATGCTGTATTTGATAGAAAAACATATTTTATCATTCCCTTACTAATAAGACAATAAAATAAGCAGCTAATAGATGAAGAAGAAATGCCTGGTGCTGCAAACACATACATCTAACTGGGATAATGGTTACTCACACTGAATTCAGAGTGCAGAACTTGGTAGAGTTAACACAAATGCAGACTTTTGCAAGACGAGAGTTTAATTTACAATTTAGCATAAAACAGTGAAGCTCACTGTACTTAAAAAAAATCTGCCCAATGGACAAAACTAAAATATATAAAAACCATACATTTAATAGTAGCTATGACTGAACTACACAGAGTATAAAACTTACATACGTAAGTCTAAGTTTCAAATTGATTCCTCTTTAAATATAACTGGTAAAAGAAAACCAGTTGCATGGATGGTTTTGGTTTGTTTGTTTGTTTATTTTTAATTTTCCATGGCAAGCAAGGAAGGCCTTAAGAGAGTTTTGCTTCGGTTTTCATGACAACAACCCCCCCACCACCACCCACTTACATTTTTCAGAAAAAATTAACTTTTTTTTTTTTTGCTCTGCCACAAAATTCTAATGAGACCATAACAAGTCACTTCAATTTGAGGATAAAGTACTCTGGGGGATAGCCTCCTCAGAGCTAAATATTCCATAATTTGAAGGTTTTGCACAAACCAAACATTAAGTTTAAAATATTGACAAGAGCCACAATACAAATCAACGTCTACTAAATTCTTCTTTGCCAATTTCAGTAATGTTTTGCAGATACACTTTCTTCCATACACTTTTTATGCTTCATCCATTAATTTGTCTTTGCCTCCTACAATGAAATGAGCAAAATGAAGAAAAAGGATTTTGAAAGAAGTTACCATTTTTGTCACTAGCATCAGCAGTAATTCCAAGTAAAAGACAATACCCCGCATGCTTCATTTGCCACATGCTTCAGAATACAGTAGCTAATTTAAGTTTAAAAATTGATTAAAGCAAAACGGTTTTAATCAAAAACTCATACTTGGGTAGAAAGTCTCTCACAGTTCACTTAGCATGCTCTCTTTAAGAGAGCACATGCCATACAAATTTTTGCCAGCTAATAGAGCAGGCCAATTCACATCAAACAAATTCTGAATGGGTATCCAGTGACTAAACACTTAACTTCAGATTTTATCTTTGGCATTGAATAGCTTTGGAAAGAAAGAAAGAAAGAATATGCAGTGAAATGGAACATTCAGAAAACCAGAATCAAAGTCAAACTATGATTTCAGCAATGACACAGACACAAAAAAACTACTGTCCAGAACACCGCTTCATTTTACAGTACTAGCATGTAATGAAGTCCACCTTTTATGTGAGCACAAACCTCGTAACTGAAGATGACGCTGAATACAATTTTTTTAAAAAAATAAGGATCTGAAAAAAAAATACTTAGCCGTTTCAAGCAAGATCAATATCAAGTATTAACACTAAATGTTAGCTGGCAGAACTTTTAACTTTTAGATGTTCCAATATAATAAAGACTCCACTGGCATATGGAGTCTCTGTTGTTTTGCTGATAAAGATCTTGCACTGGCTTTTCTCCACACCAGATAGCATTGCTTCTTCAACATATCCATCTTAGCAGTCAAAGCTCAAAAAACGTGAAAGAGTTTCTTGCATACAGCATTAGAAATAAATTATGTACTGAAGAGGAACTTGGAGCAATGAACTCTTATTATCACGTGTTACTTATATACTCCCAAGCTCAGAATTAATAATAAATCTCAGAGCAATTCTACCTTAAGATTTCATCTTATCCCGTAAGAAATTATAAAATACATTTACCCGTGACAAACCCTTATAAGAAAAAAAGTGTTAGTTGTGTATATTTAGGTTTGACTTAACCCAAACTGCTTCAAATGCAAGCAAAACTGATGGCACATCTTCATCTTAAGTAATAGTGTACCGGCATTAGTGTACCGTGGTCTGGGTGGCAGTAATAGTGTACCGGCATTAGTCTACCGTGGCAGCCCAAGTTTATTGATATGTTTATCACAAGAGTTGGGAGAAAACCTCAATTGCTTCAGTTTATGATGGAGATTCTGGCCACAAAGCAGAGGCTGTGTTTTGGAAACATGCACAATAACTATTAACAGGAGTATTATCATCACAGAGCAGACTGGGACACCTGAACACTTGTTGGCTGGGGGGACAGATAAAGGAGAACATTCCCATGCATACAATTTATTTGCAACACTTTTGTACTTCAAGTAAGATTCCAATTAAATGTGTTACTATTTTTCTTTGATAAAAATATATTTAACCCTTCTTGAAGACTGTCCATCCTACCAGTGCTACAGATAATACCTTCCTGTTAACTGCCCATTATTTGTCTCACAATTAATGCTATGACAAAGAATAAAATCCAAACTAATCACCACATCAGAAAGAGCTATCCTCCCACAGAAACTTCTCTTTTTGCAAACACAAGAGAAATCTCAGTCTTTAATGAGAAATATTTTCTCTTTGAAATATCAAGGTAATCTTGTCCTCCTACACATTTATAAACTTGCCAGAAGCATCCTTCCAATTAACTACAAGTAATGTGAAACTTCTATAAAAACACACTTTCACTGGCCATTCCACTCAGAGATGAACTTAATTTTGTTTCTAATAAAGAGCAAACTACTCTGAAAACATGAAAGTACTATACATTATAGAATCAAACCCATGACTTAGCTACATTACTTAAAAGTGTTGTGTAAATGCTGCAGCATGAGCCAAAGCAGCTTGCCAAAGGCCACGGTTCATCTAGTGATCAAGTTCATTTAAAAAAAAAGTGCTAAGCTTCTAAGAAAAATGCTTCATTTTATCTGCATTTTTAAGTGTATGAAATAGATAATTTATGAGACACTATTTAAATTAGGTAGTGAATTAATACAATTTCATCACTCAGAATACCACTTGACTGACAGTGCCATAAAGTAGACTGATGTGACCATAAGCGTGCCCCCAGAGTGTCCCATCACAACCTGCAAAGTCGGTCTTGGTCTCAGCTACTCCAGCTTATTTTCTGAGGCACTTTACACAGGTTTAGCACCAATAATTTTTCTCCTGTTCTCTCAGAGCTCTGTAACTGTAACAAAAACATCTTCTAACCTACATTTATCTCTACTGCCTGCCTACCACCCATCACTGCCTACTGAACTAGCTAATCTACATGCAGCTCACAGCTTACCAAGCCTCAAAGACCTGAAAAGTCACTTCTCCAGACCTTCCTATGCTCTTCCCTCTGCCCCACCACACATCCAAAATACAATTGCTGCCTCGCCTTACCACACTGGCTAGATACACTCTATTGGGAAGAGGGAGGAAGGGCAAAGACCCACCAGCCCTCCGGGAAGCCTCCGTGCTCCATCCGGACACTGTTTGAGGGCACAGAGACTTGCACTGCTGAAGATGACTCGGGCACAAAGCTGCAGCAGAGAAAAACCGTCACTCTCCAGCTGCTAAAGCTTCACTCTTGCTTTGTAACACAAGCCACCAACACTACCTTGGAAAAAGAGGAGATGGGATCTATCTAGGCCTGTATCTGCCTCCCATGACCGCAGTTACAGGACTAGCAAACAAAAAAAACACCCCACAAAAAACCACCAAACCACACACAACCAGCATCATATCGGAGCACAGGTCTCACAGCAAAATGCATGCTGCCACTTGTTCAATGCAGGACATGATCCTCATTTTTGAATCACACCTCATAGTTTAGGGTGATGAGTTTTGACAGGAAGTTTTTCCACAAGCAGAAGTTTCAAGGTTGGTTTACTGTGGAAAAACAGGAAGTTGAACGTGGTGGAGATCTCATACATGGATTACTGCTCTCCCACATCTCAATTCTTACATGAATTACTCTTCTTTCTGGGGCAGAGTCAATTGAGAAAGTTTCCTCTGATGGATGAAACAAACCTTTTCAGCTGTTTTTTTCTGCACTGAGCACTTCGGGGAGTTTTCTTTTCCACCCTAATTCCTCCAATGCCAAAAGAGAGTGGTATAACTCTCTTTTATTACTATCTCTCTCTTTTTTAACAGCTGCTTTTAGTTTCCCTTCCACTTCCATTCTTTTTGAAGTAAGTACAGTAGATATTGCTTGATACACAACTTGGTCACTATGGAAACATCTGCTTATTCTACTGGATGCTCAGGTCCATGCAGAGGCATCCTAGGCTACCTGTAATACCACCTTTTTCTTGAACAAAGGAGATGCAAGAGTCTGGTCAACAAAAGCAGGACCAACAGATGTGAGCTTCAGGGTAAGCGGGAATAACGTCTGCGTCTGCCCAGACCTGCAGCCCAGTGCATGCTATACAGCTCTACTGCTGCGACAGGAAGCTTCGTCCCGCATCCCCCACCATCACCTAATGCAAGGGCAGAAGAAAAAAAAAAAAAATCACTGAGTAGAGGATTAAGTATGGGATCTATTTTCTAATAATGATTTTTTTGGGCCTGTTGTCTTTAATAAACTGGCAAACTATCCAATTTTATTGTCTGGGACATTTCGGACTGTTAAAATAACTCACGTACAGTACGAAGTTATTGCACTTCTATTAAACAGCACTGAACCCTCACATAAAGGCTCTATTCAGAATGAAGCAGCCTCTCACTGGAAGGGGATGAGGCAGAGACAATTTAGGGCCATTTAATTCCTGAAAGAGACCCTCTATACTGGGATTCAATGTCCTCTAATTTAGCCACATTAGTCTCCTATCATTATCGTACTCATCTCAACTTTCCTGTAAATTCCCCTGGAGAAGGGCCTTTAATGAAGAAATCATCTGCCTTAGGGCTATGTAAATGGCTTATATTTACATCACTTTCTTGGCAACACAAGCACGTCAGACATAAAACACTGAATTTCCCCAAAATGGAGAAAATGTGCTACAACAGGCACCAATGCTGAAAGAGAGCTTTTAGGACATTGCTGATGGTGTATTTTTCCTGTCAGAATATGTTGTGTTTTGTTTTTGAAGAAAATAATCAAACAACTTTGCACTAAAAAGAAGAGAGACAGTTCTGCAATAAAAACAAAGTAAAAAATGAGTTTTCCTGTTTATCTAAAACGTTACCACAGAAAGCCTTATTGTGTGGTTAAATGACATAATTACGCATGATTTCCAAAAAACCACAAAATGGTCAGCATTTTTTCTGCCTGAAAAATACCCACAGAATTTTAGTAAGAATGTCACACTACCAAGACATTTTTACATCCAGACTGCTTAAATTACCGGTACAGCATAATACATATGCACAAAATACAGAAAAAATAAATTGCTTTTATACCACTTAAAGTATCTGAAGACACTAAGCTTTCTTGAATTAAAATCTAGATTTATTGTTCTCATTTACTTGGCCCAGCAGTCCCAACTTCATGTATGAAAGCAAGTGGGTCTCATTCCTTGCAAAGCACATGCATTTCCCACATCTAAAACAGCTGGCACAGATACGAATATTTGGGATCATATGGCTTAAACACAGTCCTGCTCCTCCAGCAGGAAACCATCTTTTACCCTAAGCAGAAGAATGACTGATTTCCCGCCTGTTCCTAGTCTGCATCCTTAAGACTAAAAGAAATGTGTTATTAACGCTGGTAACTGGACTGCAAGGAGCCTTAAATCATAGAATAGTTTGGGGTTGGAAGGGACCTTTAAAGGTCATCTAGTCCAAGCGCCCTGCAATGAGCATCACAAATGAGTATTAGATTTTTCTTGCAAGAAAAAAAAGTTTAGGAAAACTATGCTTACCAGAGAGGGAAGCTTAAGGAGCACCAGTAATTCAGCACCCTGGATAATCTAAATTGTGCTTTAATGGCACAAAATACAACACTGAATAAAGCCAGAGAAACTCAACCAGACCTCCAAATTCAACTCTGATTCGGTTTTGGCAGTGACAATAGAAATAATAGCAGAATATTTAAATTTCAGATCTTCATTGCACCTCGAGGGTTTTGCATGTAGCTGTACTCCTTAAGTTTTCATTATTTCTTAGCTGACTTTTGGATACAACATGGCAAGACTTCAGTGCATTAAATATTGTGGAATCTTTATTAAATCAGCTGATCTTTTGCTACCTCCAGCAGTTTTCTATAATCCTTGAAAGATTCAGCTACTGCTGACTTCTCTTTCTCAACTTAGGCAAAAGACCAAATCTAAACACAGAACATATTTCTGAGGCCAGAGGCATTTTGATGGGAGTATGATGAGAAAGAGTCACATTTAAGATTGAGGGTAATCAACACTCAAAGTTAATAACAGAATGATAGTTGTTTTGAAACAAAGTACATAAAAACTGACACTTACTCTAAAACAAACAAAAAAATTTAACTGGACTGAACTAGTGTGAAAAGAAGAGATTCTCAACTGGCTAAAATAGAAATGCATCAATTTTAAAAGTGGACTTAATCATAGAGTCTAGAATGCAAAAAGCTGCAGACATGAAGGAGTCTGAATATGTGTTAGTGCAGTGCTTTGCTTATTGCTTGGACACACCTATACAGCAGACATTTGTATCTGCTAGATAAATGCAAAACCAGTTCAAATGCCATTAAAAAAACAGTATTTTACAGTATGGAAATATTTTATGTTTGGGATTTTTTTTTTTTTTTTTTTTTTACACATAGTTCTTCCTATTACTGCTAAATAATTTAAGATTTTTTTTTCACATTACATTTAAATTGTCCTCAAAGTAAACCCATTTTACCGTTCGAAGTAATGTGAAGCCCTGGTTTGCACAACTCCCGTGCGGCTCTTTCTGGAGGTGTCGGTGACCAGACCTGTGCCGCGCTGCTCAGCACAAGGTGGCCTCAAGCTGCAGCAGACATGGCCGTGGCCACCACCTCCTCCCCTTTTCTCCCTGTACAAGCAGGGTCGCTGCCCAGGCGGCCCCTCACACCGGTGCCTTCGGGCATTAGGGGTCACTCCGCTGGGACCCACTCTCAGCCCCATCTCCACTGGTACCTCGCCTACTGTTATTTTGGCACCTGTAAGAAGTGTATGACTTTGCAGACCTGACTGTCTCATTTACACCCAACCAAAACACAACCATCTTCCTGACAAAACAAAAAAAAGAGCAAACAAGCAAACAAGAAAATCAATCTGATTTAGGGATATTTCCGGTTTTATCCACCAAACAGATGACCAATAGAACCACTGAACAGAATCTGAAGCCAAGGCACATTGTGAGGAGGTATTTGTTTTAGGCATATTACATTTCCTCACAGAAACCTGAATGAGACTCAAGCATACCTTCCAGGTTAGACCAAAAAGGAATGTAACATGCCACCTGGCCCGTAATCAAAAGCCCATCAATAGTTTTGCAGCAATCCCATCCTATAGCAACATTCATTTAAAAATCAGAGCACCATGCTTTAAACAAAGGCAAACAAAACATGTAAAACGTAACCAGTTTCTCCCACTGATTTCTTGCCATAGGAACCTGTGCCTCCAGTTCCCAGAAACTACAATTCATGTGTATTATAATTCAAAATATTTTCATAAGTAACAGGTCCTGCAAGACAATAATGAACAAAACCCCAACATACCAAGTTATACATTTCTAACTTTCCCATTTATATGCTGTATTAATCACTTCATTCCTATGCAACCCAGTGAAAAGAACAATTCATAGATGGAAATGCTTATTCCATCTATGAATATAATAGTACATATAATAGTACATTATTATTATAGTATTATTAGTATTATAGTACATATAATAGTACATTATATGTATTATAGTGTATCTATAGTACACTGAGTTGTGCCAATAGCTTCAGTGAGTAGACAGAAACAGTAAATTACAGGAGGTAAGGGGGGTTTCCCCCCTTTTCACCATATCCTGATATTTGAAGCCTAATTTTCCCATTCATTATCTCATACTCATTTTGATCAACATCTGCACGCATAGCTTTTTATAGCCATCTCTCTCACTCCAATTCCCAAACATCATAAGCTAGTCTTGCTAACGATGCTGCCTGGTACAAGACATGGCAGGTTCCTCAGTGGGAGCTGCAACTCACAAAGGTCAGACAGTGAAGTTCTCTCAACGGCCACCTCAGCAAGCCTCCACATACCCACGCCTGCACCCGGGGAGCAGAGAGGGACACGCCATAAAGCGAAGGGGACTCTTCAGATGAACTATTGCAGTATGTCCACATCAAACTCCAGAGTGCTAGTAAAAACTATCATTAGATCACATGCGTAACAAGAAAGTGGGAATTCTTCAACAGTAAAACTACTCAACTAAGTTTCTTCAAGTCCACTTTTATCACAGTTTGACTAGCATTTGCCCATCATATTCTTAGACAACCTAGGTAAAAATAGGTCATAAAAATATTACGCCTTTCTTCAGTGCTGCATTATATATAATTTGGTATACATTGAGTCCTCTGCATCTTCCTCAGCCACTGGCAGCTGCACATATTGGGGGCAGAAAGGTGAGAGAGGGAGAATAAAATATTTTCCATCAGTTCCATTTGCTGTTAGTCCTACTTATGCAGGCTTTACTACAATAGTAACACAGAGTAAAAACTGACTACAAGAAACAAAACAGGGGAAAAAAAAAATCTAGCTTAACAAACGAAATTTTAGTAACCCTCACTTTCAGTCACCAAGGCAGAGGAAGATACGACTTAGCTTCCTTAAAAATCATTGGTAATTCTGGTTCATCTGAGAGACTAATTTAACATGTCATTAAAAGTCACTAGTTTTGTATCAGCATTTATTAGTTTGTCAGTAACAGGCTGTGCAGGATGCTCAAGAGAACATGTCCAGGAGAGGCACCGCTCAGTACGTTGTCCAACTTCCCATCCCCAATCTACCAGCAAGGGTAGATTTTCCTAGTATTTTCTATTAAGTCGTCAAGCTGTAAGAACTCATAACTCATCTTATCTTTGCTATTTAAACAAAATGGATAAATACAGTTACCCTATTTTTGTCTTCAGGCTGCACAAACATCTTCTGTACAGTACGCACACAGGCACTCTGCTGGAACACAGCAAGTTGCTGAGATTGTGTTTGTATGATTTTTAAACAAAGTAAAAAAATTTGGCTGTTGCTTCACTTATGAGAATTCTCTACTCATCTCTTTTTAAAAGAGATTAATCAACACTTTTGACCTGGCTTCGTGCTCCAATTCACATTCATCGGCCAACCTGTGTTGGAAACCTGGCTAGTCAAAACAGTATTAAAACACAGTACTGTAAATCTGTAACAAACAGTAGGATAAATTAATTGGGTTTACGTAGTAAAGGTGTACTCATAAAATTTGGCAAGTATTTGATCTGCGCAGCTTCCTGTTTAACTAGCCCGTTAGGATATTTCAAAAAGTGAAAGTCCTATTTTAAGACTATCAGAATCAGTCTGTATCCTTTAAAACCCCATTTAATCCCAATTATGAGTAAACATCAAACATCCCACAAATACTAAAACAAGAAAAGAATTTTAATGAGAAAACAATCAAGAACTTAAAGTAGTCCTAAGGAATCCATTAAAGTTTTTTGGATTTGTTTTTGTTTAAAGGAAATGGTGCAAAATGTCCTTGCAATCCCAACGTTCCCAAGATTGCAATCTGAAGGCCCCCTTAGATGCCATGCCTTAAAAGGCAAAAAGAGTCTAGACATACTGGTAAGACAGAACATTAAAAAAAAAAATAGACGTAGGCCAGAACATTAAAAAGTGCTGCCAGCTGTACTGGGGAATGCATGAAACCTTCAAGCCCATCTTGCTGTTTAGACTGTCTTATAAGCGTTATACAGTAGTATCCCATCCAAAACAGAAAAGAGCTCACAAACTTTCATTGCATAACTGCAAATCCACCTACTCATGATTTTATAACTCAAGAACAGATCTGCCTAAAGACTGCAAACAAACTTGACATGCTGCAAACAGATGACTATAAAATGTTGTTAACACAAAAGCCCGAGGGCTCTGGCAACAATGCCTTCACCTTCTCAGTCACGATTCTTACTGTACTGCCACCATGAACTAAACATATAGAACATCCCAAAGACTTAGGACACTATCCTGTAATTCCAGAAGAGCACTTTTTGAAAACTACTTTAAAAATGTTACTAAGCGATAACATCATATAAAATTAAAAGATCACAATGTTTAATAAAACGTTTCATCTACATTAGATAAGAAGTTTCTAAGCATTAAATGCAACAATTACTTCATTTTAGAAGAGTATATGGTCAAAGAACAAATTAATTTATTAATGGCATTCAAGTGGCAATATCAGTTCCTACCATGAAAATAATTTTGTAAAACAAAAGTTACTGAAGGCTATTAAAGTCTGCTAGAACTTAAGCCTTTCATCATATTCACAACTGTGCTTGTTGCTTTCTTGCATGAACATTTCAGTTTAAAATGTACATAAGTACAGAAAGTTACTAGTATGGAAATGCTTGTAGTTGATTCATAAAATGATTTCGCAAAAAATTTCCAGAACAGTTATGAGTAGTGCTGTACCACTGGCAGATTTATAACATTTGAAAATAACAACGTTTAGTTTAAGTGAAAATTACAGAGGAAGTATCACCATATGCAACTCCAGATCTAAGTACAGGACATATTTCTATATTACCAGGCACATGGTTGCTGTGCTTTTAAGCTGCGCTGTAACAAAGGGAACTATCACAAACAAGTTCAGCTAACTTGCAAGCTGAACACTTCGTGAACATAAATACAAGCTAAAGAAAATTTAAAGAAGTGTCTTCAAGAAGACAGTCTTCAAGCATCAACACCTGAATATAAAGTTACATATTAAAAAAAGTTTAACCGCAGACAATGCTGAACACACTTGTCTGGTAAAAATGTATCATATTCTTCCACAATCTAAGGCCTTAAATACCAGAGCCTTAATTACAATTATTTAAATACAATAGTCAGAAATGTGACACACTGAATCATAGTTCCCAGTTTAATTTGCACACAGTGAGATTAAAACATTTGAAGTTACTCTGCTTACCTGAAACCACATTTCAGGCATTACGCCATTCTAGTAGCACGAGTACAGATTTCATCCTGGACATCTACTAAATAAAACAATGCTTGAAACCTTTCACTGTAAAGACTGTGTTACCCATGCTGTTGTGTACTGTGTGGGCTTCTCAGTCGGGGTGAGTGCTACACCAGCTCTAAGACCTCTTTGCCCATAGTTAGTAACATTCTTGACCCATCTTTCCTCTACTCATGGTTGTACATTCTTACACCTATTCTACATTGGCTTGGTGTTATCCAGCTTTTGCTTCCCTCCTCCCATATTCTGAAGAGTTGATAGTGCAAGTTCCAGAGAAACCTAAACATTACTTCCATATTTTGGAAGCAACTGACTACACAAATGATCTGAGAATTAAGTGACTTTTTTTTAAAATCAGAATGTTATTTGTTTTTTTAAATCCAGCTCTAATTTAGAAGTAGCCACTACTACTACCACGGAGTAACAGCAGTTGACCCACTGTTAAGATGTCTATTTATTGTGCATCTAGTCCCCTTTGTATACAAAATTTCAGTACAAAATTATTTGTTGAGGTCTAGAAGCAAGGCATGTATTTCTGAAATGCAATTTTGTGCACAGGATGATGGCTACCAAAAAGTATGCAAGTTGATTTGACAAAACGATGCATTAATTTGCATCAGAAGTAACAGATTCCTCCTGTACTGGTTATGTTACAAGAAAAACACATCCTCTTAAATTTCTAGTCCTTCTCCTTGTCTTCTTATCTCAAGATAATAATTAAATCACTAGGGAGGCTCATCAACAAAAGACATTACCAGAAAGATTATAACAAAAGAAGGTAGCTTTCCAAATAATAATACCATTAGAACTACACTTCTTCCTGTAGCATTTACAATTAGCATAGTGCATCTATTACTATTACACTGGTTCATAATGGGAGAAAAAAAAATAGACCACACTTATTACAGAGATTATAGAAATTTCTTCTGAAAGCAGAATTTAAAACTATCCACCATCTTTAGAGAGAAATTTATAACAGGAATTTGGAGTTTACTGACAGTAGGACACCAGCCCATGACCAGACTGTAGTTAAGAGACACCATGAAAGACACCAAAACCCATTTACCTTTCTGCGGGAAGCCAACCACAGTCTTTTCTCTAGTTGCACACACAAACAATAAAAAGCAAAGCTCAATAGAGTTCTCTCATCATTCTTCCCTCTATTTCTAAGCATATTTGTGTATAAAAAATTTGATCCTTTTAATACGATATTATAACAGGCTTTTTCTAAGACCAAATGCCAAAGATCACCAGTATCCACTGTAATACTTAATATCTTCTGAACAAGCAGCTACAAATATCACTGAGAATCAAAGCTCAAAATACAACATGCAAAGTCACAAGGGTTTTTTACATAAACACACATTTATTGTTTGGAAATTATATGAGAATAGAAGATGGAAGATACAGTTAATCACAGAATGACTATAAATTACCAATGCAATTCTAGGATGTAACAGGAGAGGTATCTCCAGCAGAGGCTTGAAAAGTGACACGTCATCATACACACTGGTTAGACATACTTGAACGGTTACCTACTGCTCAGGTTGTGCCTACTGAGAAATGATTGCCTCAGAGAGTGGTGCAAGGAAGGGCTGCTGGACGGTTCCGAGACCACAGAGCCCCTCTTACCAGCTGAGTCCAAAACAATTTTGTCTTGCCTTGTGCAGCCAAGATGAAGTACAGACAGCTGTTTTGAAGTGCACGAAGGAGTCGGGAGTAGTTACGGAAAGTGGCAATGTTAACACAAGAACAAATGGCTATAAATCTGCTAGAATTTTAAGTTCACACCAGAGATGAGGAAGGTTTCTGTACCTCCGAAGTGCAGAACAAATGAACAAAAGCCAACCTTAAGATGAAACTAACACTTATGGGGAAAAAAACATCAGGTACAGGCCTGCCTGTGACACCAAAGCTGCCTTAGAAGGCTCAGCTGTCTCCTGTAGTGCTCTGCTTCTCACCAAGACCACTGAATGCTTTACATCAGGATCGATGACCTGTCTGCCAAGGAATGACCTTACCATGCATCCGCTGACCTCTATCAGGTACAGTCTAATCTTCTGTAGCGTAGTTAACACCCCACTTACATAAAATTAAACTTCACAGTAATTAATGTGAAAGAAATCTCTATTAGCCACTGAATGCAATGTGGATAAACTGGTAACTTCTCTGATTTACAGAAAGACAACTGCCCATAAAGCACCTGGCTCTCCACTCTAACAACCCATAAACAAAGCAGATCAGGAATCACACTGCTGTGCAGCTGCACAGGAGTACTGCACAGAGACCCAGGGAGAAGGGAGCAGGAAAGACATGCTGTAAGATGTGGCACACTGGAACTGGGGTGGGAGGTTGGGGACTCCATCTGATCCTCCCCTCCAGAAGCAATCAGAATGAGATGCTGAGCTGAAGGCAACAAGGTGGCAGAGATAATTAAATACGAGATTATTGAACACCTCTTAATAGTTTTCAACCAGATTCTAATAGTCAGCAATTAGCTTACTCCTTGGAACCTAAATGTTATTACCCTATTTTTTTTTTTAAATTAACAATGAGAATTCTCAATAGTCTCATTACCCATGTAGCTGCGTATTACAGGCTTTTTGAATTTTGTTTTCTTCATTGCAATAGATCCTGATAGGAAAGAATATTACTATAGACCTGGCCTTAACCAATTTCTGGATCTGGAAATGCATAATGACAGTAAGCCACAAAACAACTTTTTCCAACATTCAGCTACTCTCCACCAATGAAGATGGAACTTTTTATTCTGAAAATTGTGAACATATGAACTGCTATTCCCATGAGATTTCATTTAGCTCAAAATCTTGCCTCCACTGATGGGCAATAGCATATGCTATAGAGAACAAGACAAGAGCAAGCACGCAGTGATACTTCCCAGTACACTCATCAGCAACTTGCTGCTCGGAGACCTCCCAAGCAGAAGTATTATTTTCTTTAGCAAGAGTCTCTGACGGATTTTTGTAGGTTGCTCTGTGATCTTACTGCTCCCGTTAAACCATTCCTAACTACCACCAATGTCACAAGAACTGGCCAGGCACAATTTTTCACATCAATTGTACCAGCTGTTAAAGGTGATATATGCTACTTTAAATCAAGTGCCTGTGAAAACCTGGCAGGATCCTGGCGAGAACCAACAAGTCTCCCAACAGGATCCTTCCTGGTTTCCTCATAACTCACCTGGTGGCCTAATGAACAGCCCACCTGGAGCTACAGTTCCCAAAGACAGGAGAAGCAGACACCAGGCAGTCATGACTCGTCATGGGAATTTCAGTGCGAAATATGTATCTACACCCAACTTGAATGATAGTAAGATCCTTGGAGGTGCAGAATGATAACAACCAGGGAAAAATAATAATGCATTTAGAAAAGCTAAAGAGAAAAATAAAGTGAGGGAGGAAAAAAGCAGGCAATCTCATCTAAAGTGAAACTATTTCCAGCAAAAAGGTGGCACCTGCTAACCAGCCCGTCTCTTTTGGAAAGCATCAAATTCCTCCTGATTCCTCACATAGTAAGCACCTTTCTTCAGCAAGCACACTCAGGAAAAGGAGAGAATCTCCTTAGAAAATTCAAGGCAATGGGGAAAAAAGTACCGAAATTAAACAAATCATATGAAGAGGTCCATAGGAAAGTTTTCCAGGAATATCTGTTTGGTTATTTTACAATAATCTCCACGGGAAGTATTAAAGCTCCCAAAAGCATAAGAAACATAAAACCATGCCAGGCAGTAATAAAAATAAACTCCAAAGAGTTCTTCTGCTCTGGTCTCCAAGGACAGCTATCTGATCTCTGACATCTGCCGTAAGGCAAGGTACTGCTCCATCTAAATGCTGGAAAGCCAGCTGAGACAATTTCCACCTAGATTTCAACATCCCCAAAGGAAAAGCATTTCTTTGGTTAGTACACAAGCATACTGCCTTCTCCCTGACTTCCATTTCAAGTTCAAACACTCAGCAAGAAAAAAAAAAAAAAAAGGCACAAAACCAAACATTAGAGCTCCACACTACTTTAAGTCTTCCCCCTCCCCCCATTTGTTTCCCTTCATGCCTTTTACTTCCCACCTGCCTGATGACACCCCATCAGGTGTCTCAGCAACCCCAGCAGCCCTGAACACTCCTTTCCTGGTATGGGCCAACACTCACCATCTTCCTTCCTTCAAACCGCTTCTTTAAAAGAGGCTTACAGCTGCAGCCCCAGTTACAGCAGATGTTTCCTCACAGATCCAAATAAACACACACACAGCTATTTCAACAGAACAGTAAGATACAGGCAAAAGAGCTACTTTCTGAAAAGCTCACCTAACAGTAAAACTTTCAAAAAGAGGAAAATCCGTTCAAAACTAAACTGTTCCACATGGGCCCTTTTTATTACTTCCTCACTATTCTTCATATCGATATCACTGACCATTAGCAGGCAGACACATGTACTACGTAACTTAGCCTTGAATATTAATAAGCAGCCCTAAATAGTAAAATACAGTTTTCTTAGTTTGGATATCCAATTTAAAATAAACAGAAAAACATAATGCTATTCAACCTTTTCTTGGAGTCAAGGGAAAGCAAGCCAAAATAAGACTCAAAAATAAGCTGCGCAATACTATACATGAATCATTAACATAACACATTATGTCGGTGCTCCTTTAAAAAGGGCACCTTAGGGCATATTCTCTTGAAATGTTAATAAATATGAGTTAAAACTATTCTCCCCTCTAGCAGCACTTAAATTACTCCATATGCCTAAAATGTCATACTTCTTTCCCGCTTGTAACAGCTCCTGTAACAATATTTTAAATCAATAAAGACAAATCTATAACAAAATAATAGAGCCCTACAATCACTTATTTTCAGTCACGTGGAGTTTTTTCCCATTCCCTGTTCCTTCTGCTTTTGACAATCAAAAAAGAGCATTTGGAAAAAGAGCCATTTAAACCACAATGTCCAACAGTTATCCTTCATAAACAGCACTACAAACTAATTTGCGGTAAGTCCTTCAACTGAAGATTAGAAAAAACAGCAATGCTTGTCTTGAGCTGATACTTTTGTCTGCCAATCATATATAAGTATTTTAAGACACATTGTGATGTTAAATGAAGTACATGTGTTGTAATCTTTCCTGTAGCATTTTTTTTACTAGAATATATTTAGAGACATTTTATCTTAAAAAAAAAAAAGGACAAGTATTGGTTAAGTTTTCTTGTGTGCAATAAAGGGAGTTCCTCCTCATTTTTAAGAGCTAGAGTTCTAGGCTATGGACTTTGATACATTTAAGGTCCTACAGTATTTTTGTAAAGGTATTATTAAACATTATAATTAAAATAATTACACTTGGCAAATAAGCAAATTAAGCACACTGTGGAATGGGGGAGTGGGGGTGTTCCAAAACTTCTCAGTTTTCCATCAGTTTGCAAAATCCAGTAGTCTGCTCTACAAGTCACTGCCATGAACTAGAGCTTCTTTCGACTACAACTGTGCAGAAACTAAGCGTGTTGAGGAAGCACATAGGCTTCCAGCCTATACTAGCTAATTTAATTTCTTGTTAGCTTTCTGACCCACTGGATCCATGCATTCCATAGGAACCATGTACAATAGCTCAGATCACTCATCAAAAAGGCACAAAACATTACTCAGTTCCTCCAAAGATACTAATCTGCACATTTACGTCTTCCCAATGATGTACTGGAAGTAGCAACATCTTAGTTCAACAGACAAGAGAACTCCTGTATCTCCAACTCCGGCACAGGGTGTTTTTCCCCCACCTTTCTTTGCAAGACTTAAAAAATTAAGAGATGTATTCCATCTATCTTCAGAACTTGTTCCAAGCAAATTGCAGTTTAATAATAAAGGATTCACTCATGATCAGTAATCACACATTTTAATTACAAGCTTTTAATAACTGTAGAAAGTCACGTTAGCGTACTACAGAAAGGATCAGCAGTAGGAATAGAAACAAAAATCCCGAGGGCAGATTATTTCAAAGCATTAGGAAGCACCACCCGAGGATTTCTACCACATGGACAGTTTTTAACAGTTCAAAGACAGGTAGATGTTGCACAGTGATGACAGAGTCTTTGGCTTCAGTCCTGGAAACACGTAACGCAAATATAGCTATTCCCTGTTGTTAGACTACTTAGGTAACATGCTCATTGCTACCACTTGCAGACCGCAGATCCTATTCTACACTAAGGAGATGAGAAGAAAACAAACTGCACTTCAAAATCCTGAATTTGACTAGGTATTCTTAAAAAATGATCATATATTCACCACCACTATATATAAAGTTGTATCACTGTTGAACCTAGGATACTTTGAATGTATTTTACATGAAACTTGTATGTGGCAAGCTTTGTCTCAAAACTTAACTGCTGGTTAGCACAAGTGCTGAAGTTACATATATGAAGTATTAAAAAGTTTCTGCCATCACAGTCCTCAAAGAACTCACCCATTTTAAGGGAAAACAATTTGCAGTACCCCATAAGAAACTACTTTAAAATTTATTTCAAACTTACTGCCATTTTCATGAAACTTTCTAATTTAAGATATCCTGAAAAACACATTTGTTGATTTAAAAAATATTCGTATCAAGGTGACTTTGAAAGTGGATCAGATGAAGACAAACATCGGCATGGTCACCAGAAAAACTGACAGAACACCTAGGTGTTTTTACACGCTTAGCTGCTATATTGCTCTTGACTTGCATGGACTCCATCGAACTAAACAGTTTAGCTGTTCAAAGTACACGAACAGACAGAACTGACATTTCATTTCAGAATGGAAAAACGTAGGTTTGGGGTGGTTTTGGACTTTCCCCCCTCAGGGTTTCTTCTCCTTTACTCCGTGCACTTAAGAGAATCTCAGCCGTTGAAGGCAAGCATGTAAGCGCATACTGTGCAGGCACCCATGCCGACCCCCAGGGACAAGCCGCGCCTGCAGCTCCTCACCTGGACACGTCAGGTGCTTCCCACACGTCACGTGGCTCTCACCGACGGACACGGGACCACCCCACGCCACGCCACGCCGCCAGGCACGCGGATGCCCGCACGCAGCAGGCTTGCCGGGGCAGGTTCACCTGGTCAGGGCCGGGTGCCTACCTCCCGCCCCTGCCACGCCGCTCTCCAACGCCTCTCTACGCTAAACCCACCAAAGCAGAACAACATTTGATATTTAAGTTGCAGTATTTATGTACTGAGAAGTTACCCCCCACACCCACAAAACCTGTAGTGGTGGAGTGCTTGGGGTTTTTTAATAACCCAGTGATCTATGGGCACAGGCAGGCCCTGGCACGCGCCATGAGGCAAAATCTTTCCTGAAACCAGCCGGCGCCGCCGAACACCCCCCCAGAGCCTCCCCTTACGGAGCCTGCCGCGGGGCAGCGGCACCACCTGACGGGAGCGAGCCCGGAGCTCCCTGCGGCCGCGGGGACGGCGGGAGGGCAGCTCGCGCCGCTGCCGGGCCGCACCGCGCCTCCCGCCGCCGCGGGTTGACACAGACCCTCGCGCCCAGCGGAGGCGACCGTTCAAACGGCGCGCGCCGCGGCGCCGAGCTCGGCAGCGGCCGGAGACGCGGCGCTCCCGGGCCGGCTGCGGCGGCTCCCGGCCCGCGCCGGGCCTCCCAGCCGCCTGAAATGGAGGACGGTTGGGCCGCCGCCAGGCGCCGCGCCCGCAGGTACGCACCTCGCCGCTGGGCCGGCAGGGCGAGCAGCACGGCCCCGCCGCCGCGGGGTGCCTGCCCCCGCTCCCCGCCCGCACCGGTCCGGGGAAAGGAGCCCGCCGGAGCGGGGGGAGGCTCTCTCGAACGCGGGCGGCCGCAGGCCCGCTCCCCGCCGGCGATACCTACCACCTCGGCCAGCTTGATCCTGCCGAAGGTGCCCCGCAGGTAGTCCAGGTCGCAGCGGAGGCTGCCGAGCCCGCGGCGCTGGCTGACGGGCTCCGTGGTGGGCTGGTAGGGACTGCTGGCCCCCGAGATCATGGAGGTGCTGGACGCCTCGCCGTCGAAGCCCTCCAGGTCATCGCCGTTCCTCATGGTGCCGGTGGTGCCGGTGCCGCCGGTGCCGGTGCCGCCGCGCTGCTGAGGGAGTGGCTGCAGAGCCCCGGCCCGAGCCGCGCCACGCTCACCTAGCGGGGCTGCATGGCTCCCCTGTCCCCGCGTCAGGCGGAGCGGCGCGGGGAAAGCGCGGGCAGCATGGTGCTGTACCCCGGCCCGGCCGCCGCCTCAGCCCCAGTCCCGCGCGGGAAGAGAAGGAGCAGAAGGAGAGCGGCGGCGCGCGGGCAGCCTTCAGCGCCGCGCCCCACCGCTCGGGGGCGCCCTGGCCCCGCCCAGGGGCGCGGGGACCGCCCGGCCGGGCGCTGCCTGGGACGGGACGCGACGGGACCTCACCGCCCTTGGCCCCCGGCGGCGCGGACACCCCGCCGCTCGCGCCGCACCCCGGTCCCGGCAGCCCAGCTCCGCTCGGCCGGGGACGCTGCTGCTGCTGCCGCTCCTCCCCCTGCGCTCAGCGGAAAGGGCGGAGAAATCCCGCCCCGGAGGGCGCGCCGCCGCCGGGCGGTGCCTCCACCGGCCCGCAGGCCTCCGCCCGCTCCGCCCCCGCGGCCTGCACCTGCCCCCTGGCCGCCCGGCCCGCCGTCGGGTCAGCTCGCGCGGCAGGAGCCGTTCGGAGGTGATATCTGTTGCCTCCCGGCGGTTTTGACCCGGCAGCAGGCGTTAGCGGTCTGCCGCGTTGAAGACTTTTTGACTTCGGGTTCTTTAAAACGCATCGCGGTTGATGCTAGCACGGAAAAAGTCGACGATAGTGACGTTTCAATTTCTATTCGTAACTCGAAGTTAATCCTTCAAGATGCATGAAGCAGGTCACAGTGCTTAGAATGAACGTTCACGCTGTTGCGATACTGTAGCCACAGTAGTTCGAATACTGGAAACCTTCAGGGAATTCTTCCCCAAGTGGTAGAAGCATTTTAAAGTGTAATTTAAATAGAAATTTTCCAAGTAAACAGCTAGTTGTGACAGGTTCCAAATCAGTTTTTGGAGACACTTTTTATCTTGCTGTGTCACAATAAATACGGAGAAAATTGCAACATAATCTGGCAAATACAGGTGTATCAAATGCAGCTGAAGAAGTTTAACAGAGAGAGGCAGACTGCTGCATACCACACACAGAGCCAAAATTCAAGCGTTCAGTGTCAGATCCTGTGATCTGCCATCTTGATCAGCCAGATCCCTACTATCATTCTTGTCATTGACAGGCTACACCATTTTCTCTTCTTTCACGTTACTAGTACAGGACTTTCAGAGGTATTAATTCTTCTAGCATCTTCCTCCAGCTTCCCCCTGTCTTACTGCTACAGCTTTTCTGTTTTCCATGAGCACTGTGGATTATCAACCTTGTGATTTCCTTTCCAGTTATCTTTGTGTTTTGCTTAATCCCTCCCCTTCAGTGCTCTTTGAAGCCCCTTTAATCCTTCTTCTTTTAGAGGGTTCCGCCCAGTACCACGTGATTTTTAATTTCAAGAGATTTTTCTTTTCTTTGGCCTTTGTATAAACAAACCTAAAGAAGTAGGGCCACAGAGAGCACACCATGAACCCTGGATGGAGGAAGACTCAGGTTTTTGTCTACTCCTAACAGTCATTGCTGGGTTAACTGGAGACATCGCTGACAGTGTACAGCCAACAAAAGTCTTTTCACAGCTTCTCTGGTACACGCTGGTGCTGGCAGAGGCCAATATTCTCAAGTGAGATGAAGAGTTTGGAGTCATGCTTAAGAAAACAAGAACATTGCCCTTTGGTGAAGGGCAAATGGCAGGAAAAGAAAAAAAAATTAAAAGAAAGAAAACATGAGCAAGGCATTGGAGAATGAGGGAAAGTCTGTTGCTCGGGTCACATGAAACTAGCCTAACAATATGAAATCATAAATGTAAGGGGAAAATCCTTCATTGGCACAGGGCTGGCCATGATGGACTAAGAGGTTTTTACAGTCTCTTATTTCAGTTCTTGTATAACTCTGGGGAAATCTGAAGTCTCACAAAGCTCCTTTTCTTGCAGGAAATATCATGGGTAGGTGGTTGCCACTTCCAAGAGCTTCTCTGGATTCTTTTTAACTTAAGGCTCCACAGCTCTTTCAGGAACACAGGATTTCCCCATTTAGCTACAGAGACATTCAACACTTGTTTTGAGGGACTGCTGAGGCAGTTCTAGAAAACTATCCTGAGCAAAATAATTAAAACATTTTTGAAACATCCAGTGAATGTTATTTTGATGGATCTTCTGCAGTTCTAAACTAAACACATCAGTGTCTTCAAGGAGAATCAAAAGGTAGTATTGCAGAAGGCAAATGAAGGACAAAGGGAGAGATGGTTGAGTGATTTAAGAAAAAGGCTAGGCGATAAAGAGATCTCAATTCTGATTTTTGGCTAGCCACTGCCTCCTGCGCAGCCTTCAGCAAATTTCTTAATAGCTTAGTTTTTCCTACAAAGTGGAGGACGCAAAGTTTACATGTATTTAAAATCATTAGAGCATTCCGAGAACGCTGCAAAGCATAGACACACCGAACCCCCCATCCTTTAGCGAGCTAACTGCCTAGGTGGCGAAAGCACAGTCTCTCTGCTCTATCCGAAATGGTACCCGAACAATTGCGAGACACAGTTTCAGCAAGCTTGTTGACACCGCCACTGACTGCGGCTTCACAGACATTCCAGGCATCTCCAAGGCGGCGGGATATCGCCATCACCGTCCATAGCCATGGTGCCCTTTTTGGCACCATGGTCTGTACAGGCAGCGTCCCCCTCGCAACAAATGGCACAGAGCCAATACCAAGCCATACTGGGGGATTTTCTGTCGTCCTCCTGGACGAGTGGGTGGGCTGGACAGACTTGGCAAGGGCTTGTGAGGTTGCTGCCAACATTTAACAAAGGAATCCTTTACACACATTCTTGCCTGATACAGCACCTTTTCAGCCTGCTCTGTAGCACTTGAAGGAAAAAAATGTCCACATTTAATATGTAAATAAAAGTACTGATCCAGTAAAAAGGTCATTGCATTCATCCAAGGCAGATCACATTGCTTTCAGATAACTTTGTTTTTCCAAGTTTGTAAGTTTTTCAAGAACAGCCTGCCATTTCATTCTGTGGCTGCATACCAAGACTAGAAAAATGGGGAACCAGGTCAATGATCAGCACTCAAAACACCAACATAGTATCAAGCTAATCACATCATGGAATTCATCAGAGCGGACTTCATATCCTGCTAAAATATGACTAAATAGTGAAAACAAGGAAGAAACAGCATAGAGGGGAGGAAATCCAAGTATGCTATTCATAAAGACTACAATTAAATGATCAAAGATCTGTATTTTTACAGAGCAGTTAAGCCAGCTTTGACAGAATTAAAAATCCCCCATCAGAAAGAATCCCCAGGACAGCAGTGATAAATTAAAACCAACTGGAAAAGAGTAGTGGAAAGAGAATCTTAAATATTATCACTGATCAAACCCTCATCTCTCAACTTTCATCACAACTATTCATTCAGCCTTTAATAAACTTGTGAACTTCTTGTGGATTCATTTCATTAAACACATTTAAGTTTTATTTTCAAGATTAAAGCCTGTGATTCTATTGCAACTGAAGAGGAATATCAACTTAAAACCAGATTTTTAAAGCTGCATTTATGTAGCTTTAGCACACTTGAAAGTATTTTAAGTATTTTACACATAAAATTCTGTAGATCTCAATGGTGCTTAGATGTAGTTAAGAGTGTGAAAGGAATTAGAATCCTAACAGGAAAGTTACATCTCTGCAAGCACCTGAAAAGAGCTGAGAGGTTCTTTAAGAAAATGCTCCGGTATTTCCACATGACCTACCAAAGGGAAGGAGCACTGGTATGCTGCCAAATTCCAAGAGAGCTGAGCAGTGATTAGAGTTTAACTCTGGCATCAGAGACTTTTTTCGCCTTGAATTTCTCAAACTAAAAAATACTGAAGCTTTTTCTCAACTTTTCAGGGGGAGGGGATGGGGGGAACCACAAACCCCACCCCACCTTAAAAAGCTAATAAAGAACTTGCTTTAGGAAAACATCTGCTAGTTTTAAGTGCCTTAGTTCAGTAAATTGTCCATTTTCACAGTGTGGGAGTGTGGCATGCACACTTTGATTCTGCAACCAAGAGCAGCATGGAAAGCAGGCAAATAATTTTGCTGAGTCAGAGTTAGGAATTAATACAACAGGAATAAGCTGCAAGTTCTGACATGGACTTTAAGTAGAGCGAAAATTGGACAGAATGGTGGGGAGTCATGCCATCAGTCAGACATAACTGGTAGAGGATGACTGCTGCTGAACAGTGTGACAATCCCTGCTTCACCATGTCCAACTACAGCTGAAGTAGCACTGTGCAACCTCCCAGGGTAAGACAACTCAGCATAAAAGCACCTCAGGAACAGTAATGAGAACTAAATTCCTCAGCTAGGAGTCAAAGCACAGTAATGCCAACAGGGGAAAGTATCAAGAGAAGCAGAGAGGAGAACAGAAAGAAACCAATTTGAAGGGTGACCTATAAAAGCTTCTTCCCCTTAACAGTGGAAGTTTCACAGGTTGACAGTATAGTGCCTGCTTCTCAAATCTGACGGTTTCGTCAGGGTACTTCAGGCACATACTGACACAGTGCAGCGAGTGACTCTCTCGTCTGATTAAAAAAGTGCCCCTCTAATAACAGAAAATGTTAGTGAATCCTACTCCTATCCTCCAGTTATACTATAACATTAGCCCATGCATACTTTCAACACCTTCCCCTGTATTCCAGCCATTATGCTTTAGGAAAATAAACAGAGCAGCAGCTGCAGGCCTCGTAACCTTGTGTGACAGATTCCTCCAATATGAGCACCATGGCACAGCCATCAGGTCTCACACCTGGGGGACCAGAAGGCAGAGGTGGCTGGAAGTCATCCCAGGACCTGTCCCAAGGAGCTGCATGGGGCTGGCTTCACCTAGGGGACAGGTAAAAGCATGACTCCTGGAATTTTGCCATCACTATCAGGAAACAGTATTTCTCCTTCAAAAACAAACCAACCAAAAGAAAAAAATCCCCAAAGAACCAAAACCAAGAAAGGCAACACTGCCAATAAAATGAGTTAGACCCTTACTTTGCAGACTTATGAACATGACTTCATATGCTATTAACAATGAGCCATTCACAGAGCAACTTCCCCAACCCCCCCCCACTTTAGGATTAGAGATTGACATCTCCTTCAGTATTGTCTGCTGGTCCAGTTTTTTGGTTTTTTTCCCCCTACTTCATCACTGACTCCTTTTTCACTTCCAAAAACTTTTAAGGACATCTGCAGTCTGTAAGTGCCAAAGCAGGGTTACCTTGCAGTCACAGCTGGGTTGAAGGGCAGCAGTCATTCTACATTGCAGGGAGGTGAAATTAATTTCTATAAAAAATAGAGGCAAAACCTCATATTCTTAAGAAAAGTGCCACTAGACCTTTAATGGTGCTGGGAACCAGCCAAGACTGTGGGTTGTATTTCTTTTGAAAGAATCCTGTATAATGAAGCACACTGAAAAATATGCAGAGAGACTGACAGCAGTGTTTATTTTATTCATGGCACTACATTTATTCGGGGAACAGAGGGGAAAAAAAGCCCTGAACTGAGGGGAAAAAAGGTAGTCTTCTTCCAATAATACTATAAAAACACACAGGCCTAGAACAAAATGTCAGAAAACACTAGTTCCCTCTAACTGCACAGGTATGGTCAACGCTGCCCCTGTGACATCCAGTATTTTTACAGCAAAAGATGGAATGTGTAGGGTACAGCAGGCCTTTGGAGAGAAAGAGCTGATTTTTCCTTTTTGAGGAGGTGGGAAGCTGAAGGGGAGGATGAAAAAAATGTATAAACCATGTTTTATAAGCAAAGTTTTAAAGGTCCCTCAGCAGACTTAAAAAAAAAAAAGATGAAGTACACTCACTACATTCTTTCTTTCCATGGATGAAATGGGCCAGCGAAAACAACTGACCTCAACTGTTTTAATGCTGTGTTTGTTGTTACGTAACCAAACCAATCAGTCCCCTGCACTTCTGGTGGGGAATTGCAAATGTTAAGAAAAGTTCATTTTTTAATTATCCTTCTGAATTTGTTTTACTTACAGCTAAACTACAGTTTATTGCTAACATCAGCTAACATGACAGCAGTTCAAAGAGTATTCCTTTTTTTCAACAGCACTTAATTCCTCCATATGACAGAACTTTATATTCAGTTAATTTGGCTCATTCCCTTGCAGAGCATTTCTTTAGTTACATGGTTCTTCTACATGCAAGGGAAAGTTTTGGCCTTTTTTTTCCCCTCCGTCTTTCTTTTTTTAAACAGGAAAAATAATTTCAAGTCTTCTATCACTGGCTATAAACTCAAGGCAGGCATCTGGCCCCAACTCTACAAAGCCATACAGAGCGGAACTAATAAATCCTGATTCCTTGCAGACTTATGTCTCCTCTTCCTACCTTCCCCACCTCACCCCTCCCACTGAGCCCAATGACCCAGCACCCTCCCGAGGGTCCCTTTTCACACACAGCAGGCTTAGCTCCTATTTATGTCCTTCAACTACTGCTAGAACAAAAGGAAGCAAGTGCTATGCCAGGTTCCATGTGTGCAGACCAACAGATTTTTGTTTGGCTTGTCTCGCCTATGAACTAGCCAAACTTACTTGGCAATCCCTACCCAAAGCAGAGGAAATCTTTGGATTTATCGTCTTCACTGAGCCACTAATTTTCATGCAACTGGTATTGTCAGCTATCTGTGAGACCCTTCTTGTTACTGAGGTTGGCCAAAAGACAACAGTTATTTTTGAAAAGGGGGTAGGACAGAGCACAAATGCAGAAGCAAAGGAAACAGTGCTAAAAATATTTTAAATATGACAGCATTCTTTTAATAGCTGTATTGTACTTCTGTTCAGCTAAAAGGTGACTTGGACAGGTTTTGACAGGCTTTTGCTAAATTTGAAATACTCCAGATCCTGCATGTTTCACCGGCAATTTCTCAGCCCAGCAAAACAGCATTGCAACCTAACGGTCAAAACACCCTAATACAGCTAGTTAAACAGTTGCTAATTATAACTGCTAATTATAGTTGGCTACTGACAATCCAGTATTTTTCTGGAGCATGTGTGCTTTTCCCAGGAAAATAAACCCGTGTGTAACAATTCAGGTTTAAAACATACGCAAAGTTCAGTATTAATTCGGTAACCCAAATCTCTTACATATATCAAAGCCCAATATACCACTTGCTTGTTTCAAAATCAGCCCATTACAACAGGAAGTAACAATTATTACCAAAGGATATTGCCAGCTGACAGCTGTTGAGTATTTGTGAGCTGAGTCACACAGTGAGATTACAGCAGAGAGATGAAAGTCCCTATCACTCTCCTTACTGACCTCCACACCTAGGGTAGATAAATCCAGTTCTGGCTTTGGCTAGAGGTACCAAGAGCTCTCCCCCTAGCCTTTTGCCTTTGTTTTGTATTTAAGAGTTTTTCTGTGCAGTCAGTGACTGATCTTTAATAAAATGGAATTTTTTCCTACTTCTCCCTTTCCGCCTATGGGCACAGTAACTTAAGTCTTTCAGATAATCTGAAAATCCTGAACATCTCCACTTTCTAATAATCTCCAAAGCACAGTCAGTATACCAAGTCCTTCAAGGATAATCAATTGGTTCCTCTGGAAAAAAGAGAGGTTTTAATTTGATAGTACCTAGTTATTTACTAGCAATGTAAAGTAGTTTTTATTAACCAACCACAGCAAGTAACATCTCCACCTTTATCCCACCATTGAAGACATACATGATCAATATGGTCATTTAAACTTGAGTGCAACTTCCAAAGTTTGCTCTGCCACCGACGTATGCTAACTCTGCGTTCAGATACAGACTTTAATTACCAGGCCTCTGCCTAGGCATGTATTACCCTCCCTCAACACATACCCACCATTCTTATTTGCACTGTGACCACGTTGTGAATTTGCTGGACCTGGCTCAGGCTTTTATGGCCCATCCCAGCCCACCTTTGCAGTACAGTCAGAAGGCTGGTGTCAGACCAAAAACTTGGCTGGGCTCTTTCAGAGAGCGAAACGGGCAACTTCAGGCAAGACAAAAATTGTAGCCAGTCACTTGGGCCAATGCATGCAAGTCATAGATACTCAGTCCTCTAGTCCCTCAGTCCGGAAGTCTAGTGCACAACACGTAGAGTTGATCTGGTCCAAGCCTCAGTAGCCATCTCCATTATCTTCTCAGTGGTCTTATTCCCTCTGTTCTGTCAGCTAACTCATTTCATTCCCTCTCTAAAAGGAAAGTCCCTGTTTTTTGGAATACTGTCAATCTGGTAAGCCGAGTGCCAGAGATTTACAATTGCACGTTTCTTTTTCTCAAGAACTCCCAATATTTTACTGCACTTTCTTGCGAGTATTCATGCAAGACTACTCCTAGCACCTTTTAGTTGCAACCACTTTCTGTCACATTTTGAAGGATTTTTTTTCTGTTTGTAAGCATTTGGCAAGTCCGAGAGAAGAATGACATTTTTACATGCGTCATAAAGCTGCACTATTGCATACAAACAAGTACCAACAGTTTCATTAGTGAATATTCATACTGAAAGATCAAACACTTTTCAAAGGCAGCTTGTGCAACCTAATTCAGCTTTCTTGTGCACTGATACAACTGTTTTAGTGCTGAACATTGCCAATTTAGCTTTTTTTCTGAAAGACAGGAACCAGAGTCTTAGTTAAGACAACTCAAAATTAGAAAGAAAAAAAAAAGCTTAACCCATATTAACAAAACTTCTATAACTAAATGAAACTGCTTTTGTTTGGGAAAAACTCAGCAAGTCACTCTCTGGAAGATACTTAAAAAAAAAAAAAAAGACTACCATCTGCCACACAAGAATTACTAAGGGAACATCAAGAGCAATGTATATAGCATCTTGCAATGGCACATTAAGCAGCATTACCTACAGGCACTGATCCCAAGTCTGCCACCTTCTGGACTTGGAACATTTCATCTCCAGAAACCTTCAGCAAAACATAATTATAACTGATCATCAGGGAGAAGGAAGTCAAGAATCTTCTTCAGATAAAAAGTTACAACTAGCAATGTTGATTCTGCTACATAGAAAGTCTGCAAACAAAGGCAATAGAGAAAATTAATTGTCTCCCTTGTTTACAACATTATCTTACAGACCTGTTGGATGCAATTATTAGCATGGTTTCAATATAACCCCCCTGGTAACTTGAAGTCTGTGACTATGAATACCGGAACACAAACCAAAGTGACTACCTATTTCAGAGGGCAACAGTGCTACGTATCAACTTACACTGACAAATCTTTTGCATCAGTCATTTCTAAACGATGTCAGCACCATGCTCTCGGATGCATTGCTATATTCAGCAAAAGAAATGTCTAAGGTGCTAATACAAGTAATTTTTTTTTTTTGAGCCAGTTTAAAGCAGTATTAGGTGCCCCATACTTAAGATTTGTGGAGACATGCATGATTTTGAAGCATTGTAACACCACATTTATACTACCACTTGTAAAGTGCTTCATTTGAGAAAACTAACTTCCTTGAGCTTTTTTTAAGCATTTGAATTTCAAGAGGCATTGATATATGTGCAAGTCAGAGCTTGCTTCATTTCACTTTTCCCGAGGAAAAGCAAGCATGCTAGATCAGATTCTGCCCTCAGCTGCACTTCTGCAAGTCCCATTACGTGGAATGGCTGTTTATAAACTACCGTTATATTTGACAGCAGAAATCTCAGATGTTTGTGAAACCAGAGCCATGTGGTGTCCCAAAGCGTTAGTGCAGACTGTTGGCTTTCGTTATGATTTGTGCTTACATTATCTTCTCCACACAATCTGAGTGGATCAATCCTGCAAATTTGGGACCAGTGCTCTGCTTCGATACAGTATTCCACAAAATATATTAGAAGGTATACATCTTAGCCTGGGAAAATACACAAACGTTTCCCCATTCTTATGAACTATATTACTTTACATCAAAACCAGTTCTGCTGACATAACTGTTTATGTGAAAGCTATCATGAGCACTCCTCTCTGCAAACGTAGCTGTACCAACTGCGTTCTACTTAACACAAAGTGCATGCTCTAACTCCAGAGAGGAGTAGCATTAGCAAAGACTGGTACAAGAACTCCCAAGGAGGAGGTTGTCATTAAGGTACACAACTGTACAAGCCAACTTATTTCTCCTGTTCACAGAACTCACTAATATTCTGCTCCCACAGAAACAGCTCTAGAAGGGGATCTTAAAAACAACAAAAAAGCACAGCATAAAGCAGTCTGGATTCGTGTTTATTGAAGCCAGTAATTAAAGAAGTCCTCATTTTGCCAGCACTAGAAAGCAAGATTCCACATGACTGCATACTGCACCTGGTTAAAGCCATACAACTGGACTAAGGTTTGTTTCATACATTTGCAGTCCTAATTATAAGTTGGAAAAAAACCCCAATAAACTTAGTATACAGGACAGTGAACTTTCATTTACAGCATGTATATTGTTAAGTTCATGATGTACAGAGCAGTCACTTTCAACGTAGTTAAATTAAATAAAATACGAAATTCTGTTCCGTTTAAACAGTTCTTTTAAAATGCCGATAAAAAAAGTGCAAACTTAAAATCAAGCAGCATAACCACAGCATTTTTACGGAGGGCCAATCTTTAAACTTTTCTATTTGCTTCAAGTTGAATGCTTTCATCTTTTGTTTTCTTAGTTTGAACATAAACAGTAGATGCAGTCACTATAATGCATATAAATATAGTCATATAATAGTTTAAACAGTCTACCATACAAGTGTATCTGCAAACAAAATGAAGTTTCACTTGAAAATGTAAAGGCTGTTTGCAATTTGGCCTTTGGTTCCAATGCTTGAAGACACCAGAATAACAACTGTGCAGCTCACCAAAGTTGACAGACTTTGGCAACCACAGGATGCTACATTACTTACAACTTTCTTTCAATAAACTAGGAGCATTCACTTGCAATTAGAAACCGGAAATCTGTTTCTGTTTTGTCAGAAGCATCTTTCTGCAAAGCTGGTAAGTTGTCATACGTTATCAGTTTTGATCAATTTTAGTATATTTAACATTTTTATAGAACTGGAAGGTACTTCAATTTTACGTTTTAGCCGTATCGCTACAGAAAGTGCTTATCAGGTTAGATGAGCAAAAAAATGCAGTTTCAGACTGAGGTTTTCAAACTACATCCCATTACAACCATGCACGTTTTCAATCTTCCTGTCGACTTTTTGATGTTTTAGTCTCCAATCTCAATTCTCAGTGTCAGGAGTACAGTGTGTAATTAATTACTGGTGTGGTAACTTGCAACTGGCACCCATTACACCAGGAAGTACCTCCATATTACCCATCAGCCATCCACAGTCTTAATCTAATTGTTATCTAGACAACTGTATAACTTCAGGTCATACCGTTTATTAAAAAAAAAGTTAAAAAAAAAGAAAAATATAGTATTTTCAACAAAAAAACTGGCACAAATAACATCTCATGTTAATGTTTGTCAAAGAGGCAAGTAAATACTCTTAGCTTTCTAGATAATGTTTAGACAGACTTACAAGAACAGCCTCTTGATGTAACATAGGATTTGAAGTTAACATCCAGTACTGTGTTAGTGGTCAATCTAATTCTGTATATTTAAGTAACAATATATATTAGGGAAGTTATATCCAGATATCAGATTTAGTACAACAAGTTCATATCAATAAAAAGTAAACTCTGCATAATTCAAATTGTGGTTTTTCCCTTCAGCATTAAGAGCACAGAATATGCTTGGTATTTTTTAATTTATGGTAGTGTGTCATGTAAAACAAGCATACCGTATATAAAATCAAAGTGCCATTTCAGTAACCATAGCAGTTTTGTTTGTTTTTACAGAATGATGGTGTTATGTGACCATGGACAGAGCTCCATTAGAGCAACGGGGACAACCACAACCCATCTTTCCAAATGAAATGCTACATTAAAAAAAATACAAAACAAGTTATTGAGTGTGTTCATCACGTACACATTCATTTTTTTTAGGTTAGCTTCAGAATTGGAGTTGGCTGCACCTGCAGCAAATGTGGTTGGAATTAGGGCCTTGAAAGTTTTTGGTTTTTTAAAAATCTCCATAGGTGTAAGGCAGGAATCAATTTTAGCTTGGTAGCTAATATTTAGTTACAAAAAGTAAGGAAAAAAAATACTGAGAATATTTTGTAGCATATTTCATTATGGGAAAATGATACGTCACCCACCATTCTTCATAGGCTAGCCTCTTGGCATAAAAGAAGGCAGAAGCTATCAGAAAACAGGATGTAAAATTAAATACAAATGGTCAAACTACTGATTTTAAAATAAAACCAAACAGTGACTGTTTGTACTACAGTGCACAATAAGTTCAAGCACCTTCTAGAGACACAACAACACACTGTGCCAGGCACTTGGATCTAAACAAGTTATAGTTTCTCCCTTTGTCAGCTACACCAGAAAGGGCATCCACACTCTTAGACTTTTTTAAAAACTAAAACAAGATTTCTAACAAGAATAAATTCCCATGCTTAGTGTTTGGCCTGGAATTCTCCAATGTAAAGTAGTCTTTTTAAAAAGTAATTATTTACCCTCCATGAAACACAGGGTTTAACATTGCTCCTCTCCAGTCAATCCAACATTCCAGTTTCTCACTGTCCCAAATCTTTTTCCCCTTTTAGGGCTCCATTCCCTACCTAGGCTTCTTTCACCTAATGAATGCTCTGTTACAACACCACCACCACCACCACCTTTCCAAGAATATAATGCATTTGCAAACATACAAGTAGCCAATTCCAGTAACTCTGAAACAGGATTTCATTTCTCTTTCTTGCCTTGTGTGCAGTCAGTAGTATTTTAGTAAGAATTCTCCATTTTGCTTCTCTATCTTCTTCACAACAGGAAATGCAGCTGCACCTGCTTACCTCCAAAACCAAAAGAATTGCCCTATATAAACTCTAAATGGTTATCTTATACAGAGGGATTTTATATGCAAACTTCCTGAATGTGCACTTTTTACTGGGACAAGGCAATGATGTGGTAAGCTCACTTCCCCTGCCCCAAGAAAACTGATAGCATCTGCCACAGCAGAAAATTCCTGGTCTTATCAGATCAATATACATAGTTATTTGGTCATTTACATATGCTTTTTTTATGCGCTATCAAGCTTCGTTCTCTGTTGGAGGAGAGTTTGTTACCACCATAGAGTCTGGCTTGCGAGTCATCCTATCCAATTCCTCTTGAACATTTGTCAAAACTGTTTTTTGTCCTAAAAAGAAAAAGGACAAAGTTAAAGCAATCCAATTTCAATGAAATGTTTTAACCGATGAGTACAAGTATTAATAAAATCACTTTTACATGACAATATATTACTTAATTTCTCATTATTTCGCTACCTACCAAAGAACACAGAGCCTGACACAATGCAAGGTAATGTCTACATAAAGTCTCATAAATACTAAGGTTTGATTCACTTTAAAGAGATGAAATGATGAATTATACAGCAGCATAAAGCACAATAATATCTGTGATATATTTTACAGCAACTAACATTTTAAAAACAACCACATTTAGAATTTTCTATAGCAGTTGACTGTACACAATTCTTAGTATTGATAGCAAGGACTTCATTTAAACCCAGATTTTAGCCACAAGTTTTCCAAGGTACGCAGGCCACCTGCTACAAAAATCACTTTTGTTTGGTTACACTTATAGTTGTTTAATATTAAAATGCAGCAAGTAACAGGAAGAATTCTTTTATGTCTGCAGACAATGTTTCCCTTAAAAAAAGGGACATGAATTGCATATTCATGTAATATCTCAGAGCAGTCATTTCAAAGGACTTCTTCAATTGGAAACAGACACACTGAAGTATTTCATGGAAAGGCGTATCTTACATTTTTATAATAGACTCAAAACCTTTTAACAATTCTCTAACTGAACCATCAGTTTAATTCTCTCATTCTGAAAATTATAAACCCACAGAAAAATTAATCACTAAAATTGGAACAATGTATTCTAATGGTTAGAGCATGCAAGCATTTAAGATTAAAAGCTGTATTTTTAGACAAATAGTAGATTATATAACCATGTACAGCTTCCTTACATAGCCAAAGAATTTAACAAGCATCTGTTTTCCAGCTCAAATGTGTGTGAAATATTAGGTGGATTTTTTCCAGGGTACATGCTGAAAACATTAAGAAGGCAAGATTTGACTGTTAGAGATTTAAGTGTTTTTTCCAAAGTACAAAGACATAACCAAATTAAAAGGTTACCTTTAATCACTATAAAGGTTTTAGATTTAAACACTAGTTCTAAGCCTCAGTACTCTTAATAGCATCTATTCAAAGTGTAAGTATTTAAACAAAATTTTAAAATTAGTGCATTAACTTTAATATAACTTGCAATACAAAACACTTTACATGTAGACTAATGGTACCTTGGAGTTAAAAAACCCTAAACCCTAAAACAATAAAAAACACACAAAATTCTTGCTCAAACAAAATAGTTCTAAACGAAAACGGTGGCTTTTCTTTTTTGCTAGATGAACTGTATCCTTAAGCCTCCAAAATAATACCAAGCAGCTGTCTCCTGCAAGTACCTCATACCAGACAGGAAAAACATTGCCAAGCTGTTCAATGATACATAGGTTTACATATTCCCCTTTACCACCATCCTAGGTGAGCACCTTTCAAATGAGAAAAAATACAAGGAGCTGTTTTTAAGAAGATAAAAATTTCCCCTGTTATAGATTAAATTGATACTTGTTTTCAGTTTCCCTACAAAAATACTGGCAAGGATGGAAATGGCCTTAGTCAATTAGATGTGTTCTATACAACTATATGTATCCTCCTTTCTAGATTAGAGTACATCTTTATCTATTGCACAGGAATAGAAGGGTGACGGCAAAGCTTAGAATTTGCAAAAACCTTCTGAATATAAACAAAGTAACTTTTTAAGTCTAGAAGTCCATGCAAAGAAAAATAATCCACCACAGAAACCACCAGTTGAAGTTCTTTGAAATATCATGGTCTGCACGTGGAAGAAAGCAGTCCAGAAACATAAAGGCAAGTAAGATGGGTGAAGAATTACACAGCATGAAAAACAGACATGACATTGCAGCATCTGCCCAAATGAGAGTTCTCTCAAGTAAGAGTTAACATAGCAGAAAACAATCAATCAATTAGGCTGACCAGTATGTTGAGATCCATAGTGTCTCCCTCATCCTGTGACAGAATTTCAACATGTCAACCACAGGATATTCGTAGCTGTGGGAGAAACAGATGGTCTCTTTAAAGCTAAATATTTTTAGCGTCAACCTTCTCAAAACCTAGGGCTCTTTAAACAGCTTAGACTAGACATTTAAAATGCCTACAAAGATCATTTTAGCACATTTACTCACACAGAGGATGCTGCCGTAAATAAGACTTTCTCCAAGATGTTCTCCTCAACTCTTCCACAAAAGAGCAAGTAATCTTTTCTGTTATCACCAGCACCTGCTACTTTATAAACTCAAAAAGAGCTTTTCAGAAATCAATGTTAGGAGCCCTTACCTTCTCAGGAAAGTTTACTCTTATATTGGTTGAAAGTAAGATGTGAGCACATCAGCTGACAAGGATCAGGCATATTCCCTTGTGAGTGAAAGCCGATTGTTCTGCTCCAAAAGTCAGGGAATGAGCATGAGCTGCCAACTTGATGCAGCCAAGAAAAGCCAACTGCAATCTTGAGATAACTCAGGAGAAGAATTTCCACCAAAGAAAAAGAACTGCTGTACCAGGCACTACAATGAGATATGTCTGGAGTGCTGCACACAATTCTAATCACTCACGTTCAAGAAAAGATAAACCAATGATGGGAACCAATGAAGGAGAAACTAGTAGGGAAAACAGAGCTCAACCTCTAACAGAAGACTAGAAGAGAAGTTGTCTAATTTAGTCTAATAAAACAAGAAAGTTAAGGAAAGATATATGACTGCTGTCTCTAGATGTTTCAGGAGAGAAATATTCTATTAGATGTTAATGCTGACACAGGGAAGAAAAAAAAAAAAGTACACATAGCCATTTGTTATCTTTGAAAACTCCTGAAAGTCACGTGATGTTCTAGAAGACTGAAAGAGCAAAGTCCATTACAGACTAGTTAGTTTTTACTCCAGCATTTTTTCCAGAAATTGCAATTATGTTTTAGGTGTTTACAAACAGCCTACTAGCAACAATCAACACGGATCTGTTACCAAGAAGTTCTGTCAAGCCAACCAAATTTCTTTCTATGATAGGATAACAGGTCCTGTGGAGAAGGGAGAAGTGGTCGATATCACATCTTACATAACCTTCATATAAATAAACTAGAAAAAAACCAACAGGTTTGATATTTCAGAAAAATGAATGTATTGTATTTCATAAAATTACCCATTAGTTCTCCATAGTACTAGTCAGTATTTTTATTCAGCAATCTACCCTGTCTAACTGTTGAAGGTATCAAATATCTAGGCAAGCAAGTCCCTTGAAGGGACTACAAAGGATTTTGAAAGACAGGATTGGAGGTAAAAAGTTATTTATATATATTATCAAAGTGGTGCATAATAATAGAACGGAAAACAATGATTAACCAGACGTATGACCTTTTGAAATACTACGGTAATTTGATACAAACTAGAAAACCTCCTACTAGGAGGCAGAAATTGTGACTGTCTGTATTGTTATAACAAATCTTGATCAAGATAATACAGATAGAAAAAAACTAGCACCACGCTGAGACGTCTAAACAGAAGCACAGTACATAACACAGATTAAGTAACTTAGGGCAGACAAAGCCTTGTCTGACATACAGCATTCATTTCTGAGCACCAAAAGAAACAGGTCATCTGAGCAGACAGTCCAAAAAAGAACAGTAAGAATTATCAAAGCCATAAAAACACATCCTGTGAGGAAAGGCCGACAGAAGTATTTTTGTAGTCCAGACAAAAGTCACAGGCAAAAGGGTAATAGTTTTCAAATCAGCAAAAGACTGTTGCAAAGACAAAGGGGCTACACCGATCTCTGTCTCCACTCAAACAAGACAAGTAGTACTGGGATTAAGAAATACTGACTGTACAAGAGAAAAAAAAAAACTAAGAAATTAAGTACTGGAATAGGGTTCCTAGAGAGAGGACATTACATCTTTTATTCAGATTATGATTGCTTTTTTTATCACTAGCCAGGAACTCCCTAACTGATTCAGCTTTAGATAAAGAGCATGGGTTAAATAATCCCTAAAAATTCTTTCTAGTCTCATTTCTATAAAAACAGTTAGTTTGACATTGTGGTCAGTAATAGCATGAGGCTGCACTTGATGAAGCAGGGGACACCTTTCAGGGCATTCTGGATTAAGAAAAAAATAATTAAATATTTCATAATCTAGCTAAAATAATACTATCTGAATAATCTATGACCAATAATTCTTTTCTTGTAATCTTTGTAATAAATAAATCTAATAAAGATAAATTACAAAATTCATCACACTAAAACAAAAACAAAAAAAACCCCCAACAAAATACCAACTTGCCTAAGTCAAATTCTAGCCATTTTTGAGCTTTCAGAGCATGGAATGTCATATAAAAGCCTTCCAAATTAAAAAAAAAAAAAAAAAATCTCCTTACTTCCCCTCTCCAGGAATAGTTTCAGTGCAAGTACCCACACTCTAACAACTGCTCTGGTTCTCTTTCTGGCAATATCATCACTGTGGCTGGCATCATATATTTTTCATTTCCAGTTCAGAATGTCTGGGCCTCTAAGCATCAGAAACCGTGGGTCTGGCATCATCATTAAATTTTACATGATTTCACAAGTCTGGGATCAAAAGTAGAATATCTATCAATTATTTAGTAGTGAAATAATTCTGGAAGGAAGGCTCCTGAATGTAAGCGTGATGGGAATGCCAGCATCAAAAAGAAACAGTTAAATAATTGAAGTAGTAAATTTCTAATACTGGGGAGACAACCACACATTTTACAACACTGACTTTTGTATAGGTACCAAGTATTCTGATGGGTTTCTTTTCACCTAAACTAGTGCAATTACTTATCAGGAAATATCTCATACAATGCAGTCACAGGCACATACACAGAACAAATCACTTAATCAGTGTTACCAGTTGTGCTGGATCACAATAAAATACTAAATAATTAATGAGAGAGTAACTTCAAGCTGTCATAAGTAGTAATTAATTTAAACTTGAACTCCTGAGAGATTTCAATAGATTGACTGGAAACCACAGTCCAAACCCAATAAACTGCATTTCCTTCAAGCAACAGTTAAATGTCAAGAAAGGAAGGAATTCTGAAGTAAAAAAAAAGAAATCAGCACTTCCTGAATATGATCAAGACTCAAATGTTATTTATATCCCAGCAGTATAATTTCACTTGAAGAACCAAGTTATGACAGGCTTAACAGAAGCCCTGGAGTTGTGAAGTTGCAGGGTTTTTTTAAAGACTGTGCATTTTGGCACTCTCATCTGACACTTCACCAGTTTAAAAAAATACATGCAGTTAGACCAATGTGGGACAAATAAAATATTAAAAATATGCAAAACAGCCTGCAATAACAAGTACAATACCTGATTTCTTGGCTGTACTTTGCACTCCTCCGGCACCGGGACTCCCAGGAGAGCCAGTCTTTTTGCTCAAGAGACTGTTAAAGAAACTAGCCAAGACACCTTCACTTGCAGCATTATCTAAATAAAAAACAAATAAATATATGCATACACAGAATATTTATTGCTGGTAAATGACAGAACTTTTTACGTACATACATAACTCTCTTACCAATCAAGGAAATAAACCTCAAATACAAGAGAGTCTTTCCTTGCTCAATTTAAAGACACTGATCCTTTGCATTCTTTGGCAAAGTAAGATGACCAAAAGCATATTACTGCTCTTCTGGAACAGGGGTGTTTCACAATATTTAATCTAAATATTTGTATGCTTTTGTTTTTTCTAAATGTAGAAGCCAAGAAACAAAGTATTAAGTATGGGTGTGCAATTCAAAGATTTGTAAGTCCGTTAACAACATTAAACAGACGTTTTAGGGCATTCTTTCATGCCACACTACTTTCAATAAATCAGAACCTGGATATACAGCAATGAGACATGATCCAGAATTGCATGAGTATTTTATCCACTGTAAGTGAGATATGGCACCACAGTGCATAATTAAAAACAATATTGGCCCTACCATCTTAGAGCTGAGGGAGGGGGAAG
Source organism: Phaethon aethereus (assembly GCF_964289735.1). Classification (NCBI taxonomy): domain Eukaryota; kingdom Metazoa; phylum Chordata; class Aves; order Phaethontiformes; family Phaethontidae; genus Phaethon; species Phaethon aethereus. Next base: position 13,027,182 of record NC_138589.1, on the reverse strand, counting down.
GGTACAAAATCCCAGGTACTTCATGTACTATAGAAAATGACATTCCAGGAAGGGTTTAGTAGAAGAACATGTTTCATTGTGGATTCCACAGTAAGTGATATGAAGTATAAAAGGGCGTGTAGTTTAAAGCAGTCCCCACTAACAATCCAACTGATACATAATAAATGTATTTAGGCAACTTAAGGAAATTATTTGAACTCTTGACTGCTTGGCAATAACAGAACTCTACTTCAAGTCATATGAATGACAAAAAAAGAAAAAAGAGGAAAAAGAAAAATCAAACCTGAAACTATGTCACAAATTCATTCCTGTTATTAAATTAATATTAGTTTAATATTACTATTTTATTATTACTATTAATATAACTATTAAACTATACCACTAGTGAATAAATGCCAAAATCTTTCTACAAAATAGGATTCTTTTTTAAGGGAAGTAACACATGATAAAAACAGTAAAATGCTTATTCGTACTTTTAATATTTGGATCTGGTTTCTTAACTGATGTTATTGGTGAGGCACTGGGTACATTGGTGGGACCAGCTCTGCCTTGGGTTCTTGGGGATCCTGCAGGGCCTCTTGCAGGAGATTCCTTAAAAAAAGTCCAAATCACACAAATCAGAGAAGAACTTAAATGGGTTAGTTATATAAAGCAAGTGTAACATTACGTACAAATTACTTCTTCAATCTTTTTTTTTTTTCCCTGCAGTGTATGCACACTGCAGGGAAAAAAAACTCCAAACAAAACACCACCAGTTATTTTAGGCACGTACCTCCACTAAAAGAAAGGATGAATCACTGCAGGAAGTTTTCAGTTCAATAATCATCAGATATTTCTATGTTTCCACAGTGAGTTAGAATTATGTAATTTATAAGCAACACTTCAAAATACTGCCACTTTTTTTTAAAATTTACTTTCTGCAGTTTGGCAAGATTATGTATTTTACATTTACATTTACAAAATGAACCTCTACAGGTTAGAATTGTTCCCCTCTTCTCTAGAAGGAAGCAAAACACCTACTCTTTCTTGAATCTACTTACTGATGCTCTTGTAGGCGTTGCTGGCTGTTTGGCAAGGAATGACTGCAAAAACAACATATTAAGAATATTAAATATATTTTAGAAAATATAAAGGAATAAAATACAATGGAGCTGACTAACCATTACTTTATTTGATTTTTTTTTTTCCTGATACTTACAGGCTTCCTCTGATATTTATATACTTCCAGACTATACCACTAGAGGACAGAGTTAAAATGAGTAAATAAGCTTCAGCCCCTTGTCTTACCTAGCCATTCCAGAACTGTACGCCAGAACCACAGACACCCAAGTCTAACCTCTATGATATTTATAATCAACTATACAGGAAAGTATGACTAGGGTTTTTTAAACAATAGAGCAGTAAAGAAAATAACAAGATACAGCATAGCCAAATTTGACACCTTAAAGTCTTTCAAGCCTCTGGCTGTAAGAAAACAGCAACACTCCATAAGATGTTATGTTTTGAAAGCATTTATATTTTACAGATCAATACACCTATGTTGCAAAATTTCAAACTACCTCCTTGCTCTTCTCCTTTGAAGTGTGAATTATTTCTGTTCTCAGCATATTTTCCTTTCAACTTACCGAGATAAGTAGACATATTTTCTACTCGTATTTGTTAAAATAAAGAAGTCTTGGTTCACAATTACATCTGAATTTGCAAAGCTGAAAAGTGGCTATCCAGTGATTTAAATGAGGAATGAAAAACTGAAGGCAGTAACAATGGAGAGCTTAAAGTGAAATCTTATTTAGTAAGGACTAATTTTCATTCTTCCGTTCTTACCTGTTGTTTCATAAGAAATACTTGTTCATCTTCTGCTGCAAGCTCTTTATCATGGACTAACTGTTGAACAAAATATTTAGTTATTAAAAGTAAAAACTGAAATTCCTGTAACTGTTTTTATGTTTTGGTGATCAAAAGGGAAGAAAGAGGCAACTCTTTAATAGCATACTTCACTTTAAAAAAAAAAACCCCAACTTTTTCCACATTTAAGAGCGTAGCAACATTAAAGAAGTTTTCATTAAAAAAATATTGTAAGTGAATGGAGTAGACTAGCATTCATGCCAGCCTGTAGATATCCTCCTAGAAAGATGAGTACTTGTTAAGTAGCCACATTCATCTTTTTAAGTTTAGGTATTAATCTCATCAGCATCTCTTCAAAGACCTGAGATTACCTTACTCCATAAAAACCCACACTCAATCCCTCAGCTCCCAAAAGCATTGCACTAGCTCTTATCAGTCGTAACACTGCTACTAGGCAGTTTATTTCCTACAGATGCCACAGGTTACAAACAACAGGATTAAACCTTTCCCTTACATGAAAGCTTCAAACAGCTCTTCCCTGCTCCAAATACTGGGGCTCGAGCTAGAAACGTAAAGCGTGTAAGAAAGTTGTAAAAGAAGCTTTCCGATACAGACCAGAATACAATTTAATTTACAATTTTCCATATTATCCATTTTACACATACCTTGTGTACCTACACTCACAAAATTATCATTACACAGAATTTATATGGATTATTTACTGCTCTTGCCTTACATGAAGAAATCTGCCATTAATAATACCTTAATAGCAATAGTGTTATACTGTCTTGTTTTACAAGATTTGCATGGCAAACCTCAATGCCATGTGTGTATATATGTAAATTGTTGAAGTCCTACAACAGTATTCTCCATTTTCAAAAAGTGGTTTTGCCCCACACATGCAAAAAGGTTCGTGTGAAACTGTTATTTTTGGACTGCCTTTCATTCACTAAGGTGAGTGACTTCTGTGTTTGCTTGCAGTATTTTAAACAACACGAAAATGAAAGACTGATGTTTCACACATTTGGATAAAAAAAACCATTTAGATTTGCAGTTCTTCAATATTAATAGTTATTAGTAGGCATTTAGGCAAACTGCACTTATTTTTGGGGGGCAGGGAAGAGTTTACCCCTTTTTACCTTTCTTACAGGAGGTTTTACAATGAAGTCCTCATATGCATCTTCTGGTTTCACTGTTGTGAAGTTTTCATGTAAAATGGCAATTTTCTTTTCATTGTCCCAACCGGCAGGTCTATAAAAAGAAGGAAAGCTTTGCCTTTTCAGTCACAAAAAGCACAGAGACCATTTATTTACTGTCCCCTATCTGACTAAGGCAATTTTACTATAGATCAGTCCTAATCAGCTAAATTCGCAAGATACTAGAATATTGGAAGGGCATACGCTGGGTCAAGTAACTCAAGTAATATGCACTAAGTTGTTTTTTCAATTCAGGATTTCAGAAGACTCACATACTAAGCTTTTGAACAACACAAACTATTGAAGTTATTTTTATATATATGTTATATGAAGTGTTGTGCTTAATAGAAAACAATCTGAAACCATGCTGCTCATACAACTGACTTACATAAAAACTGCATCCTTTTCTACCACTAAGGCAGGTGTGGTAAACTGAAAACCATATGTTTTATGTACAATGTACTTATACAACAGATCAAGGTTCTTTTCCTCCTTAACTGATGTATAAATCAAGGCAGCCCCATCTGATTACTCATTTAAGGAAAATTATAGAATATACAGTTTTTAAATTATAGTAAGAATTTCAAAACATGAGCTAATGAACATATATCTACTAGACCTAATTTTGAGAAGTAGTTCAAGGCAAAAGCCATAGCCATTTAGTATTCAGAGAGAGGAAAGGGGTATAACAGGAAAAGACTCATGATACTTTTCTTTGACAAACACAAAAGTTACCTACCCACCCAGGCACTTAACTCTGAAAATGTCAAAAACTTAAGAGACAGCTGAGATCTCAGGTTTACATGGAAATTACAAGTTCTGAGGGGAAAACCAAGAAAACACACCTCACAAAATGTAAGAGACATCCTTTGTAAGGGAATAAAAGGTCCAAATCCCATGCACAATTTTAAAACTATAAGAAGTTTTATACACCTCTCAGCGATTTCAAACCAACAAATGCTACATAGTAAATAACTAAATAACAAGCAATCCTGAAGCGCAATTTCTCAGGTTAACTTTATGTGCTGAATTCAACACTAAAACATATTTTCTTGCTTCCAGATTACAGCAATTCTCTTCAGTGCAGGAAAGGATACACTGTAAGCAGAATCTACGAATGTGTGACTGAATGAAGTCGAAGTGTTCTTCTCTGTAATCATGCTCCTTCTCTAGTACACTTACTGCATCGCACTGGACGAAAGGGAGAAAAACAAAACCAGAAAACCCAAGCAATTTACTCCCAGCACATCTTGAAACACCTTCCTTAATATTTACACACATTTACTTTGAGCCTTTGGTTTTAAAGTGCCACCAACAAATCAAAAGATAAAGTAATTAACGTGTAATCGATAAGGTTATGGCCCTTCTGCAAAATTAAAAATTGACACTGATGACAGAAGCTTGCTTTTAAAATAAATCCCTTTACTATTAATCCAGAATTCTTTTTGCATGTCTGTATAAAGCATGCCTTCTAAAAGAAAATTAAACTTTTCCATAGTAGCAAAGAGAACTAGAAACTCACTTTTGTACAAACTACCAGCACAGGAATACCAAGGTTGTGAGTCAGCACATTTTCTCCAAGTGGCAAAGAAACATGTTCATCCTCTGGGCCAGAAGAAGGGCCTCTTCTCTGCGGTGATCCTTGGTAGCCTTCTTCAGGTTCTACATACTCTTGAAACTCCTTTATAACTATTAAGACAGAGATCTTCTTAAGGTACAACAAAGGAATTAGTTCTTCTTTTTAAACCATAATTAATCTACGACTAACTAGAAATCTAAACTTTTTTTTCCCTTTTATAATGAGGCTCTACATGAGAACAGAATGCAAGCTTAAGCCTTCAAACAGAACAATTCTCCTCCACCAAAATTTACAGCAAGCTAAATTGAGTGCAATTTGGAGCCATTACAAATAACCAAAACTAGCTGCAAGAGCTACAGTATGCACAAGGGCCCATGCCTCAACTCAATGCATTTCATTATAGGAGAGTTGACAACAGAAAACATAAATGTAGTTTAGCAACACAGCCTAAACTCCATGCATTTTGTACCTAGTTTTGGAAGAAAGCATGGGGAAAACTTAAATAGACACAGAAAACACCAGGCTGAAGCAGCCACCCTTTCTTAGAAACTATTACTCAATTTCAGTTTCTGTTATTCTACATTTCTGTTCCAGGAGTCCAGTGCTAGAAATATAAAAAAATACACTGCATAAATACAGACTCAAGGGCTCCTAAATGTTATCTGAAGAGATTCAGTTATATTCTGGAAAACTACAATGGAGTCCAAGGGAAGCTAGATGCTTTCTATGTTTTCAATGTTTTAATTTTATGGCAATGATGAGTGGTCCAATAATACTGAATACTATCAAATACTGAAGTGCCCAAGAAATAGTATTAACACCCTTTTGGAAGCGCACTGTGACCCCATGGATGTTTTATCAAAACTGGGCTGCAACTTACAGCTTTTATGTCTTTTTTCTGGATGAAAACCACAGACCAGATAAATCTGCCTACTGGATATGTCTGCTCCCAGGCACAGCACTTCCCAAAGGCCCAGGGCTCTCCCTCACATGACAATCCCTCCCGAAGCCTCCTCCTCGCTCAACCATGAGGAGCCCTCAGGAGAAAGGCAAGCAAAGCTCCATGATTTACTCCCATGAAGGCATCTTTATTTTAGCAACAGTGGGAGCAAGCTGACTGTACATACAGCAAGGAAATCTCTTCAAAAAAGCTCCCAATCTCCAGCAGTCACAAAGAGAGTGTTGTTCAGTACGTCCATCCATGTGACAGGGAAGGAGCTGCAACTGTACTGCAGGCCATCTGATTACTTCTGAGGTTTAGGAAGTGGTAAAACCTCAGAAGAGTTCAGAATACAAATCTTGCAAAATGAAGTCACTGTACCTTTTCAAAATAGGAACCATTCCTGCAATAGAACGGGCATGTGGAATGAGGAACAAATCAGAAAAACACTTCTGTTCAAAGCTGCACAATCTACAATTTTTATTTGAAATATAAAATTGTGTGATTCTTGTGGAAAACAAGAGAGCTCTAGTCCAGACGAAGGCTTAAAAAAATCCACATTAAATATAGACCATAAGACTTCCAATTACCAATGCAACATATCCCAAGGTCCAAGAAAATAAATTAAAAAAACTGAATGCAGTTGCTTTTAAGCTTGGGGACACAGTGCCTCCTGGTGGTTCAAAGAGATGCTTTCCTCTAGTACTGTTTCACAGTCAGCAACTGGAAATCAAAATTCCATTATACATTACATTCTGTACATTAAACAAGTTTACTGACTATCTCACAGAAAGCAAATTAATTCCAGAGCATTTAACTAGAAAAAGGTTTTAAAAAAGTACTTATTTCATTACTCAGACTCTTCCTAGCTCAGAATAGGAAGAAATCTACTGAACACAAGTATATTACAGCAGTTAAAAGAATACCATTTACATCCACTACAATCATTCAGATAAGCCTCTCTGACTTAATCAGATGTAAAATATTCTTTCACAATACTGCTCTCAATTTATTACAGCATTTTAATCACACAACATTAGTTTCCTAGGTTTTGTTCATATCAAAGCAGAAAAATCTTTTCTTCACTGAGATATCTCTTAGTATAACAGAAAACAGTAAGACTCTGACAACATGATACAAATCATTATTCAAGATACCCCAAGAATTTTCCTAATATAAATAATAGCAAATGGAACACAGAAACTTCAGCAATCTGATGGCATACCCTCATGAATTCCTGCTGAATGGGAATGAAGGCCATCACCCTAGAGAGCTGAGATTCACAACTCTTCCCTTTCCCTAAGAGTAAGCAGTAACAAACACCATGCATCACAGACCATGATCAACAAGGCTGTATCTCACTCCAGCTGATCCATGCATGGAGGGAAAAAAAAAACCAACAACACTTCACTGTGGAGATGAACTGTTGCTGTGGATTGTTAATAATGCGTATGGTCTGGCATTAGTCCCTGACTAGAGACTGAGAAATCATAGAATGGTTTGGGTTAGAAGGGACCTTAAAGATGATCCAGTTCCAGCCCTCTGCCATGGGCAGGGACACCTTCCACTAGACCAGGTTGCTCAGAGCCCCATCCAACCTGGCCTTGAACACTTCCGTGGATGGGGTATCCACAACTTCTCTGGGTAACCTGTGCCAGTGCCTCAGCTTTAGTTAACAAGGGCATCTGCTCAACAAGCAACTACTGGAGTTAAAAGAAGGTAAAAGCTATATTAAGAACCTCTACCTACTGTATCGTGAATGCAGGTACACTTGTTTCTGATTTAAACTGGTTTAAATGCCTGTAAGTGACAGGCTCTTAAACACTTTTTAAAGACTCTCATTCAACCCCCATTCCCATTCAAAGTTTCATCCTGTTAAACCCAAGTAAACCTGTATCACAAGTGCTGTCTGACTACCTCTTATGAACAAACTGCATTGTAAGCAGCTGATAAAGAAGCTCACTTCAGTTAGTGTTTCTTTGTCACACGGCAATTTAATACTTATTCCTTAGCTCCCATACTTATTTCTCACTTGATCTCCACCCTCAAACTTTTAATGACATCAAGTTCATCATGCGCCCGAACAGCTTACCTTTTCTTTCTCCTTTTTTCTAGTGAGCTATGAATATTTTCTCCTCGACATAATTCATATTAAGGAATCACATTCTATATGGTATGTGAAATAACTCTTCTCTTTATTAAGAAGTAGGGGAAAATTATTTTGGCTTAAATTTTTTTGAACAGGAAATACAGATAAGATGATGCATATAAAAATAGGAAGCCAGAAAAACAACTGTTCATCTGATAATTCAGTAATATTCTGCTACCTATCAGTAGGGTTGAGTACTAGGAACAGCCTATTACATTTGAAAAATTATCACCAGGTAATGATATGCCATAAAAATCACACCTCTGCTACAGTGTGCTGATTTATCTATCAAACTTGTGGCTTATCTAAGTAAAAACCCTTTTATTTAGAGTTTTGCATTTAACACAGCAAATGAATGCAAGTTTTCAGTTAACTGTTTTGTTCCGGTGTTACTGCTTATTTACGCAACCTACTGAAAGTTAACTATAACAAGAACAGATGTCACAGGAGCAACTGACTCGAAGTACCACCAAGAAAGGAATCTACAATTACTCTTAGGTTTGATTGTTCTAGCAACAATAAAATCCTGGAGTACTGTTTAAATGCAAATGGAAGTGGCAGACAAACACTACAACCTACTTAAGTAGATAGATCACAAAACCACTGAACAGCAGAACAAGAAAAATGCAGAAAAATTTTCTGAGAATCATTCCATATTTATAATCCATTATTAAGCTTCACAATAAAGTCATGCAGCTTTTAGCTTCTTGTGCACTACCTTTATAAATTTTAGTCTTGTGAAAAGAATTCCTAGACAAAAAACATCTGGGCAAAGTAAGTTTCTTTTACCTTTTAGCTTAAGAATACTTTCAGCTGTATGTCAGACAAAAAAAAAAAAGGCAGAGAACCTGAAACAAATTCAGCTTGAATGAGACACTACTTCATTTTCAGAAAAAAATGTTACTGTGTTTCAAGTCTTTAGCTTCAAATGCTCCAGAGGACATTAATAGCCATTTTACCAGTATACTTCCTTTCTGCATTTCTTGACTCTTGACAGTCATCTTTTTTGCTCTGCTGTCAGAAGCAGTGAGGCAAAATTTAGAACTTCCCTGAAATAATTATTCAAATGTGTGTTACTTAAACAATGATTTATCATAATTGAGCCTGAATCAAATTAGAACATTTGAACTGACATTATGTATCTGAATCCACACTAGCCAAGCTTTTAGCAAGGAATTTCCAGAGCAGCCCAGTGATAGGAATGAGTGCAAACAAACAATGCTCTTGGTATACTCTGAATAACTCAATTTCTTTCAAGGCAGCCTGTTGCTTCCGTATGTGTGTCCTGCCTCCCATTCTGGAAGTTCTCTAACACAAAAGGAAAGCTTCTCATATACCAGATGGAGCCTAGCATCATCCACCCAGTAAAGGCAAGAGTCAGTATCTCAAATAAGACAAAAGGCTGGGTGGAGACAGGCCACAAAAACCTTGAAAGCAAAGACAAGCAGTCCAAAGTTCAATTCCATTGTGAATGGTCAGTTAACAAAAGGATTTCTGGAAACTGGTAATAAGACCTTAGTGATGGAGAAAGAACAACCTAGCAGCACTTTAAACGGATGCTAATGTGGTAATACTAGAAAACAATTCCCCTGAAAACAGAGTCAACAAGAACTACCGGTTACTGGTACAGAGTGTAATAACTAGGGAAAGCACTGTGCACATTCAGCTTGGCCCACAAGCCGCAGCTTCCATCTAGAAGCAAGCGTAAGGAAATACGGTTCTGCAAGCTGAAGTCAAGAAATATATACATCCACGTGGTGTTATGCACCAGCAGGGCTTTACTGGAATGAATTTAGCACATCTCTTCACTCTGCACCCCGTTTCTACGTTTTGACTGCCTGCTTTGCATATGCTCTTTATTGTCCCAGGTTTTTTATACCTGGGCATTGCAGCACAGTGATTCTCTATTTTCTAAGTGGCAGTTTATCGCAGGAAGCACATGCAGCAAGGTTTTAGTAAAGAAAACTTTGCTGGTGTAGCTTTATTGATGTTGAACTTTATGACTTTATTGAACTTTATGACTGTAGTCACAAGGCATTTTTCAGACATGCGTGCTCTATATTGTATAAGCACTTACACTAATACAGCTACAGTCATAACTGGAATTTCTTTTAGCACAATTTACTGTGAAGAGCATTACAAGCTACGGTGGCCAAAGTTTTGAGCACAGATCTGGCCTTAGGAGCAGTCTGCAAGAACTCAGAAGACAAGTATCTGAGATGACACAAGCATCCTAAGCTGACCAAGAAAAGGAAGAAGATGGAAGTTTGGGAGTGGAGCCATTAAGGCCCCTGTTTTACCTGCTTGCTGATATTGGACCAACGTTCACCACTCAGCCATAGGATGGCAGCAGAGTCCTGCAAGCGTGTGAATTGGGCAGCTCTCAAATTTTCCTTTTCCCTTGACACTATTAAAGCGCAAGAGAAACTAGGAATTTCTACAATACTTCAATTTAGAAATCTCCCAAGACAATACTATTGGAATGACTTCTAAGTTCCCCAAACATGGTGCTAAAGTTTTGCCATAGCTGTAACTGACTCCTCCACACACTAGCCTCTTAGTGAAGGCTGAACACACTTCTCTTTTGAAAAGTAAAATTTAACTGCACAAACTCCACATTTATTTGAATTGCCATAACATTTGGTGTGTCTCAGAAAAGTGCAAATCAGTTTAGCTGCTGTATTTTGAGACTAGAACTGCCTTTCCATCTCCCATTTAAAAAAAAAAAAATCTCTCTCACACAAAAAAAGAATGCTTTTTCCCTTAAAAATGGTCTTTTTTTTTTTAATATAACCCATGATCAAATCCAGGTGGTTTCAATCATTATGTTTAAACTCAAGCTAGTATGCTGTACGCACAAGCCTTTTGGGAAAGTAGTATTTAACATTCAGAAAGGGTATCAGCTATAGAATTACATTTGAATGCTCACAGGCCAAACAGATTACAGCTCCCTAAAGTGAATCTAAGGAAGCTACTAGGCAGCATTTGAAGGTTTAAACACTCCAGTACAGCTAGCCACCAGCCCTCAACAAAAGCAGCAACCAGCAGGAATCAGTCTGAATCTTTGCTGAATCTATACCTCAGCTGAAAAGGAATGCATGTTGCTAAGGTCTTTTCCCCTGAAGGAATTTATTTTGAAGTAATACAATATGAAAACAGAAATAATTCTCAAGAAACATTCAAAACTATTTTAGGAAAGAAAGGAAGCTGCAGGAAACAATATTGCAGCAACGACTGCTTGCCAGTACCCTATTCTTTCTTGCCACAGATATGACAGGAAAGAAAATTAATTTATACAACATTCCTAAAGTTACAGGGTAGGAATGGCTGTAGTGAGAGACAATTAGATGTACCAGGACCACAGTCTGAACCTCATAAAAAATAAGGGCAAAGAGGCCTACTGGAAGACAAACGCAGTATGGGAATGCGACCTGGCTGAGATACCACAGGAAAGCAGACAGCTCACTTCATTACTGAATTTTGTCACTATTTTAAAAAATGTGATTCTGTACGGAGGGTTTTTTTTTTTTTTTTAAAGTTGGCCTTTTAAAAAATCAAATTATCAAAATCTCATTGGTGCAAGGGATTTAGACCACTCATTCACCTGATGTTTTGTTAGTACAGCAAAACTGGAAGAGTTATTTTAAAGCTATTAAGCTTTAAAATAATGCAAATAGACTCTATTAAGAGTCTATTTGCATTAGAGTTGTAATCACAACTTCAAAGCAATTCTAATCCAACCCATTCTCAAAACACTAATCTGAAGAAATTTATCATTACAAAAGAAAGTTGCAAGAGCTAGTTAAAAAAAAAGACAAGACTTACACTTCTGTTCCATGTCTCTCATGTCTTCTGGAGGAATTTTCATCTTATCAATATGTTCTTGCAAGACACTGGCCCATTTCTGTAAAGACTCCATAACAGTCCAAGGTCTAGACATATCTGCAACAAAGACTACAATGGTGTCTTGCAGGGATTCTGCAGAAACTGCAAACTTCAATAGCCCTTTATGGTATAAGTCTCCATCCAGAATCCAAACGTTACAGCGAGTATGATCTGAAAGGAAAAGGTACAGTTGTAACTCAACAGATGCCAACTTTTTGCTTTGCTAGTCTACAAGCAAACAGATGAGTAGATTAGTGTGAAATGGAAGACTAAAGCCTGCCTAGTAGACCTTGCCTGTTTATTTTTAAGACAGGTACATGTGTAAATGCCTACAATACTCAGTAGACGCTTTCATTTAACATGATTTTTTTCTTGGTTCAGAATCTTTTCGTTTTAAAAAAAATAAATAGTTTCTGTTCTTTGGCTTTTACTAAGAACAGCTGACACACCAGTTTTTAGACACCGCACAATGTCTGTGAATTTGAAGTATGTGTATTGCAAGTAAAACCAGAATACGTGACACATATGTAACTCCAAGTTCAAAAAGGGGTGGTTATAGCTGAGTCCAGCAGGGAAGCCTTAGATAAACCAGCTTATGTTTCTGCGGGACAACACACTAAGGACATCTCACAACAGAAATAAGCTGCAAACAAGATACAAGCAATAAGCAGCTTAGGTTTCTAGCACAGGAGTAGGAGGAGCAAACAGAGGATAAACTTACAACCTGCCAAACTTTAACATTGTACTACCTGCTTTTAATTCACACTGACTTAATATTGGCTCCTACTTGCAGGCTCCTTACAGAATGAGTACTGGACAAATGATTTGGTATTTTAATTTTTGTGTGTCTCTCCCCCCCTGCCCCCCCCCAGTGTTTTGATAGCAACTGGACATTTTTTGTTGAAATGCAAGGAGTGGGGCATAGGGGGAATCGGCTGGGACAGACAGCTGGCATGAGAAGTTTTACCCCAAACCTGAGCTTTAGCAAGAACAGAAGTAAATGCAAATGGAACATCACACAGGAGTGATGTATCAGGCACTCTGAACAACCAATTCTGTCCAAATTAAAAAAAAAAAGAAAAAATTAAAAAATAAAATAATTACATTATCCTCAGAACTTCCTCCTGCAAAGGAACAACTCCATTTGTTTCTATCTTCTAGACTCTTCCTAGCACCTCTTCCAAAGTGGGTGGAAGTGGAACTATTCTACTACAGCTGTTCAAAAGGAACAGTGTGTCTCCACAGGCATGACATACAAGATACATGAATTCTGAAATACCGGGATCAGCAAACCAATCAGGGCAGAGCCCAGATTTTCAAAACAGCTTCTGAGCTTCATAATTATTCTGCCTCTGTATATTTCCCTGCCCTGTACTCCAAATCCTTTAACTTCAAAATAAATCGAGATGTTGTGGCTATCATCACTTCACTCTAGGAAAGAATCCATCAGGACCAAAAACGCTGACTCTAGAAAAAGGCAAAAACTTGACTAAGGAAGCTGGAAGAAAAAAAAAAAAAAAAAAAAAGAGTACAGAGATATACATTATACCCTTCTAATCAGGTGTTGGATAAAATTGCCGAACAGCCAAGTTGCCGACAGATTACATCAAGATGCTACACATGGGTAGTCTTCATTTTGCATTTGCTATACTCCTTACTTAAGTAGCGTTAGGCCAACAGTTATACTTTTAACTTAAAAGATCTTCTTCCAACCACGCATCTCAGATCTATCCTTTGCAGTAAGAGTTACGATAATCGTTGTGTATCTAAGAAATGCATCTTTGCATAGTCATCAATTGTCTTCCCCCTCTCTCCCCCCCCCACTTCAGGAAACCATCTCACTGATATCACGCAGGGTTCTCACAGCACTGGATGTACAAATCTAAAGCTATCAGAAGACCTCCAAGGACACAGGGAAAGCCTGGTAAAAGTTTGGAAAAACCGAAAGGAAGCTAGGACATAATGTGAACACGTTTAAATGTTTACTATTACACAATACTAAATGAAACATCAATGCAGGACTCTGCTATCCTCCACATTCCAGAAGCATCCTTTGTATATTCCCAAAAGCAGAAATCTACCAGTGAATAAAAACCCTGTGAAGTTTCTGTGAGTTAATAGGTTATAAATAGACATTAACTATGCCTATGCACAACTGTCTCCTTGATGCAAATGAGAAAGCTTTAAAAACCTAACTTAAGTCTACCTACAGCCTATGAAAGCTTACAACTCTTACCAGCACTTCCATAGCTTCTCTGAAAAGACTTTCACACCTTAGCAAGTAACAAAAATTAATAAATACCCTAATTCACTGCTCCTAAGTCACTTTTTAAAGCCAACTTCTAAAGGTTAGCAAACAAAACTTTTGTAAACACCTTTGTCCTACTTAAGGATTTCACTTCTGCCTAACATCTAGAATACACAGTGGAACTAGAATGCACTTGGAACCATCACTCAAATGAAATCAATCTGCTAGGAAGATTGGAAGCCTAGCACTCACATTAAAATGTACTTTAAGAAAAAACAAGATAATGTATGAAAATGAAAGGTTTTGCTCCTTTCTTACGGTAAAGAGGTATGGCTTGTGATTTACATTTGCTACAAATACGGTACTGGTTGTTCACAATTTGGCAAGGACTTGATGGCAAATTCAACTTTGTCAGCACCACATCAAGCTCCTAGTTAGTCATATGATGTGAATGTTAACTGGGCCTTTCACAGTGGCTATGACATGAGACACCAAAACAGAGCCAACAATTACCAGATCCTGTTGGAAAAGCAGGTGCTACTTATTAAAGACTATTACAAATAGCTGCTAAAACTACATTTCTAAATCCTGTCAATATTTCATTATCCCTTTAGCCATGAAAAATATTTTCCAGCTTTGATGAGTTTTACTGCAGATGGTTGATTCTGTGAACTGCAACTACGTCTCCTGCATTTATTCAAAAAAGTATCAGTGGTAATTACATATCCCTTGCCCAAGCTGTGAAGAGAAGCAAAACAGGGAAAAATTCTTTTCAAGAGAACAACTTTAAAGATGTTGACAAAAAGACAATTTTCCCATTAGAAACCAGTAAGCTGCTGCTGGTACAATCTGGAACAACCAGTTCAACTGGAATATGCATATGATATGACTGAGGCCAGTCCAAACCTCAGGCAAAAAAACAAGACTACTTGATTTTGTTACAAGTAAGAATATCAACAACAGAATGGCTCTACTTCACTGGCACATTTGGCACAGTCAGGACAACTGTACTGCATCTGTAATCTGAGGCAGGTCAGCTGGAAGTTCTCTATGCTGTTTATAATTGCCAGCTAACCCATATAGTACCACTACAAAACCAGTCGATGTGGTTTGTCTCCTCACCTTAAGTCTGCCCCCATCGCTGCAAGAGACTCTGAAAGCTATTCTAGAAATACATACCCTTTAAGAAAACTATGCAGAGCCTCTCTTAAACCTCCTACGAATTAGGATTCTCAGCTCTCAAAAGCAGACTAACCAATAGAGACACAGAACATCTGCTCATCACAAAGAAAGGCAAAAAAATAAAACTGGCCACACTCCCTGAGAAATTCCACTAACAGAGGACTCTCAGGCCTGAGCTCCAAGGTCATTTAATATTCTGAGTTAACTTTACAGCTAGTGCTGTAAGTGCTTTCATCCAAATGATGTCATGTATGTCATCCACATACGGTGTCATGTATGCATGATACAATCTAGGAGAATCCCCTCTCCCTCACAATTGCTTCTCAGGCATCCCCAAACCTCTTCTTAACAAATGCCTTAGCCTAGGCAAAATTTGAGATAGTACCCTAAGAAGGAGATTTTTCAAGTGGAGATTCAGTAGTGGATTTACTCTAAGTTACCCTGAGACCTAGGGACCAGAGTACTACACGTTACATTGAACGACCACCATGTAACAGGACTGAACCGGCTAATTACCAACGCAGTGGTGATGTATATCTTGCAATTCGAGCTAGGTATCAGCCAGTACCAAGAAACAAGCAGATGACAGTGAAAACCAAAAAGTTAGTGGGCACCTGTATTAGCCATGGGGGTCCTTAAAAAAAAAAAAAAAAAAGAGGTGTTTTCTACACATTTGTTTAACTATTAAAAAAAAAGAACAATTTAATCACTGACCTAATCTTTAGGGGAAAAGACAAAAGTAACTGTAAACTAAGGCATGCACCTAGCAATCTAGAGTAATGCCACTTCAAATATAGGAGAAGCCAGATTCAAATATCCAGGGCAGGGGGGGGAAGAAGGTAGATAGATCTGGGTTGGGGGGGTGCAGAATAAGCAGCAACACAAAAGAGTTTCCTTAAGATTCCCAAAGGGAGCTTTGAGGTAGATAATGACTCGGCACTGTGACCAAAATATTTCTCCTGGACAGAATAAACTCTTCTGAAATGAAGAGGAAAAAGGCAAAGAAAGCTTCTAGAGCTTGGGAAAGGAGTTTCAAAGATTTTCTCACTCCACTACAGAGTTTCAGTTACCAGTGTTAATTTGACACCCCTGGAAATCCTTGTCGTTTGCTGGTCTTGACTAGGTTGGGGTATAACAAAAAGCAGATACCCTCAAAAATGAGTATGTGATAAGCTCTTGAATGCCCATCTTCAGTTTCTTCATGGCTTCCAAGAATTGTGGGTCAATTATAAAGGCTTTGTTCCTAAATCTCTATCTGAGCATACACACATGTAAAGTCTGCAAAGAGTTTAAAGAAACAAAACCAAACCTGTCCTAGAGAAAGAAGAGTATTATCTTTGCCTGCTGGGAGGTCTTGACCCACTTTGCTATTTATTTTGCTTGCTGATGACGCTAATGAGACAGAAAGGAAAAAGGCATGTATTATTAGATTCTAACACATCCATTAAAGGGATGTATAAAGACCTGAATTCTCCAGCTGAGTCTGGTAGTCAAAAAGGTCTCTCTTTTTTCCTGCTAGTGCCCCCTGAGTTCTTATGACAGGCTTCTCCTAATCATCTCAAATACTTATTACTTCCAGATACTCTGGAATAGTCACAAATATTTCCGAAGTAGGGACATACTTGAGGTTTGACAGACAGCACCAGGAAAAATAGCACACCAAACATTTTCCTACTTATAATACCATCTCCTCTGATGTTGCAAGAAGCCTCATGTCACAGGCTGTCTTAACATTCCTAATGAGAAGGGGGGGGGGCGGGGGGAGCGGGTCCTCCGCAGTACTAAAGTAGATTGTGCATGGTGAGAAAGCACTGACACCAAGAACCTCAAGAAGCCAAGAATGGCTCAGCACTTAAAAAAATTACACCACAAAAGATTTTTAGGAACCGCAAGATTAGGTGGCCACTGAAGACACAGGCAACATACTCATCCTTTAACTGTGCCTAACTTAGTATCCAAAGCCAGTTTATTATTACCCTGTGAGCCCAGGACCAATCTCCATAACAACCAGTCACATACGGTACTTAATCAGTCGTGCAAGCCTTCAGTACATTTCCAGAATACCATTATAGGATCTTCCTAGTTCACTGGTTTTCAGGAACATGGATGAACCACTGTCAGTGCTTCCCTCTTCTGAACTGAAAACTCAGAAGGAAGTCACAAATAGGAAGACTATCATTCCCCATTTTTGATAGCAAAAGTAACACAAAGAGGTCCAGCAGTTTGCCCAAAATGAGACAAGCAGACACAAATTTAGGAGTAAGGAAAAGGAATTCACTCCCCATCTCTTTTTGTCCCTAACCTTCCTAAAAATAGAGTGATCATTACACCTGTTTTTAAACTGTCTCTTGTCATCATCTCCCTCCCATATAGCAGAGGAGACTAATCATCAACAGCAACAAAGGAAGACAAGGGGCAAAGAGACAAGCTCCAATTTGAGAAAAGGAAATACTAATTCTGACTTTTTAAGTTCTGTTCTTCACTCATTCAACTCTAACAGAACGTCTCAGTTACAGTTAACCAAAATTCCACACACAGCCCCTCCATATCCAGAAATCCATACAGAGAATTAAATTCATATGGATGTATCACTTAGTTCATACAGTTATCAAGTGGTCATTAGCAGACATATTGTCATTTGGTGTAAGTCAACATCAGCAAATGTATCTACCCTAAAAGTAAATGGAACCTGAGAGCTGCTCAAGCATACTTTTTCATCATACATAGGTCAAGCTGTAAGAAGGGCAAGAAGGAGAATGTACACTGAACATTAAATGCGTTTCACTTTTAAGAAACTGATACAGCTTCTAAACCATACAGAACAATGCTTGAACCAACTACCTGGGCGTGACCCAAAATACACTGATGAAACCACAGCTATAAAAAAAAGCACGTCAGCTACTTAATTACAGTAAAGAGATTACATAAAAAATGAACTTACCATCTCTATCTTCATCATGAATATTTAGATACAAGTATTCCAGCCCTCTTCCTTTCTTGCCATGCTCTGCTCCCTGTATTTTAGCCATAAGAGTGGTTTTACCTGAACCATCATCACCTGCCAGTAAGTTTTTACAGGGGGAAAAAAAAGACACTTTCAGAATTAATTTTAACTTTGTAGAAAAGATTCTTGAAAACACACTTAAGTAATCAAAAGCATCCTTGCACATTTTTGGACTATACTTATTTATTGTTTACTTTCAAGTATTCGAGCTAAATCAAACACTTTATATATCACAATAAGAACGAAGCACTTAATTATTCTGTATTACATTCCATTTGGTTAAATATATGCTATAACTCCAAGAGCATAAGCCAAAAAGAAAGCAAATCTATCAGCCTGAAGACAAAAATACCGTAGATCATATTACATAACCTAATTTTAACAAACTGATGTGTCAGTTCGCTCACATCATTGTTTTAAACACGCTTCGTTTCTACAAAAAAACCCCAACCACCCAACTACTTGCGTATGCTACTTACCAAAAACAAGAATATTCTTGCCCGATGGCAATTTAGATCTTGACCGGGTAGAAACTTCACTCAGTATTGAGGACCTAGAAAAAAAGCATCATTCTTGTCAGGCTGACACGCACACGGCTGCACGCACATATGTGCGCAGACACACAAAAACACAACCCACACACTGCCCATTTGACAGCACCGATGAGCTCAGCAGATCTGCGCAGACCAATCCAGTTACGTGCATTCTATTTACAAACTAGGTATGTTACAATTAAAAGATTTAAGTTCCTTTTAAAAGACCAAAAGTATACCACCTTTTTGTGAAAAGCTTTCATAATTTCTAAAACACGTGCAGTAACATTTTGTGAAGTTTTTTCTCCCCTATAAGAGGTCACGCAACTGCCAAAACATTACTTTTCAACTGATGACTAACTCTTCCCACAATCCATTACTGTATTTTACACAGTGTTTCCTGCCATTGCTAGCATTTTCAGAAGCGTTACTCGGAGATAAGCGAGGGGAAAACAAGAGATGGACTCTCCTAGAGCCTATCCCGCAGAGCCAAGTCCCCGCGCTCCGCATGCCTGCTGCGCTCACCCCCGCACCGGTGCTGCTCCATTCCTGCGGGTGCGGGGCTCGCCCCACGCACCCCACCGGCCCCTCCAGAGCCGGGAACGGCAGCGTTCCACGGCGGCCCCGACGCGGGCAGCTGCCTACAGCGGGGCCGCCGCCCGCCGCTCCTGTCAGCGGGGCCCGAGCGCGGCCCCTACCCCGGCCGAACGGGGAGCACGCGCCACTCCAGCCCGGCCGCGGCAGGGGCTCAAGACCGCGGCGGGAGACCGAGGCGGCTGGGCAGAGCAGGGAGCCCCCACCGTGACAGTCACGGGACGCCCGAGAGCCGCCGCTCGCCGCCGCCGGGGTGCCGCGGCCCGGGAGGCGGCCCCCTCGCCCCTGCCCGGCGCGGTCGCTCACCAGAGGTTCTGCCCCTCCTCCTCCTCGCTGGGAAGCTCGGCGCCGCCGGGCCCGTCCGGCCCCAGCAGCTTCTTCTCCACCACCACCGGCGCCATCTTGCCAACTGCAGCCACAAAGAGTGACCTCACCCGGGCCCGCAAGGACCCCGCCCCTCCCTCTCCACGGCCCGCCCAAGCGGGCGCCCCGCGCTGCCGGCCCCGCCGCGGCTGCCCGCCGCCCCCGGCCTCTCGCGGGGGCAGCGCCGCGCCCAGCCACCGCCACGCCGCTTTCCGATCAGGCGTCGCCCGGGCAGCCCCGACAGCGCTCCCCGCCCTGGGCGGTGCCTTCCGCGGCGGGTGGGGCGCCGCCCGCAGCGCCCCCTGGTGCCGGCACGGCGCGGCCGCTGCTGCGCTCCCCGCCCGCGGCTCCGCCGTTGCCGCCCTGCAGCGCGGCCCGAGCCGGAAGCGGGTGGGCAGCGGGCTGCTGGCACGGGCCCTGCTGCCGCCCCGGCGGCAGGTGCTGCGCGGAGCTCCGCCTGTAGCGCGGAAGCTGAAGGAAGGGAGGGAGTTAGAGGAAAGGGCCTCTTTCAGAGTATCTCCTACCGAAGCAAGCTTTACAGTTCTTACGCCCGTAGTTTTTGCTCTTCTAACAGAGCGATAAAGCAAGTTCAAGTGTTTTTGGAAACATGCTTTCCTTCGTGTCGGGATTTGTCAGTCAACTCAGCTTTTCGAAGGGCTAATACACAGTGCTGGGTATTACTGACATTAATTATACTTAAGCGATTACATTTTTATGATGCCTGTTATGTGTGGATTTCAAAGCATTTCAGGCAAGGAAATCATCAAGATTATACAGTCAATCAAAAGGAGAGAAAAAGATTGACTGGCACAATGCACACAACAGCTTTCTGCTTGCCTCTAGCCCACAACTCTTCCCCTGTGGATTACACAGGATGTTTTAATGACGTCTTTTTCAGCACCTTGCCTTTCAAGAGTAGCTGAAGCACCAGAAGATGGTGCCTAAAAAGGTGGTGGGAATTGCATCCTTGAAGATCTTCAGAACCTGACAAGGCACTGAGCAGCCTAACTTTTGAAAGGAGAAGATCAGATTCTGGACTCTAGAGGTCCTTTCCGACCTAAATTACACCTAAGATTAGGTAACTTGTCAGTGTTGTGAGATTCTGACTTTGTGTCAAGTAAAGGTTTATGCCCTATGTATTTTCTCTACTTGAAATATATTTAGTCTAGAATAATACTGATTACTAACAGACATTGCGTCAATAGAAGAAGTAGAAGCTTGTCCAGACTAGCTTTTGAGCCCTTGGGAAAATACTTCACAGGGTGCGTAAGAGGCCAAAGCCTCGCTATTGTGTGTACCGCTCCTTGGTAGTCCTTTTGGCTCATATTCTACAAATATACACACCAGTATATTAAGTACATCTTTGAATGGAGCTATTCAAAGCAGCATCCTTTATAGATGCCTGTATTTTTTAATAGTATAAAGAATAAAGTGCAACAGCTGAAAATATTAGAAGACCTATTTATTTTATCATTGGCATCAACTTTACTGCAAGTCTTTCAGTTTTTGGTTGTCTTGCTTGGTTTTAAGCATTCAAGCTACATCATAGTGAAAACCTAGTGCTAGTAAGATAACTAAACTTTTTCCACAATGAATTAACTATCAATTAATCATTCCTTTTTCTGAATAGATAAAAATACAAATGAAATACTAAGGCTATCACTGAAAAAATCAAGTTACTAAGGCTTTCACTAAAGCTTTCTATAAAAATTGTGTAATTAGCAGGAACAGTGGTTCTGCTTGCTCACTTGAACAATGCACAAAAAAAGGTCCAGCTGTAAACAGAAGCCAAATCTTATCAGTACCTGCATTCTACTTAGTTCAACACTGAAGTATTTTATGTAGGTCCAGGACTGCTACCGCAGTCATTATTATCAGTCAAGAAATACTGCAGCTGAACCACACACTGAATCTTCTACCCAGAAGTGCTGACATTTCCACACACTTTCTATTTCAATCTACTTACTGTACCAATGTAAAGTTTGCCTACTAGATGCAGGTGGTGTTTTCTGTCATAGATATATTTTTCTGCACATACAGCACATTAATATTTTACTTTAATGCTTTAAACATTTCACTGATTAAAAGGAAACAAATACAGACACAACATTAACGCTTATCAGTTTCTGACATATTAATTTGAGCAATATAGCCCTTTCTTACAAATGGTATAAAGCAAACTATAAAAAGATTCAAACAGAAAGCAAAACCGAATGTTACATAAATCAAGTGTTCAAGAAGGTTAAATTAAGTTTAAAAAAACGCATAAATCTTACTGATAAAGATTTTGTTAGCTATGTTAGCATTATTAAAAAAAAAACAACTTATCAAATTACATGTAATTTAAATTTACAAAGCACAACAACTCTGTCAGTGAATGTTATCACTGAAAAACATGAGTCCAAGCCAACCTATATTCTCTCAGGGCTTGCACTGTTGTGACAATACCTCACAGTTAATAATGATGTTCTTCAACATTCTGCAACAAAATCCAAAATACTCTTGAAAGATGTTATTGATGATCTTTGTTTTTTTCTTGCCTCTATAAAGTGGAGATAAAAGAGAAAATATCAAGACAAATGTTGACACAAAACACTGCACAATTTTATAAAACATTTCAGTAGAAAAACACTTGCCACTAAAGACTCCCACACATGCAAAGCACAGGAGAAGTGCTCTCTACTCCATCCGTAGAGAACATCTCTGTGTAAGGAGCGTACACATTAAACATGGTGAAAACTGCCAGAGAGATTTTTAAAAACCATGATCAGAAAAGAGACTGAACAGAGAAAATATCAACTTCCTAATAAACACGGGGATTATTTAGAGTCCTTAACTGACATTCTTATCCTATTTGTATCCTGTCAGGTGCCACTGGAAGGTTCAAAGGCTCACTAATTTAGTTCTCTCTGCAAGCACAAGCCCTGACTGAATTACATTGAAGACCATTCCAATGCTTCGTGCGCACACCATTGAACTGACACAAAGCACAATCCCACAGGCTGCAAATTCTGATAGCCTGTCTTTTTTTTTTTTTTTTTTTTTTTTTACAAGTCAGTTGAGGGGTAAAAGCTGAAAACTGAGCTGACAGCATCTATGATTAGTATAAAATTAAATTATGATTACTTGCAACTGTAATCTGTAGTATTTCTTGGAAAGATCAAGACTCGTCCGTCCTTTCTGAAATGGGTAAGACCACAAAATTGAATTCCAGTGATTACCCATTTTTTTTACTCCATTCAAAAGATAGTTTATTTCTTCAGTTGTGAAATCTTTTCGGGTTCTTCTTCTCTTGTTTAAAGTTCTTGTGTTCATGTCCAGGGAACATATTTCATTGTTCTGCAAATATTTAAGTATTTTTAAATCATGTAAATTTACATACTAGTTCACATTTGGAAGTTAACACATTATTGCTGACAAGACAATCTTAAGTAGTTCTAAAGAAATGATCACTTTTTGAAGATAACAGTGGTTCTTCAAGATTTCTTTATAGTCACCCATTTACTGAAATCCAGTCTTTTTTCATGACCTTTACCTTCACTTCTGTTGTGCCTACATAGTTAGTATCTTTAGTATGCTTATTCCTTTAGGCTTCTGTTACTTCTATTCTATGCAAATTTCCATTAGTGCAGGAAAAAGCATACCTCCATATCCATTATTCAGAAAGGGCTGTCAGTTGAAAAATGCTCAACTCATTTTAGGGATAAATCAGTATGACTGGAGTAGAATCAACAGAGAGGATTATCTTTTTAACAAGGTTCAGTTTGCTACTTGGGCTCCTGTTAAAGGTGACTTAGAAAGAAATGCAATTCACAGTGATTTTATCTGGACATTTATAAATACATGAGTGTATGATTAGGCTTTGCTTAACTAACCTCATCTTTGTCAAGTGAAATTATGCAATTTTCTTTTAAGCGCTGACATTGCTGGTTGCACATTTCTTTGACCCTTTGTCTCTTCAAGTTAGCATCTCTGTTTTTTCGGAAAGCTATGAAATTGCAAACAAGGTCACCTCTTAGTTACTTTAACCAAAATCTACTGTAAAACTGAATATAGTGTTGTAAAGGAACATTTATTCTAATGAACTTGAATATATAAATGTTGCCTTATTAGTAATAACTCATTTTCATTAGAACTTTTTCTCATCATTGACATTAACACATGAGGATTACTTATGCATTGGAAGCAACTAGCAAACTATAGGAATTAACTCAAACATCAATAATATATGATTGAAGGTACAAGAACAAATCTATCAAAACTGCTAGCCACTTGTCGCCAATAACAAGCACAGGTACTTTTCTCAATACCCTGACCTAAATGCAAAACATGATCTTTAAGTTATGCTCATTACAGAATTAATTTTCTGGTAATACTCACACTTTTCATAGGTAGGTATCAAGTTATAGTCATCAGTCAACCTAGTGTTTTTACTATGTTCATCTCTATTTGAAGTATTAGATTTGTTTTTTCTAATTGGAGTCAAAAGAATATCTTAAAAAAAACCAAACAATAAAACATTATGCATCTTTCTTAAAAAAACAAAACAAAACCACAAAACACAAGTAATGTTTTAGGAATTAAAATTAATCTTTTGAGCCATGCTACTATCTGGTCGTGGAAGAAAGACTAGAAAATTCAATTTACTTCAGAAAATGTTTACTTGCTAAAGATGTTAATGTAATGGGCTCTTGAGATGAAATAAAGTTGGTTTCTTTACATTTTGAAAGACCTCCACGGCTATCATAGCCAAATTAATTAATTTCTGAATCTGGAGGGGGAAAAAATTTAAAATAATTTAAAAAGCAAATCTACTAGCTTTGACCAGAAATTAATTAAATAAAATAACAATGTAAACAAGGTTTCTGAAAATAGGAGACTAAAAATAATTTCCTGATGGGTGGGCTGTTTTTAAAAAAAAAAGTTTTTGAAATAATATTAATGTTTTAGAATTTAAGTACTGATTAAGTACTGAAATTTAGCTGCTTCAGCCTACTTTAAAATTTCTGGTCATCAATCATAAGAAACAGCATTGGTTACTAATTGATGAATGTAGTAATGTATGACTGTAGTTGGAGCTCTGCAGGATGTACCCACAAACACCACATTCTGAAGAAAATTCCTTGTGAGTTATGTAAAAAAATACATATCTGCAGAGTAAGGAAGAAAGATTACAACCATTAACTTTTTTGCTATATTACAGAATAAGATACTGTAAAACACATGTGCACTGCTATTTACAAATGGACAGTTGTTGTGTATTATAAAGAATACCAGTTTTTATGGGCAACTGATGGTTCTGTAAATAGGGTTCCTAAACTGCACTGCAGAAACTGATGGAACTTATATTCACTTATCCATCTCTGCCTTGTTAATAACATCTTATTCAACACCTCATAATACAGGACAGGTAAATAGATCTTCTGTATTTAATTTTCTGATAAGTTGTTTTCAGTTACTTGCTCTAGTATTGTTGTATACGTTAAGGTTTACCCTTTTAGCTATTTAGCACACAGAGACCCAAGTTCTTAGCAGACCTCCAGGCAGGAACAGAAACAGGACAACATGGCTATAACTGTATAGTTGAGTGATGCTGAATCCAGGTACAGGGAACAGTACTGTGTTCTGATCCTGACTGTATCTCTCCATTTCAAAAATTACTGCCACAAAACCAAAAAATAGCAGATGGCATGGAAACAACCCTGACTAGATTCAAAGCAGGATCTACAAAGCAAGTGCCAGATAACGTTGTTGCGAACTAATGTGCAGAACACAATTTCATCATTATAGGATATGCATTTTCTGGCCTATTAATATAAAGATTTTCCACAGAATCCACAGGAAAAAAAACCCAACATAATTTCCTATCCACAGCCTCCCATGGTAAAGTCCTGCAAAAGAATTACTTAAGACAGTAAGGGCTTTTTGCATTAATTTCCAGACCAAGCCCTTACTTTGGAAACTATCCTTTTTGCTCCTAAAAGTTGGTATTTCTGAATGCAGTCGTTCTTTCTTCACTGGGGTCAGCAGTATTTCTGGAAAATATAAGATGGACACCAGTACAAATGCCAGTTAAGTAATAACTGTTTCATTTTCAAAATGCCTCCTTTTAAAACGTAAAAATATAGGATGCGTTTTTATTTAACTCATTAAGAATTACAAGCTTCTTGCATCCCTAAGTATGTAATGTTAGGATGAAATGACCTTGTTATGATGTCATAAATCCAGTCACACCTATTTCAACTTAATATATTCCCTCTATTAGTGCTTGACTAACTCTACAAAACAGGACAGAGTCTCATCAAAGCCTATAAAGAGGATATATCACTACTGCCAAGAAACACACAAGATCCTCAAAACAAAAGTGGCTAGTTCTGATATCACTTAGCACAAATCATTGGTAAATCAAATTAAATGAGTGAGTTTACAAGAGCAGGACAATCAGAATCAGACAAAAAAAGCTCAGAGTTTTAAACAAGATTTAAAACAAGTTAGGACTACTAAAAAAAAATTCAAATTACTCTCATGAGTTGCACATCTACTGTTGTTACAAACAGCCAATTTACGAAGTTCCTTTTTGTATCTTTCTTCAGCTTCCAGAATGATTTTGTGATGGTCACATTGGTATGGACAACTTTGCAACATCTTGGTAAAGGTTTTACTATTGAAGGACAGTCCTCCTGCTGCACAACCTGGGGAAAAAAAAAAAAAGATATTGTAGCAACATCAAGGTCAAATGCTATAGAAGCCATCACAAAAACCAGCATTTTATTTTGCTCGCTATGATCTACAATTTTACCTCCAGTTTTCCGTGTACACATGTCAAGAGAGGTTACACTTTTATGTATATTCTTGAAAATACTACTTTTCACTTCACTTTAAAATACTCACTACACATCAAATGTGATGTACCAGAATATTCTTATTCTCCATTTAAATAGATATAACGTGGAGATGAGCTTGGTCACCTGTAAAGCTACCATTCTGGCAAATACTAATCTAAAGAAAAATTACAAGTACAATTTTTGTACAAAAAGTACAAAAAGAGAGCTTTAAGAGAGCTTGTAAAGCTCTCAAAAAAAAAAAAGGTGTTTTCAACATGACCTATATAACCAAGTTATACTGCACTTCAACTACGGAAGTACTAAACGAGGCACAGATCCTCTACAGAAGTAAAAATATTAGCGGAATGGGAACAGGTCTCAGTTGCCTTCGCACATTTATCCAGGAGCCAAGATATGAAAGATGTCTTTGCTATACTTTCTCTATGCTGTAACAGTTATCTGTATTAACCTGAATAAATGGTAAGTCTAGCTTAGGTATGAATTTCCACACTGTAAGCCTTCCTGTTTGTTTTTGAGGACATTCCTAGCGTAATTTATGGTTTAGTTATTCTTGGATGTTCTCACAGTTCATTACGTCAGCTGAAGATCTTCTGCAGTGTGAGGAATTATAAGAAGGGCACTGGTACATATCTGCAATATTCTAGCCTAAGATAAAGCAGTGCTAAAGCTCGGGTTGAATTTAGTTTCACAACTTGGGTTCATATGCCAAAATTATGTTCACAAGTGAGGGTTATGGGCCTTTTTTTTTTTTGCTCCCTCCCCTTTTTTTGTTTTCAGAGAGACACAGGCTTGATTACAAAATCCACTTACAAATCCTGAGTACCAGCAGCATTCTTATAACCTACTTAGAGACAATGTTCCGGAAGTAGAAGATGGGGTAACTGAGGGCTGCAACCATGGATTACTGTAAATCTGACTGCCTGTACTTAATAGCAGTAAAGCAGAGAAAACAGAAGGGCTGCAGAATAGTTAGGAGGCTTAGCAGGGGAATACATAAGGGAATTGAGCAGGACTACATGTTTTTCCACCTCTTTCCAATCAGAGAAAGGAGGAAAACACCTGCTCTTAAGTATTCTTGTAAGTAGCATGTCATCTTTTAAGCTGCTGTATATTCTGTTTGTTAGTAAACCTACATTAAGAAAAGATACGTAGACCAAAACTGGGATGTGTAAAGCTTTACTTCAATATTTATGTTTTATTTTATGGGCAAAAAAAGGAAATTAAGCAGTTAAGAATTACATAATAGGTAATCAAACAGATGTGTTAAAATTTCTGTAATGTCAGTTCACTTATTGCATTGCTGACTCTTTAAGGCTTCTTTTATGGACTCAGGAAAGAAAGACCTAAGATAATATTTACCTAAACACCTTAAATCTGCCATTTTGTGGGATGCAGATGTAGTCGAAGTACTTTTTTCCTCCTTGCTTATCTCCAAGTAGGATGAATGTTGATCTAAATTAGAAAGGAAAAAAAACCACTAAGAAAATGCAACCTATCTTTTGCCACAGTAATCATGCATCAGCATACCTATATTCAATTGTATTTTCTATTTGTAGATTATTAAAGGTTAATTTACGTAATAGCAGAAAAAACAGATTAAATTCCTGAAGTTAAATGGATCGCATTTACATTTTGGTAAATCCAGAATAACTACATTTAATTCAGTGCTTTTTCATCACTCTCCCAAAGTTTCTTACTTCAACTTGAACACAGCAAAATCATGCTGTAAACTTACACTGCTTAACTAAGCCCTACAACTTTATTTCTATTTGGAAGCAGATGCTGAAAAATGTGACGTACTGGAATATTCTTGTTCTCCATTTCAATAGGTATAACGTGGAGATCAACTTGGTCACCTGTAAAGCTACCATTCTGGCAAATACTAACCTAATGAAAAATTACAAATTTTATAAATTAACAGGAAACTAAATGATGAATAAAGATTTGATTGAACGGATCCTAGCTCTGAAGTAAATACATCAGACTAAGAAGATCAATGCAAACCTGAAATTTTTTTATCTTAAACACATGTTCAACATCAAGGAGTAGCTTCAGGCAAAAGACACTCTCACAGGTAGGTTCTGTCCCTAATCTTACAAATACAGAACAAAACCAGCACCCTTACACATTTCCTATTAATGGCTTTCATTATTCAGTATGGAGTGCATTCAGACTAAATTTAAAGCATTTATCTGTGATACATTCATTTGAATAGTTAAAACCAATTAGAAGAAGAAAGCTAAAATATGTATTAGAAGTAGAAGAAATATTCTCCTGGCAAAATTGTATACAGTATAAAATTCAAAAAATATGCAAACAGTTAAAGGATATTATACATAACGTACTCTGTCATCTAATAATATATAACATCAGTTAAAAAGTAGTGGTGAAAATACATAAAACTAATTAAAATCAAAATCATTTAAGAAAGGAATATGTGTAGCTATTTGTACCTGATGTGCATGTCTGTTTCGTATTTTTAACAATCTCTGCTGGTCGTTTAAATACGTGTTCACTGGGAAGATTAAAATGTGACAAATTAAAAAAAAAAAAAACCAAACTTCACAACATACATTTACCTGTAAATTAACACACACATTCTAAAGACAAAACAAAACACACATTAAATATATAAAACTCTCAAAAATTTATTCTAATCATTCCAAGTTACTGGGTTTGTATCTAGCACGTAACCACCGTGTGTTAGAAATCTGTTTACCAGAGATCTGTGATTAGCATTCCTTGCAGCGCTCTTCAACATGTCTGTTTCAGCATTTGGAATGCAGTACTTTCAAGGGATGCTGGTTTCCAGTCATTTGCAATTCTGGTTCATGTAAGGATTACTTAGTGCACATAAAACTTTCACAAAGTCTTCAAAATACTGTAGCCTTCATCAGATGTAGCAATTGCTCTAAAAGGTAATTTATTTCCTTCTTTTCTTACACTGATTAACTTTTCTGCAACCAACATGCTTCTATGACATGGTAATCATGCATTTTTCTGTGTCACTGACTACCTCCAAATGCTGCAGGAGCAAGGAGCCTAACCCATGGTTATGCTTGGGCAACTCCTGCTTTCACATGAATGTGTATGCAAGGAGAGCGCTTTTTTTTTCCCCAAAACCCATGAATTTCTCAATAGTTTTGTGCCTCAGATGTCAGAACAACAAATAAAGAAGCTGTGTGAAATTATACCAATCAGTAGCAAAGCAAAATTTACCTGAATGTACCATGGAAAATATCCTAGGCTCCTGATAATTTCTGTGGTAGTTGCAAAGTTACAATAGAATACATGCAAGGAAACTGCATAGGAGCAGGGTCCAGCCAGCCACATTAAAAAAACACAATAAAAATGTGGAACTCAAAGGAGAAACGTGGTTTTGTTAATATTCTCTCATTGCTTGTCTTGAGGGATATTCCAGATAAAAATTCAAGATTACAGAATCTGTATTTATCCTTGCAAGTTGCCTATAATTATTTTTTTGTTTATCAATAGAAAGGATAACCATAAGAAGAAAAAAAGGAAAATAAGCATTTGTGCAAGAGCAATGAGCAAGAGAACAGTGAATGACTAAATAAGGCTCTATCTTTTTCTTCCCATGCAGGGAAGCAATTGAATATAAGGAGAGAAAAGCTGAGGGGGAGCTTTTTCCCCTGGTTTGTAGGCACTCCAATTCCCATTTTTTGCAGAGCAGTTTTCCTAGTAAGTGCATATTACAGAGTCTTTGTTGTTTCATCCAAACCAATGGGTCAAATCTTGAGCTACTGAATCAGTGAGAATTTTGAGGCAAAAAACTATGGATGTTTTTTCATCACTATGCTGAAGGCATTAAAACATGGCCTGTAACAGGCTCCTGATACAATCTGTCAGAAGCCTACCATTCAGAGACAAAGATCAGAAGCTTTTATTACTACAATGTCTATAATCTTTGATCTGTGAGGTCAAAAACACTTCCACAGAATATTCCCTAGTGAGCTGCTAAGAGGCTCTCTCTTTTTACTAGGAGAAAAAGACATAGTTAGTAATACGTAATTTAAAAGGCTGACATTCAATTTGGAAATTACTAAAGAAAAGCAATTCAGTATTTCTGCTTAGATGTAAGATACTTACCTTACTTCAAGAACAGACTGATTGTTTACACAAGCAGGTTTTTCATTTATACAGTGACTTTGAAGTACACTGTCAGTTTGCAGTTCATTAACTGAACATGGAATATTACTCTGTTCACTTTGTCTAGTAGAGGCACTTATAGGATCCAGACTGTTCACTAATTCATTTCTCAGTGGAAAAGAATTTACAGATGGAGCAAGAACCTCATAATCAGACTTAGAGGTCAACTGTGGACAATTTACTACTACATGTGTTCTTTCTATATAAGTTTTTGGATCAGCAGGATTCACTTCATGGTATTTTGATGTTTCAATATTGGCTTCTGAAGATTTGTCTACACATACTGTTCCTTGCACTCTCTCCTGTATTGAAAAAATACTAGTTAGCAACAAGATCTATAAAAATAGAAAATATTAAATACATCTACTAACAAGATTAACTAGGAAAGACCAGTCTAACTCTAAAGGTAAAACGAATTCCAGAAAAGCTTCAAAAATCCCCAACTGAGTTGAGAGCCAAGACGACAACAATGTTGCTGAAGGGGTTGAAGGGGTAGTTATTAAGCGGTATTTCCAAGCTGAAGCAATGTATTTGCTACTAACACAAGACACTTCTAGAAATTAAAAGATTAACTTAAGATCCATCCAAATAACTCAAAAACTTGCTGTTCTATGCCCAGAAATACCAAGTAGTTATACAGCACAAGGAAAATATGAAAGAACTTTATTTCAGTTTATGTTCACGATTCTCCATTATCATCTATCCCGTCATAGCTGCACAATCATGGGCATTCCATGCATGCAAATACTAAAATTATAGGTTCAAACGTTGGGCAATTAAAAATAAATCCAACTCTTCATTCTCCAACTTAAATGATCTCAATTTTGTAGAAAAATCTTGCTTTATAATAAACTAAAATGCTTCATAAAAATACAGATGCCTGCATTCTCTGATTGCCCTGCATACTTCTAACTTTGTATGATAGACAGTAAAAGTCACAGGTTGTAGTTTCACACACATCCAATGTTTTCCCTACTTTTCCAGTTCACACAGAAATTATCTGAAGCGTTTACTTTCTGTTTCTCCCTAAGCTGTGGAAAGATTTGCTTAGTTTCATCCTACTTTGGTAAATAGGCCAACCTCATCATGTTCTTTTTCAATCAAGTTTATTCTGTGTAAAATTTCTTTTGCTTTCTTCCAGTAGTCTTGTAGACTTCGTTTCCTGACTTGCACATCCAACTCTTCTGCACTGTTCACGTTTAATGAATTATCATTTATTTTCAGGGACAATTGTTCAGCTTTATAAAATATAAAACAATATTAATATTCCAATTTTACCAGTGAACGCCTTAGTAAGTATTTGTATATTTTAGTATGCTGAGGGACAGCCCAAATAATTTAATGCTAAATATAACTTCTTAATAATAATTGTTAACTTAATATAACCTCTTAATAATGTTGTTAACTTAAATTATGTTAATATACTTCAAATATAAACTGCACTTACAAGAGGTGAGTGTGAGCTTGCAATTATAGTTACCATAAGCTGTTTACATAATGATGCTGTGCTCTAAAAAATTACTTTATCATGGACTTAATCCTAACTCTATAGGTCCTTTACCAGTATGGGTCTCTGTTTTTTTTTTAAAAGAATTCCATGTTAATGGACACTGAAAATCACCACACCCACTCAATCTTAAACAAAACTCTGTTATGCTTTTATCAGTACAAAAAACTTAGATACATGCTTTTTAAGAATTATCAATTGCATAATATCTTCCATGCTTTAGAGATTAAAGGACAAGGTATCTTGCTGTTTCATTGTTAGTATTATATAGTTAATTTTAAAAAGACAACTTAAACAGGATACTTTCAAAATACACCCTACTTTAAAAATAAAGATTTTTTTAATATTGCAAAATAATTATACTCATGGTAATTTTGGGCTCGACTATCTACTCTATATACATGATTATATACTCTATATACAACGGTATATACCCAGGACTAGAGTACCAATTGCATGTTAAATGAAAATGTTAATATTTTGAACATAATTTATACATGGGAAAGCTTTTAAGAGCTGGGCGTACATATACAGGTTTCACAAACGCATTATTGCAACATTGTTGGAATTTTTACTTTTCTTTTTTCTGCCTAAATGCCATAACCAGTCCATGGTAGCAAATATACAACTTTTCTGCAGAAAACAAACATCTCTTCGAGTACACAGAATTACAAATCTGCTACATTTAAAATAATTTAGAAAGTCAACAGAAATTAAAGATGGAAATAATATCTGTAATTTTTAAAGCAATAACAGTAAGCTTACTCATTTGTTTGCAGTTTTGCAGCACAAAAGTAGCAGCTTTGTTTAGTTCCTCATCCTGAGACTCAGTTAATACCTGAATCATAAGAGGAAGACCATTGTTCTGGAGCAGCTCACACTGGTTTTCTTCTAAAAGGGGACATTGTAAAGGAAAATACATTCGTTTCAGCCTCACACACACTTAATCTTACAGTAATTTTCGGAACGAATACTCATAACTTTCAGGGAAATTCTGAAAAAGAGATTTTCATTATGGATCCAAGCATGCTGTAATGACAGCATGCAATGTTGTGGCAGAAGCGCTCTAGATGGCGCAGAATGCTTTGACCTCCAGAGAACTGGAGGACTGAGACAAATTATACGACTGAGATCCAGACTCATTTAATTGTCGCCTAAAATATTTGAATTATAGCTTCTGTATTTCTTTTCCTACGCATGCTACATTTATGTAAGCTTTGAGATGCAGAAATATCAAAAGCTTAAAGTTTATAACTAGCAAAACTAATAAAATTAGCATTTGAATTCTGGCCTAGCTAATCTGTTCCTCCTCGTTAACTATGTAATTAGCTATTTTTTTATTGCAATCTCATTTGCATTGTGTATTCATACTGACAACTTTCTAGAAGTAGTTCTTTGTTGTCTAAACTTGATAAAACAAAGGAATCAACAGAAGATGAAATATGATTACTTTGTCAGCGTTGACATTTTTAAGATAAACTTTTATTCTGTTGGTTAAATCATATTTCTATTTGAAAGCCATTTTCCATTAAGCTTCATTTCAATTAATTCTTCATGAAAAAATATCAGATTTATGAGCTACTGAGCTAATTATTGAACTTGTTATTGATATTTAGAGGATCATAATCAATCAGGTTTTCTGAAGATAATCCCTTTTTCTTGCATTTCTGAACATACATCAGAAAAAACAGTAGTATAAACAAACAGTTATCAGTATCTCACAACTTCCCATTCTGTTTGCTCGTACTACCATAAATTACCAACTTAAGTGTTATGTTTTCACCAGATATGCTTGCAAAAGCCCTGAGGAGCCTGGCAAAAACATTTTCAGGGTTACCTACTGCTTATGTTACTTCAAAAACAATACTGTTACATAGCTTTTTACAAAAATTAATAGCTATGTAAATAGTGGACAGAAGCTGTATATCTTGAGGGCCATTAAAATAGAGCTCAAAAAGCCTTATTTGGTATGTATATAATATAGTAGTTTTCAGGTCTGGATTAATTTTACCCTGTGATACCTAAGCCCAGCTCTGCATTTGTACATAATAGTCTACTTTTTCTAAGTTCTTAAAGATACTACCTGTTAACACATTTTAAAATTTAAAGATGGAACATTATAAAAATAATTTTGTCTTAATATATTACATTATTTAATTATTTAACTTTGTTTAATATTATCTAACATCATTTAATTAAACATTATTTAACTTTCCCTTGTGTTCCAGCCTTGATGAAATGACACCACTGAAGTAGTGTATGAGAATTTAGTAGAAACTGATGGAAAGAAAAAAGAGAAAAAAAATCTTACCGCAAACTTCAGTACAGTGCCCAATTGTTAGAATAATACTAATTTTTTCTCCTGTATCCAGAGTGTCATCAGACAGCAACTTCAGTAGCTCTGACACAGTGTGATACTTTGTCAAGATAACACCCATGGCAGCTATTATGTTAAAAATAATTTGAAGAAAAATAAACTAGACAGTAAGTATACAGGCATCATCGAAGTATAAAACGCTGTTTTTCAAGGGAACTCTACAGACCTCTAAAAGCCTTGGGCCTGCACAGTCCTTGTCTTCTCTCTTTTTCATTTTAACACTTCAAATTACCACATCCCTCCTGGTGCAGTATTCTGCCCATGCTACTCCATATATCCAACACTGCCCTTTCTCCCAGATTGTGCTGTATAGAGATGTGGTAGAAGATATGATACACAAGGGCTTTGCAACATGCAAGTTTTGCTGACCTCTGCTGAGTTTCTCCACATCCTTTATCAGCTCCAGAACAGAGCAAGAAAGAGTGGAATAAGGTTTGACACATAGATTATCTGCCACAAAAAGAGCTAAGAATGCTTCTGGTAGAGGGCATCCTCTTCCTGAAACTGGGACCACCACTGCTAGCACATACGTGCTGAAACCTAATCCTGTCACATACCAACTTCTTTGAAACTAGGCTCAAAACTAGTGCAGGTATATGCTTTTAAACTTTTTTGAATTTCCATTAGTAAGTCCTTATGGCAGAAGTGACAAATATAATAATCATGGCCAACAGCACAGATTCATTAGGCTTACAGATTTCTCAAACTCTTCTGATGCAATACACAGAGATCTCATTAGGATAGCGCTATTCAGACAGTAAATTAAAGATGTGTTATGCAGACATACCACATTTGTTCACGCCACACGTGAGTTACTAAAGCCTCCTAAAGCTTACAAAGCTTCTTAGCTTAGGCATAGGCCCACAGAAACACAGTTCTAACTCCAGGATCCAAGCTGACTGCCGTGCCCAATTCTAAGCTTTACTTACACAAAACTAGCTCTAGTATCTGTTTTTAATTTTCAGTATAGTTTAAATTTCACTATGTTTATTTTAGCAACAATGTCAAAGTAACCCACCTCAGATCAACTGAATCATTCCCCATATACACGTTTGAAATTGTAAAACTCTGCAATGTGAACGGGGATGTATATAACTTAATTGCCTTTTAGCATCGTTCATATCACTTTACCACCAAAAGGAGACTTTAAAAATTGCACTTTAAAGTTACCATATATAAAACACAGTAGCGGTCTTTTCACTCACAGTCATTAGCAATGCAGGCATCCAGAGTCTTTGTTACTACTACTGCAAGTTTTGTGCTTGAGTGACTCATACAGGAATCATGCATCAGCTTGATGAGAACTTTAGCTAAGGTATCCAGTCCTCCAACAGAAACAAAATATTTCTGCACATATGCTTAGTGAAATAAAGAAAAAAAAATCTTAAATAATGCAAGTTGCAAATTGTTTTAGTGTTATCAATTCAGCTCATCACAATTTTTCTGTGCATGTATTAAACATTTCAGTTCTGTGTATGGGTGGAAATGTAGTTAAATATATATTTATCTCGAGAAACATAGTCATTGTCTCATAAAATAGTTAAGAGGAAACACATGGCCCTAATACATGCATACAAATGGCAAACATTATGCCAGAGTTCTACCCAGGTCATTACTTTCAGAGATCTAATAATGACTTTTATTTGTAAAATACGTTTAATCAAAACAGCTTCCAAATAGTTTTTTACTGACCTTGCTAAAGATAGCCGTGGACTTAAGCACAATCCAGCATAAATAAAGATGGTGAAATATACTTTTCAGAGTAAAAGTTGGAAGAACAGCAAATGAATTTGTAAAGATTGATGACAAGAAATCAAACATTTAACTATCGAATTAAACTTACTTTTACAAAAGAAAAACACTTACCTACTTTTACAAAAGAAAAACTATTTAAAGCTTGAGCTGCACTTACAGTTATTTGCAACAGTGAGACCAACAAACGAACAAATAGGACGAACTATGTCAGGCTCTGTGCAACTTTCGAGCCACTCTTTGGCATATGGAAAAACTGAAGAGCAAATGTTTTGATTATCTTCTGGAAAAGAAAAAACAAACAAGCCCAAATCAAAATGTAATATGAAAATTCAGTTGAACAGTAAAAACAAAAACAAACAGTTGTCCCTTTGGAGAAATACTTTAAGCAACACTTACCATTCTGAGGATTGTTAACACAGGCACAGAGAGTACTGCAGACTGAAGACCACAGCTGATAGCACTGATTAGTATTTTCATCTGACAGATTCATCTCATGTGTAGAAAGAGTTGTTCTGTTAAGAAGAATGCAAACAAGTCCCAAATAGTCAAACAAACATCCTAAATAGGCTATCATTCTCCTGTTTGAATTGCAACTGTTTACCTAAATAACTGTAGCAGAAGACCAATGCAGCCTGTATCTCTGACATAAGTTTGCCCAGTTTCTAAAAAAGAACACATACAAGACTCCAAAGATACATGCAACTTGAGAGAAAAATCTTAATATGAAGTTTAGTTTACATATTTACATCCTATCTCCATTTCCTAAGCTTATATGCCCCCCAAAACAAACACAAAATCCCACACACTTTGGCAAAAATGTTCAATATCCTTCTACATCTATTTTTTTTCTATACATTGTCAGAAAATAAAAAAAGCAGCAAACCAGTAAACAACTATAATTTCATTTTTAGAACTGAAACACTTTCTGCTATTTAAGGAATCCCAGTAAGCGATGATGTACTTACACACTTCAGGTTCAGTTATGTGCAACCATTCATCTTTACAGATTAACTTTACCAAAACACTACTTATTCTTTCAAATTTCTGTACTGCAGATTGGCAAATAGAAAAAATTGGTGTTATAATACAGAAAAAAATCCCAACTTACTATTATGTGAAACCAGTACTAGGATGACATAAACAGACATTCTTTTCAAGTTCACACCAGAATCCTTATTAATTAAAAATAAAACGAGGTCTTCAAACAACGCAGAAGTACACAAAGTTTGTTGACAATAAACTGAAACCAGAAAATAAAAGGCATTAAGTCTGAAAGCAATCCATTCATAATCCTAAATTATTTCTGTAATATAGTAACTACAGTCCCAGTTGCATCCAGTATATGGGGAGTGGAGACAAAACAGGACTATAAAGTGACTGAGGGCTTCCCCCTGTAGTCAGTTCTAAACCAGCCAGGACCGAGGCAAACTTCAGAACAATCTGTGAGTCAGTTAACACTTGCTGCTGAGGAAGAGAAGTAATGCAGCTGTCTGGGATCATAAAGACACACTGTCTACACAAATCAGCGAGGTACTTCTCCAAATCTGGGCATGGATAGTGAAACAGTGGCACCTTTACTGCCCCTTACTTGAGCTGATAATCTTGTCATCTTATTTTCTAAGGCAAAAAAAAAAAAAAATGGAGACAAAGCACAAGGAGAAGTAATAACATGGGATAACTCACTCAGAAATACAAATAATATTACTTGTTAATACCATTACTCTCTATTATAATTCCTAATGTAAATAAAGCCGCTTCCTTTACTATGCAATGAACACTTGACTTTGCAAGATCATTTATAAACATCAAACCACCAATTTCTCGAAAATACTCGCTTGCTTCACCTATAACAGAAAAAAGAACAAAAATTAAACTTTTGCTTTTGTGTGTCAAATTAAAACCTTCCAAGATTCCATACTTCTCAAGCCTTATATCCTTTAGACTTTTTTTACATTTTTTTTAATTTAAATATTTAAACATTTAAAAAAAAATTTTACAACCAGTGTCTTAACATATATTGTGAACATAAAATTGCACTGTTTCCAAGGAAAAATGCTTCTTACTGTTTTGTTGACAAATTGAATAAATAGTGATCAAAGCCTCTTTCTGAGATACAGGGCAGTCCATCTGATACTTAAGGCATTCAAGCAGTAAGTTCAGATCTGTTTTCATATCTAAGAGCACAAAAAAACTTCATGTAAATTGTTATCTTTTCCTTATATTAATCTATTTAATATTACAATAAAACTGCCCAAAAATGTAGTATGTATATGTATTTTAAAGAAAAAAAATAACAAAACAGAGCAAAAATGGAGCTACACCACTTCTACCCATCTATAAATAACAAACGTACTTAACCTAAAAATATTCCTCTCCATAGTTTGTTATTTGAGCATTATTTCCTTTGCTAAATCCTTTGCGCCCTTTTAGTATTTTCGGCCTTTAATTACTAGTAACTGTTAGTAAATGTGATGTCAATTACTAAATATTAAATTTGCAATTGCAAGGTGCATTAAGTGTATTTAAGTGAATAATACAGAACCATGACAACATTCAGAGTGAAAATACAATTGAAAATTCTACCGAGTGAACATGGAAAGAATCCGACAAAGCAAGGCTTCCTATATAATATTTAGTTACAGAAGACTTAAGCACTTACCACGGCAGCTAGAATCTTGAATCAGGTTGTTAGGTTAGTAAGTTAACACAAAGCATTCCCTGGGCACCTACATACAACCCTAGGTTGTTAAGCCACTTTGAAAGTCTGTTTCTTAGTCTCTTGATTATAATAAAAACACTTATTTGGGAATTATATGCAACAGTAACAGCAGATATTGTTCATTTTAAACACTTGTAAGGTTTGGGGTTTTTTAAAGAAGTTAAAATACAGTAAAAATGTGGGTAAATATTAGCAAAGAAATGTGACACTGTAGTGGTGGTATTTACTATTTAAAAGCTTGTCATTACACTTGCCCTCTAGCTATCCAATACAGAACCAAAAAATTCGGCAACAAGGAGAAAGAACATTTCCCCAACAGCTCAGCACCCCATGGCAGACCTTTCACAGTCTACTAAAACTTTGTAAAACTGATGCAGATAATAAATGACAAATTATATTAGGTATCTTACCACACTGTTTTTTCTGCACCTTTTGATTTTCCATTTTTGGTTGTATCCCTGTTCTTGTTCTACAAGGGCAAGGAAAAAGTGTTCTCTCTTCAGTTTAAATTAGCAGTATTCATAATATGCAGTATAAATTAAGTAATTTTTCTTAAGAAACACTATTTGCAATTTTCTGGTTTTACACTATCATCTAACACACACAGTTTCATAAGCTCTTGCGTGGCAAAGATTTTATTTGGAAATACAAAAATGTCTGGCACTAAAAATATACCTAGCTCTGTGTCATTTACCACAATAAATGTGATCCAGTTTTCCTTACAATAGGTTGCCAACTTTGTCATGAGCGAACAACTGGCAGTAAGACCACCAACTAATGTTATGTAGAGAACCAACAGTGCCTGACATCCACCATAAAACATTCAACCTCCTACTGCTACTGAGTGAGCCACTAAACCATAACTATGTTGTTTCATTGGTATTGATCAAAACCAAAAGACAATGAGAATGAACATTATTTCTTAAACAAAGAATTTATTTTAGTTCACCACAGAAATTATCACATTATATGAACCATGTAAACCAGAAAAACCCACAGCACTGATTCTACATAAACCTTATGTGCCAGCATCTGAGAGTTAGTTGAACAGCGGAGCGAAATTCAGGTTTGGAAGCAGAAAGATGGTCCCTTAACCATGCCCCAAGTGCCAAACACAAAGAAAGGTTGATGCAAGCGTCACAATAACCTATTTTGATCTCTTGATCAAAAGTTTTCCAGGTAGAAACTTTAAATCAGGGAGAAATCCAGCTTAATAATGGATTAGTTATCCTTCTCAAAGTAGGACAAAGGCTCGAAGACATATCAGTGTCATCTTAAGGAAGACAGCCAGCCCAGCTTTACATTTAGAGTTACTGATTGTCCCCATTCCTTTGCTGCTTCCATTAGTTCAATGGAACTAATCCTTACAGTAGCATTGGTGAAGCGCAGGTTTTGAGGGGGAAAGTTTAAAAAAAAAAAAAAAAAAAAGACTTCATCTTCCTTTACCCTTTCAGAAGTGATAATATATATATGGATTTCATTTTCTTGCAAATCTAACCCTGCCACAATAGCAGAAAGCTTACAAGTCTTCCTCACCTCTTTTTGCCCTTACTGATACCACCCTGCTAGCCTAAGAGGAAACAAAAACTACATATATATTCCTTACCAAAAGAAAGGCTGTAAAAATGAGCTCACTTTGGAGCTAATTTCATTTCAGTAAAGTTTAATTAAATATATAGTGATACAATGAAAGAGCCTTTAATAGGAGAAGCACATTTTTTAAACGCTATAGAAAGATATGTATTGACCTTAACTGGATCTTTTTCTTTTGCAACATATGGAAGGTACACAAAATAATATTTATAAGCCAACCTACATTAATATGCAAATAGCTTAACTCTGTTGTTGCATCACAGGACAAAGAGATGGAAAGATAAGTAACAGGATTTGCTGCAACAGACTTCGGGCAAATGTTGCCTGTAAAATAAGAGATTACCTCTTCCCCATCAGTTATGGAAAATAAGTCAGTAACATCCCTTTACACCTCAAAAAAAAAAAAAACAAACTCTTTAAAAAAAAGTAGAGGTATGTTCATCTGTTAGTTCAGCGGCATAAGAGCACACGGGTTGAACATTCGGAAAGACCGAGACAGGAGGTTAGCAGAGCTCAGGTGGAGGGCGGTGGGAATGTCCCCAGTCAGTCAGGGCCTGGGGCTGCCAGACTCGCCCCTGCACACCCCACCAGGACACAAAACAGCCCGTCTCGTGTATTTTTCCTCTTTAAAACCCAGTGGTCAAATCCTGTATAGTGGAAGAAGTCGTGATCGTTGGTGTCCTATTGAAATTATAATTCACGCCAGCAGCTGAGGTTGCATCCTCTGAGTTTTGAGAAACGCTGCGCAGTGTAACAGACCTTTGAAGTCTTCCAGTGCTGCTTCAGCATTCATCCCATCCCATCCCTCCTCCCTCTCAAATTGAGCCATGTGCGATTTACAGCTCATTAGCAGAGTTCGACTTTGAAGTCTTAACAAGCACTCCAAATCATCCCAAATACAAAAAGAACATATAAAATACTTAAAAATAAAGGAGGGGCGACAACAGCCTACAGATGAAACGGCAAAAGCATTCTTCTGCCAGTCTCCGGGAGGGGTGGGGAATAGGGCACGGATTAGCTACCTGTTGGTCCGCAGGGGTTCTGGGCAGCCAGGAAGGCGACGCCGGGCCCGTCCCGCCGCACCGAGCCCTCCCCGCGGGCCTGAGGAAGGCGAGACACCGCCCTTAGCCACGCGCCTTTCCCGCCGCGCCGCGAGGCGCGCGGCCGCTGGCTCCCGCCACCCGCCGGCTCCCGCCACCCGCCCCCAGGCGGCGGCGCCGCTCAGGCCCGAGCGGCCCCTCGGCCTCCGCCGCGCGCCACCCGCGCCTCGACGCGGCCGCTGGCTTCGGTGCGGCGCGCTCCCACACTCCGGCTGTGGGACGCGGCGCCCCCACGCGCCGTTAGTCATCGCTTGCGTTTGCCAGGCTCAGAGGGCGCCTGGAAGAGAACCTTCGACTGACCGCAGGTGGAAGAACCGCGCTTTCAGGCGCCTGCGCCCGGTCCCTAAGGTCCTCCAACTCGGTAAAAGGAGTTTGGTAATTCAAAAAAATAAAACTCAATGCCGCTTCCCCTAGCTCTTCCCCCAGCCAGGTCCGCACACCACCAACGTTACATTAGCCTTTTTCCACCTTTTGCAAGTCCTTCCCCCTCACTCTGAAAAGCCGCTTTTCTGTGTGTGTCTGAGGAAGACTCAGCCCGGCTGCAAACCAGGTAAGCCAACTTGTAAATGCAATTTACCACAGCTGCTGCTCTTTTCTTTCAAAGGTGCATCCGAAAATTCTCGATTTAAAAAAAAAAAATCATGATTTGGTAAGATTTTATTTGTCCTCAGGAAAAAAAAAAAAGATAAAATCGTTACAAATAAAGGAACTTGAATTCATAGATAACAGAGCGGTCCGGTCAGTGGCAGAACACCACAGTATTTACAGAACGCAGCAGCAGCGCCTGGTGGCAACAAATGTGAGATCGTTGTGCTACAACTGGAAAGTGGCTGAAGTCTGTGACATTCCACTGTAAATATAGGTGTTATTAAAAATTACAAACTGCCCTGTAATGACTTTGATAACTTCCTGTGCAGCAGCTCCTGTAAAAGAGAAAAAAAAACCCCAAAAAGATTAAAAACAAACAAAAACCCAGAAGGTAGTTAGCAGATCATATTTAAGTAATAGTAATAGAATGTTATTTATCTAGAACTCACTACACTGGAATTACTTGGGAAGCACCTGATACTACTCCTATGAGGTAAAAATGCCTTTCAGTACTTCCCAGTATAAAAGAAGGTCAGAAAGCTGTTACTTCAAAAGTTAGCTTTACATATGCTTTGCTGCATATACTTTCCATGTACATATACATCTACAAAGACTAAAAATGTGTGAGCAGACCCATGCAAGTTGTGACTTCTCTAAAGATAACTGAGAAGTTCAACTGTACCTGATATTTTTTTTTTAATTGAACTGTAAAATTAATTGAAGGGTCACTTCACTGTGATCCCTTGGTATGCTCATGTAAGTATTAAACATTCTGTAATTTCTCCAGAAGTTATCTTTACACATTTTTCTGAAGCATGGCACATACCAAGTTTTGCTTAATTGGAAAAAAA
Organism: Phaethon aethereus; assembly: GCF_964289735.1. Classification (NCBI taxonomy): domain Eukaryota; kingdom Metazoa; phylum Chordata; class Aves; order Phaethontiformes; family Phaethontidae; genus Phaethon; species Phaethon aethereus. The sequence continues at coordinate 12,984,159 of NC_138589.1, read as the reverse complement.
TTCCTACATACAGAGTATTTAATACATAATTATTTTCAGCACTGCATGAAGCCAAATAAAGAAGAAAAGTTAACCAATACATCAATTTGGAGCATCCATTAAAACATACTGAATTCAGGTAAGCAATCAAGGCTATTTATATTTAATAGATACTTAAAAGTAAGTGTATTGTGTTATTTTTAAGAAAGAAATGTATTGTGTTAATATTTCTACAATTATTCCTTTCCTTTCTTTTTAACTCAAAGCTTTTTTCAAGCATTTTATTTTTAAATCAATTTTAGTAGCTTAAAAATGTATCTACTGAGATTATTTTTTTAAGCTTATTTGATTTCTTTTACTGGCTTTAAACCCTTGCTGTATCCACTTTTTCTATACACCACAGAAAGTCACACCTGGAGAATGAAGGGGAAGGATTTTGTTCTAATACTATCTCTGACGAGAGTCTATGATTACAGTCTTTGCTCTGACAACACAAAGTAATTAAAACTGGAGATTCTGACTCAAGTATGTACTATAGCAGGTTGGTTTGTTTGTATGGACCTTAGAAATAGTGACATTCTTACCTCCTATGAAGGCAGCAATAGCATGTGGCTCAGCAGCTCCGTAGCGACAACTGGATAGCAAAGTAACAGTTAATATTTTCAGGTCAGTTTTACCAACAAAGTGACACTTAAGATAAAATACTTACAACTCATGAACATAGTCATCTTTCACCACTACAGACAACCCATGTTCTTGTAAGAAACCAGTAAGGCAGGCTTTTAGTTTTCCAATATCATCTTCCACCTGGTAGTTGTAGACACCTGGAAAATAAGTTAACTGTTTCATCACAAAACTGTAATACCATATCGAGGTGTCCCTGCTCACTGCAGGGGTGTTGGACTAGATGACCTTTAAAGGTCCCTTCCAACCAAAGATTCTATGATATTCAAAGTTAACGAGTTTAAATGACAGCTTTATTTTTCTGAAAGTTTCTAAGCTGATTAATAAAATAAATTATTAATACTAGACAATTATTCAGTAATAACTGAATAGTCTGTTGATGCTACTCAGGATAATGACAAATTATTGCATAGCTGAACTGATTCATAATGCATGCAAACCACTTCAATGGTATCAATTCAGATAAATTCCTTAAGTTCCCAAGGAGAAAAAAATTCTCACTTCAATTTTCACATTCTTAAGTTGTATTAATATGAAAGCAAAACCTCAACTAATGCTGTATTTGTAGTTTATAAATAGTATTATAGTAACCATTGGATCCTCATATTTCTTTTGATGAGGTTAACTAGCTCTGGTATTAACATACCTGGATATCTACCATGCTGCTTATAAAATCTATCTACAGCCCGTAGCATCAAGTACAGCACTAGTTCACTGTCTGGGTTATCCATATGGGAAACTGAAATCAGCAAGAGAATTGGTTAGCTGGTAAAGATGAAATGGAGAAAGAAAGGTTTTTAATTACTTGAAATCAAGTATTTCCCATGTACTTAAACTGCAAAAATCTGCAATAAAAAGAAACCTTAATGAAAACAACCTGCAACTGCAAATTGCAATGAGTCAACTGTCAGATACACGATTTTGACTTCAGAGTGTTACGACAAAACCATTACTGTATGTATTTGATATAAACTGTTCAGTGAAGATATTCATGTTTTAACTCTGACAGCTGCTATAACATTAAACTGGATATTCCCTAGTTATAACTTTGGGATTGAAACACATATATTTAACTGTAATGACTATAATTATACAACAGGTCTTACATCCCTTAACATACAGCTCAGTAGTCTTTCTAAATACTTACTACTACTTAAATCACAGTGCATATTACCAACTAACTCTAGGAGCTTCCACTTAAATTTTAAGTATTACAAAACACATGTATACACAAAATGTACACACTTTGTATATACATATTGTCCAAAACATTCAGAGGACTTCTATAAGCTCAGTTTAAACAAAAACTTTAATAAAAAGTATTTCCAGCCTCTTTTTTTAATTTATGCAGGTTCAAGAATTAAAATGCAATATTAAGTAACTAGTCTGTTAGTTCACATACTGAAAAGATAAGCTGAGAGGGGCCAAGAATTATTCTCCTATCTTTGGTCAGTGAAAGCCCCTTTCCAGCTCTGTTGGAAACAACTGAGGTACAGAAAAGAAAGTGAAGAAAACAATGTTTTATTTATGTGCTATCAAAAATGAAATCTGCAAGAAAAAAACCAACTGAAACATGCACTAATCTGTAAGGTCACTTTTGAACTTTCAAAATCAAATTAAATTTAACATTCTAGACTTAAAAAACCCATACTTCTAGTTGATGCCAAATTATAAAACTGCATGATGAAACAGAACGTGTAACACAATTCCTTTTGATCACAAAACTATTTCAAGTTGAAAATGCAATTCAAGTTACTTGCCAAAAAGGAGTACTTACTGATTTCATCCTTGTTAAAAGTGCTTAAACCATATTCTTCAGACAGAGATCTACATCGTACTACTCGGAGAAAAGCTGAGTTGCTGCCTAAGCAGAGGGTGCAAAAAGCAGTACATTATGTGTCATTGAATGTGTCACCAATTACTGAATCTTTGCAGGTCTGTGTCTCTGATGTGTTAAACATGAAAGACTTACCATAATTTCATTTAATACTTTCCTGTTTCTTTGGGTAGCTTGCAGTAATGAAGTCTATTAAACAACATTTGGGTCTATGATAACAAGTATTTTAGTGAAATACTTTGTGCTTATTTACTTCTGGAATCTAAACATATCTGCCATGTTAATGTAACAGCTCACAACATGTGTAGCTCTTCTATAGCAATTCATCAATCACAGCCATAAACTTCATGTCTTCCTCTTCCATGCTGCATATGAACATGGGTTCTTTTCATCTTCCACTACATCTACCTCTGTCTCACACATTCTCAATTAATATTCTACCAGTTCAGCTATGAGTGGGAAGAGGTTCTTCTCCAGTACCATTGCTAGGAAACAACCCAATGTGCAGCTACTACCTAGCGCTCAAAAACAACTTACTGCAAGGTTCTCAAAACTCCCAGCAAATGATTTATCAACGCAGGGGCAGCATGCTCTTGGCTATGTGCTTACAGGAAAATTTTCCAGCTGCAGGGAGACTTAGCCAGGCTGCTCTGTGGACATATACACACATCGAGAACAGACTAACCTAAATTGCCATCAACAGTACTACTCACTGCACCGGTGTTTTACCGTTTCAGACTAGCCGAAGTTTACAGAGCCTGCACTCTGAAGTCAGTTATCACAGAGTGGGCAAGATTGATTAAGTACCAATCACAGAAAGTAGAGAACATCTGCTACCTGTTTTTCAGACCTGAAAAAACACTCTGCCTTTTAAAAGCCAACCTTTATATACTCACTACTGAGAGATGCTGGACATCTGTTACTTCCACTGAAGATGAGGTATGCAACTGCTAAGCACTTATTTGAAAAATTCAAATATTGGGTTACTGATCAGTAACTACGTTATCATTCAAAAGGTTTTGATTATTTGATAATTTGCATAAACACAGCAAGAGAATCCAAGCATACTCACAAAGCAATTTTAATTCTCTCTCCGAAATAGATTCAGGTGCCTAAAAGAGAGAATATACTCATTCCAGTACATACAAAGACCAGAGAATTTCTATTTTCAGAGATATTCATACACTCTTTGTGAAAGAACTAGTCGTTCTTGTAAAAAAAAAAAAAGGTATCTTAAATTGTAAATAATATATCCCTGTGTGCCTTTTACTTTTATATGACTAAACCAAAAATGATAAATAGAACAGATCACAGATATTAAATTTCATTAGAACTTACTTAAGCATTTTAAAGAGAATGAGGTAATTAAGCCTTCTCTTTTCTTATCTGTCTCCTGTGACTTATTTCTGTGCAGAACATCAAAGTAAAAATATTTCTATCCTGTCAGGATGGCCGTACATTTGTAATTACCTTGCCTAGGGATTGTAACAATTTAGCAGCATGGTTACCCACAGCAGCAATATCCTTCTTTGCTTTTTCACGGTATCTGTTAATAATAAAGAAGTCTTAATAATTACAGCATAAAGCCATCAACTTCGCAGTCAAGACCATTTCTTTGTGTTTTGTATTATAAAGACAAAATACAAGCCACATGAATGGAAGTGAGCTACCTCAAGGCCATGAATGCTCTTATTACCTCCCTCTGTGACTGTTCGTCATGGCTGAGGCTGTTCACTAAACGTGTGGCTTAGAAACTCATTAAAATTAAAATGAGTATTACCACAAACAGTCAGAGGAAGAATATTAAGTAGTTTCAGAACAGATCTATGTACTTCATTAGACTTATAATATTTCATTGATTTCTGTATTTTATTATTTGGAGCCATAGCATATTAGTTCCATTAAGACCTATGACAATGCAAACAACTCAACAACACAGTATTTAATAAAATTTCAATTTAAGAGCTCATTTTAAGGAACTGTAATTGTTTTATCTGCGAATTAAAACCCTGTAATACTTATTGGAATTGAGAACTGAAGTACACAATGATCTGGAAACTCAGGACTGATGCTTATAGAATTCAGATTTACAAATTAGGGTATCTGTGCAAATTCAAGCAATTATGGTTTCATTTAGTAAAATAATGATACAAGTTCTTTGCTGTACTGTCATTACACAGAGTAACTTCCATGAAGCAATAGCAATCAATTATTTTAGACATGTAACAGATTTGTATTTTTATATCCACCTTTAACACTATTTGTCACAGTTCTGAGGAATGCACATGTAAAATTACAGATTTCATTTTGATTAGTAAACAGTATTAGACACACAATTCTTTTTCTAGTAGAGGCTGTATTTCAGATATGGAGAAACAATCAAAATCTATTAGAAATAATACTTTCCTATTTGAACAATTCAACAGCGCAACTGCACAGACAGTAAATTTAACAAAGCCTTCTGCCAGATAGTGCTTCTTTTTAGAGACAAAAAAAGAGGAAGCAGCAATCAACTGCAAAAAAATGTGGTAACAAATGTACGAAAGTCTTTCTGGCACAATAATTTGCATCATGTCCAGGATGCACAGCAATAGTAAGCAATAATGCATGTTGAGGATACATGCATTCAAAGATGGCCTTCCTAAAATCTTGATCCACACTGATGCTGTTTAGAATTTGCAGTTAATGTCCATTCACGCTCCTCCTCATCTACCAAGCAATCCCTTCAAAGGGCATTAACTAGAATTAAGTATTTAGGATTAAATACCTAGGAAACCAGAATTTCTGTAACCAGGTTGACATACATATTGAGAAAAAACAAAGGCTGCGTTTAAGCAACAATTTGCTTTGGACAGCAGTAGCTGCGCTATAGGATCTACTATCTATAAGAAGGTCTTTACTAGATCTGAAACTAAGAAAAATGATAATGTACTACCCAAACTTAGGAAACTGGGATGCACTGAAAGCTTAGGCCTTCGTTCCAAACAGCAGAAAGCATCTATACAGGGAGAAGACAGCCCCAAGGCTGCCGTGCTTCCCACACCCCTCATCACCCCATTCCCAGAAACACACTTTTTTTTTTTAAATAACAGGAATTAACACACTTTGTGAGGTCTGAAGTCATCACCATTTATCATCATTAGTAACTATTACAGAGAAAGTTTTATACTTACACATTTTGCAATTTGATAAATTTATTGGAATCTGCTATCATATCAGGAATAGTGCCCCGGACAGGCAAGCTTCCTTGCCCCTCATTTGCCACAAATTCCTTTACAGCTCGAGCCAAAATCCAGAAGGAGGGTGACTGCAAATGCACAAGAGACAGTCATGTAACACAAATGTTATTTATGACACTTTTTCTACATTTAAGCCTTACCCTTAATTACTCATTACCTGCTCAGTAAGATAGATGCAGCAATCATCATTAAATATCTCTTCAACGCATCTTGGAATCTATGGGAAAAAAAAAAAAGTAACTTGGATTTGTATTTACGTGACTTTCCATGTCTTGAATTATCTCAACACCCATTACATAGGAAATCCAACCCTAAGCGACCTCAGAGTTTCATATCAAAATCCCTTCTGAATCTTAGGCAGTGCTTCTCAGACATATTTCCAGTAGTAGCATTGCCTGAGAAGAAGGCACATGCTTCTGATCAGTATGAATATTACAAACAGAATCTCACCTCATTTCCATCATCTACATGGCAGATTTTAAAAAAACCCAAAACTGGTAGCAGCATCAGCAGAAGGTACTACCAGTCCCAGCTGCCCATCCTACCTGCTAGACACAGAGGAACAAAAAGGCCGGGGAAGTGAAGAAGGGCTGCAAAAGTAGAAGTGTTTTGACTCCTTAAACTCCTTAATTGCTGCAGTTCAGTATGGCACATAAACTGAAGTAAATCACTGGTAGCCTGGGACACAGCTTGTAGTGGCTCAGATGTCAGCACCAAGTTTTACCTTTTGCTTTCTTGGGAAAAATAACTGACCCAAGCGAGGATCAGCACAATTCAAATAAAAATTAAATGTAATCTAGAAAGAATCACAGAATGAATATGCTTTTACCTTATGTAGATTTTGCAATTTACCACGGATGAGAGATTAAGGAAATCAGAGGTCAATTCTAAACCATGAGTTACTACTTCAGGATTATTTTAAAACAATGAAAACGTCACTTTTAATGTTTTTAAGCTTCATCAGTTTATGAGAGGCATTTCGTAACGTGTTTTCTTCAAGAGGGAAGTACTGAATTTGCCAAGTCAAAGGTCTCTTGCAGCACTTCTATACAGAATAAATACTATAGCAAGTGGCTTCAATATAGCACAATTTCAACAAATGCTGTATTTAAATCTGCCATCATCCACACCAGTGACTGCTAATTCTTTATAATTGTACCAAACACTTTACAGTTTAACTTGTAAAAGAAAATCTGACAAAGTCTAAGATAGGAATACGCTACTAATGAACACTGGTTACTGACTCATCCTATACTGGAATTCAAGTCTTCAGCTCAAGCTTCCTTGCATGAGCAAGGAAATAAAAGAATTTCCCTAAGTTACAGTGCCACCTAGTCTAGGTCTATTTTATTACACATTATTTCAATATTTAAAATTGTACTAATCCTGTTTTACCTAAACATAAGTGTTGCAAACTGAATTCCTGTCCTAAAAGTACAGAATATGTTCTGAAAAAACAAGGTAGCTGAAATTTCTTAAATTTTGTCAAATAAACGTTTATTTTACCTCTGTGGTATTTAAGGCTGTGTTCACATTTTTTATAGCTTCTTCAAAGTTTTCCTCATCTTCTGGGGTCCCATTTTCATTTTTTAAGATACCTTATTGAAAAAAAAATTAAAAATACAAAATCCCTTGAATTACATCTCATCATTTAGGTCTTGCCAACAGAGCAGACTGGCTTTGTATTTATTTGTGGCACAATAACTGATCAGCAAAAAACTGAATTATGAGTAAGATGTATTGATAAAACTAACTACATATACATTCTGCATATGATTAGTATTCCTGTGATGTTAAATAGAAGGTACTTACCAAAAAATACCCATTTATTTGTTTGAGAAAGAGTATAAGTGTCAAAATAACTGTATTAATGTAGATGGTGGTAAAAAGGCAATTCAACTCTCCTTCCCATCCTCAGTCACACTGTGTTGGGGTGTTTTTGTCAAATTTGGCAAACGCTTATGAACCCACACAGCAAGCCAGACCAAGAAATGGAAATTACCTGTAGTAATTACTACAGGTCAGATCAGTTCCCTAGCCCAACCTGGGGATAAGTATGACAAAACCACTCAGCAATTTGCACATAGGCCAGTTTTAAATGAAGAAATGCAAAAAATTCAGCTAATGTTTTTATTCCACAGTCATTTAAGATAATGTATTTCTAGATCTTAAAAATGCCTCATTAATTTTAGCAGCTGCAAAAGGTGTTAGATTGAAACATCTGCAAAAATGAAGTCTGTTCACATACTGGTTACAGTGTATTCAGTAGCTACACAATCTTTCTCTCGCTAGACTAGTTATTTAGGGCTGCAATGATTACCAACAGTTTGGTGGGTCAACTGACCAACCAAATTCTTGAAGTTAATAACAATTTCAGTGTCAAAAGCCACTTGCTTTCCTCTTTGTCACATTTTCCATGTTGAACATCAACATCTTCTACAGGATTTTCTCTTAAGGTTCTCCTCCTACCCAAATCAAAACAAACTCTTAACCTTAAACAGCAAACAATAACACTGCCAAATTGCATTTATAAGCAAACCTGGGATCTTAAAATCCACCTGTATAAAACAATCATTTATCAGAAGAATCATACTGTATATGCCAGCAGATTTTCATAAGTTAACCTTGACAGAACTTCTTTTTCAGATATTGCCTTAGATATTTCTGCCAGTATGAACAAGTGACTCCTAGGACATGTATTACCTTGCCGAATCAGTTGTCTGAAGGCTTCTTTTTCTTTGTAACTCTTAGGCAACTGATGACTCCCCTAAATTTAAAAACACAGAAACATTTTTCTTTAAAATATCTACTACTAACCTCATTGTGTTCAGACTGATGAACTCTAGGAGTTTGCCACTGTTCACATACATTCACTTGTGCTTCCATCAATAATTTTTTTTTTTTTTTATGATTCCACCTTCTTTTCTTTATTTGTTACACATTGCCAAAATAATTATCTAGTTTATAAGAGACGTATCTAAAGCATAACAACAACAGACCGATGACTTATGCAGTTTTGCAATATACCTCGTTGAACCATTTTGTTAGATACTTGGCTACAATCACAATCCACGGAGTGTGGCTATGATCCTGTAATTAAACAACAGAGAAATCTTTGTCAAGTTGAGAACAGATAAAAACAGGAGACAAATTAAAAACCTATTTTAAATGTAAACTGCTAACATCCCTGCCACTGTTGTAAAAACACAGGACATGTTCCAGATTTTGATTCAAAAATAACATTCTCTAACTACTATAAAACAAATTATTAAATTATTATTTCTTTACTTATGGGTGGTTGAGCCAAGTTCTCCAATATTTTTCTGGAGTAGAACTTACGTTATGCATCAATACCCACACTGCAAAGCTCTGCAGCAGTAGGTAATCATAAAAATCATAAAAAAGGGGGATGTGAGCGAGAATCAATCTAACAAAAGATCAAGTTGTCCAAGAATATTCCCAAGACCCCACTTGCTTAAGATTTAAATACTGACTGTAACATTTGGGGCAGAGGCAAAAAAATAGTACCTCGTAACTGACTGTACAGTTGCCTCTGCTCAGATGAGACTCAGCACTAAAAAAAGTCATCTTGCAAGAGTCGTTTTCATGGAACCCCTGTTCTGTGTCTGCATCTGTCTTAAAGCACATAGTGCAAACCACATACCAACCTTTTTGTCCATGCGATCCAAGTCATAAGACTGAACATGTTCCCTGAGTTCTGGAAACGGTTTGTCCAGTCTCAGATCTTCTAACATATTGTCAGGATGAGATTCAACAACTGTGAAAAAAAATTACACAATGCATTTCACAGTTTTATGCCTGGCCTTCAAAACAGAGTTACACATCAAATGCAGTGCACCCCCTGCTCGATTAACTGCTCAATTCTCAAAGTAAGTGTTTTGTGCAAGTTAACTTTAATGTCAGGATAATCTCCAATTTTACTATTTCTTACAGTCCATAATTTCTATGAATTCCTCAAAGAATGCTCCTGGTGATGAACTGCAAACTACGTAAGACTTAAATACTAAATACATCACAAGATAAAGATGGAGGGAATCAAAGTGACATTACATATTGAAGGTTTAAACCTTTTCTAAAAGTCTTTATCTCAGAAAACCCTCTAACCTGTATGTTCTTTAATAATGACTCTCATATAACCAACGAGTCCATAAGTCCTGCAGACCAGCAGAGGAACATTATAATTCCAGAGAAGTTCAGCCAAGCGCAGCAACGTACTGTAAGGAAAAACATTTTTTTTTTTGAGATGTACAAGAGGATAACAGTTAACTATAAAATTAACTCTGTACAAGTCACTTGTGAAAGAGATATTTTCTATAAGAGAACTCTAGTATTATTATGATTCTAAGCACATTTAAAGTCATTCATTTTATATGTGAATTTACACTAGGTTGGAAATGTATTTATCCATTACGTTACTTAACACCATCCTTCAAATATCAATTAGAGAAAAAATTTCACTGAGTTGTAAATGGCGGGGGGGGGGGGCGGGGGCGGTGCGGAGGGAAGAAAAAAAATCAGATCTGTGTGTTGCACAAACATAACTTCCAGTAAGGACAATGCGAATCAGAGGGGTTTTGAATAGCACATTAAAAATACTCTTTATTCACGAATGCCTGCAAGAGAATCACCACTTCAAAGAGGCCAAGTTGGCTCTTATTTCTCCAAGAGACAGTATCTCTAGCTCCTCTGTAAGTAGGCGGAGGGAGAAAATATATAAAGCATTAACAACTTTCTTACAAAAGCAAGGTTTAACTATTCAACTACGCAGCAATCTCTTGCCTCTGGGGAGGCAGCTTGCCTACTGAAACAGAAGCATGCTTTACTCCATCAAGTTTCTCAATACTCTGAGAGTTGTCATTTTTCATTTGTACCGTTGGCTGGAAGGCAGCATGCAAGCGGCCTCTCAGCAGGAAAAGGTCAAAAAAATAAAAATCAAGAACTTCTGGTCTTGACAAAGTTGAGATGGGCAATATAATTACATACATGGGTAGAATGGAAAGAGCTATACAAAGGATAAAATACATTTGCAAAAATCTAAAGGTATCATAGATCCTATTATCTGTTAGGGTTTACATAAGAACACTTGTAGCGGTTTTGGATCAGGAACAACTTTCACTACAAAAGAGTACTTGACATAGACAAATACAACCAGAGACAGCACCTAGAAGTCAGGCATGGATCTGAAAGAGATTTTAAACTATGTATTAACATATAAAAACTGCCACAGAAAAATGCCATCATTTACTGTAACCTTCCTTCACAACAACAGAGTTCTGGTTTGCGTAAGTTTTGCTGCAAGAAGAGCCTGCAGTTGAAACCTGCTTTTACAACTGAATAAAAACAAACAACTTTAGATGACTCTTTACCTTTCTGATAGTTGCGTTGCAACCACCAAGTTAAACCGATTAAAAAAGGAAGGGTCATTGTCTAGAAGTTTTTCTGGACTCTAAAAGTAGGAAAAAAAGAATGTCAGGAAACACTGAAAATTTCTGCATACACAGCAAGTCCATTCAACATTACATGTAAAGTGTTAAGTGAAAGCTATAAAATTACGAGGAAGTTATAAAGTAATGTTAAAATACATAAATTGACTTTTTGCAAATAACTTAGGATCTTCCTCAGATATTGTTTTATCATAAAGCTACTTAAACTGCAACATTACAAAGACAACACATAGCTATTATTTCATACTTTTATCACATTGTGTAACAAGAAACACACAACTAATTTAGGAAAACAAACCTCTTCGACAAAGTTTCCAGAAACATCATTATTCAATTCTTGCAAGAGCTCTGTGGCACTCTGGGCACGATTCTGTTTCAGAACAATCAAAACAACGTTTAAGCTCTTGAAACATAATTTATCTAGTATATCAGCACTACATATGCTACATGCTTAAAAAAAAAGAAAAAAGGACTTCTTCATAAGCTAGGATTTCTTATTCCAAGGCTTGCTTATCTGAATAAAAAATAAATCCCTTAACAGCAGGCACTTGTTTGAGACCATTGTTAGAAATACCATTTCAAAAACAAGAAATATGTGACAGCTTTTTATTAATTTCCAGGAGTTACCTATGCCTTTTATACTCTATTGGGTTTGTGATTTTTCCCCCCATCCACCTCTCTACTCTTAGCTTTACTCCTTCAAGCACAATTCTCTTCCACCTTATCCTTCCAAAGGTTTTCTTAACCATATCCTGTTCATTTTTTCCATTCAGTCTTGCCAGAATTGCTTATCTATGCACTTATGAGCAACTTAAAAATAAGCATGGGGAATTTTGTCAAAGAATAAATGGATTTTAACCTATACGTACATGGTTTTAGCATTATTCATAATACTACATTTGTGTATTTACTCAACACTTTCATGCTTTCAGTTCACCTAAAGTGACATTTGTTATATCCTTACCTGACCAATATGGCTTTTTTGTAGAAAGAAACTGAAAAGGACACAAGAAAAAGAGTTACATATGAAGTTTTATTTTGAAGAAAAACAACATTAAAGATACATTTTGTAATGCAGAATATGTTGCTGACTGTAATACACTACAAACCAAGTTCCCCCTTAAATCTGCTTTTCTTCTGCCCACCACTGTTATATTTTCCTCATGATCAGTTTCTTAAGGAAACTTTCCAAGGCCTGAGCCACAAATCTCAAAAATAAGACATGCCAAACCCCTCTAGAAGCCAGGATCACACTGCAGATTCTTTTTCACTAGGCTAATTGAAGACCCAGTAGTATTCATTTCTTCAGGTAATGGAATATCCTTCTCTCCCATATAACCCCTGTAAGTAGGCATGTATTTGTGGGTATCTACCTCAACCTTAAGACAATGTTATCTAAAATCAGTAAACAAATTATTTTTTACAGGATTTGTAAAGAGATCCTTATCCTTTCCCCTGCTGCATGTGAAGCTATGAAAGCTAATAAATGGCTATCAGTCACAGTTTCACAATGATAAACTAATGAAAAGTAAGCTGTTTTCATCACCAAGATTACATAAAATACATTTAGCCATGCTGAAACACAAGCAAATCTTGCGCTGTCATATTCCAAGATTACAGCAAATACTTTTATACTGAGTAGACCATTGCCTTTTTAAACCTGGTGCGTGAAGCAAATGTAAGATACAAAAACAGCAACAAAAAAAAAGAGTAAAATTTAGCAGCTAATATCAAAATCATCGTGCACGCTGTATGTGTCACAAACATCCAAAACCACAACAGACTTGGAGAGACATAGAGAGGCTTTTAAAATTATTAAGAATTTTATAGGATTTCTTAAGAAGTACTTATGGAACCCTGTCACAAATTGAGAAGTATCAGAAACTAGTAACAAACCTACTTATTTCCAACATCTTCTCCAGAGACCCGATTCCCATCGACAATTGTAAATGAACCAATACCTTGGGGGGAAAAAAATTTACTATGAAATTATGAAATTATCAGATACATTACAAAGAAAATGCAGATGCAGTATCTGCTCACCTGGTAGTACTAAGTTTTTGAGTACTTCTGTTCCCGTTGCTGTCGCATTTATCACACAAACATGCGCGGATTCTAAAGCTTCTTGTCCATGGTCACCCCACAATCTATATTGGGATGGAAACAGAAACATTCTGAAATTATTTCATTTTAATTGTAAAGCCAATATAAAGAAATTAAAAAGATTTAAACAATCACAAATGGAGGCCAGCATACTACTTTCCATTCACTGCCAAAAGGGGCTAAATGGCACTAACCAAAACAAGCTTTCCGTAAGAAAGCTTACTGTGACAAACTTGAAACTTTCCAAAGAGTAACTCGGGTTTTACTGACATTTCGTTTTATCCATCTTTATGCTCTACAGCATATGAATGTGCACACCTTTCTCTGTTGTAACATATTTAACTTTTTAAAAATCGGAATGGGTCAAAATGCCTTACACAATTTTATCCTAAAACTGAAGGCTCTATTCTTCTTAAGTTTTGTTATAAATAATACATTTTTATATTATAATACAAGGCACTGAAACGTACAAGCAGATGTAACTCAGCCTTCATGAGTTTGGTAACATATTTAAAACATCGACAAAATAATATTCAGGCTGAAATCGGGACGTGACTGTACTCGTTCACAAATACCCCACCCATTTCACACGGGCAGTAGTTTTAACTCTCTTCAGCTGAAAAAAATAAAGTTACTAAAGAGACACAGTAAAGCATTGTAACTCCCACTAAAGACCTTCAAACGTATGCAAGTGTGTGAAAGTTACCCCATGCCATACTCCTAACGCCGGCTGGCGCCCGTACAAGCCGCCCTTCTCGCATTTTACTTTGCTCTTTCCTGCCTTTCCCCCTGTGCTACCACAGACATTCACGCAGCGGCTCGGCGAACACGGGAAGCGACCGGCCCGCAACAGCACGCCTCGGCCGGACGCAAGCCGCCCGCTTCCACGGCTCCGCTGTCACCCACAAGGCACGACCCGGGCGGCCGGAGCCGGTGACTACCGCCCCCGGGGGCTCAGCGGGCGGCGGCGAGCAGCCCTGCCCGCAAAGCGCTGCCCCAGACGGGCCGGCCGCCCGCCGCGCCTCTCCGTATACAGGCGGGCACGCAGGAGGCCCGCGCTTGGGCAACCAGAGCCGCGGCAGCGCGGTCCCCAGCCCGGCCTGCAGCGACAGGCAAAGCCAGGCACCAGCGGCAGCCCGGGCATCCCCCCGCCGCTCGGGGCCGGGGCAGGGGCAGGCGCAGGCAACAGCCCCACCGCGCTACCTCAGCTGCCGGTCGTATCTCTGCTCCTTGAGCGTGGCCCTGCCCGCCTGCGCCATTGCCGCACGCTCCCCGCAGCAGGCGTTGCGCAGGCGCGGACGGGCGCATGCGCGGGGTCGCCGGGCCGTGAGGCCGCTGGGGGGCGCTGGGGGGCCGTCGCGCCGGGCGGGGCGGGGCTGGGTGAAGTGGAGGCTTCAGAGGAGCGGCAGGCGCCGCCGAGCGGACGCGGCTTAGCCCGCGCTCTTCCTCCTCAGGGCCCGGAAGCGCCCGCGAGGCCCGGGCGGCGCGCTGCGGGCCCCTGCCTGGCCCGGGTGACGCCTGCGGGAGGAGTCCGGTGCCTGAGAGCTGCGCCTCACGAGGCGCTGTTAAGCACGGACGCCTCCTCGCCCTCCGTCGCGCGCTGAAAGCGCCCTACGGCTTCCGCCGCGCTCCCGGCCGGGCCCGCCAGACTCGGCGTGCCAGGCCCGAGGTTTCCCGGACGGTATCATGGGTTACCTCAGGCTGCGCTGCGGGGCTGCAGGATTCGTCCCGTGGCTTCTTTTGCCAGTCGCGAGTGTTGCTTGAATCTTGCGCAAATAGGTGAAAGCATTCGTGTTGACACGGAGATTTTACCAAATGAGGTGGCGTTATGAGAAGAGCTGCCGCCATTGTTCAATGAAATTGAGACGGCAGTTGGGAAAACGGTAAAAAAAAAATGGCACGGAGAAAGCAGGCCTTGGTGGCTTTGGGAGACACTGAAGTTGATGGGAGTCACCAGCATTAGAAGCGCAGGATGCTGTTTCCTTCAGGAACGTAGTTCCAAAAATAAGTTGCTGTCCCCAGAATTTGTATTCAAAATGGGTACTTCATCTTCTGGTATGAAGTTTGAAGCATTTTACAGCAGTCTGAGTCAGAAGCCCAGCAGATACCTGCATTCAGAAAAATCGGCTTAGATATATCTTGCAGAGATGGTGTACTTCATTACAATTACTTCTATTTAGTATTGAGACAATAAAATCTTAAATCTGTTGTATCTATGTACTTCTGTTACGAAAATCTTTCCATAAAGGACTAACATAGATTGTACTATGAAAGTGTACAAAAAAAGAGAAAACTTCTACATCTTTCAAAATTTCAACCAACATCTATGGCACTAAGTTTCAACAAGTTTCAACAGGTGCTAAAATGTGTGCATCCTTCCAGATGATTTGTTAGCCCATACAAGGGTATTCTATTATCCTTTTAATCTGTTTCTCTTTAGTAAATTTAATTCTCTATATATGTGCTAGAATAAATTATGCAACAGTGTGATTATAATTTAGTGTTTTATAGCTTGCATATAAGGTTGTAATACAATATAGTGCTTCCTCTTTTTGTTTTCCCATGTACAGTATCTTCTCCAAAGTTCACTTTTCTCAGGCTTTGTGTTTGCTATGTCACTGTAAATCCTTCCTTCTGTTGAAATTTCAGTGACTGCTACAATATTTGTAGGAATGCTCTGTTGACTAAAATCAGAAGTTGTCTCATTCTGTTCTTGCTATCTGCTGCAATTACACAGTCTCAACTGGACAAACCATAAATTACAAAAATTATTATGTCAGACTTTGTTCCAAAATATAGTCCCCATTTCTGGTATAAAGCAGCCAGGTATGTATAGCTTTAAAAGTCAAAGACAAGTAATAATAAAAAATGGCATGTGAAGGCTGGGAAAATTCTAGAGAGCCAGGTACCCAGGTCCTCTGGTTCTGCCCCACTTGCCCAAGAATGTTCCAAATAAATTCCTTCTTTCCTCTTGGACCGCTTAGCCCATATTTCATTCAAGTTTTTTCTCTTGCAAAATTGTCTGTTAATTTTATGGATCTCCTTTTTGTCCTTTTCTTCTCAATCTCTTCATTACTTAGGGACCTTCCCCTGTCGCCCCCCCCCCCATTATGCCAGACAGAGATTTCCAGTAAATAAATGTTGAGTTCTTCCCCTTAGAAATCTCGTGAATCTCAGTATGTAGCAGTGGGAGAGGGATTGCCATTTTCAGCTCCTGAAGTTACACTGAATGCATAAGCATCTCAATATGCAGTCATCACATTTTTGTGTTTGCAAAGAAAAACTTGAGAATATAAAATTTGAAATTTCCATTGTCAATCAACAAGTGTAGGCAGTCACTTTTTAAATAAAATACTAAAAAAGGAAAAAAAATCTGGAATTATTCTGCTTTTTAATGTTTAGTGTTGGCAGTACACCCTCCTGTTTATATTCACCTTGTGAAGTATTTTTGTGCAGTTTCTGGATTAATTATAAATTATTTCAATGCACACATAAAGAACATATGTCACCTTAGTGTAACTCTCATTTGGAAACTGCCAGTATTTTAGTAATGGCAATGTAAGGAGAGAGATGAGCTGCCTGGATAAAGAAGATACTCTTTCAAGAACCTGAGGTGTAGGCAAGCTCTGGAGTGATGAATGTTTTAACATTTAATCTGCTCCTACCTATCATACTTCAAAGGCACTAGAGTGAGCAGCCTGTACTCAAACTGACTGTATTTCTGACGTATTTTTGTTAATAGGCAATGACACATCAGACACACTCACGTGCATTCAATAAAAAAGGCACATGTAACCTTGTTCAAATATATATCACCATTATTAAAGATGCTCAGCAAAGATAATTTCCAAGTTATTTAAGCAAATAGACTTACAGTGCCATTTAGCCATTCGCCTTGGAACCAAGTAACTATTCTTTCATTTTACATCTCCTAAAATGCAGGTCTGCCCCTCTATGGACATGCAGTAATATATACCAAAAGTGACAGTAATATATACCACTTATCCTTAAGTGACGTGATCTCCTTGTGCAAATACCTCCCAATGACTCCAGATCTGTATTACAGAGACAAGTTGCCTGAGAGATTCAAAAATCCAATTTCCTCAAACCTGCAAAGCTTAATAGGTTCAACTTCTACTTGTCATTCCAATCTTACTTGGAGCTTTCTAACCATAACGGCTAGTTCTTATATAGCAGTTTTAATAAAGGGAGCTCAAATTAAATCATAAAGATAATTATTCTGTATATCAGATGGGAAGACTGAAGCATTTGTTGTTAGTTCAGTACCACAACATAGTGACAGGTTCAGCAGAAGAACCCATGTATTTGTCCTAGGCTGCTTGTCCTCTGTTCATTACTGTCAAAGTGGAATAAAACCGTAAGTATGAAGCATTACTCTTTAAGGTAGCTTGAAATGTTTCACTGTACTGGACAGAACTACATCTTCCCGTCATTCGCTCCTAAGCAGACACTTTTGAGAGGTAGTCAAAGCCTGTGAGAAATTTGTGGAAATCACAATTACTTCACTTTTAACTCAGCATTGGAGAAATCCACCCTTTAAACACCTACCACTCTGTTGTTCTCACTTGCATAAATTCATGAGTGTGATGTAATTATCCTCAATTCAAGCTAGTAAAATTGAGATCAGAATTAGATTACTACCACAACTTTTGAAGTGATAAATGGTAATTTGAGGACAGAATCAGTGAAAATCCATTCTTAGAGGCAGCCAGTATCAAGAGGCATTAGGGTTACACAATAATGTGATATTTGTATAACCAGGAAATATAATTTCTATTACCCTAGCTTTAAGGAAAACTTAATATTTTCCTCAAAAAGAAAGAAGGCTGATTGGATGGGGGAGCACATTAAACTGTCATATACACACCGGCTATCATTTACAGCTAAGATGTTGTCTAAGTTTTTTTTTTTCCCCTCTCAGGTACTGTCACTCCCCCTTTCCACTTTTTCTAAACCCAACCATTTAAACCTCCATTTTGTGGAGTCCACTTCCTGCCATGTCTCCAGCATGTTTTCTCATCTCACTATGCCCTGCCTTTGTAGTCCACGTATGTAGACACCTATGTGTTTTCGAATGTGAGAAGATAAAAGCTGAAGTGGTGAATGATGTCAAATGCATTGGGTCACTTCAATGGCACTTTGTCCTGCAAGCAAGATCTGAGCCTCAGTTTTTAAGTTTCTCTTGGAAACAGTTGCTCAGTACTCTCTATCTTGCACGCGGTCTTCCCCAATCTTTAGTCTGCCTTTTTAATATACAGAATTCCTCTTCCATTTCTCCTTTTCCAACTGGCAAGTTGGTATTTTTTGTACTTTTTCCCATGCCTAGAACAGCTGTCCTGACTATTTGCATCTGGCTGACTCTTCATCTGCCTGACTCTGTCTACATCTGCCTTCCCTGTCTACAAACACAGCACAGAGCCACACAAGAATACAAAACAAAGCATCACAACTTCTCACAACTCATTTGTCCTGCTAAGCAGTGAAGTATTTTAACCCAATGTCAGCGCTGCTGTACTACTTCCAGTATTTGAGTCACCATGAGGACCTGTGTGTGCGGACTATTCGGCCACAGGCATACCTGCAGTGTCAGGCCTACCTGAGTAGATCACAGTAGTTTAACAAAAATAAATTGAGAAGTTGACCTAAGTAAGTCATTGTAGAACTACTCTGTGGATACTTTTACAGCAGTTTACGTCCCTTATTCAGTGATTTAGCTTGCATCAGTGATCTCAAAGGTTTTATAGCTACTCCTATAAAAAGCTCCTGAAAAAGGAAATTAATTCTTACAAGGCAGCACCACAATATAAAAGTTGCATAAAATGCTTTCATTGATTTTTTTGCTTCCATTTGCTTCATTGCATAATAGAAGAATACCTCTTTAGAAAGTATAGAAGAATACCTATGTGTGCTATTGTCATTGTGAAAATCAATATAAAATGTATCCTTGACAGACAGCATTTCCTCAGCTCTAACAAAATTACTGCCAAGGAGCCATTTTTCTTGCCACAAAGATATCTTAAGACATTTTACAGCTGCAGATTGAGTATTTCATTGTAGCCTCTTCATGAGTTTAGCAGGATGCAGGCAACTCCTGGATCAGGTAACAGGCTTCACAGATAAGCTCCTTTCTTTAGAGTCTGCTGTGATCTGTTCCCTCATATAACTACACTTTTATTTTTGTCCTTTAAAAAGGTTTCTTTAGAGTTACAAAGAAGAAAAAAACAGATTGCCAATTTATCCTTAACTGGTGTGATTTTTACCTAGTTTAAAAGTAGCACAAGTAATTTTTTTCTGATATGAGAATGTTGTCCATCTCATCTAAGCACGGATTCTGAAGTTTTAATTAGAAGTCAGGTGGAAGCATCATTTTTTTGCAGCTGGAGAGAGTGTTTAAGAAAAGAGAGGCAGTAACTAGGTGATGTTTCCCCCTGCAGAACATACAGGTGAGAAGGGCAGTTCCCATTACAGCCTGCACACGTTACTGTGCCCTGATGCTCAGAACAGGTTACGTCTCCTGCTTCCTTGTGGTGTAGAACGGGAAAATACTACTACTTTTTCTAAATTTGATCCCCACGCCACCTGGGCAGTCTTGGTTCCTCTCTAAGTCCTGGGACTTCAGTTATCTCAGTTTTACGTTTTCCTTCTCCCGTGCTGAGTTAGCAACTAGAGGGAGCAGGAGCGGGAGCAGCTCAGCTGGGAGCAGGAGGAAGGCGGATGCTCCCCCCGTCCTGCAAGGAGCTGGTTGCTCTGTGTCTTTAAGGGGCTGACCCTACCCCACGGCGAGCCGCTATAAAGGTAGGTAAGCGGCAGTGCCGGGCCGGGAGCCAGGCAGGGCGCAGCGCCCCCGTCATGACCGGCCACCGCAGCTGGGGATATGGGCAGGATGACGGTAGGTCACAGCGTTTCCATGCTGCATCTCTGTCTTCCCCCACTCTCTTTTTTTGTAGAACTGCTGCCTGAGCCCTGCAGAGCTGCCTGCATTTTGAAGTCTGCAAGTATGTACAGCAGGTAATTTATTACTTTGTTGATAATAAATGGCACCCAGAAAGTGGTACCAAAAGATGCACGAACTTATGCCTGCTGCCTTTCATTGTTGTGATCAATGTCCCAAAACTGAGGGAAGCAGTACTGAGTGTGGGGTTTTTTTTCAGGCTGCAGATATTACAGATGAGTCCCTTTCCAAAAAGATGTTATGAAAAGGATTAACTGTGTCTGTCTCTCCAAAAGCAATTATTTTAAGTAAAGAAGATTTAGTAGACTGGTAATAGATCTTCTGATCCTGTGCAGCTGCTGAAATGTGATATCTAGGCTTCCATAGAACTGAATAAAATAAGATGTATGCTATATATTTCTAAAACATCCATAAATTGTACAGATCAGCATAGAGATCTCTTGCAGAACAATTTATGCTTTCTGATTTGACAGGTTTTAATTTAGTCATCCTCCTTTGCTTCCCACCTCTAAGCATGCGTATTACAGAGTGAGAAGATACATGAAGTTACTGAAGGATTCCTACAATAGTGTTTTATAGCACCTGTATCCTTTACAGTGGACAGATGAGTGTCCGGTGCGGTCCAGTAAGACCATCTTGTGCATAACCTTCAGGAGTCTCTCACGTTTGACAGCAATTATCTTAGCTGCTGAGTGTCCAACAAGAGTCTTTTGCATAACCTTCAGGAGCCAGTCTCTCTCTTAACAGAAATTATTTTAGTTTCTCTGAGTCCAAAAGCAAGTTTGAATGCTAAGTGAAGCTGGTTAGTGCTAGTAGATAGTGTTATGTGTTTGGGCATATAGGTAGTAGTAATAAAGTCATGCATATTCTTATGAAGCTTGTGAGACAAATGATATTGCCTAAGCTTGTGTAACAGCATTTAAATCATAAATCTGCTTTATGGGCAGGCTGAGGAAAAAAATATTATTTATAAGCTTAGCATTTCAGAAAATGCCAAAGACAAATAACGAATATAAAAATAACTGGTTTTGTTATATAAACTCAAGGAGGGTAAATACCTGTGCTTCATTAAAAAAAGTTTCACAAGTGGAAAGTATATGAGAACGCTACAATTAAAAATGTGCGTCTTGGGAATCTTAAAGTAAAATTGTTGCTGTTAATTCTACTGCTTATGTTCAAAAGTATTTAATTGCTTCTTGCACTACTAGGTAGAAAAAGAAATGGTAAGAATAAATAATTCTTTGATACAGATAAGGTTTTCTTATCTCAAACAGCATAAGAATGTTCCAGCTCTGGCAGCAGAGAGCTGTGTTATTAAATTGGTCTGTCTCCCCACTCTATTGGGGTCAGGAAGTCCAAAAATGTTAATTATCACACTGTACCCTTCACTCAGGGGAGAGAGATACCATAATGGGCATGAGGGAAGAATGAAGCTGCCTCAAAGATTTACTGCAGTCATAAAATTGTTTTAAAAATAACTGCATAGTCAGTAGCTAAGAGATTGAGTCATCTGTATCTAATTTGAATCACTGGAGCTTTTACACTATCTTTCCTGGGAAGAATTAAATGTTGTTTCTTTGGGGGAGTGTATGTGTGCGTGCAAGTGTGCTTATACCTGCGCCCACCTTGGAAGGTCTTCAGATACCTTAGCAGTGTAATTACAAACTCTGCAGAAAACTACTGGCACAAGTAACTGAAGATGCAGCAGTCTGTTGGTGTGGGGTCACTTCCTCAGCGTGTTTTGTCCAAGATATTTGAATCCCCCCTCTTGTTGCAGCCTGTTTGTGCTAATGCGAATACAGCAGCTTAGAATTTAATTGAACTTCTTGGATACCAAACTTTCAAGTAGCTCCTGCTCAGCAAGCTTTACTTCAAGCCTCATGAAAACCTATAATCATTACTTTGTGCATCGTGGGAGGAAAATAATGGTGCTTTCCTTTCTTTCCTTTTGAAGGACCTTCAGAGTGGCACAAATCTTATCCTATTGCTCAAGGGAACCGCCAGTCACCTATTGATATAGTTTCTGCAAGAGTAGTTTATGACCCTAATCTGAAGCCGCTTATTATCTCCTATGAATCATGTACATCTCTGAACATCTCCAACAATGGCCACTCAGTTATGGTTGAGTTTGAAGATACTGATGACAAGACAGGTGAGACTGACACAAAGCCAACTAACTTCAAATACCATTCTGTGACTGACTGAGGGAAGTCACCAAGTACATTGTGTATCGTGTGATCTATAATTACAGTTTAGAACAAGGCATATGACTAGAGCCCTTCATATTTTGTCTTCTTGAGCCTCATATTTCTTGTCTTCACTTGTCTCTAGCAATGCAGTATTGCACAGCAGAATAGTGTTTCTGCGTTAGGAAAAGCTTTTGCATCAGGAAAAGCAGTCGGTTGTTTGCAGTGCTTCCCTTCTTAAAACGGGACTGTCAGTTTGCTAGGCAGGGAATCCATGTCTCCCCAGCACTCCTAGACCACATCCAGCATGCAGAGTAGATATGTATGCTACTCACTACCCTGTTTCCATGATCATCCAAATCAAAGATGCTAACACATGCCAGCTCCCTCTGGCTCACTGCCCAGTTTCCATCCACAGGGGTAGGGAAGAGAAGAGGATTACCAGAGATCAGGTCATACAGCGTAGTCGCCATAATCATAGTCCACTACACCAAGCTGTATCTGGACCAGACACTAACTGTTACCTTGCATTGTTTTCTTCTTTCCTCCCTGCCTCAGAGCAGTTCAGTTTCTTCAGAAACTGTAAAACCTTCAGCTAATTCTGAGTTGGCAGCAGCTTGTGGATGTTGGACTTTCTGCAGTTAAATATTCTTGTCTCCTAGCTCTTGGCAGAGAATATAAATGCTTAAAGTGATTGATTACTTCTGTTAATTCTAATTCCATGGTATGGACCTTGCTTTTACATCTAGAGGGTAGGGGAAGAACATTCAAATGGAGATGAAGAGTGCATTCCAAAAACACTCTGAACAATTTTTCAACCGACAGGCTGATTTAATTTTCCATTTGGGTGTGTTTATTGATTCTAGCTAAATAGGACAGCCTAGATACTCACAACAAGTTACTTTTTCTGTGAAATGACTTGTCCATGCTTACTGTGCTGGTAACTCTTTGAAATAAGAGCTGGGGGTTAAAATTACAGACATTTTGTTTGAAAAATTCTCTTCTGGAAGGAATCTAAGAAACTGCCCAAATGAATGGTCAGGTTTTCAAGCATCTTTATGGAATTTGAAGAGAAGACTGGATGTGTATTTTCCAAAATCTCACTACACAGTTCCATTAAGCATGTCATCCTACAAAGAATTTGTAAAATTTATCTGGAAGTGTTATCTCGGCTTGCTAACAACTTTTGTGCCATTCTAAGCTGAATTATATGTAAGTGAACTTTATACAGCTTTAGAAGTTTAAGATCATCATCTATTACTCTGCATTGAGAGATACAGAGTCAGAGCACATGCAGGAATGAAGACCTCTGCCCTTTCTACACTAAGCACATGCCTTGCTTTAATAACACTTTCAAGGAAGAAGACTGCTAGGAGGGGAAAATACGGTTTAAAGTGTTTTTAGTTGTGTTGAAATAGATCTAGTGACTCACAGCTCTGCATAAATGGCACAACAGAATTCTGACAGTAACCCATCATGGCTAGATTTCTTAAAATAATGTTTGAGGCAGGTGATGCATTCTATCGCTCAGTTTAGAACAACATACTAGGAGGTACTTATATTCTTAATACTAAAACCGTTGCTTTGGCAAGGCCAGTCTCCTGCATAAAGGCCAGCTGGAACTATGCACATGTGGTAGCACTGTGCAAGCCCCAGCTTTAATTTTTTTTAATGTTATGGATTAAACTGAGGATAAGTGGTTTACAAATACCAAATGTAGTTTAAATTTTCTTAACGTAGGACTTTGACCAGGTTTTCAAGTCTGGGCAAAATTTATTTGATTTAGTGCCATATATAATTATAGGAGGATTACTGTTGATAAAGTATCTTCTATAGGTGGTGTCTTTAAACATTAATCTCTTAAGTGTTATTTCTAAATGATGTATGAAGTTTCTCTGTAGCATTTCTTCACCTTCATAAGGTGATTTGAGATTCTGAATGGTGTCATGTAAAGTACAAGCTATTACATTACCTCTCTTATGGCATCAGGTATTTAAAGGAAACAATATAGATAACTTCCACAAGAAGGAAAAATGCTCTAACGAGGAAATACCTAGCTAAATTGTCTACCTGATGCTCAAGGTATCTACACCCCTTTGCACAAAATCAAGTAGCACTGTCAAAAATATTTTAGGTACATGAGTTTCAAATTGTGATTTATTGTTTAATATTCAACTTGGATTTATTGTGCTTAACAAGAAAGGCATAACCATAACAAAGCTACCACATCTTCATATGTCAAATATACTCTTTTAAAAGTTTTTTGATTTGAATTTACTTGAATTCAGGTGCTTTCCATTAAGAAATCCAACCCTTCTAAATGCTTGGATGATGCGTATCCTTGATATTGGCAACTGGGAGATGCTGCTGACTTTTCCACTATTGTGCCAACAGTGGTTAGTTTTTACCAACAGGAAGCTAAAAAGCCACAATGCTTAACTTTTTCCTTCTTTTTTTACTTGCCTAGCAATCAGTGGTGGTCCCTTTGAGAATCCATTTCGGCTAAAGCAGTTTCACTTCCACTGGGGGACAAAGCACAGCCAGGGATCGGAGCATACAATTGATGGCAAACCCTTTCCATGTGAGGTAATGATCTGCCTTTACAGATGGAATTAATGCATGCAAATGCTGTTGACAAACGACTTTGCAGCGAGGACTGCTTGTCCCTTAGGATTCTGATTGCTTGGTCAGCACAGACTTCAATGAGGATTTTATTCCTTACACTGAAGTTTTCTGTTGATCAGTCTGGTTTTTAGAATGGAAACTTATCCCCCAAACGTAGCCCTCTCTCCAAGCTTCTCAGTCATCTTACCCTAGTCAACAGGACACAGCTAGCCTCACAGTTACCTGCTCACACAGCACCTCTAAAAGCCCTTTACGTAGTTTAGCCTGCTGCACACAACCGATTGCATCCTTTGACTTACACAGATGGGAAGGATATACTGGCAAACATGGTGCTGAGAAGCCCACATATAGCTCTAGATGGCACAGTTAACTTAGGCTTCAGCTGATGATCACAACCTGTGAAATGACCATGCTGGTGCTGTCCATAGCTTAGGAAGGGCTTCATCTGTGGGCTCTTAGGTTCTGCAAAGCTAAGACAAGGCACAGGCCTTTCCCAGCACAATATCCCAAATGCTGCAGTAGTGTAGCATCCTGGAGTCTACCAGCGAGTACTGGCACATAGTGCTTCATGGGATGAAGGCCCATACCAGGGAAGTTTTGTCACAGGTTGATGATTGATTTGTTTCAAATTAAGGCTGATACATAGAAACTTTGTTTAGTGGCTGTCCATGCTTATGGACTGGTCCAAAAGATTGAACTTGCTCATCTTTCCAAAGATGCCTTTGGTGCAAAACCTACACTCTGTAATGAATGGCCATTAGTGCCTGCTAACATGAGACAACCTATGTTCACAGCTTCTATCACTGATTTGTTTAATTCTTATTTGTTATTTTTCTTTAAAGCTCCACTTAGTTCACTGGAATGCCAGAAAATATGCAACATTTGGAGAAGCAGCAGCAGCTCCAGATGGCTTGGCAGTAGTTGGTGTTTTCTTGGAGGTAAGAATCACAAAAATAGCATGTTTACATGATGAAGAGCATTATGCTGTCAAGTGTTTGAGAACCAAGCTACATATTTAAGAAGTGCTTAAGGAAAACAGATGATTTATTGGAAGTAGTAGCTCATTGCAAATTGCTGTTAAACTTACTTTAGTAGGAATGTTGAGATTCAGATAAGAAAACACCACCTATTCGAAGCAGAATTATAGTCATTCTTATTTAACCTGTCTATTCCACTATTTTAGATTGGGAAAGAACATGCCAATATGAACAGACTCACTGATGCTTTATACATGGTAAAATTTAAAGTAAGTTTTAATGTCTTTAATTGTTTCTGGGATATAATTTAAAAATCAAGCTCATGTACACGTTTGAGACAAAAAAGGAAAGTCACCCACCACAAATCCTCCCATCATTAAAACATCACTGTAGTTGTATTCTCTTCCCCTCCAAAGATCAGCTTATTTGCCTAATCTTAGGTGCCTCCCAAGGCTGTGCTGACCACACTGGTCATTCAGAGGTTCTACCTTTCCCAGCATGTCTAAAATGAAAAGCTCCATGACCCTTCAGTCTCAGCTCTTACACTCAGCAAAATAATACTTTTCCATTGAGCCTAGCCTTGAACAAGTCAAAGCTGGCTGTCTATCTTCTGCTGCACAGCTCTGCCAAGGGACAATCTTTGTGAGGTCCTGAGCTAGTCTAATCTTACAGTGATACCTGAAGGTGGTCTTTAACCAGATGTATCAATCTTCAAAGCTCTCAGATACCTGCTGCACTTTCTCAAGTGCAGACTGATTAGACCACTACAAGTGTTACCCCTTCTGGATAATGGTTAATGCATTCTATAATAGGCATATGTTCTAACATGCAAAATAAACAATATCTAATACTTGAGTAGGCATATTATTTCTTGCTCCTCTGTAGAAGAATGTGAAAGACAGGGCATGAAGGCAGTTACACAGCCATATGTAGGCTGTAGACACTAAATGATATTTTGATGTTTAAATGATTTCTTCCACTTGCAGGAAAGAAACAGTTATCCCTCAGTTGTAATGACGGAAGGTATGCAGGCTTGCCACTGGGGATAAGCTGGTCCTTCTTATGAGCAATCTTACAGACAATTGGACAGTGCTTTCTGAGTGACTAAGTACCTTTCAGATACTCCTACAGGCTCAAAAATCTTGCCCTAGACTGGTAGTTAAGGCAATCACTACTTTAAACAGCACCTCCTCCTTCTATTGGCCTCCTGGTTGATCTATCTTCTTCTAATTTTAGAATTTACCATTTGATTTTAGAGCCAATATCTGTCCTAGCAGACAATGACTGTTTGGGGCCAAGTTTTCCAGAGCTACAAATTTTCTGCTGAAATAGATGGGGCACATGGAGAATAGCGAGTAATGAGACAAGGAATTCTGCCATGATATTATCTGTAGCTCACACTGAAGACTGTATTCAGAATACACTTCCTGCATTATTTTTAGACCTTCTGTGACAAGAGCTGAACTTTGGTAGAGGCAATGGGGCAAGAACTCAAAGTCCAGCAAGCCAGCAGTAGGCATCACACTTGCTACTCTTAGATAATGGTTGTTATAAGGCAGCTGAACCTTTACAGACTTTCCCCTACTTTTTAATATTACTTTAAATATTTCTTCTCCTTCAAAAAGGCTTCTTTAACCTTAGTTGGAATTTATCTTCTTGCTTTTATGAAATTTATTTTTCCAGGGAACAAAAGCTCAATTTAGAAGCTTCAACCCCAAATGTCTCCTGCCCTTGAGTCTAGATTATTGGACGTACCTTGGTTCTTTGACAACACCACCCCTTAATGAGAGTGTAACATGGATAGTGCTGAAAGAACCAATCAGAATTTCTGAGAAACAGGTAAACTTATTACGCTCTCCCAGGTCTTGTAGGATTCCATACAGGCAGTGACTGTTTTGATTTGCAGTGGGGCTAAATTAAAAGACCATTAGCTCGTGAATAAGTAGCCTGTTCAATAATCAGGGCTTCTGTTTGTTCTGTTAATACTCTCTAGGATCTTTGCTTGAACCTGTTCTATTAACAGATTGTAATGTACTGAATGCTTTCTTTTGGTCCTTTTACTAAAAACATGAATATTGATTGCCTTAAGCAGTAAATTTTCACCTGAATTACAGCTGGAGAAATTCCGCATGCTCCTCTTCACTGGTGAGGAAGACCAGAGGATCCAAATGGTGAATAATTTTCGCCCCCCTCAGCCTCTTAAGGGGAGAATAGTTCGAGCTTCCTTCAAGGCCTGAAGAAAACTGATAATGGCCCTGAGATATCCAAGAGCTTCCACATCTGAGATACTATAAATAGAAACTCTGGTCTTCAGATCACTCATGGAACACACAAGATAGAAATTTCCATGAACAGTCTACTTGGAGGACAATCTTCTGATTTTATATTTTATTTGAACTGCTCAGTCTTTTGAGAAATAGGATCTTTTTAACTAGCACTTTTTAATATAAGAGATAGTTGAGTAAACCCAAGTGTTCTCCAAGATCTGAAATGCTAAAAACTAAGATGAAATTGAAATCCTGCTTAATATAAAATGGGAAATTGGGTAGTGATCTACTAGTACTGATGGCCACAACTTCTAATTGTCTCATTTAATACAAGATGAAACAGTAGTCAAGAATTTTGGAGAAACTGGACTTAAATTTTCCTTACTGATCTCTTGTTAGCATTTGCTGAGCTCTCATTTAAAGATTGCTTTCACTGTGTTCTTGCTGTCTGTCAATACATACAGTACATATGACTAGCACTAGAAAAAATATCTTTACTCACTGGAAATAGGCACTAGTGTGGAAACTACATATATATTTTGAAGTTACTGTTCTAAGATGATATTTTATAACTAATTTAAAATAACAGTTAAAATGCTATGTTTAGAACTAGGTTGTTTTACTGCAGCGTTGTTCAGATATTTGTTCTTTTAGCCTATGCAGCACACAACTACAATGCCCGTGACTATTTTGTTGAAAAGAACATCTATAGCAATTCAGGTATGTGTTTTGTGGTTCTCAGTTGTTCAAATTCTACCTCAGTTAAGTGACTTGCTCTGCAATATGACCTCCTTCATTGTCTGCCCTAAAGAAAGTAGGTATTTGAGACCTAACATGGGTAGACCTTGACTGCACTGAATGTGTGGTGCTGCACAAATCATCCCTGCGCTGTGGCAATCTGTCAGGGATACTCCCTGCAGATATGAGGCTTCACCAGTCCTGAGTCCTTTTACCTCTTCAAAAGAAAGTTGCTTTTGAGAAGCCATGTGTTAGTATTACTGCTTCTGCAGCTTCGTGACAAAATTCAGGGACTTGTGTCTCCAGTACTAAATACAGTGAGTGTTATATGTAACTGCCCACAGTCCATTTTCAGTTACTTTAATTCTGGGCTTCAAATGTTCCAATTCATCTGTGTAGTTCAGATAGAAGTTGCTGATGTGTATTGATTTTTATCAGCTGAGATGGAGAAATAAAAGATGTACAATGAAAAGGAAAGCAGCAGGGGAAAGGCGCTACTATGGGCTGCTCTCCCCCTTCAGAAAGGGAGAGACTCTAGATGTGAAGCACAGTATAACATGTGGAAGACTAGAATTCTAGACTTCTACAGTTTTTCTGGAACACTGACCTAAAAATTTCTGTTCCTCTGTTTCTTACCAAGATGAGGGTAACACTGACCTACCTCACAGGGATGTTGTGAGGGCTAATTCAGCATTGTTTTAGATGTGATATTCTTATACAGCAGATGCTAAAGGAAAGAAAATCATTATGAAATGCAATGGTTTTAGCTATTATAAATGTAACTTTGCTAGTAATGCAAACTGGTATTACAGAAAATCTATTTAATGTATTGTAATTTCTTTAACAAATGAAATAAAATGAGACTAAAATCAAGCGTGCATCTCTGCCCTTTATTTTGAGTAGACCTACCTCTCCCTACTTACAGCACTTTTTTTTTTCTTGGACTTTCATTAACAAAATGTTGCTTATCTGCAACTGATGCATCTGTTTCAGCTCAAGGAATGATTTGATTGTTTACCTTCAGTTTCATAGAAACCTTGACTATGCTATAGTGAAATAATCTAAGTACAGATGAGAGTTATCCCTCCCAAGTTCCTGGGCTTTTTTAAAGTTCTAGAAAGCCTACCTCTGTTTAAAAACTATTTTTTACTATATAGCACAACTCTTCCCCTCTTTTGGGACTAACAGTTTCTACTTCAGCTTAATCCTTACACTCAAATTCTGACATTTTGTACATCTTGAATGACTTCTTGCCCAGAGTTAAATTATTGTCATGAATCTTATGTCCCTGTTAAATTAAAATCTACATGAAGAGACTAATTTTAAACTGTGAAAAGTCTTTCAAAAGAATCTTACATATTTGATAGCCTGAATACATTTTTATTAGGGGTAAATTAAAGTACTTTTCTGATTAAAATTTAACCAATATGACTTACCATATATAGCTTGATGGAGCTACAAAAGTACTGCTGCATTGGTATTACTGCACACTTGCACAGAGCAGGCTGCTGATCAGTATTCTCAGTGCTTTCTCATTTTAGGCACCTAAGTAGGTTTCTGCTCAGTCTCTCAAAAAAGGTAAAGAGGCCTTGTAGACAAAAACTTTGTGCAGTTTTTCCCAGGCTATAACGAGTCTAATAAAATTAAAGTCTTATTTATCCAGGAAATTATGTCCATTCTGTGACCTTGAACACAGTACTTAAGCTTCTTTAAGGGTGGTTTACTTATGAACAATAGAAGGATAATGTTTAGCTCACAAGGTTATTGTAAAAGCTTAGCTATTGTAAAGAGCTTTAAGTGCTGAATCCCCCAAGGTGTGCAGTTTCTGGGAGAAACTGAACTACACTTTGCTTAAAAAATAAAATTTATCTTATTTACAGGGTTGGGTTTTTTCAGTTGTTGGATTAAAAAACATGATCTGTTTTTACTTTTATATTTTGCTTCACCATGGTAAGCCTTTGTTGTTTCTTGAAGCCTGGATCATCCAATAAAAAAAGCACAAATATTTAACTCTTATATGGTGTTTTACAGCTATAAGCTACATTCTACAATTTAATGGACTTAATTTATTCTGAGATTTTAAAAGCAAACTGCAAGAAGAAATGTCAACTATTATATGAAATAATGAATTTTATTGTATACTCAATGAATAATGCAGTTGGTATGATGAAGTATAGTAGTTAGATTAAGCACTTAAAGTTTTGCTGTACTGTCTTTTCTGTGTAACTGAAAATACAGTCTACCAGGAAACCATATCAAAAATAATAACAATAAAACTGACTGTTCCCCACCAAAAGACTTAAAATCACCAATCTAAGTTATTTTTCAGAAGGGGTATCATGAAGAGTTTCACTGATGATTCTTTTTCCTTTAGCGAAGTTTTCCTAGTAATAATATTCTGGGGTACAAGGAACCATATTAATTTGTATTCCTTCTACAGATTCATGACTTCTTAATATATTGGTTGAAATATAGTTAACTTGAGAGCCTTATAGCAAGAACTCCTTTATTTCTTTTGCCAACATTTTATCCTTGTCTCATGGATAACAAATCAAACCCAAGGACTGTGTACTGTATTTATAATATGCTTTGAGACCCTCAGAAGAGACTAACTACCACAGTATAAACTGCTGTTATTTAATTATTCCATTTTTGATCTGAGCTATGTTTCAGTGCTTGCATATATAGAGGTGACCATCAATTCCCATTCTGCAAGACCACAGGAATCAATCCAGTTTGCTTGTCTGAACTCCTAACAGTATTCTAGCTAGCACCTCTAGTACAAATGCCCCCTCAAAGGCAATTCATAAAGCCAAATACCTGTGCTATGAATCAGTACTTTTTGAGCATTTGCAGAAACGTCATTTTTTCTGTTTTCCTTCTGAACTGTCATCCCCTGCACACAAATGTTACTCAGCACAGCACCTCCATCAAGGTCACTCAAATTCTAGAACATGTGCTCTCCTTAACTTCTACCAACTATGTTAAAGGAAAAATCACAGTTGAATCTAACCCAGCAAGACTTAGCTTAACTTGAAATAGGATCACAGTTGTCATGACTGAGAGAACATGAGGCCTTACATCTAGGACAGTGACCGAAACTGCACAGCTGTAAAAGCTAGACTAAAAATGCCATCTACTGGCTGGCTTGTTTCCCTTTCTTACCACAACGCTTAAAAGCATTTTTAAGGTCAATTAAGCCAAAATACAACAGATGAGAGAATTTAATTTTGACAATAACTATTTTTAGAGGTATGAGTGTAACTGAAATCCCTGTGCTGGCTCTACATACTTTAAACTCTTTTATCAGATAAAAATCAATCTTACAAAAGAAACTCAGTAAATCGGTTACAATTTTTGTTGTTCTTTTCACTGATAGAGTGGAGATATCCTCTGCCTGGTAAACTGCACACTATCTTAACTTTAACTTTTTAACTTTAATAGCTGTAGTTTAAGGTTCAACTTAGGGTTTTTTCCCCTGTCCTCTGCAAACAGAAAGATATTTAGGCAGTTTCAGCGATGTAGTTGATATGACCTAGCAGTGATTTAGACTGATAAATTTCATGATGAGTATAAATTAACCCAAATATAAGTGTCAGGGGAAAAGTGTTGCAAGGTACCTTGTCACCAGATGGTGCTTTTGGTGGTGTTCAAAGGTCAGAAAGACAATAAAAGGGAGCATTTCAGGAAAAAAGCAAGGATAAGCCTGAAAAAAATGAGATGTTATTTTATACCTTGGAGTAGCTCTTTTCCTCTCTGAATTACTTCTGCATGCAAAAGTGACCAGTTAGTAAAGACATTGAGTATCGAAGCATGTCACACTACACTGCCTATAAGAGTTGGGGTCCCAAGTTTTTTCTCACTTACTCTGAGGAAATGACTGACTTTAACAGAACTGTTCCCAAATTGCATGGCTGTAAGGCAGAGAATGTTTATAGCTCTGATGTTCCATTTATACTGCTACTCACAATACATTTGAATTTTAGTAAAATTTCAGCCCCTCTCTCCAGGTTGTGAACAGCAACATAGTAATGCAAACCATCATTTCATTTCATTTCACATTAATACAGTGGAATATTAAGTGCAGCAATTCAGGAGTCAACTCAGACTGTTCATCTGTTGGAGGGGAAGAAGGTGGAAGGAGGAGAGGGAGGAAAGGAATACAATTACTTTCCTACACATGAGCATTTCATACCAAGACAGAAGACTTTCCTGCACTTGTAAGCTGTCCCCAAAAAATTTGAACTCACTTTTACAGTCCTACAGAACCTTAACTGAACACGTATTTCGGTTTAACTGGAGCCAGTTTGTATGCAACATCGGTAAAAATTACATATGTGGAGTTCAAATCCAATTACAGCAACTAGATAGGTCTTTGCACCAGTCCAATTACATTAACTTAAACTGGATCTTCAGTTTAACCCCTGCAACCTCATAAACAGACACACTGCTTAGCCTCTGTTGTAACAGCAGAAGGTAAATGAAGTTGGAGACTTGGAATGGCATTTTTCCTACAGTTGTTCATTGTGTTTACCTCTCTTCATTGACATTTCTTGCAGCTTGTTTGCTTTCCTAGCATTTGAGTATTTGTTTTAGATTATATAGGAAGATCAATGACTGGAATTTGCTGTAACCAAACTAGGAAAATGCAATTGCTTTAATAGACCTAGAGGAAATTTATTTTTCCCAGCCTTATTCCTGTTTTTTTTCTTGTTTATAAGAAGAGGTCTCTTCATCTAGAGTATTAATTTGCCTTTTGTAAAAATTCAAAATATGATATACAGAAAATTAACTGTATTTCACTATTCACATGGCAAAACACATACAGTAAACAGCTGACATTTTTAAAGGCTCTGAGCAGGAAGGTATCCAAGTTTTTTGTGACTGGTGATGTATTCGTTTCCTTTCAAAGAGCTGGTCAGCCAGATTGTTGTGCTTTTTGTGCAAAGGGAAGTTCTGACTCAATCTGTATTCTCTAAGGTGGGCTGGAGAATCAATTTATTCAAAGGACCTACCTTCCTTTGCATGATCATTCACAAGTCTCCATTCACAAAGGGTTTGGATCTATGGCTATTTTCTAATGTGTATCGCTAGACTAGGTCTTTCTCTCCATTTCAGGAAAACTTCTAGAAAACTACTTTTCTTTGGATACAAATTGTGTTTCTTACTAGTCAACTTTTTCAAAAAGTATTAGATATTTATTAGGAATATTATTCTGATTTTTAACATGCTTGCTTAGGGACATCAGGGTTATTTCATGGTGTTATTCTTCATGTGTCCCCATAACAAGAAAACTCTACAAAGCACTAGGAGTCCCACACCTTTCATGAACATCAATTAGTTAGTGGAAAGTAATCCATCACAGCACCTGCTGTGAAGGTGGCGGTAACTGACGTGCATCTGCGTACAGCTTCTGGAAGCAGTAGCTGTATATATTGCACCAAATTAGCCACAGCCAGTTGCCCAAACAGACGAGGGGAGAAGAAAAAGTAATGTTGCATGGGAACAAAAAAAAACCCAAATAGCGCAGTTACCAGTGTAAGGAAAGTCAGACAGAAAGCTTTAAGTTTCCCTGTCCAACTAGTCACAGAATTAGCCTCCTTTTCTAAAAGGACATGAAAAATTAGGAACAGCTGTTCTTCCACCTCCTAGACACATGCTGGCTGTTTCTTAACTTCAACTAAAGACCTTGTTATTCCAAACTGTCAGAGCTATACCAAGTATACTTTCATACGCCATTTCCAACTGATGCATACATATGACCTGTTTTGCCTCCTAAATTTTTCAGTTCTTCTAGACAGTGTTGGATTTTCAGAAAGGGTGATGTAGTGTTGTTAGGAGCCCAGTTACTGTGGAACTACAATTATCTGAACTTCAGTTAACCAGAATTCTTTCAGCAACACAGACGGTCCCAGAGTTGAGTCAGCTGCTGCTCTTTTACTAAGTGCTAAAAACCTCAAACAAAGTTTACGATCTGCGAGACACCTCCCTGCACTCCCTCCCAAGAAGCCAGTTTTCCTTATCAGTTTTGCAGACATCTACCTCCAGATCTGTGTATGAAAATCCTCATTGTGCAAATATTCTGTTATAACTGAATAATTACAGTACTTCTGTATTAACTTACTTGAGTCACTCCAGTTATATAAGATCATGCATCTTATATTATACTGCATTAATTTTTTTGAACAAATGTTTAAAATTCAGACCAGACTGCTGAAATATGTCTGCTTTGCACAGGCTGCACAAAGTCATTTACTTTTGTTAAACAGATTTTGGGAACTGATGAAGTAGAACAAATGCAATTGTTTCTGTGACGGTGTCAGCATCTTCAGCATATTGTAATTTAACCCTGAGCTAGTTATTCTCCTCAGATCATTCTTAATGCTTTGTTAGAAACTTGATAGAGCTAAGACAGTGACTAATAACAGTAATTTTTGCCTTAATATTAAGATCACAATAGAATCTAAAATTAAATAAAGGCATAAAAGATCACAAAACAGTAAACAAGCTTATTTCAAGTTCCAGTATGCAATGGCAGGTATGCAATATAAGCAGAAATAAAGCAATTTGTTAACTTTTGGTAGTCTCCCAAGGTCAGAAGTAAAGACGCCATGTGCTTGAGTAGCCTGATCGCAACCTGCTTCATACAATGGCCTTTCTCAAACTGACCTGTTAGGCTCAAATAAACATTTCACTTTATCTGAAACCTGTTGAAGTCTGATGAAACTGTCATTGACTTTAATGGGAGCTGGATCATGGCCTAAACAAGCAACAGAGTAATGAGCACAAAAATACATTTGCAAAGAAAATCAGAGTTGCTGACTGTACAAGTCAACAGATAAAATTACACCTTGAAAAACTCTAAATATAGCATTTGCTACATTTTAACCTATCACTGCACCTTAATACAATGCCCCTGGAATTACACTCATTTGCTCATAAATACCGGGTAGAACTTTCTCTGGGCACAGGACATTTCATACTGAACTTTAGCTCACCTACAAACAGGGGAGTCAAACCAAATGTTAGCTTTATTTAAAGAAACTTGAGTTATCATTTTTTCAGTGCAGATTAACAAGATAGAGCACTATGGCAACCAAGCCACTGTTGCCACCGAAATTTGCCATTTTAATTAGATAATCCTGAAGGCAAAAATAGGGCAAGCCTGAGCAATACTGTTTCTTTCCTCAAATCATATCAGTGTACCATTTCTACTTTTTTTTTTTTAATTATGTATCACTGGTTCATCAGCATAACCAAACACTCCAAAGCAGAATCTAAATCTCAATTCAACTTAATATCCAGTCCTGTCGAGTATTGGGTATTAACACTGAAACACTGAAAACCATTTTCTTGGAAGCCTTCAATATGGTGTTCTCTCTTGTGCTTAGAAAATAAAGAATGAAAGCAACACCTTCTTCTGCAGGGCTGTTAATTATTTCACCTTCATTTACACACTTCAGCTTATGCATATGAGTTTATGAAATTACTGCATGTAGAGGTGAGCAATAAGTAATAGCTTTCAGCTGAAGAGGAGCTGGGAGCACAGGAAACCCAGAGCAGTCAAGTTAGTTTTCAGAGGTTTTAGCACTGTTGTAAAGGGTACAAAAGATGAAAAAAAAGTGGTAGGTCAGAATGAAGGGTGTCTTGAGATCCAGAAACTGCTGTTGGTATACCTGAGCAGTGGAGCAAAGCAGAGATGCAGGTAAGGGCTGCTCTGGGTGACCTCTTTCTGCTCAGCAGATTTGTTAGACAAATAAAATAATTGTGTCAACCTTAAGATAAATGTTTTCATGTGTGCTAAAATAATGTCTTGAAATTTTTCTTTAAGGTGAGTTTCTACTTTTTTTTCCCCTTGGTTTGACCTTCTATTTGATGTGAAACTTTAATAATATTAATAAAAACAAGAAATAAATGAAAGCTCAGACTCACGAACATCCTTCCACTTGAGATAATCTGGGAACACATCTAGGATACCTGCAACACATTATTCAAACGAAACATGCTTCAATACAAGAAGCCAGGAGAATAAAAAATGCATGGATAACATCAAAGCCTCTTGTGACTTGTAAGCCTTTGTTTTTGCAAAATCGCTATTACAGGTTAAAGCAAGGACTACTTAGTAACCAATCCATAATCTGCAGTAACTACTTATTAACCACCATGCACTTTGGGCCCATTGCTTGTCCTGTTAGATGGTATAAAACCACTCAGTAGAAATTTTAATGAAGACAAGCAGATGTATGAAACAAACAAAAAAAAGGGAGCCAGCAACAGGAGCTTTTCGATTTTGAGCCTCATCAGCTGGTTGCCTGAGCACTGAAGGGTGTAGAATTGTAGTTAAAAACAAAACAAACACACAAAAATCCTAGGGGCCCTTCCCAAAGCGACTAACATTTTTTGCACTTTATTAATGGGAAAAAAAATCTTGCTGATGCTTTATTTTCTAGCGCATCTCATCTACTTATTTTTATTGTTCACGTTATTATCCTGTTTAAAAATACGCAGAACAGCGAGAAGCGCACGGCCGAGGTGGCCTGACCCTCCTTCAGCACCTCACCCGCGCAGTGAGGCAGCCAAGGGCATGGCTCTATTGACCGAGCGCGGGGCAGCTGAGGTGACGGGAGGCGCCGGGGCCCGGCCCGACCCAGCCCCGGGGGATTTCTCCTCGCCCCCGGCGGCAGCTCCGGAGCGAGCTTTACCTCGCTCCTCCGCAGCTGTGCCCGAGCTTGCCAGCGCAGCAGCAGTCGCGGGCAAAGGCAGGCGCTGAGGAGAACATGGCGGAAGGGCAGGAGGGAGGCCGCGCTCAGCTCCTCCCGCTTCGTCCGTCCCGCCGTGTCCCGGCAGGAACCCGCGCACCGCCCCCCGGCGCGGCAGCTACTCGGGGCGGGGCGCCAAGGGCGGCTCTGGCGTCGGAGGCGCGGGTTGGGCGGCGGGGCTGTCAGTCAGCGGCCACCGCCCGCGCCGTGCCGGCGAGCCCGGAATCTGCAAGCAGCGGGGGTCGCGTGGCGGCTGCAGCGGCCGGTGGGTGCGCCCGGGGCGGGAAGAAAGCGCCGCCTCCGCGGCACCGCGCGGGGGGCCACGCCGCAGGGGGCCACGCCGCGGGGGCTCGCCTGGGCGGCGGCCGCCGGTCCTTCCGCCGCCGCCCCAGCTGGTCCGGGCGGGGGCGATGCCGCGGGCCAGGGGGAACAGAGCCTGGCCAGGCTTGACTAGTCCGCTTAGGCGGCAGCCCTCCTGGCAGAGGGAGGACGGAGCTGTGGGGCGGGTAGGCCGCGGGGCGGGGAAGGGCCCGGCGGGGTTGTGTGAGGACTAGGGGTGTGCGAGGCGGGGTGTGGGGTCAGGGAGAGGGTAGTGCGGGTAGGGGCTGTGGCAGTGTCGGGAGCGTGCGTGAGGGGATGCGGCGAGTCCGGAGGGGCGGGCTGTAAAACTAAATGTAGTGGGTATCTTATTTTATTGGAAAAAATGGGCGTGCGTCTTCTGTGAACCCCCGCAGCGTACTCTGACGTCCCAGCAGCAAGCGGGCCGTGGCGTGGGGGCGTTTGGGTCTCCATTACACTAATTCACCTGGTGAGGAAGTGCCGCGTTTGGCCCTGTGGAGTGGCAGGTGTGCCGCGCCAGGGAGCCCGAGGTTTGTGTAACTGGCTCTTGCATAATGGTCTTTAGCACATCGCTCGTATTAACACTGCTGCCGTGTTTTAACGTGGCTCGTGCTGGAGTGCCTAACGGGTGCGGGTGGGCATCGTGGGCAGAAGCAGCGGAGTCTGCGCACGGCGATCGGGTGGGAACCCGAGAATGTGAAAATGGTCGTTACGGGCAGTGAGTAGGGGTGGTTCAGAAATGTGCTCCAGGACTGATCGGTGGTACCTGACCTTAGGCAAACAAATGGTATCAGGCAAGGCTGCTGCTAGGGAAAAACCCACCACCTTGCTATGTCTGTCAGCCAGCTGATGTGAAAAGGGTAAGTTTGTTTAAAACACTGTTTCTATCGGCTTTTTGAGTCAAGAACGTGAATGTCATCATTGTTGAAATTGTTGATGTCATTGTTGGCAATGTGAAAGTTGTCATTGTCATTGAAAGTCGTCAATATCATGTGGCTCAGAAGGGTGGCAAGACAAAGAATTAAAAACAGGGTGGGGAATGGTCTGGGAAAGGTTGGCAAATACAAAGCCGTGTCTTGGACTGTTGTGATTTTTAGGTTTAGCTGATGATGGAGTTAACGTATCAGCTGTCTTCTTACTAGCTTTATTTTGGTTGTGTTCTCTCTGCAGTACAGCAACAGGTGTTGGTTGTGTTGGGAGATGCCAGTGTCCCAGGAGACTGCAGGCGAACCTTGAGCATTGAACTGGCATTGCCTTTTCCATCTGCTCTCCTGACATCAGCAGTAAAATTACGCTGTGCCTTTTTTTGTCCTCATAGGGTCCCCAGAATGATAGTGGTGGGGTCCTTGTTGGAATGGCTTGTCTGCTCTTTTCTGTTGTTAAGCATGGGTGGTACACTTCAGAGATGTTTTGTGACAAGTTGGTTTTGTTTTCTAAATGGGATTTCAGTAAAGTCCTTGGGCTGTATCAGTAGGCCTTTTGTTTAGAATAGTTCAAGTTTGGTTTTAGCTCCTGCTGATTTCCCAGAAACATTTTCAAGCAACTGGCTGGGCTGGCTTCTTGTTATTTCTCATGAAGTGCCCTGCTGAAAAAAAAACAGTATTGCAGTAGTACCTTTAGCCTGAGACCTAGAGCACATGGTGCTTGCTGCAGGCCACCTGAAAGTGGTTCAGAGCTCACAGAAAACTGTATTGTTCTAACTGGCTGCTAACATGATCTTTTGGGAGTAATTGTACTTGCAGTGCTACTATCCAGTTAGTTTTTGAAACCCATGGGGCAAAATTCTGTTGTGGAGTAAGCATCTGGCTATACTTAGCAATTTCCCACAGCTTGAATGCCAGGAGACAATGTGGTGGACCTTCCCCATGGCAACTGAAGAACTTCAACTCTTCAGGTGCCCTAGGTTTTAATGTTGTTGGCAGCAGAGCTCTTCACAGCTGCTTGTTCTAATTGCACTCTAAATGAACAAGCCTATTTGTAAATCTGCAAAAGTTGTCAATGTAACTGTGCTATCGCTTTCACTGCATCAAAGTGCACAATGCTATGATAGGTGCATTAATTAACCAGCAGTAGAATCTGCCTTCAGTTGTGCAAAAAATCCTATCTGTGTGAAGGTCGGTTAAGACCTTGATGGTAAAACAAAAACAAACAAAAAACCCACACCACAAACCAAACAAAAAACAAACAAAAAACACAAAAAACCCTCAAAACAAAAAAAAAACCAGAGGGGTTTATAAGCTGGAACAGAATTAGAAAGGTAGACTAGCTTGTTCTAGATGTGAGCATCTGGCCGTTTGTGTAAATCATTAATTTGCCACATCTTTCAGTTTTTGCGTAGGATTTGAGAATGATCTTCTCTTGGTTTTGATATTTAGAGTGTATTAAAAGAGTTGTACTCCAGCAGGCTTTTTAAAGTAGCGTGTTAATTGTCACTTAAGTTCCTATTGTCTAACATAACACAGAACAAACAGATCCAATGAGTTAGAAAAGGCTTTTCACTGTACAGTTTATGATTACATTTCTTGTAATGTTGGAATTTCTTCTTAGCCTCTCCAGAATGAGGAAAAACATGCCTGGAAAATAAAAATTAACTTCTCTGAGTTAACTGGAGAGGGGCAGTCACATCCTAAGGTTATAATTAAGTGATGGAAATTGTATTGCTTTTAAGATGCTTCTGTCTATAGTGGTCTTTTTCTAAAAAATGTTCTGAATACTTCTGTGACGTCTAGACTTGCTTTTGTATTGCTATATAGAAAGCTTCTTGTAAGCCTTCTAAATTTTATACCTTTCCTATTCTTATATTCCAGGCTGTAAGGATATTCTGTGTTACTGAAGGACGGTGCTCCTATTTGTGGAGTGTCTTATGATGTCAAGAACTGTATCATCCTGGATCTTAAGCTCAGCAAGAAACAGCATTGTTTTACAAGGAAAAGGACGTTTGTATTCCATCTGTACCCCAAATAGAAACAAGATAAAATGGAAGCTCATTTTCTCCAAAACATGTCTCTATCCTGCTGGGAGCTGCAGTTTAGACAATACTTTCTCCTTAAAAAAAGCATTCCGACACACTTCCACTGAAGAAGAACATTTCTCTTTCCAGTTGTCTCCAACGCAAATCAATGATATACTCAGAGCAGGTGAATTATGCCACAGAACACTGGATTTGAACGGTAAAAATGCAAGTTCTGTGTTGAGGTTTGAAAGTAATCAGTTGGCATCTAACACCCCTATTGAAGACCGCAGAAGTGCAGCCACTTGCTTGCAGACCAAAGGGATGATGTTTGGAGTCTTTGATGGTCATGCAGGTTCTGCGTGTGCTCAGGCAGTAAGTGAGAGACTACTTCATTATATAGCGGTTTCTCTCATGTCTCGGCAAACCTTGGAAGAGATCGAGCTTGCTGTGGAGTGCATGAAACCAGTTCTGCCTATTCTGCAGTGGCACAAGCATCCAAATGATGTAGAGTATCAAGAAATAACTTCACAATATTTTGAAAACCTCCGTGTTTACTGGCAACATCTACTGGACCTAGACACTGAGCCAGGATTTAGCTTAGAAGAAGCCATGATATGTGCATTTAAAAGGTTAGACTCAGACATATCATTGGAAGTTCAGGCTCCCCAGGAAAATGAATTGATGAGAAACATTGCCCTTCAAGTAGCTTTTTCTGGTGCAACAGCCTGTGTAGCTCACATTGATGGTGTTCACTTACATGTTGCAAATACTGGTGATTGCAGAGCAATTTTAGGGGTTCATGAAGAAGATGGAACATGGTCTACTCTCCCTCTAACTCGAGACCACAATGCCTTCGATGAATTTGAAATTCGAAGACTGAAGAAAGAACATCCTAGATCTGAGGAGAAAACCCTATTTGTGAATGACAGGTTACTGGGGATTCTTATGCCCTCGAGAGCTTTTGGAGATGTGCAATTAAAATGGAGTAAAGAATTGCAACACAGCATTCTCGATAATAGCTGTGATGTTGAGGCTTTAAATATTTACCAGTACGTTCCTCCAAACTACCATACACCCCCTTATTTAACTGCAGAGCCTGAAGTCACATACCACAAATTAAGAAGCAAGGATAAGTTTCTAGTTATTGCTTCAGATGGACTATGGGAGATGCTAAGTAATGAGAAGGTAGTAAAACTTGTTGCTGGACACCTTACAGAGCTTAATGTGCAGAAACCACAACTGGCTTTTGAGAAACCAGTTAATTTGGGTTATATGCACAGCTTGTTACTTCAGAGGAAAAACAGAGGCATTGCCTCACTTGACCAGAACATAGCTACTCACTTAATAAGGCATGCAATTGGAAGTAATGAGTATGGGGAGGTGGACCAAGAGAAACTTGCTGCAATGCTGACGCTGCCTGAAGACCTTGCAAGAATGTACAGAGATGATATCACAGTTACTGTGGTGTATTTTAATTCAGAAACAATTGAAAATTACTACAGAAACAATGAATAGAGACTTGCACTGCTGCTGTTCTATACCACTAGCCAGCTTTGATGCTGAAGCCGTTACTGCTTTTCTCTGATAGTCAACTTGATACCAGTGTTACGGTCTGGAAGTTCCTAAATCTTTTTGTGACTAGGCTTGAAAATAACTTTCTAGAAGTGAGTTTAGTGAAAG
This sequence comes from Phaethon aethereus, assembly GCF_964289735.1. Taxonomy (NCBI): domain Eukaryota; kingdom Metazoa; phylum Chordata; class Aves; order Phaethontiformes; family Phaethontidae; genus Phaethon; species Phaethon aethereus. The sequence goes on along the minus strand of NC_138589.1, from coordinate 12,941,355 downwards.
TTCTCTGGGTTTCCAGGTCTGTGCACACTGAAGAAAGATGTTTTGGTAAAAGTCCACTGAAATGTAACTGAACTAAAGATTGCTGACCCAGTTCTGACTCCATGGGAACCACTGGTAAAACCTTCCAAATGAACAAACAAGACAAATGTCACTGAGACTGGTACCATTTAATAGAGAGGTGGATGACAACACCTGTAGCTGCATGGGGTGTAAGAAAGGCTCTGCTCTTGTGGAAAATGAGTAGCATCCTATTGAAGCACTGTAATGGAATTAAATAAACAAACTACCAAACCATTATTTGATGTAACAGTGTCAGATACTTTAGCAAATTGCCTTGTATATGTGAAGACAACACTAAAGAAGGCTGTTCAAAGAGCCCTGGGATTGTCAGACATTTTTCCTCCTAATTATTTTTTTTTTAAGTTAGGAAACAAAATCATATTTTCTTCTGCAGTTATTTTGAAGTGACTGCATATTCTCTTAACTCTGTGTGTGGACTTGTGTGACAACTTACAGCTCAAACACACATGAGGGACTTCACAATTCCCCGTTTAGGAACTAACGGTACTAGAGTTAAGCATTTCAGTGTTTAACTTGCGGAAAGAATATACCCTTTTATTTAAGTATTGATCGATGAAGTGCTGTGCATCAAATCCACCAATTATAATTTAAATGAAGTTTGACAGATCCAGAAGTTCCAAAATTCATTTAAATGTAAATACTGCAAAAGAGAGAGCACCATTCTCTTCAGATTTAACTTGGAAGAGAGAAATAATAGTGCTGATATTTCACCAAAGTATGTTTAATCTTTATTTTACTCTTACGCTTGCTTTTGGATGTCAGCTTTTCCTTATAGGTGCAGAGTTATTTTCTCTAATGAATGTATGTGCTAATCTCTAAACATACTTTTGTGTATTTTACAATGGTTTTCTTTTACACTGTGCTTTCTAGAGTGCTAATCCAAGCTTGCAAATTAGCTATATTTTCTTAAACTTTACATATGGTGTTCTCTAGTGACTTTTTCTTGTTTACGCACAGCAGTAACTGTTGGACACAAGAATGTGCGGACTGGGAATATAGGACTGTTTACTGTTGTTGCTACCGAGTAAGAACTCATGTGGGTGCAGCACAGCGATAAAAATATTGCTGCTCCTTTCTGAATTTCACTTAAAATAAAAGCATTATCCTTCTGCAGTTTAGCAGATGCAAAAGTATTTAAATTTTCCTCAAGATCTTAAGTAGATGAGATCTTGGGGCATAAACAGGTAGCAGTTGTGGATTTGGGGCTTTTTTTATACTTTTCTTCCAGCTAAAAATTCTCAGTGTTTTTTCAGGCATTTAAATAATCTGTTTTGAAGATTGATTAGAAGGAAACTAAAACTGTTTAAAAAATATTCATGGTTTTGACTATTCAGGATTGATATATAATTCAGTGCTACAATTGTAATCACTGGATGCATCCTTAAAAAAAAAAAAAATCTCTGTTCTGGAAAACTAATTTACTCTTAAGTTTTGGGTTTTTTTTTCCCCATCTAATACATATTGGAGTACATCCAGCAGTTCAACCTGGAGGAAGGTAGCCCTGTTTTTCAGGTGAAAGGAGTAGGTCTATTCCCCTAGATACCAACAAAACAGGATTGCCTCAAGAAATCTGGCACTTAGATCTTGGTGACAGGGACTGCAGGAAGACTAGGTATGTGCAAGACGTTACACAGGTTGCTGAAATTCTTGTTGCTTGGGTCCAATTACTTTAAATTGTGCCCTCATCCTTGAGGCTGATGCCTTGAAATCTGGACATAAAGCAGGAAAAGAATGCATTTCTAGACTAACACTTAATAGAGAAATTAACAGTGTAGCTAGAGGAGCAAAAGGGCTAAACCATATTAGAGCTGATATGAAGTGACACATTTTTTTGTGAAGATAATCTAGAAAACTTTTAATGTAGAACAAACCTGCAAGTGCAAAAGCAATTTATCAAACCAGCTAGTATATGGTCATAAAATAAAAATAAGCTGTTTTGTTCTTTTACACCACCCGGTGGTGAAATCTAGATCATCTTTTGAAAGAGTCATTGTGGCCTTACGTCATCTAAGTGTTACTGCTGGATATGTTACTGCATGCAGGTGGCTGTAACTGCAAACTGATAACAATCATTTTGGGGAATGCATTTGAAAGTCAGAAAGGTACTATTTTTAATTTCATGTTAGATTTGCTCAGTTTAACATGCAATGCTACAATTATTCTACAGTGGAAAAGGATAACACTAAACTAGTTAGAGGTTTGTTGTTTGGTTTTTATTTTAAATGCAGATCATGGATTTAACTGCATGCTCCCTGGAATTTTTGCCAGTGAAAGCAACATACCTGTATTTGTGGTAAGGAAAGTAACGATTCTGCCCATTTGGACTGGATCATAGACGTTTTCATCTCTAACTGCAAACACAGCTAACAGGCATTAATAAAAGTAGTACTTTGTGACTGGGAGAATTGACTGTTTAAATGAGCGAACTACATGCACTCATCTGCTCCTGCAAGCAAAATGATGTGAAGGTTTGATAGCACATTTAGATGCAAGTCCTACAATACTGAAAATATGTTGGAACAAATATATCTTTGCAGGTAGTCTGTCTGGTTTAGGTTAGATAGTTCTGCTTGACATTTGTTTTCTTTATTTCCATAGTAGTCCAGAGAAGCAATAGTCAAAAACAGTCACACAAATTCTGTGTCTTAAAACATGGTATTACGGGCATTATGACTCTTAAGTAAAACATCTGAGGTTAAGCACTGCTGTAAATACTAGAAAAAATACTATTTTATTCCCTAAAACTTAAACCTACTGACCAGTAGCAAGGCAAGTGTTCATGTACTTAGTCTTTGAGGCTTAACTTTGTTTCCATTAATTCCACATTTGTCTGTCTCTTGGGGGGGTTAGAGAGAAAAGAAAATAATTTGGGACAGATTCCACACCCTCTGAAGATATTTGTCTAAACTTTGAGGAAGAATTTTTTGGTATTTAGTTGAACAGAGATTCTCTGTTCAGAGCTACAATTGTACTGAGAACCGAAAGAACTGTGCACACCTTGTGGTTTTGTCAGATATCAATAGGTCATGCTGGTGGTGTGTGCTCTTTACTACCACAGGCCTAATATTTCAGTAGAAAGGTATGAATCCAAGGCACGTGTTTCTCTGGGGCTTCCAAAGCATGGTGTGACATGGGGGGAAAAAAAAAGGGGTTTTCCTTCTTTATATCTGTTGTAGCGAGGTTAACCTTCAAAGAAGTATTATTGTCAAAACACTTGAAATTTTGCTAGATCTTGGTCTTTATCCCAAAGAACTGGTTCAAGCTGCTACTGTCAGATCTCTCCAGGTGTCTGTCAGGTAAGCTGGTCTTCTTTCTTATTGCATTAGTTAACTGCTGCTCAGGGACTTTTATGGCCCATTGGCCTGCACTACAGCACCACGCTAACAAGTGGTGGGGCATCTGCTTGAGTTTGGCTTCTTTAAGCCTTTGCTATTGGAGACTCTCAGAATGCTTTGACTGAAGCTTTTTAACAACTGGAAGGAGAAAGATGACTGGGAGCCAAGAAATTGTGGAAAGGGAGCACAATTTTGGTTTCTGTTTGGGTTAAGCAAACTTAACTGGGCACTTATCTTAAAGAGGGGAAAAAAAGTATGGTTTTTGCCTTCTGGTGAGCTTTTTTGAATTGGAAACAATGTAGAGGGGGAAAAAAATGTGGTCAACGAGCAATGCTTAAAAGGGTACTGGAACCCTAGGCAGCAGATAAGTGGGTCATAAGGCATACTTCTCGTGCCTCCCTGCTGAAATTTTGGAGCCAATCCTATAGGGACTTGTTCTAGAGTGGGTTGGTTAGTTCAGACTCTTTGTACTTCTCTCAAATCAGCCAAAAGAAGCTAGCTGTGGAAATAGTTCTTCCTGGCCATAGGCTACTGAAGTGCATTAGAAGCCAGTGGCTTACTGTCAGCTCAGGGGAGTTCTGAGCTCCGGTGGTGGAGCCTTTGACATGCTCTTTTCTATTTTTGTTCAGTGTGCTTTGCTTCGTGCACTTTGAAATGGGCTTTGATGCTTTGAGGTGGCTCTTAGATCACTACTTCATGTTCCATAGTTCTGTAGTGTTTTTCTTAAGAACAAGGCTTTCAATTTCAGTCCGTTACTGAATAAATCTTTGATTTCGTACCTGCAGAACCGAGGTTGGCCAGAAGAGGTCATCTGAGTTTTGCAAAAAGCTGTGTTACGACTTCAGTCTGTTGGCTATTATGTTCATAACATAGACTTCAGGTACTGTTGAAAAATGGAGAAAACAACAAACCAAAAATCACCTACACATATCTTAAAAAAAAGGTATGTGATTTATTAGTACTTCCAACTTACGAACTGGGTAATCTAAGCAAGAGTTTGATTAATTTTAAAAATTGGTTTTGGCAAAGAATTAATGGCCCAAGAACCCCAAGCGGTTAAACTTTGTGGAAAACGGTCTCCTTGTCCTGCCACTGCTAGGTACAAGAACATGAAAGTGAAGCCAGGACGCATCTGTCTGAGTTTCCTGAAAAGCCTTCAATTGCACAAGAAGAAAAGATGCTTCCTAAGCTGAGGAAATCTTTGCTCAACCTGAGTTTCTAGCTTCTGCTGTCATGCAGCTCAGAAGCTGCAGTTGGCCACGGCTGCCCCATGGCTAGACTATGGCTTAGGTTAAGTTCTTTTCGTTTGGACAAACTTCTAGTCTGGAAATTACATTGAACTGCTCCTGGAAGAGCTTGCTACTGTGAGGAGATGGAGGTCTACTTTTCAGTCTAGATGTTCAGAGATATCTTGGTTCAACCTTGTTGTCAGCTGGGATTCTTGAGTAAGATGAGGGTTTGAGAAATAAATCAGTGTTTGGTTTGTTTAGTGGTGGAGGTTCCTCCCCTGCAGTTTGTTCTTCTGGACATAGTTGCCTGCACTGGATGCAGCTTATAGAAACTTGCATCTCTTATGTATTATTGCTGTTGCTCTTTCCACTCCCAACCCCTATCTCTTTCTTCTTTTCCCATTACTCCATGATGTTTCATTTTCTATTTATTATTCTGGGGAAGTACTTCAAGAAAAAGGGGCACCATTGCTTTTTTTTTTTTTGAGCAATACAAGAAGAGGAATGTGACTTTCTTCCACACACAGCAGGTGAGGGAATTCTAGAGTGTGACAGGGTGTGCCTTCAGCCAGGTGTGAGCATGAGTGATCCCATGATCCTATAGAAAAGCTTTTTCAACTGTGTGCTGCTGTTAGGGCAATGCAGTATATAGCACAGCAAATAAAGATCTGAAGTGCTGGGTGATACAGAGTAATTGCTTTGTGCTCTTTGTTATCACAGATAAAAGTAACGCATCCTCCTCGCAGACCAACTTTACCTTCTGTTTAATCCCAAACTTCAGCCTGAGATATGTTTAGGTCTCTTTTTCTAAACACTTATAATGAAAGTAAAATAATCAGACAATACTGGCAACTCAACTGGAAGATTAAAATGATGAGTGGTAGTAGGGCAGAATAAAGCTGCAGTGTTTGGATTACAGAGGCCTCCACAGACTTGCTCCACACATGGACTTGGGTCAGGTTCTGATCTCAAACTCATTTGATATATTTGCTAATCAGATCTTTGCTATGCGCTCTCTATTAAAAGCGAAATCTAGTCATTTGTCTAGATTTTCAGAGAAACTAGGTCATGATTAAAATCTTACAAGGTTGTGGCTCATCTTGCATCATCTTACTTTAAACAAACAAAAAAAGTTATCTTTTACTGTTTGCAAGCATATGTAAAGCAAATAAAAGCTATGCATCCTTCCCTAATTCTGAGGTTGCCATGCATTAAGGAACTTACTGTTTGCCAGTGGTTTTTTTTGCTGTGATATCCCCTGTGAATTCCTAAGGCATCTACATAGGACCTTTCTCTCATTTGCAGAGCTGTGTTTATGAATAAGAGACAAGTTCTGTATTTCTTAAAGTATGATAATAGTAGAGAGTAAATTTCCTAATGACTCTGATCTTTTTTTCAAAAAATGTGCCTAACTGCTGAAAAGGTTAGTTATTTTTATTATGACTTTGTTTACAGGAAGTTTTTGAAATCTGTCTTTGAAGTCTTTGGCTACGGTAGAACAGATTTTACTAGTCAATACTTTGAAAGTTTCTCTGGTGACATTATGCAGACGAGAGTGTAGAACCCTCTGTAAAAAAACATAAAAACAATGTGATGTTGCTGCCCCCTTACAGCTATGTTACAAAAAGAAAAAGGGGTTTCAATTTAATTTTTACTTCAATTTCTGTGTGGTTTTCTAACCACCTGACAAAAGTAGGAGTACTCGGTTATCTCAATTTCCTTTTCTGGTGTGCAAGTTAATTTTTAATTTTTTTTCAGTCAGGCTTTTAAAGGCATTCTAGTGTCATTTTCAGTGAATGCTAGTGGTAAATATTTCTGCCTTATTCACCTGCCAACTCATCTTTTATTCATCCTGCTGATGAAAACAATCTCCCATGAAACTTCTGTTGCTGAAAGAGTTCAAAAACTTTCCAGTTATGGATGTAACAGATCCTTTTTCAGCTTACTGTAAGAATTTTCTATTAATTTGTTACACGTTTTTGAAGAAGTTAGGAAGTGTAAAGTTCTGATGTTTAACTAGAGCAACAGAAAGAATGCAACCCAGTAAATGTTCACCCAGCAAGAGATGAACCTGCACTTCTGTTATGTTTTTACTGCAAAATGCCAATGTTGTACCAGAAGAAAAACTGGCTGTTTTTAAAACTTCAAAGGTGAGGATTTGTGCAGCCGTACCTAAAGTCCTTACTCCTCAGATGCTGGAGCGCTTGCATTATGGCAGTGGTACCAAACACGCAGGAGGATGGTTACTTGTAAAGTTTTGTGTTTTGGGAACTGGAGCTGAGGACAGATCAGCTGGCAATGTGTTCTGATGGAAAAAAGGAAGCGCCCACAATACCCACTCTTCTTTCCATGTAGGGTAAGAGTGTGCTTATGTAGGAATTTGGGGAGATGCCACTGAATGAAATCCAGCTAAATGATACTTCTTTTTTCTTTCTTGAGTGGAAATTGCTAACTTAGGCAAGCTATTGATAGCATGGATCTCAGCTTCATTGTTGGTGGAACTTTATTAAAAACTAGCAAGTAACTTGGCTGTAATCAAACAGCTTTCCTCAAGTTGTATTTTGCAAGTATGTTTTGTAAAAACTCTAGACTGTTGCAGGAGCCTACATATCTAGATAAAAATGTAACAAAACTACTAAATACATTGAAACAGGTTGTAGTATTCACCAGACCAAAGGATTTATGCAGTTTTATATATTTTATATATGTGTGTATCTAAAAAAACCATCATTTAGTCTACAGATGAAAAGCAAGAGCTGTAGGCAAGCTAGTATCCTAGACAGTCATGAGTACAAGGATCTTGCTACTTTAAATGCATTTTTGTAGTATGAAAATGTGACTTTCATGCTCTGTGAAGAGGAGAGGTATGAATGTGCATCCATTTAAATGTCTCTTTTTATCTATAGAGGTCTTCTATACTTGACCAGATGAAATCTTAGCTGCTTCAAGAGTTTTCCTATTAATTTGAGGCATGACTGCATGTTTCTAACACATTCCTTGGGAATATGTCAAAGTCTGGCTCTGATTTTCAAGATGGTGTTGAATTAAAATAAAACATGCCAATGATGTAGGCATTGCCTCTGAAGTCAGGTCTCTTGAGGCACTGGTCAATAGGATCATTATCCTCTGAGCTGTGGCAGTGGATGAAACCAGTAGAGCAGAAAGTAAGCAAGCGTCCACCTCAAAAAAATCCCAGTCATGGGATTGTTGATTCCCTGGCCTGGAGTAGAAAATGCACTGTCATGCTCTCCCCTGAGGTCACGTAAGATTTCACTACCGTAACATCCTGGGACTTGGTCCAGAACCAATTGACCTCTCCTTGAGAAACTTGGAAGGAGTAAGAGTGTGAAACCCCTGGATGTGTACATCCTAACTGCAAACGAGAGGCAGTTTTAGTTGGGCAATACCCATTACTCTGATCATTACAGATCTATATTCTTATGGCCATGCAGGAATATTTTGGCTATTGGCTGATAGAGTGCATTTTTGTTTATTGCTGACCAGTTTTTGAACTTTGCTCTGTAGCAGAAATAGGTTAGATCAATAACCTATTAATAACCTATTCAAGGCCAAAGTTCTATTCATCCTCGCTCTCCAAACAAGAGGTATTTCCATTGTTCATTATTATGTGCCACTTCCATTTCAATCCTGAACTCATAAATCATAAATGAGCTCGAAGTATTCATTTCCCTCTTTCAGCACTACCTTCATCTAGTATTTGCTGACATGGCTCATTATAACTTATTTTTGAGCACAGTCAGACCTTGTTTGCTGAACAGATGAATTCATTGTTGGAAAGGACTCTATAAATAGAATTTAGGGGCCACCAAAATGAGAAATTCTAGCTCATTAGGATTTCAACTGGAACGCTGTGATCTCATATACAGAAGTTTTGAGCTGATGAAATGAAAGCAAGACTTAGCTAATTGGTTCTAAACCTTTAAATTACGAACGGGCTATTTTTGTATTACTGTTAAGGGCGATAGAAACCATCTGGAAAAGAGATTCAAGGCAGCATATATTGGAAGGAGAGAAAGGAGAAAAAACTACGGTAGTTAATATTAAGGAAAATACGTGAAGTGTATACACTGGGATAAACTAATGACTTCTGGTATTCTGAGCTATCTTCTTCAGGTGAGGCTTGCATAAAATTAAAATCTTCTTAACCTCTGCCTGTCTTCCTCATATGTAAGAGGCAGATATGTCTCCTCTGTCAACACTTGGTGCTGAAGTGATGAAGTGAATTTATGGTTATGTGACACTATTCCAATATCTCAAGTAGGATTACTAATGGAAAATGCATGAATCCTCTAAACTATCTAGTCTCATGGAAGACAAGGCATACTGCATCAGCCCAGAAATATGTCCTCTGGGAACGCTGTGAATAACTGTGCATGTTCTGCTCTGAATAAGTGTCTGGCACACAGTGCCTTCCAGAAGTTGAAACCCTGGTGTTGGGGCATGCATGAAGACTTTGCCCTAATTCTTCCCTTACTGGCAGCCTTCAAACATGGTTGGATGCCAAAGTCAGTTAGTTTTATTATAATGAAATAATATTTTAACTAATGTCTTTACTTCCTCGTTCCTTACTGAGAAACAAAGCATACCGTGCAGGGTAAAGACCCTATAATCTTGAGGCACAGTCAGTAACTGAGGAGGAGCTGTAGAACATTTTTCTAGGATACTTACATTTGCTATTTAAGAACTACATTATCCCACTGTTTTCTACCATCTTCCTAGGACACCTTAAATTTAGCTTTTTTTACTGAATACTGAAACCAGGTGAGTCCACGTGTTGCCTCTAGAATCAACAGTTTACAGGAGAAACTGATGACAAGATGTTCTTCATAACTTACATATTCAAAATTTCGCCTGTGAAATATGAGTGAGATAAAACACATGCAGGTATGGGATGGGATCTTTGAGTAGCAGCAGACCATATAGTTTTGGTAATTAAAAAATCAGGGAAAATCGGCTCTTAAGAATCATTTGTGACTGTTACGAAAATGTGCAGCTTGGATACCCTTGTCATGGTTGTCCTGCTGTCCCCTATATGCAATGTACAAGAAAGTATGTATACTGTAAATACCTAAAAAGGAATAAAGGGTAGAAAGGGACACTGGTGAAGAAGGGAGAAAATTTGCTGAGATCATTTTAGGAGCAGATAAAATCTGGGAATCCTGATAGTGTGCTGTGCCCTTCTGCTAGCTCACAGCTCTGAGCTCAGACTCGGTCAGGTGACAGACACAGGCCTTATGGAAATCCCACCTCCTCTTCCTGAGTACGGAATAACGAAATGGCTCTGACATCAGGTATTTTTCTTGTTCATATCCATAACTGCAAAATTAATCTAGTTATACCAAGAATTCGATCTTCTGAGAGGACCACTTAAAGAGATACTTTTAACTTTGAAAAATGGTACTGACTAGAAATCTTTTTTGAAATAAAACCTCTAACATTTGTATCTGAAAGATTAAGAAAACTTCGCTGGGTTTACAGTACTGCATTAAGAAAATAAGCGTCAGAATGGCAAGACAGGCTGTTAATTTTCCCAACTTGTTTTTTTCTCATCTTTTGGGTGATCAGGGTGATTGCTGGACCTGCAGAAAGAACTGCAAATGTTTTTATAGGCTCACTCATACAAACCTAACAGGAACAACATGTAAAGTACCTGAAATTACAGTTGGTTTTTGTGTCTGTGACTTGACAAGCTGCCTTTTCTTACACAGTGCAAAATTTTTTAGAGAAACGTGAAGCATTGTCAATCTTGGTATTCACAGCCTGCATGGCTTATAGGATTTAATGGAATATGGGGCACACTCTCATCAGCAATTTAAATGCATGACCAGCCTCAGCAATGCTGTGGAGCATGCAGTACAATGCAGAGGTACCTGAGCTAACTCCAGAGCTAGATAGTAATAATTTGGAACTTTGCTGGATTAATTTGCCTCAATAAAAGAAGACAATTTGCTTGGATAGTCAGAGTCAACGGCAGCTGGACCATGTCTAGTATATGTATGTACATCCTATTCTCTGCTAAGCTGTAGATGCACATAATTTCTCGTGAGCAATTATCTACAGCATAGTACTGCTGTCATGGACGGGACTGTTACATGAAGTGGTGGTCTAGATGGAAGCCAGTTCTGGGACATAAAGGCAGGGCTAACACTCAACTCATGCTGTTTAAAGTCTCTGCAAGTGGTTCTATATAACTGACAGATAACTGTGAGAAGTCCTTTTATTTTCCAGCAAGCAAGAACAGGCATTAAGAAAAAAATAATTGAGAAGTCATGTTCTTATTTTGTTTAGTCTTAATTCAAATGACAAGAAGAATGAATGCATTAATCCCATCATTTCTTGTGCTTGTCATTTCTATTGTTAATACATGTAACTTCAAAGTGATGTCTGCCTTTCCTCCTGCGTTTTTTGACACTTATTCTAAAGATCATTCTTTCACTTCCCTAAAACAGGAGATTTCTGATGTAGCTGTATAGATATATTTCTTTGACTAAGCATTTTGTCGCAAAATTAGAGCTACTAAGATAGAAAACTAGTACACACAGAAGTCAGAAAAAGGAAAACTAAGGCTCAAAGATCGCTGTATCCTCCTTTAATTTGTGCCTTATTACAATTTTCTGCCCCTTCTCCAAGAACTAAAAAACCCCCCAAGTTCCATGAAAGCAAATACTATCCTCTCAAAAACAAGGAAGTATGAATAGGCAGTCTATCTAAGCAGATTTTTTTTGTGTTTTTGAAGCTCAGAAGACTCAGATGTAGCAAAAACCTGCATATACAGTTCAAAACTGCCATGCTCACATTCAGCTAACTTGCTGTGTATTTAGTATCCAAGCTGGAAGCACAAACTGACTCTTCAAAATCTATTTCAATTTTAGATTAGTGATCTTAATTACACTAGGGGTAGTGTAAGCCAGGACTGAGTAAGGAAAATGAAGTAACAGAAAATCATGTGCTGACCTGAAAAATAAATTTGCTATGCTCATTTAAAAATTACGGAAGCATTTCTTGTCAAAAAGACAAGTGTCTTTTTGCTTTGGTCTCTGTGGACTTGTAAACCTTATGTTCCTTCTTGCAAAGGATGTGTTGATTTATATCATATACAATGCTTATGAAAGCATGAGGTTAAAAATAATGTATTGCCTACATTTTTTTTTTTAGGCATACACACTAGATAGCTACTCATTTTGCTGAGACTTGTCCTTATGTGAGGAAAGACTGTATTTGATACAGTGAAGGGAAAAAAACAATCATAAAGTACAAAACATTAGCAAGCAATACTAAATTGGGATTATTCAACATGAAAGTCTTAATAGTAAATCTTTCCTTATGTTAGTGGATTAAATATAATAACATACATCCCTAAAACGTGTATACTGTGCTCACAGTCACCGTCTCTAATCAAAGTTGCCAACACCATCACTTCACTAAATAGTTCTATGTATAGATGTTGACCTGCCTTACTAGTCATCAGCACCCAGTATAGTATGTTCCCATCTGACTCATACCACATTTAATTGGAAACTGATGGATAAGTGAATTGTTTCAGATAAAATAAGAAACTGCTTACAAATGTTGTGTTAAACTAGGCCCTTTTGCTTTGTGAAAATGCCTTCTTAACAGGTAGGATATTGTACAGCCCAGGTGAGAGCACAGTACTTTCCCAATGTACTACAAGAAGTTGGGGGTTGGCCGATTTCAAAGCTGTACCAAAACAACTGTGGTCCACATCAGACAAATATCAAGGTTAGCTCACTGAACCAAAGCTCCAGTTACTTCTTAACCATCTCTGGTCATGCAATTGTTAACACAGACAAACTAGGAAGCCAATTATAAGAAGCTGTTACATCTCATAGTCTTAAATCTTTTAAAGATGATGATTCACAACCTTTATTCATTAATGGGCATCTGATTCACTGCTGGTTATAGTGGAAATAGATTTTTATATTGCAGTATAATTGTTCATATTGCTTTATAAAGACTGTGTAATTATTTCTATTATTGATATCTATTCGGAGGATTTATAGCTTGTCTGTAGAACCTGTAACCTGCCAAGCTACGGCATTAGAGCAATTTCTATCTGGAAGTGATTTAAAGTGGTCATTTTTAATTTAAGAAAAGGTTTTTCTTTAAAAAACATTTCAAAGCATTCACAGCCTTTTCAGTAGCATATAGAACCCTAATTTTCATTTAAAAATGAAGAATGCAGTAATTATCTGTTGGTTTAGCTAAACCGAAATGTTTCAGTCTCACACATTTCACAGTCTCACACATTTCACAGTCTCACACAATGATTTTCACAGGATAAAAATTGGAATGTTTGGAGGTAATCAACAAGATATTGCAGGGAAGTAAACCCTGCAATTTTAATTTTTTTTTTCCTCAGGGAAGGTATGAAAAACCTTAATTTTCTACGAAAAGGCAATTCAGAACTTCCATCAGCACTTTTTAAAGTTAAATGGCTTATTCAGGAACAGCTTAGATGAAATGAGTATTAACTTTTAAAGTTTCACTGCCTATAGCTTGAGCACACTGCCTCATATTGAATCATGACAATACAGTGCCATTAGTCTTTACAGCCACGTTTGTTTCATCTTACCTTGTGAAGAAACTCGATACTTGTGCATAACTGGATTTGAAACATGCAGCTTCCTGCACAGTAGAAATTTGGATCATTCCTTATTAAAAGCTTGCTCATTTCGAATCCCTTTATGAATGCTGACTAGTTAGAGGCTGACCTGTATTAGCAATCGTATGGTGAGATGTTTTGGTTTGTGGTTTGTTTTTGGTTGGGTTGGGGGTTTTTTAGTGTTAGTGCACGTTTTACTAAATTGCCTGGAAATTCCAGGGGTCTAGCATACCGCTGGGAGAGCTGAGCTGACTAACGGCACCAGATTGTGAATGTTCTTTGGCATCTGAAGATTAAAGAAACTGACTCATTTTGGGATACTTTTTTTCATAATAAGAAAAATAATACTAAAATCAAATCGGACACTTAGCATTTATTATTCCAATAATTTGGTCCAAAATGCTTTGTTTAGCTTTTGGTCTCCGGCAAGCAGTAACTACTAGTTCTCCCTTACTGAACATGTGTATTTCAGAGACTGAGCTGAAACAGGATGTTAGCAACTTTGCAAGAGTTACTGTGTGTTTTGAGCTGATGGTTTACGCCAATGATACTGTAAAGTAATTATCTGAGCACAAATTTGTCCTCGTCACCGGGGCAGAAAGCTTTCTCTGTTGTTACGAAATTATTGTTCCTTCTTAGTTGCGACGTGTAGGGAGTAGATGAAAATATGATGTTAAAACCTGGAGTTTTTATGAGTAAAAATATTATTTATTAATATTAATATATTATAATAACATTATAAGCTTTCTGATAACCTGTCTTCAAGATCTGTTTCTGGCCAAAGGCCATACGGTCAAGCTTAAAGAGGTGCTAACTATAAACTTCAAGAAAATGGAGAAGTCTTTAAGCCAAATGATTCTTTGATGTACCTATGTGATTCTGATCTCATTTTTCAAATATAAAATCTCTGTTCTTGTACCATGGAGTATCTGAAGACAACTTCAACTCATTCAGTAAAATCTACTTGTATCAGGTAAGGGTTGATGGTTTCCAGCATCATAGTTGGCGTGGAAGCTTTATCTCTGTCACCTTCCATGGGTTCTCTCTGAAGTTTCCATCTCTGGCATTCGATCCTCATGTCCATGAACATTTGGGACACTTGATTTTCCTAATGTATTTTTTACAATTCTGATGACAACTCTTTCTATGTCACATGTTTCTTTTTACTCTCCAGGGCTTGTTGTTTCTTTCCCATGGTTATCATTCAAGTTTCTTAAGGAAAAAGTTCATTCAACGTAAAGGCATTTTTTTTGGTTGTAAAAGCACAAAACTGGGAGCAAAACTTTTCTGTGAGTTATGTTCAGGAGATATGACTGACTAAAGTTATATTCATGTGAGCAGAAATCAGCTGAAGACTTCTGAACATCCAAAATACTACTGAGGCTCTTCACAGTATTCTCCTCCTATTGCCGGAATTCTGACTGAAATACGACATTTTTGAACTTTGCAGAGTTCCTGCTACTTTAACTATGAAAATGTAGTCTATGTAATTCTAACTTTATTTGCTTTTTCCACAATCCTCTATGCATTTATTTTTCAATATAATTACGGCTGACTGATATGCAATGTTTCACCTTCCGTTATTGTCTTCTGAAACAGTAATTGCTGTCAAGATGAAAGTATCAGGAGAGTGAGAAAGAAAATAGGCTCCTATCTGTTTATATAAAAATATTTTAAGTTATCTTTTATTGTTGTATTTCTTTGAATTGGAAGAAAAAATGCTCTCTCTTGGCACAGTTTTCTGAGGACTGTGAATTGTTTACACACAAAGTTAGAGAGTAACTGCTGCAGTAAATGAAACATGACTGTTTTCTACCACACTTCAGACTGGGCAGAAAGAACTACTTCTACATTTGTGTCTAACTGGGAGATACAGAATGTGAAGATCCTTAATTTTAATTTGTACTTTTTGAGATGCTTTGGCAGTATGCATAGCTTCGCTCTGATACTCTAGTATCAGACACCACTTATTAACTTTATTTCTGTGTTCTTTTATCTAGTGTTTCACCTCCTTAGAGGGAGCACAACAGGAATAATGAGATAAGATTATCTTTTATAAGGCATTGGAAATGGCAAAGTAATAAGATGTACTAATACTGCCTTTAATCTAATGTATAAAGGATTTTAAACCTTAATTCTATGATAGGTTTTGTTTTGTTCTCATGGTATTTAACTCAAAACTCAGTTTCAAGCCAACAGTTGTCCGGAAAAAGACAGGGAAATGTAACAAATAGAACATAATTTGTTTACAGTTCAGAAGGCATGTTTTCAGTTAAACACAACTGGATGCATATGAACTTGTATTAACACACTGTTGTTAAACAACTGCACTGTACTGCCTGTTCTGCCTGAGCAATTATACTTGGTACTTTGGGTTTGCCAGGGGAACAGGCATATAGTCTCAGCCAAGAACACATATTTAAGCATTTGACTTACTTGCTAGTAGGGGCTTTTGTATGTTATCCAAGGTTACCTCTGTTTTACTGGTGAACTGAGGAATATCATCTGTGGCTTCTATTTTGAGTTTACTTGCACATCTTTTTGAAAAGACCAATGATGACATGCTTTTTGACACTTCAAAAATCTCTGTTGCTAATGGCTATACATCTGTGTCACTTGCAATTTCTCTTTACTGTAGCTGTATCGAAGTATTTGTGTTCTGGAAGTGCCTGGAAAAGTACCAGTTAAAGTTCTATCCCTTTCAGACAATGGTAGAAAAATACATTTTGAATAAATAGTTTTTCTTGCATGTTTTCAAAATTGTAACTGAAAAATTGAGATAGTATAAAACCTAGAATGACTCTGAGCGGAATGTATGCTTTCATTTCAGTGTGAATTTCCTCTTATCCATATTTACATTGACTTCACCTTTTGAAGAGAAGAGCCAAATTCTCTGCTACCGTAAATGTCTGAAATTCTACTCAAGTCTATAAACCATCTTATAGAAGGGCACCTGGTTCTTTTAAAGCAAGGATGACTTGAATAGACTCTATGGCTAATATAGACTATTTTTTGGAACTAATTTCACACTAAAAGTTTCCCAGGTTTTTGAAAAGCAGAAAGATATTTTTCAACCTTCAGTCTTAAAGACCAGAGGGTTTTTTTTGATCTATGGCTATTCTAAAATTATGTCCTTCTGAGTATAGTAGTAGCAGCTTCAGTACCCTGGTGAAACTATTAACCAAGCTTCCCAAAGAGAGCTTAAAGTCTCAGATTAAGTCATAGCCACAGCATGAAGCAGCACTTGTCATACCACGTTTCAAGGTAGCTAATACCTGGTGTATGGGCTATGTCCAAATAGGATTCCGATTCCAGAGCTAGTTTATGCACAGCAAGCTTTGTCATCTCTACAGCAACAGCAAAGCTATGTCTTGCATTACAACACCATATTGTTGTGTTGTAATATAAAGGCACATTTATGACTAACCATACACAAAATTTGTCTTGTAAAAAGCAAGTATTGGAATTACTTCTACACATGGAAATGGGGTATTAATGAGACTGATCCACCAGAGGCAGTAGTGTTGGAACTGGAGATATAAAACCACACAAGCGGCTTGTTCAGGTGGCGAAAATCATCTTACAGAAGCAGCATTCAACTGTGTCCCCTTGGGCCATCTCTATGGCCCACTGCAAGAACAGAGTCAAGCTAGAACCCAAACACTGTGGTAGAAAAAGGGTAGAAGTAGTAGCTGTTCAAGTTTAATTAGGCTTTCAAAATTTGGCTAGAACGTTCAAGCAACTGATCTAAAGAGAACAATTCTCTTTTAGTGATGTGACTGCATATGAAAGCAAAGGAGGTAGCTCATTTCACTACCATCTAAATGAAATGCAAGATCATAATTTATTTACCTATTTTGGCTAACTTTCTGTGTCTGTTCTGCATTTAATAGGCTGATAGCCTGTGTTTCAACAAACGTGTTTTAGGAGGAAGAATGTATTCTTTTTTACAGTTCCACTTAGGCAAAAGATGGGTTTTTTTCTCCAAGTATATGTAGGAAACAGAAGAGTTGAACTAAATACAGGAAAGGAACCATGTCAATTGTGAATGGAATTTCTAGACTCTGCATTAATCAAAGGAAGGAAGTCTCACTGTCTGGGAGCAGAGGCATCTTTCCAGATTTTTGCTTTAGGAAACAAACAGGTGGCTTTGTCTCATAACTCAGAGCAAGTCTCATAACTCTCTGGGCAAGAGAGCTTGTTTGAAATATGATGCTGAGCATTGTCTGCTTTACGGTAAAAATATCACAGCTCTTCCAGAAAATAGTCAGTAAATCTAATGTTGAAATCTGGACGTAAGAGGAGCAGAGGTACTGTACTGTACTCAGAGATGCAGTAAGAAAAGGTAAAAATGTTCTGGTTTTGCACTCCGCTCTTTAGTGGATAGGGCTTCACCTGCAGGACTTCTCTTGATTTCCAGCAAGGGAAAACAAGGAAGGAGCTTTAATGAGAACTTGTACCAAAAAGGTGCTTCTAGTGCATCTATTTTTTAGTACAGATTCTTGAGACTTTTATAGTTCTGACTATGGAAATACTTTAAACTAGGTAAGTTTGCTGTGATTCCTTATCCTGTGTGTTTAGAAATTTGCTAATCTACACTGTATTCATGTCTGCTGAAAAGTCTATTTATGTCTGTTTCTGGAAAGGGAGGGTTCTTCCTCTGTGAGCTAAGAAAAGGTGACATGACTCTGTCAGTCTAGAGAAACCCCCCAGCTCTGACTGACAGCTGGTGCACATATTACACAGATGACTAGAACTATTCAGTTCTCAGTAAACTGCCTACTGACTACTTATCTGCCTCTTGCTTGCCAAATGTTAATTACACAAATGTCTGTGTCTCTGTCTAGTGTATATGTTGGGATTGTGGAGCATTTGACTTAATGCTAGAAGTGTACTTTATCAGTCATCTGGCCTGCTGTCAGCAGAGTCCTCACTTTCACCTAGCACATCAAACTGAGGATGAGAAAAGCCTCCCTAAAGATTATGTGCTTGACAATTTGCATGGGATGTAATAAAAAAATGATGCTCATATTTGACAGCAAGGTTTTGAAAAAATCTTGGAAATAAACTGATAACACTTACATGTAAAAACAACAGTTTAATATTGCTCTATGGTCTTTATAATTGCCAGTTGTTTTGATTCTTCCCCTTTAAAGGCTAAATTACAAGGGGATTTCAGACATTAATTTTGATTGTCTGTAGCTTGCATAATGGCATTCACCTTTTATGGCATTACTTCAGACTGAAAAGAATTCAGAATTATACTCCTCTACCTGGCAACCTGCTGTTGACTACAGGTTTTGTGCATTGTTCCAAGTATTCTTATTGCTTGTCTGACTCAGACTGAGTAACGTAATCATAAACCTTACGTATTTAAGTTATATAAATAGTGTCTCCAGTTAAAAACAGATAATCAAGCCACTAGAAAAAGAATCAAGGTTCTGATCTGTTTGGGGATCAGTCTGGAGAAGTTCTTATTCCATTGAGGTCACTGAATCCACACAAGTGTGATGTACTCGGAGACTTAGCTTGGGTATTTATAATGTATCAGAAAGTTCTCCACAGCAGGTTATAACTATCATCCTTCAAAGTGAGTATGTAAGCTGTTAAGTCAATAGTAAGATGAGTAGTAGTCTGAACCAGAGTTTATTTACCAAGTGAACTACTGCACATTAATGGTATTAGTTGTCTGCTAGCTATTTTGCAGTAGCTCTATGTGTCCTCTTAAGACAGTTCTGTACATGTGCAGTGGAATGCAATGCACTGAACAATATATATAGCTAGGTACAGCATGGCACTGAAGAGTGACCAACTTTGACACAAAAGACAGCAAATAGTTACTGGGGTGCAATGCTGGTGGGACCTTTTGTATAGTGCTGTCTTGATAGGACTGCTTCACTTCGGTTCTGGTCACAGCTTGCTGAAGGAGATCTGAACCATCTTTCATTTTAAGGTGAAGACATGCCTTTGGCTTGGAGCACCTTTGTGCATGTGGACTGATTTTCTTTTTGAAGTGTTTGCGCACAGGAGGTACTGCAAAATAGATAGTAAGTAGTGTTTCCTTAGCCTGGCTTATTGGTCATGCTGTAAACAAGCCTGTTAGTTACTCTTCTGTCTGCTCTAGAAGAGTTTAGCCAAAGAGGTTTCTTCCACTTTAATTTTCTAACTTTCAAATTTTGTAGCATCAATAAAAATGAGAGAAATCTGGTGCATGTCAATGCAGCTCCTCTCTGATAATGGCTGTATTTCTCTTAAGCTTTGATACTTAGCAGTATTTTAGTATGCTTTCTGACAAGTGTCAGAATGAAAAATCACTGCTGAATTTCTAAGGTAAAGGTAGGGAACTTTCTCCTACCCAAAACAGCTCATTGTTTTACTGTATATTTTTCTGTTGCCTGTAGTCTGGTTGACAGTATAAATTATAACTCTCTGTTAATTTTAGTTAAGCCTGGTTTCTGTTGTTTTCCCAAATAAAGCAGCTCTGGCAGATACAGTACAAGAAGATACATACTCTTCCATGGGCTGTTCCTTGTAGTCAGATCTGACCATGGAGACCTGAAAAAGGCAAAGACAAAATCTGCTCAAGCAGAGGGATATACATACACAGATACACGCATATACACTGTGTATCAGCTTTTAGAAATAGAACTTGATTTTCTCATTTACTTTACCTAAAAACCTTAAAAACTTCTCAATCCTTTTGTTTTCTTCATTTCAGTGTTTACAGGAAAAGCTTCCTTGGGAGGTTATAGTCTCTCTTTTAGCATTTGAAACGGTCAAATGCTAAAGGAGAGGGAGATTAGGTACAGAGGGAGAGGAACAATTTATTAGTTGGATTAAGATCCACGAATAAATTCATTAGCATGCCTTAGTGGGGGGAAGTCTAAAGGACTGAATTTTTACTTAATAACCAGTGGATGTTAACGTTGGTGAACAGCTAAAATGAATAGGTATATGAAGCTCTGTATTCAGCTGTAGCAATTGCTGCCCAGGCTTTGAATCTAATCTGGTCAGATTTTCAATCCTTTCAAAGTAATTGTGAAATGGATTGCATTTAGTAGGCTTAAAATGTGTACCTTGAGTATACCCTGCTAAAATAGGACAAGTTGGAATCATCCTACTTTCAGCCTTAAGCAGCCTTAATGCACTGGTATTTAGGACCATAATAAGGCCCTATATTCAGACTTCTTGTGAAATTAACTTGTAAAATTATTTCAAATAACAGTAAAGTTTCCACAGCACTGGTGGCTTTTTTTTTTTTCCCTTGTACTTTAATTGCATAGATTGGCTGTTAAGTTGTATTTATCAGAAAGGAAACATGAACAAGAAACTTCAACAAAAAAAGCATTAAACTGAGAGCTGGGGTTCTGTTCCAGTTTTTCTGACGATGAGCCATGGATTTGTTTTTACTATACTTCTTTACCTTCCCACTATTTGTCTGTCCTGAATAATGTACAGGGACTGCTCTCTTTGTTCTGTATCTGTGTGGTGCCAAGTACAAGAACTAGAGACTTTCTGAACTGCAGGCATTAAAAAAATAGGAAATCATACCAGTAACTGGCATTACAGCTACTACATCTGAAGGCAAGTTGAAAGCAAATCTTCAGTCCCACAGAACTGAAGTAGTGCTCAAAACTAATAATTTCTGCCACAATTTAAAGAAGTATTTGTTGGAAAACTTCAAGTTTGGAAACCAACAGCTTTCAATCATAAAGGAATTACTGTAACTCTATAGGCTGATGTGTGTCTTTGTCAGCTGAATTCATGGCCTCTATCCTTGGGATATTTTCAAACCTCTTTGGGTAATCTGTTACTTTTCTTAACCACCTTTGTTAAAAATAATATTTTTCTTACGCCTTTTCCTTGTTGCAGCTTGCGACTACTGCTCTTTGTGCTTTTGCGGTGTCCCTTTGAGAACAGCCCGTTGATATTCTTCTGTATAAGACCCACCTTTAGGTAGGAGACAACACTTAAATTCCCTTTTGACCTTCTCCAGGTTAAACAAACCCCATTCCCCCACACGCTGCATGTTCAAGCCCCCTACCATCCTTCTGGCTTTCCACTGTACTCTCTCTCTCCAGTGAGAGAGCTGGGAGACCTAAAACTGGACACTATTGCAGATGTGGCCACTCACATGGCCTCTTCTC
Source organism: Phaethon aethereus (assembly GCF_964289735.1). Taxonomy (NCBI): domain Eukaryota; kingdom Metazoa; phylum Chordata; class Aves; order Phaethontiformes; family Phaethontidae; genus Phaethon; species Phaethon aethereus. The sequence continues at coordinate 12,919,919 of NC_138589.1, read as the reverse complement.
TCTTTTTAAAGCTGTCCTTCTAGTGTCCACTTCTTTCTGTCTCCTGGTATTATGTTTTCCTAAGTAAAAGTTGATTTGATAGTCTGGGCTAGTATTTACTCAGCTGCAAATGACACTGTTGTCATGAAAATGGTAGTCCCTGTTTGAAAAAAAAACCCCTTACAAATTATATTAAGATCTATAAGGATGGGAAAATTAAAATACCTTCCAGATTCTGTATGTACTGTGGTACACTAGGTCTAATCTGGAAAGTATTTCTTAAGCTTCAGAACATTTAGTTGCAACACACATTTCCTTCAGATTTGGCTCTGACTACAATAGTAAATATCAGAAATATAATTCACTATAAAGTTGATAGCAATGACTAAATCAAGATGGTGCTGCCAAAATGTTACTATTCTGTTATCCAGTTGTACTGAACTGATGTGAGGTAAAATAACAAGAGCTCTGCCTACACAGTAGCTTCTAGTGCTGTTTATGGCTAGTAGAGTTGTATCAGAGGCAAATTATGGCTTAAAAAAAAAAAATGTTTGGATAAGGACATCTTCAATCTGCACTATGAATAAATAGTGAGCTCCTACCTTCCAGAGGGTGAATTTGGCATCTGCCATTAGTACCACATTCTCTTATTTAAATAAATAAATATATAAAGGGGGTTGTGGTCAGGTGGGTGTTGGTCTCTTTTCCCAAGTAACCAGTGACAGAATGAGAAGAAATGGCCTCAAGTTGCACCAGGGGAGGTTTAGACTAGATATTACAAAAAATTTCTTTACGGAAAGAGTGGTCAAGCACTGGAACAGGCTGCCCAGGGCGGTGGTGGAGTCACCATCACTGGTAGTATTCAAAAAACGTATGGACGTGGCATTTTAGGATATGGTTTAGTGGGCATGGTGGTGTTGGGTTGATGGTTGGACTTGATGATCTTAAAGGTCTTTTCCAACCTTAATGATTCTGTGTGTGTGATATATCCTCTCCAGGTCATTAAATGAAGAAATACATCAAAGTCATCCCATGGTTACATTTTATTTCTAGTTAATTCCATTCAAAATTGTTCTTTTCACTTACATTAAATATCAAACCATCAGACATCTTAGAACTTCTTGAAGTCCTTAATACCCCAGCAACAATTCGGGAAAACCTCATGTGATAGCACAGTCTCCATTTTCTAGGTCAGCTGTTTCTCTGGTGAGTACAAATATCCAGTAGAATAAACATACTTCCCTATCTTTAAGAAAAAACACAAGTACTCTGACAGCACCTGAGCTGTGTGTGAAAGTAGTCGTGTAGGCTAAAGATCATGAAAGTTTCTCCAAGCCTCTATGCCAAAAATAGAAAACGTTTGGTATCTGAAATCAAAGGGTTGCTATAAAAAGATGCCTCTAAGCCTGTGAAGTATCCATGTCATTTGTCAGGAGGGTTTATTTTTGGCATGAGCGTTGACACTGCCACTTACAATCAAGGCGGACAGAAAGTTACTGAACCGTGAGCTCCAGGAGCAATGTTGCACAAAGAGCACTGTGACTCTCACGTGAGGAAAGATAGAGAATGTTACTGTCCGAGAGCTCTGTATCTTAGAGAAGAAATTGTAATTATATAACACACAACTATAGCATTCTTGGTGAAGTCTTTTAAGATCTGTGTTTCTCAGAACAACTCAAAGGGCCCTACGTGTGGTGACCCTTTCTGTAGGCCAGAAGGGCAAGATGCTGCATTGTTTATCAGTCAGTAGTGGTTGTTTAAGTGTCAGAAGACATGTTCGTTACCTAAAAGCAGAGTTTGAAGGCTCTCTGCTATCACAGCCTTTTTTGACCCCCGTACTTGAACTCTGGTACAGTTAGGGTTTTTTCATAGTAGAAAGCTGTGTTTCCAAAAAAAGTTTGTATCTGTCTACTTTTCTGGTTCTCAGTACCATTGTATTTGAGGGCTTTGCAATCTTACCCTCAAGAACCCCTGCAAATATTTTTCAGGCAACAAACCAAGGTACAGACAAGCCAATTACTTGTTCAAGGTCACAGAAGAAATGTCTGATGGAGAAGGATGTGAAAGCAAGTTTCTTAAGTGTGACTTTCCTCTGCATGACTGCCAACTTCTGACAAAGGGTATCCTTTGGTAGAAGACTTTATTCTGACAGATGGGCTGAGACAATTTATTTTGCTGGACTTCTGGAGTGCAGTTGTATCCAAATGTCGCCTTATGGCCAGAACGTGCTGCAAATGGCAAGATGCCATACCAGTGTGCTGGGGAAGAAGACCTAACACTGAGCGAGCAGAGTGCAGGCTGGCAGCTCAGGCAGCTGTTCTTCCTGAGCACAGCTGCCTGCTGTGAAGTGCGTGCTGCCTGACGGCATCTGCCTGGGTAGAGAAGGATTCTCCGTGACCCCTAGCCTCTAATTTGCACAGGTGTAGTACAAGGTAGGACCTAAGCCGTAGTCCTTTCCCAGTTAATTGAAACTAATGAGTTATACAGCTTCAAATTCCTGTTTTTCGCTGAGGCTGAGAAAATTGGGCAGGCCTCAATGCATAGCAAATAGGCAAAAACCAGCTGGTGATGTCACAGCAAATATTTTGTATTGCATACTATCTGTATATGTTCTGCTTTCAGGATACATAGTTGAATATAATATTTGCTAAATTTAATAACTTTGTTTTATACACATTCTTGGATTCTCAGAGGGATCCGTGTCTCCTCATTCATTTATTTAGGTTATATTCAGCTTTTGCAGATGGTAATAACTAACTCTGCTCCTGCTCTTCTTTTTTTCCTAAGTTTTTTAAAAAAACCTCTTCCCTGAAATAAGGTCTTCCCTGCTCACCATTCTTTTCTGATCCTCATTAGCACAGCAGATCATCTCTTTTTCCATTGGATACACCGTGATGTGTTATTTAATACATCTTTTCAGAACATACAGTTTCGTTTGGTTTGGCAGCAGAATTTGAAGAGCCTCCTGTTACATAGACTGCCTGGGAGTTCTGCAAAGATCTTTAATGGTTGGTTGTGTTTAATTTCCACCTCAATGTTTCTGGCAACATTCCTATCATGCACAGACACTTTCTACAGGATAAAGACTAAGGAAAATGTCAGAAAAATGACAAGAAACAAAGTGTGCGGGGGACTTCCCTCTTTCCCCTCTTTCTCTAAAAGTAGAGACATAGCGCTCTGACCAACTCCTTCCTTTCTGTAGGGTTCTGTTTCCATTTAGAGCCACACTTCTATTGCTTCTGTTTCTCTGGGTTACATAAAATCCTTTTTAAACATTGAAGATATTTACATCCAGACCTTGCATACATTAACTCTGTGTTTGCCTCCAGCCCTGATATTATCATCTTTAAAATTATGTAAAAAGGTCAGTTTTCTTATGGAATTATTAAATAGACTAAAATAAATCTTAGTAGTGTGAATATAACTTGATTCTAGTGCAAATGTGAAGCAACTCTACCAAAGTTAGTGAATTAAATTAATTCAAAGTCAATTTACTCAAAGCAAAATTAGACTTTGAATGCTGCTGACAACGAATTTTCTGTTACAGGTTGGTAATAAAAATCTCTTCCTGCACAAACACTGAAAAATTTAAATAAGTCTAAACCCAATACCATTAATTTGCCTCTGAATTCTTGTAAAATGAAATCCCTGCCAAGTTTCCAGGGAATGTGTTTGATAAGGACTGGGCATCCTTGTGACCTTACTAAATACTCTCCTAGTGTGGGAAAGTATCTTACACACTGTGCCTAGTAAGAATAGTAACATTGCTAACTTTGTAACAGATAGCTAAAAACAGACTACTTCACACCTTGTGTAAATTATTCCAGTATCTAGTGGATGATGTGCGAAAACTAGCGTGTGAGACTGGAGGTTTGATTTAAAAATGAAAAGGTATGAGAAGAGAGCTCAAATGATGACTCTTGGGTAATTAAAACTCTCCTCTCTGACTCTAAAGTTACACATGAAGGTTTACATTGTGACTCAGCCCATTAATGATGAATAATTGGATAGACAACTGAGGAGCTCACATCACCTTTCCATCATTTGTTGATGGAAAAATAGCACTTCAGAGATTAAAATTCAAGTGACACAAAAAGTATGGGTGGCATCACTAAAGAAAAATACCACAAAAATGCCCTTCCACGTTATGTTGGCGTCTAGAAATACCCCCCTTTTTTCTCTCCCCTTTTCCCATTTATTTTATATTTTTAATGGACTGAAACACTGCAGAATCTGATACATAGGTACAGAGGCCTGAAAGCTGTGTTAACAACAGCAACATCATTATTAGTTTGTTAGAAATTTTGTTACCCCCCCAGTTTCTAAAACAAGCACAAAAGGTCGTTATGAGGGTAAGCTATTTAATTCTAGTTGTATAAACTCTGCTTTGTAACACATTAAACACACTTTATAAAATTTTACAGTTAAGGCCCGGTATATTGCTAATTTAACCTATTATTGAAGATAACTTTGCAAACTTTCTCTATAGGTGTATTTTACTGTTAGACTGCAAAGTTCACTTCATAACAGGGCTTGGAAATTGTGTAGTAAACTAAAAAACATATTGAGAGAGTACAATTTGTTCTTGGACTGATGAGCTAGCCAGCAAACCAGTTAACAGAGTTTGGGGAGTGAACTTGCTGTCTAAAATAGACTGCAACATCCAATCAATAAATCCATTTTTTAAAATTAGTCAAGATTATGAAGTCTGACAGAATGCACTGGCATGAAAATGGTCATTGTTGTTTATATTTTTTAATAGTCCTGTGTCTTTAAGCTGTGTCTGCATTTGATGTTTCAGTGAAAATCTGTGATGACTCGGTGATAATGAACTTTGTAATAGAACTACTAATCTTCTTTGTTTTTGATTAAACTCAGCCAAATTCTCAAAAGGGCTATTATTAAGTCTGACTTTCAGAAATTCCTGCTTCACACTTCAGGAGTGGTAAGTCATTTGAAAATTCAGAATAAGCTTTGCCAATTGGCCTATTTCAAAGCGTAAGAGTATTTTAAGTTTACATGATGTAAGAGTTGGGGGAAAAGAAATAGATGCAGGTGTTTACAGTCTATTTGCACTGAAAACAGGTATGTTCAGTGATATATGTATTTTACTTTCATATCTACATGGCTCTCCTGCTATGTTGCTTTTCTTGAGGATTTAGGAGTTCTTAAATGTCACTGAAATATTTTAAGTCCCAGTTTTATTATCTGGTATTCTCAACATGAAAATTTAAGAAATTTGTAATGTTTGCAGCACAAAACAAACTTTCACTGAGAGTTCCTATCCCATGGCCAAATGGATAGCAAGATACTGTATTTTGTCACAACTTTGAGAGGAAACAGACATTAAAGTGTTAGAATTCAGTTATTCTTGTCCAACATCATTCACATTCTAAAACGTTCCCTCACGTTTTCTAAAACATCAGAAAAATCTCACTTTTCAATCAGGTGAACTATTTATGTTGGCTTTTCAGGCTTTTTTTATGCAATTGCTGGTTTGCTTTTTTAAAAGACACAATTTATTAAAATGACTTGTCAAACAAAATAAACTTAACTGTAACTATTCTTCATTACTATATGGTATCTTTCCAAATTTACCCCAGCTTTTCTGTAGATATAACTGCAAGATACTCATTCTGCTAACAATAGGATTTTTAACATATTGCTTGATATACTCTGTGCTATGCAGATGTAATTTTCAACCAGAGTCTGCAGTGTTCTGGGAATCCTTGCATAATCTGGAATGTGCTATAAATAGAACATGCACTCAATGGAGGGAAAGTGTGGCTTATTTTGTAACTATATGCTTGCCACAGATCCAGCTTCCATCCAAAGTCAAATTGCTCTTGTCAGGGCTGCCAAGTTGTCAGTTAGGCAGAGAAAGCTCTTACAATGTGCAAGGTGACTTTTCAGACTAAAGGGAGTGGGGGAGGAAGGAGGTTTCCCTTCTGCTGAGTAACTGGTTTCAGTCCTTTTACTAGGCTGTGCATATCTTCAGTTTGAGATACTCTCCCACAATGAGATCAGACTGCCTGTTCAAGAAGGTCTGCGAGACACTGTCCTGAATTACGGTCTCTGTTGGGTCCCTGTTGGTACCGGCAGGTCTACCACTGAAAAGAGCTGAACTTCTGCAACACATAATGAGGACATAGTAAGTGAGCAACTGTACCTTCACCCTATTTCTGTGTGCCATTCACAGTTGCTGATTTGACAGGAGAGGTCATTAGTTCTTCTACAGGAAAGAGCCATGTGCAGACCACTACAGCCCTCTTAGTCACCAGTTCCTAAGAGGAGGTGCATCTCCCAGCAAGGAGGACTCCATCCCTCTCCAGGCTTCTCATCCCAGTCTTGCTTGCTGGCAGGAACAGGGAGAGGAGTCAATAGCAATGCAAGAATCAGTGTCTGAGTCCAGATTTCCATCTGGTTGATTGCTCGCTTGTTTACTTTTTATATTTACGTGCCAACATTTGAAGGGCATTTTGGAGGAAGGAGGTGGCTCTTTTTCACTTTCTCAGATCTGTGATCTCATCATGTTTTGTGTCTTACTTAGGTCTGTCCTTCTGAGTCTTTCTGAATCCATACGAATGACTTGCTTTTGCTGTCACTATGGAAAGTTCTGAAATATGCATCTATTTTGTGTCTTTCTACTCACTCTGTCTGTGAAAGTCGATTCCTTCTTCTCATTCTCTTCTGTGAATGCTCCTTGGTCAGGTCATCAAATAATTGCAAAATCTTCACTCCCAATAAGCTGAAATGAAAAAATCAGGGGTTTTTATCTCATTTCTCCAAAACTCCAATATATCGAAAGACCGAATCATAAACATTGCTGAAGTATAAATCAAATTGGAGGATGATAGGAAGATGGACAAACAGAAAGTCATTCGCATATCCTGGCTTGCTGAATGTGTCACTGAAATGAGTGAATTTTGAAACTAAGAAAAGAGCAGGAGAAGGCGATTTTGGGTTTCTGTCGTCCTCACCGAATGAGGTAAAATGTTATTTTGTAGCTAAACCATTACTAAAAAGCAGCCCCTCTTGATGACTTAAGAAGTTATGATGAGATCACCATACCAGAAGAAACCTTATGAGCCTGAAATTTATGTCACAGCTCCAGTGCACCCCTCCTCTTTCCTGCCAGGAAACTAGTGTGGCTGCACCACTTGTCTTAACTATTTCTATTTTTACTAGGCCTCTTGAGTTTACTGGCAGTTGGTATTACTGAAAGCAGACCTTATCCTGCTGCACCCTCTGCTTGGGTGCATTTGGGCACATGTCCAAATCGAGAGGGAACATAAGACTTTTTCTGCAAAACTGCTCAGATGTGAGCTAGACTACAATGGCATTCTGGAATGATGTTACAAGATATGTGCAAACTCCAAAAATACGTTTGGAAACAGTTTCCAGACACATGGTTGCAACTGGGAGGAATTTTGGTATTTTTCACGTGTTGTTTTGATCACGTGCAAAAAGAATCAGCCACCAATTTAAAATTGAGTCCTGTAAATATCCCACTTGTAGAAAGGAGATCTATGTAATGCAAAATTCTAAGATACTAGGAAAGAGTCATTAAAGAGATGTAAAACTTTGCCTCTTAAGTGGAGTATGATTAACAATTTTTAAAAACATATCAAATGTATTTACTTTGCAGGTTGGGAAGGCGCAAGAAACATTTGTAGAGCCATCATTAGCACTGGCCAAATGTACTGAGCCCTTCAGTCTGAACTGTCAGCCTTATTCATTAGATTTGGTCTGTTCAAATCAGAAAATCGTAGTAATGTTGCGTTATCCCAGTTTGTGTGGTCATAAAGTTAGCATAAAATATACCCTCAAACAAATTACGTTATTGGAACTTACCATTATTTTCTCACTCATTCTAGTCATTTTCTGCCATTTGCATAAAAAAAATCAGATGGGGACTCTAGTTTCAGAAACTTTTCTTCTTTTTGCTTTTAGTAAGTGACTAGGAAGACTATGCTGTTTCTTACTGATTGGTATAACGCTTTGATCCAAAGTAATAAGGAAGAAAAATGTGACCTGTATTAAAACACAATTTGGGGATCCAGCTGAACTCAGAAAAGAGAAATACCTAAATTAATGTGGGACTCTTTACCATTTTCATACATTTAACCTCATATATGGGCATAGCACTTCACACAGCTGGACCTTCCCAGTGTACCTTCTCTGATGAGCTCATGCTCTTTCTGAAGTCCCACAGCCCCTTGGAGGCAGGAAAATACTCCCCACAGTACAAAAAGGGCAGGCTGAGAAAGGAAATTCACTGGTTGTGTGCAGCAAACCTCAGCTGTCTAGACTTCCATTCTACCTACAAAATATATCTGAAATAAGACTGGAAAGGCTTGTCAAAGCCCCTGGCACACTGCATACTGCATTGAATCACATAAGGAAAAACATTTTCCTGTGAGGCTGAAAAGGAAGAAACATGACATTAATGTGCGGTTTTGGTCATTCAGGGGATTAGTCAAAATATGTCATAAAACTGTTAAACTCTAAGAAGAAATAATAACAAAGTCTGTTTGAATTTATGAAAGTAAGTTACTAGGTAGGACAAAAATGCTAACTGTAAGAAGCATTTTTGAGGAGTCCAGAAGAAATAGCAGGCAACAGGCACTTGTTTGTGACTTGCTAGTGTCAGGCTTTATTCCATTTTTATATCTAACCATGCAGTTTCTGGGGACTTTTAATCTGTTTTCCACCAATATCCAGGAAAGGTAAAAAAAAAAAAGATAACATGAGCTGGATCCAGGCCTTCCCATGGTACACACTGAACTTTTCCCTTCCATCTGTCTTTTGTCAGTGCCTCTGGAAAACCTACAGACAGCAGAAACATCTTACACTCTGGAGGTCACTGTCTCCGGAATATGTTAGACAAGATGGTAAAAATGCTCTCTTTGAGGACAGTGACTTCAACCACTGGATATTCTCAGACAAGGTAAGAAATAAGGCTATTGATCTTCTCCCAGATTTGCCTTCTGAGAGAAGGAGGAAATCAGCTGAAGTCCTAGGAGAACTCCACTGAACTCAGAGAAGTTATCATCACAGCAGGTTTTGCCCAGTGAGAATATAGTCTCCATAATCAAATATCCAGTAAATAAATAAAGAAATAAATGGCGAGAACTACTCCTTTTGCCTGGTTCCTGTGCTCTCTGCCCACACCCCTGCTTTTTTTTCTCTTCACAAAAACCCCATGGTTACTTATTTTCTGTTTATTTACTTAGAACTCCAGGCTAAAGCAGATTCTTACTTTCTGATAGTACAGAAGATTTATGCTTACAGGTTATTGGTATAAACATTGCTAACTTCTGAAATGCAGTCCCGGATGTATTCTGGGAAAGAACTTTCCCTCTCCTAAAAGCACATTTCTTTAACGATGACATCCATTTTCTTCATAGCTTAGCTTCTTATGAAAATTACTTTATACTATCATATTATTAGCAATATCTTAGTCCAATCTCCCTGAAGATGTTTTATGCCCATGGGATAATTTTAGCCAAATTTAACAAAAAAGTATGGAAGCCTAATTTGTAATTAAGTTCGGATAAAACTGAAGGCTGTTCAGAAGAGAAAATCTGCACTAGTGCCATCACTCAGGGAAGCAGAGGTACAACCTGAGTGCCACACACTCCGTTTAGCAGAGGCCAGCTAGCCAACCTACAGGCAAGTGCTGTCTGAGGACATTTTAGAACACATGGAGACAGAAACTGTGTTAATATGATGATGTAGGTGAGCATTTGTGGAGATGAATAATACAAATTAATAGAAAGCAGGCCTCTCATTAATTCCAGTGCTCACAGAAGCATTTGGCTTCCAGCAGCAGAGTCGTTAGAAGTTTGGAGGCCTGCAAAGATGCTGGAATTCTTCCTCAGTGTTATGCTTTGACACTTAGCAATAAACAAATTTGGTCAAGCAATAAAATGAAAAGCTGCTTTTGAAAATTTGACCCAGAAGTTTATCCTTTGTAATTTAGGTTTTACTTCAACAAGACGCATACATATATCCTGAAGTATATATTAGCAGGAAACAATTAAGTACCTTGCTGAATTATATCCAAATACCATAGAAAGGTTCATGCAATATTCTTCACCACAGAATAATTAATCTCTGTATAGAATTACTATAATCTTGACTCAAGTAGCTTTACAGTAATAGTTCTTTAAGATCTTGGTAGAAAACCTGAAGTCCTTATAAACTCATATAAAGCTGTATCCTTGACAGAAGCCAATATCTTGGCTTGAGTAACAGTATTGGAAGTGTGATTCCCTAAATAGCATATGGCTGACAACAGGCTGATATCTAACTAGAACATATTCTTTTCCATTTTATCATGTATATGATTTTTCAAAGGTCAGTCATTTGCTGTAACCACAGGAGAGATTTCCTGCTTGAAGCAGGAATGGGCACTAAAAATTAATTAGTGCTAAAAGAGATCAGGGGTTATCGAAACCAAGTCTCTCTCTTTAATGTTATTATACCCAGCTTTGGAAGTTTTCATCACATTTATTGTACATTGAGTCTTTTGTATTTTGCTGAGTGTCTATAGCAATGCTGACGGCAAAGATTATCTGCATTGTTTATCATTTCTGGCTATGCTCAGATTGTAGTTCACTGCAGTTGTATTTGTAATAGGGCCCAAGCCAATGTGAATTTCTTATTTCACTCGATGAGCTATGATTGCTAGGAAGCTTTTGTTTTCTTCAGAATTATTGCTTGGCTAATATTTAGAAAGAAAGGCCAGATCCTTGATTAATAGCCTAGTATTTCCTCCAGTTGCCTGTGCTTAGACCTGTGATCAGATCATAAACAACCATTTTATTTGATTTTTCAGAAAAAGAATTTGAGGGTTAACAGAAATCTCCAATGCACACAAGAAGTCAAAAACAAATCCTATGCATTTTAACAGTCTCGATTCGTACGTTGTTTTTTCTCATAAACTCTTATTTGACTTTCGTATAATGTGTTCTACTGTTACAATTTTGGACAGCTTGTATGGAAAGTGGCTAGTTACATTAAACTATCAGTGATATTTGTAATGTGCCTGCATACTGTCATGTAGCAGAAGACTGCTATGAAATAGGCAAGGCAAATGGTGAGTAGTAGGGTAGCAATCACTTACTTTTGCATGCATATGACTTTCGGACAAGGTGAGAGTCATAGGGCAGCTTGATGCACACAGGAAAAGGGTTTGTGATCGAGCTAATCAATTGCCTATAATTTTGCAATTGTGTATTACTTGGAGATGTTAGTATTTCAGTTTTATACAGAGAAAAAAGCTCACGAAAAGCTTGGTTACTCTAATTTCAATACTTTCAATAAATTGTCCTGAAATGAACAGCATGTATTTCAATGAAGTAAAGTGCGATTCACTTCCTGAACTTTTCTTTATTTCTTCAACTTCCTGAAAAATGTATCTTCCATTGGCCAATATATTTGTGGAATACTTAGGGAGGGAATCTCTGTTGACATCACTGTATGCACAGGCAGTAAGTGTACCGTCAGACACCTCACTGCTTTCAATCTAACTGAAACTTTGCTCAGAGTATTTAGTGGGAAAATCTAGACTACTAGGCTATTTATGAGGTTATCAGGTATGACAGAGATAAAGACACTATAAACACATAAATAGACCATCTTATAATGAATAGCTTTCTGGTTTTCTGGAAGGTTCCTTTGAAAAATCTAACAATAGAAAGAGTTTACTTTGTTAAACCATTTTTTCTTGATGTATAGAATATTTTTATATTGGAATTGAGAGAATTATTAAATTATTATATGGTCCACTTATACATAGACATGTCACTGTGTTTACTGCAAATTCTTAACTGATAGGAAAGAGCAAAAGAAATAGTTTCAGGTTAAATTCAAGAAGGTATCTAACACATAGAGAGTTTTTTTGAGAGGTATTGTACTAGTATAAACTCTTCAATTTCAGGTTTTTTTTCTGGTGTTATTTAGAAGCAAAGTTTTCAAAGAATGTTTTGTGCAGATGCAATACTGCTTTTACCTGTTCTGCCTGATGTAAGGAGAAATTGCCAGCTTTGACTTCAGGGAAAAGCTCTGCCACTTGAGGCTTTATCCATTTATGAGATTATTAATTCAAAGAAAATCTGTTTCAAGTAAACTCACTCACAACATATACAAATATGTTGCAGTGTTTTCCTTCTCACCTAAATAACAAGGGATTATTGTTTTAAAACATTCATACAACTTGCTCATTGTGTCTGTAAACTCCACAATACACATATGTCCAAGTATCTTCACACATGGCTCTACTGAGTTTATATCCACTTGTTCAATATCCACGTGTGGATGTGGCACACGTGGATTGTGTGCCACACAATCCTTAAACCATGTCATGTGGTTTAAGGGACATGGTGGCACTGGATTAATGGTTGGACTTGATGATCTTGAAGGTCCTTTCCAACCTAGTGATTCTGTGATGCATTATGAAAGGTAATTTATGCTTTGTAAAGTCAATATATTGGATAATTCTTATCCATCATCCTGAAATTAGATAAATAAAGATTGTTACTGAAAGATAATAGATTTTAAATAAAGCCATTAGGAAGAGAATTTGTCTTTAACAGAACATTAAGTTTTAAGGAATGGTAGTTGGGTGAAGCTTAGTAGTTTGTAACAGCACTGAAATCAAATGCAAAAATTGTCTGGAGGGTGGTTGGAAATGGCTTTCAATGTTTCTTGTGAAAGCACAGAGATAATGCTCATTGACCATGGCAGATCTATGCTATTCTTCCCAGGGTGGCCCAACAACACCATCAAGACCAAACTCACTGACCATGCCAACAATCAGCCCACGAGCACAACTGTCAGGCACCCTCTGAATCACACAGGGACACTACTTATGCAAGTATGGCCAGCAGCTTAACAAGGCTGGTAGGCTGCCTGGCGTGCCTGGGCTGGCTGCCTGCAGCTTGCCTGCCAGCTCGACCCTGCAGTGGTGTGCAGCAATGGGCACTGCAGGCAGCTGCTGCTCAGGAACCGCACCAGACTCAGCACTGCCCTGGAAACAGCTGTTTGGCGTTGCATAGACAGAACCTACAACAGCAAGCAGTTATGGATGTATACAGAAGTATCACTATAAAAAAAAATTATGTGGCTACAAATGGGCTTATCATTACTCCAAATGCAGACTTATTAGCAGCTTGAGACTAATGCATTCTAGAAAGTCATAGAAAATTGTTCTAGAAAGCCTCAGCTGATCATCAAGTTCACATCTCAGCCACACAGCAAGAAAACTATACCGTGTCTTTCCTCACCAGTGTCCTTAAAGACTTTCAGCACTGGACACTAAAGTCTTCCTAGGTCAACTGTTCTGGAGTTTCACTATTTTCATTGGAAAGTTTTTCTAACATGTAACCTGAACTTTTTTTTTTCTGCTGCCATTTAGGCTTTTGTTTCTTTTCCTGTCCATCCTGGACAGGTTTTCACTGCTTTGCCAGTTTTCAATGCTTTAAGCAACACAATCCCATTTTGTTCATTCTTGCATAGAAAATTAAAAGACCCCTTATGTAGCCTTCCCTGAATTTTCTTAATGTCAGCAACAGCTTTCTTGAAGAATGCTTTTTTGTGTGCGTTAAAGCTGCATTAACAGTGTTGACTCATGTCCAGCTGGTGAGTGACTGAGATTCCCAGGTTCAGCATTAATATTTCCTTATCATTTATTCCCCACCCTTTATTTTTGCAGTTGACTACTTCTGTTTGGAACAGTATAGCACTTATTCCTATTGACCTGCATTTCTTTTCTGACTGCTTTCCAAATTTGTATTATGCACTTGCAGTCTCTCTCAGCTTGCTAGCATTTCCGAATTTAATAAGCACAGCCTCTATTCCATCTTCCAAGTCACTACTGAGAACAGTGAGCAGTACTTGTCTGCGACAGACTGCTGCAGAATCCAGCACGATAAGCCCTTCAGTTTTCACTAGGAATCACTGAAGATTGCAATCTCAATATAGTTTCCAAACAGTCCTGTACTCATCCTACAGCAGCTTCATCTAGACATTTCCTTCTGTGTATGTTATATGGGACAATGGCCAAAGCTTTACTGGAGCCAAGACATTTGATTCCTACTGCTTCTACTCCATTCACAGGGCCAATTTCCTTTGACAGAAGGGAATTAGATTGTCTTAACAGAATCTGTTCTCAATAAACCTATAATGTCTGTGAATCTTTGGGGTTTCCCATATGCTTGTATACAGTGTGTTTGAAAATATTTCAGTATTTTCCCAGGAATTTTAATTAAGAGGTGTGATTTATAATTCCTCAGCTGCTAACTGCTTCACTTTTTCTTAAAATAGGAACTGTATTTCTTTTTTTTACACTTGATACTCTTGTGTACCAGTTTTTAAAGGAAACTATTATAAGCTGTGGAACCGCTTCAGTTACTTCTTTAGATATCATACAATGACAAAGTTCATGAGACCCAGTTGATATGAAAACTCCCTAATGCATATTTCTCCTCTTCTAGGTTAAGATCTTATCCCTCCCTCACTGGTACTAATTATGTTAGGTCCATGATAGTGTAACCGAGCCTTTTTAAAAGGGTCATGAAAAAAGCTAGTCTTTTCCAGAGCTGCCATTTGTTGATCTGTTCCAAGTAAAGTACTGAGACTTTCCTTAGATTTTTTTTACAAGCAGTGTGTGGGTATACTGCCACACACAGATATAAAGAATAGATCCTATTCCAGGAGACTCTGCTCTGCAAAATGTTTTTACTGCTATTATTCAGATTTCTTACAATGCAGATATACAAAGTATTTCCTTTTGTCCTATAGAGCCTGAAGCAATAACATTTTGAAAATCTCTTTGGCCCATCCTAATCTTTATCTTGAATTAAGAACATCGTTCAACAGGTACAATTTATATAATTTCAAAAAAGTGGCTTTACTTTAAGCTACATACACCTAATTGTATGGCCTTCAGGTTACAAACAAACATAATTTTTCAGAGAAAATAAGCAAGCAGACATTAGGAGATTATCTTTACAGAGATCATTAATTTAATCACAGGATTGCTCACAAGAACACAGATGCTCAAGTAAAGAGTCACGTGGAGGATAGAAACATACTCATCACTACACCAATGGCATCTTTAATTGCTATCCTTACTTACAAACAAAATTGAATCAGTAGAGAGGATTACAATTTAGTTTGGTTTACAGCATGAACAAATCTTGATAATATTTTAGCTATTTTAAACCAGATAGGTTCCTAAAAGAATATATCCTATATTGTCCTACATATTGCAGAATATAAACTGCAATTATATTCTATCTGGGACAGGGAATGACTCATTTGGATCTATGTCCCTTGACTTTTACATATATGTAGCATTATGGGATTAGTACACGAGTGATCAAAGAAACATTAGCTTTGCTTGGACAACCCCCCTTTCTATCTGACATCTGCCAACCAGTAACAGCAGAAATGGTGGGGTTATAACACAACCTGAGACACTGCTTATTTCTATCAAGTCTTATCCAACTCATTATGAAGTCTTAGGCAAACATGTGAGCAAGTTAGCAAATGATACTACTTTATCAGATATTCCACAAGAGCTTCAACCTGTGTGGAACTATGACTGGCCTTCAAGGCCAGATTCAGCAAGAGATCTATTCCTAAAGTTTAGGCCCTTGATTTCAGGAGTGGACTTCATAATCCAGTGCTACAGGAGAATCTGGAAGAGCAAGCAGAAAGGATCTGGAGAGTCACATGCTGAGCAGGAAGCTGTGTGCTGTTTTCTAGGGAAGTAGTGGAGACAAGCTGGATCTTACACTCTGCATTGCAAGCAGTTTTATTCTCTACAGTCAGGGAGGATCTTCTGTCCATTCAGATTCCACAGCTCTAATTCCTTTTCTGAATGATACCACTTCTGCCCATTCAAAGGGCTACCTTTTTTATCTTGAGAGGTTCATTGAGAGGAAATGTATGGGTGGTATTTCCTTTTCTGGTAAAGGCAGTTGCTCAGGAAGGAGGTATAGAAATGTGTTATTCATCCTTTTTGCTCAAAATATGTCAGAGGGAAAGAGCTCAAGACTGATTTCTACATTCCCTATGCTACAGAGTTGTTCTATCTTTATGCCTCTATCAGAAAAGCAGGGAAAATCATAACTAAAAATGTCACGCATCTCCAGATGGTTAAAAAAAATTCAAAATCACTGTTTTGGTGCTGGGTTTCAAATCAAGCCCAAGTTTTATTTTAGATACCAAAGGCCTGGATCCTCAGAGATTATCATCCTAAAACCCATTTGACTTCTATGGGAGTTTAATGAGAGTTAAGTGCCAAGATATTCTCGTAAATTTGGCCAAGTGAGGTCTTTTGATTTGCTCTGGTCCTCAGTTTGGAGCAAATGACACTTGGCATTTTGCAAGATCACTCCTGGAGTGGCAAGACAGGGACAAAAATATGTGTTTCGTCTTCCCTATTTGATTGCCTGTTACAATTTTTTTTCAATTATATGCGTTACATGTTCTTCAATTATATGAGAACACTCTGAATCTGGAACTTCACTGTTTCAATGTACCCTGGACTAGCCTAGGTTACTAGTTCCCTTCTGAGTTGTTTTTGTGCTGTTCCCTTGCCTTTGCTGTTGGGCAAATGCTAAAAATAAGAATTTGCTTATCTAATTTGTATGGATCTTCACAGTGTATGTGATTTCACTGTCTCCTTTCCCCTCAAGCAGTGGACAGATTTTCCAGACCTTATGACTATGGACTATGCATTCATTGCTGTCATAAGTCAGAGGATTTTTCCTTTCAATACTGACATGTCAAATTAAGACACCCCAAATTTTTCCATAGGGAATAGTTAGAGATTACAGTTTCTGTTTGTTCTGACTGAGCTCTGGACCAACTAACTCTGATCTGATTATATGTATTTCCAGTCCTGGAAATCTAATTAACACCTTGTAAAATTACTGTAAGTGTGCTTAAAAATGTGCTTGTACCTATGAACTGATTTTTTGTTTTTCTTTAGATTAGATGGGTAAATTGTATTTGGTGTCAGATTAATAACTTGTATGACAGAAGAAGAATCAGGGTAAGCTTTCGTTTGTTGTCAGCCCCTATGTTAAAAGCTTTGCTAGAGATGCCATCTCAGAGAAAGATCAAGTTATTCTGCCTTTAAGCCTGTCCTGTCATTGCCCATTCTACCAAAACAGCTCAGTGCAAGTTCCTGTTTGTCATCTGCAGAATTGTTTTTGAAAAAAGGAACTGCAGTACAGAGGTCACCAAATGGGCTTTTTCTAGGATAGTTTGGATTTAATCAGAATAGGCATATATTTCAATTATATCTGTCATGAATCAGTAGAAAGCTCTAAAATGTAACCTCTGAATGGTAGTCTGAGACACAGAGACAGTTGTTTAAAGTTATGCCAATACAGTTCTTCATGTACCCTTGCACACACCCAAAATATGCAGCCAGTTTAATTCCTGTTTTAAAAAGTCCAATACAAATATTTTTCACAGCAGGAAGTACAATAGTCAAAGCTTGTGTTTACTGAGTATAGGTCTTAGGACTACCTTATCTCTATATCTTCTCTTATTAACTCAGATCAGTAAAAAAAGTTATATACGGTTAGAAGGTTACAGACAGTACGGAGGATTAAAAATGCACTTTCTCTCCTTGCTGTATGCATCATTCTTTTTTGGAGTTGAACTGAGGAAATAATATTGAAAAACAACAGACCAGTAAGTTATGTTTTGATAGTTTGAAACTTCTTTGTATCCTGGCTCCAGCTGTAGAATTGTTTTATCACTGACCTGCTCAGCACATGCGGAGTAAGCAAACGCAGCAAAGCAGAGCAAAGGGAGTGATCAGGTGACAGTGCTGGCTTGCAAGGGCCACAGGTCTGTGATGGTCAGGGATGACTGGAATCTTGCAAGAATGATTTCTGAAGTGTAAAGGAAGTGTATAGCCTAATCACATGTCAGACCCAGATATTTTTTTTAATCTGTTTAATAACAAAGTAAAAAAAAAAACCAACAAGAAGTAGCTGGAATTAGGTTAAGGCCTACAACAAAATATTTAATTTGGCTTCAATGAAGGGGCCTGGATTTATCATTTGTTGTTAATCTAGGCACTCTGCTTGTCCTCATTTATCTTCCCTTCAGAGCTACTGAGAAGAGCTTCAGAGATACATTTCAGCACATTGTGGAAACAGTCTAAACAGTCTATGCTCACAGTCAGTAATGAAGAAATAATGTAATTAATTGCTGTTATGTAATGGCACTTGGCAAATTAATGTGGACTCCTACAGAGTAAATAAAAACTAGTGCTATTTCTGGAATACCACTTAGAAACATCTTGACCAAAGACCTGGAGCATCCAAACATTTGACTGATTTTTTTTTACACAGAAAACATTGACATCAATGGCTGTTGCTTAAAGATGTTGTAAGGAGGACTCTAGAGATTGAGACCTCCTGTACTGCCAGTGAGTAAGCAGCCTGTGTACTGTACCCAGCTGCCTCTGTGACAGTCCTGCTGCTCCTTAGTTCCTGTCATCTCTGCTAAGATGGCAAGGGCATTCTGTTAATTCCACCAGCTCCTGGGGATGAAGTGATATGGTCTGAAATGAGGCCACCCAGTGCACTGCATAGGGAAGCATTAAAGTACAAAATGCTCCTTTCCACTGAGACGCATTCTCAGCTAAAGCCACGAAGCTCTTGTGTGTGGATATCGGGAACCATCTTTTGAAGTTAATAACCTAGGATTTTTTAATGTGTACTCCTTTCCTCTGCACTATGGGAAGTTTAAATATAGCTACAGTCTGTAAGTCTACAGAATCTGTAAGGGCCTTGCAAGGACTGCTGAACAACTGCAAGCAGACACAGCTAGAGCATTTCCTGTGCAAGGCCTTACATGCACGAAGGCATGGTGTCATGACAGAAAAACTGTAGTATCTGTGCTTGGTAAAGGAGGCTTTTCAGGGAGTGCTCACTTTGAGAGGAGCTGTGGGTGGGATGAAATCAGGAAGGCTGCCAGGCTACCCTGTGACTCAGAAGGGGAACTCCCACCTACATGGGGGGAATTCAGAGACAACAGGCAGAAAAGCTGAGGTGCAAACTGTGGGCTGGCTTCTGTCATACCCTTTGGAGATGTGATTCTGTACTAGCAGAGCCTGATGACGATAACCAGCGCTTGCTTGTTATCATCCTCATCTTTGTCCTAAAAACCTAAAACAAAATTAATCTTTTTATTTTTGTAAATGGGTCAACAAAACAGTATCTCTCTATCCTAATGACTAAGAGATGTGGGCAACCTCTTTGCCTTGGTTTGGGAAATTTTAGAGTAGATTAAATTATTTGTTGCTATTACTGCACACTTGCATCACAAACTAAATAGATGAAAGTATTTTGGGAGGATGGCTTTTTTTTAATTAAGGCTCATATAACATTTCCAATATACTATCTTTAAATTTTTCATCTGCCCATTTACATTGATTTTTAAATTCCTTCTTCCTTTCCCATTTGAATAACAAATCCCAAATAACAAATTTAAACTGCTATTTATAAAATGCAAGGGCGAGTTGGGGCTTTTGCTGATCACAATTTAAAGTTTACTCCGTTTTGAACCTTTACATTTAACCAGTAATTGTTTCTTTCCTGTTAATCCTATTGTGAACAGAAAATCAGCTGCATCAATAAGAAATGCAATCAGGTAAACCTGATTTTACACTGGCAGTCCACTAACCTGTAATTTGATGTCTGATTAATTGCTTTTGACTGCTTACTTTTTTATTGCTGGTATTTCCTTCCCTTCAAGACTCTTAGATTGAAGCTGCTCATCAGAAATCCCATAGAATAGCTTATAAAGCCTTATTATCCGAATATTAACTGGCATCGCAACTCAGCCACTGTGGTGCTGGAAGTCCTTCCAGGCTCAGCACCGCTGAGGGGACAGCCACGCGCAGTCAGTTTGGGCCGATGGATGGCCACTGCTGCCCGGCCACAGGCTGCTTACCTCATCTCTGTGCCCTAAAGGATGAAGGGCTGAAGAATGCGCTGAACTACAGACAACAGCCAAGGGGCATCAGAGGGGAGAAAGGTGGCCACACAGGGCTCACTGGGGCAGGCCAGCACCACGGCCTGGCACCAACCTCAGTGAGCCAAGGCAGCCATTTTTCCTGCCAGTGCCTGGCTACAGGGCAGCTGATGCCACAGCCTGTGACAGCCCCCATGCCCCCCCCCCGGCCAGACCAAGTAGCCATCTTTCCCTCAGCACCCCACACTAGGATGGCTGGAGCTTGAAACCACCGCCAGAGAGACAGCTATCAGCACCCTGAGGCCCTAATGGCCGTGACCAGCCTCAGCTGGGACCCCTACCCACACCCTGCCCACAGGCCCTGGGGCTCCAATTAAGGTCAAGTGTGGACTCTCAGTCTTGCCCTGGCCCCAAGCTGTGAGTGGTGGTCTCCAGCTCAGACATGGCTATGCCTGCTACGGGCCTGTTCATCTGCACCCTCACCTGTGGACTGACTTTTTGCCGTGGCCTCGGACCTCTTTTCTCGCTATGGCTCTGCCTGATGAGGAGGCTGTTTTTCCCGCCAGCACCTAGCTCTGGGGAGGCTGTGACCACCGACAGCAAGGCGGCCATGTTGGTTCCACAGCGCTGCTCTGGGGCGGCTGGCTCCGCGGGCTGAGGAGGGCGCTGTCTGACATGGATGTGCCTGGCTTGAGGCAGCTGGCAAGTCTCCTGACGGCCCAGGACCCCTCAGGAGCGGCAGGTATGCTAAGGCAGTAGGTTGATGCATAATTTTGATACCCAAATGTTAAAATCCCACCTCGCTGAAGGCTGATTTCTGCCATTCGTTCTAGTTTGCCTTCTCAAGGAGGTTATTTGCGTGTAGCGATGTTGCTGTGACATAGTAATGCTGCCTTCATGAAAAGGTTTCAGCAAATGGAGAGAATCAAAGGGCAAGGTTTGAACTAGCTAGCTTCATCCTTGGTACACATCTTGCCTCTGTTTTTCTGTAGTTAGGTGCCCTTTCTGTGAGTGACGGGGAGCTCTGGCCAGCAGGGAAGCGAATCTTACAGTTACCTTTTCAATGCCTTCCCAATTTAGCTTTCTTTTTTAAGTATGTGCCCTATATATACTTGGCCAAAGGACAGGATAAAGAGAAGGAATACGGGCGGTTTTTCCTAACTGGGATTTGCTAACAGTGTCATTGGTAAGGTGGTTCTTCTTATTACAAAAAAAGAGTCTGCTCAAGCTAGTTGATTGCCCAGTTTTAGAGACACACCTCAGTCACTAACTTCAAACACAGATGCAGGCCTTTCCTTAATCTGCAAAACTGAGGATTTTTTCCTAAATTTGATTGCATAAGTGAATTCAGCTTTCAGTTCCTGTAGCAGTGGTACTATGACTTGTATGTAAACATTTGAAAGCACAAAATGTAGAGACTGTGATTATTATTTTTCTTGCATTCAATTGTCATGCAGATGATATGCAGAGATACCAGTTATCTATTGTGTGGATTGCTTGCGTGGGCAGTTCTTATGGCCCCAAGAAGACTTTGCTTCAATAACCATAGTAATTCTGCCCCTCTCTGGTGCTTTGCACACAATATTTATATAATTATTGTTTCTCCGAGGCATTTGGAGTATTCCCCATAGCAGTGTCTGCTTCTCATGGCTTCTTCAGATGAATTCCAAACAAAGAAGCTCAGTGGCTTGAACAAAGGAAAGGATGGGTTTAACCAATTAGGTTTACAATTAAGTGTTGTGAAATCAATACTTTTCTTGAGGATGTGTTTCAAAATGTTTCTCTTTCTTTTTCCCAAAAAGGTGACTTTGTTCTGTTGAGGATGTGCTACTTTTGAGAATGTATGGGGAGGGGTCAGTCTTTATGCCTATGCTGTTTCTATTCGTAATGTACCAGTCGGGACCCTAGCTATGATCCAGGATTCCCACTGTGTCAGGCACAGAATGTAAATGTATTCCCAGCCTCAAAGTGCAAGGTATCTTATTGACTTTGCTGATTCATTTTACTGGATTCCTTTTTATTACTATTTTTGTATATTCTTACTCTTTCTACTTCTGCTTTGGTTCCTAAATATGGGGGTTTTGCTAATCTTTTTATCCAAGAATTCCTGAGCTCTAATCCCCTGTGTCATATTCAGTCAGTGCAGGCAGAGCTACTGACTCACTCATCACACTTGATCTAGGGAAATGTTTCATCTTTTAAAACCTGTTGTCACCATCTTATGTAGACAGCAGTGAAAGAATTCCACTCCTTTGGAATAAACTGTGACCATCTAAAACACTTGAGCATTTATTTTTAATGTTATTTAAGATGGATTGGTTCCCTGATCTTGTTCATCACACATTTGGCACATCAGTTGTGCTGGCAACAGTGGAAGGAGCAATGGGGATGCAGCTGAGAACAGGAACTGTTTAAGTTGGCTGTATTTGCAAGAAAATAGCAGGAAGAACGCAATTAGTGTATGTGGGCTCTATCTGGTTGCTTGAAACAGTTGGTTCTGCCTAGTAAGGTGATGGGAAACAGTCAAAAGGTGGGATGTCTCTGTCAGACTGCCAGGCCTTGGGGAAAAAGAGTTCAGGTGTAGGTGAAAAAGATCCTTTCACTGAAGCAGACTGACAAACACTGTTGTTGCTAATCCTGTTCACTGCTTGTCTGTAAATTCTCGCTCTATGCCAGAAAAGGGAGATGTCTGGCACATCTGTTCTTTCAGTGATGATATAATTTTATTGAAATCTGAAATGCCTGTGAAACTACAGCTTTAGGATGCACATCATGAATGTAATTTTTTCATTGAAATCAATAATGAATGCTCTCTGTCTTCAGACAAACTAGGTATGTGCAAAATATTCTCCTTCCCAGGCACAAGATATGCAGACAAGATGTTAATACAGGTACCTTGTACTTGAAAGACAATATTAGACTAAGCAAAAAGTAATGCAAATAATCTAAAAAGATCTTCAAGAGAAACAAGCAGTGCCACTCTCACTGGAAGACACATTAATGTAACTTGGTTGTCCATCAACCACAGGAAGCAGATCCTTAGACATTAAATGAACTATAGAAGGCTGAAACTTGATATGAATCCATATTACATGGTAAGGAAATGACACAGGAAGAGCTGAATATGCAGTTAGAAAAGTTGCAGCTGGAGTGTGTACTTATTAGATATCAGAAAATCTACATGGGAGATAAATCTAGACGAGGGATTATTTGGTGCTGAAAAAAGAGTGAGTTCCAACTGATAGGTCTCCTGTGCTTGTAGTTGTTCATAAATCTCTCCTTCATAAAGTTCTTTTATATCTAAAGCAGCATGGTGGTCATCCTCTGTCCTTTCTCTACTTTTGTGCTATTTATTTTCCCAAAACCTGCAGGGCATATGCTGAACTGCAGTTGGGGAGGCCAAAAAGGCATCAGTTTATAAACACAAAGCCTCCTCATCTCACCATACCATCTTCAGCTCTCCCAAATCTCCCATAACCTTCACTGCAATTCCCCAGAGATCCTTCCTATGTTTCTTAGGGTTCTCTGCTACCCTTCACTAGCTTTTCATTGCAGTACACTCAGCTGTCCCATGTTTTCCACCTCTTTCTTCAGCCAGCTGGCTGAGTTACAGTATGTACTGTAGTTGATCTGAAGCTATATACATGGTGACTGAACAGTCTGTTATCCAAGGATTGCATGTTTTTATTCTGTTGGACACAGGCCTCATAAATTTAACTTATTAATAGTGTTACATTTCTGTAACAATTTCACGTAATTCTGCAAATTATGTGAAATTGTCCACTAGATTAAAAGTTTGTTTTGAGGCTGACAGATGCACAAGTGATTATACGTAAATATGTAAGTGCATAAATGCATAAGCTTCAGTTCTTTAAGAAACAAGTTTATATGTGGCTTAAAAGAAACTGTTTCATTTTACCTAAGAGCAAGATCTGATGTTGTGTGGTGGTTCTACAGGGTAAGTTATACCTTCAATCTTTATGCAGTTTCTCAAGCCTCAACACGTATACGCCCCAAGTCATTTGTACAGGGGTAACCTCAGACCTGGGTCCTTACACTTTCTCACTGTGGCTTCCCCTGTTTGAAGTCCTGGCAGTGTTACAGTGCACATATACAATTGGGTAACTGCAGCGTAACAGCTACCACACTCCAGCTAAGTGGCAGTCGTCTTGGTGCATGCTGTTTTCCTGCAGCAAGTGGAAGGCAATGCAAATTACCTTAAGTTTTGTTAAATGGGTGGAAAAGGAGTCCCATGTACTTCTGGTAAAGGAATCATAGAGGTTAGAAAAGACCCTTAAGATCATAGAGTCCACCATTTATTAAGTTTTGCAAATTCCTTGGTGTTGGAGAATATTCTTCAGGGATCTCTACATACAGCCCTATTATACTTTTCCCAGGTGGTTGTGCTTAGTGATCCTGTGATTTGACCTAATATGGCTGTTCTTTTCCCCATGTGCAGTTTGGGGGGAAGCAAGATGGGATATTACAACTGTACAAATTATTACTAAACAATTTGGAGAGAAAATACATTCTCATGAAATGCATGAAATCTGTAGCTTTCAACAAAATGATGACATTTAAATAAAAATGTTAGAGTGCATATATATGTATGTAGAATAGGTGCATGGATTGGATAGCAGTCCAGTTGCTGTATTTATTAGCAGTCTGTATGGCTACGCATCGTTACAGGGTGAGCATGCATTTTAGTGACTGAAATATTTAATTAGTGATGTTTCTAGAGCTAGAAGGAACTGTATAGTAATCTTGAAAATGAGAAAGTTTCCAGGAGATCACTTTGCTTCTTGAAGTACATACTTCAGAAGGAGATTTCTCTTGTTTTCCCTAACTGATTACAAAATAAAAATATTTAAATGTATAGGATTTCCATTTAAAATTGCTGCCTTTTACTTGCATATGGTACTATATATCAAAGACTGAATGTTATCTCTGTTGTATACAAACAATAAAATTGTCCAGGACTAAACCTCTGTTTTACCATTATTACACTAACCTTTCCTGTTAAGTACTAGTATTGGAAGTAATAGAAATATTTTTATATTAGTTTCATATGCAAATGCCTTAATTGAGATTGTGAGCCTTGTTGGGTTCCCAGCTGCACAAACATGAAGAGAAATCTTTGATCTAAATAGGTGACAATCCAAAAGATTGGGTTACACTTGAATAACCTGACTTTTCATTTAAACTCGGAGGTGATATGTTTGTCAGAGGAGTTGAAAATTAATTTTCTTGTCAGATTTCTACTTGAGTGTAGTTACTAGGCTAACTAATCATATCTTTGTGAAATGGGAACTTGAATATGTGTATTTCTGTAGGCACATACAAAATGGAAATGTGTATCCATGCGTACACCTAGGAATATTATAACTCCACAAATTGGATACTAATGGATCATTACTGGTTTACTGAGCAGATTAGACTAACAGAACTTAGTCAATATAGATGCATTTGTGCATCAATAGAAAAGATCAAGATGGTGCTTTCAAACCTCTGTTTCAGTTCCAGAGCAAATATTCGCCTTATTTAAGGTGTTGCACCATTCTGGGGATGGAAAAAAGTTTAAAAATATACTTCATGTTTACATTCCTTGTACACTAGCAGCTCTATTCTCATTTTTGGTTCGTTTATTTAATCGTTCATTGCTCATTTTTAAACTGCTTTTGGACTGGAAACTTGTCTCATTTGGCCCCTTTTTAGCTTGTGTTATTTCTGGGTCTGAGTAACTATTGCACGTTTCCACCATGAAAGCAAAAATTATGTATGGGAGATTGAGATTTTGACTTGTCAAAATCATCAGCGTGTCACTATAAACATTTGACATTTGAACTGTCATGCTTTAGATTTTAACAAATGCAATTTCAGCTCCCCTAACTGCTTGCTGCTTGAATGTTAAGGTAATTCTGGCAGAATATGCTTTCTGGGCTGCTAAAAATAGCGAATTTTGTCTTAATGACTTCAGTAGAATGGTAAGGTACTGGGGACACATTGGTAAAGAACTTTAGACAGCTCTTTGTTACATTTGAATGAACACCACCTAGCTGCCCAAAGTAAATGTCATAGGACTAATTAGCATGCTTTACCTAAATCTTGAGCCATGAAGATATCATTAGATAATATCATCTCTGTTTCATCAAATTTGTCAGTTGAGGAACTGTGGTACAGTCCTTTACATTTTGTGTGGAAAGGATCCTGTTCTGGAAATGATAAAAACCTAACTTGCTTCTTACCTACCACTAACCTCTTATCTATAACTCTGTCTTTTTTCATCTTTCATGACAGAGATTGCTCATTGCCTGTTTGTTTAGTCCAAGCTGTGCCATTTAATAATAATGGCTATACTTTCTAATGTGAATTTCACAACTAAATACACTAATATCCTTGCAGTGACACTGCTTGCAAAGAAAGTCCTTGCCAGACTGCCAGGAACACTGGACCTGAATAGCTCCTGAGGATAGTTTTGAAGTGACATTAAATTCTCTTAGATTCTATCTAAACAAAATAGTATTCTCCAGAGGGCTCCATCTAGAATATGTGCCAAATATCAATAAGAGACTTGGTTCATTTGTAGGTATTGCCAATGTAAGGAAGTGAATATTTATAAGAAGGGAATCCCTGAATATCTGTTAGGGGAATTTTTATCCAACTGCATCAAGACTGTTCATTAAGCACATTAGTGACAATTTTGCAGAGAAATACATAATTTTCCTGGAACAAATTTAAAAAAAAACTTTGTAAGGAAGCTAATCAGATGGACTAATTACCTGACATCTAGCATATTCAGATGCTAGTATCCTCTGCATTCTCCTGAACATTTCACTTGTACTTGGCAGATATATATGCTAGAAAAAAGTTAAAACTGTCTTTAAGTCATTGAAGATGATATAAATTATAATATTTTTTCAAAGGGTAAGAATCCCTGGATAAGGAGGGGAGTGTCCCTCCTGCTCTGAATGCTCTGTGTTTAATTTAAACTTGGTCCTTTTCTCATAAAGCAAAAATGTACATTTCATCAAAGATTTCCCTTCCACGTTGTGTCTGCTTTGCAGAACCTGTTTATTCAAGGTGTTAGTTCCTTCTGTCCCCAAAAAAAGCTTGTTAGATTAACTTAAAGGAGTTCTTCCCTATTAACTCATTTTATCTCCTCTATTGCGTTATTTGTCTGGAAAGCTCTTGGGACAGAGAAGTCCTGTGATCTTCCACAGGTTTATGAAATTGGCTTTCACAATATTTCTACCTGGTTTCAGTAATCTCTTTTTTCCCTAGATGGGATTTTTTGGTTCCAAGAATGACTGAAAAATGTCCTTTTCACTTTACATGGTGTTTTTTGGTTTTCAGTTTGATTTCTACGCAGGGTTCAGTACCAAGCCTAAATAGAACATGCTGTACTGCCTGCCCTGGGTGCACTTCCGTGATCTCCCTGCCTTATCAGCTGCTGTATTTCATCTGTATTTCCAGTTGAATTACTGAAAATAGGTCCAAACATACAGGTGGTGGATTTAATTATATTACAAGTTCAAAACTGTGAAATCGGCCTCAATTATAAGGAAGTTTCCCTCTCCTCATTACAAAACAAGGGGAATACCCTTATACAAAATTCCCTTCCTTGTTACAAAAGTACAAAACCACTTTAAACTACTACGGGTGGGTATTTATTTTCTATGAATTATAAATTGGAAGTCTAAATTGGTAAAAGCAGTCTCAGCTGACTGGCTGTATTTCAGTTTCCAAGGAGGATTGTTCAAATAGCAACCTGGTAAAAAGGGGCTGAAGTTTCATTCCATGAGTCTTAAGTGCCACTGTAAGCATAGACTGCATTTCTTTAAAGTAATTTCCACCAGGCAGAAAAACTAACTTTTTTGCTGAAAATGTAGAGCTGTTTTACAGAAAACTGTTGATGGCGTTCAACTTGAGGATTAGCTAATGAGAAGATGCTTACTGCTACTGGGGGAGAGGGGGGGAGATAGGTGTTGAAATTCCTGCTGCTTGACTCAAGATGAGTTCTCACTGTTCACTTCCCTCATATTGTGAAAAGGTAGCTACTGGTTCAGAAAGAGTTCTGAAAAGAAAGAGAAAGAGCTTCACTCTAAATAGTCATGCAAAATACCTCCTACCTTGGACTAGTAAAATAGCATGTTCTTATTTGATTAAGAAAGTTGTAAGTACCAGGTGACAAAAGCAGTATATTTTTAGTGGATACAAGAGGAAGTTATTGACAGGTACAGAATATGTCAAAACAAAACAGTTCACTGTTCTTCAGAATAGAAGGGAACGGGAAGAATGGCACGAAAACCAGTTTGCCTCTTCCCTTCACAATAGGAAGTATATGAGACTCTCTAGTTGTTACTCTTCAAGGAAGAGTGATAATTTTTGGTGGTTTATGATACTCTCCCCTTTGAAAAGCTTGGCTTCTGCACATGTAGCTGAAAAACTGACCTCCCATAAACTGAAGCTTGTTAAAGGGACTTGCTAGAGTCAGTTTGTTTCAGACATGGGTACACGTGCCATTCCCATCAAAACACAAATTTTCCTTGGATCCAGAGATCCTTAGGATCTTTGGCATCTGTCATGTGAATAACAGCAGAGTCACGCTTTGTTGAAAGCACCTACATTACTTTGGAGGAGAATTCCTCCTGCCTGCCAACATAGGTGTATAGGATACAGCTAAACAGTTGCAAAGTGATTGATTTAGTTTGTCTTGAAGTTATCATCCATCGGTTGATGTGCACCATGACTACTCCAAACTACCTTACTGAAAAGTAAAATGGTTGGTTAAATCCTGCTCGCTTTTCTTTGTGGTTAGCATAGACAAAGTATTTACATTGTTCCAGATGGCAGGCAGAATCTTTCAAGACTAAGCGCAAATAAACCTGTAGAAGTCTCGCACCAACACAGGGATTTCAATTACAGAAGAGATTCTTTGGCAATTTAAGCATTTGGATTAGCATGTGGCCTCCGTAAATTCCCATTTTTGTACTTAATTGGTGGTTCACTCGATGTTTTATAGCTGTAGAGAACATACAGAACAATAGTACATACTTTCTTACTGAATTTCATTACTGGCATGTAATGAAATACGAAATGAGCACTAATGCTACTATCTTAATTTCTTAGGATGCTTAGTCATTGTCTGACACATGATGGGTACAGTTGAGGAGTAACTGGGAAATACTTTAGTGAACAGTTTAGCTTACAGATCACTAGCTTATCAGATAAAACCAGAGGATCGTTTAATTGCAATATTGAAAAGACTTCATTGGATTTATACAGTTTATAGAACAATAACACTCATAAGCTTTAATTGGCAGTTACTGTTGAATTGCTTTGTCCCATAAATTCAGACAAATCTGTAGCTCTTTAATGTAGTTCTTTTTTGAAGCAAATGTCCTTATTTCTCACTTGTACTGGACTATGGAGCATAAAGAGCAGAAGAGTATTTAAAAAAGCTTTTGATCTTTTCAGTTGATAACTATGAGCAAGAAGCTAAGTGGTAGGATGGAGAAATTCCTGTTTGAGGAAACAAGGATGAAAACTCTTTTTATTAGCAGTAATGGTTGTTTAAAAATGCAGTCAGCCATACAATGGAGAAATACAGTGAATTATCCATAAACAATGTGATCAGGATGTTCTATTGTACTACCACATACAATAATGCTACTTTTCTCATCAGGGGCATAAGGCTGTTTTGTAATAATAGGTACCTTATATGGGAAAAGGGGGAACAAATTCTACCTAATTAGGCTGCCATGGAGACCAGACTAATTTCTACTCTGTGCTGCTTCTCTCTGGCCTGAGTATGCTTTCATCCAAGTTGAGAGGAGTCTTACCTTTGACTTAAGTGGGACCAGAGTGAAACAGTCTCTTTTTTCTGTATGTTCTGGGATCTGACCCCTGAAGAGAAGAGTGGCATTTATTGTACTGAAAATGGTGTAAACTCTAACACCAAGACTCTGGCTTTTTCTATCTCTTACCTTGTTAAGTTTTAAAACCAACTCAAATATTCAAACTAGGATGACAAATAATTACAGTTCTAATCATTGTTTTCTCAGATTAAGGAAATTTCCTGATGATATTTAACTTTTAATTTGGCTTTTAAATTTTGCATGTTCCAATAACACATGTACTGAAGTGAATATAGCACAGTTTTGCTGGTCCATTCATTCACAAGCATTTTTGTAAAATAAACTACCTCATTTGGCCAAAGCATACTCTGGACTGTAACAGCATTGTCTGATGAGCTTTTTTATTTACTCCCAAGACCAAATGAGTAAAGATAATTAGCACAAGGAAACCTGCGAGGGGAATAAAATAGAAAGAAAAAAAATATTTAAAGATACTTACATATTTTAACCAGCTGCTTCTTTTCATTGTCTGTCTGTACATAAGCAAATAGTCACTGACACCAAGAAGAGACCAAAGCACTCTTCCCCCAAAGGAGAGGGGAGCCTGTCATGGATGAATACACTTAACAGGAAGAGCACAATATTAAATTGCCTCAATTGCACCATCTTGTCTGAAAAACTGGAGATTGAATGACAGTTCTGCAGTGAGACTCAGGCCAACAGTCTGTTAGCAGAGCTGTAGCTCTTAACAGAAGCAGATTCCACTTAAAGTTTTAATTATTAATATTGACCAAAACTTTCTAGCTCTTTTTGGTCATTAACATGCAGCAAGATAGTTATTTATACCTCCTTCAGCAATTTTGAGAATAGAGTGTGGGAAGAAAATTTGGGAAGAAAATCTGTGGAAGTGTTTCTGAATATTCAGAGTAGGAAATCCTGAGCTGGCAGCTAAATTCAGCTTTGCTTTCTTTGCATTTTGGAAATCCCTGAGCAGGATAACCAAGTACAAGTGAATCTGAGTATTAGCAGCTGGAGATGGATCAAACTCTAAAGGGCAGGTAAGGCTAGGTCAAGTTG
Organism: Phaethon aethereus; assembly: GCF_964289735.1. Classification (NCBI taxonomy): domain Eukaryota; kingdom Metazoa; phylum Chordata; class Aves; order Phaethontiformes; family Phaethontidae; genus Phaethon; species Phaethon aethereus. The sequence continues at coordinate 12,888,990 of NC_138589.1, read as the reverse complement.
CACCCTAATGGAGGAGGAGGAAAGTAGCTGCCATATGACTTGGTGTCACACCAGGTAATGTGGGTGCATCCCCCTCTTCTGGGGGCACATACAGTCTTCTCAGTGCTCTAATAGACCTTTATTAGCAAGTTAAGAGTTCGTTTTACCTTCAGCTTAATCTTTGTGGATTACTTTTGCCCATGTTTCTTTACCCAGCCTTGCTCCTAGCCAAATATGTGGATGAACATACAGAATGTCAGCCATGAAAACCCTTAGTTATTTCACTGCTCTTACCTACTGCTCTGGGGAGAAAGGCAAAACTATTCCAGGTATTTTTAGCTATGACCAGCAATGTGACAGTGAGAGATACAGCAAAAAAATAGCTGGTAAAGTTGCTTTAAAATAGTAAGGAACTTCTTCAGCAATAACAACTTTCCATCCCCACTTAGCAGTCAGCTGTATAAACTAACATTTTTGAAGCAAGAGCTTGGATTAGTCTCAAGTTTATATTTAGCAGCCAATTTTCATTTCTGAGAATGAAGCTTTAACCCTAATATGGGATACTACTAGACACTGTTAAAAGTAGGTGAATGACTTGAAATAATTAAATGGTGAATTCTAGTTCATAAATTGTCTACAAATGTCTGCACTTACAAAATCCTACTGTCAATTAAAAGTTTGGCAAATGTTTTGTAGGAGGAAAAAATGCGCTGTTGCACTGCTTGAAACATATAGAGAAATGATTAATATACCTGTTAACTTCAACAGAAGTACAACAGGGTTTGTGCTGTAACCCCACAAGCAGTTGTGTAAGCATACTATTGAGGGAAGCAAAACTTAGGGGAACTCTGTAAACTAGTGTCACTGCCAATACCTATTACCTACACCTTCAGGATGTACTGGAAGCAGGAGTAAAAGGTTGATGCAACCCAAAGGCACTTCAGATGCAGCTCTGGCTGAAGCAAGCACCCTAAAATAGTTGTCTGAGTGTAGAAGAGTTTTCTTTTGTATTGCTCTATTTCGGCATCGTTTCAGCAGACCTTCAGCATTTTAAGTGTGCTAGCATTGTGCCTCTGAGTTATTTATCTTTAAACCATGACCTGTGTTAAGTCAGTTATTGCTGCGTTTTATTACTTCTAGTGCTGTCTTAAAAACAAGAGCTGTAGGATAGTGATCTGATTTTATGTGACTGAGACCCAGTAAATAGCATAGCATAAATATTAAACACTTCCATTTATCTTTTCAGAGTGTTCACACTTGGGATGTTCCACTTAACAACCCTTAAAATAGCCACGCTAAATGATTCCCTTTCAAACAAAGGAGAAATACATGCAAATTAATAACTGTAGCAATTTTTATAGCAAATATCAAAACATTACAGGGAGCATTGAACCCAAGCGTATACTGAATCATGGGCTCTTAAAAATAAGTACCTGCTGACCTTGGAATTGGGCATTTGAAACGTCTTAGGGACTTGGCCAAAACACACTGCAGTGTTAGCTATTTAAAAAAACCCAACTCATTAAACTGGCAAATTGTGTATTAGACCACTTCATCTGTTTCCAGTTCATGTAGAATCTGGGAACAGGGTCAGGACCCTAATGCAGAAGAAACCTCATAAAATAAAGCTAATGTGTCCTTACTTAGGTCAGGCCCTGAGCAATTACTGTGCTTTCTGTCAGTGTGTTGTATGCACTTTAGTATCCTTATCCATTGATATCCACAGTCAATACTGCCAGATCACTCCATAGCTGTGCCAGACAAGGCACAGTATATAACTTACTTTCTCATGTTCAGGTTTGTCAACAAGCAGTTGACATCTGATGCAGTAGCCCGCTTAGAGACATACCCCTGAAGGCACATCTCATAGGCATGTAACTGTTGTAGCAGAGGCTTGCAAACCAAAGGAGAAAGCTTAAATTGTTCATATTCAATCTGTGTGCTGCGCTGGGTTGAATAATTACTGCTTGGTCATGCTTATTTACTTCCTGTCATACTTGTTTAGTATTACCGGGCTGATTTTCAAGGAGGCATTGAAAGCTCAGGCACTTCAGAGAAACCACTATTCATAGTATGTACAATTCAGCCTGGTGCAAGCATGGGAGTAGGAATTGAAGAGAAGCTTTGCTTTTGGCTACTGACTGAGTAAAGGTACCAGTCTGAAGTGGGAGCTTAATATGACCTAAAAAATACTAGTTCTGATTTACTCCAGTTAAAAACAGTGGCCATAACACCTTATCTGAAGAGGAAAACCATGCCTCATTACAACAGGAATTCTACATCTCATGAGTAGGTAGATGGCATCGGTCTCACAGGTGTCACAGTAGAGCTTTCTTTTGATTTTAGCCCTTCATGATGTTGAGGGCCATCAGAGGGACTCCATGGCTGGTATACTTCTGTGAACTGTTTCCGATGCAAGCATTAATAAGCAATATTCTGGAAATAAGGTGAACATGGAAATAATGTAGGAAATAACATTTTTAGATGGACAACACTCAATCTGCCATGAACAGTAGTTAGGTAGTATCCTGTTCCTCAGCTTCAAAGTAAAATGAACTTACCTGGCAGCACTTCTTAATTTTAGACTTTAATCTTACCTTTAATAGATGCTGATCTGTCTTAATCAAGGACAATCAAGGAAGCTCTGCACAGATATCAGTTGGCTAAGATAAGAGCAAAGCAGGTCACTGCCCTCTTCTCTGGGTGGAAATAATTTTCTTCAGCTGTGCTGCAGCAGTAACAGTCGTTGGCCTTTCCACACTGGTAAGTAAGGGTCTAGAAAAACTTGTGAGCAATATTTATAAATGGATCTTGTAGGTCACTGACAAGAGCAGGGAAATAAACATGTTGGCAATCTGTTAATTCTATTTTGAGATGCCATGACTTCTTCAATAGCAGGTGCAACAACTTAGCCCTTAAAGACCAGAAGCAAAGATCAATATACAGTATAAATTGATGGCTGTTTTCCTCAGACTCATATGATACAAATGCTGAAAACTACTGTGGCGCAGGTCCAGATGATTACCCATTCTGTATTTCTACTCTATCTCCCTTTTCATGTTTTACTGGTGTTTGCTCAGTATTGTTGATGTTGCTACCTTCACTTACCCACTAGGCTGCAAGGCAGCAGGTGTCTTTTCATGAATGTAGGTTATGTTATTTCCTGTCCTGTTCAGCCTTCTGTGTTCTCTGCATTAGCCCTTAAATAAATTTCACTAAGTCTGTCAAACAAGATTTACTGTTTATGTAGGCTTGTTTTTAAGAGCTCGTATTTCTTCTTCGTTTTGTGATTTCATCTCTTATTCATGTGTCAAGGATCTGGCCAGCAACAGAAAGCAGCCTCTTGATTTCTCCTTCTCTGCTTATTTAGTAACTCAGTTTTCTACAGCCCCTCTCAGTCATTATGCAAGGAATGAAATTTCTTCCAAATATTCTTGAGCTGCTTTTCCACTCAGTTATCACCATATGTTCTTCACTCTATAGCATGGAAAAAAGTGTTAGGAAACTGCTTGTTAATGGAGTAATTAAGCAGATAAATGCCATAAACAGTTTTCATTACTAAAAGATGTTTTTCAGTTAAAATACAGTATCTGAAGAGATAATTAGAATAGTGTACTCTTGAGACATTGAGTGCAATTTATCCAGATTGGAGGTGCAAAGGAAAATGGACAGTTTTAGTTAAGCTTTAGTCTCTTCAGTTATTTCCTGCATTACAGGTATTAAGACAGAAACAAGGACAAGAAAATAATTTACTGTCTCTATACTGCTGAAGTTGCAGGTAACTTATGAAATGCAGAGGCGACTGCTTGGCAGCAAAACAGAAACTTAGGAGTTTTGTTCTTGGGACAAGGCGAAAGATAGCTTTCATGTACATGTCAGATTAACAAAGCTGCTTTTCCTAAAAATGTATTTTGGCATGGAGAACAGTTTGAGGTAGCAAAAATAGCATCAGTGAGAATACATGGAGCAACCTTAACATAAGGCTTCTAGGAAAGTCAGTGCTATAATATGCAATTCTCTGGAAAATGTGGCGAATTGAGGGGGGTGGTTGCTAAATATATAAGCATATACCTAAATATTCCTCAGCTTTTGGGAATTAAGTGGGAAACCATTTTCTTTTATCTTTTGGAATGTGGATATTGGGAAGCTTAGAATAAGTCAGCAAGTCAGTGAAATACTCACTATGAATACCCCTCTTATTTCATAGATGCATAGATGATAAAGCCAAAAGGCACTGTTCCGATCATCAGTCTGATGGTGCCCTAAATCCTTATGAGCAGGTGCAGACTAACTGGGGAGGATAAGGGAATATAGTTTGCCAAATTAGCAAAGCCTCCTGTGAATATCCTGGTCCACCTCTGGACATACATTATATATGTTATAGACAAATATTTAACTTGTCCATTTATCTCTAAAAGATGCACAAAGAACAAAGCTGCGGAATGTATTGTTTGTGTGGAGGTGTTCCAAGAACTTCTAATGTAGTTGCAGTTATGGTGAGATCCTTATATGATCATTCCCTAGGGAAGGGAACAACACGATTTTTTTTCCCACCCTTGCTACACACTGTGCACAAGAAAGTTCTAGAACTCTGCTTGTCTAGTTGGTCCACACGGTCTGACTCCATCAGTGCATTTCCTAGAGCCTCTTCTTGAATCCTTTTCCCTTCCTCAGGATGGGTGAATGGATTAGCTGTACTATTTGCCATTAAATATGAACTGGAAAACCTCTCTGGGTTTTCCTTTCTGTTTTTATGATCTTATTTCACAGTATTTTCAGTTTCCCAAAGATGTTGTCTAGTTGAGGTAACAGGAACAGTGTTTCCTAAAACCTTGCGAATGATATTGATCTTCAAGAAACAAAATTCCTCCCTGTGTTCTCACTGAGCTTCCAAAATGCTAGAAGGCAAATTTTGCTCATAATGCTTGTCTTTGAACATGTCCTTAAAAATTAAGATCTAAAGTCTGTGGGGTGCTCTACAGTGATAAATAACAAAAATTACTCTAAAATATAAGCATGTTAGTGTGTCTTAACCATTATTGTTGTAGTGGAGACAACTGGAAAGCAAATGCTTTCTTATTGTCTACAATGTGTATGTGCTAGATCTGAGATGCAGTTTTATTTTCTTTGAGGATAATGGGAACAGTGTATGCTTTGGGTTCCAGCCAGGTGTTTCCCACAGTTAGATGCACATGCACATTTGTAAGAACATGTAGAAGGGACCAATATCCACAGAAAAAGTGAATGTTTGTGCAAGGATTTGTAATGCTCAGACAACTTCAAAACACATCTTCTTTCTTCTAGCTTTAGAAGAAAATAATGTGCTTTTGAGTGGTTGGCCACCTATAACATATTAATCTGTTGTGTAATTAAAGACATCAGAACGAAAAGTCCTGTTTCTAAGTTCTTTTATCTGTAAGGTGCCATGTATTCTAAGGTAGTAAGTCCTAAATGCACTTTCACTGTGTTTTACTTGCATAGTTACCTAAGGGGGCAGGGGAATCTGCTACTGCATTTTGGTCTGCAACCAATTATAAACTCGTGGTGAAGTGGCATAGTTTATAATAATGGGCGGATGTGTAGAGATGTGAAAGAAATTAGGTTCATAGGAAACATGTCTACTGTAATGTTTCAGAACAGAAGCCAGTAAGCATTATATGAAGTCTTTAGGCCACATAAAATAGCTATAATGTTGGAAGATGGTTCAAGTAATTCTGTCTTAGAGGACCCTAGTAATGGTAGGAAGCAGTGTATCTTTATTACACAGAATATGTGGAACTTTGTGTCATCCCCATTCCTGAAGATGTTCAGAACTCAACCAGATAAGGTCCTGAGAAACTAGATTCAACTTTGAAATTAGCCTTGCTTCGAGCAGGGGATTGGACCTGCCCAGGAGATGACCTCCTGAGAACCCTTCCAACCTGAATTATTCTATGAATTTGAAGTTTTGTATTCAAAAAGTCTGAATCCCTTTCCTTATAAGGAATCAGTGTAGACTTTCCAGAGCGAGATTTTTCAACTGTTCTTCAGTTATTTAAAACTGTAGATCATATGCATGCAGGGAAAATACTGCAATAGTCTTTTACAGAATACCAAGTTTGCAAGAATGCATCCTTACTTGCATGCACACGTCTGATACTTTATAAGCATGGATTTAGAAGCAGCAGCTGAAAAAGCATTCTCTGCTGTGTCACTACAACATTGATAAAAAGAAATCTTAAGGCCTATATGACTCATGTCTCAGGTGATATCATGTGATGCGTGGAAAATAGAGATTTTTGAAGCAGAAGCAATATAATGCCTTTGTGTTGCATTGTTTCAACCTCATTTAAAGAAATATGCATAATTTTAGCCTCCCACAAAAAAAAAAAAAAAACTTTCTTAAATCCAAAAGTAGAAATAAGGGCAGAGAAGGATGATCAGAGGATGACAAGGGAAGTCTCAGCCATGTGAGTCCATGAATTCCAAGTGATTCAATCAGTAGGTGTAATTCATGTTAGTATTTCTCAAATTACAAATAGAAGTTAGATGGCTAGGAAATATCTTCCAAAGCTGATGGACAAAAAAATTGATGCAAAACAAGCCATGAATTCTTACTTGCCAACATGAACAAATGATGGAAGGAGTAATGTACTCCTTACCTTTGAATCTCAGACTGTGATTAATCTTTCAAGCAAACAGTTGTGGATTAGTAAAAGTAACAAGCCTATGTTAGGCCTATGTGCATAATTCTGCTCCCAGCACCCAAAATTATGAGTGTGCTTTTGGAGACAGGCTGGGAATGCAGCCCCTCTGACACCCGTGAACCTGAAGCTAAGATATTAAAGCCTAATAGTAGAAGCTATTGAGTTTCTCATATGAGAGGCTAACCTCCTTCCAGTTCTGATTTTGAAACTGTTCAGGATTGGGCTTTTGGAGTGCTTGAATCTATTTATATTTAGGAATGAATCATTCCATTTGCTTCTCACTGTAATTGTCTGTAAAGAAATGTGATCACAGTCACCTCGTTGACCTTACCCTCTTTAATACATTCAGTGATTTACCATTCAGCAGTTGTCACTGGCTCAAGGCGATTTGCGTGCCAATCTATATCCACTGCAGCCAGCTTTCTACAGCCTCATTGTGTGACACAGATGAATGTTTAAATTACAGCACTTGCTTTCACATATGGTTCTTTCATTCACAATGGCAAGAGTAGATTTCCCGTCTGCTGTCACAGCTAGGTGTGATTCAGACAGGCTGAAAAAAACATTCCTGTCCAGCTACTTGGAGTGGGTTTTTTTAGGTAAATTGGTTGGTGATGTCACCAAGTGTGAATCACTGCAGAGAAGTAGCTTCTAGAGCGGTAAATTGTTGGTGCCTCTGTGCTGCTGTGCTTGAGTTAACAGCTCTGGTCATTAGAAATAGCCTGCTATTTTTTACAATTAGATTGCTCCCCAGTGTCTGCTGCTTTCAAAATAGTTTTTGAGGAAGAAAAGTCACAATGAAACTTTTAGGTTTGTGATGCTCAGTGTAAACGGGATTATCTGGTTGCCAGCCCCCTTGACACGTAGAAAATTGAGACAATTTTTAAGTTTAGCTGTTTCACCAAGGCTGCTAAGTATGCATTTTGGAAGCAGGGTGTATTGCTATTAAGGTCTTAAGCCAAGTAAGAGGCATTTAACCTTTCTTTAGGTGCATTCGTAGTTGTTTTTTAATAATATGTTGTGACATTAAGGAATACTTTCTCAATTTGGTTATGAAACAGCTAACTTTATTATTAAAACATAGGAAAAGACTTCTTTCATGTGAGAGAAAAGGATTTTTGTCACACTGCTATAATAGGTTACGGTAAATTTTCTCTGTTGTAATCGGTGATATAATTTTGCAGGAATAAACCACCACATCAAAGGTTTCTAATAATCCTTGCAGTATCCACTCTGTGCCACAGAATCCCATCCACAGGTCCAAGTGTGCAGGTGATATGCCTTTCCAGTAGTAAATGACCCACACAGGAAGAGTTTGATTGAAGGAGTATTTCATATTAGGCAAGAGGAAACTATCAATTTTGACAAGTCAGCCTAAGCACAGGAATTTGAGGCCAGAAATCTCTATTTTCATGTTGCCTTCAAAACGAACAGAATCATAGGAGTTTCACAGGTGCACTCTCTTAATATAAACAGTTTCCATGGACAAGTGTGTAGCCAGGTAATCTCCCTAATACACAGCAAGTATGTTTTCTGCCAATGATTTATCTTACATACTCATTTAGCAATGTGCAGCTTGTATCCCTGTGTGCCACCTCAGAATTTGGTGTGCCGTCTGCTCTGCCGCATCTAAAGAGAGATGGATGGGAAGATGCCATTTTCTGTTGCAACCCTAAAGTCCATTCTTACCTTGATCCTGAGCAATGACCTGCATTGTATAACTGCCCTGTCCAGGCCCTCTGTGACTCCAGCCACCCATAGTGCCCATCAATGGCAAACCACTTCAGCAACTCACATCTTGGGGAGCAGCTGCAAAGTGAAATGTAGTGGTGAATTACACTGAAGTTCATTTAATATTTTCAGAAGTGAAAAATAAAAGGACATGGCATTCAGCTTTGCATCTGTACTGTTCTTTACAGGTTCATGATGAGCAAAAGCCAACTTTAATTCCCCTTTTCAGGTGAATGAAAGACTGAGTCAAATTAGGCTACATTCAAGTCATCAAGTTGTCATCAAGCACTAATGGTCGCTGTATATGCTTTTATTCCACAACAGTTGCAAAGTGATTCAAGACTGCTTACTCCTCAGTGAAATGTAATGATTTTATTGACAGGAATGAAGGGATATGACCCAGCTAGAGCTGACATGCCAAAGAGAGGTAGTGAAAAAAAGATAAAGGGATGTGCCTGTTAGGGTTTCCTGATGTTTTCTGCTTGTAAGATATGATTTTCAGGTGCTAATAATTTTGTCTTAAAATTAAGAAAAATTCCATCTTCATTGTCTACATGAAAGCAGTTAATTTCTTTGTTTTCTTTAATCTTTATAGTCATGCCTAGGTATAAGTCTAGACAATGACAATGTTTGGGCTTTGGTAAGAAATTACACTTACCTTTTGCTTGAATTACTTTTGTGCTTTTGCACTTTGGAGCCACGATGACTGAAATGGAGCAGAAGCTTGGGAGCAGGGAACATTGGGAGAGGACTTGAGTAATGCCCTGTCAGGGCAGAATAACATTCTTGGACATTGGTTTTTAGTTTGATTTTTTTTTTTTTTTTTAAGATGTCCCAGTTTTTGAAATACTTTTGCAGTCTGTATATTGTGATGTTGAAAGCTGTATGGTTGTGTATAATATATGCTTTAAAACAATCTTATAATTTGATTGTTTGCAGATGAAGTAACTTTTACAGTTCTTGCCTTTTTTTTGCACTGGGGAATGACTGTAAAGGGCTATAACAGCTCCATCATAGCAGATACCTGTGCTGTGTTGGAGGGATGCCCACCTCTTTTACCTGGAACTTAAATGTCCAGGATATCTGAAACGATAGAGAAAAGAAAATTGGTGTCTTAGGTGTGAGGAAGTTGAATTAGGAAGCTTGAAAAGGAAGAAGCTGTACTAACCAGCATAGGAAAAGAAACATTAATGCTAACGAACTTTGAGTCTGAGGCAGGATAAGGAAGTGGTAAAACTTACATGAAGAGATGTACTGTGAGCATTGGCAGAAAATAAAAATGTTTGAGGTTGGTTTTTTTTGTATTCCCTTGTATTCAGTCCCTACTTTGGCGGGGGGGGGGGGAATCTATGCTCTTGTGTTAATCTTGTTTGGGTACACATTACCAAGGCAAATAACTGGAATTGTAGACTGTGCTTTGAAAGAAATTATGCATTAGCTCATTAGTGCTTGTGTGCTTGCTGGCAGGGTGCCAAAGCATCTATAACTTATTTACTGCCTCAGTTATAGAGTTCTAGACTCATGTGTTTACAACATGGGCAACATTTTCACTCTTATCCTGGATATTCCTTAAACAATTTCAATGTCCATTTTGGGTTCTTAATAAAAAAATTAAATACAGATCTGCTATGCTATCCAAAAACCTGTAGGTTTTAAGGTTGACCACAAATGACTTAAGCATTTTCAAAGCATCCAGTTCTCTTTCATACTCCTTCCTCAAATGATACTGTTCTGATGCTATTGTAGATGGTTCATTCTCTTGTGTTAACTTGACAACCTCTCCAGCATCGTTAAAGAAACAAAGTCCACAAATCCTTTTGAACAAAATTCTCTCAACTAGCATTTCTTATAGATTTTGGCTATTATATTTATATGGCAGTGAAGCATGTAAATATGGGTATAATTAAGAAACATCAATAATACCAGCTACAATTTATGAATAAAATTCTCATATTGCAGTTCTTGCCAGGACAACCTTTATGAAGAATATTTTGGATTTGGCTGTAATTATTTTATTTCTCTATCTCTTGATGAAATGCTGAAACTTTGCAAGAGTTTATGAAATAGATACATAGTTTTGACTGCAAATATTGATGAACAAGTAACATAAAGCTGACAAATTTCAGCCAGCACCCACTTCAGTTATAAGATGTGGTTGCCAATAAACTTGTACAAAAACTGACAACAGCTGTCAGTTTTATTTGATTTTCTAAGGGAACAATTTGAGGTTTCACATCCAAAATGCTTAGGTTTTTTGCTTTGGGCTTTATCTAGCATGTACAAATATTTTTCTTTGATTAAATTTGATGTTTCATTAAATTTCTCAGAAATAGAGCTTATAACTAAGATCTAGTGAGATTCCTGCTTTCTTGGCCAAATCCAAATGCTGCCTTAAATCCACCTGGACACCAGAGCATTTCTTGGTGCCTTTTGTTCTTTTGCATCTTGATATTTGCCGTTCTTAGTATTGATAATCTTTCCATAGCACATACTGTTACGTATATAGCAAGAATCACTAGTATTTCTTGTACTTCAGCTGTCAGATATACTAGGCTATTTTGTAAGGATCTCCTGTTATGCTATTAGCAGCACTGTTTAAGACATCCATTGCAGGCCAGCAGGCACAGATCAGATTTAGATGCAAGTTTTCACTGGGGGTGGAAATCTCCTTTTCCCCCTATTTGGCCAGGGCATGGTTCCCAGGGCACTCTGCCAAGTCTGTGTGTTGCTTTCTCCTGCGAAGAACCTAATTTGTTCTGTAAATAGTAAATGGAGCCTGTGGAGGTTTTGGCATATAATATAATATATAATAACAAAGATAGGACAGAATCATTAAAAGGAAGATGCATTTTCACTACAATATCTCCAAGAAGTCAAAAAACTGACATCTGATGTTTCACTCATTCCAGAGAAAAAGAACCTGAGACTCACCATATGAGTTTAGTAGATAGAGCTATCCTCAATTCCCAAAGGGGAAAACTGAAGCAGGCTACAGTTAAAGAACCAAGATTATAGTCCTCTTGGGCCCTTTTTCTTCATTTCTGGATGTAGTTTACACTTTTAATAATTCAATGTTTTCAGTATTTTTTTCAGATAATATAACACAATTAAGAATTAAAGCCTTCAAATTAAGTTAAACACCTTCATTGACTCTATCTAGCCTGATCCCTCCCAAGGTAAATATTCCTCTGAAGGAGAAGAAAAAATACTAAAGCAATTGGATGAGTACCTCCTGCACAAGGAGAACTTTGGCTACAAGTGAAGGATCCAGATCAGAAATAGTAAGGACAAGTTCTCCGAATACCACAATAATTTGATGGACACTTAAATTTCCAACTGTCTTGGATGTGGTGATTTGCTTCCAGATGTGTCCAGCTTGCATCAAGACAGTACACAAGCCACAGTAAATTGTAGAGACAGAGTAGAATTATTAGTAACTTTGGCTTACCAAACACTAAAACAAAGTCAGCATTTATCTCAAAGATTTAAAGTGAGATTATAATAATGTAATCATCATCATTCTTTAAGGGCTACTCTATAAACACAGATCAAATAAACATATCCACGTTCTGAAGCAGTACCCTGTGCTGCACTTAGTATCTGTGGTCTCTCCTCAGTGATTATATTTGTGATTACCTGTAATTATGTCTGGGTTTGTGTCTCTCTGGAAAATGAATTTATGAAAAAGTAGAAAACAGTTACTTGTTTGCTTCCCTAGTTAGTTCAGCTGTAGTTTTAATAGCAGTTACATGAGCACTTGTGTTTTCTGTGTGCCTCTTTCTTTTAAACTGATCTCTGCAGTCTTACAAGATAACAGCAATGGCTACAGAGACTTCAGAAGAACAGGCAGCAAGAACAGGCAGCATGGTGCTGGGGCTCCCTGTTACAGACAGTGTGAGGACTTGGGTCATCCTTGTTTGCCTGCTTGCAACTCTTCACCTCTCATCCAGAGACACAGGAATTCATTTTTGTAGCTTTCAATGGCAGGATGAGCTGAATGCCTTTCGCCTATGGAATTTTTTTCCAGAAATGGGACTGATATGTTGATTAGAGGGAGGAAACTGACTGTCTTTTATTTGAAGGGTAAATTCTTAACTTCTATACTTAGAAATCTGAGCCAAGTTTACTGAAATCAGAGGAATTAAGCAATCTGGAAAGTAAGACCAAATTAGTTTAGCTTGGGAGAGGGCTATGGATTTGTTCCTCAGATCTTGGGATCTATCTAAATTCCATTCAGGAAATTTCCTAATTAAAACCCAGCTTTTTCTGGATCGCTGTTACATTATTCATAAATGTTTTGTTGTTTTTTTGAAACAGCTTAGTCTTTTCCCTTTGTTTCCAAGTTTTCAGACTTTGGCCACTTATCTCCCATTGACAGTGTGTTAAGCCCCTTCAGATCCAATGTGTCTAGACTTGCAATGCATGAAAATGCAATCTGCTAGTGTGCTTTCTCCACCATTGTCTTCTCTAAATCCTTTTGTATGGAGTGGAGTGGAACTGAGTTTTGCTACTTGCTGCTCCCCAGACATGCTCATTTCGTGAAAGGGAGAGAGCCCCCAAGGGAAGGTGGCAGCCAGGAGCAGCATATGTATTGAAGCTGAACAGAGATTAAAGCCTGCAGAGCCCCATGAAGCATAGGTAACCCCTGTTTCTAAGGACTTAGAAGAATACTAGCTCCTGGGGAAGCGGAATCACCGGATAAAAACAGGTTTACATTTTTTCCCCACAAGGTTTTTGGAGTTCAGTATGTATCCCTCAAATATAATGTTGCCATATTCATCTTGCTTCACTTCAGAGTATTTTCTAGAGTCTCTGCTGTGATGCAATAGGTTGTATTATGTATTGAGGACAAAATGTCTTTTTAGATGGCAATACCAAACTCTGTACTTTGGTAATCTGAAAATTGGATGAAACACTATTTGAACTTTTCACATTTGACCAAATAATTTTAAAGCCCCATTCTGAATTAACATCTTCCATTTCTGTTTTGGACAAAGTTTGTGTTAAAATTGATGTTTGCTGATAATGTCCAGCCTTGTCCAAGTCTGTACATACTAGTTTATTGACTGAGAACTTGCTGGGTACCTAGTTTTGAATACTCTTGTTTTACCTTATGCTAGCTCTGTAAGAAGCTAAAATTTCCTTTGAAGTGACATACAGTGACTAAAAACCTACTGTTCTAGCTGACCTCAGTGACAGGATATTATCACTTACATAGCTGTCTGCTTAAGAGTGTTAGTACTTTCATTGATGACACTAAAAAGCCCAGGTTTTACCCTTTCATTGACGTCAGTAGAAAGGTAAGGCTGGTTTACACAGAAGTAAACCAATAAGGATGTACTGCATTATACAATTACTAAAAGATAATCTTTTTTCATTGCCTTTATTTATCAGTGACTCATATGGTCCCAGCACAAAATCCACACTGTGTTGTAATGATTTCTATTGTTGCCTCTTAAACCTGAAGAAAAATTGATCCCTATAGCTCATTTCACAGCCCTTACCAAGCGGGATTCCCACTACAGTGGGGAAGAGGTTAGCATAAGGAGTGTAAGACCAGGTCTTGACAGCCTCATCTTCTGCTAATGGAGATGACTGTAGAAGTAATTTATGTTATTTTTACAAATGCAATTACTTAATTGTTTACTTATTCTGTAGTGTCACCTGCCACTTCAATTACAGCCAAACTGCTTGGTTGAAGTCGAGGAAAAACTAAACACTAATTTCCAGGAGCTTAAGGCTATGTTTTAGGAAGGAGATAATTTAATTTAAAAAAAAATGTTTATATCTCTCTTTTTTTTTTTTTCTTCTGTAGCTTTATATTGCATTGTGCTGAGGTTTTCCAGACAGGAAAAGAAGAAAATGTCTGGTTTTCATAGAAAAGTAGAGTTAGCTGGAAAGTAGCTTACAACAAACTGAGGTTTTTTTCTTTCATTTTAATACTATTTCAGTTCCATTAAAAGTGACAATGGTTGACTGTGATTGCAGCAGGCATTTAGTGGTAAGTAGGCATGTTGTAAGTACTGTTAGCAAATGCAGAGTTCCAACCTTGAGTTTCATGCAGTTCTTACCTTATATTGTAAGAATCTATTCAATGATGGTATCTGATGTACCCTGCTAAAGCAGAACTACTGGTACAGTAAGTTGTATGGAATGGGGAGCTTTTGTCTCATTCTGTCTTTGCAGGGTATAATAATGTCCTGTCTGAGGAGTAGATTCCTAGGTGCTGCTATGTTACAAATAATTAGTGAAATTGGTGCTTGCCCTGTGATAGTAAGAGAGAAATACTTTAGTAAATAACGAATTACAGAAGAATTGATAGGGGAAGTTTGAGTAGAGTTCTAACTGCTTTTTGGCAATAGTCTGCTGTCTACTTGCTCTGGTTTTTTGTAGATTCTCATCTTAGGTAGAAAACTATAGGAAAAGGAACATGAATTGATATACTTTTTTATAATTTGTTTCTCAGACATTCCTCATGAGATGCTAGACATGTCAAATATCCTTTTTAGAAACACAGGACAGGTAAAAAAAATCTCTAAGGCTTTGATTTCACACCTATAAATTTGTTGTCTCTATTGTAAGGTAATTTTACTGGAGCTAAATAGATGGTAGAAAATATTAAAGGCTAGGTTTAGAGAGAGGTGAACTTAATACAGTACACTCTGAGTGAGGGCATAGTAGTAACCATGGTTAATATACTTTGCTGTAAGACTAAAAAGCCCTTTCTCCATTGTTTTTTTGGTTTGTTTTTTCTTTTTTTTTTAACCTCAGAAGGGCTTGTGAATGTTGCCCAACAGAAAGGGAAAAAACCATTTATAGCAGTGAAAGCAAGGCTTGGAATACTCATTAAGGTGTATTTCACAAACCCTGGTTATCTCAAATGTTCAGAAGAAAAGACCTTCGGATTTATGGGACAGTTTGGACTGCTTTTAAATAATCCTTATTAGTTATTATTTTACAAAAAGGCAAGAGTGCTATGCAAGATTATTGCATAGACTGGTAAATAACTGGAAATACAACTTAGTTTGTCAGATTGCATCATATTCAGGCAATTCAGTACTACTAACACTTACCTTGTCATATTGTACCACAGCAAGAGCAAACTATGGACAGAGCTGACTGAATAAAAAAGTAATTAAAAAAATAATCATGCAGATGTTCCTATTAGTTTTCCATGGATCTGCTGTTAGAAATAGTATTCTTAGCTCTACAGTATGTATTGGGAGCTACCAGTACCCTAGTACTTATTAGCTGAAGTAGTTTAATGTTTAATTGGTGAAAACACTAATAGTGAGATTCTGTTTTCAGTTCCAAGAAAAATCCAGAATTCCTCTACAAAATTCATAGTTACTCTGGATTGGTTTTTTTAATGGAACTGTCTATGGGTTTTTTATGGAACTTAGTATCTAGCCCAGAGGTTTGAATGCAGAAGTTAGCTTAAACTGGTAAATCTCTTCTGCCAGATATTTTGACCTGTGAATTATCCTAGCTAAAAACACCAACTTTGCAACACTAGTGTAACTTTGAACCTTTTATGTATCACAACACGTGTTTTTTAAGGGACTCTACCCGAATATGTAAACAGCTACTGGCTGAATTAAAGTTGTGATTTTAATGTGTCATAGCCCTTTAGTTTGAGCAATTTTAACCCATTGGCTCACAAGTTTCAAATTATTTCTTCCGCAGCTAAAATGCTGTGGTGCCTTTGCAGACCAAATGCTTGCAGTGTCAGTCCGTGGGTTGTTTAGACTTCTGAAGGTTCCATCTTCAGAAAAATGGATGAACTTGAGTCTTACAGCTTTATCTGTTGTGATCATAGCTGCTATCAGTATACCTACTTCTGTATCTTCATGAAAAGTGAGTTGTCTGTTTCACACTGAAGAAGATTATAAAAATAGTAGCTTTTACTGTGCTTCTGGTTTATATCTTGAAATATGTTCCTTTTAGCTACAGTAGCAGGAAAGAGATTGGTACAATCTATGGTAAGTGCGATCGTGTTTGTATACAGTGCCGGATAGACTTTTTCCCCCCACTTTTTAATTTAGAATTAGTTAATTAATATTATATTCCTTTGGCAGCATTATTGTAACATCTAGGAGCTCAAGTAGTCAAAAGTCCAGCTGTGCTGTGAGCTCTATTAATGTGTACAGTACCCAAGATTAATAAATATATCATGCAATACATCCATTTCTCCCTTCCAGCACTATTTATGCAAGTGTAATTACATTTCAAAACCATGAACTGATCTTTGTGACAAAGTATCAGACTACAATTAGCCTGATTCTTCTCCTAGTGAAATTAATGAAAATTTTATCACGGACTTTAGTGGGAACAGAGTTAGGTCTACCCTTAACCTTTGTCATAGCTGTCTACATATGGAAGTGATTAAGCTGCTGAGTAACTGAACATTATTCAATACTCCAGAGTGCAATTCTCCAAGATGTCAGCACTCCTTCGACAGCTAGCTATTAGAGTAAAGTTTCCAAGTCTGGTGTGTTAATCTGTCCCCTCTGAGATCAAACACTGCACTTTCTATAATAAGAATGACAACATCTTAACGGGTCAGATAGTTATCAAGGATGCTTGGAATCACTTCTATGTTTTGTGCTGTGTTTATCTCTGCCTTAAGCCCTCACATGCTATTCTAAAAACAACAGAGAAATATTGAGATAGCAAGAAAAAGCTGTCAATCCTATTGAAGTTGGTCTTAGTTCATCAGAGCTTTTTTTCTAACCTAAGCAAGCCATGTCTTCAAAAAACAATGTTGCACCAAGGAAAGGAGACCTTGTCAAATCTGGAAGAGTGGGTCAAAACTCTGACCTACTGTAAAAGCTTCAAGAGGCACTTAGTATTTTGAAGAGTTCTTACAGGTGTATAGATGTCCAAGATAGTATGCCCAATGCTTATGCTGTTATTGCAAAACTTCTGAAAACTGGTGCTTTAATTACAGCTTTAGTTCCTGGAGACAGTGTAGAAATGTGACTTGATTGAAATGCAGAGGTTTTAAAAAAAAAAAAAAAGGGCACCTCTTTTCCCCTTCTCAATTTGTATGTGAATGTGTCTGTGTGTATGCATCTGGTATTTAGAATAATTTCATGGTCTGGGAGCTTTTGTTTTGATTTCTTTTTTTAACATCTTGATAGTTAGCCATTCTATAACTCAGTGACTGGGTGAACAACGTATACAAATAGATTCTTGACTGTTCATCAAATATAGACTCATGCAAGAGTAGGTAAATCTTCATGCATACCTACATAGATGGTTCACACACCCCTCCCAAAGTAGCAAATATATGTACTGCTAGCCAAAAAAATGTATTTACTCCAATACATGCTTAAAGGTGCCAAGTAGACATATGAGTATGTGTTAAGTCACGCACGCACAAATCATGCCTCTCTGCGATCATGTACAGATAAGACAACTACCCATGCATTGGCCAAAAGAGGTATGTACCAATCAACTCATTAAAATATTGGCTTGTTATTCATTGCTGATAAATGCATTATTAATTTGTATCCCTGTTTTTCCCAGTTTGTTGGAGCGTTCAAATATGTGTCTGGGCTTCCTTCATGTATAGAACAGACAGGAGAAAAGAGTATGGCTGCAATGGTGATCACTTAATGGGTGATGCTGCTGAGAAAGTCTTTGCAACTGGAGAATGCTTCCCAATCACTAATACACTCCTGTAGTAACCAATATGCTTGTTGTCAGGGGCAGGAAGTTAGTAACAATAGAGTATACCTTTGTGAGAAGGTGGGAGAGTTGTTTACATCTACAATATTAATGAAAATGTTACAAGAGCTGCTGAGATCTGTCAAGGAAACACAAGTGAACTTTCAAGACTTCTTGACCCCAAGTAAATATTTGATGCAGAAGCAGACATTCTTTAACAGGACACTCTCATGACCCTGTGCTGCAGGGTCTATGATGTTGTAGGTTTGATAGGAGATAATCTGCTCTTAGGTTTCAAGGTCTGTTCTAAATGATTACAAGAGAAGTCAGGATAACAAAGTTTGAGTGATCTGTCCAGTAAGTGGTGTTCTATAGCAGTCTTAATTGTAAAATTATCTGTATTACGAGTGAATGTATGTGGATACTCTATGTAATATGGACCTATATGCCAGATGGGTCACTTAAGACTGCGACTGCCATTGATATTTATAAAGTTCCTATAGAAACACTGATGTCATAGGAGCTGCAATAGTGCTGTGTCACTGGAAGAACCACTGCATCATCCTCGTGAATCATGGTAATGACCAGTGTCATGAATATGAAGTCGGCAGTTACTCTTTCCTATGGACTACATACTCAGGACTAGTCGTACTAGTAGTATAGTAGGACTGCAGAAAACCTGCTATACTCAAAGCTACTCAAAAGGATTGTTGCTTGAGCAAGAAGGCCAGTAATGCTTCACAGCACTGGCATTCAAATTGTACTCCTGCAAGGTTATGACTCCAGTTTCTTTGCTTATAATTTCTTTGCCAATATGAAATGAAAAGCCATTTGATACCTGAGGCTCCTGATGCAGTATCTCATAAGCAATTTTAGAATTATTAGTCATTGGGTCATTAATATTCTCTGCTTTTACTGTGATGATTTCACTTCCTACAAACAGTAAAAATACTAGGTTGAGAGTGAATTTAAAAAAACCCAAACCATAAATACAGCAGCAGGTTGTTTTAACAATGTATATGCTTTGATCACTAGTCAGGAAAAAAGTTGTTTAGAATTAAATTCAGTTGTTTTTAATTTCAGTGCTGTGAGACAATTTTTATGCAATATACACTATATAAAGAATGTGATAAGTTTAGCTTTGGAAATACAAGTAAAACAAAATGTTAAAGCAGAAGGACATGAGAAATAAATAGTGAACATTCAGGTATTATAGATTCACCTCCAATTAGATTAATGAGGGCTTTCATACATCTTAGTATTTTTTTTCTCCACTGCTGATCCCTAAGCTTTTTCTCAGAGGTGTTTTGTTACTTCATGAATGATTGTGCCTCTTCCAGATAAAAATCTATGACTTTCAAGTGCTCTTGCAAGTCCTGTGCAAAAAAAGGAATTCATTGGTTGCTCTCATTTATCAGCTACTAACGTAAGATTCTCACTGAAGTAAAGGTTGTGCAGCTTAGTCCTAAGTAAATTATTCTTTTTCAGCGCTGTGGTGGACTCATAATTTTACAGCCTCTGTTACTGTGTAAGAACTGTTCTCACATTTGTCTGTATTCTCCTTGAGTGCTATTTGATAAAACGCCTGGGTGAATACTGGCAAGTTGTCATTCTCATCCATGACTTATCAGCAGCGTAAGTGGATCACTGTACAGCAGCCTGTTACTGTTCCCAGTAAGAACCGTAATCTCATGCTGATACAGTTCAAATTGATGAAAAAAAATTAAGTAATATGATTAAAGTGTTTATTCTTAATCTTAGTAGAATTTGGCATGAATATTTCCATTCATATGAAAACTGCTATGATCTGCAATACAGATGTAACATTCAACTCCCTTTTAATACTAACAAAAAAAGGGAAAAATTATAAGATATGTAGGACTGAAAGGGGCTAAGATTGTTAAAGATTCTGTTGAGCTGCACAGACTACTTGAACTTGTGTTATATAAAACTTTTCAATAAGTTTTTTTATAGATTGCACAAAGCCTAGTGTTAGCAGAACTAAAGGGAAACAAGAATGAGAGGAGAATACAACAGTGGACAGCTAATGTGTTAAAAAATCTTCCTTTCCCCCCCTGCCAACTGTCTTCAGCTGGAGTGAGGCATAAAAATTAACTCTTACGCTATTCCATGCTGCATGTGGACTGTGCTGGCAGATACTCTAAACTTTTGAACTGCCAGCCTATCTAGCTTGGAAGTGATGCATCACCAAAACAAGCTAAGTAGTCAGGCTTGTCCAGAAGCTGAGAATTTCTGCCATGAGCTGAACTAAGACAGAGCTAAAATTGCTTTCTATTTATAAATTTCTCTGACAAGTATTGATCGTATTTCAAATGAGAGTTTGTCTATAGAGATCCTCAAACAGGACTTCATTGCATGCACTATTCTCAACTTTATATATTGCAGAGAAAAAATCTAAAGCCTAAAGGTAAAACGTGTTATCACTGACAGAAAAGAGACTTCAGAATCCCAGATGGCAGCTTGCAGGCTTTCCTAATACATGGAAGTCCCAGGGCTCTTTCTATAAATATCTAGGACCATATGTTCCTACATCACTGAAACATCGGTAAACTCTGGAAAAGTGGGACAGTAGCATCATAGTAAAGATATCTGAAAAATCCAAGACAAGATAGTGTAGACAGTAAGTTCTGTACTGTATGTCTACCCAACTCAACATTTGGCTCAGTATTCTTTCTTAATAGTGCTTGTTATGGGCTTGATGGATTCTTAAATTGAGTTTAGGAGGTCATGAAACAGTATTTAAAGCACAGATTTGCTTAATAACAGTGCTGCTGCCAGACCTGCCTTGCTGCAGGAGCATCCAAGCTGCCTTCTGTGCTCACTGCTCCTTCGGAGGATCCTGTACAGTACCTTTAGCCCATAATCTCTCTGTCCTCACTGGGGCGGAGGCTGGGGTTTTCATTCTGACTGTTTTCAGGTAAATTACAGTTGGTTTTCCTGGTATTTTGGGGGAATTATGACTAATTACATAGTGAAAGATCATGAGATTTAGTCCCATGAAAATAACTATGGAGGAAGTATAAAGGAATGCAGTACTGATGTAAACATCTAATCAAGTTAATGTTAACATCTTAACATTAATGTTAATGTTACCATCATAATTAATGTTAACATCATAATTAGTTAACATCTAATCAAGTTAAATTAAGTCAGAATTAAAGTCTGAGTTATATTTGAGAAATCACTGTTTTTATAGTTGAGGGTCAAATCCTTCTCCTAATCCAGTACAGTCTTTCTGTACTGGAAAAAAGAACTGCATTCTGCAATTGGTATCAGAAGCGTATTCCTCAAGGGAGGAGTTCAATGGATAAGGCACTGAACAGAATATAATTCCTAGGTTAGTCACAGGCTGCTTGTGTGAATTTGGGCCAGTGATTCTACCTAGTGTCTTTCCTCCTTCTGTAGGAGGAGATAACAGCATTTTCCTGCTGCCTGGTAGTGCTGAAGAGCTGTCCATTAAGAGTGACAAGGCAGCATGCAGGGACATAACTCCTTGTCTCACAACACAAGGATTTATTAGCAGGCAAAAAATTGGTTCCCTGGCCTTATCTTTAAGAATCCTATTGTTTCACATATATGAAGTTTCCTTAATCCATATTAACAAAATCCTCTGTGCACTCAAATCTTCTGAGCAATAGCTGAAGTAGTCATACTTCAACTTTAGACTCATTGTTCCTTATATTTATACTTACCTCTGACTTCCTATAGCTCTAGTGTTGCATAAATGTTTCCAGCTGGATCAGCTGGAAGAAAAAGCCCTGGGGGGAGCTCCCCTTCAAATAGTAATGGACTTCTCTACTTTGCCACTGAAACTGGAATCATGGATAAAACATTAATGTAAATGGAAATACTCCAAGTTTCAAAAAAAGGAATAACATTTCAATAGTTCAGTCTTGAGGACAAAGGGTACCTCAAAAACACCATTACATAGCTAAATACCCAGCCATCACTAATTTCTGCCTCAGTTGTTGTAACGTATAATTTGTGCCTGCCTCTTGCAATATTGCAGGACTTGTATACATAACTTTCTTAATCTGCTTTGAGAGATCCTTTGATTATATAATTATGTTGTTATTCAGACTTCTGATGAGATAGTACAAGCCTCTACAGTTCCACAAACAGCAGCATTTTATATCAAATAAATTCAAAAGGGTAATAATTAAATTGAAGTGAAATAATGAAATTTTTCCAGAAGTTTGGGACACATTTCCTTGTTGTTATATGGTGAAATCTTTCCATCATCGCAAGCCAAAACAAAATCAAATCAGTGAAAGCTTTGCCTGACATCCTTTGGCAATTTGAAAGTTAATTCATTTTGAGATTGATTTAAATATGAAATTGAATTAGCAGAGCTAAAAATATTTCTGCAGTATTGCACTGTTGAAAAGCAATAAACACTTTTATGCCAGATAGTAGAAGGACGCATGGACAGCAAACTCTGAGAAAATTATAACCAATTTTTTTGCTGTTACCATGGAAATGTAGCTACAAACACTTGTGTTTAGACTGTATAGTCCTCATGAAGTACAGTTTGTCAGTTGTTTTTATAAGACATAAACCCTTTCGACTCCATGGATGTGGAACAGTTCCTAACAAGGAGAAAGGAGAAGGTGACTGTTATAAATGGGATGTGTACAGTGCCTCATTAGTCCTCAAAATAACAAGGCAAACCCATTGTGGAGGCCTCATTCTAATTTAAACATCCATTTGTTTATGTCAGCATTAATGTGTTTCTTGGGTGATTTTGTTTAGATTTTATGCCTCTTAACCCATATGACTGTGTTCCCAAAGTATTTGGATACAGTCATGCAACTTAGTTCCCTCACTGCGTTACTTGCTTTGCTGTGAGGAAAGACAGCACAATCTCTAATCCATGTTCAAAATAAGATTGTTATTTTAAGCGACCTTTTCCTGCCTGTTTTGCATCTTCACATGCCTGAGGGATTCCCTTTGGAGTTCCAATAAATAGAACAACAGCAGGCTTTACTCTGTGCATTAGACAGCTCTGTGTTTCTGTTACTGCTGGAACAATATGAGCTGAACAGGCAATTAGGGTTGGAGTAAGACGCTGGGAAAATGCAGCACCCACTTTTACATATTTCCAAGAATGTATGGGTAAGAATGTAGAAGTGTGGAGTTTAGCCTTTTGGGGAGAAAAACAAGACTGTCAGTCCAAATCACAGGCATGGAAATTATTTTAAACACCTTCATGTAAGTGAAACACTTCCAGCATTTACTTGTCACTTAAATATGATATACCTGAGATCCATTTCCTGATCTCCTAATTAAAATTGGCCTGTTGCCATATACATTTCCCTTTTGCTCTCCAATGTGCAGCACAGCAAATCTGTTTTTCATAATGAACCTGTGCAAATGACAGCATTTCTGCAAACAGACAAGAGAAGGCTGAATTTAATGGGATTATTCATAAGCCTAAATTTAAGCACAGGCTTGCAGTATAAAAGCCAATGTTCCTAATCCAAAGGAATTGCCCAGAGTAGATTTAAGATGGCAGGAGAATCTCATCTCATCTGAGTTGGATGATTTTGAAAATCAGGATCTCCAGATTTACCTTGGAAGTGACCTGAGGATAATGTACGTTCAGGAGTTCTGGAAGAAAAATGGCACCTGAAGCTACCTGGGTGTTTTCCACAATTGTAATTTATACTGTTGCTAAGGCACAATATCCTAGAGACTGGTTCCCCAAATCTTTGACTTGCACAATTAGATGATAATTGCTGACCTGGGATGTGTCTAGCACAGAGCTGTCTACAAATAAGGAAAACTTATCAGACATTTATAATTCTTTCGCAAAAGCATGACAGCTGGTCTAGGAACATGAAATTAAGCTCCCTTTATTGTTAATTACTGCTAAATAATTAGAGCAGCTACTTTGCTATAGGGGTATTTCTGTACTCTTGATTTTCTGTATTTTTCTGTATTTATTTACTGATGGTTCCATTCCGTTTTGTTACTGCCAATGGTAGTAAGGTGGTGGATGGGACACCTCCACTAAGCCTGACAGAAGGGAAGAATCTGGGGTGCTTCTGAGACAGTTCTGTACCATATTTTCCATGATACTTATGTGTCTTTCAGAGGCTTGTGATGATTGTACTGATAATCCTGGGTTACTGGCTGCTAAATCTTCACTTTAAGGTGACTGCAGCATCTGCTGCTGGAAAGGAAACAAAGCGTTGCCAGGAAAAGATCTTCAAGCAGCCATGAATGAGAGATGCCAGGAGAGAGAAATGCAGCTTCTGGGCTAAAAGGAGAGAGCTGCTCTGGTGATGGACAGATGAAGGAGTATGTAGGCAAATGAGACAGCACCTATATATCATACTGATCTTGTTCTAGGCAATCCTGTGACCTGTGTTCACATACATCTATCTTAGGTGACGTTTGTTTTCATGACTATGACTATGCAGCAGACAGCATGGGACACTCCTTTGTATTGTATGCAGTCAGGGGGAAGACCTTTCAGAAGTTGGATATAGGCACATTCCCCTTCCTACTTCCAATGCCAATGAGTGGCCCATTCAGACAAGCTAATGTAGCTACACTAGCTCTGAAATCCTTAGGCACCAGGCATCCTGATCTGTCTGGCATGCCAATGTGATAGGCATTACTGTCTAAGGCTGGACAGAGATGATGTCAAGCTGACTCATGATGACCAGTGTTTCCTTGGTGAGGACAGTCTCAGACTCCTGAGAACTCCAGCAATTTGTCACTGAATTGCAGGCTACCTCCTACCTTTTGTTCTGCCTGGCTTCTCTGTGAGCAGAAACTTCCCAAACTGCTCTGTATGGACCTTTCCTCTAGTTCCAGAACTTTGCTGGATTACCTTCCTGCTTCCTCTGTACAAGTAAAAGTAATGTCATTGACTGGAGTCAGGAATGTCAGGAGTGGGAGGGGATATAGGGCCTAAGCTTGTATTAAAGGAACCTGGCAGGGGGACGTAGATTTGTCTTTGAATGTTCTTCCCTCCTACATTTACGTTGAGCTGGTGATGCAGCTTTCTGTAATGATTCTGTAGTGACTAATACCTGCAAGCCATAGAAATTTCTTTGAAGTCTTGAATGAGGGAAGATATGCTCTTCTATTATCACAAGGAAGGCAGAGGATGTTTTTGCTTTTGTATCAGAGGGTGAGATTTGTATCAGGTTGCTGTGTCAGTACAAAAGTAATAGCAGCCAGAAGACAGAAGTTAGGAAAGCCCGGTATTTTTCAATCTGTTTACCCAAAACAGAGTTATATGGATGATGTGTTTAACTGCTAAGCTGTTCCTGGAACAAAGAAAATCAGCTGAATGACACATGTATTTTAGACATGAGAGGAACAATACTAGACTAGAAGGCTGGAAAAATATTTAATCTGAACCTTTTTAGTTGCTTAATCTGACACACATTTTCAGTGATAGTTTAGTTAAAACAGCCTTCATACAATCCAAGAAATTAGCTGTCCAGACTGTCACTGTTGTGCTGAACTTAGCCTTTATCTAAAACATAAACAAGGACCTTCTTAAGTGATGGCCACCAGCTGCTTTACCGGGGGGAAAAA
Source organism: Phaethon aethereus (assembly GCF_964289735.1). NCBI lineage: Eukaryota > Metazoa > Chordata > Aves > Phaethontiformes > Phaethontidae > Phaethon > Phaethon aethereus. The sequence continues at coordinate 12,863,344 of NC_138589.1, read as the reverse complement.
AGACTTTTCCCAGTTACATGAAAACACAATTACTGTCTCAGCCTTAGGTTTGTTTTTAAGTGCCCTTCCCACTGTGGTGGTCAGCCTTACATAGTATTTGAAAATGTAAAAATAAGTGGAGAATATATTGAGTAGCAGTTTACAGACTTGAATTTTTAATTCAATAATAGGTGTTTTCTATGCTATTGCATAAAGAATATGGAGAGGTGACCAGGAACGTACCTCTGTGTGCTGTTGTAACACAGTGCAGTGGTATACATTTCAACAGAGCATTGTAACCTGTGCTAGCTTCTTAAAAGATGAGATTGATCTGCTTTCCCAATTCATTCTATTATTGCTTTTGAGTTGTCATGTTCTACTGTTAAATTTCCAGGAGATTTTTCTCTATATAAGATGTCATTTGCAAAATGTATAAGGCAGGAGAATTTACTATAGAATCAGCCCATTGAAGCCCAAGCCAAGATATTAATTCTTCAGTCAATATAGCATGTGATTAAAAACTACTCAGGCTGGATATTTTGTATTGGGGGAGCAGACATTTAGCCTTTGTTGTTATCTTTTGCAATGCTTGACATTATTAAATTTTTTGTAGATTTTTTTAAAGGAAAGTAACTTTTTCCCTAAATCTTTTTGCTCCCTTTCCCTTCCTCTTTTCTTTTGTACTGATGCAAAATAATACGCAGTTTGTTAACACAATTCCAAGTTACGGGTTTAAAAAAAATCTTTATAGATCTATTTAATACCCTACACATATGTATTGACTTTTTAGCTGTACTTCCCAAAATTCTTTATGGCTGTTACATTAGTATGGACTTAATCTGTTGGGAATCTTTCATACAGTACACGATGACCGCAGGTACACAAAATGAACTTCAAAAAGACCTTTCCCTGCAGTACCAAAAAAACTAATCCAACCTGTCATTATTGGTGATGCATTGTGTGGGTGTACACAAAGCATCTGGCAGTGTTTTTCAAGGATAACAATTTGCATGACTCAGCTATACTTTATAATCTGCAGATTCAGAAAAAAATCTGCTACAAAATAAAACTTTGCATATTGGATTTTATTCACAAAAGAAGTGAGGATAGGAGTCATCAGGGGCAGCAGCATCTGGTGGTAGGTGCACTGGGATATAATCTGGTGGAAAGCTTTCTGCTTGGAGTCACAGAAAATCTCCACATTGGTGAGATTTTTATAAAGTGCCACTCAGAGAGATTAATGCCAAGGTGTTACATTTCTACTGCTTAGGTAACTTAAAATCAGAACTGAAAACCTGAAGGAAAATCTTACATCAGATATTACTAAAGGGCCTTTTTTCATATAAAAACAAGGAGTTCCACGATATGACAGCTGCTGTGTTGTGTGCTTTTGTTTCTCTACTATATATAAATTTGGTTATTCAGAATTTTATCGCTGGACTGGTGTTTGGAGTTTAAGACTCTTTTTTTGTGGTAACAGCACCTAAACAGCTCTCCAAACATAGAGCTTATTCCTAACGCTGAAAGAGACAGTACATCCTTGAGCCTGTAAAAATGTTCCTTTGTTTAGTTCACATGTTTGTGTTCTACATGGTCTCAAAATAGATAACTGACTTCTGTTTCCTGAGGCTTAAGGTCTGTAATTGTTCAAACACTTCAGTACAAAACAAGGGAGAACTACCCAGCTGTATCTTACCTTCTACAGATAAAGAAATAGCCAGTGTCCTTGAATCCATCTGGAACATATATGCTTTGAAGGTTGGCTTGGAGTCTCTCTGAGGATTTTATTTGTAACTCAGCATTTGGTGTGGAAGGTTCATCCGAATCAGTGGTGCAGCCAGGCACAAAGGATGCTCCAAGTTTAAAGACTGCAGACTGGTTTTGGTGGCACAGTAATTTATCTAAAGCACAATGGGGTTCAACATGATAAATACTTTATAGACACATTTGTTTTCCTAGTGATAGTCTGCCTATCCTGAAAACATTAAATGTGTTGTACTTACAGGCACTTCATATCAGAGTTTGGTGTTTTTTCAGGTGGAAAAGAGAGAGCGGTGTGTACCTTACCATCATTACTGTGTTCAAGCTGATTCTGCATTCATTGCCTGTTTAAGTTTCTTTTCTTAAACTTATGTCCTGTAAGTTTTTAAATCTTAAGGCTGCCTCAGATACACTAGAAAGAACAAATTTATAGCACCTCTTCTCTGAGGCATTCAAGGGCCTTACAGTATTTCTTATCAGCCCTGTTTTGTAGGCTCAAAGTTGCCAGTTCTCATTATATTTCTTGTCTTTCTTACTTAACCCATCTGCTGGCAGTTTTGATTAGGCTAGTAGTGGAATAACATGTGGGTTTTTTGATTGCACAGAAAATGTTTAAAGTGGGGCCTGAGGCTTTAGGCACAGGTGGTTCTTTCCACTTGTTGCTATTTAAACCCTTCAGCTCAGCAGCTGGAGATGTGTTTTACAGACTGTATGTATCTTGTGTTAGGTCTCTGTCCTGGAAACATGTGGAGAAGATGCAGGCAGCTCCTTGCTCATTTTGTTCTTAAACTGTCAAAGAAAGCTTAACCTGAGAATTTGAAGTTGAAGAACTTATGAGGGCGTATGTTATGTTTGTATGTGTGATGTGTGGAAGTCAACTGTAAGAACATACACTGAGTGGGAGAGTCTTCAGGTACCTGTGTGTGTCTCCGTGTGTCAGCTAAATCTCCTGGTGACAGGCTTGCCACAGTTACAAAACTGAAACAAAATACAATGTTTTGTACAAATGATGGAAATGAAGGGCCCAGATATTGGTGTGCATCATCTTCTGTAGTCATCTGTACCATTCCAAATGGGGTGGAGTACTTCCTCATGGATTGATGATGATTCCTTTTGCTTTAAATTGAGATCAGTTATGGCCCAGGGAATGCAGCAATAGCTCAAACATGAGTTGAAGCCTACATTTACTCCGAGGTGGCAGTATTTCTAAAACATTCTTTTAATACCTGATGTGACTGACACGCAATTCTCTTCTCTCTCTAGCAATAGTGTGAAGTAGACAACTGGATATATTGCTTAGAGGGACCATGGCCTTGTTGGTCTAACTCAGTGAATTTCCCTGATGAGAACAATGTCCATTTTTTTCTTCTATATTTTAATACAGTGTTGCTTCATTTTTCAAAATGAAACATACTTTGAAGGAAATAGTCCAGTTTTTGTATTTGTATGTGCATTAAACAGCTGCTGAATAGCTTTTGTATTCCATAGTAAAGTAGCTATCTTTATGGTCAAAACATAACCAAACTCTACCTTTGTTTATATGCCAACGTAAGTGGGATTTTCTAGACATAGTGAAGAATTTCCATGAGTTTGTTGCTTATGCAGTCAGCTTATGCTAAATGGTGTTGTCCGGATCATATAGTTTGACATGCATAGGGAATCCCAAAAGACTTGCTAACTGCCAGGTCAAAAATATGTGTCTCTTCTCAGGAGTCCCTACTCATGAGTACTCATGAGTACTCTAATGAGTAAGCATTAATAAAGCATCTAACTCAATACAGTGTATTCCCATTAATATGAAAGTGGACACAGACCATATAAGGGTTAATATTTGAAATGGTAATATTTAGAAAATAATGTTAGGAAAGTGCTGTTACATTAAATGTCAGTAATGTAGCACTATGGATTGTAGCACTGTTTTTCCACCTTTTTTTCTTTGTTCTCAAGAGTTTTTGTTACAGATTGGAGTAAATGACAAGTACCCATTAAAACTCATTTAACCTTCACACTGTGAATACTTCTGCTGTGGCGTGAAGTAATTTTTGCGTCTCTTACAAGCATATTGAAATGCACAGCAAACCTTTTATAAGGTCTACAATACAACAAATATTACTGTTAAAAGCCACCTTCTGAGCCACGACACAAAACAGCATGACCAATGCAAGCAAAATGAATACATTGAGGAAACCATCATGCTGAAGACAACAAAGTATTTCAGACAGAAAAAACTTCTTGTGATTAATCAAGGATCTTTTTCTGTAGCTTACATTTCATTTTCATCGGTATAATAAGCCAGAGTTCAGTGGAGTTTCTCCTGATTTATAACAATGTGAGAGGAACATAGTACCAAATGGGGTCATATTCTCTGCTGATTTTTGCCTTGATCATGACTGCCTGACATATGTGCTGGTTTTAAAATACTTCCTGTTTCATGTAGGAGCTTTTCATACCATTTGTACTTGCTGTGTAGGGGAGAGAAAAATTAATTGCAGTCTAAATTAAATCCCTTTGGAATGCATCTAGATATGACTAAGAGGACTTTTAAAAATATGTTAACTAGCATGCTTCAAAAATAGATTGTGAAAAAAGAACATATTAATACAAGTGTGCAGGTAAAGGTGATCTATACATTGAGCGTGCCTTTACAGGATCACCTCAAGAAAATAACATTATCTTGTCTGTCACTACTCCAGTCTTAGACGATGTCCATAATGTGTTACCTAAGGTGGTCTAAACCCACTTTTTCCTTTGTGGTCCACACACATTCTTCTGCATTGTAAACCCTGTTGACAAGTAAAATATAATGCACCTGATTTTGCTCGTTTTTGACATTAGTAGACCACAAGCAGATACAGAGATAATTTAATAGACCTTTTTGCTGGGAGACTGGGCAAATCCCTTCAGTTTAACTGTCTAGAATGTTTCCAAAAGATGACTGATATGCCCTTTGCTTACTGTTTGAAACACTAGAGTTCACGTGCTGAAACAGTGATCACAAAGTGCCTCATCAGATACCAGAAATCCCAGTCACGAGGTATTGCAGAACAATGGACAAGCTCAAGATGTGGGCCCATGTGAACCGACTGCAAGGTCCTGCACCTGGGTTGGGGCAACCTCTGGTATCAGTACAGGTTGGGGGATGAAGGGATTGAGAGCAGCCCAGCCAAGAAGGACTTATGGGTACTGGTGGATGAAAAGCTGGACATGAGCCAGCAATGTGCACTCGCAGCCCAGGCCAACTCTATGCTGGGCCGCATCAAAAGAAGCAAGGCCAGCAGGTCTAGGGAGGTGATTCTGCCCCTCTACTCCACTCTGGTGAGACCCCATGTGTAGTACTGCATCCAGCTCTGGAGCCCTCACCACAGGAAAGACATGGACCTGTTGGAGAGGGTCCAGAGGAGGCCACCAAAATGATCAGAGGGATGGAACACCTCTCCTATGAGGACAGGCTGAGAGAGTTGGGGTTGTTCATCCTCAAAAGGAGAAGGCTCCGGGGAGAACTTATTGCAGCCTTCCAGTGCTTAAAGGGGGCTTGTAAGAAAGATGGGGGCAGACTTTATAGCAGGGCCTGTTGTGGTAGGACAAGGGGTAATGGTTTTAAACTAAGAGACCAGATTTAACCTAGAAGAAATTTTTCACAATGAGGGTGGTGAAACTCTGGCACAGGTTGCCAAGAGAGGTGGTAGATGCCCCCATCCCTGGAAACATTCAAGGTCAGGTTGAATGGGGCTCTGAGCTAGTTGAAGATGTCCCTGCTCACTGCAGGGGAGTTGGACTAGATGACCTTAAAAGGTCCTTTCCAACTCAAACCATTCTATGGTTCTGTGAATTCCTTCTATTGCAAAACTGAGAATTATCAAGAATTTGGCCCTTATTTACCATTCCATGACATCTTAATGCTCACCTGAAGATAGGTAATTTTCTTTCTATTTCTGATTTATGTCCTGAAGATTTAGGCTTATATTTTCCTCATTTTCTGACAAGCAGAATGATTTTAACATAAAGACTTAAGTCCACTGGCAGCTTAAGACAGTGACCTAATAAGGTTAAACTATCTTAACCTATATGAAGGTCCTGAAATCACCCCTACTTCCATATTAAAATATTGTTGTCTTCTGACTTTATATTTGGCTAAACAATAATATTTGCTGCTTAAAAATATGTTGGGAAGTTTATCTATAGAACTAATGATAGAACAGTCCATGCTTCTATAATAGTCTCCTTTTAGCCTGCTTATCTCTTCCCTGACATTTCTTACTGAGCATCAGTGAGCAGGCAGCTTTGTACTGACATCTGAAAGCAAGTCTACAGCACTGTGCAAAAGGCTATGGAACAAGCAGTCACATGGTTTCTATATTTTCTCTGTTTGCTGTGTTCATAATGCCAAATCACAAATGAAAAGAATGCCCTAATCCCAAAGAATAAGGCATGGTATTTCTCCTTCCCACATGGATGGTTGTGATTATCTTTGGGGAGGGAAGGCATTTTATACTTCTTCTTTTGATACTCAGTTCTAGTCTTCTCTCTGGGAGAACAAATAATTTCTGAACTTTTTAGTATAAACACTATGTAGTTTATATAAATTGGATTATTTTAATGAAATGTTTAACTAAATTTACAAAGATTAGCACATGTGATCTGTAAAACCTTTGGCTTTGAATGTAGGAGACAAAGGAACGTGCTTTTTTAGAAGGGAGCTGGGGAAGTTGATGTTACCTTGCTGTATTTGCTAAGAACTGCAGAGAAGACATCTTCAGCCAACACTGGCATATTGCCTTTTTTTTCATCTTTTACTGCTGTAGTTATGGTAATGGAATTCAATTCTAGATGCTCGCCTTCATCTTTTCCAAATGTTGATTTTTAAAATATATTTTATAATACACATGATGTTACTAGAACTGTAGGAAAATTTTTATCACTTGCTACTAATAAAGGGCATGTGATGTTTAGATTTAAAATCTATTAAAAGTCTAAAATACAGGGGAAAGAAATAAACTGAGGTGTAGAGATAAGCTGCTTCTCTCTCTCCTGCCTGAATTTCTGTCCCTCATATCCCCCACGGAAAAAGGTAAAGGGGAGACAAAAGACAGGCTCCTGTTGAGATCTCCAGGTCCTACTGTTGCTGCTAGTAATTTCTCAGGGATAGAAGTATGGAGTTGACTGCTTGCTCTGCCTACAGGTAACAAGGGGCTGATGGGGTTTTTTGCATACTTTTTAGTTATCTTGGCATGACCACAGTGCAATTTGCTTACATGTTGTCCAGAAAGAAACAATATGAAGAGATCCAATGCTTGGATATTGCTTTATTAGTATTGCCACTGGAGCAGTATTGGGCTTTTTGGATGTTTGAGTCTATCACTTCCTCTCAGCTTGTCACCAGTATACATTAATGTAACCAGATCCATGCGTGTTTTCTGTCTTCAGAGAAGCAGCTCCAAATTTGAAGGTTGCAATACATACTTACGATTGTAGCCAATACCTCAGCTATGATTTTTTTTTTTTATTGGCCTCGCCTCATATTGAAACTCCCTGGGGAGTGACTTTGTTGCTAAGTGTGGCCTGAACGAGTGTCAGGGAAGACGGGTGACTCAGGATGAAGCCTTGTAGAATAGGCTATAAGATGTGATTTTGTCATGAAAAGGGTTCAGGAAATAAAAGGTGTCTATGAAGCTATCACCATGAGATAGGTAAGCCCCCATGGTTTTCTTGCCAAGTTTGCAGCTCGTATTAGCCAGCATGTAGGGGCATTTACTGTATTTGGGAGGATAGAAGGTACAAGATAAGAAGGTATAAGAGTAACCTATGTTCTTTAATTTGCAAATTCTTATTTGGTAGGGTGATGTTAGCTGATAATGTGAGCTTAGTTTTCAATTAATATTTATTTTATCTTCATTTCTTCAGTTAGTATTATTTGCTAATTATTTTCTGTTTGGACATTCACATATCAACAGCTGGTCAAGTAGTCCCTATATGATTAAGGCTACTTAGTTTTCCCATTCAGTGATCTCTAAGCACAGACAAGGCATTGTCTGACATGACAAGCAAGCACATTACAAATATAAAAGAAAAGGGGTGTGTAAATACCCATTTTTAATAGACTGGGGAAAACTGTACACTGGTTGTAATAAGAACTTCTGGTGTATTTTTAGCATTACAATTTTAAGGACTTAGTCTGTATTCAGTAGCTAGCATATTTGCAGAAATAGACGCATCTGGAAGTAATTTTAAAGGGAAGGTAAATTGGCATCAAAATGCAATTTAATTCGTTACTTAAAGAGGTTCTACTAATATTTTCTGAGCAGTTTTCAAACAGTATAAAAAATGTCTATAAATACCGTTTCACATTCATTTAATATCTATTTCCATGCATGAAACTCAACTCTTTAAACACAGTTGGGCACTCCAAACACACTTTTAGCACATGCAAAACATTTTAAAATCTCCTTTGAGAATATGTGCTGTAATTTTATTCTATGTAATTTTACTCTATAGTACAGTTGTATTTGGACCATGTTGTGTGCTTACGAATTCAGAAAGTGCCAGGTGAAGAAAACAATACCAAGACTGAAAATAAGGTTCCAGTGCCGGTTACACAAGCCTGGAAACTGTTTTCTAAGATATTGACATTATCAGTATTGACTTTAAGGGTCCTAGCTGGTGGTGCGAAGCACGGCAGCAATAAAATGGCAGTGTTCTGTTCAAAGTCAATTTAAGTACAGACTAATGAGTTACTGAAGCACCTATTAAATGGCAGATGGTGCTTATGCCTGGGAAGGAGAATGACTATTTGTTATTCTAGCAGAGGGCAGTTACTGAAGTCAAACTGGTTGTTAGGAATTAAAAGGCAAATTTAGTATCAATGAATTATATTTGTTTTCTTTCAGTTGCAGGCTTCATAAGATTGAGCAGGAGCATAATATTTCTGTTAAAAGGACTTCAACTTTGTTTTCTTGAATAATTGTGATGCCTTCTCCAAAATCTCTGCGCTTTATGAAATCCCAAGTTACAGTGAAGTACACAGTACAAGTTGTTTTCAACATGTATTTTAACTGAGTGGCTCCAGTCAACAGTGTTTATAATTACAAATTTAGGATATTGTGTTTGGTTTTCATCATTTATTGTACAAAGTTTATACAGTATCATAATTGTAGATCTGAAGGTAGGCTAGGTGTGTCTCTTAAAGCCATAACTTTCCAGTTTTTAGTAAGCATCTTAAATTAAGTAGTAAAGAATATATTTGGAGACCATCAGAGCCTTATAGGAAGTATCTCTGCATCTCTGATAGCTCTCTTCTGTGAACTAACCTCCCTATTATCCTACCTTTTTGGATGTACAAGGATGAGGAACTCTTACGACATGTAAGAAGAGGGAACACTTTGTTGATTTATGGATGCGTATTGCCCTGTTAAGGACCTCAGCTCATGCAGTAGAATGGTGTATGATCTGTGACTTCTTGGAGTTACCACAGCAACATTTTGAAGTCCAAAATTTTCAGGAGGTTTTTTGAAATTATTCTATGAAATGTTTTTTCTTTAAAATGCTTCTGTGTTTCTGTTGACATTTTTCTTGGAGAAAAAACACTTTCCAAATACTTCTTTTAAGCATTGATATAATTTTTTAAAGTAAATAAAGACCAGGCAAAGCTTTTCTAGTCCATTTTTCACACTAAACTCCTAGTCTCAGTGTACTTCAAAAATGTTATCAATATTAAAGTTTATCTGGATATAAGGCAAAAAGGAGGCTGCTGAAAAGATTTTTTTCTCTTTTCTCTTTTTAGAAAGAGATTTATTAAAATCAATATATTTTTATCTGATACTAGTGGCTTTTTCTTGTATTTCCTGGATACCAGCGATAGGAGCCTGGAAGAGCAGCACCAGATTATGGTAGTGCAGGTGAGCCAGGTTAGTCTGTTTGGTTTATACCTGTTTTACAATGGTGTCATTTCATTGACTTTGGGACTACTAAACAGCAAAAATAAGGGGAGAATAATATCTGTGAAGTCCTGAGTGGGTTTTTATGGTAGCATAAGGAATATAGTGGAAATAAGGCACCATACTTTTCAGGTACCTCTACATATTCTTTTCTGCTAATGAGCTATATTGTTGATAACAACATAAAAACCTGAAAGATACATTAACTTCATAATTCAAACAAAACCAAATACAAATAATAAAAAAAATAAAATTGTCTGCAAATACTAAGATGGCATCTCCCTTTACAGCAATGGAACCAATACCAATCTCACTCAGTGGCATGACTCCATGAAAGTCAGTCCTGTTGTTCTGAAGTTGATCAGTGTGCATTAGAACAGACTTTAGCCCTCCTTTCTTCCTCTTTCTAATAAGAATAATTGCTTGCTTATTTGTAGAGTATCCCTAAGTACATTCCTTTAAGTTCTCTACTTCAGTGAAATACAGCAAAAATGTTTGTGTAGGTTAACAAGTTAAACATACCATTCTATGTTTAACTTTCCCTTTATATGTGACATCAATGGCTGGAAGCCTGGCTATACTTCAAGGAAATGTTTAGACTGTTTCTAGCAGCAGATAGGATAAACTCTAAACTAACATTGAGGATTTAATCTTAAATAGTGCTGAACATTGACAACTTCCACTGAATCCTCTGGAATTCAGAATGTCTTTGTGTCAGATTTCTAATCACGATTACCTGAACTCAACTCCTTAATCTGGAGTTGCTTTTAATGTGAGTTCTGAACCAATCTAACTCTGCATGTGGATTATGGTCTGAGCTACTCATCTGACCTCAGTACTTGGTACAGGAGCCATGTACAGTCAAGTTTCTTGTTCTTTGATAAAATCAAGCTAGAGAGTTGTTACAGTTTAAAGATGGTCAGAATAAAACTTCAACAATGGATACCCCCACACTTGTGAAAAAATTTGCCTTAGGGCAAGTTTATGGTTCATGCTTATCTGAATAGCCACCATCAACCTTGAATCAGATCTAAATAAAATCTTAGAGTAATTAAACAGACAGGCATATTACACAGGCGGCTGCTCAGGTGGCAGGATTACTGCACTTATAAAGGTCATGTGGAAGAAATTAATCTTATCTCCATCCTAGAAATGTGTCTACCAACACATTTGTTTGTAACATCACTGACCATCAGACAACATGGTGAAACAGACAACAGTTGAGCTGATAGACTGATAGGTGTCACACTTCCATGATTTGATCGTTGATGTTTTCCACAGATCACATCTTAGGCAAAAAGCGTAAAGGAAAACTCTGATGTCACAGATATATCTTAGCCTATTTAATGATACAATGTGGTCAGGACTCCTTGATATGCCTAACATTATTTTTTGGTTCTGGTATAGTAGTGTACCAATATAAAACATATTTATCAAAGATAGTGATCCCTATATATGCTTTATATTAAGAGGACCCACAGAGAAGATAGGACATCCCATATAAATTGTAATTAAGCATTACCTCCTTTGATTTACTCAAGAGCTAGAGTTAACAGTTCTGTGCATAGTAACCAGTGAGAGAAAAACATAGGCCTTACTGCTCCTCCTAAGGCAGAGAAACGCAGGTTTAACCAAATCTTGAATGAGCCTTTACATTGTACCTTTTTGTATGATGCCAGTGCCATAAAAATTTAGTCTGTTCAAAACAGTACAGATGATTCACGGTTCAGAAGGAAAAATTTTATGCATGTGTATCTGCTGTATTGTGAATAACCATGGAGAGGGAAAAAGAACATGAATAATTATGGGTGCTCCGATAACTCTTCGTAAGAATGAAGAGAGCTCACAAAGAGTCTTATAAGTCTTTCTGTAGTATCTGGAAGGTCTGAAGAGCAAAGAAGTGGAGACTGCTTTTTTGGTACTGATGTCACTACCTAGACATCAGTATTACAAGAAATGTCACTGACATTTCTTGTAATAAATATTCCTGTATTGGAAACTGTGGTATCTGAATGAGACAAAATGACAAAGCACAAACTCACTCATACAAAATGGGAAGAATGTGTATTGTTCAATATTCTGTCAGTGTGCAGTTGTATGTGCAAGAGATTTATCTGAACCTTTGTAAGTCTTCATCATTAACCTCCTACAGTGTTATCACCTTGTTTTCATACATTTCTACTTCACCAGGTCATTGTCTTTGTCAGTCTACACCCTTTTATATCTAATTATGGAACAAACGCAATAAGCTGACTGCAGATAGATGTATTATAAGGTTACAGGGCTTGGCTCCTCCAGAATCATAGTCAGATTTCTGTTCATGGTGCAAACTCCTGGAGCAGATTCAGTGTGCTTTAGGGATGAAATCAAATCAAACTTTTTATGATCCAGAAAGAGTATCTATGGTACAAAGGACTCTTTTGGCCCACTGTTATTCTTAGTCATATCACAATGTTATGATTGAAATATCCCAGTATGATATACTACTGTGAATCTGTGTCTGTCCACCTGAAATATCTGAATATTTGTATTCAGCTGGCCCTTGCTGAGACCTTAGCTTGTTCACAGAAGCTGAAGTTGAAGCTTGCCCCAGCTGTTTACCTAGTCACACCCAGTGTCATTGGTGTGGATCAGTCAGCACTGCATGGCAGTACTGAGAAGCTGCAGCTTTGCCATTTGCAAATGTGGCTGGAAATGGGGTGAGAAGAGAGCTAGCTAACCTGCACAAATAGGCTTTTTTACAGAGGTTGCTTCAAGATGATGTACAATACACCCAGGCCTCCTTTGCACTTGCATCTTGTTTATGTACATGCAGCAGGCACCTCATTCGAGTCCTGTGGATTCCTCACTGTTTGAGACTCACTTTAAATAAAAATTTTAAAAGGAAGTAAAGAACGGGGCCCTCTATATTTCGCTCTGATCTCACAGCAGTGTAAGTTCAATTAAATAGAATAACTCTTGATTTAGGTCATGATTCACCCACTTCCTTAAGCAGCCGTCCAGTTTTAAGCACATGAATAAGGCAACTACTCATATGAGGATGATGGCTCATTTACTCAAAAGTCAAGCATGCCTTTAAAAACTTAGATTTGGATGGTGCAACGTTGTGAACTGAGATCATAGCCAATAAATTATGTTAACTTAAATATTTCTATGCCCAGTAATAGAATAATATTTTTTTTATTGGAAGGGACATTCCATATTTAGAATGGATAATAGCTGGGATCATAAATTTGTACTTCAAACTAAAAGCTTATTTCCTTATTTTAATGCTAATGGTATAAATGTTTGGAAAGTTAATGCTCTTTTGGTCTCTTGTCAGTGACCAGAGACCTTATCTATTATCTATTACAATATTCTACTATTTCTCTTTACTGTTTGACTTTGTGCTGCATATGCAGTCCTAACATATGTGCCACAGAAAAGTTATTAATAGAAGCAATCTGCTTCTAGCTTCAGACATGGAAAAGGACATGATCAGTAGCCGGACAGTAAATGTTATTTTAGACATCCTGAAATGCAATGAAAGAAATAACATAGCTAGAAAACTTCCTTCCCTGTTTTTAATCTTCCCATTTGCTTAGAAAGAACAAAAAATTTTTTTTCAAAATGCATTGAGTAAGATACAATTAATATGTTAAAATGTTATTAAAATACATATAATTACCTTTATGAAATAATAAACTAATTAGGAATATACAGCACCTAAACAAGAAATAGGGAGGATTCATTCTTATTCCCCTAGTACCAGTAAAGACTTCTTTCAGCCTTATCAGAAGTCAGGTAGCAGAAGAATTTAAAGGAAGCCTGATCATTCCTGATACTCCCCCAGAAAAGCAGATATTATTTTCAAATCTTCTCCATACAGTAGGATTAAAAAGGGACAACTTTTGCAGGTGACCTGTTTTGTAGGTTTCTTTTAAGACTCAGAGTTTGAACTCAAAAAGCCACATTCATGTTTGAAAGTGGTCAAGCCTTCAGTAGCCTTAAACAGAGATAACTGAAAGAGGTAGACATTTATAAGGATTCTCAGCTAACACATTCATTAAATAGGAGAATGAGCTCGCTAATGTTGTTGGTGCTGTAGGGTATAGTCATTGTAACATTTCAGCCATAAACTAGACTGATGGTAGTTCTGTAGGTACAAGCTAGGTAACTGAAGTCTGATATTTAAATATCCCTGTGAAGGTAAAAGGATTTCAGAGTAAAACAGAAGTTCATTTATACTAGAAAATTGGAAGTAGCAATTTTATTAAAGCAGAACATTAAAGAAAAAAATTATTGTAAATACTATTTTTTGAAAATACGAAGATGATTGAGAGCTGTGTGGAAATGCTTATGTTTACTGAAAGGTGAATGGTGAAAGAACAGTATGTGGAAAAACACATTTTTAAAGCTAGCTATGCCTGCTGTCTGGCTCAGTGTCAGAAAATTGGCTTAATTGCATCACTGGTATAAACTAAATTAAAACAATTGACTAAATTTAATTGACCATTCCCATGATATAAAGCAACAAAATCCAACAATGGATGAATGTTTTTGATTACTCCTGGTTTCATGTAACTACTGGCCACTGTTTTAATCTATCAATATTATCCTGATGTCTTAAATAAATTATTCTGAGGAAAAAATATTGGTTCACACAAAAAGAAGAGTAATACCACAATGGATGTCCTGGTACCACAATTCGTTATTAGAGCAGTCGCTCTGCAAATACATATGCACATGTTACTTTGAATTTTATTCAACTAGCATCAAGCACATGTCTAAATGTCAGCATATCAGGGAAGGAGCAATATTAAAGTTGCCTTTATTAAAACAGTCTATCAGTTTTAGTTCTGATTCATTCTTTAATACACATCAGCTTGTACAGGAGTGCTCTAATCATTGAGAGCTGTGACAGAAGAGCTTTGATAAATTCTGTTGTGGATCTCTAAAATGTTGGTTTTTTTTAAATATGGATAGCACCTCTTAGGTGAGGAGTGTCCAGGTCTTACCTTAGACCTACTTTCCCTGGTGGCTTGAGCTAGGTCAGACAGGTGGCTGGGGTGCAGGACACACACTTGCTGGCAAAGAGGTGGGGCGGAGAGTGAGCTGGAGAAGGTCAGCTTTCCAAATCCCCCAGCATACGTTTAATTTCTTAATTTAAAATTGTTCCTTTTGAACTCAGTAAAGCTCTTCAGCATAAAGTGTGGCAGGACCATATGCCTTTGTAGGACTCTGACCTCCGCTCTATTTTTAATCAAATAAAATGAAAGACTTTTCCGCAGTTTTGTTGTTGTTAATTGCCTCCCAGACATAGAAACATAGTTTTGCATTTAGTCATTCAAATATCCAAGATGTTGGAAACAAAAATAATCCGGAAACCTTTATAGGGATCATTTTCTTAATTTCTCTGTCTGAAAGCATCCATCTGTCAAAACAGTCTTGTGCAAAATATGTAACGTGATGTACAAGTTTTGAAGCCTTTCAGTACACAGTTTGCTAATTTGTACAAAATTCACTGAAAAATAGAACTAGTTTTAATTTTTGTACTTTTTCAAGTTACTACATCTTTAATGACAGAGGAAATACAGCTCTTGGCTACAGTCAGATCTAAGGGGAAACTTAGTGGCTTCATCAGGATTAGCATTTAACCTGTTGTATTTGCCAGCAAGGCTGGGCAGGAAACCATTTTCCTTCCACATGATTCTTGGAAGCATAAAACTTTTTTCTTATTCTCAGCTTCAGGACAAACCCCCACAGTACTCTGTTTTCACTAGGGAAGTGGAGGGGGAGTGAAAAGGAATCTTATCAAGCAATGATGCTGGAGCAACTGGATCCAGATCCATCCGTATTCGAAGATACACTTGTTCAACTAAATTGGAATGGGTCTGAATTACGAAAGACAAGTGAAAAAACATAACATTCACCTTTAAGCTCAGTGCTCCAACCATCCAAGTAGTGGGCATTTTAGGATGGCTTTTGGGGCTTAAAACTTCCTGAGATGTACTTGGGTCTCTTCTGTATTGCAAAGGTACAGGAATGGTACCCAATGTTCCAGCAAAAGGAAAAGCATATATGGACATAGAGAAAACAAAGAAGTTCTAGATAAGGTGGGATTACATGACACCTTAAATCTATCTATTCAGCTTTTTACAAATTCAACATCCGAGATGGCAAACAAAGTTTTAAAAAAAAAAAAAAAGGCAAGCTAATTATTCTAGGCAAAGCTTGACATAGGGAAAGAGTGTGTTGTGATGCAAATTTATAGAATATTTTCCTTTTTAAAATAAAACAATCATACTTCTAATGAGAATATAAAAAAAAGCCACACAGCTAAACTTAGGTCTAAAACAAGTTGTTGTTTCTCCAGGTAAGGGCCAGGAGATGTATATGGAATCAATGGTTCATTTTATAAAGTATTCTTATCAAAGAGAAAATAGAGAGAACTGCTTTAAAAAAAACTAAATCCTGTTCTCTTACAAAATCAGTGCATTTTTTTTTGTTTGTTCTGCTGTAACTCAGAGGAAGAACTCAGAAGAAGATAAGGCTCAGAAGCAGGTTCATATTGGTTCTCTTAACTTGCAAATGGATGCTTGCCACAGATGACAGAGATCCATGATATGTCCAGTCTTAAATTTTATCACAAATTCACAATCCAGGATTCAAAGTTATATGAAATTTAAGTATCTTTTATTTGAGCCTTTGGGTTCCATCTAGTTCACATTTTCAACTTCTCCCTGTACTTCCATAGCTAGATCCTTAATTTCTAATAGAAGTGAGATTCTAGCATAATCATTCCTCTCCAAAAGGTAGAATGGGTAGAAAGTTAAGCAAAATTTCAGTTAGCCCTTTGACAAATTTGCAGAATTTAGAATTAGAATGATGTGTTAGAATTATATCCCTTTCTTTGGAAAACTAATTCTTAGCTCCCATATTGCTCTATTGAAACTTCTAGGTCTATGTGACACGAAGTTTATTATTTTAATGATTTCTTAACCAATGCACTGTAAGTGCTGAGAACATTCCAAACCAGGGTTGAATTTATTAGTGACTAATGTAATCCCTCTTTCTTGTTCTAGTAGTGGGTACCTGATCTGTCTTATTTTTATGGCTCCTGAAATTAAGTAAAATAAATCATCAGTGGAGGAACTGTTTGGCTTTGGTTTGATTAGTTTGGAGAACTATCCTGTGCTTGTTCATTTTTTTGCCACAGTGGGATTGTCTCTCACAAAAATTGCCCTGCAATTGTTTTGCTTCCAAAACATAGCCCTCATCCTGCAAACATACCATACATTTTTATGAGATGACGTAGACACTCTCACAATGCCAAATTCTATTTTTGTTTTCTCCATAGCATAGCAAAAACACAATTCCAAACCAGCAGCCTTTTAAATGTTGATTCAATTTTACACATTCCCTGTACCCTGCTGATATTAAGCATGTGTTAGTGTTTCCAAAAACAGGGCCTAAATCTACTGACTCTCAAAAAAGCAGGATTTGTCCTGTGATCTTAATAACATTATTTGCATGAATAGTACTCAGTTGTATAAGTAATTATAAAGCTGGGTGTACATTTAGCAATGAAGGTGCTGTGCCTTCCCTGCTGTACAGATAGGGATGGAAGTAAGGAGTATAAGGAGTTTCAGCTGGATTCTTTTTTCTGTTCATCCTTGTGGAAATTACAAAGGATAAGCAAAACACAGATATTAAAATGCAGTTAGTGTTCTTCATCCATTATTCACTAAGTGACCTTAATAAGCTGTTTTCAATGTCATGTAAAATGTTTTAGAGATTTGAACAGTTTTGGCAGCTTTTCTTACAGAAATACAATTAAATTCAAGGAAGAGTACAGAAAACTGCCTAAACTGTATTGCTTTTGTTAACGAATCTTGGCAAGGATTTATTCCCTGAAATGGATGGGATTTTGCTGGATTATGTTAGTACCAAGTGGAGTTTTAATTAAACCTCTATTCTGCTGTTGGGAAAGAAAGCTTTACAATCAGTGAATTAAAAATAGTCCTTTCTTTGGTGGGAGGAGAGAAGGAGGGGTGGAGGTGATGCTTTGCGATGCAGGAAGTTTCCCACCAAGCATGGCATGGAAGAACAAACTCCTGTTTGAGCAGTTTAGAGACTTTTCACTTGATCTTCCTTAGGCGTAGCTCCATGCTGAAGTCAGCAATCCCTGTGCTGCAGTTTCTCCTTGAAGCAGCTCAGAGACAAGAAGTTAGTACAAGTGACATTTTTATTCCTCCTCTGATTTCCCTCCCTTTCTCTGCTTCAGCTTGAGAAACCCCTGCATTTGCCTCTAGAGTTTGGAAAGGGAATAGCTGGCAGCAAGGGGTGATGAAAAAGTGCACGCTGCATCTGGATGTACAGGCCTTCTCTGACCTGTTTATCTACTCCATCCCCCGTCTGCAATTTCAGCAGTGAAGTCAGAGGTGGTTTGCTTCACAATCACTCCAGCTCTTCCCTTGAATGGAAATATCAAGTTGCATATGGATTTCATTTCAATGCTTTCCTTTTTGGTCAGTCTTTCATGTGACTTCTGTGGGTGCCAGTGTAAGAGTCAGTCTTACTATGATACTCAAAGTAAAAAACCCTAGAAAACTCAATGTAAAACAAATGTGATTTTATAGACATAATTTATCTTTGATACTTGCCACCAAATGTACCCCATCCAGCACAAAACTGAAAGTTTAGAGTGCCTGAATGCTTAAAAAACTCTTAAAAACAAACCTACAAAATACTGACATTAATGAAGAGAATATTAAAAATCTTTGTTTGGCCAAGAAAGACCTGAGGTTACCACCCGGAATGCTAATTTGCCTTTACAATATTCACAACGTAGAAACTCCTGTCAGAATTTGTCTGTGGTTTGTTCTTTTGGACTTGTATCTGCTCTACATCATACTCCTCAAATGAATACTGTATTAGCAGATACTTAAGCATTTAAAAAGAAAACTAAAAGTAGAAACGCAGGCAAAATGCTCTTGACTGCAGGGCTCACTTCAAAGGCTGGAGACCTCACGTTGCGGGGAGGGACAGGTGTCTTAGTCAAGGGGTCACAGTCCAAACCAGCAGAAAAGAGGGAGGAAGTCAACCATCTCCCAATTTCTCTGGTTAAAATGAAAATGCTCCTGAATCCATCTTACTCTTGATGGGCAGAACGTTACTTTGTCAGTGAAATAATAAAACCATGTTAGTTAATTATTTACCTTGTAATTAAAAATGAACCAATTACTAACCAGGACAGGATCTGTAGAATTTAACTAAGAATTTAATTTAGAATTCATTTTCTGAAGGCTGAGTATAAAATTGTTCATTAAAAAGCTCTTAACACTTTTTTGGTTTTGAATATGTTTCTAGGATATGACACGTGCTGTTTTCTAGAACCCTTGAAACTGATCTAAAAAGAGCTGGATATTCTGCTAATGAAATATGTGGGAAGGTAGAAAGTATATAGGTGCATATTTGCATCCTAAATCTTTGTTCTTGAGGACTTGGCCATTCAGAATTTTGCTTTGATACTTGAACAGCTCAGCTTTTGAATAAATGTTGTGCAGACATGCATGGATACTTCAGCTCTCCAGTATCTTGAAAAAAATAAACAATGAATAAGAGACATCTGCAGGAGGCATTATTTGCTTACTCAGTGCTGTCTACTGCTTTATTTTTGTGCTTATTTCACTTCTATGCTATAACTTAGATTTTTAGTGTTAGCTTTTGAATTACTGTGTAAGAGAAGAAAAGAAAGAAAAACAGTTCTGCAGGTAAAGGCCACACAGAGATGCATTAATTGTGTATTTATCATACATATGAATTGAGTGTCTTTACTTGCACAAGTGAAAGCTCGTTATTGGTAATGACAAAAAAGTAGAGTGAAAACAACCTAGTCTTGTAGTTTCTGTTTTGTCTACTTCTTTGCAGTTTATTACAGATAGTGACTTTAGATCTGCTGCAGAGTATCAAGATAAACAGAAATTACTTATACTGGTAGACTAATGAGTTCTGTGTTTTCTTTGTTTCTTTAACCAGTTTTTCCCCTTTGAGTTTAATGGACTACCACAGTGCTGTGGACTGTGAGTTGTAAACACTGCATAGAAATGTTAACTTATTGAATAAAATGTTTTCATTGGTGTTTTTCAAAATCATGGAAACTTTTCCATTGCTCGTACCTTTCACCTAAGTTGTTTTCCTTGAGATCTCAAGTGTCAGACTTCTAAGAAGATTTTCCATATAGGACTGGGTAGGAAGGATAGAGATCCAAGAATTCTATGAATAGCCAGAGGGCAGAAAAGCATATGCAACAATACTCCGTAGCCAAAAAGATTTCCATTGAAAAAAACACTATAGGGTAAAAATAAGAGGTGGCTGTCAGATTGCATAATTTTTTTCTTTTTTCTCCATGCACAGATTAGCTAAAAATCTTCCATTCCCTTTTGCCTTGCAAATGCAACAGTACCCCTGACATTCAAGGAGAGAGTAATTTAATTTGCTATGCTGTCTTAATCAGGGACTTACGTGCAACAAAATCTGACATTTTTATCTAGACTATATTATGTAAAGCAATGAGCTAGGGGACCAGGTTCATGTTACAGCTGTTGACAGCTAATGTTTTTTGGTAAGTCATGCAACAGCAGCAGAGTGCCACTTTCCCATTCCTACCGTGCTGCTGAGCCACTGCTGCAAGGGTGACAATGTGTAACAATGGAGGTTGGAAAGATAAAATTGAAGTTGACATGAAAAGCGTGTGACAAAGAAGCCCTACAACTGAGATATCCACAGCTGAAAAATCTGTGAGAAAGTTGTTCAGCACTTGGCTGATACCCAAAGAGAATTATGTTATTCTTTTCATTGAAGAAGGTTGGTGAACACTCCTCAATAAATTCCAATGGCAGGCCTGTAATGAAGTGGAGGTGATGCAAGTTAGCATGATTTTAAAATTCACTGTATGCTCTAGTTCAGTTAAGATGTATTTCTGTTGCTTTACGCTCTTTGCATCTTTGATCTGCAAGAGTAATAAATAGGGCGTGATCTCTTGCACTTATCAGTGCAGTGTCAAATGCACTAAACTGTTGTGGCCTGAATACCTGTAATAATATACCTGAATACCTGCAATTAGAAATGCAAAGGTTGTTCTTGTTGGGCAGTCCAAAATCAAGCAATGCTTATAGGGAGTTCAACAAGCTTTGCAGCCAGCCAAGAAACATGCAACAAAGTGAAACCTTTTCAAGATTCGTCATGTCCAATGCTATTTACAGCTTTTCTAGACCATTACTTCACTTAAAAACATATGGGAACCCACGTCTGAGCACAGAAGTTACATGCTCATTTTGACCTAGCCAGCTTAATTAACATGGCTATATTTCCTACTACCTGGAGCTCCTGAAAGCTCTTTGTTAAGCGTAACGCATTACAATAATCCAATTTAGACATGACAAAAATTGCTTGTTCTTCTGCCAAGGCATGTGCTGAACTGAAGACTGTTATTCCCAAAGTGTAAGGGTCACAACCTTCAGTGGGACTGCAAGCCTAACAGTAGTGTTATTATTTATGCTAGTGTAATGAGGCTGATGAAAATGGGACTTACTGCCAGAAACAAGCTGAGGAGATTTTTATGGGTCCGACGACTATTCCAAGCAGGAGCACTTGCTTTCCAAATCCTGTCCTTTCTCCAGCTCCTGTTTTGGACCTTGGAGAGGCTTTTTTGGGAGGGTGAGAAAAGTAATATTTTCAAATGTATTCTATTTATCTCAGTCTCTGAATCTGCTAAACTTTAGTTCAGATTAATATTTTCTTCATCTCCTGTAATAAATATGGGAAGTATTAGAAAAAAATCTGTAGGCTCCTAATTGGCTTCCAATGATTCATTCAAAAAGCACATTTGTAAAATAGGAGGGGAAAAAAAAAGGGGAGGGCAGAGAGAACAAGAGAGGAGGGTCTTTAGAACATACACTGACCATTTTACCCAGTGGCTAGGATGTTTTTGTGCTACATAATTAATACTATTTGGTGGTAAAGAACTCTGTGTTGAAGTAAATTTCTTAGCCTGCTTCCTACCTTCTAGTGCTAGAATGCTTAGTACGTAAGTTAAACAATGTTGTTCCCCCTTGGATTCTGAACAGTGGGTTAGAGGAATCTTATTTGCAGATAAGCAATGGGCACTTAGAAGTTAGCAACTTAAATAGTGTTGGAGTTCAGATGTTCCTTTATGCAAAGAGGGAGTAAAATTGTCCATTATCATGGTAGAGATTGTGTGGTAAATTATAAAATTAAATGGTGGTCTTGGAATGCAGAGACATCACCTTTGACTGCGACTGCAGATTCAGTGAGCTCTCTGTGATGTACATGTAATTAAACCTGTACGTTGTCTGAAACTTCAAAGCAATTTATAATAGGCAAACTTCAGCATAATGGAAGTAAGTATTACCCCACTTTTTTTAGACTACCTCTTAGCAATCTTTTATCATACACTGGGTTCTTAATCACTGTCAACTCACTATACTTTCCTTTTCAGTGAAGAACAGTGATGTTATGCAATGTTACTATATAGATCGTGCCCTGTTTTTTCTAGTCCTATTTTGAGAAAATACATCTGAGTAAAACTACATTTTTGGTGATGCTAAATCTTCCCTCAGCAGTTAACGTTTCGTCTGTATTTATGTGACATGACTTTACGCTGTGTGGTTTTGGCAGATGGAGGAATGATTTTCTTCACATTTTTCATATGGTGAAGAATTTTCAGGAGCTAGTTTAGCAACAGCAAGCAGAGGAGACTTTGATTTGTTTACCTAACATATGTGTCACATATAAAAGGCAATGTCCTTCCACTGTAGTTGTTAATAACTAGCTGTTCCAAATGGATTTGTGCCAACACAGAATCTACCACCACAATTAGCAGTAATAGGAGCTTCAGCTGGCAACAGCAGTGAAGGCAGTAAAGATTAAATGACTATGTGAACTGTCCCTCCACATTAAAACTGATGTACATTGGCAAAAAATAAGAAAACTCACACCACTTACCCCTTGCACTCTGTTCTACTCTAGAGAAAATACTGCTGTCTGGGACTTGCTGTTTTTCACATGACATAGATTCACCCCATTAATGACAAGAATCTTGAGTGTCCATATCAATAAAACATCTCAGATTACAAAAACCTATAGATGACTTTAAAATGCTTGAGGATACAAATAACCTTATGAAGAAGGTTGATTCTTAGAGGCATTTACCAGTTAGGTTCCTGTTACTGACTTCTAGCTGTTATTGCACATGTACTTCCAAAAAGTCTGCTTGGAAATTCCATTAAATAACATCCAACAAATTATTTTTTTTCTGGGTAGGAAACCTTCCAGGAGCTACAAAATCTCTGCAAAATAGTATTCATGGTAATAATTCTATAGCATAGAATATGATCTTGTTCTAGAGCAGGTTATTGTCAAAGCTGCAATAACAAGCCCTCCCGCTTTTCAGGAGCCGTTGCTGAATTATGTAATCCCTGTACAAACACATTAATTAAAAAATTAGTATAACGAGGATTTGAATACGTATTTTATTGTACAATATTAACTGATATAATACATTATAGGTTAGTCCAAGTTTCTTTAGAGTGATTCACAGTTTATTGTCTCACAGTGTCCTATATGACATACTTCAAAAATACGTATTATTTTCCACAGTTTCCATGAACCTCTAGCTATGTGCTAGAGCACCTCAGAAATATTTTAGGCTTAAGAGTTGCCTAAACCTAACCTTTGCATTCATGAACACTGTAAAAAATCTGATTTGTAGGTCAGTGTGCAAAAAGCACAGCTGATAACCATGACCTTGAAGAGGCTTTGCAGCTGCAGTTATATTGCAGCATTGAGTGACACAACTTTGTAACATTTTGCACTTTGTGAAATGCCATTATCTGAAACTCTGGGTTTGCATCCCGTTCCTTATATTTATTATGGACAGAATTAAATCTTGCAAGTCAATCAAACATGTCAGTCTTCTGGTGGCTCTGAAAGCACAGAGCAACCAAAAGACAGGAGCTTTGCAAACATACAGGGAGCACCATGTAGTTTTGTCAGTAACTTTAGCATGTGCGTGAATAGATGTGTGCCAAATTTATGCACATGAATTTGGACACTTGCTGTATAGTTTTCAGGACTAGTGCAATTGCTTTGGTGTTGACAGTTAAAAGCTTACATGTAAATAGATGCCTGGTGCCATACTCTGACAGTGGTTAGATGTTCCAGTGATAGTCGTTTCCTCTTCCAGTGCCAGGAAGCAAGGCTAGTGAAAAAAAGCCAAATCCAATCAAAATGTATCATCAGGTAAATGTAAGTTTTGGCAGCGGGGCAGAATTATTCACTTTAGATGTCACTCAGAACACAAACACCTCTCTTCGTAAGAAATGTGATCTGTTAAGAGCAACATGTGCTAAACTGTGAATCTAACCAGTTAGGTCCACTAGCAGCACATCTACAGAGCATTACCTACACAAATCAGATGTGATTTCCCCAGTACTAACTGTCCTTGATGAGTACCCAAGTACGGGGCTAACCCAGGGGAGAGTTGTTTGTTCAAGCTCAGGGAAGCTCAGTGTAAGGTATAACAGCTGATGCAGTTTGCCTGCTGTATGGGAAAGGTCAGCCCCTATAAAATCAGGGACAAACAGAGCTCCCAGGCAGCTGGAACAGCCTCTCTAAAGAACTGGACTCAAGTCAGGGACAGCAGAAAGAGATAGAAGAGCGTATGTTTTTCTGTTTTTGAGAAGTGAGTTTATGGATGAATTGAAAAGAATGTATCCTATGAAGAATTTAATAAGCAAATGCAGTAAGTCCAAGTTTTTCACTGAGACATTGATTGCTTTTTAACTTCATTAATAGCAAATAGGGAAAAAATAATGGAAAACCATTAATTATAACACAGTAAGATGAACATTAAAACTTTAATGGCACTGAAGGCCACCATACACCACAA
Source organism: Phaethon aethereus (assembly GCF_964289735.1). Lineage (NCBI taxonomy): Eukaryota > Metazoa > Chordata > Aves > Phaethontiformes > Phaethontidae > Phaethon > Phaethon aethereus. The sequence goes on along the minus strand of NC_138589.1, from coordinate 12,838,720 downwards.
CTGAAGCCTATAGTTCTTTAAAATAGCCTCACCTGCCTGCTTTAACTTCTTGAAACCACTGGAAGGTGTCTATAGGCTTGTGAGTAAATAAAAAATTATACTGCACCCAGAAAAGAAAGAAAGAAACAAACAAATCCAAACCTTTGCATTTGCTTAATGGCTGTAACACAAGACCTTCAAGCCAGGAGAGGACTTAAAAAGTAGAACACTACAGTCTTCAATTTACCAGTATAAACACAAGACATCTAACTAAAGGCATTAGAGAGAGGCCTGTTCCTGCAAGAGCTGCAAGAACCATGCTGAAGATGAACAATAATATGAAGGGTCAAGGCCCCTCTTCCCAAGATGAACTGTTGAAGTAGAATGTTCATAGAAGGAGTGTTTATTTCTTAAAGAAACCAACTATTAAAGAAAGTGACACAGGATAATGTCATTCATCTTGTTCCAGAACTTTCTCACATGTAAATCTGCATAGTCTGTGTATTATGTTTTGTACAGTGAAAAAAGGTCGCTATAAAAATACTGTGCCCTTTTTTATCCATACTATGAGAAAAAGCAGTTTATTATAACAGGAAATAATACTTTATTATAAAATCTGCATGTAAACAAGTAACAAATTAATTGAATAATGGTTAACGGAAGTGCAAATTAACTTCATAAAATGATCTGTTCTGTATTAACTATATACATATAATGTTTTTGCCCATTCTAAAGTGTTTCTACTCCCCTCTCCCCACATTTAAATTTTAAAAGATTTATCATTGCTTGCTTTATACTAAAGAGTGTACGAGCCTGCGTACAAGTTTAAGTTTTGCTCTGCAAACAGGACAACTCTGTGGTGATACTTATCATAATCCTTCCTGATCTTTGCATCTCTGGTATCCACAGGACAAGAGGATATATATATAACATATGTACACAGTGAAAATATGGGCATGCCAAGCCACTTATTTAAAGTTAGTTCATTTACTTGCACACATTGAAACTTAAACCATCTATCAATGATGCAGACGTGTAGTGTAACTTCCAAACTTGCTTGCGCACCTTAAGGCATTAACGAGAGTCTCAATTGGTAAGTCATTCTTGTTATCACCATGAGGATCATCTATACACTTCTCATAACAGTCAAATGCTTGTTCATCACGCATGTGCAACATGTGGCCTTGCTGAAAGCTTCTAAAGCACAGATAAGTCATGGCAAGACTTTGATTTTGCTTTGAAAGCCATCTTCTTATTGTTCTTTGCCACAATTCTCCCAAGGAATCGCTTTGCCTTTTTGCCTATGCTTTCTCTTCTTTTTGTGTTGGCCATTCTCCTAGCATTGTCTTCTTTACTGTCTTTGCGAAGTCTAATTTGCCGAACAATACCTTCAAACAGGTCCTTAACGTTATGATGAAGAGCAGCTGAGGTCTCGATGAATTTGCAATCAAACACAACAGCACAGGCCCGTCCCTCTGGATGGAAAGAGAAAAAAGGGAGATGAATTGGAGACAAACATTTTCTCTTCATATATACTGGCAGAAAAACAAAACAAAAGTTTACTTTAGGTAAGGAAAGTGCCTTAAATGCCACAAAAGAGCTTTACTACATGGTAGGAAAGTCCAAATTTGCACTCATGGTTTTACCCCTTTTCTTGGTTTTGTTGTGGTATGGTCAGAAATCGCATTTGACCAGTGGTACTGAATATAAGGCAAAAATAGTCCTGTAGGCAGAACATCCCAGTATTGCTTAGGATCTAAGGCTGGTACAGGAGAGGCACTTGGATGCATGCTTGCTGTTTGATAGGAAACAGTGTGAGGTACAGAAAGAAATGGTTTTTATTTCTTCTGGAAGTTGCTGAGCAATTATGCACTTCTATCCTGCTGTAACAAGTGAGAGTTTTCCACGCTACCTACAAATGAAGCTGATACAGTCCACAAGGTCAAGTCATTGAACAGATCACTGGAGATCATGAAGTTGTACACCATTGGATTTGACTAGGACTGCATTCAAAACGCAAGACGCTCAATGTTCGAGACGTAAGCGCGTAACTCCAGAACATTGCTGCAGAGCAAATTTCCATGTTCAACTTGTGGTAAATGCTGGCAAAGTTGTAAACATGAGCAAAGTACTGATGTCATGACTAGGACAGGTCAACCATGCACTGCCACCAGCCAGAAAAAGTGATGATCTCCTGCTGAACTCCAGTCAATTAATTCCATGTGCAGACATTTAACACAGGGAACATGGCAAAAACAGACAGCAACACATAGTTCATTGTCATCAAGGCACTGATATTTCAGATGAAAACAAATAAACAAAAAAACACTAAAAAACAAACTCACCAAATGTTTAAATAAGTGAAACTAATACTGTGGTCTTGGCAGTGGTTACTCTGCTCTAGTTACAGAAATGGTAGCTTGGAACTAGCTGAGAAAATTCTCACTGATCACAACTGGAGAATATATGCAAAAAGACTTTAAGTTGTGTGAGCCTGGTCCCACCAGCTCAACTCAAGTGAGATGGAGTCACCTCCAGAAGAAAGAGGATTGTACAGGCTGTATGGGATCACGCTTTCCAAAGGCTGCCTGGGTTCTGCGGAATGGCACTCCTATCCCTTAAAATGCATAGCTCGAGCTATCAAATCTTGAGACTAGCAAGTGCTGCTTGCTGCACACATGACATACAATTACACCCTTTCAGTTAATACTGACCAAAAATGAATCTTACACAAAACAGTATGTTAAAGCTGCAGCTCTGACACATTCTTTTCTCTTGTACTGCAGTTCAGAGCATTGCTCTGCGCCATCACAAATCTTCCCCCACCACCATCTCCACTGTTTTCTGTGGTACCAAGTCCCTCAGCCTGAACCAGCTGGTTTGATTTCGCCGGTGTGCCTCAAATCATACCTTTTTCTGCATCAAAACTGGGCCATTTCTATTGGCCATGATCCTCCACAGCCTTTGCTACCACTTTAGACATTACTGTATAAATGAATAGTGTCTCTTACCATCAACTGAGACTTCCCGCGACCTGACCAGGTCGCTTTTATTGCCCACAAGAATAATAGGTATGTCTTCTGTCTGCCTTGCTCTTCTTAGCTGGATTCTTAGCTCAGAGGCCTTTTCAAAACTAACTTTGTCTGTCACTGAATATACAATAATATAGGCATCTCCCATTTTCATACAGTGGTTCTGAAGCCACTGGCTGTCATCCTAAAACAAAAGGTGAGAATACATTTATTGAAAAATCTATTCAACACTCATTAATGATTTAATTACTGTAAGCACCTTAGAGATATTTTTCTTAGCTTTATAATAAAGTTAGTAAAAGTAAGCCAACCTCCCCCCGCCTTTTTTTAAGTATTTTGTTGTTTAAAATATATTACAAAACAAAATTCTCTTATTTACAGAAATAATATCAGGTCTGCACTGATGAGATTGTGATCTCCAATTTTACAGTAATTCCCTGGGCTGCTCATGTAAGCTGCTGCTTATTCAAAGCATTAAGGGATTCACACTCCAGCCCTATTCACATTTTTTAATTGCTTGCCTAGCTACGAGAAATTAATTGCAGGAGAGAACAAAAGCAGTATAAATTCTGATTTAAGGTCACTTTTTTAACGGTACTGATCTCATCGAAGAAATAGGCAGACGTTTCCATTTCTTCCATTTCGTTCCATTTCTCCTTTTTTAAGAGTGAACCACTGACTAAGCCATAAAGAAAAAGATATCTTAAAACTGTAAGTACCTGCTCCCATATGTCGAACACCACGAGAGATGCTTCTTCTCCGTCAACTATAATTGATCTGTCGTAGGTATTTCCTACGGGAAAAAAAAGTTCAAAAAAAATAAGTTACTCTCCTCCGCGCCCGCCGGCAGCCTGGGAGAGGGTGGCGGTGGGGGACGTGGCGGCGCGGCCAGAGGCGCTCCGCCAGCGGTATCGCCGCGCTCCGCCTCTCCGAGCGGCTGCTCCCCGGGACCGGGAGTCCGCCTCCCTCCGCCGGCGTGCTGCCGCGGGTGCCCCGCGCCGCCCCGCGCCCTCACCGGCCTCTTCCGCGTCCGCGCAGTCCTCCACGCCGCCGAAGATGCGGGCCAGGCTGGTCTTGCCGACGCCGTGCTCGCCCAGCAGGATCACCTTGTAGAGGCTGCTGTCGGAGTCGCTGCCCGAGGAGATGACGGAGTCGGAGGAGTCGGAGGCCCAGCTCTCCCGGTGCGCCTCGCCGGGGCTGTACGAAGTGCACCGCACCAGGCCGGAGAGTTCGCCCTGCGGCAGGGCAGCCCGCAGGTCCCGCTCGTCCACCGGCATGCTTCGCCGGTGCAGGTGCTGGTGCACGGAGAAGGGCATGCTGCCGCGCCGCTTGTCCAGGCAGCGCAGCTTGTCGCCGCGGTTCAGAGTCATGGGGGTGCCGGGCTGCGGCCGGAGGGGAGAGAACAGCTGTCAACACCCGCCGCCCCTGCAGCTCCCCGGCCCCGGCCGCCACAGCACGGGCGAGTCCCGCCGCGCCGTGGAGCAGCGCTTACCTCGGGCCGCTCCGCGGAGGGAGAGAGGGAGGGAAGCGGTGAGGGATTCCCCGCCGTTAATCGCCCGTGCCGCCGCGGGAGCTCCCTCACAGCGAGCACTGCCGCCACCGCGCTCCTCGCCCCTATTTATGGCTCCGCCAGCCCGGCCCTCCCCGCCGTGACGCGCGCGGCGCGGCACCCTGCCAGCGCGGCCGTGGGCAGCGCCGTCCGCCCACGGCGGCTCGGCTCGGCTCGGCTCGGCGGGGAGCCCCGCCGCGGGGAAGGCACGGCACGGTCCGGTCCGCTGGCGGCAGCGAAGGGGGCGGCGGCGGGGCTCCCCTCCCGTCGGCCCGGAGAAGCCGCCGGGGCCGCGGCACGGCCGTACGGGGCGAGAGCCTTGGGGAGGCGAGGGATGGACAGGGAGCGTTTCGGTGGGAAATGCCATCACATGTAGCGTGAGTGAAAGGCTGTGCGGTCAGGCTGGCCGGGGCTGCCCCCACGGCCCTGCCTCTGCCCGGCCTGGGGTACTTTGCCGCTGCTCCGCCGGTGGGACGGAAGGCAGGTGTAAGTCGCTTGTTTCCAGTCGCAGCCCTGTGTGAGAGTGTGCGTGTTCTACGTAGGTAGGTTTCCTCGGTTTCTTCGGCTTTGTGTCATTGTCCAGGAGTTGCGGTATAGTCCTGGTGTCTACGGTAGTGTCAGGAAAAATATTTGCAAATTTGCAGTATTTGCTTTACTTCGTGCTTGCTTTCTTTAATGTTCAGGAGGGGGTTATGAGAAAAGCACCTGTGCTAGGTGTTGCACTTACATAGTGAGTGCAGTGTTAATGGTTTAAGAGGCTAATACAAAACATAAAGGTCAAATTCTTCTCTTGATTTCACCTGAGCAGCAAAGTGAGACAGTGAAAGTCTTATCTCATAAGTGGTATAGTCATTACCGTGTGATCAGGTGAAGAAACGACTAACCAGATAACTATACTTGTAATTCTGAATGGCTCACTGTGTATACAGTTTATTGTTTACCTAGCAACCAAATCATGTTAGACATTTTACAGCCAAAATAACTCTGGCTTCTGCTGCCAAAAGATTACAGCCTGATCAGTAGGGGAAAATCCCTGTGACTCTGTATAGGGACAGTTGCCATCAAATTTGTGAATGTTGAAAGGTTTACAAATCAGCTGGAGAAACAAGGCTAACAAAGGCAAGATTTAGGGAGGTGACAAAAATGAAGTTATACATGTAGGGAATAAAATAAGGGGAAGAAAAGAATCTGGGATTGGGCTATAGGGTTGCATAGCCAATAAAATATAGGATACCATCTCAGAAACATCTTTTTTTCTTGTAACATGTTAAACTTCTCAGGCTACTTAACTGAAAAAAAGATAAACATGACAAATACTTTGAAGGGACTGACCACAGGGAATGGATTTTTTTTTTCCTATGAAATTGAGTGAATAGTCTGTTATTTTCAGGAGCCAGTTGTAATTCTCCAGTCCAAGCTCTTGGAGTGGTTTTGGCCCCTTTGCCCTGATAACTGCAGTCAGAAGTGTTAGTGTGGCAGTTAAAGATCACCAGGTGCTTGTAGCAAGTTCTCTCTGCCTGTCTTACAAAATAGCAACTAAAATAGCCTTGTCAGTTTAGATAGAGTTTGGTGGTGAAACAAAGTTTGTGCTTCAGTTAACTGAACTAAGTTATAAACCTCTGGTTAACATTTTAAATCCTATTTAAATAAATTATGGTTAGCATTTGAAGTATGCTGTGGTCACTTAACTTTGATAAACGGGAATCTGCCAAACCATCTTGATTAATCTGTATTTATGTACAAGTACTTATGTAAATATACTTCCAGAAATGGTTTGTCATCAGTTAACTTTTTAAAAATCTCAAAATTAAATTCTCACCTGAAAATACTGTGAGTGGATTTATAAGTCTTTTGGACCAGTCTTTCTTGCATGCCTTTACTGTGTATCAGGGTCAAACTTTAGAAGTAGACGTATGAAGTGGGGGTATTTTTAATTCTTTTCTGTGTGAAAGGAGGGAAATCTGAGAAGCTTCAGAACCAAAGATACAGTGCCACTTTTGTGCCACATATAGCACTACTGACTGGAACCAAACTAAAAATGGGAGTCTCACTGACAGGACTTAAAGAAGCCATATTTCATTCCAGGCCTTTTGCTGATGAGAATTGCGAATATTTTAATGATGTAAATGCAAGATAGACCCATTGCTAGCCAAAAAGTAACAGAAAAGGCTGCTAAACAAAAACTTCGGGAGAACAACGTTTCAGCAGGAAAAGTGACTGAAAATAAAATAATACCTAATAGAAATCATACAGAGAATTCAGGACTCTGTGGCAAATACTTGTTTTTGTGCCAGCACCCAGGTACAACTAATGAATTAATGGTTACAGAATACCACCACGGTTACAGGATACTACTTGGGATCTGGCACTGGGTTCTGTGAGTTGTCCTTTAATGGAAAGTGAGACGGCCTTGGATTAGGTCCCCGTGGCTTCACTTGTTCTAGAGGGATGAGTACAAGTTGCACAGAGGAGCGCAGTGCCAAGGCAGTTAGGTCTGTTCCCATCCGCCGCAGGATTTGTGCCTGGAAGCAGAGAGAGGGGGAGATCACAGGGGTCATGTAGCTGGTTTATCTCCTTTGATCTTAACAGGTCCAGCTGTTTTGTGAAGTTGGAAGGAATTAACAGATAATTCAGGTTAGTCACTTGAGACACATAATGTGCTTCTTCACATAGCGTGTAATTCTATTTGCTGTTAATTATTGCTGTATATACATGTGTACGTTACTGTGGCACCTGCTATTTCACTGAGGTGCATATGAGACCACAGGCTTGAAATGATGATCTTTTAGTTTCTTTGAAGGATTTTAAGACCGTCTCCTTTCTCACCTGCCTTCTATTTCCGCTTCTATGTGACTGTGCTTCTATATGAACTGTAATTTATTTCTATTTAAAAGAGGTTTTAATGTCTTGCTTTTCTACTCTTATTTTCTATTCTAGCTTCTACTGATCGAGGGTTTGTTTTCATTAAATGAGTGCCTCAGACACATACTGTAGACGTGATATTTTTGGTAAACTTAATATACCATTCCTTACGTATTGAAATGGAAACTGAAAATTTTATAATTTTGTTGGATTTTACATAGAGCGAGACCTGGAGTCTATCAATGTTGAAGGGAAAAGCCCACTCCAGCCTGTATGGCAGATTGTAAGTGCGCTGAATCAGGGTTATCACGGTAGCAGTGGTACCATCTGTGGTTCTTGAGTCACAGGTGACTCCTGAGCAATTCAGGTGCCTGTTCCCTGCAATGGCTGTGTCATATAACCAGCAGCAGCGCGGCAGCCCCAGGGGCTGCTGTTTAACCCAGATCCTTGCTGCATGAGGAGATACAGCTTAACAAAAGTTAAGCCTCCTGCTGAGGCCAGGAGCACGGGGTCTCAGGGACCCCAGTCAGATACATCCTAATTATCAGGTAATTCTGGAATCCTGGCAGAGCCACTGTAACCTCCCATTTGTGAATCAATCTAAGAATTTCACTTTTTCTTGGCTGCCCAGCATCTGTGGTGTGTGTCCTGTGGTTCTCATGGAAGAATTTGATCTGAGACTCGGAAGGAAAGGAACCCTAATATCCTATATTGTGTGGAATTGAGCACAAAGGTCTCTAAAAAGTGATCACTACTTTTCCTCCCAGTTTCATTTAATCTTCATACGATTTTCATTTTCCTCATTTCATATGCTTTTCACTTAAGGTGCCTTTCTTCGTATTTTACTGTTGTAGTATACACAGTTTCTTTTTTTTCTGTTATCTCATTCCTTTCTTATTCTCTCTCTCTTTTATTTTCCTTTCAGTTTTCCTCTAGCTTTTGAGAACTGTCAGTGTTCACTTCTAGTGCACTCTCTTGGCCTGAGTACTTTTCATCATATGGAAAATGTAAAACACGCCGCCCTGTCCTGCTTTTCCAGTTATTTATTCCTGGGATAATAAAGCTTGTCTCTGGACTTCCTTTATGCTATGTAGGGTGCAGAGTGCATTTCACCATCTAAATGACAAGCATGGAATTTGCCGGGGGTGCAGTGAGAACTAAGCATGTATAACCTAACACCTAACCTCCTCCCCTTTGAATTTTCAGATAAAAAAGCAGAATTTGGGGCACCGAATTAACTATATGTGATTCTCTCTCATCAATGTTTGTTCAAGGTCAAATGCCATATTATAAATAGAATTTATATTTTTTACATCAAATTAACATTATCACTGAATTCCAGTTTTTGTTTTTTCTGCTGTCTTACATGGGAATTGTTTCACATTTGATTAGGAATAATAGAAATATTTTGAGTAGCCCGAAGACTGGATTAGCAGCAGTGTGGTTTGGAAGCAAGTACTGTTCTTGGTGTGACTCTACGCTGGAAGTTGTGGGTTTCTCCTCTCCTTACTTTTCAACTCATCTGCACTGCCTCAAGTCTAATCAATCAGCTATTATGTGGGTGAAGTTATTCCTATACAAACTGCAGAGATATCCACAAAGGTCTGTTCTTGCCAAGATATATGAAGCATTACTCCTGCAGAAGCATGAGTCTGGCTCTCTCCCAAATACCTGGACTAAAAAAGAAATAGCAGCATTTATTATTATTTTAATTACAGAACTGACAGACTCAGGCCAGTGGGAGAATAGACATAGGCAGCAGTAGGAAATGGGTTGGGTTTTTTTAACCTAAGCAAGAGAGAGAGAGGTACAGGGAAATGAAAAAAACCACAAACATTTTTTCCTTATCCTACAAAAAGTAGGATATAGTGCAAATGTGATGTCAGGTTTTCCTCACCATCACCCTTAAAATCACAGATTAGTGTGTGCTGAACAGATACAGGGTAACTGTTTCAGTTTGTGGGTTGTATGCAAATACATATTAGACCTTTTCATGTACAGCATATGGTATATTGCATTATCTTGCAGCTAATATATAGGGATGTAAAAATAGGCTACAGCTTGAACTGTATGAGTAACTGTAGCAGTGGTGGAGCTTTCAGCCTTAGCACTAACTCCTTTGTTGGAAAGCCCGATAAATGTCGCATCCATGCTGAACCTGCATTTGGATATTGCCAAGGGAGGATGGCACACCCCTTCAGCCAAGGAGCCATGCTTTTTGTCATAATTACTCTTGCATTTAATGAGAAGTAGCATTTTTGATTGAGTAGTGGTAGCCATAAATTGGGTCTGCAACAAATAACATGTGAGAAATATGAGCTTTGGAGTTGATAGAAATCAGCATAGCTTAGAAAGCTCACATAGAGTGCCAAGGGGGAAATGCAAACAGAAACCTAACTAAAGCCATTGTTTTATCAACAAAATTAATCACAGGTTGGTTCCTCTCATGGCTACTGTGCTTCCTTTCAGCTCCAGACCAGAAGTTCTGAAGGTCATTGATAGGCACTGCAAAAGAATGTAGTACTTTTTTCAGGACGAAAATGATAAAATAGGTATGTTTTAAGTCCATTGCTTGTAACATAAAGCAGAGGCCTGCCTTTCTGAAACTCTTGCAAAAGAGTGCAAAAAATAACTTGGGATAAGAATAACTGGAAATGTGGTTCATCTTCCTGCTGCTCTGAATTTCTCACTGCTTTGAGTAAGCTCAAAAACTTACACTACTAGATAACCTCATGACCAACTGAACCGGGTGAATCATTGATCTGAAAAAAAGAAGTTGCACAAGTCATGTATCTAATTTCATTTTTGTCTGTGCAGTTCTCCCACTTTTTTTTCAAAGAGTGCACCACACTATTAGTAAACTATCCTATAGAATATACTTGGGAAAAGCATTCTGTCTCAGCCTAACTTCAAATTTTCACTGAATTTTAGTTTTTTGGGTTTGAGTTTACTTCTTACTGACATGGTAATTGCTCGTACTATACCCTGCTACAACAGTCAGAGTTTGGATACCCGCTTAGTTTCCTCGGTCACCACGGAACAGACTCATTAGCACGTACTGTATGTGATCAGCTGTTTGCTCCTATTGCGTTTCAAGTTTGGAGTAAAATCAGAACATGACCTAAGATATTTCCATAATTATTTTATTTTATCACCCCTAATTCCTCTTTTTTAGTATTAAACCTGTCATGGCCAATGTGCATGACATACATCATCCATCCATGAGTGGAATGCTAAATATCCTATTACAATTCCTGTGGCATATATACTCCTTAGTTTGGATTTCAGAGGCACTTCACAAGAAATATCTAGGAGTCTGATACCATGAAAAGGTTTCTGAATTTACAGATTGCAACAGACAGTTGGTTTAAGGAGTGGGCAAAGTAAATGGCTGTCTTCTTACTAAGAAGTACATAGTGGTAAGGAAGCAAACTGCAAATGTAAGATTTATTGTTTACCAGCAGTAGCTCTTGGCAAGAGGAATGAATCTGTTTACAATAACAAAATAAAGGAGCTGTAGTGGGTCAGACTCAACTTACAGCCGGTTTCCAGCAGCTGTCAATAGCAGAATCTAAAGAAGAATGAACAATAAGAACATGATAAACACAATGAAAACTCCCCCCCTATACAACCACCAGACTAAAAGTATTCGTTTTATTCAGAGGCCCTTGATGTGCTTTTTCTGCATAATTTTCTAATTGCTTTTTAACCCATGTAGACTTTCAATATCCTGCAACACCCCCATTTATTGTATTGCGAAGCAGAGAATAAGATTTCCCTCATGTCGTCTTCATACATGTAATGATTTTGTAGTTTTCTGCTATAATTATCTGTCTTGTCTGGGGAACCTAGAGTATTCAGTCACTCCTTGTATAAACAGGATCCCTGCTTGCCCTTCTCTCTATCTTTTCTAATGCATCTTTTTAGAAGTTAGGGGACAAGCAGCACACAGATTAGAAACACAGGTTATTCAAACTGCATGTGCTCATGGACTTCCACAGTGGACAGTGATGCTTTTTGCTTTCTTTGTTAATCCTGAGAATTCCCAGCATCTGTCAGCTGGTCACTGAGTACCATTTTCATGGACCTACTGTAACTCTCCTTTATTGAGGAACTAAGGATTTAATAGGCAGGAAATTGGGTAGAAAACACACTAAAGCTGCCCTTGGTAATCCACAGAGCCCATTTCTTCCATATGCCTGCAGGACAATGTCTTCAAAAGTTGCCTGTTAGCAGGTATCTTCCACATAGTACTGCAGAGAAAAGCGCAGAAACATGCAGAAGGAAAGTATAGTTGTAAGGGAAAACTTCTCTGTAGCAAGTGATTACAGTGAGGGTGCTGCGAGTACGGCAGACTGCACCAGCAACAAAGTGTTGCTTACGTTTCAACACATTACAGAGAAATCAAAGGAAAGAAGATCTGGGGATGTGGGGCCTGAAAATCTGGATAAAGTCATCGTATTGTAGTTGTTTCCATGAATATGACAGGTGAACAAGGAAAAGTCTCCTTGCAGTGAAAACCTGTAAGTAGGAGCAGGCCTGTGATCTGCTGTGGAAATGACCAACACGTGTGCAGAGTCACATTGATCCGTCCGTGAGGGAAGGACATGAGACAGAAATATAATTTATCATCTTTGTGGCAATATAAGGTGAAACTTTTAACTGTGCTGCCCCCTTCTGTGTACTAGGTAAGAAAAAAGGACAGGGATTTTTAGATCTATCTTTTCTTACACAGAGAACTTTAGTTTTGTATCCAAATGTGCATTTATAATGCTCAGAACCGCGGCACCTTATATATGGCTTCTGGTGGGGACTGGTGGCAACCAGAATTAAAACATGGCTGCCCTTTTGCTTTAGGTGATAAAGTCTGATCTTCTTTCCTTTGTGGGGAAAACTCAATTTTCCTTTCATTTCAACAAATGAAAGCTTGAAGCCAGAACAAAAACTCACAGTCACAGGAGAGACTTAGGAATTTACATTACACAGAATCACTAAGGTTTGAAAGGACCCTCAAGATTGTCAAGTCCAACCATTAATCCAGCACCACCATGTCCCCTAAACCATGTCCTGAAGCGCCACATCCACACGTTTTTTGAATACTTCCAGAGATGGTGACTCCACCACCTCCCTGGGCAGCCTGTTCCAATGCTTGACCACCCTCTCAGTGAAGAAATTTTTCCTAATATCCAATCTAAACCTCCCCTGGTGCAACTTGAGGCCATTCCCTCTCGTCCTATCACTAGTTACTTGGGAGAAGAGACCAACACCCTTGTCACCACAACCCCCTTTCAGGTAGTTGTAGAGAGCGATAAGGTCTCCCCTCAGCCTCCTCTTCTCCAGACTAAACCACCCCAGTTCCCTCAGCTGCTCCTCATAAGACTTGTTCTCCAGACCCCTCACCAGCTTTGTTGCCCTTCTTTGGACACGCTCCAGCACCTCAACATCCTTCTTGTAGGGAGGGGCCCAAAACTGAACACAGTATTCAAGGTGCGGCCTCACCAGTGCCGAGTACAGGGGTACAACCACTTCCCTACTCCTGCTGGCCACACTATTCCTGATACAGGCCAGGACGCTGTTGGCCTTCTTGGCCACCTGGGCACACTGCCAGCTCATATTCAGCCAGCTGTCAACCAGCACCCCCAGGTCCCTTTCCTCCGGGCCGCTCTCCAGCCACTCCTCCCCAAGCCTGTAGCGTTGCATGGGGTTGTTGTGGCCGAAGTGCAGGACCCGGCACTTGGCCTTATTAAACCTCATACAGTTGACCTATGCCCATCGATCCAGCCTGTCCAGATCCCTCTGCAGAGCCCTCCTACCCTCCAGCAGATCAACACTCCCACCCAGCTTGGTGTCACCTGCAAACTTACTGAGGGAGCACTCGATCCCCTCATCCAGATCATCAATAAAGATGATAAAGAATAAGACCAGCCGCAGAACCGAGCCCTGGGGAACACCGCTTGTGACCGGCCACCAGCCGGATTTAATGCCATTCACCACAACTCTCTGGGCTCGGCCATCCAGCCCGTTCTTTACCCAGTGAAGAGTATACCTGTCTAAGCCACGAGCCGCCAGTTTCTCCAGGAGAATGCTGTGGGAGATGCTGTCAAAGGCTTTCCTAAAGTCCAGGTAGACAACATCCACAGCCTTTCCCTCATCCACTAGGCGGGTCACCTGGTCATAGAAGGAGATCAGGTTGGTCAAGCAGGACCTTCCTTTCACGGACCCATGCTGGCTGGGCCTGATCCCTTGGTTGTCCTGCAGATGCCCTGTGAGCACCCTCAAGATGAACCGCTCCATGATCTTCCCTGGTACAGAGGTCAAGCTGACAGGCCTGTAGTTCCCAGGATCCTCCTTCCGGCCTTTCTTGTAGATGAGTGTCACATTTGCAAGCCTCCAGTCATCTGGGACCTCCCCTGTTAACCAGGACTGCTGATAAATGATGGAGAGTGGCTTGGCAAGCTCCTCCGCCAGCTCGCTCAGTACTCTCGGGTGGATCCCATCAGGCCCCATAGACTTGTGGGTGTCCAGGTGGCTTAACAGGTCCTTAACTGTTTCCTGCTGGATTATGGGTGGGTTATTGTGCTCTCCATCCCCATCTTCCAGTTCAAGGGGCTGAATACCCTGCGGATACCTGGACTGGCTATTAAAGACTGAGGCAAAGAAGGCATTAAGTACCTCAACCTTGTCCTCGTCCTTGGAGACAATGTTCCCCGCCATATCCAGTAAGGGATGGAGATTCTCCTTGCCTCTCTTTTTGTTGTTAGTGTATTTGTAGAAGCATTTTTTATTATCCTTTACAACTGTGGCCAGACTGAGCTCTAGCTGGGCTTTTGCCTTTCTAATTTTGTCCCTGCTTGACCTAACGAGATCCTTGTACTCTTCGTGAGTTGCCTGCCCCTTCTTCCAGAGGTGATTGATAAACTCTCCTCTTTTCCCTGAGTCCCAGCAAAATCTCCCTGTTCAGCCAGGCCGGTCGCCTTCCCCGCCAGCTCTTCTTACGGCACATGGGGACCGCCTGCTCCTGCACATTTAAGATTTCCTTCCTGAAGACTGTCCAGCCTTCCTGGACCCCTTTGTCCTTCAGGACTGTCTCCCAAGGGACTCTCTCAACCAGTGACCTGAACAGGCCAACATCTGCCCTCCGGAAGTCCATGGTAGCAGTTTTGGTGACCGCTCTCCTTACTTCGCTCACAATTGAGAATTCTATCATGTCATGGTCATTAGAAAGGCTTTACACTTCTTTATAACCCAGTGAAGAATTTATGGTGTCTTTTCCTGTCGTGAGTGATGTCATGGAATCGTTCATGTGAAGTGTGTAGGAATTTGGATGTGAGAGGTGGTGTCATCTGCTCCAGGAGAAACTCAGAATTTGTCCAGATGGAATGTGCTGAGTTTGGCAAATTCCATGTTTGCATCACAGCAGTAATAGGCATCTCTGCTTCTTTTAAATGTCTCATTTCCTGCTTTGCCTCTGCTGCTATACAAGATACTCTGATGAAGTCCTCCAAAATTCTTGTTGTAGAATTATACTGCAATCAAATAAACTTTCTTATTTTCATGTTAAATTGTCAAAATTCTTCCTGATTTTATTCTTGAAAAAGAATGTAATAATAATTATGATAGTCATAATATGCTTCATTACCTACTAGTTTCTCTCAAAAAGAATTAAAATTATCAAGATCAAGGCTCATGATAAAATACAGAGAGCAAGCACAAGCATAGACTGAGGTAATACAATGGTGTGAAGTGTGTACCTTTATATAAAGAAGGTTACAGACAGTAGACTTGAAAAATATTATTTTATGAAAGCAAATGCAGATCTTAATTTCAAAGCCAGCTGGAACTAGAAAAAGCTGAACCAAAACTCCAGTGCTAAAAGCGTCTCAATCCTAAAGATAAAACTGCAAAATCTTGACACATATCAAGGATGCATGTCAAGGACATTCTACACCCAAACCAGTTACAGTGAAGCAGGTAAGAACTTTCTTTCCCCGTTGATCTTACTCCTCCCACAAGCAACTTCCCCACATCTAGTGAATACCAGCATGCTGAAATCTTTGGCAAGTCAGTGACATGCTGAGCTGCTGATCACGTTGGGGAGGTGCCAGGGAATTATTGCTCAGCTCTCAATCTCTGCATGTCTCATGCTGGAGGGCAGAGTTCCCTGTCAGAAGTTTCTTTGATAGGCACATTACAGTGTATATCTTTGGGCCTTAAGCATTTTAAGTGGACTCGGTGATCATCCCATTCTCTGTGGTAATGAAATTCAGCAAATTGGTTGCATTTCGTGTCATTTTTCCCTGTTTACAGTTTTGGAAATGAGATCAGAATCAGGCCTTGACAGTCTTTTCCCTTCTCTACACTTACTCACAGCAGTAATTAACATGAACCAGGCAAACGCTTCCTTGGCATCAGACTCTCATGTCAAAAGCATCAAGCCTGTGATTTCACTGCCTGCTCATGCACCCAGAGCTGTGGGGAGAAATGGTCTTTATTTAACAATTAATGTAAAAAAGAATATGATGAATACAGTAAATTGTTTTTCTGCAAAGGCCCTTTCTTTTCACACTTACCCCTTTCTTTCATAATCTGTACCAAAGAAAGGGTTATGTATTTGCATTACTCCTCTGCTCAAGCATATCAGCACAACCAGAATCATTCAAATGAATCTACAGCCTTCTAAGGAAACAGCAGCATGTAGCTAGGCAGCAAAAAAGAATATAGTATTTTTCAGGAAGGAGGACTTTTCTAGATGATCTCATACAGATGCAGTGCTTTTTTTGCCTTATAAGAAGAAAATAGTTCATTGGAGAAATGAGCCTGTCATCCTGTCACCGTCAAGTCATATGGATATATAGGCTTTCCTTGATAAGCTGTGAAAGAAAATAACAATGCATTGTATACTGCTCCTATTTATTTCTCTATTACGTATTTCTAAGTTTTTTTACAAAGACTAAAACGCACAAACTATTTTATGGTAGATTTCATTAACCATCACCCTAATTAAAATGGAGTGCTTCAATAATTACCAAGTCAGCTGACATAAATTGTATCTCAGTTCAGCTGAAACCACATCAGCTTTAAAAAAGAGATTTTATGAGTGGAAAAGACATCCTGTTGTATGTACAGTCCATCTCTATGTGTAGGGAGCTGCTGTGAAAGGTGAACTCTGGTTTAATGTGTGTGAAGGGATTTGGTTAAAGTGCAAGCCGAAAAACTGATGTGATTTAGCAGGTACAGTGTAGGCATCGATGGCTTGGTGCCCTGGATGAGGGCAATGAACCTGGCTAACAGAGGATGGCAGGCCATCTTCTGGGCTTTGGGGGGACTCTTTCCAGCCTCAGGAGGCAGCAGGAGCTCTGAGATGCTGGATGAAGACATCTTCCCTTGTTTTTCATCCAGGTTTGTGCTGCGAGATCTTGGAACACCCACTCATGTGAAATTGTAGCACCATCTGCCGGGGTGCCGTTTTCAGCCCCTGAGCCACTCCAGGATTCATGATCTCAGCGCACAATTTCAACTATCCCCTGTTTTCCATTTATCCTATATTCCCTTTTCAATATCTCACTAATTTGACAATTGTCTGTACATGCAAAAACCTATTTAACTTGCAGAGCTTTCAAGTTTTGTTTCCCAGTCTGGGTGCAGCAGGGCAGCCTGCGTGACTGGGACAGGCTGTGCATGCTGCTGGCAGGAGACCTGTGGGCACCAGGGGGGAAGTCTGTCCTGGAGCAGGGCAGTGCCTCTCAAGTTGCCTGTGTGTGTGAGCGCACAAGCTCTGGGCATCGCAGTTTCTGTAGCAAGTATTTTTTCTGGTACAGACCTGAGTGTATAATCAGAGACATTACATCACAGTCTTGGCAGCTTTCATGTATGTATTTCCTCTCTTCGGCATGTTACTTTATTTGTGTATTCCAGAGCCTGTTCTGTGGGATGGCTTTCATTCTTCCCAGCTGGACCAAGGTACAATTCATAGATATCTCTTTCATCTTGTCATTCGTCGTGGAGAAGCAGGAGTTGCCCTTAGGCATGCAAGCCAAAACCCCCACAATTTATTTGTAGTCAGTGAAAGACTCAAGCAACTTTTAAGAGGATGAAGACCAGATCACAGTAGAATGTCAGTGGAAGGTACACCGTCTTCATAACATTCATAGCAAAGTTCTTCCTGTTTCAAGGATTAGTAAAGCATGTTAGGAGTCTTGAACTAGTATGATACCTTAACTGATGTGTATCCAATTTGCATCCAAGCTATAGTATTTATTTATTCAGCCGTAAAATGCAGAAAACTATTAATTGTATGACTTGGTAACCGCATAATTACATCTCCTGTGAAGTTAAATGCTTAGACTACAGATGAACTGAAATGTGTACAGACAAAAGGCATATGCATTTAAAGTAAGGCAGTTACGATTGAGGTTAAAGCTGATACAATGTTTACATTTTGTGTGAAAAAATAAATTACCTCTCAGTTGTTCTACGAGGAATGGCCTGGTATTCTTCCTAACAAATAAAATAAATGTGACAAGAGTTCATCACTTCTATGCTAAAAATATAATCCAGAGTATAACTTAAATTAAAGCTCTAAATTTGCAGGATCAGATCCCGAATGGTGAGTTTGAAGGGGAAGGGGAAGAAATTGTTTAAGTAACATCTCCTGTTTCAAGCACCTAGTCAATTTTGTCATTAGTAAGAATCATTAATAAAGTAGAATTTCACGGGCATTATTGACTTATGTTTCAAAAAACAATGTCTAAAATGCATTGTTGTGAAAATAAGTCAATACCAATTTGAAGAGAAACAATTTATGTCACTCATTCCTAATCATTATTTTCTGTCTACCTCAAAAGTAATTGTGTTTTTATAAAAGTTGGCTGTAGTGTTAATGAAACTATTTTCTGATTTTGTGTAATAAAACCAGTTTTGTCCTATTAAAACTGTTAAGAAAAAATTTGGAATCTATTGGTGTTTATTGTTTTTTTCTGCAAGTATTTCAGACTACATGGATGATTTATTTGTCACTTTGCAGGAGAAATAAAAAGTATTGCTGCTTAGATACCTTCGTAATCCTTGGACAGAGCATGTGCCAGCTCTTCCATTAGCAAAAGTGTAGAGAAATCAAACTGCCAGGCATCCTGGGGTTAAGCAAGCTCCTGACAATCTACTGAGGTTATTTTGGTCAAAGCCATGTGTGACACATCTGATGGGAACACAGATGAAACTAATTTGGGTAGATTAGGAAAAAAAGTGCTATGATAAACCATCATCTCAAAGTTACATCAAAATAA
The DNA here is from genome assembly GCF_964289735.1 of Phaethon aethereus. Classification (NCBI taxonomy): domain Eukaryota; kingdom Metazoa; phylum Chordata; class Aves; order Phaethontiformes; family Phaethontidae; genus Phaethon; species Phaethon aethereus. The sequence goes on along the minus strand of NC_138589.1, from coordinate 12,820,016 downwards.
TGGGGAGGATCACATCCAGCAGAGAGAGTTTGGCAGTGATGACTTGCCAGTCACTTGGGTCTTCCTGCTTGGCTCAGCGTGGACACAGCTGCTGCCCAAGCTCTTTGGCCACTGCACTTTTATGATCTGGCAAGGTGTGTATCTCCCTTTGTTAACTTAAAGCATTAGTTTTACGTAGATACTTGTCCTCCTGTCTCCTCCTGCTGTTTGTGACTCAGCTGCAGTAGGAAAGCAAAAGCTTTCTTGTTAGCTGCAGCAGCACAAGGGCAGTAATGGGATGGGCTGCGTAACAGCCCAGGAAGAGAGGGCAGAGGCGGGCCACGCTGTGACCGTGCCCTTAACTACAGGCCCCACGTGGGAATCTCCCCTTCAGGCAGCCAGCTTGTAGGGAACAAGGAAACCAGAGGGGTGGGAGACCTCTGGCAGACGTTAATGTGAGCTCACTTATTTCTGCTGCAATTTGGAGGAAAAAGCCGCCTGTTCTCCGTGTTGCCACAAACCAAGGCTGGAGGCATCCCCCAGCTAGTGGCAGCACAGTGAGGTGTTTTACACCCCTGCCATTTCCTTCTCTTTCTCTTCCTGCACCTTCCCAAAGCTCCCAGGCAGCAGCTGTTCCCCATTCCCATTTTATTTGTACCACAGGCTTGCTGGAAATTAACTTCTGCCCTGTTCTCTCCCTCCAGCTCTGCGCTGGGAACTGAGCTAATGGCAAGAACCAGAGACTGTTTCTGTACTAAAGCGGACAGCTTTGGCAGCTGAAGCTTGCATGTGCTGCAACAAGATGCTGAAAAGTAACAAAATTGATGGGACAACTGGCAAGTTACTCAGCAACCCTGATGAGTGTGTGGAATGAAGCTGGGAGAGCAGGGTTTCCAACCATTCAACCAACTAGGATGTTTTTATCACAGCAGACAAAGCTACTCCTTTGATCCACAAAGGGAAGTTAAGGAATGGAAATAACCTGCTGCAGGATGCAAAAGTTCTTTACAGGTAGGACATGAAAGAAGAAATGTATGAATTGATAACAAGAAATATATAAGAAGGTTACAGAATATGATAGCACATCTCCTGTAACTACTGAAGTATGTTGAACAAAATGAGGGCTCTCCGCTATTTGTATGTTTTGTAAAAATGTGTATTTTCAGCATTTTGTGGAATGAAGAAAGTTTTATGTGCTTTCTATTAAATGTTGCTGGCAAATGGTTGAGAGACATACCAGCAGACTTAAACACACACGTTTAAGTGTGTTTAAGCCTCAGCTTCCCCTGGTTTTATTCTTTGCTGATACTTACCTTTCCATAGTAACATCTGAAAGATTTTGCTATAAACTTTTCTTTTGTTTAGGGAAAAAAGTTGACTCTGCCATTTGTTCTGTCTGTATTTACACCAAACTGCATTTTGTAAAGGAAGAGAAAGTGGTATAGTTGCCTGCTTGACAGGCTAAAGGGAAATGTTTTTTAACAGCTTTAAAAAAAAAAAAATTGTGAAACATACAGTTTATAAATCAAAGCTCCAGAGGGAGATCTTTATCAAAGCATTTTATTGACGTAAACACATCAATCTTAAGCATGGCCAGAAGACTGAAATAACTTTCTTTAACTAACAGTTCCCAGTGTGTGGTACGTATCGCTCCACCCAAGGAGCACAAGAAATACTGCCATTGAAGTGTGAAGTTCTTCCATGGACAGTTCAGCTGTGTCTTTGCATACAAAGTTGCTAAGCGGCTTCCCTGTCACTCATGATGAAATTGTGGGATGAAGTCTTCAAAAGTTTCAGACTGTCGGTACTAGGCAGCAATGACGGTATGGGAGCAGCTGGGAAGAAGTCTGTTTCCTCCCAGGGAGCAGGACTGTGGGGTCCCAAGTATGTGCAGTGCAGTGGAACCTGAGACGCACAAACTGTGTTGGTCTGTGGGCTCAAACACACGGAGGGTTACTCTAGCACACAACACAGCCAGTTGCCCTAGGGAGCTCTTGTTGCAGTGTTTGCAGACTGGGAGTAGTGAATGCCATTCAGCCACCCCTGGAAGGCTCTGCCCAGAGCCTAGGAATGCGAAACAGATGTCTGCTTCTGGCATTTTTCCTGGACTTGAATGAGGCTGTTTGCATTCAACACAGCTGCTCTAAAGGGTCATAGTTTCTGATGGAATGTGTCTTATTACAAAGCATTCCAGAGGCTAAATTTAGGGGTAGCTTTTTGGAAAAATAAAAGTCTGAAAAGAACTATTTGTAACAAATTAATGTTTTCTTCTCCCACTTTCTCTCCATACAGCAGGAGCCAGCTCATGATCATTCAAACCAGGGAACAGAAGATTTTTGCTAGTGGTGGTACGTTATCATTCAGCAAGTACCCAAGCTGAGGGAGCCTGTACAGGATGACCTGTCATCTTCAGTAACGTAACTGTGGTTTGTCCTTACTGCTGTTTCATCTCATAAATACAACATCCCCATCACTTAAAGAAACATGCCAGATCTAAAGTAATAGAATTCTCCCTCCTTAAGTAGCAAAAGTCAGACCTTTTCTTTGATATCCCACAATAGAGTCCCTTTACTGAAAACTCATCCCAACTATATACTACAAATTTAAACAGTCTAACCACATACTGTTGCTTCTCTGACAAGGTAAGTGGTGCAAAGTGCACCCCCAGGGTTACTGTGTACAATGTGCTTCATGACGCAAGTGCCAACATCCCAATAAATAATTTAACAGTATTATGTAGTGGTGAAAGCCAAGCAGAGAGAGATTCAGTAAAGCATAATTTACTGATTCCTTCTCTATTTGGAGTACAGATTGAAGCAATCTGCTGGCAGCTTAGTCATCCTTCTGTTTTCCCCTGGCACATATTTGCATTCCTTTCTTCCCCAAATCGGGAAGGGCAAAATTCATTTTCTATTAAAACAAAACAGAAAACAAAAATCAAACCAACTAAGCATGTTGCCTATGAGCTGCCTGCATGCATTGCCATGGTTGAAGTTTTATTTGTGGTGCAAACGTTGGCAACATCAGAATTAATTAGTGCAGTGACTCAGCAAGAGAGGCACAGAGGAAAGATAGTATTAACAGCTGGGTCATTCTGCTCTTTCCCAATATTACTACTACATAAATATCATCTATCTTTACAGCTTCATTCATACATCCAAGCAAGTGCTCATCATTCAAAAGATGCTAAGCCAAATAATCAGATTAAGGCTGCTGCAGAGTTGGCTTTCTGTAGAAGCCCTGTGCAAACTTGGTGCCTCATTTCTGAAATGGGAAGATCTGCATTTGTTTCCATCTTATTTTGCCATGAGACTTGAGATGTCACACTTGGATCACCACTGCTGTTCAACACAGACTAGACTGGACTACTAGGCTGTGGTGTACACAGTGTTCATAAGCTTCACCACTTTTAAACAGCGTCTGAGACTCTCCAAGAGAAAATACTACTGAAATATAAAACACTACCATCAAACAGGTGAGGACAATCTACTTTTTAAAAAGTGTATTAGTTACTCTCTAGAAAACCAATGACAATGAAGGTAACATTGCATGCGTGCAGGCACCGAAATACCTGATAGGATGTCTTTAACAGGTCGTTACTTTTCCATGTGGTCCACGATTAGAAACATCTTTTACAAAAGTTCAAATTAATTCTGGAATTCTGTCTTAATGAGTTTTTGTATTGTCAATTTCTACCAAAGACAATCGTTTAGTAAATGCCACATTTCTCAGATCAGAAGCACGGGCTAGGTATTATTACCAAATCTCAATACCTTTAAAGCAAAACTTGTCATTTAGCTGTCAAACTTCGCCAGGAAAGTCTTTCAGCAGAGGGTGGCTGGACTGTTCATACTGAAAACTATGAATGTCTCTCTCCTATATTGTGGCAGGTGCATGAAAGAAAACCAACCAACCTACCTCAAAGATACTGTATTTCCTACCACAAGCAATGAGTAATTAAAAATAAATGACATTTCATACAGGTCTAAGGAGCCCTCCATATTTGGCTAATCCAGGTTAATATAATAAAAGACAGGCAGATGATTTAGAAACGTTTACATTTACTGCTAAAACGTGTTACAACTTTGCACACATGAACTTACACAATTTGGATGTCTGAAGCTAGAATTATATTAGCAGTCCAAAACAATTAATGAATGCAAAGATTTTAACTGCCAGTTAGCTTGGTGTACTTGTAAAGTCCAGTGTGCAAAATCCGCTTCTAAAATGCAGTTTGTAACTAATCTTTGGATAGTGAGAAACCTGTTAAAAACATATTGAAACAAATCTTTTTAAAGAAAAATCCTACCCATGCAATAACTAATAAAACTTAAAAGTCAATTTTCACTATATTTTTGTAGCTGCCTGTAAGCTAATTTCCCACATACTAGTTTTGTAGGAGTAATGAAACATTTGTTTAAGAAAATCCAAGTGACTTTATTTTGCGCGTCAATACATGTAGGGTGTAACACTAGCATCACCACTTACATACAAAATTAATTTAACACAGCAGAATACCAATGATTTCCTCATCGGGCAATTAAGACCGAGCAGACAAACACTGATTCACCACTTCCAGTAAGTGAGAGTTTTCCAAAGCAGCTGCTACACGTTCTTTATCAGCAAGCTGCTTATTAACTGTGCAGAAAAAAACCCACAAGAAACTGGTTAAAACATCGGTATACAATGTCTTTTTTAAAAGCATTTTACATTGACACACATCATAACACTGGTGCTATGGTACTCATGAGGATTAGTAATTCTGCAGATGCTAAGTACACTGCAGAGTTGCAGTGTAAAGTCAAAGCTACTGCATTATCACAAGTTAAACCAGCGAGCTGTTCATGAATCAGCAGTAGGGAGCTACACGTGTAGGTGTAACACAAGAAGAAATTTCCCCCCAGCCTCTCCCCATTTTCTGAGTCCTCCATAACCCAGGCAAATCAATGACTAGTTGAGAGCACAAGCTGCCTGAGGAGAGGTTTAAAGTAAGGTACAGAACATATCTAAGTGTCATGATTACACATTCCTGTTCTGTAACAACCCGCAAAATTTGACGCACATAACATCCCAGATTCTGGACAGCTGCTCTGCAGGTGTGGGAATCCCTCTCCTCTCTATTTTCAAGACTAAAAAAAAGATGACCACACAACAGAGCACGAAAAGCCTTACCTGCATGCTCAGAGGCATGTGTCCCTGGTGTTATATGAACATCCAGCTTAAAAACCGTCACAAAAGAAAAAGGGGACAAGTCAACAAAACATTAGAAGCTCAAGTTCAAACTATTTAATAATAAGACAATAACAAAATGAGGAGGAAAAAAAGGACATTCTTGCCAATACCAGCAGAATAAAATAAAGTCTAAAGTCACAGAATATTCTGCATTCCCATCTGCTTAAGCCTGCCTCAGGCAGAGGCATGAGGCACCAACCTCATCTCCTCCCGCACTGTAGAGCGCCACAGGTAAGTCCCCTCCATACACCACTCGCCCTTGTCGTGACTGTCACAGAACCGTAACTCTGCATTGATATTTTAGTCCACTGCCCTCTCTGGTTCCTGGAGTGTTTCCCTCACCCATAATATGAAAAAAGCTCTAGTTATGTTTAACTGTAAGTTAGTTAACTTTTTTTTTTTTCCCCCCCTTTTCAAGCCCTCTTTGCTTTCCAGAGTGATTTGATTACTCACCTTAAATCTCTCTGGCAGAGATCTGATCAGTTTTACTTTTATGGAGAGGCCTATTAACGTCGCCATGCTGCAGTGAGGAATGGTTGGAGTGAACTCCACTGCCACCGTGCTTTCTGCGTCATTCACCTGTTGAAAACCAAACACTTTCCATGTACAAAACTCCCTGGCTTTACCCCAAGCTAGCTGGAAGCGTTTTATGTGAAATGCAACTTGAAGCTGTACTTCGCCACTTACAGATTTCTTCACTGACATTTTTACATACTATGTTTAGCTGCAGGAGACTGCTACAATAAACCTCTTCCCAGGTTAGAAAAAGACAACTAGGTTAATCAGACGGGCGAGGCAGCCCCGCCCTGCAGCGCAGCACGCGTGTACCGACCGGCGGAGCCGACCGCGGCCCCGGGAGGGCCGGGCGGGGCCGCCGCGTCTTAGCGGGAATCTCACTTTCACTCGCACTTGCTCGACGACGTTCAGCTCCTCCAGGGTGAGGGGGTGCTCGGGGTCGTTAATGGAGCGAATGAGATGTGCCGGGTTAAGGAAAGCGGAGCGGAGCGGCCCCCACCTGCCCTGCCCTACGCCGCCGGTCCGCCCGCCCTCAGCCCGGCCTTCCCTCCCGGCAGGATATCAAAGATCTCCCGGTCGTCGATGGAGTCGGGCAGCTCGTCGTCCTCCTCCCGCGCCGTCACCGGCCGCTCCCCCGAGCGGCGGTAGATGAGAGGGTTGGCGTTCTCCAGCGGCGCTCCGCCACCCGGGCCCGGGCCCACCATGGCCGTTGCTCAGGCCCTCCCCCCCTCCGCTGCTGGGCGGGCGCTGCCGGCGGCGGCACAGCGGCGGTGCCGGCGGGGCGGAAGGAGCCCGGACGCCATTCGCCGCTGCACCGGCCGGGGAGGTGGCTCTTCCCGCGGCGGGAGTGCTCTCCTGTGGGAGGAGGGCGCAACTGGCGGCGAACGGGCGTGGCGGGGGAGCTCCGGAGTCGCTCGTGGGGCAGTTACGGGGAGGCGGGGGTAGCACCGGCCAGTTGTGCGGAAGCGTCCAGCGACTCGCAGCTTGCACAGCTTTAAACCAAAGTCTGAGAGGAAATCGGTGGCTTCCTTGGAGTCAGCCATGCTGCAGCGTGCCTGTGAGGGACCTCTGAGTGAGCCCAGTGCTGTCAAGGAGGGGTGAACTAAATGGCATGTTAAATACAAAATGTTCTTGATTAGAATTATTTTTTCCTCTTTTAATTAATTTGAAAAGTCACGCTATCTAAAAAAGCCTGCAAACTTAAAGAAGCTGGAGTGATAGAGTGTAATGATGACATATTTTGGCTTCATATGCCACTTTATATGGGGTTAAAGCGCATACTCCTGCATAAACATACTGTATATTGTCTTGTTTTGGCTTCCTAGCCATATGTTTGATTTCTCTTTGCAAAAAAATGATTTGTGTAGCAGTTAGATTGTTTCACGCCTGCCGTGTCAAGTCACAGTCACAGGTAAGAAGACATGAACGTGCTCCGCAGGCGGAGGGTGGCTGTTTGCCCAGCCGCTGGCAGAAGAGAGGGTTTGAAGAGAGCTGAGACTTGCTGCTTCAAAAGGTGTTGCAGCTGGAAGAAAAGACGAATATTGTGGTTCTGCTGCTCAGCATAGCCTTACAGATACGGTGGTTACCTCAGGTGTGCTTTTGACTGCAGGGAGTTGGGCCAGATTGGGTTTTCCCCCAGTGGGACTTGTTCTGATGATAACAGATACATTTACACATCTGCTGACATTTTCAGTAAGACAAACAAACTACCTGTGAGCAAAGTGTCTGTTTATCTCGGCTTACATCTTTGTTTTGTGTTGTATTCAGTTAATATATAGATTCCACTGACATTAAAGTCCACTTCTTAATCTAATCCTTTGTTATCTTATGTTGGTCTTTCAATTAGTGATGTTGTTTTGGATAATAAATCTTGTTAGTAAGCATAATTTTTCTGCCTGTTTAGGAAATGCACAGCTGATTGAACTGACTTATCCTTAGTGGTGAAGATGTTGGCTGATTTTAAAAGTGGTTTTTGGTTTTTTTTGGTTTTGTTTTGGTTTTGTTTTTTAATTGGATAAAGAGAGTTCAGTTTGGCAGCACAAGAAGTCCATATTCGTTGGATTTCACTGATGGAAAGCGTTCAACTTAAGTAGCCTCGTGAAATCCTGCTTTTTCCAACTCCTTGCTCCTTGCCTCATGTATATGTGCATGGATGGATGTATACATACACAAACAAGTGTGCACACCTATTCCCATATGTTGGAATCTGTGTGCTGGTTTTGGTCTGTCTTCCTAGTTCACAAGAAGAATCAGCAAAAATCCTGGGGCTGTTCAGATAGGACTGGAACAAAAATAACTGCAACAGAAAGGATTTTTCCGGAAAGATTTGAGGGAACTATAAAAATAAGAGGCAAGTTATGTTCTACAATGCATATTTGCACAGTTCCAGGTGAAATTTGTGAGACATTGGCACACTTTCCAAAGCTATCACAACCCAGAGACTCAGGAACTGTATAAGAAATAGCAAGTAGCTCTGAATTCTCTTGCACTGAAAATCTTGAAACTTTGAAACTTGCAAATCTCATTTACAACCCTTTTTATTGAAGAAGAAGAACTGACTCTGACAAACCTGCTTCCCAAGCAGGATGAATTTACATGATGTATGATCTGTGGTGGAGAAGTTGGCTTCACAGGCTTTATGAGCATCCGTGCTGGGGGTGAATTAAGTGAAAGCAGTGCGGAGGAGCCTACAGCGGTATGCTTTGCAGCTGGATGCTGATGACAGCGTTTCATCCAGGAGATGTGAAATGAATCAAAGGTGGAAAGGCAAAGACGCATTATGTAGAGGATGATTTGCCAGTTGAAGATTGGGAGTCAGTGGAGCAGGCTGGGCTTGTAGGCCCAACTATGAAGAAGGCCTTGAGGCCAATCTGCTTAGGGCCAGTCATCCACACTGAGGGATGTTTTGCTTCTACAAACTACAAGGTTTTTTATTACTTTTTCAGCCAGTAGGCGAAAACTGCCCATTGGATTGCCAGCCTGTCTCTGCTGTGGGAAGCTTCTTACAGAGAAGGTGAGGTCATGGCCCTTTCCTGCTTTTTTGAGGGAAGTACATACCCCATAAGGTGTTGGTAAATAGACCTTGCCTTCTGGCCTCCACTGAGGCTGCTCATAGAGAAGAAGCTATAATCTGACCCTCAACTTTAATCTCCTCTTTAATTTTGAAAAATGCAGGAGGTCTATTTTTATACAAGAAGGGATAAAGAACTATTTTGGAGGCTGGAGGCCAGTCCCTGCTGGAAGGCACATGCAGTGTCAATTATGGTACAGATGTGCTGGCCCTCATTAAAACTTATGCAAGAATTAACAATTTTGATTTTTTTTCCTTTTTTTTTGTTACTTTCTAGTTATTTGTAATCTGTAATCCTGTTTTTGGTAAGTTTTTTGTTGTTTTGGATTTTTTTTACAAGAATTTAAGTGTTGACAGCTCTGGAAGCTCTTCAGAGATTCACTGTTTTCTCTGCTTGTAGGATTAACAGCATATCAACTATGATTAGACCTTTTTTTTGTTGTTTACAGATAGTGTTGGATCATTTTCAGGTCATCCATTCTCAGGATCCAGTAGTGATTAGGTGTGTTACTCTAAAGGATTGTATTTACGTTCTGTATCAAGTACAGCTCTGAAGGTGTTTAATGCAAATGATTTCCCATCAACATGGGTGCTACCCTGGATCTTTGTGCCTTTGCAGAATCTTTGAAGTTTGAAAGATGACATTTTTAGTTGCTAATTCAGAGAGTGATAATTTTTCTGTTTATTTCTTGTTTCCCCGTTTTCTCTTAGGATGTACCATCAGAGTTTCTGCCTGTGATAGCAGATGAGTATCTAGGAAACACAGATGATCCTTCTGAGCTACGGGACTGATTTCTGGACTTGCTAGGGGATGTAGAAATTGTCATGCCATCCATTAAACCATTTAATTACCACAGGGGTGAGCTAATGAACACCAGTAGGATATTCAAACCTTTTACTACATGATGTAGACACAAACCCTGTCATGTGTAGGCAGCTCTTCTTGAGATTCCCACTGGGAACTTGAGGGTGAAAAGTGATATAGGTCTGCAGGGTTGTGTGAAGCAAGTGTATGTACTCCTTTAGCTTTGTACCGATGTGTTGCACTTGTGCTCATAGTCACAATATATTGAGAACAAAGCATGATAACACAGGTAAATATTTGCTAACTGAAGTATACAGGCTTAAAAATTAAAACATATTAAAACAACCTGGCATTTGTCCTTTGGCCCGCCACTACTTGGTAAGTCAGCAGCTCTGTAGTCTGCAGATTTTCTGGTACTTAAGTGTAGACAAGCCATGCCAAAATACCCGGAACTGGAAAATAAATTTATGTTATTTTGTTTCCTGTAAGTTTAAGTAATTTCTGTAAGTAAGTATTTTCTGCATCTCTTTTAACTCTCTAACTGTTATGTTTTCTAGAGTCTGGAGCTCCTGCCTACTTCTTTGAAGACCAGTGCTGGCCGACTTCATGCTGGGATGGTAAACAGAGTATGTGAACACTGATTATGGAGATGAAGTTGGCTTTGTCTTTGGAGGACCATATCTGGCTGGTGATATTCAGCTATGTAGTAAGGAATAGAACATTCAGTGTTCACTTACAAATTACTCTCATAACACTGGCATGATTCTATTCAGTAGTGCTACTTCCATTTTAATCAGACTAAAGTGCATATATTAACAGCGAGACCAAAGTATAACCCTTTCTCCTGTTAGAGTTTGTTGAACACTAATTTACTGTCTTCTTTATTCTTTATCATGTACAGTTTGCTGTTTCTTAAGCACAGTAAGTTACACATGTTGTCAACAATTTAGCAAATAGGACTTTTGCTAGAAATCGTCACTGTCATTATACCAGCATTGTTCATGAATTTGCCAAATAGGTTTGGCTGAAAAATAAATTGAGGGAAAGGTCAAGTAAACTTTCGGGGGATTAGGAGAGTGCTTGGGAAGCAGGAAATCTAGGCTCTCTTCTTTTCCTGAGGAATTTAAGCTAAAGCCTCCTCCTTTCCAGGAAATCCCACAGGCTGTCAGGCTCCAGTGAATGGGGGACTCCATCTCTTTTGCAGATAGTGTTCCAGTTGTGTTGATTAGAGCAAGGCTTGGAACTCTAGTGTTTCATTTCCTGCGTGAAGATCTAATGGTTAGGTTAAAGACTCTTTTCTGCCATGACTCAATTAATATTTAAGCATTTATTCAAAATGGAACCGGTCCATTGGGGAAGTATTAAGGATGTACTCCCAAAATTGCCTTGACCGTCTCATTTTGGGCATTCTCATAGGATTCTGGAAGTTCTACTTCCTTCAGACAGAATCCCACATTGCTACAGTCCAAATGAATGTGCCAATCATTGAAGAGTGTGTGAATGGATAATTTAGGCCGCTTAAAGAATCACCACCAAAGATGTCAGAAAGCGAATTATTTTAATATAAATTCATAAAAAGCGTGACTTAACAGAATTCGATGGCAAGGTCCACTCTATTACTTATTCAACGTGGAAAGGGTATACAGAGATAAATCAAATTACAGTTAAATTGGAATGATTTACTCGTGTATCAAATTGACTTAATGTGTATATTGAGGAGAGAAAGCAGGGGAGACCCTCCCATTGAGTCACGAGGTTCAGAGTGGATCGAAATCCATCCCTAGTCCCAGACTTGGTCAATAGTTTATGTCTACGGATCAGGAAAAGGGAAGTAAATGAGGGAGACCCTCCCATTGAGTCATGAGGTTCAGAGTGGGCCGAAATCCACCCCTAGTCCCAGAGTTGGTCAACAGTTTATGACTAAGGTTAGGTAAGGAAAGTAAAGGAATGCCCTCCCATTGAGTCACGAGGCTCACAGTGGACCCCCTTGCTTTCTAAACTCCTTCTCAAAGAGGGTTCTAGGTGTGTCTGAATCCACTCCTAGTCCCAGACTTGGTCAACAGTTTATGACTAAAGGGATAGGGTATCGGGGATTCGGGTGTAGTGATGTATGTTGTGCTTGGTGTAACTTTAGGATGGCAAAAATCTCATACAAAATAACAGCAATCAAATTCACTAACAATATTGAGATAAATCACAGTATCAAATCATATGAAACTTAGCAGCATAATCAACTTAAAATTACTCAGATTCCTTCATTACACACACATATAGGTGTAGAGATAGACACACATTAAAGAGATATAGAAAAAATAGATAGATACGTGCAAAGGTACCTATTAAATATCCCCCTTGAATTCAGTCAAATACTCACATCAAATGCTTTGCATCGCTCAACAGGTGCACGGTCGAGCTTCTGAGTTCATTGTGAACTTGAGGGTTCACAGACTCTGAGAGGTGTCCCACTCAGAGGGAGGTGCTCGTCGCAGCCCGCTGCAGTCCAGGAGAACTCAAAGGATCTCACTTGGGACCACTGTTTAGAAGACTGGGAGATGATTGACTTTATGCATCAGAGAGTTTCCGCAATCCAGGCAGCTGGTTTCTCAAGTTTTAATGGTACCTCTGCCAGGATTGCCTGGAGATAATGGATTAGTTCTGTTCTTGTTCGGTACCTTGTTTAGGCGATCAGTTCCTGATACACTCAGTGCCACACTCCTCCTTGGCTGCGCAAGAGTGCTCGGTACGGCTGGGAGGCTCTCAACCGCCAAACCCTTTGTTCAGAGGCCAAGGCTTGTCAGGCAACTTAGAGCAGCCCAGGTACAAAGCAAAGGCGGGGGGGTGTTGCACCACCACAAACAGTTAGCTACAACATGCCACATCCTCAGGAATATTAGAAGTCCAGCAATTTGCTTTAATTGCTTATGCCTAAAGCAGTAATACTCAGGAGAGTATTTTCTTTCCCATGAAACAAATTAGGAGCAGTTCGGAGCAGTTCTTATTTTGACAAAGAAACACAGAAATTCTACTTATTTTAAGTTAATTCACCATTTTTTCTGCTTTTATTTTTTGTCATTTACACAGTAGTTCATAGTCTGTTTCAAAGCCTACATAAATGAAAGTATTTCCTTTTACTCCATTGAACTTTGGAGCAATCCAACTGTGTTGTAAAAGTGTTCGTTAATCTGTTACTAGAGCCTTTTGATCTTGCTTATATGTTACATTTATTTTTTTACTTATGCTACACTAGAAAACAGTATACAGTTCTTTTTCTATTTGCCTGAATTTACTGAAAGCATTAAAATAACAAATATTTTTCTTGATGTATTGAAATGCATTTATAATTAATAACACACTGTAACTGAAATTATTTTCACCTAGCTGATACAGTGGGCATATGTGTAACTGTGTTTAAATGCATGTTCTTGAAGCGTTGAGAATGGAATGACATTGTCTTGTATCATAATGAAGAAATCTTTGCCTAGTCATTCTCTGAATAATGGGAACAATTTCGGTCCCACAAAGCTAGAATGAGATCTATGAAACTAAACCATGTGGCCCATTCCTTGAGTTACAGTGGGATTCAGGACACATGGGTTCTTTTTTCGGTTCTGCTTGTGGATTCCTGAAAAGCTACAGGCAAATCACCTTATTTCCTTGTACCCCAATTCCTCAATTTGTAGAACAGGGGTAATTATGCTCACCTCATTCATAGAGAGTGCTGAAATCTTCTCTTGGTGCTTGGTGCATTGCTATCATATTGCAGGTATGGTGCCTCTGTTGTAATCAGTAAGTTGTTACAACACATTCGCAGACTGAAATGCTGCTTCTCTAGTAGCAATGTTTTGATTTCTGCCACACATAATAATTATTTTGTGTTTTGTCTCTCATGTGACGTTACAGAGGAAAGAACCTTAGTAGAACTGTAGTGAAGTACTGGGCTAACTTTGCTCGAAACAGGTAAGAATCATAAGATTCATGACACATATTACTCATTTGTGCTGACTCTGTGAGTTAGCTGTTTTGTTGATTCAGTCTTAACTTCTGTGATTGAATTCCCCTGCGACTGAAAAGGGCATTCACTCTTTCTTGTTGTTTACAGAAATCCTAATGGAGATGGTTTGGTTGAATGGCCATCTCGCAACCTAAATGAAGAATACTTACAGATAAATCTAAAACGAAAGCCAGAAGGTTGAAAGAAAAGAAAGTAGATTTCTGGAGAAATATGATTCTGAAAAGATAAATAACAAAAGAACAGAAAACAAGAAGGTTAATTCAGAGTTATAGTTTACAGTCTGAACATGCACATAATATGCAAACTATTAGGATATTAAAAGAAATTAATGTAATTTTGAGGATAAAATTATGTTTCCTTTATTTTCACCTTTTCTTCACAGTTGTCATATTTGCAATTATTCACTGTAATAATTCCAATTGATATATTTCCCCTTTGTGATCCTTTACTTTTTCCTGGATTCATGTCTATAACAGAAGCCTCACTTATTAAATATAGGTACCAGGTTTCCCCACTGCTCAGTTTTTTCTGTTGTTTCGCCATGGCTGAAGACAGAATGTAGCAGCAACATTGTTTTAATACAGTGAAATCAAGAAAGACCCGATTTGCAAGTAAAACTGTCTTTTGATACCAAGTGTATCAATGATGGTGCAGATATTTTGCTCTGATTTAGATACAGAAATATCCTCTGTGGGGAAAAAAAAAAAGAAACTCAAGAACGTTCTGCTTTGTAAGTTAGTTTTACAACAGAGAGAGCATGGTTCTGACTGTTGTGATACATAACCTGTAACAGTAGTGCTGGAATTAAGACTTCTCTGAAATGTTAGAAAAGGGAGAAACGGTCTCCACTGCCCACACTTTTTTCCTTTTAAACTTAGCAATAACTCCCCTAGAAGGATCTATGTTGGTAACATTATTTTCACATTTTCTGTCTTTTCCATGGTGCTTTACATTGTGCTCGGGGCTGTTCTCTGTGCATTCAGTCAGCTCCAGAGTCTCTATTTGCACTGGGTCACAGGCCTTCATTACTAGCACTGGCGAGGGATTCCTTTGTACCAGAATTATTCCAGTGCTTTTACTGGTTGCTGTGCACTTGGACTGCTGAGAACAAGTCTTGAACACTTCATTTCAGTGTTGTCGAGAACTTCTTTCTCCACTGTGTCTTGTTTGTTTCCTGTATCTGGCTCCTAGGCTGCTCCAGCTATCCCAACCCTGTTCCTGACCATAGTGCTACCTCGCAGCAGCATTACGCAGCTCCACAGATCCTACGGGTCACTCTGCATCTGTTCCCTCCTTCTTTCATCTTCCCTCTTTATCTCTGGAAGATTTTAAGATTGTTCATAGCTAATAATGTCCTACAGCAATTAACGGGCCATCACTTGTTTCTGAATGACTGTCTTTATTGGAAGACATAGGGTGGGATTTCCTACGTCTTTCTGCCCAAATTCTGTTGCCAGTGAGAACTCAGGAGGTCGGGTTAGACTGTTGGCACAACTGCTGTTTTGGTTAAGTAGGAATTACTGCTAAGCATCTGTCCCTTTACCTTTGCTTCAGCTTACATGTTTTGTGAGAGGAATATAATCTCAAAATAGTCTTGGTAGATTTTCATTGCACATACAATTCCCCTGAGGTCCTGCATCATGACCTTTAAAAGGAGATAAACAGGCAGTATTCTATGTATATGCACAGAATATATGTTTATGTTGTAAGCGTATGCAGAGAAGTGCCGTGGGACTGACTACTTATGCACAGGCACAGTGCTAAAAATAAATCACAGTGGAAAATGTCAAAAGATTTTACTCCTATCTGCTTAGGGGTGAGTGCTCTGATACTCTGTCCCATCCCAGAGACATGCTGCTGTGAGATTACTACATGCTAAAGAGGCAGAGTGTTAAAGCTGCCCAAGCACTAGCTTCATAGACTTTAGCTCTACATTTTATATAATCCAGCTTCGTTGAATACTCATCAGGGGCTGAGTAAAATAACAAACTGACCCTGTTTTAAATGCAGACTTCTAAATATTTCTACCGTATATACTTGAAGCAAAATGTAATTGTGAGCTCTTATGCAATTACAGGCCTATAAATGTGGTATTTCTCTCTCTTGATGTCAGTATCTGAAAAATAAAGGTAGCAGTGCATTGAAGTATAAGGAGGCAAATGTCATCATATGGTAGGATTTTGTTTGGTTGATGCCTGACTGAACAGATTATTCACTGATTGAGGGTAAGCTGCTCTCTTAAAATTAAATGCCAAACAGGATTCAAGAATTCCACTTGTCAGGTATGTAGCACTGTCTCCAGATTCCAAGAGTTTAGTCTATGTCACTAGAGTAAGGGTTTCCACATTTGCAGAGCACATAGGTCATGTGTGTAGATTCATACAAAGTATCTACAGGCAAGGCTGTAGGCATCTAAAATCCCGTTTGTTTATTATCTTGTTGTAAATAAGATTGTTGGAGTTTTCAGAAACCAGTTTGCACTAGTAATATTTTCAGAACGGCTGCTTCTCTGGGACTGTGGATGGTATATGGGCTGAAATATTTTGCAGAATGGGTACTTGAGAGAGAAGTAGTGAGCAGAACAAGATTGAAGAGTAAGGCTTGGGAAATAGAATAGTAAACGAAGAGGAAAAATAAAGGGAAAGCAAATCGGAAAGGACAGAGTTTAGTAAAATCAGCATAGATCAGGAGATAGAACATAAATGGTTTACGGAGATAAAGTTTGTTTCAGCAAAAGGAGAGAGCAGCAAGCAGGTACACAGCATTTGGCTTTGTAGCAAAGGACTCCTGTAGTTTGTAGGTCACAGGTGAGAATAAAAGTCCCTCAACTTTCAGCAAAAGCACATTTTTCAGTATTGTTTTGGATTTTGCTCTTTGTGGCTATATTGTGTGTTCCTTACATTGAGATGTTAATACCAAAATGAAGTAAACAGATGCAATAAAGGAGAAGTGTAGTTCCCTTCCTGGTCTCTTCACTGTGTGGTGTTACAAAACTTAATTGTGAAAGATGGTAGTGTTACAGGAGCAGGACCAACCTCTTGATGTAATAGACGACTGTTTTCAAAGTATTTTAAAGCACATACTTGATGCCTGAGGTTTTGTGAATAAGATATATAAGGAGCACTAGGGGGCCAATATGAAACTGGGGGGGCCATTCTGCAAGGCAGGAAGTCTCCCTGTTCCCATACACAGATGCGCTGCCGTGCACTTCCCTTTGAGGAGTGGCTTACAGGCAGGACACTTGCTCTGGCTGTCTGCAGCTAGGTTGGCTCACAGCTCGAGTATTGCTTTTCCTAATCAGTATTTGCCTTGCGTAACAGTTATACTTAACAGAGTATATAAGGCAACACACTGAGGAGGTAAATATGTGACTAGTTTGCAAAATGGCAACTGGAAAGGACACTTCGCTGCTGTCCTTGATTCTCACCGTTGGGGTGACAGCACTTGTAACTACTGGTAAGCTTCAGAAGGGTTTTTCCCTATTGCCTTCTCTAAGGAAATAGAGCACATGTGCAGCTTGCTCACCTAGGGGAACCCCAGCTTTATCAGCGGAGCTGGGGCACCCAACCTTGCTGCATAGAAATTAAGTCTGAATAGCAAATAGGTCTTAATTTCATTTTTGTGATCTGTTTTCAGTCATTTGTCTTATTTGCCTATTTTTGCAAATAGCAAAATCAAATTCCTGTCCCAAAATCTTGACTGCTGAGGCAGAGCAGACCACTGTATAACATTTGTAATTTGGTATTGAGAACTTTCACACTGATTTTAAAATGAATTTTACCTAAATGTTAACAGTATTTGTATATGCCAGCCTATTTTTGGGTATGTTAGATGCTTTTTCTTTTGACTGTACATACTATCAAGGGTCCAGAGTATATTTTGTGTGTTCACAGATCTTTTCTTAAAAAGGAAATGCCTTTGCTTAATGAGAGCAATCTATTGGACTTTTAACTAACAACCTGGATCAAAAAGGATTAAGATCTATATGTAATTAGTAATGTGTGTGTATAGTAAGACAATACATACGATATACCTGAAGGAGATTATACATACAAACCAATCAAAATGAAGGCTGAAATAATGTCAGCTATACTGATTAGAGTTTGTTGAAGCCTTAAGTATGAAAATTAATTGTTTAAGCAAACAAAAGGTCTATACTTAAGCAGCTAAAGCTCTTAGAAATCTGGCAATTACTTATGAATAGACCAATTATGTGATTTTGTGCTCACATCCCCCAGGACAAAAAGCAGAGCAGCCAGAAGTGGTGACCAAATATGGGAGTGTCCGAGGGTACCAATTCAAAGTAGATGCCGCTGAGAGGAGTGTAAATGTCTTTTTGGGACTTCCTTTTGCTAAGCCTCCAGTTGGACCCCTGCGGTTTTCTGAACCCCAGCCACCTGAGCCATGGAAAGGTGTCAGAGATGCCACTTCCTACCCACCAATGTAAGACAGTGACAAAACCATTGATCTTTTTAATAATCTGATATTATATGCAATCCCAGAACACTGATGTACGGGGCAATCAAAGGCCACGAAGATAAATTCCTTGGTGCTATCTTCTTACCATCTGCAACTGTTACAATGAACGCATCTCTAAAGCCATCTTTATAAGCTGCTCTTTTTATTAAAAACTGCTATGTAATGGGCATCAGCGATGAATTAATATGGACCAGCACTTTGCCAATGAAGTTCTGTTTTCGGGAGCATTTGGCCATTAATTAGCAATGTTTATAAACTGTATAGCTTTGGAGCAGAAACAGAAAGAAGCTGAAGAGATGTTGGAACAAAATATTAAGAGAAAAAAAGGCCGAGTGAGTCACATGCTTAATAGGACACATAAGAAATGCAGGCCAATTCTGGCTTATATTGTAAATGTCTTACTCCATTTGTACTATTGCCCTTGTTGAGTGCCTCAAGCCTAATACCTACCATCACAATATAAAAAGCTATTGAAGATATAAAATAGTTAATTGCATCTTCATTGAAGTAATTTATAGCCATATGTATTTACAGGTATATTTCTATAATAATTCAAAACATGCAAAATTATATCTGCATATCATGCTGTAGACTGTGACTCCTTTTTATGGATCTCCTTAATGCCAGGTCAAAGGAAGAAAGTATATTAAAAGTGAAAAAAATATTTTATGTTTTCTGTTGCCAACAGTCTAGAAGTCTACTAGAGATTAGTTTCTGGTTTACACTTGGTTGTGGAGATACAAAAAAGCTATACTTTGTGGTTTGAGGTTTTGTTTATTTCTGTTGCTTGTTATTTTTTCATTTATTCATGTGTCTACAGGATAAAGTAAAAGGACAGTTTTTTTCAGACGTTATTACTAATAGAAAAGAAAAAGTTCTTCTCCAGGTGTCTGAAGATTGCTTATACCTAAATGTGTATACACCCGTCTCTACAGAAAAACAGGAGAAGCTGCCTGTAAGTAAAATCATTATAAAACCTTTAGCAAAATTATTTTACAGCAAACCTACAGCATGTGCTATATGCAGACTAACAAGTGCAGTTTCGTAATGATGATCAAGTTACGTGCTTTGCCCCAGCTTTGCTGAGGTTTAAGAGGGACACAAAATCCTATATTACAAATAAAATTTTATTGACATTTTAGCTAGGTAATGTTTGATTTCCTCTAAATAATGTGTGAAAAGTCACGGGGCACTGGTATAGTGTAAGTATTTAATAAAATCAATGCCATTTTGTAAGACTGCAGGCCTCATATTCGAAAGACTGCTACCATTTGTGAAATGTAATCTGAAAGAATCAGGAGTGAAACAGCACCAAATAAATAGTACATTTTGGTTTATATTTAGTTTTTATCACTGGGAGCTCTTATCTGTGCTGTATTGTTTCTGGTTTTGACTTTCCAGGTCTTCGTATGGATCCATGGAGGTGGATTAGTTTTTGGAGCAGCTTCATCATATGATGGTTCAGCATTAGCTGCCTTTGACAATGTGGTGGTTGTAACAGTTCAGTACAGATTAGGTATTGTTGGATATTTTAGGTAAGATATTTTATCTTAGTTTTTGCTGAGTGAGTTTCAAAATTATGTTTGCAAAGCCTTTGTGAAGAGATGTGCAGAATACTCATTTATGCAAAGAAACAATAAATTTCTTAATTACATAAGCTGCAGTTGGGAACAATTTCCAAGTCCCAGGTCAGCTTCCAAGTCTGTTCTTCTTTGATTGCTACTCTAATCTCAATGCCTTCTGAGCCATTTATTTTTCAGTTTTGTAAAGCTTTGTGTGGAGAATGGCAGCTGATTTCTCATACCACAGATGATATATTTCTCTGCCTTTTTTTCTTGCATTGAGCATTTAAACAAATCTATGCTTTCTCTGCAGCACTGGTGATAAGCATGCCCGAGGTAACTGGGGGTATTTAGATCAAGTAGCAGCTCTTCAGTGGATTCAGAAAAATATCATACATTTTGGAGGAGATCCAGGATCTGTCACTATTGCTGGAGAATCCGCAGGAGGAATCAGTGTTTCTGCTCTTGTAAGTTCACAGTAATATTGAATTTTAATTACTTTGGGAAAAAAAATGCTGCCCACATTCATTTTTAGTACCTGCATGAAAATTCAGTGAGAGAAAAGGGATGTTTTTATAGTAAATAACACATCACCTTGGTTTATAGTACAACAACAATACAATAAAACAATACAGCTTCTGATTGATCAAAATGTTCTTTTCACACCCAGGTCTTGTAGTTTAGACCCAAAACATTATTCCTTATCTACTAAATTAAGTTCTGGTTTTTGGGGTGTTGTTTTTTTTTTTTTTTTGCAGTGCCAAAAACCCAAAAATTTATCCTTGTGAGAAGAGTCCTTTAAGAGGATGTATTGCCCGTTTCCTGTTTGCTTTGACAGTCACCTGTGCAAAGTAACAGAGGCAAAAAGTCATGATAGCTGAACTAGATGTGCATTTTGTGACCCAGTGATTATTTAAAATTTTTACAGCAACACTGCGCACATTAATTCAGAGGTTCTTCTCCTCCAGTTTCTCACAATTTGGTACAGATCACACAGTGAAACCAGGGTTCAGTGATACATGTGATAAAAACTCCTGTTTCCTAAGGTCCTGCCCTCTGGCTGATAGTTCTTTATTCCCCTTCTGCAGCACAGCCAGACTATCTTGGACACAGTTATATTCAGTCCATATCTGGCTTGCAGTGTAGTTCCATGAAGTCTGGGAAGGAAGGTGCTATGGGAGGGGAAAAGGCAGGCGTGATGTCCTTATCCCTGATAGTGCTGCCAAAGCCCTTTGCATAGCTGAACTATGATCAGAGGTTACAGAATAACAGTCTTATGACATTTGTTTTCAAAATGTTTTAAATGGCAATTCCTCACATTGAAATTCTAAGTCAGTGGTCAGAACGTAATGCTTGTCATGCTTGTTCTTGCTTTTTTACAGGTTTTATCTCCCCTGGCGAAGGGCTTGTTCCATAAGGCCATTTCAGAGAGTGGTACTGCAGTCAGGGTTTTGTTCACTGACCAACCTGAGGAGGAAGCACAAGTGGGTATTTTGTGGTAAATTTAATTATTCTTCCAGATAGTTTTGCTATCTTCAACTGTTTATTCCAAAATGTAGAAACAGGTCTTTTTGTCTTGTGAAACTACAACCACAGTCATTAAAGACAGTTTTTCTGTGTGCAAATAATACATAGAATCATAAGATAGTTTGGGTTGGAAAGAACCTTTAAAGGTCATCTAGTCTTTGCTTTTCAAATACCCAAATATCCACGTATGTCTGAGTGAAAGCAAAAGACTAAGGAATTGAAGAGAGAAGGCAGGGAAGAAGTGTGAAATGTAAAGGAATACTATACACGTACTGTCTGCAAGAAAAGTTGAGCTATAATTTTAGGCTAAAAAATGGCACCAGATTCTGAATACTCTCCTCTTCTCCTCCTGTTTGGTGCTTGTTGTGTGCAAATAAACAAGACTTTATTCAGTTTGTTTATATTAGAAAAGAAGAGCTGACTTTAACCCTTTTTTTTTTTTCCCCCAACTACAAGAAATAACTTCCAGGAACCTGGATTTGAGAATCTGGGGTATAAAAGAGGCAACATTATAATGAGCTCTGTCTCTCTAATGACAGCTATTATTCGATCCAAAAAGGCATCATCAAGAATGGCATAACGTGCTCTTTGTTACCATCTACCTGGTTGTATTCTAACTGTGCATCACTTTAAGTCCTCTGTGTCATCCTGCCTTCTCAGCCCAGCATGTTATTTACCAGACTTACTGTCTTGATCTATTTCTGTGTCAAAATATTTTGGAGGCATATGTTTTGTCCATCTGCTCAGCCCACAGTGTGAAGGTTGAGGGCTTCTGTTCTCTACCTCTGCAGCTGGAGCTTGTCTGGCCTCTGATGCTTGTGCAGAAGTTTAGACTCCCCCCTGCTGGACTCTCGGGCTCGGTGGCACATAGAGCCTTCTCTGGGAAGTACAGGAAAAAGTGAGTGTTTTGTTTTTATTGATTGCAGAGAATTGCTACTGCCTCTGGCTGTGAAAAATACAGTTCAGCTGCAATAGTTGAATGCTTAAGAGAAAAAACAGAAGAAGAGATAATACAGATAATGCTAAAAATGGTAGGTGAAATTATACTACTTGCATTTAAATGACATTTCAAATTTTATCGTAACAGAGTATGCTATTTCTGTGTTGTAATATTAGGAGAACTTGAAGTGAATTTAACACCTGACTTTCTTGACCTTTTCAGGATTTGACAACACTGCAGCTATGCTATGCTATGCCTTACCTGAAAAATGTGAACAGGTTACTTCCCTTTCATTCTGCATGGACTTGTGTTTTGCTGCCATGCTGTAGCAGGAAGGAAAAGAGTGTATAAAATGTCACAGTTTCTCCTGGAGAACTTGAAAATTAATTAATATAATATTTTATGTCCTACTTAAAATTTCTTATCACAGTAGTGGCTTCCATGTTCCTTTGCAGTTTCAACACAGAAGTTAGTTTTTCCACTACTGCTTCACACATCCATAATAGGATTGAAATAACTAAGAAGAGATGAAAATTGGACATCATCACCTATGTTTCACAAACATTAAAAATACAGTGCTAATCTTCACAGCATCTTCTGCCTAGTGCAGAAAATCTGTCAAAGAAAATTTAGAGATGGCTTGAATACTTACATTTTCACTTGGCACTTTATTTTGTTTTGGAACTACAGTAAAAATCTGAAAATTTTTTCTAGAAGCAAAATTTGTATATTAATGAAGCTTTCTTTTTTTTTTCCCCTCCAGCCTTCCTTCTTCATCAGTGCATCTGCAGATGGTGTTTTTTTTCCAAAGAGTCCCAGGCAATTACTATCTGAAAAAATTATCAATTCAGTCCCATATATAATTGGCGTAAATAACTGTGAATTTGGATGGGCACTTCCTATGGTAAGAGACTTGTAATGTCATTATTTATATATAATTTTGTTAATATAAGATATAAGATATAATAAATATGATTCTCTGTATCATGCAGGCAATGAAGTTTCCTGCTTACACAGATGGTCTGGATGAAGATGTTGCACGTCAAGTTTTACAGAGCTCCTTAGCATTATCACTTAAGGTAAGAGACCATTTTCAGAGTAACCCAGTGCTGCTTCTTCACTGGTCTGGTCCTATATTTGTACTGCTGGAGGGGTATAATTTACAGGCAAACTTTGTTCTGTTTGACAGCTTTCTACTGTGGGGCAGTAATGGGCAGCAGACATGGTGTATTCCTGTTGCCACTAGTGAATGAAAATACAGTTTAAATTTCTATCCTAAAATCCCTGCTTTTTTAAAAGGAGTCCTGTGGAAATCCAGGAGTGATTCAGGTACCTAAACAGATCTTTTGTGACATTTTAAATACCCTAGGTTATTCAAGACACGTGTGGTACCAGCAGGTAAGACACAAGACCTATAGAATGCACTGTTTTGAAGCAGTAGCTGGAGACTAGAAGGAATAACTTGAGATGTTTAAAATAGCACTGAGACATCTATGTTTAGGTATCTTGAGTTTTCGCTTCCATGTAATTTAGAAACCTCTTAGCCTTCTGGTTCCTTTGTGCTCTCCTGAAACTACTAAATATAGAAAAATGCGGATTAATACATAAAAATTAAGGACTTTATAAACATGGCTGGTACTTGCAAGGGATCATTCAGTGTCACAGACATCCATTGTGAACTTGGAAAGGCAAAGCCCAGGCTTGTTCTGAAGGGAGTAAATTACGACCATCTACAACAATAAATTAATTTATGAAATCCAGTAGGATTTCTTTTCTCTTATGAGGGTTATTTCCACAGAAGGGAGAACAGACTACTATATTTATCAGCAACACTGACTGACGTTTATCTAAAGACATTTGATCTTTAGATCTTGCAAACCTCTGTTCCCTGAGAACATCTATATGTGGTAGCTGTGTAACTCCCAATTCTGAGCTCTGAGCCACACTCTGACACAGTTGAGAATTTTCTCTGAAATAAGGTAATGTTTGGGGTTTAGCCAGGGACATGCAGATGGCACATTCAGTTAGTGCTGTTACTCTATAATATTGTTGTGGTTTAACCCAGCCAGCAACTAAGCACCACGCAGCTGCTCGCTCACTCCCCCACAGTGGGACGGGGGAAAGAATCGGAAGAGTAAAAGTGAGAAAAATCAGTTTGACATAAAAACAGATTAATAGGTAAAGCAAAAGCCACACACACAAGCACAACAAAACAAGGAATTCATCCACTGCTCCCCATGGGCAGGCAGGTGTTCAGCCATCTCCAGGGAAGCAGAGCTCCATCACACGTAAGGGTTACTTGGGAAGATAGACATCGTCACTCCAAACGTCCCTCCACTCTCCTCCTTCTTCTTCGCCCCAGCTTTATATACTGAGCACAATGTCATATGGTATGGAATACCCCTTTGGCCAGTTTGGGTCAGCTGTCCTGGCTGTGTCCCCTCCCAACTTCCTGTGCACCCCCAGCATTCTCACTGGCAGGCCAGCACGAAAAGCTGGACAGTCCTTGACTGCTTAGCAACAACTGAAAACATCAGCACGTTATCAACATTTTCTCATCCCAAATCCAAAATGTAGCCTCACACTAGCTTCTATGAAGATGATTAACTCTATCCTGGCTGAAACCAGGACAAATATTCATCATCATTATAAGAAGTACTTTTATTGTTCATTTCAGGGTGTTCCTTCGCAAGTTGTTGATCGAATATACTATGAATACATAGGGAATGCAGAAAACCGTGCTCAGGTGCGAGATGGCCTTCTTGATGCACTAGGAGACCTTTTGTTTGTTCTTTCAGCCATTGAAGTGGCTAGATACCATAGAGGTGAGTCTCTAATTCAGCATTTATTAGAAGAAATGTAGAATTCCCTCCTGGGGTGTGTTTGTGGACAGTATGCATCATACTTCATTATCCAGAGAACTGATAGTGTTTTCATTTTGCCAAAACAGGTCGTAATGAAAGTTTACCATCTTTGGTGGCAGGTATTTTCAGCTCTCAAACTAACACTCTCCTCTGTATTTTCTACTAGATGCTGGCAACCCAGTCTACTTTTATGAATTTCAACATCGACCAAGTTCAGCGGCAGGTGTTGTACCAGAGTTTGTAAAAGCAGATCATACAGATGAGGTTGCCTTTGTCTTTGGAAAGCCATTCTTAGCCGGTGATGTATCCATGCTTACTGAAGTATTCCTTTTAAGACATCATTATTACTCATTTTACTTACTGGAGGGCTTTAGAATAGACTTTCTGTCTTAGAAGCATTGGAATCAACATCGACATTTTCTGTCTTTAGTAGTAATTACTTTCCATTAAGTTGTTTATTTGCAGTTCTTTCCTGGAGCTCTGCTCAAGTAAAATTCCCATAGCTCAGAGTAACAAGTAGAATTGATTACAGTCTATTGGAATTGATACAGCTGCTACGTTTTTGACTATTTAGTTTTTAATGTTGCCATTTCATCTCTTTGCAGGGTATGCTACAGAAGAAGAAAATAAACTTAGCAGAACTGTTATGAGATACTGGACTAACTTTGCTAGAAATGGGTGAGAATCATAATGTTAATTGCAGATCAAGTTTTGTCTGTGCTGCCTGAAACATAATAGCAATACTTATATGGTGATTTCTACAAATTTGGCAGAATTTAAAATAAATATTGAAGTAAATTATTGCTATTCTTAATGATTGCAAGAAATGAACCTGCAGACCAAAAAAAAAAAAAAAAGAAATCCAAGAACTATTACTCCATCTGCAGTGGCATTTTAGATCTAAAAGTAATGGAAGTTATTAAACATTTGCTATTCCACTGATGATTACATTGACAAAAAACATCCAACTATTCAGGTACTAGAGTTACATAATCTGAGCTCATGTTAATTTTCTGAAATGCTGTCAGCCTGAGCAGTCAGAGCGCAACGGATAGGCAAATGAAAGCTAACTTTTCATTATATTATTTCTAGAAATCCCAACGGAGAAGGCTTGGTCCATTGGCCTCAGTATGGTCTGGATGAAAGATACCTGGAAATAAACCTAATGCAAAAGGCAGCAAAGAAACTGAAAGAACACAAAATGAAGTTTTGGACACAGCTCGTAAAACAAATGATGAATGAAAGGAGAGAACACACAGACTTATAAGAGTTGTGGAGGGTACAGTTTGCTTTTAAAACCCAAAGTAAAGTCAAACAAAATTAGTTTGTCAGGATGCAGAGTTTAATAATCATCTTCTAGCTCACTATTATGTAGTCTATTGTCATGATCACACTGAAAGGAGGGAATCAAGGGAAATTTGGAATGTTTGTGGGACTAAAAATCACTGTTTAATGAACAAAGCAGAAAAACCCCACAATCTTTCAGGCTCAAAAAGACTATGGTATCTACTTCATGGATATAATGCTCCTGTGAGAAGGGGTAATGAGGGGGAAATTGGCAAATATATTGAAATCTCTAAGAAATTATCTATACAGAATATATCATAAGTGTCAGAATATGTTATATGCTTATTCCCCCCTTCTTTCAGAAGGGAATGGTCAGTTGTCATTCTTACAGCCTCTTTCCACTTTCTTTCATTGGAAATAGCTTGTAGGGAGCAGAGCATCTATCAAAACAGTGAGATGGGCTTGACATCTCATAAATGAGGACAGAAAATCTCTACTTGTTTTCTTATTTTGTAAACTGTTATAAATAAATGTTGCTTTTGATTTTTTGTAACTTCCTTTTCTTTCACTTAACTGATACAGGTTAATTCAAAGTGGTTTAAATCACACCCTAGAAGCCAGAAATGTGCCCTGTTTCTTTCTTCAACCCAAAGGGTTTCAGATATGGATTCTCCAGATTTTTTTTGCAGGGCGTGAGTCTCAAGGCTCTAGGGTTTTCACAGACTATTCTGTCATGTGATTAGCTGTTCTTCAACCCTTCCTGGTAAGAAATTCACAATTCACTGGCTGAGGGAGGAAGCGTTGTTGGCATGACAGACACCCACTGAGACAGAGGGGAGAGCAGCGTATGATGTTTTTCCCTGCATGTTGTTAGCTCAGCATTGTCAGTGAGCCCACAAAGGGAAGACCTGCTGATGTGAAAAACATGCCCCCCCAGTCTTCCTCCTTTCAAAGGCACTAGCAGCTGTGACCACATTTTTGGCATATGTGGAATGCCTCGGGGCACGCAAGTAGTGGCGTGGCTTTTTTGTGAAGTTGCGTGACAATCAAGATACACTTGCCAAGCACAAAGGAACGCACAATGTAAGCATACAAGAATCTGTAAGATACTCGTAACAATAAACAATCTGCAAAAAATTATCTCTAACTACCCCCTTAACTGGTTGTCAAACTCACCCTTTCATCTCCCACAGCCTCTCCCAGAGTCTATGGCTACTCTTCCCCAGAGGGTCTGTCACAGTGACATGTGCAGCCCAAGTGCCTGCTTGCAGGTGTTGATTTCTTGACGATGTCATCTTCTTCCGCCTCACCTCTGGGTTCACTTGGGCTTGCTCTTACACATTGGTGGACCTCAAACAGCGTGATCTATACTGAGCTATCAGCCTGCCTATTCCCTTTTGTGCATTTTTCCCATAACTTGCAAAAACCCCTAGTTGTTACCATTACTTGCAAAAAGCCATCATTAAGTAACAACTAATTGTAGCAACAGTGCTCAACCATACTGCTAGTTCTGTCACATATTTCTTAATGCAGCATATAGGGCACACCGGGCATTTTATTCCTGCCCTATTTTCATCTGAAGTAGCTTTTAAGTCCATTATTGGTTGTGTTGTTGAATTAGTGTTTCTGTTCGCATATGTTCACAAAAATCATTAACTTATAGAAAAAATCCCATGTGTTTGTTATCATATGTGCTTAACAAAATAACAGGCCTTACTTTTCCACAGAAGTTACAGCTATAATTTTGCATTCACAAAGTAGTTTCTGACTGTGTGAGAAGAAGTGTTCTGTCTATCTGTCTACTTTAAAACCACAAACATAAAGACTGGTATGCCTTCAAACAGTTGAGAAAGGAATATCCTATGGCCACAATGTATAGGTTACCTTTAAGTAGCAGATTCCTACATTATGCTCCAAACCACATTTTATTTTATATCTTTAATGGTCACTTGGTATAGATATGCAGTTCGGCTCAAGGTAACAGTACATTATATAAAAATATAATTGTATATATAATATATATACATTAAATACAAATGTATGCACTGTGCGCCTATATTTGAAAAATTCTTAGAAGTATATTTAGTTGACAATATTCAGCAAGAACTGCTGCTGTAGTTCTGTTTTTCACATTCTGTCAATAGAACAATTAATCTTTTTAGAAGATGTATTAATTATATATAATTTCTATAATTGCGTGTTCAAGTCGGTGACCAAGTATGTTTGTTATGTGCCATTCCTACTTCTCTGGAAAAGGGTTTGTTCCATAGGGCTATCACAGAGAGTGGAGTTATAGCCAGAACTCTGGTAAGTGACCATCCTGAAAAACAAGGTAAAGTAAGTAATTTTAAAATATATATTGTTCCACATTTTAGTACTTTAATGGTATTCAGTATTATTACTGACCTTTTAATATTGTAGCGTTCTGCACGTTGATGTTTCCTGTGAAAAAAATCCATTTGCACACCCTGATGTTTGTGCATTTTTTCCATAACTTGCAAAAACCCCTAGTTGTTACCATTACTTGCAAAAAGCCATCATTAAGTAACAGCTATTTGCAGCAGCAATGTTCAACCATACTGCTAGTTCTGTCACATGTTTTGTAATGCAGTATATAGGGCATGCTGGGCATTTTATTCCATGATATATGGAATGATGCTGCTTTGTTCAAACTCACAAATACTCAGTATTGTGTATGCTGTTGTAACTTACTTATGTCACAAGCTTTTAGATGAAACATGACTCCAGTCTGCAGCTGTGATGGCAGGAATTGGAGTTCTGCAAAATCACTTAGCATTCCCAGCACAGTATAACTGGTGACTGTTCACTGTGACTCAGTTGCTGAAGAAAGTACTGCCCATGGAGGAGTAAGCAGCACAGTTAATATAAGAAAATTGTCAGTCTTCTGTTAACACTGGTTGCAGAGAATTGCAACTACGTGGCAGTGAAAAACCTGGGTCAGCTGCAGTGGTTCACTGCTTAAGAGAAAAAACAGCAAAAGAGATGGTAAACAAACTGTAAAAATGGGAGCTACTACTGTGCTTTTTTTGTAAGACGGAATAAATCCTTCTCTAAGACTAAGATACCTTGAAGCAAAACCACTATATAAGACTTGCTTGGCTTTTGCAGGACTTGACAACAGTGCAGTTGAACAATAATACTGCACCTGAAGAATCTGAACAGGAACATTCAGATGCATGTTCCTGCATTTCAGGGTAGCAGTGCATTCATCACAGGAATGTAAACAATTAATTCCCACCCCCCCACCCCGCCACCCCCCCGGAACAGCTAGGAACCAGGTAGGCCCACAAATACTGAATAGGAGAGTTAAAATCGCAAAAATGGAACTGGTCACTTTTGCATAGTTCTTTGTGTCACCTTTGTCATCAGCAAGGCGCATCCTAGCAGCTGGCAGACTTTTTAATGCAGTGTGCAAGAAGGAAGAACTGCATATTGGAGGAAATAATACAGAATTTATCAAACCTTTGTAGGAAACACAGTTATTGAGAAAGCTGTCCGTTTTGCAAAACTGACCTCTTGCTAGTAGCTATTTCATCTGTTGCCATAACCAGTTTTTCCATATCACTGTGCTGGCTTGTCAGTTCTTTTACAATCTTACCACATAAGCTTAATTTGACACCGTTACTCATCCAACCCTGAGAAGCTGGAGTTAGAAACTGGTTGACGAGTCACTCTCTGTCTTGAGCATTCAGTATTTTTTTCTCCAGCGTCCCCTCTTTATTGATGCAGTTGTGGATGGTATATTTTTCCCTAAAACCCCATCATTGCTTCTAGCTGAAAAAAAGATCAATGCAGTCCTGTATAGGAGTAACAAACCATGTATTTCGATTTCTGCTTCCAACTGTAAGATGCATATAATGCCTTTTATTTATACATTGATTTATTAACCATTCAGGAGCATAAGAGCTCACAGAAAACATTCTTTTCACTCTGCAGGTGCTGAAATACCCTCCTTTGGCAAAAGCGTTGGATAACAATGTAGCATTCAAGCTTAAAGAGCATGGAGTCTTTCACAGTAAGAGGCAATTTTAATGTGCTAATTGACTTTCATCTAGGGAGGGTTGGTACCTCAGACCTGCAGTAGTCCCTGTTTTGTTTCCTCCTTCATTTTCTTAGATACAGACTGATTTTTTCTGACTGCAGCAGAACTCCCCCACATACTGTGATGTCCTTGAACTAAGTGCCAGGAGTAGGGGCATTAGGTTGCAGTTCAGGCTCTGCAGAGGGTCCATCCGTTCAGGGCCCCTGAGGCTGGTTCCCCAGCTCCAGGGAGCCAGGTTCTCAAGCTATATGTGGCTGAGGAGAACAATCTATCCCAGAAGGGAATGGAGCCATGAGCTTGAGATAATTCTGTGAACACTCACAAAAAGATCATTCAAATTTCATTTTCTTTATGTGAGCGATTTCCACTGTGGTAAACAGCAGGCTTTTGCTGACTGGTACTACCTGGGCAGGTATTGGTGTAATTCCCTTTGAACTCCTGCAAACCTCTTGCTTCCCAGTGGAGCTTTAACAAGTAACACTGAAGCACCAGCTCCGGGTTTTGATTACTTCTTTTATTTCTCTATTAGACAATCCAGTGTACTTTTATGAATTTCAGCATCAACCAAGTTCGACTAAGTGTTCAAAACCAAACTTTGTAAATTGGCCTCTTACTGGGAAAGCCCTTCATGGCAGGCATCTGGGTTTGGTAAATAATTTCTTTACTCATCATTGGTACTTGAGCACTGTTAAGGTAGAAGCATTTCTAGTAAAGTAAGACGTTTTAGAACTCCTGTAGAGTGCTGGACTCACGGTCCTCCAGCGCCTTCTTCGCCTGGACCCAGTTCTCGGGGCGGGCTCGAGCCCCGCCTGACCCGCGCGCATGCGCACACGCACACGCACGTCCCCGCCAGCGGGCAGTGCCGCGGTATCGCGGCCGCGCGATCCGGCGATGTGTGTCCGCTGGCGGCCGCCGTAGCGGAGCGGGCAGGGCGGTGCTGTGCTGCCATGGCGGCAAGGCAGCCCGTGCTGCTGGGGCTCCGGGACGCCGCCATGGTGGGGCCGTGCCGAGGAGGCGGGCAGGCCCCTGCCTGGGCCACCAGCAAGTTGGGTGGCTTCGCGGTAGGGCCGGGACCGGACAGGGCCAGGGGGAGGATGGCGGCGGGGCCCTGCCCTGAGGGGTCTCTCAGCCCGGAGGCCGGTCGAGGCACCGGCCGCCCTTGGAGCGTCTCCAGCGGTGCCTGTGCTGTTCGCCTTTCAGGACTGGGTGCCCTCCGTGCGCCCGGGCGCTCCCTGCTGCGGGGCGTGCGGGAGGGCGCTGGCGCACCTGGTGCAGGTGTACTGCCCGCTGGAGGGGTCCCGCTTCCACCGCGTCGCCAACGTCTTCGCGTGCGCCGGGAGCGGCTGCTGGGGCGCGCCGCGGAGGTGAGGGCGCGGACCGCGGCATCGGCCCTAAACCTGCGCAGCTCGACTGCGGCCGGTAAATGCCTCTTCGGCTCACGTGTCTTGTTCCTTACGTGTCTTTTTTTTTTCTTTTTTACACGGCGTGGTAAAGCTGGAAGGTGCTGCGCTCCCAGTACGTGCAGCCGCAGGACAAGGAAGCGCAGGATTACAGGGTAAAACAGGTACAACTAGCGAACTGCCGTCTTGGGTTCTGTCCTTCGTTTCAGTGTGCTGTATGAAGTGCTGTCAGAGGAGGTTTCAAGATGCGTTTCGTACGTGTGTATACTTGTTTAAGTAACCGTAACCTTTCTCAGGAAGTTGTGCTGTATGCTAGTTTTGAGTCATGTATGTGGTCATGTGGAGGAGTCACGGTTGCGGAATTTTTGACACCGTAGGTACTACGCGTTACGTACTAGAAGATTATTAACTTCTTGTTTGTGATCTATGTTAGGCTTGATTTAAAGGGGAGAGTGCAGTCCAATTGTATGGTCAAAACTGATGTTTAATACTTCAATTACTTGAGCTACCTAAACATTATTTTTCAACTTTAAATGATCGGGCTATATTGTTGAGGTTTGGATCTTTGAGACATTTTCTTTATTTTCTAATCTAAAGAGATTTTTTAAATTTTATCATCAGTTTTAATGAAGCTTAATTTCATTAACAATTAATTAAATTCACAAATTTATTGTTAATATACTTCTGGTATTTTTCCTTATGAAGAAAAACTGCATGTTGGTTTAAGAAGAGTGAAAGAGGATGGCTGTCAGACTAGTGATGACAGGCAGAAAGTTTTTATTCAGCTGGTGCATCTGCAATATGAAATTTTAGTCGGTGGTAAATGATCTTATGCTCTGATAAAATGATGGTGGTGTCATCGTCATTATTGTTATTTTCCTCCATAGTCTGCTCTTTGAGCTTACCTGTGGTGCAGTAACTGTGCTCCAGATAAGCGTACCCAAACTGGCTGTCAGTGGCCATGCCAGCAGCCAAGGTATGGCAACAAAGGCCATTCAAAAAGCCATTGAATTCTTCTTCTGTTTCTCCAGTGTGAGATTTTTTTTTGCCATAACTGTGCTGCTGAGAAAAGTAAACATGGCTATGCTGGTAACTACCACTGTGAGGAAAACAGGCACAATAACACTAAACATTAGGTTAAGGTTTTAGTTTTCTTATCTGTTAGGAAACTGGTTTTGAAGTGCATTAGGGTGGCTGATCTTGACAGTGTTCTTTTTCGGTTTTTGGGTTGTGTTTTTTTTTTTGTCTTCTCAGAAACAAGAATCGAACTTTGCTGCAAAAGATTGGTGTGATGAAGCAGATGACTGGGGAGTCTGTGCCGGAGCAGAATCTCCTGCACGTGCCTCCCTTCAGCTGCTTGGCTTAAATGAAGCGGTGAGCAGCATCTCAGCCAGAGAGGTGGAGTGTGCATCCCAGTTCCAACAGCTTTGCTTGTCTGAAGCTACAGATGCGTCAGGTTCCCTGAATACACATTGTCCCGTCAGTGACAGAATGGTAATGGCAACGTCTAGGTCAGCTCCTGTGTTCCAGCCCTTTTACATTAGTGTTGTGGATGAGGAAGACTACGTTGGTTTCCTTGATACAGATCATGCAGATAAACTATTGAAGGAGTATCAGCAGAGAGAGGGTGTTGATTTGGAACAGTTGATGTCAGAAAGGTGAGAACAGGTCTGGATTTCATGCTGAAACGGAAGCGATTATGTGGTTTCCTGTATGCTGATTGATAATTGAAATCTGACTCTTACTAAATCTGAGTGGTTTTTACAGGTAACTGTGTCCTTCAGGAATCATTGGTGTGTAGTACTTTGCTGGAAGAACATAACAATGCACCCAGTTCTGTCAAATTTTGAGTTGTTCAGAGATGCATCTGTTTCTGAGTGACGGAGCAGGTGGAATGCAGAATCCGCATAGAACGCTTTTTAGCAGTGGTGTTCCTCTTGAGTTTTGTTGACCTTTATAGAATCATAGAACTTTAATTACACTTAATTCAAAATTTAAAAAGACAATATCGTAGTTTAAAAACTAGAAAAACTTCTGAGAAGTTACTAAAGGAATGATTTTGTGTGGTAGTTTGAAACACTGTTAGTAATTGTAAGCCACCAGAAACCAAAGAACTAGAAGCAAAATGTTCACTTGCAACCTCTAACAGTAAATGCCTCTTAATTTAACATGTATATTTTTTTTTCAATGTACTTAGTATAATTCAATGTGAATATAGTGTATAGTAGCCATTGCTTATTTAAAGCATGCATATCATACTGAAAACCTTACTGGAAATTTTGTTTCTTTTCTTGTTTTCTTATAGTTCTGCCGGTGAAGGTGATAATGAAAAATATGAGAAGAGTGAAGTCAAAAGCAGGGACCACACATTCCATAAATTTATGAAAAGAATATCTGTGTGTCAAGAACAGATTCTAAGGTATGTTGATCATCTGGTTGTAACAGAGATATACAGAGCATAAACATGGATTGTTAGTACATCAAAATAATTTCACTGGAAATAGATGTATATTTTTGTTTCTTAATTAAACTGCTAAGAGAGCTGTTACCATGCCTGTGTGGTCAGACTTAAGTCCCCTGGTTTTTGGTTTTTTTTTTATACAGAGTATAAGTAGATGAGAAGCAAAGCAGGATCAGAGACCCCAGATCTGGCAGTGGGAGTCTTTCCTCAACATAAGACCTGATGAGAACAGACCCAGACTGTCTTTGAAGCCTTGCTGAAATCCAGCCATAGAGGTTTTCAAAAGACAGTTTTGAGGTGGAATACACAGTTGTATTCTGTTGTGATAGATTTCCAAGGCTATTGGTGCCTCTGAAATTTTGTAACCTTACTGTAATTGCTTATGACTCAGCCCTTGAGGTGTTACTGAAGTAAGAAGTTACTTGGTTTAAAGCCCGAGTTCTTCTGCAGCTTGCTGTGATTACCCCGCGGGACCCTGCGGTCTTCAGTTCTTGTAAATCTGTTGCTTTTCCTAGAACAAAAGCAGATTTCATCTCAGAGCAGCTACTTTCCCAAAAGAGGAGTTAATTCTGAACGAAAGTGTAACAAAGAGTTCAAATCTTAAATTATTCATAGTATCTGATAATAATGCATGGTTTTCGTGGATCAAGCCAAGTGTTAGTTTTTAACTTATTTGTTGCAGAGAGTCCAGTGCAGCCTATTTGGTCAAGCAGTGTAATGACAGGACCTTTGTTTATCAAGTTTCCAGAACCAGGTGGAACTAACTGGTACCTCTTTGATGAGGAGGTAAAGTCTGAGGGACTGGTTACACAGATAAGAAACATTAGAAACTTTCATTAATTATCTATTAAAGATTATACAGAAACTGTGCTAATGCAGAGTGCAAGTAATGTTTTCAGACAACTTTTTTTCACTGGATCTGTCACTTTGCAGTATTATGCTCTTGGAATTTTCCATTCTTCTAAAACATCGCCTCTGGTGATTCCTATGACTATCGCTAGTTATAATCTTTATGTAGCCCTCCCTTTCCCCTTCATGGGTATTGCGAGTCTGCCTGTTAGACCCCCATGTCTCCTGGGCTGCCAGATCTCTGTTGAGCTTTCAGCACAACACAGAATCCCCTGTGTGGCATTCAGTGGAAACCACCTTCGATCTTGGTTTCCTGTTAGTTGTGGAGCTGTAAGTAAAACATCAGTTCTGGGGCATAACTACAGTGGTTTTGAGACCTATTCTATGTTGAGTATCTTTAACTGCTGCTGGTTAGGATTCCATTTCTCAGAAAAGTGTAGTTGCTTAAGTAAATGAGTCAGGTACAGCGTATTTTGGAGCTGTCAGTTCAAAGTATTTGTCTTCTTTAAATCCAGCTCTTTCCTTAAGACTTTCCAAGTGTTGACCTTCCAAGTATTTCCCCCACCCCATCTTTATTCTTTGTTTAATGGCTCATCTGAAGCTTAGGCAACGATTCTGGCTCATAACAATTTTTTTTACTTCAGGCAGGTTCAGAGGTTTCAGAGAATCCTGAATACTGTTGCCAACATGTAAGTTTTCATATAAAACGTAGATTTAAAAAAAATAATTACTTTTTTCCTTTTTTCTCTTAGATATTCTTGGGGTGGCCAGCCTTTATTCATAACATGTCCTCCAGCCAACATTAACAAAGGTATTCCAGCCTGCAGTAACTGTGGAAGCAACAGAATATTTGAATTTCAACTCATGCCAGCGCTGGTCAGCATGCTCCAGAGTGATTCAGGTGTTGCCCTTTGACTTAGCTGAATGAATACTAGAAACAGTATTCTTGGTAAAGTTTAGTGAACTGCAATTTGGATTGTTTCTTGCTAACCACACGCACTGACGTGCTTAGCTACAGTGATCATCTTACAAGAATCTGCTCTGTTTCCATTATAGATTTCACTAAGCAAAAGATATAATTCTGGTTTGTGGAGACTTTTATGGTTGCAACTTCATTTGCTCAATAGTGAACTTTAATAACAGCAATACAGATAATTCCATGACTTTGGGAGTAATTTGTCTTTATTGCCTCTTAAATGAGGCCTTGGAAAATAATAAATACTGCCAGATAAGGTTGCAGATACTTAAAAAGCTCTTTGAAAATGCTGAGTCAAGTTGCTTTAAAATCTTTAAAATCAGAAAATGCTGTATATGTAGGAGACTGAACATGAAAAATATTTTCTGAATTGGCAAATATTGAAGTATAGCAATAAGCAATAGCCCCCGATTATGTAATTTTTAGTACCTTTACATTACATATCTTTATTGCTTTGTTTTTAGATCTGTCAGTGGAATTTGGAACTGCTATAGTTTACACATGTGAGAGAAGCTGTTGGCCAACAAATCATCAAACCCCTCTTGAAGAATTTATTTTTGTACAAGAAGACCCAGATCAGAGATTATTTAAATAAATTGTATTTCTCTGCATAGACGGAAAGTCTGTTGTTTGTTTTTTTTACTATAGGTGAAAGTGTGTAATTATGCAACAGAATTTTCCTCAGATGTGGTGAAAAATGAAATTCATTTAATGACATTGTGCTTACTTCCAAGAACAGCTGATTGAACTATATATTAACATGCCTCTAAAATGTAGCGACAGAAAACTTGCGTCCTTTGGTTACACATGGAAATTTAAGTGTAGAGATTGTTTCACGATTCTAGTTAACTTTTAACATTTGGGGACGAAAGTGAAGAAGAAGGGTTGTCTTATTGCAGTTGGTTATACTGCTAGCATTCATCAGCCAAACAGGATCCAGTTTTTAGAAACTATTAGCAGTGAAGAACTGAATGTAAGCTTGATTTTAAAAAACAGATCTGTTTTGTTTTAACAACAGATTGGAAAGTCGGCAGGTAGTGGCTGAAAGGGCTTTGCGGTCACCTCAGTCTTCCTATGATGAAGCTTTTCTGTCTATTTTTCTGGTGAAGGATAAGATACATTTGCATGGCTAGATGTGCTCTGGCAGTCACATTGCTTTGGATGGGGAAAGGGTGGAGGTTTTTGGTAGCGATTTTGCTCCAGCAGGTACAGAACGATGGGGCCTGTACAGCACCTGCCTTGTTCCCACAATCCGGTGCTCGCAGGCTAATTGCACTGCTTTAGTAAAAACAGTTTAAATTCTGTGCCGTTCCCTGTTGGTTTAGGCTAAATTGCAGTATTTTAACAGACTTAATGGAGGAGTAATTTAAGTAAGTGTCATTAAAGCTTTTTGCACAGGTTTAATGCTGCAGCACAAATTAACGTAATAAAAGTGTGGGTTTAAGAAAAGGAGAGGGGGACAGACACACACTAAAGTGATCGAGCGTCTTTGCCAAACGATTTTTCTTAAGGAAGAATTGTAGCTTACTTTGTCAGCTTCTGGAGGCGAGTCAGTTAATTTAGACCAACGTGTACCGAAACCTTACGTTACACCTGGAATACCGCCAGCGCTCCCCTGCTGCTCCGTGTGCTCTTTTCCCCAGCTGTGGCAGGTAGCCCAGAGCGCATAATTTGTGGGCCGAGCCCTGGCTGCACTGGCGGTGGCGGCAGGCAGCCGAGGGCCGGCTTTCCCGCGAGGCAGCGCCGCCGGCGCCGACCCGGGCGGCGGGAGCGGGAGCGGGAGCGGGGCTCGAACCTGTGGCTCGTTCCGCTCTGGCCCCGCCGCAGCCTTCCTGGTTGAGGCCCTCCCCGCCGTCAGGGGGCGCTGCGGGTAAGGCGGGCGGCCGCCGCTCTGGTCTCGCCTGGGCTCGCTGTCCGGAGTGCGGCCCGGCTGAGGAGAGCCGCGCGGAGTCGCTCCCTCTGCGCGCCGCCGTTGTTTGCCCGCCGTCATGTCCGTGCCGGTGTCGGGCCCCTTGCGCAGCGAGCTGGCGGAGGCCGTGGCCCAGGCGCGGCTCTTGGTGGTGGGAGCCGGCGGTATCGGCTGCGAGCTCCTCAAGGACCTGGTGCTCACCGGCTTCAGCAACATCGACGTGGTGCGGGCCGGGGCCGCGGCCGGGGCGGATGAGGGGCCGGCGGGCGGCGGCGCAGTCAAGGCCGGGGTGGGGGGGGGAAGCCGGGAGCGGGGCGGGGGCCTCAGGGGGGCCGGGGCGGCGGGGCCGCGGCGGGGGCGGGGGCGCTGTGGCGGCGCGGCCCCTCCCGCCAGCCGCATTGTCTGCGTGTTTTCAAACTGCTGCGGGCCCGCCAAAGCTGCCGGGCGCGGCTGCCGCGCCGCCCCTGCCGCTGGGGGACGGGCTCCGCCACAAAGGGGCTGCGGCCTGCGGGCGCCATCCGCCGCGGAGGGGGCTGCCCCGAGCGGCGGGTCCGCTGCGCCCAGGCTCCGCGCCGGGAAGGGGGAGAGGGCGGGCTGCCTTCCCGGGGCAGCGGCGGGCCCCGCCGTCGCTCGGCAGAGGAGCGGCTGCGCCTCCCTGGGGACCCGCAGACGAAACCCGCTGGGAAGCAGCGGTGTGCCATGTTTGCTGCCCAGCGACTGCTCGCTAAAGTCTTAGTTTTGCCTAATGCCGCGTTGACTAATGCTATGGATAATGGTCCAGTGAAGGATTGCAGCGAAAAACAAAATGCGTGGGAGATGGGCTGCGTTCTTAGATACCGAGTTGTAAAACTGTCAGTCTTGGAAGTCCGGTGTCGATAGCTTCCCGCGGGCTGTTGCTTTCACTTTTGCTTCCTGATGCTAATCTCTGCATAGGAACGGCAGAGTTGAGAAGGGTGATAATGAAAACGGGATAGAGAGGAATACTGTTAGCAAAACACTGATTACCTGGTTTCCAGGCCTTTATTAATTTTTTATTGTAGCTATGAAAAGTATATGCTTTTAAGAAATCACGGGACTACAAATCCAGCTAGAGCACAGGTCTCTTTCCTTGAATTCATTTTTACTTTTGTGTGCCTGGCCAGGAGTCACATCTGAGAGTTCTGTGTGACAAGTTGTAAGAAGTTTGTTTTCAGTCAGACTTGTTGAGCAGAGCATATTAGAAACAGCTTTTATCTAAAACCTTATCAGCTTGTAGAAGAGAACAGCTACTGGTTTGCCTTGTTATTCATATAACTCAGGCTCTTCTATTGAAATACTTTGTAAAACTTGTAGGATATGCTTAAGTGTAATTCCAAATTGTCCCTTTGATTTGAGTCTGCCACTTGAGAGCCTATCCAATTTTAACATTGTACTGGTGAACTAAACGTATGCAGAAGAGTAGAAGCCTGCGTTTTCTGCACTGTTTTTTACTCCCCCCTTTTTTTTTCTGCCTTACTATGTCATTTGTGTACTTCTGCAGTCCATTGTAATTTAACATCTCCTGATTTTCCAGTTAGTCATTAGGCATAAATCTAATTGGGGTATGCTTATTTTCACTTATTATAGTTTGGGGTTTTTTTAATTTATTTTTTATTGTCTTTCAAGGCTGACTTGGTTGGACTCTATTAGATAAAGTACATGTTGGATCAGGGACATTTTTGTTTTAAAATATAATTGGCAATGTTTTATACAAGACGGTAACATTTTGATAACATCTGGAGTGGGTGGGCGAGAGCAAAAAGAGAATTGTTCTGCAAAGAGGAAATTTGCTATTAGAATAAATTGCTTTTGTCAACATTTGTGATATTGTTGAGGGTTTTCCTTGGTTATTAAAGACTAACAAACTTGAGCATCTGAAAATGGTTTTTATTTTTATAAACAAGTTGTGGAATATTTTTTTTAACGGAATATTAATACTAAAAAAAATCTAATAGTTTTGAATACCAGACAACTCACAAATACGTGATTTCATTAGGTATACTTTGTTGAAAGGCAGTAGTGTTATCCTCATGAGTGAAGAACAAAATCAAAATACTCAAAATCCAAGTCTGAATTAAGAACATGAATATATATTCTTAGGAAGTTCTGAGGCCTTTCCTTCTAACTTACAAAAATGGCAGCAGTGTAAAAGTCATTTTAATAAGAGAACTGTTAAATTCTGATCATTCTTAGCTAGATTGAAGCTTCTGTTGAGGTCTAATGGTCTGTAGTATTCTCTTTGGAGAAAAACTTCCTTTGCTTCTGGTTTTGGTAGTACTATTTTCAGTTGTAGATTATGTCACTTCTTGTCATCTCCAGTTAAAATACTGAAAGCTTTCTGGGTAGTGGAAGTTTTAACAAAATTACGCACTTAATCATTTGCACTTGAGGTTCTCAGGCTTTTTCGCTTTTGGACTAAGCAAGCTTTCTGAGTGTGTGTTACGAGAGAGGAAACAAGGTAGAAATGTGTTTTTAGGCACAACCCATTTTCATTAACAGATGCAAGACCATGGGTAGTTACTAGGATACTAGGGTAATAAAGATTTTTTTTTTTGTAAGTAGACTTCATAATTTTTTAATATGCACTAAGCAGTTAGACCTGTGACAAACAGTAAAAGCTTTTGCCCTGCAGTGTATGAACTAGATGACAGTGCAGTCATGAGTTTACCGATTCAGTTGCTCAAAGCCATGTTCAAATATAAAGTAGAAGTACTAATTAGTTTGCTAAGTAGCTTCTCTTGGACCTTGGGGAAGCATGGTACAGAGCCAGCATTCAGGGTGGTTAGTCCCGTGTAGAGTCTAACTGGACCTATCTAGACCAATTTCTGCAGTATCTCATCTGAGTTTGTATGCTGTGCTCCTGATGAATTCTCACTAAAATCTTTATCCTATGGTAAATAGGACAATCAGTTATTGACTTTCTACTAACTACCGTGCTTATGTATCTCAAAATTCATGTGCGTTTTTAGTAGGGGCTCTTTCTTCAGAAAGTTTGTTGACATGTAGCCCTTAATTTTTGATGTATGGTTTCATTGTTAGTAATTATTTGAAATGTACGGATTCCTGAAGATGATTAGGTGATCAGTTGTGCCTCTACCGTTGCTGTAGACATAACACCTGTAATGCAGGTCTGAAAAGGGATCTGTAAAGTTTATGCATTTTAGTCAATCCCATTTGCTTCACACTCTGTTCATGATTTTGTTCCTTTTATTTCTGTAAAAGTGAAATTGCTGTCTTGTGTTTATAGATTGATTTGGATACTATTGATGTCAGCAATCTCAACAGGCAGTTTTTGTTTCAAAAGAAACATGTTGGAAGATCAAAATCACAGGTGAGGAAAAAGTCAAAGCTGAAGTCTTAATATTATTTTATGGACAGTGTTAGAAACATGTCACAGTTTTGTTTGTACTGTGAAGAGGTAGGTGTTGGTTGATCATGGCTATCTACAACATTTCATTATAAAAGTATTTAAATCTCTTAAGGTAATCAACTTACTAGATACTCAACTGGTATTGAGTCTATCTTTAGAAGGAAGGAAGAAATAATAAGTGGATTTTTTTGTTTTTGTTTGTTTTTATTTCTAGGTTGCCAAGGAAAGCGTGTTACAGTTTTATCCAGAAGCTAATATTATAGCTTACCATGATAGCATCATGAAGTATGTTTGTTTTTAAGCTCTAATTACATGTTTTGATTTGCAAGTACTGTGTTATTTAAATGCTACAATGGTGTGCTTTGAGATATTTTACAAAGTTACTGCAGTAAGAAGAAATAGCTATAAATAGGAGATTTTGCATTTTCTTAAGCTCTGGTAGTAAGCTGTAGTCATTTGCTTTTGTCTATTTTTCATTATATTAGTAACATTTACCATATAAGTTTCTACACTGTAAGGATGCCCTGATGTCTTGAGCAAGAATTAGATTAAAATAAATGTGAATGTTGAGTCCATGATTGAAAAAAATGAAGTCCTTTGTGTGTGTGGAGGTAACTGTGTATCATTTATATATCCCCCAAACTGTTAAAAGCTAGTCTTTATGGTCCATAACCAATGAGTACAAGAGCACGTAGATTTCTTTAGCTGTTTCCTATGTTTTAATTTACATTTGCCCAGTTTCTTAAAAATTGATACTCTAATATTAAGTTTTGAACTCTGATGTTGCTGTTAGCCACTGAAACAGACTGATTGCATTCTTCTGAAACTGTAAAACTGTTAATCCTGTTTCCTCTTCACTTTCTCTTCTTTGCCACCTTCTTTAAATTGGAAAAATGCAATGAAAAGATACTAAAGTGTCAAGATTTTGAAATTCCATATCTTGGCTCCTAAGGGTATGGGGGCACAATCAAAACCAATTGAGCTATGGCAGGATAAAGAATTATCAACAGTCTGATGAGCTATGGTAAAGACAGTGTGCACGTTTTAGCCTCAGCTGATGGTTTTTAAGGTCAGTTACCACAGTTCAGCCAATTTGCTCATTGGTCAGAGCAGTATAATCACTTTTTCATTGTTTGCCTATTTCATTGGTCAAGTTAGTACTAATTGCAATAGATTCTTTCCAGCAGCATAGAATTCATGCTTTCACCCAGCTTTAAAATGAGCAGAAGACAAATGGGGCGGTTAAAGGCTAGCAGTAAATTTATAATATGTGTAATTTATCACATGAACAGCAGTCCACCCTTTGCATGTGTATAGTTTCTCTTGTGGCATAATAACCAACAACTTTGTGCCGTTTTGAGTATTGTTTTTCTTTTCTGTAGCCCTGACTATAACGTAGAGTTCTTCCGCCAGTTTACGTTGGTTATGAATGCTCTGGATAACAGAGGTGAAGTTTTCACTATGTTTTTATATTGGAGATGAAAATACTGTTGCTTGTTCATAGAAACAGATCTTTAATATGTTCTACTGGTAGTCCTCCTGCAGTGTCAGTTAAGTAACAAGTATCCTCTTAACCCATCTGTAGTTTGACTAATGCTTGTGTGCTTCACTAGAAACTTGAAAGGGTAGTTAGTGCTTTTACAGGTGTTTTGAAAGTAAATATTAACTGCTCTGTTGCTGCTTTATGGGAACTGATGAGTATTGTGTGTACATATGTAACTCTATTCAGTTGAGTTTGATATATTTAATAGCGTCGATATATTTTGTGTTACTTGGACAATTGACTTTGTGAAAAAGGCGTAGCACTCTATAATGAAATAAGGCAGAGTAAGGATAAATGTTTGCATAGGAAGCTAGTTTGAATTTGGAGAAGTAAAACTTTTTTCCGAATTATTCACATTTTTCTTTAAAAACTCTTGATTTGCAGCTGCCCGTAACCATGTGAACAGGATGTGCCTGGCTGCTGATGTTCCTCTTATAGAGAGTGGAACTGCAGGCTACCTTGGACAAGTAACAGTTATTAAAAAGGTTAGGTTGTGTATTACTCTTGTCACTTTAAGTTTAAATCATTGGCTATTTTAGACAACAGGGAGTTGGGTGTTTTGAGATACAGTTACCGTTCATCTGGTAATAGCGTGTACTATCAGTAACCTTCAGTGTGACAAGCAAATATTTCACTTTTCACTAGGGAGTGACAGAATGTTATGAATGTCATCCTAAACCAACTCAGAAGACTTTTCCAGGCTGCACAATCAGAAATACGCCATCGGAACCTATCCATTGCATTGTGTGGGCTAAGTATTTGTTCAAGTGAGTGATATTTTAAAAAAAGAAAACAGGTATTGTGGTTCACTCTTCTGGTTTCTAAGCCTACAGACAGAGAAATAAAGTGGACACACACTTTTGGGTTGTTCTGTTGTTGTGGGGTTTTTTGGTGATGTTTTGGGGGTTTTTTGTTTTGTTTTTAATGAATGTGAATTATAGTGAAAACCTCCAGGTCTCTGACCTGGATTCTGAGGTGTTTTTTGGGAGGGGTGTGTTTTGGTTTTTGGGGTTTTTTTGGTCTATTAATATAAAGATGGAAGGTTGGTTAGTACTTAGGCCTTGCTCTAATATCACAGAAAATCTGTCAGAGTAGTTCAGCACAGCAGCGTAGGTTGATGTTACTTTATTCTTCACCTTTGTGTGAAGTTAACACATTTTTCACTTTAATGCATGTATTAACATATGCAAAGTTTGCTGGGATCTTGGAGGGTTGTAAGAAATGCATTCAGTACTGTGATATAAATATAAGGCTAGGTGAACTACTGAGTAATACAGAACTGTTTTAATAAATTCATTTTTGTATTGGACATTTTGTGTTGTCAGTGTGAAGTCCACGTGTGATGAATCACAACAATTTAAAAAGCAGTGTATGAAGTGACACTCTGATAGCAAGAATTCTAAAGTGGTTATATATCTGTTAGCAAATATTTCAGGCTTTAAACAGATATGATGAAATTCTAGTGTTGTGTTGTTCTTAATTATTATATAGCCAGTTGTTTGGAGAAGAAGATGCTGATCAAGAAGTCTCTCCTGACAGAGCTGATCCTGAAGCTGCCTGTGAGTGTGATATAAGCTGGTAGCTTACCCTGTTACTGAAATGTTCTATATCAGAGATTATGATTTGTTTCTGTCCATTTCTTAAGGTTAGAGAGTTCAGCTCCATTTTCTTTTAAGAGGATTCCAATTACTGTACCGTTGGACAACAAGATTTTGGGACGTGTTAACAGTAGTTTCCCTTACAGACCTTCATGTACACCATGCATAACTTGGTTCCCTCATACTACCACGTATTAGATATTTGAAACAATTTCAGTGTTTTTTTGTTAACTTGATGCATAGTGCATACCAGAGATTTTGTATGAAGAATGTGCAAAAAGTACTCTTCAAAATGACAACAGTTTTAATAGTTTCACCTGTCAGAACTGTGGCCCTTGTGGGAAGCCTAAAACATCTTTTGAAATGATTACTTCAGCTGTTCTGCAGACTTCTTAATATAGTCTAAGGTGGGTCACTGGCATTCGCTAGTTGTTCTCAGTGTGGGTAGAAAGCCA
This sequence comes from Phaethon aethereus, assembly GCF_964289735.1. Classification (NCBI taxonomy): domain Eukaryota; kingdom Metazoa; phylum Chordata; class Aves; order Phaethontiformes; family Phaethontidae; genus Phaethon; species Phaethon aethereus. The sequence continues at coordinate 12,775,101 of NC_138589.1, read as the reverse complement.
CAAAGTTTGTGAGAAACACAATTGATACACTTGCTAATCATCAAGTTCTAGTTAACAGATCCAGGTGTAAGATATATGATTTAGATGAAAAGGCTTGCACCTGTTTGGAGACTCCTGTTCACTGCAGCAAGTGGTCTTTGCTATGTATACAGAAATTTGAAGTGAAAATTAAATATAACTGATCTTCACAGGGTAGCATTTTTTTCCCTGTATATTTGGATTTGATGGAGCCCTTCCTTCCCTGCAGGTGAGAGCCTTGTTTTTTGAATTGAGGACTGAGAACTGAGTGGTATTTGTAGTCACTCTGCATTTTCCACTCCTAGCCGAGGGATCGCAAGGAAGTACAAGGATTATGATTGAACTCTTCTAGCCTGAAACACTTCAGTGTTGATCTACATGGGAAATATGCCTGTTTTGAATGATGTTTTTGTAGCTATTCAGTATTTTGCTGAAAGGACAGTAACCGTAGTTACTGTGAAGGTGAATAGGCATCATTGTTGCTTCTTTTGGATCCTTTGATAGATGAATGGACTTGGGAGAGTGAGAGGATCCTCCGACTCTTCAGATTGTCTACATCAGATAGTGATCACCTGACAGGTGGTTCCTACAGGAATTGCAGAATGAAATAGCTGAATCTTAAAAAGAGTGGTATATCAACTCACTTAAAACCAATGGCTGCTGCAGTACTTGAAAGGTAGCAGACACAATGCTAGGGCAATTATAGGAAGGCCTGAGCTGTAGCCTCATGTCTGTAGCAAGCAAACTGTCTGTAGCAATAGTGCTGTTAAGAATCAGTGGACGTACATGATGTATCAGGGAAGAGTCAATGCAGCCTTTGTAAGGGGATGTGCCTCGCATGGCTCTGCAGGTGCTTTGAAGGAACCGACAAACTGGTGGACAAGCGTATCTGGTTTACACTGGTTTGAATCTGCAGGGGGCACTCAAAAGCTTCCTGTGAGGATCCTGAAGTTGCTACGCAGCCATGGGGAGAAAAAAAGGATGAAGATCCTGAAGTGGATAAACTACGTAAAATGATAGAGATGAATGGTTGTTTAGAGGAGTGTCCTCAGAGTGGGGATGGGACCAGTGCTGCTCAGCACACATGATTAAGCAAAGTCACTCAGAATAATAAAGATTGAGGGCTAACTGCAAAAAGTAGTAGAAAGCTTCACAATACTGAATAGCTGGGCAATGAGACTTTGGGTAGATTTAGTGCCGATAAATATGAAATGATGCATTAGTGAAAGGAGGGAAACATTCACAAATTTACAAGCCTCTAAGTTTGACTCATTCAGTCAAAATGTTAATAGATAGTTTTATGAAAGCATCAACCTGCTGCTTATTAGGAATCATGATAGCAATTGCTGGATGTGGCTGGGAAAGAAATACAAAATTAATAGCATCTGTATGCATGGAATTTTTTTGAATAGGGATGACCAGAGGTAGCATGCTGATTTGTTTGTTTGTTTGTTTGTGTTGAAGTTCTAACCAAACTAAGATTCTTCAGCCAGGAAAAGAGACTATTGAAAAGGGATGGTTAGAGATTTATGAAATCGCAACATTATGTGGAGAAAATTAATAGGAAACAATTGTTCACTGTTTCTGCCAATAAAGGAATTAGGTGACATCAAGTTAAATTAGTGAGTTGCAGAAGCAAACAGGAGTAGTCGCACTGTGTCTAATTCAGCTTCTGTTGGGTCCAGTAAAGCCATTTTATGGTCCCTGCATAATTTTGGTTGTTCACTCTAGGGGAAATATTTGGGTGTGATTTTCTTTTCTTTTTTTTTTTTTTTTCCTTAATTAAAATACTTGGTTAACACTTTATTAATAGGGGAACCAGCAGAAGCAGAAGCCAGAGCACGAGCATCCAATGAAGATGGTGAGATTAAACGTATTTCAACTAAGGAGTGGGCTAAATCAACTGGATACGATCCAGTTAAACTTTTTACTAAGGTATCTTCTTTAACCCAAATAAATATCTTTGTTTGAAGTGTATGAGGTGCTTTAAAGTTAAGCCAAACTCCAGACACTTGATGCCAGTCATCAGTCATGCCGTTGTGTTATGACTTTCACCAATTTTGCTGTAGAATTGGTCTTTTACAACACTTGCTTATGTGTTGTATGTTGCCGCTTTATGGCATTCCATCTGCATCTGTACAGATGGCTTCAGCAGCTTGTCCATACTTACAGAAAAACTTAATTATCATTATTTTTAATATGAAAAGGTAAACTTGAATTCTGAGTTTCACTGGGGATAATCAGAACCAATCTGAGGACCTAAAAGCTATGAATCATCTTCTGTGTGTAATCAGACTCTGGCATAAGAAACTACAAACTGGTTTAGGAGTTTTCCTTCTAAATAGTTGCTGAAAGTGGATAAAGAGATGAAATTAGTATAGAACCTAGTGTTGATAGGTAGTAATAACTTTACTGTGGAAATTCATTGGCATGTAGGTAAGACTGTCTTGGGGAGAGTATACAAAGAGCTGTAGTGATTGCTTCAGTAGGCACATGAACCCACTGTTTGGACTGTTTCTTGATTTTTTTTTTTTTTACTTTATCCCCCCACCCAATTAATCAGAGCTGTATCCGCTTTATGCGATAAGTATTAAAGAATGGGGAATAAGAAGTTTTTCCAGTCTGTTTTTTCCTGTGGAGTTTGATTTTTATTTATGTGGTTGAAAATATTTTCAAGGAGAAAAGCAAAACCTCATAAATCTAATGCTGATTTTTAATTTCACAGCAGATGTAAAAATAAAGTATGTCTTTTTTTCCCCTTTCATTTTAATGTTTTTTGTTGTTTGGTTGTTTTTGTGGTGTGTGGGTTTTTTTTTTTTGTTTGTTTGTTTCCTAGCTTTTCAAAGATGATATTAGATATCTGCTGACAATGGATAAGCTGTGGAGGAAAAGAAAGCCTCCAGTGCCACTGGACTGGGCTGAGGTACAAAATCAAGGTAATTGTCCCTCTTCCCACTGTATATTTGTAAGTCATACCTGCTGTTTGTTAATGCATCCCTGCAACATGTACATTTCTCACTGTCACTGTTGAGTACTGATAATTAACATATTAATTCTTTGCAATTTCTGAGGATTTTAAATTTTTCTCTACATAGAGAACATTTTTTCTAAAACTGTTTTGCAATTGTTATTTTAGATACTCAGTATTTGCTGTAGAAAATTCACATTTCACAAAATTACACATCAACTTATTCTAGGAGACGTTACCGTAAGCACTGATACATTTATCTTAGAAAGCTGAGTTTTGCTGAAAAATTGTGTACGTCTAGGCAGTTGATATAAGTACAGCTACAGTTGCAGTTTTAAATGTAGATTTGTTGCAAAATGTTGGGGCTACTGCAGTGTAAGGATATTGTTCTTCAATTTAGAAAATACTTAATTTTGCTGAAATTGGAAAATTCTTTATAAGTGTTCCTGATCTTAATTTTTGTCTTCCTTTTCCCAAAGAGAAAAACATATCTGACCAACAAAATGAATCCTCTGCAGTCTTGAAGGATCAGCAGGTTCTTGATGTCAGGAGCTATGCACACTTATTTTCAAAGAGTGTTGAAACCCTGAGACTTCACCTAGCTGAGAAGGGTGATGGAGCAGAGCTTATATGGGATAAGGTTGGTTTGCCAAATTTGTATGAGCCAGTTATACTTGACATATGTAGTACAAATATTAATTGGACTCATTCAGTTTCATTCCAAAATAGTAATACTTAGAATAAAAATGTCTGGCACCTCACTGAAAACACTTCCCATATGTAAACAAATAAATACTTTAAACACTCCATTTTGTAACTCGCTGAGTGTAAGGATTAACTATTGTGATGTAAAATAACTTAATTCACCAACTTTAAAAAGCACAAATTCAGAAGTATTTGTCATTTTGATTTTTGAAAATATTTTAATAATGCAGCTTCATTTTTTCTTTTTACCTTTCTCTAAAACATGCACAGCTCATACAGTGGTTTGTAGCTAGAGTTCTGCTGAGTTGTACATAGTAATTAGCTCTGACGATAGGCATGTGATCTGTTACAGGTGTTGCTGAAGAAAAACAAGAAAATAATTTTTCTCTTTTAGCACCAGAGACAGTGTAATCTTCCTGCAGTCAGTTGTCATTTGGCATAAGAAAATAAAGTAGTTTGTAAATACAGGGGGGACAAAGTAGTAAAAGAGTATGACAACAGATAGTAAAAAATACTTCCTTCTGAAACACCGGTTTTTGACACTGAGCATAAAACATTGTAAGATTTAGCATTTAGACATTATTTTGAACATACAAGGCGTTTTATTAATGCTAATACACTCATTCACTAATAAAATGTTAAGTACAATTTCTAAGCATGTGTATTTAAAGTATTACTGCTCTCTTTAAACGTACTATTTGAAAGAGAAAGTATGTTGACTCAAAAATGCAATAGTGTACAGACTTCTTTTAACTTTCTGTTTTTAAGATGAGTTGCAAACTTTTTCCAGTGAGTAACCTGATTTTTAAATACTTTTTGTATTGACTTTTTGTCAGGATGACCCATCTGCAATGGATTTTGTCACTTCTGCTGCGAACCTCAGGATGCATGTTTTCAGTATGAATATGAAGAGCAGATTTGATATCAAGTGTAAGGATAAAATATAACACTTATTTAAATAATAATCTAAACTTCTCATTTTCATTGACCGTTAAAAATTTGCATACTCTTGCTTATTTTGCAGCAATGGCAGGAAATATTATCCCCGCTATAGCTACTACTAATGCAGTAATAGCTGGTCTGATAGTGCTGGAGGGTTTGAAGATTTTATCAGGAAAAATAGATCAATGTAGAACAGTAAGTAGAAATAAGATACTTTTACTTTCTTGTTACTCATTTAAACGTCACATTTAACGTGCTTTGATTATTGTGTAGTTTTACTGTCTGTCACTTCTTGCTTCAGTAGATTCTGAATGTGCTGGGAACTTTCAGCCACAATTAAAAGAGAAGTGGAAGTCTCAAGGATCATTAAGTTCCTCTGATTTAATTGGCTGCTGGATAGGAGAGAGAACCAGACTGACATCACTTGAAACATGGTTGCTTCATGTTACAGATCTGTTTGGCAATAGCTGGTCAGTCAGTGCAGGTGTCACTGCGGGCTGGCTGTAATATGCACTTTCTCCTGTTCAGCAGGCATGTCAAAGAGGATTAGGGAACAGGACAACCTGTGAGACTTAAGAGAATAAATCTGTAGGAAAACAGGTTTTATGAGTGCTGTTACTTACAGAATAACTTGTTTTATTCTTGTCTGTCCTCAAGATTTTTCTGAACAAGCAGCCAAATCCCAGAAAGAAGCTATTGGTTCCTTGTGCTTTGGACCCACCAAATCCTAACTGTTATGTATGTGCAAGTAAGCCAGAAGTGACAGTGAAACTTAATGTACACAAAGTTACTGTTTTAACACTCCAGGATAAGGTAAATCCTTTTTATTCTAATACTTACTTTTTATTCTAATACTGTAAATTATTAAAGTTAGGGTTTTGTTCAGTATATTTGGACTGAACATCAGCTGTTTAATTTGCTGTTTATATTTGCTTTTATATTTTGCATTTCTCTCAGCTACAAGACCACCTAGATGAGCCAGTATGCTTCTTGCTCATGTGTGCTTGTATATCTTGTGAAAGAATGTTTGTACTTTGTAACTTTTTGGTGGTTTTAAAGCCTATTTGTATCCAACAACAAAAAATTAAACTGGTATTTCAGTTGAATAGTTCTGTAACCACATTGCATAGACACAACTGATTTGTAATTCTGTTGTTTTATGAAGTATTCTTAAAATTTTTTCAACATATCTGAACCTGTAGGCTTCAGACAGCAAAAATGTTCATGGAAGTAAAAAAAAAAAAAAAAGTATAGGCTTTCAGCAGATGCCTGAAAACAAGCCAGGATAAGAAATATATCTTTCTTTATATAAAAGATATATAAAGATATTTAAAAGAAAGATATCTTTTTATAAGTGTTTTAAAGTCAGATAATGGTTAAATAATCATATTAATCTTTCCAGATAGTGAAAGAAAAATTTGCTATGGTAGCACCAGATGTACAAATAGATGATGGGAAAGGAACTATTCTTATCTCTTCAGAGGAAGGAGAAACAGAAGGTATGCATACTGAAGCTTTTAAGATAAGAGTAGATAAAAACTAGGAAGAAACTGTGATATACAGAATGGAAGTATAGCAAATGTTCTAGTGGTCATCCTGTAGACTAATATTTGAAGAGAACTGGATTTGCAAGTATTTTAAGTGGCTCAAGAATAGTTTGTGGTATTGTCTACAAGCCTGCATGTCCAGTTCAGCTTTCCTATATAAAGTACTTTTCACCTGGAGTGTCAGGATTCCTTTCAAGTATCGGCATTCAGCTATAAAAGTGCACCAGTTATTTTCCTCTGTTTGCACATCCCCTTCAGTTTCTTGTTCGTAGATTGTGGTCTTTTTATGATGCTTGTAGGCACTATTGTAATACAAATATTATCTCCAAAATGTTCCTAAATGTAATAATAGTGAAGTGTTTGAACATGATGCATGAGGGGTAAATAAGTCAAACAAGTAGTTTTAACTCCTGATAGGCTTGAATGTCAGCTTTTAACATTTATTAGCTATATTTAAAGTAATCTTATGTTTCTACATAAAACTTCTGGAGTGCTCATTTAATCATATTTATTCAGGTATAAAGGATCTTTATATAAATAGCTTGTATACACTGGAGTTTTTCACTATTTTTATAGCAAATAACCACAGGAAATTATCAGACTTTGGAATTCGAAACGGCACTCGACTACAAGCAGATGATTTCCTCCAGGACTACACACTGTTAATCAATGTGCTTCATAGGTAAGGATTCTGAAATAATTATTTTTGTGTATATATGTAGGACAGTCCCACAGGGAATTTCCAGCTCAGAATTTTAAATTCATGAATAAAGCTCAAAGATTAAGCTGTGGAAAGAAAATATAGAGGTAAAAGATGAACAATTATTTTTTATTAATTTAGACTTTAGGGGGTTTGGTTTGTTCTGGTTTTGTTTTGTTGTTTGTTGGGGGTGTGTTGGGGTTTTTTTAGCAGTAATTGGGGAAAGTTTATTTTACTAATTTGTCATTAACACAACATGAAAATACAGTGCAAAACCAAACTTACTTTTAGGGTAGCTAAGAAGTGAGAAACGGCTGTTTAAAAAAAAAACAAAACAAAATAAAAAAAGGCAAAAAATCCCCCAGCCTCCTAGGGTAGTAGATCCTCTGCTTCACTGCCTGTGTTCAGATATAGCAATGCAAATAGAAGTCACTTTGAAATAACTGGTGTGTGTATTTAACCCTGGATAAGTAATATACATATGATATATAGTAAATTAATACGCTGCACTTTAGTGAGAATAGGAATGTGACATTGAAGAAGAAGGGTAAGCTCAGGTAATGATTTTTTGCATTCCTAAGCATTTTAAGTCATGGTACTGGGTGGAACAGTGTTTTTGAATAAACAAAGCATAAATTATAAAGGAGGATTGAACAGATTTTCCTCTTTATTAATATGTTTTTCTCATTTTGTTATATTTGCAGGGTGCTCTAATACTTGAATGACATACTTTCTTTGTGAAAAAGACAGGTTTTAATTTTCACCTGGTTGTTTAAAAGCATATGTATTTTTTCCGCAGTGAAGACCTAGAAAAAGATGTAGAATTTGAAGTCGTTGGTGATACCCCTGAAAAAGTTGGCCCTAAACCATCAGAACCAACATCCAAGAACATTACTAATGGTAGTGATGATGGAGCGCAACCCTCAACATCAACAGGTAAATAACAGTAATCAATATTAAATAAAATAGTCTTTCAGTAGTGCAGTCCAATTAAAATAATTGTCTTCAGTTTTATGACTTAACCTTGCCAACATGAAATCAGGCATTTAAGTTGCCTCTGTTGTATAAATATAATATTAAATAGAAAAATGCACGTTTACAGTTGTTACAAAATGCACATTTAAGATTGCTACAAAAGTTTATAGTAAATACACCTTGAAGTTTTATTCTTTAACTCACAAGGGCTTGTCAATGGGGTGTCAGCTTAAGTGCATCATTTGCACAGAAATAAAGATAGACCATTCTATCTGATGGTCACACTATTGCTTGACAAAAAAAAAAAAAAAAAATCAACCAAACTTGTCACTTTCTCCCTACAGATTAAAAATTACTTTGTGGATGTCTTTGATTGTGTTTCACGTTGTTAATTTAAGAAGATGTCTTTTATTATCTGCTTAAAAAATAATTATTTTTTCACCTGTCAAGCAAAGCATGGCAAGACAATAGTATTTGCTAGCCAGGAGGAAGTGCAATCACCTTCCTAATGTAGAGTGTTTCTTTGAACATACTCAAAATAGTTTAACTTAAATGAATTTGGGAAGCTTAAGCACTGAAGGCTAACGTACTGGAAGCATCATACTGTTCTATAGGGATAGCATATGAGTCTGAATACTTGTGGCAAATATAAGTTAGATATCTGTAGTTCTGTCTTAGACTTCTGTATGCTGTTCCTTTGCCTGTCATATGGGCCAGTTTAATATATGTGCACAAGGATGTAGTCACTCCCACTTGCCTCTTGTTTCAGGGGAGATGAAATGTTAAGACTATTGCTAAAATTGATTTCAAATTATATATTTTTAAAAATAGCATAAAATTAGTTTTTACAGTGAATTGTACTTCAAAACAAACAAATATCCACTAGATGTCTCGCAAGTCCATGTTTTGTTCTATTTTCCCCCCTTTATACTATCCTTTAGCTCTTTTAAGTCTGCTCACCCTTCCACTCCTCCCTTTCTTTGCGTGTTCTGTGTCTCTCATGGAGCATGGCTCCTAGTGGGAGTTCTGTTGAGTGCATTAGTGGATGGAGAGGCTGGACTACAGCTCAGGATGTGTAAAAGTTCTTTTCTCAAGGACTGCTACAGATAGCATGCAATTCTTCTATTTCGTATGTGAAAAAAACCTCACGTTCTAACTAATGCATTTCCTGTATTTTGGGGTTATTGCAGTATTTTCCGTTCTTCTAGTGAAGAGGGAGTAACTATGTGAAAAGCCCATTTTATACTGATTTCAGAGAAATTCAAAATATTCTTGCAGTTGAATGACAAAAGAGTATGGATAAAAAATACTCCAAGATGTATTTTTTGTATTAGAGACATTCTTATTTTTATGTATGACTATCTTTACAGTATCCATTTGAACTAAAAACATGTTTTGCAGCTCCAGACCAAGATGATCTATTGATTGTTGATTCTGAAGATGAAGGTACTTCAAGTCATGTTGATGATGATATGGAAAACAAAAGCCGCAAGAGAAAACTAGAAGATAAAGAGTGCATCAGTACAAAGAGAGTGCGTACTGAGCAGACAGAAGAGCAAGATGAAATTATAGCATTAGACTGAACATGCAAATGCCCCTTGACAAAATGATGCAGATAATGTAATACAGTAACAGCATATTATGTTGGGATGTGAAAAATGTCCAGAACTGGACTAATTTTAAGGCCTTTGTTCCAAGTGAATACCAAACCACTGGCTTAAATAATTTGTGTCTGTTTCTCTTGATGATAAAGCTCTCATCTCAATAGACTTTCAGAAGTTTTTCCATATTAATTCTGTATATTAAATGTAGTAGAAACATAGTTTATAAATACTTACAGATAAGTATTTGCTTAAACAGTCATGAAAAAAGCATGTCATTTTTATGTAAATACCTTTTAGGTATAATTCAATAGGACAAAAAAACCTACTCTTGTTTAGTAAAGGGTCATCATCTGATGCCCAGATTTTAAGTAACTACATTTTTTTTGCTTGAAGAAAAATATTTTTAGCCTAGTCCTAAACATTTTTCACACCCTGAACAAGTAAAGAAGAAAATTCAATAAATCAAATTAGTGCCATGTTTTAACAGTGTTCTTTAACTTCAACTGGCACTATGTACATTACTGTAAAACTGTTAATTTACTCAAGTTTTTCAGCTCGTACTGCCTGGTATGTCAATGTAAGAAGCAAATTTTTGTGTATTGTTACAGTTTCAGGTTATTTATATTTGATGTTTTGTAAACTCAGATACTACTACTATACTGTACATCTGATGGACCAAATAAATGACATCTGAAATACTTGCTATATTTGCTTGCACAGTCCAAGTTTATGCTGACTTATGGGATTTTACAATGTATAGCCTTCAAAAATTACTGTATTTTCATTTTTTTCTAAACATAACCTAGTAGTACAGAACTTAAGCTTCACTTGTTTGAGGTAAAAGGGGAATTTTTTTAATAAAACTTTTGTGAATGTTTTTTTCTTGGACAATCAATTATTGGCCTCTTCGGTTGGAGCATTTGTACCACCACACGCATGTTTTCACCACCTCATGCCTTCAGAAAGAAGAAAGCACTGCTCTTTTATACATTACACTGTGCATAGGACAAAAGTGCAACCTACTGCATTTGTTTAACTATTTTGGTAGCTCTCAAAACTTACCAGTGTTGATTCTTAGAGCACATTAATTAGCCATTTCTGTCACTGTACTGAAATTACTCTCCAGCTGTGTGTTAGTGAACCAAAACTGCTATACAGACTTAGCTTTACAGAGCAGAGGAATTAGCAGACAAGATTTATTCTGTTACAGTTTGCAGATGGAATAAATTTTAAACAAGGTGTTAACTGTATAGAAGAAGAATGTAAAAAAACAAAACAAAAAACAAAATCAGCACCATTCTAGGTTACGGTTCCTGCATCTAGTTGTGTCTAATAGAAAGGCCAGCTCGTCATCAGTGTTAAATTGCCAATGCAGTGCAAAAATATGGTTCTACAATGTAATTAATTTTTTATCTCTTCTTTTAGGTAGTGATAGTCATATGCAATGGCTTGTTTGGAGGTGTAATACTCCACTGTGAAATTAAATCCTGTTGAGTTAGTTGCTTCTTGGCCAGCATGAGTGAAGATTGAGAGGTAAAGATGTAAATAAGAGGTGTCACAGAAAGGATTTTCAATGCTACAATGGGAAGCTTTTATAGTTCTTGCCATAAACAGTTGAAGCGCTAGAATTTAACATGTCCAATTACATCTTCTAAAAATTAAGGCAAAATTTTTTTTAAGCTTTACTAAAAATTACTGTTTTATTAAATTGTCAAATAACTTGTTAGCTGTGTAATAAGATGTGCTTCTCACTGTGACATGACAAAGCTTTATCTAAGCTGATGGCATGTGTAATGTGTCTAAGATAGTGTGATCCTATCTTACTCTACCTGAGAAATTTCCCTGCTTGTACTAGTTGGTATACAAGAATTTAGCTTTCTGACACTTCTTTGATTATTTTAACAGTAGATACTATAATTCTGGTAACTTTACTGCATTAATTTTATTGAAGTTGACAGTGTTCATGACTGGAAGTTGAGTGGTATATGAGCTGAATAGACAATGCAACACCAACAGATTTGGGGGTGAAAGGCAAGGGGAGCTATTCAGTCTCACTGGCTTCTACTCCGTAAGTTACTAGTGTTAACAGCATAAGATGACAGTACTCAAATGGTTTCTTAAAGTATTTGGGATGCTGCTGTCCGAGAAGATACGCATACTAGTTTTTCAGACCAGTAGACAGCTCTGTCAATAAGGCCAGATTGCAAAAATGTTCAGAATTAACCAGGCATTGTATCTTGGATAGAGGGGCACCACTGCAGGATACTGGTTTTAGAGAAGCATTAAGTAATTTTAACGATACATTATCATTTGGTTTGTAGTATAAAAGGTAGTCTAGAATTTAACTACATAAGCAATTGCATCTTGATGTATTTGAGAGGTGTAATTTTTCTGCTCTTGTCTGGGTAGTAAGTAGTTAGGTGGCCAAAAAATGCTCCTAGGTGCTTCCTGTAAAATACTTTAAGGTAAATTATTTTAAATATATTTTCTTGACACAGGCTGCTTCTATACAACATAAGACAGGCTGTTCATACACTGTCAGTTGTTCTGTTTGGTTCTTGTTAGGTTTGGCAATACTGAATGAACAACTAAAAATGCAAACTGCTTCTGTGCTAAAGGAAAAAACACTTCAGAACTGATGGAGTATGAATGTCCTTAATTGGCTACTAGTCACCAACATTGTATTAATGTAGAATTTTCCAACTTAAATCTTCTCTTGCCCTTGAGACCAAATTATAAATCACAGCATTTATTAAGCTTTGAAGTAATTTAAAAAAAAAAAAAAAGGCAGCCACTTTTCAACTGACAATTTGTTCAACTCCTAATAGCAGTAATAGCAGTAATATTGATACGGAAGGAAGTGTAGTTGGAAGACACAAGATTTAAATGTCAAAATGGAGGAGAAATTCTTCCCAGTTTCTTAGCTTGGCAAACCTGATGTAGGCTCTGTTTTCGCTAACAATTTTTGAGCCAGGCTCATTAAATCAGTCTACAAATTGCTATTTGCAGTGATACAAATTGGCTCTTCTGTCACACAGTGTTCTCTAGTTGTTTACATATACTGATGCAAATTTCTGTAATGCAGATAAGCTTTTCTGGCTGCTTGTCACAGTAACCATTCTTGATGCGTGTATTTTTTATTTACTTAGTGAATTTGAGTGCCGTGTATGAAAAGAACAAGAGAAATAGTGGAATACTTTAGCGTAGTTGAACGCAGCTGAGAGTGTATCTAGTATCTGTCTTTGTACACTGTTAGTTCAATATCCCTTTTCTGCAGTGGAGTATGAAAAGGAATATTGACTGCCATTGATACACAGCATTTAACTAGAGATCATTAAGCTGCTCTGACTTATGGTGAAGAAATTTATAACAACTTTCCCTCAATTTATTGTTTAAAAAAAAAGGCAGAAGTGCAACCTATCAGATTCTCAAAGCATCTAGAGAATCGCCCTTCAGGGGCAATTGATAACCATTCAGGATAAAGAACTTTTGGGGCCATGATGACAGACAGACTTGTACCAGCCCATTTCCTAAAGAGCAACTTTAACCTGTAGATAACGATTTAATGTTTGTAGTAGTTCTATGTGACATTTTAATTTTACTTTATGAAACCATTTCATTGTTGAACCACAGAGAGAGATGCATGCTTTCCTGGCCTGTTGACTCTGACAGCTGGCAAGCTGATTGATGTGCCATTTCAAGTTCTGACCTTTACAAAAAAGACCTCTTGCTAACCATTTATTAGATCCCAGAAGATAAAACAGGCTTGTGTTCAGTTCATATATACCATTGATATCTACTTCAAGCCTTATCTCTACTGTCTCCAAATTTTAAATTTGGATTAGAAAAGTGAGTAAACACTGAATTAAGGAAAACAGATTTGTTTTTTCCCCCGTGTTCTGTTTCTGTCCCTATAGGTAGAGATATTTTCTTTCTTCTCTTTGCAGCTGTAAGGACAAGAAGCCTCCAATTTTGTGCATCTAAAATACTGAGCATGCAAGAAAGCAGAAACTAGAATCAAAATAGTACACGAAATCTTAAACAAGTCAGTCATCTGTTTTTTGCTTGTCTGAGATTATTTCTGGGCTAGTGTCTAAGTAGAATGATTACAGAGAACATATACCTACAGACAAAGGAATGGGTGGGGGGAGGCAATTTAATGCTTTGATTTGGAGGCCTTGATTCTTCTTTAAGGGAGGAATAAGATGAAGTAAATAAATGTCCTCCTAGATATAGCTTGAGATTTGTTCATATTTCTTCTTCGGAAGAAAATGGCTGTTTAGATACATGTAATTATCTTTCTCATCAGCATACTTCTTCATTCACATGAGAAAAAGTGGGACATTTTCAGTATCATTTCCTAAAGAAAAGATACTTATGGAATTGCTCTGCCAGTCTTCTCCAGCAACATTTGAAGCTACTTGCAAACACTAAGCAATTACATCAGTGATCTCAAAACTACTGCAATTCTACAAGTGGCTGTAGATAAGGGGAGAGAGAGACCCACGGAAGTGCTTCTGCGGTAGCACTTAGCATTTTTAAGGTGTGGTACTTACACGCCTACCTGCTGGTGGGTCTGTATGCAAGTCCATATGGCAGTTCGCTGCGTTTTGTGCATCTAACCGGTGATAACTGGAGGTAGCAGGAGTGTGCTGGGGAAAAGAGGGTGGCTAAAATACCTAGCTAGAAGCTTAGGAAGCTGCTAGGAGCTGTGGATATTACGAAGGGGACAGAGAGAAGGCTGTATGCAGGTGGACCTTGGAGATGTTATAGAGGAGTGCCAGAGATGGAAGAGCACTGACAAGTCTCTTGAAGGATGTAGGTGAATATGGTGGGAAGAACCTGGAGGTACTGCATACAGTGGCTGAGGACTGGGGTAAGTCCTGTGGCAGTAGGGGAGGTCTATGGGACAAAGGGGGTGACAGGACTGCAGCATTACTGGGGATTTGGAGAGGAGGTTACAAGCTGGAGAATGTAAAGGATGCTGAATACAGACCTGTAGGAGAACAGCCTTCATTAGTTCCATAACTTATGGAACAGCTCTGTACTTCTTGCAAATTTGTTCATTATTTTCAGTTAACAAGTGTTATCTCTGTAATACCATTTTATAAGGAAAATACCATGACATGTAAATGTAACTGGTGTTCTCAGCAAACCAATGTCCTCTTTCTTCTGAAATGATCCTTCTCACCATAGCTGAAGTGCGTTGTATTGTCAGGTCGGAAGGTCAGTGCTCATAGTCTGCCTCATTTCTGCAATGGGTGTAAAGAGGTGCATACAGTTAGCCTGGTACTTTTCACCGGCAGAGAATAGGGGGTCATGCGTATAGCAGTCTGGCCCTCATGCAGTGTCTGTTTTTTTTAAATGCACTAATGCTATCTGATTTCTTTGCTGGATGATGGTTTGCAGTATTGTAATCAGGACTTTCATTTTATCACATCAAGATAAATTTTAGCTCTGTAGAGTCCCAAGTCTGGTTTTATATTTCCAAGTCTCCGAAATAAGAAGCTATATAACCCAAGATCTCCTTAAAAGTACTAAGCAGGTGCACTGCTAACTGAGCTGGCCAACTAAATTATGTATTTATGCAAATGGAGTGGCTGCTATTAAGCTAACTGATTGTGTTTGAATATACAGTGGTTATGTCCTGTGACTGTAAGGAAGTATGTCTATGGCCATGTGCAGTCTCCGAAGTATGAGCCAATAAACTGCTTTGGCCAGAAGTGTTATTATCTGAAATATGTAAGAGAAGTGGAAGATGAAACTATAAAAGAAAGAAGATACATAAATGGTGTATTAATCGTAAGTGCTTGGACATATGTTGTCTGTCTAATATAGTATGTTCACAAAGTGCCTGTTGTGACTGGAATTTTACAGGGTCTGTCCCTAGTTAGATTTGTGCAGCACTGTGAATAGCTGCATTTGCAATGAACAAGAAGAATGTAAAAAATGTTAAATAGTGTTTTATTGCAGATTTAGAATGAGAAATTACCTGTAAGCCTGCAGAGCAGTGTTAGTCAAAAATATTTTAAATAGCTGTGCCTAGCAAAGGTAGCCATTCAAATACAATGTGTTCTGTCTACCAGAAGATGGTGCCCTAAAACACATTCAATAACTCAATTTTTAAAAGCTTTGCTCAATTGCAAATGAGTATTTTTAAAAACATGTCAGAGCAAGGTGATTTGCAAACAAATCACCCAAGTCTAAATATATATTAATATCCCAACTTCATATTCCAAAAAGCTTGCTTATACTTAAAGTTATCACAATACAAATTAACATACAGGACCCAAACAAGCAAAACAAAGCAATATAAAACACAATACAGTTACCACTTCAAAGAAAATAAAAACTTCAGTCCTCCCCTCCCAAAGTAAAAGCATTCCTCAGCATAATTTTTTATGATTTTCACAAGTTTTTTGGGTTGTTTCTTTTTTTTTTTAAATCAGGCTTAAAACAGAACTGAGTAAGGAAAAAGAATAATTATTACATTCCTCACCAAGAAGCTGATAAATTTTAAAACTAGGAATCAGAACAGTAAATCCCTGACTAATTACAAGTCTTATTTGGCTTGTAGACTTAAAGGTATAATTTGTTTTCTTAATGTTGGAGACAAGGAGGGAAATTGCAAAAAATCAGGCAGCATCCAAATCAATAAGGAAATCTGTGGAGCAGCTTCAACTTGTTAAATTAAGTGGGACAAAGAACTCCCTCCTGCACTGTGTCAGTAAAGCCATGTCTGATACAACATACACCGCAACACAAGGCAGTGGGATTTCTGCCATTGTCTTCAATGGGGTTGAGGTTTCACCGGTGAATTGTTACATTTACAGATTCTCTGCTTTGTTGGTAATAAACTGTTTGCAACTCAGGCAGACAACGCTGGGGCAGCGTTTCCTTGAAGGCACTGGCAATCAGAAGAAACAGGAGTGCGCTGCCTGTGAGGCCCAGCCAGCTGATATTCACAGATCAATAACTCCACCTGGCTTTTTTTTTTTTTTGCTCCCTTTAAGTCTTAGACAAAGGGGTTTATTTAACAGAAGCAGCTGGCTTTCCTTAATATCTGATTTACTGATATAATTTAAAATCAGGTGTAAGGATTACCACACCAAATTAAGAAATGAAGTTCAGGTTTTATAATACTCTGTGACAGCTCTTGTGCTCTTAGTTGCGCAAGTGTGAGTCGTTTTGCAATATACATATTTTACTATCGATGGTTAAAATTAAGCAAATCTATTTAAAATAAAGCGGGGAGAAAAACACGTCAGGATTGTCAAGCTGTAATTGCCCAGTACTTTGGGTTTTCTTATATATAACATCAAGGAGAATGATGGGGCTACTTATTACAGCAACCTCAGCTTTAACTCTACACTTTGTGTCTGCACAGCCCAGCACATGCGCCCCTCTACGAGAAATGCAGCGGTGCTTGAGTGGGCTATGTACCACTGCAAACATATTTATTTCACCCATGTGGGCTACATCTGTGGCTACAGCGTAGATGTTATGTTCATTATGTGTATGACAGAAGTACGATTTACTGGTGAAGAGCGGGTCTGTCGGACTGACCTCGCAGCAGGGCCGAGAGGGGAACGCTCTGCAGGGATACTCCGGCCCAGGGCTGCAGCAGGCTCAGCTGGGCCTGGCTTTGAGGATTTACTTACTGAGCATAAGCTTTCAACAGTAGAAGTAAGTGATTCTTATCATTTGATCCACATTGTTTACTAAAAGGGGCTGTTTCCTTAGATTCACCGGATTCTCTCAGTCCCGAGTATGTTTTTCCCATGAGTTCATACTCAGCAAAGCACGTGCTTTAACGACTTACGTAGCAAGGGGCTTACCGTGGAAACTTGCTACCTGCTGGCAGCAGAAGCAGCACAGAACCGTGCTGCCTCAAAAGGCAGAACAAGGGCAGATTGTGGCTCAGAAGGACAGCAAGCTCCTGCTGTAGCTTGTGCTTCTGACCTCACACGGCGTCAGCTCTGCAGTTCCTCCTGTAAAGACAGCTGCTCAGAATACTTCCTTGCATGAGCACACAGGCAGCCCCCCCCAAGTATGTCCTACCTGCTCTGTTACATTACTAGTAAAGTTACCTAATGTTGTAAAGTTTTTTATCTAAAAACAAAAAAAGTAAATTAATTTTTCTTTACATGTATTCTGATGGACCAAGTTCCCACGTTGTGCATGAGCCTCTCCTGGTTTCTCAGGAAGACAACCTTATAAAAATTGGCTGTAAGTAGTTCAAAGTTGGTAACAGGATAGATCATCCTAGTACGGGCCCCACCAGTATGACTGGAGGCCCTGCACCAGTACACTTGTACAGTACGCTACTGGTGCACCAGTAGTAAGCTGCAGAAGCACATGGCAACAGCTTGCTCGGGAGATGGGCAGAAAGTGTAATGAGAGATGTGAACACATAGTAGGAAAGAGCACTTTACTCCCAGGATTGGCTGCGTTTGCATGCGTATGGTCACATTGACACTGGACTACCTCTCCCACGTCTAATATGTAAGCTTTTCAGGTCTTGCTCTGCACATTTTATGTGGTTTGTTGGTTTGGGTTTTTTTGCTTGCCGCCCCTGCACACGCAAGCAAACAGATTGCCAATCAATTGCCCTCTGCAGCTGCGGACATTTTTGAGTACACAGTTGCATTTAATGTTTAATTAGGTATGATAACAGGATAAAATGTTCTTGGCACGGCAGAGTGCCTACAGCTCAAACTCGCAACGTATTGCTCTCCTCGCAGGGTGCTCAGCAGCGTAAGTGCACTGCTCAGGTACCTATTGCTAGGGCTTCGTTAGCATTTCTGCCATCAACACAAATGACCGTCAGGGATGCCCAGTTTAGTGGCAAAAAACCAAAACCACAACCGTAGACTACAGTCTCCTATCAGAGGCCTCAGTTCAGTAGCCGTTGCGGAGGTGGTGTTTTCTGACGGTCTTTTTCACGTGCATACAGAGGGGAACGGCAAGCAGCGCTGTGTCTTGTTACTGAATCAACAGATGAAGCTCTTGCGCAGTTACGCTGACAGTAGCGTGCTTTCTTAAACTCGCCTCAACTCACAGATTGCTTTAGGCCACAATATGTTTGTCACATGTCTTAGTGCTGCCTTTTTTTTTTTTAAGGCTAAATAAATAACTGCAAATAATTGTCAGCTGCCGTGCTAAAGCACGGGTCCTTCAGCGGAGTCACCTGGCCGGTTCTGGGGATTTTGCACAGGTGCGAGCCATTTGCTGGGTACCCCCTGCAGACGCCACCGAGGGGCCGGTTGCCTGACTGGGCGCTCCCGGCCGCGGCGGGAGGGCGGGCGCGCGCTGCCCCCTCCCGCCGGTCCCGCCGGAAAGTTCCAGTCAGGGGCGCGAGCGGCAGAGCCCCCCAGAAGGCGGGAACCCGGGGCGGTTGCTCAGCGCCTTCCTCCCTCCCTGACAGACCCAGACCTCTCACGAGCACGGCTTCCCTCATGGTGCTCCGCTGAGTACCCGCGCGAGGGTTCTTTCCCCTCAGACCCCGGCTTCCCGCCCGGTGGCGGCCCGGGGCGCGGTGACAGCCCCGCCGCCTCCCACTCCGCGGCGAGCAGCGGCACCGCCCGCCAGCCCCGGGTAGGGCTCGGTGAGCACTGACCGAGGAGGAGAGCGGGCGGAGGGGAGGGGAGCTGCCGGCCCCGCCGCCGAGCAGCGCCGCGGCCGCCCTCTCCCTGACTGACTCGGTGAAAATCATTGTTTGGCTCCGGCATTAACTACATTCCAGCGGGACGCAGCGCCCAGTCTCCTTCCTCGCATTCCTGCCCCACACAAAGGAGTCCCTGCCTCGCCGCGCCCCGCGCTCCGCTCGCCGCGCCGCAAAGCCCCTCCGGGCCGGCCGCCGCCTATCGCCCCCCGCCCGGGGGTGCGGGCTGGGCCGCGGCCCCGCCGCGGGGCGGCCGGCCGGGGGCGGCGGGGGCAGGGAGCCGCCGAGCGCAAATTCCTCCGCGCAGCGCGCCATTGACTGGACTGAGCAACTTATTTAAGGCTGGAAAGTGACACAGGGGCTCCTCGTCTCCGCTCTCCGCGCTCCGCCGGGTAGCCCGGCCGCACCGCGGGGATGCCGCCGAGGTGATTGCCGCCTCACCCGCTCGCCGCCGAGCCGCCCTCCAGAGAAGGAGCTGCGTCCCGCCGCTGCCCCGCCAGGACCGCAGGAAGGCGCTTTCTTTTAAGGTGTTTTTTCGGTTTATTTTTTCGTGGCTTTTTTTTTTTTTTTTTTCCCTCCCCCTGCTCCGGGCTGTGCCTTCGCAGAGAGTTCGCCGTCCCTCCCCCGCCCCGCGCCGCCGGGCGCCGGCCGAGCATGGAGAAGTACGAGGAGGACATAGCACTGAAGGCCACCAAGTTCATGGAGGATCTGTCCCTCTACGAGCCCTGCCCAGAGGGTCCATACGGCCGGGGCGGCCGCCGGGACCTGGCGCTGCACCCCGACCTGGAGGAGACCAAGCGGGTCATCGCCGCCCACATGACGGCGGAGCAGCGGGGCCGGAAGATGAACGGCACCGCCGCGCCGCCGCCCGCCGAAACCTTCCCCGCCGCCGCCCCCTGCGGCAAAGCGTACCCGCCCGCGGCGCCGGCCGCCCCGCTCCGCGCCGCCAACGGCCGCGCCACCGCCGAGCCGCCGCCGGCCGCGGGGCCGCCGTGCTGCGAGGAGGGGATGTGCACCCGCTCCGAGGTGGCGCTGCCCTGCTACAGCGGCTTTGCCGACAAGGGGAAGCGCTACTCGGCCGAGGGCTACCGCTACGCCGCGGGCAGCGCCTACGAGGGCGGCTACGTGGCCAAGTGCGGCGCGCGGGCGCCCGGCGGCCCGGACGGCAAGTACGGCGCCGCTAGCCCGCGGGCCAGCCTGGCCGCTTCCTCGCCGGGCCCCGTCGCCGAGCACGGCAAGTTCTCCAGCCCGCGCTCCAGCCTGGGCGGCGCGGCCGCGCTGCCCTACGAGAAGTTCTCCAGCCCCCGTTCTAGCCTGGTGGTGCCCGGCCAGGACAAGTACGGCAGCCCCCGCGCCAGCCTGGTGCAGTACGACGGCGCGGCTCTCAGTCCCCGCTCCAGCTACGCCAGTACGGCCAGCGATACCAGCAAGCACTCCAGCCCCCGCGCCAGCCTCACCAGTTACGACGGCAGCGGCAGTAAGCCCAGCAGCAACCGCACCAGCGGCATCAGCATGGGTTACGACCAGCGCCACTCCAGCCCCCGCTCTAGCACCGCCAGCCAGTACTCCTGCACCACCAGCCCCCGCTCTAGCTACTCGGACTCCAGGTACGGCCCGCCCGGCAGCGCCGAGCCGGAGGGGGCGGGCAGCGCCGGGCTCGCCCTGGCCAGCCCCCGCTCCAGCCTCTGCGGCCCCGAGAGCCGCGGCGCGCCGGGCCCCGCCGTGGTCAGCCCCCGCTCCAGCATCTCCAGCCAGAGTTCGCGGAGCTCCCGGGGCTCCATGAGCGCCTACCCCGAACTGCAGCTGCCCTCGCCCCGCTCCTCCCTGCTGGGGCCCGGCCTGCAGGAGGACGGCGCCGTGCCCGAGCTGGGGGACGTCTACCACAAGATCCATGCCCAGTCCCCGCCGCGGCACGACCAGCAGCACCCGGCCGCCGTCCCCGAGGCGCCCCCCTACGCCTACAGCCCGACCAAAGGCTCCGCTTCGGCTCCCAAATTCAAGCTGCCCTACCAGGTGACGCCGTGCCGGGAGAGCGGCCCCAGCCAGGCGGAGAGGCGGCTGGAGGCGCTGACGCTGGAGCTGGAGAAGGAGCTGGAGATGCACATGAAGAAGGAGTACTTCGGTGAGTGAGTCGCCGGGGTGGGGGACTGGAGGGGCGGTGGTCTGCAGGGCCTGACCGCAGCCGGGTGAGTTTGCCTATTGAGAAAGCGAGCGTGTAATGCCCAGGGCTACTCTGGACCCAGGTGCCTGCTGAAGTCCCATATCGCCACAAATGCTGGCTGTCTAGCTGGTGTCAGAAGTGTTTGCGCCAGAGCTCGCTCCTGGTGTTTGACCTTTCTCCCGTGTATTCCTCACGCGGTTTGCTGGCATGTGTGGTGCTTCCCCTTCCACGTGCGGATGGGAGACTCATCTGAGGTGTTAGAGGAGCCGTTTGTGCTGCTGGGCCTTCCAGTGACTCTTGCTGGCGTCTCATCCTCTGGGCTGCTGAAGCTTCACCGATAACCTCCAGTGTCCCTGAGTCTGTGGTGGTTGTGAGCGTGCTCGCTCAGGCCGCCTGTGATAACTTTCATGGATGACGAGTGTGGCTGGTGAAGCAATTTTTAGTGCCTCGTTCAATAAAATCTTTGTGCTAGTTCAGCATGCCTGTGGGAGCCCAGCATTGTTTCTGCCCCGCCAGGCCTCGCAGGGTCAGCTCAGCACACAAGGCTGGCAGGCATCGGCGTTATCCCTGGGATGTGAGAGGAGTTTGGGGGAGAGCAGAGCTCTCTGGCATTGTTGAGGCTAGATCAGCCTGTTGATGATATCCTGAATTTTTGTTGCTTCTTTATAGAACAAAAATAACTTTTTGAGTGAACACGTTTTGTGGTCACTCTAGTTAGGATTAAGCTCCCCTGTCTTTCTTACTTTCTAGTGGGTGGAAAAGGCCAAAATTCCTTTGGAAGATGATCCTGGAGCGTGCAAATACTGCCCTGTTGCTCCTGTGCTGAGGACTGTAGATGAGCCAGGTGACTGCTGGACCTGGGCAGCCCTCAGAAGCAGCTTGTCCTCTGTTTGAATGAGGGGCGAGAGCTCTCTTGTAGGGGTGTAGGAGCTGCTGGCAGGGGAGGGAGAAAGAGGCCTAGGAAGATGAGGGGCTGTGGGTGAGCCAGCCCCCACCCGTGGCCTTTGAGGGGACAGTTATCTCTGTGCCTTCGTGCGCTGCTTGGGCGCAGGGGAGAGGCTCCCTGGCATTGTGTGATTTCTGACCAACAGGAGCATTGCTGAGGATGGAGACATGTGTTACCTTGGTCGCTGATTTAAAGGCAAGGATTCAGACTGCTTTTGGCGCAGCATTAGCGCGCCCTGCATGGAAAGGTGGAGTTGCAGGGCTCCTTGCAAGCATCTGAGATGCTTGTTAGTGAGACAGACCTGGGCCAATCATCAGAGGTAGCTGAGTGAGCAGTGCCCTCTCCTACGAGGAAAACCTTTCTGTGAACTGCAGTGGTATGGTTTCTACAAGCTCTTGTGCACAGGTAAAGGAAGCTGAGTGCAGTGCTTACTGCCTCCCTGCATCCCGTGTGAGGCTGATAAAACAGCCGACGGTCGTCCACAGCCTCTTTTGTGGGCTCTGGCCCCTGATGTGGTACTCCTCGCCCGCTGAGTGACTCCAGCTGAGGACAATAATGGTTCACTTCTGAGTATGTGCAGAAGCTGGATGGGAGGGCTTGTTAACATGCTAATGGCAAGAAATGTTGCCTTCAAAATTTCTGTGATATACACTGAGAGAATGAGAAATAAGATGTATTCAGGGTGTGAAACAAGTTATAGCTGTCCTGAGCCTCTGAGAGAGGTTTCCAGTGGTCATGGAAGCTGGGTGTGCGAGCAGAGACTCCAGGAGCAGCCCTGGCGAATCTGTGTTGAGTGGGTTTTTCTTACAAGAATTTGCCTGTTGCGAGTGTCACCACTTGCAGGTATATTCTGTAGTAACGTGTTGCAGCATGCCCCAAACCTCGGCAGATCCGTCCTGTGTAGGATCAGCAGTAAGGTTGTGCTTTATGCCTAGAGAGCGTACGTACTAGCTGCTCTGTAGGCATTTGTTGTAGCAGCACAAAGAAGCGCTGCTGTTACTTGCACCCAGGAAGCAGATGAAACCCAGAAAACTGGTGTGCTTTAAAAGAGAAAGTTGATTTCTGTGAGATGTTGAGGCTTTGATAAATCCCGGTGGGCTTGATCCCACATTTTGGGTTCTAATCACCTATGGAGGTGAATGCTGAGCTTTGGCTGAGCAAGCACATGAGGGGTTGGCCAGGGCAACCGCAGGCTGATGGGTCAGAGACATGGAGAGTGAGAACAGGATGGGGAGAAGTCTGCTATTTAGTTCGACTTAACTGAGAGACTGTTAAACAACCTTAATAAAGGGAAGCAAGGAGAAATGCATTGATTTGCATAGCAGATTGCACATACTACAGCCGAAGTCTTTGCTCACGCATTCATTCCCTCAGTGCTGATGTCTGGCCCACTCTGAAGGTAGTTGCAGGGTGTTCTGTGATGCCTGTGCAGAACAGAAGTGTTGAGCCAATAGCCTAACAAAGGTAGAGGGAACAGAGGAGATGGTTTAATTCTCCTTAATTAGATGAGCTCAATTGTCTAGGGAGTAAATGCTTATCTGAGGACACTGATAATTTTACAATTTTACTATGCTCTGTGCCCCTCCCCCCCCCCCAAAAAAATTGAGCAGGGTGTTATTTTGAAACTGAGGTTGAGTGGTTAACCAGTCCTGTTTGGAGGAGGAACAACTCTACCCTGTCTTCACTCTGTGGGTCAGTTTGTTCCCCTAACCATGCTTGTGCTGGCAGTCCCTGGCTGCTCTCCCAGACCTCCCTGCTGCGCTTCAGGAGGAACCTGTACTCTAGGGCAGCTAAATACATGATGGAGGACGTGTGCAGGATATGAGCATCAGAGAGGCTCTGGGGGAGCCAAGCAGTGTGCAACCCAGCAGTTCTAGGGGACTGACAGCTCTGAGGTCTCTGCCCATGCTGGTGTGAATGGCTCTGAGCAGCACTGTGCTGGGAGCTTTGCTTTACTGCCTCACCTTCTCCATCTTCCCCTTTCTTCTGGCAGGCTTCAGTGCATTGGTAGAGAGAAGGAAAATGCCCTTCCGCAGTTGGTTTAATCTGACTGAAGATGACAGTGCCGCAAAAGGAGCCACATCTGGCCTACCCCCAGTTGCAGAGCTGAGAGGTAGCACCCTGCCACTTCCAAGTGCTCCCACCAGCATGTTGCAGCCACATGCACTCACGGATCTTACAGAAAACGAAGCCTGCAGAGAAGGAAGGGGAGGAGGGAGGGTTGTTTCAGGCTGGATTGGTGAGCTGCTTCAGTTCATCCCTGTCAGTGAGGTGGCTGGAGCTGACCCAAGGGAGAGGGTGCAGACAGAGGGCTCTGGGAGGCTGAGACTGTTCCTTTGGCAGCAGTCTGTAGTTGGACTGGGTAAAGCTGTGAGACTTCGTTCCTTTGTAGCTGCTTTTTATGCAACCCCTGCCCAAACTGCTTAATGCTCAACCCTCTGAGACCCTCCTGTCTGTCCCCTGCCAAGGTACTGACAGTTTAGTAGATGTGCTCAGTTTAGTGGCAGATACTGAGAAGAGGGGTAATAAAAAAGTAGTTTCACTCACTTTCGTAACTGTTCTCAGCTGAGCATTCTTACGTGATGAGCTGAATTGTCAAAGTTGTGTTTCAGGAGTTTTTTAAATTAAATGTCCATCCTGAGGTGTCAACAGGACATTTATGGGTGTTGGAAAGTCGCCAGCTCAGGCGCTGTCCTAAATTCTATTTACTTTGCAGAATTCTTCAGTCTGATGTCTAGGTGTTGAAAAAGACAGTTTAAGGCAAAAATTGGATTCTTGCATCCAAGTCAAAGCAGTCCTTGTGGAACTGACTGCAAACCTACAGCTTGTCATCTACTGGGCAGGGAAATGTCACCATGTTGAACAGTCATGCTGATTTGGCTGTTGTTTTTCGAGACTATCTCTGTGTGTCCTGTGCCTCCGCTGGTGTGTTGTCAGAAATGGAAGGAGAGTCGATGGAGGGACACAGACAGCAGTCATGCACTCCTGGCAGCCCCTGCTGTGTTGCACCCATTGCCCAACAAGGGTTGTTGGCTCATCTTGGTCAGGGTGGTGGGATCCAGTGCAAGAAGTGAATTGACTGTCTCACTGCCTTGAACTAAAGAGAGGATGGAAGAGGCACCATGAGACTAGGAAGGTGGGGGGAGTGCAGATTGTTTCCTCCCTGTGCAAAGTCAAGAGAGGGACAAGCAAGTTTGCAACCCCCTGTGCAGGGTCCTTTGTGAAGGTGCTTTTCCTCATCTCTGCATACAGAGTGTCTTCCCCACCCCTTGCTGCCACCTCACCCCTGTAGCTCTCGCATCCAATATGCAGAGTACAGCAAGTTCTGTATTCTGTACAGCAAGTACCACCACATGCGGTAGTACTTGGTGAGAAACATCCCGTCCTGTTACAGCGAGCTGTTGCCTTTCTTGTCTTCCACAGGCACCTTTGCCTGACCCTTCTGCACCCTGAGGGGAGTGGCCCCTTTCTCAGTACCCTGTAGGAGGTTTACCAAGTGAAGCAGGGGTTGGTTGACGTCTCAATGAGACACAAAGTCTGAATTCTGTTAATAACTGTAGTCATTTGTACAGCAAAAGCCTCTTCTTGTCCTAGAAAGTAGGCTTGACTTTTAAGAGCTTGTAGATCTTTCCAGAAAGTCACCTGGTAGTACCAGCACACGTTTTTGGAGCACCACCAAGAAGTGCTGCTGATAACATCCTGTTGAAAAGCCTTTGACCTGGTAGGTAGGTGAAGGGAAGAAATAGATCCTTAGACCTGTCTGGGCCCTTTCTGCCCTTTATGTACGTAGTCATTCATGCAAATCTGTTTCTTTGCATTGAGAAATCCTGCTGGCGTTGCAGGATTGGCTTTTGGGCCCTACAGTGGTTTTGTGAGTTCAGAGTTTTATGTTCATGTTTCTTTTGTCTGTGCAGGTTGATGTGACAGAAGGGTGTATATACAAGTGAGATAAAAATTAAGATGGATTAACAGTGGTAAGCCCCTAGAAGCTGCATTGCTTAAAGATGGGATTTGAAAATCTGCATGAAATTTAGGTGAGCTTGCAGTTGGTGACCAGAACATTTGAGATATTTGCTAAAGTGTTGTTTTCTGTCTTATGATTTCCTGAAGCTTTCTATGTGAAATAGTAGATCTTTCCTAGTTCCATCAAGATAGAGGTAACAGTTGATACGTCATACTATTTTTGGAAATAAGCAAAGATTTATTGTCTCAGAATGACTCTGTATTTCTCTTTATCTGGGCCTAGAAATCCATTCAGCTTTGGTAAGCAGCTGAGATCCTTCAGCTTTTGCAGTCAAGGCTGTCCTGTGAAAAAGGATTTCTTTCCACCAGATTTGAGCCTTTAATAGGCAAACATCTAAATAGAAATAAACTTATGTGGTGTGGTCTCCTGAAGTGTTCAAACAGGTCATGTGCTTTGGAGATTGGTTTTGCTAATCTCCTAATTACAGCTGGAAAATATATTGCTGAAACTGATTTCAGAGTTGCCAGGCTTTTTTGGCTGAAATGCAAGGAAGCCCTCAAAAATGGGATCAGACAAGGGAGGTGTGTGTTCACTGGGGAAGGTGCAAGAAGAGCTGCGGTGAGAGATGTTGGGCCTTGTGTGAATTGGAAGCATCTTGGTGGCTTGCAGCTACCAGGAGCCTGCCCTCCTGTCGCTGATCCCTACACTGAGACAACAGGCAGTGCAGGCTGCCTGTGCATGAAGGGGAGAGTGAAGGGTGCTGCTACATGTGCCTGGGTGCCTGAGAGTAGAGGAGAAGGGGAAGAGAGTGAATGATGAGCCAAATGAGTCAAGAAAATAATGGTAAATAGTGATAGGGAAAGCCTGGAGCTGGAGAGTCATCCCAAGGGAGGAAGGAGTAGGAAGGTGGGGGAGAGAATGTAGAAAGAATTCAAGACAATGAAGAGGATGCAAAAAATAAGTGTGATAACACAAGTCAACAGAGCTGGAAAAAAGAAGTCTCTCCTTTTTCTGTGGTATGAAATGTCCTATGAAGGATGTGGGAGTTGTCCCAGATGATTTCTTGCAGTCGCTGCTAGCAATGCATATGCTTGTGAGTCTCTCTGAAGGTGGGAAGTGATAAACCACGTCATATGTAATAACAGGAAGGGACAGATGTGGAACAGAAGTGTGTTTATATTTTATTAAATACTAGATGCATATAACATGTCCTGGTTTCGGGACAATTGTACACATGTACAATTAACATTAAATGGAAATTTGGGTGACTATAGTTTGCACAGAAGTATGTTGTGAATGGGGACGACTGCTTTTTCATCTTTGGTTGCGGGACACTTGACTGTGAATAGGGATATTATTTGATGGTGAGTGTTTTTTTTCTGGTTTTCGTTGTTTGTGCTTTTACTCTTGGGTTCTCTCTGCATTGTTATAGAAGCACTGTGTGCGGCGGGGCGGGGGGGAGATGGTGACTTCCTAAGAACTGCCACGTGTTTTATTAGGGCTACCGCAGGTGAGGTTTCTGATACAGAGGTTTAGATGCATAATACAGAGATGGCATACGCACTGCTGTGGTATAGGAACTCCTGGTTTAATTGTGCCTTTCCTGACACCTTATGGTTTGGGAAATGGACCTGTGTGTGTACCCCTGTGAAAGTGGTATGTGGTTGCTTTTGGAGCCACGGGGTCATGCAGCAATGTGCCAAGGAGGAGGGAAGGGACAAGCTACCCAGCTTTACAGGTTTGAAGTAAAGGGGATTGTTCACATGCAAAATGCGTGTGGAGAAGGAAGCTTCTTTTTGCCAGTTTCAACGAGTTTCTATCCTTGTGGAAAGGATACCGGTTTGCAAGGGTTGAGTGGAGCCTGTGTTGCAGTTTGCTTTGGTTTGGAGCATGCTGTGCCCCAGGTGATTGCAGAGCCACGGGTCTGCTGCATGAAGTGCTGAGCAGTTCATTAAATTTTCTCATTCTTTTTAGGGCTCTATCACAAGCTGCAAGTCAGATCTGTATTGCATTCCTCAAATAAGAGGCTCTCAAATTCCCAGAAGTAACATCAGACTTTTAAAAATATCCCCGCCCCCTCCCCCTCCCCCCCATCAGGTGTGCCCTCTTAGGGAGGTCAGGAAGACATCCTAAGCAAGATTCAAAGTAGAAAAACCAAAGTTCCTCTAGCAGAGTTTAGCTTGGATTGGCGGCTGTTTACCTAGCCTCTGTGCCTGATCCTCCACAAAGATTTATGTGTGCAAATGTCCCAGTTTGGTGTTAAATCACGCAGTAGAAATTTGTATATGGTGGTGTGTGAATTGGGAGTAAATCGTTTAATGGATTCTGTGACCGCTGTATTTTGCAGAGTAGAAATGTGACCCTGTTGCGAAGGAGTAGGTAACTGTCAAAGTAGCTGCAGTTATGTGATTGAAGTTGATGCTTCTTAGTGGAAAACTTCCCTGAAGTTGTACCATTTTCTGTATTTAAAATGTGTAAATGACACAAATTTGTGTGCTCCCACTGATGGCTTGGTGGCAGCAGCAAAGATACTGGTCTAGGGTGAAATCCTTAATATCCATGGTTAAAAATGTTACAGCCGTGTGGATATTGAATGTTTAGAAAGCCTTCTCAAAGCAAGAGAATTTGCCAAATACTAAAATGATTATTAAAAAAAAAAAAAAAGAAAAAATCTGGCAAAGTAGTTTTCAGATGCTTCAAGGGATTGTTCATCAATGGAAAGAAAATAAAACAGCAGTGATAAGCCAAACAGTTTTACTAAAACAAAAAAATTCTTGCAGAAATCTACCAAGCTCTGGACTTGGCCTCCTACGTACATCATATGTCCCAAAAGCTATTGCAGGACAGTGCTTGAGAGCACGTTGGTGGAGTTGCAGTCTGGAGTTTTCCTCAGCAGCGCCTGGAGCCCCATGGCATTCGAGGGGTGTCTCCTCTTTGTCCCAGACCCAGCTCAGGCACTGGCAGAGGATGTAGCCCTGTGGTACTGTCTGGTGATGGCTACCTGCCAGCCGGCTGCCTGGGCAGCTGTCCTTGTTCGGTTGAAGGTGTTGGGATCCTGTGGGACCCTGCTCCCTAGGTCCCCTGCCCCACTGGAGGGAGAGGGGTGAAGCCACTCCTATGGTGTTTGAAATGTCGTGCTTTGTCTCGCAGCCTGCCAAAGTGGAGTGGTTCTGTTGTTGGCATTAGTTGTGTCCAAAACAATTTCTTACTCTGTAGCTGGAGAAACTAGGTGTCTCTTAGACTATAAAGTGGTGTTTGATTTTTATGCCCATCCTGGATCAAGTGCCTCCTTTCTGACAGAGCTGGGAATGTATGATGTAAAGCAAAACTGAAGCAGCAAAAATGAAGAAATGCAGGAATGTGTGTTGTGTCAGTAAGTTTTATTGCAAGCTTAAAAAGGCTCGTTTTGGAGGGCTGTGTTCAACTGCCTGAAAGGTTCAAGTCCTGACAGGACAGCGGTACCTGGGGCTGTGATGTGGCATTGCTTGGAGATGCTCCAGGGGCGTGATGGCTTGCACGGCTGGCAGCAGGATTCCTGTTGGCTTGTTTGGGAGCAGGACCAGCTTTCAGCTCTTAATAAAGTTAGCAGATGTGCTAATGATTGACCAATAAATGTCAATGTTTGGCTGGATTTTTTTAATGCGATTTTTCACTGTGCCTGTGTGGATGCTGTCTCTGGAAGTGGATTTTATCCCTTTTTTCTACATTGGAGCAGATATTTCTGTTGTGAGGTATGTGTTATCTCTTTCTATTAACTTCACTGTTTTGTTTTAACTCTCTATCAGCATAGCCTTGTTTGTTACTGTGCTGTGAGACAGAGGAGCACAAGAAAATGGCCAAACAAGTCTTATCTGTCTTCCAGCTGGAGTATTTCACGTTGTCTTAAACTTCATTTCTTGTTTTTTGGAGCAGTTTTACTAAATCTCTAATGTCACATTTATGTGTTCCAGCAAACGTTTAAGAAAAGGCCTATGACTCATTAAGGAAAAAACCTCAGCACCCCAGAGCACAAACACTCATTTAATGCTCAGCTGACAACTACTGTGCATATAAAACATGTAAGAGCTTACACAGGGGGAATCAGCTGGGGGTAAGGATTTATTGCTAGTGACACCTATTTCTAAATTTGAGATGCTTGAAAAGTTCCTCTCGGCAGGTTTTGCACAAAAACCTGTAGGCAGCAGGGTTTAAACCTCTGTGTTCGTGTGTTGCAGGGGCTGTTGTGGTGCATGTGTGCTGACAAGTGCAGCTCGGCTGTTGACTCTCCCCGTGCGGCTGCGAGCCGTGAGCCTCCCTGCTGCTGAGAGAAGGGGGCAATAGTGGCAGTTACTGCATGACTTGGAAGAAGGGGTGTATTGGGCTGATTTGATTGGTGCTGGTATGGGGTCTGCCGATGGGTGCCGCATGCTGCCTGTGCGCTGCAGGTATGCTGAGTTTCCTCCGTGATGAGTTTTTGGGAGGTGAGGTACCTAACAGAGAATTGAGTTCCTCCAAGTGCCAGGGATGAGAAGTCAAATGACTTTGAAGAGGCATGTGATTGGGTTGGAATAACAGCACAAATACTTAAGGCTAGTTTTGGGGCAGATGGTTAATTCTAAAGTCTTTAATTGCAGGTGGCGGCACTGAAATGCATCTAGCTTGCTGTGAGGGTTAATGTGTGTATTTGTGAATATTGGGAGAAGTGCTGGGAAGGCAGTGTGCAAATGTAAAGAATATTAGTACCACATATTGTCCTGAAATGAAATAGGTCGGGACTGGATCAAATGGACGATGGAGAGGAATTTAATGGGTTACAAAAGGTCGTATCTGGCTATATACCATTGTTTTTTTTAAGAATTTGGCTGAAAAGGCTCATTTCAGTTCAGAACATCCTTACAGGTTGGTTTGTTTTTTAAAAGTAGATAGCTGTTGTGGAAGAACTGCTGGGGACTCTCAGATGTTTTCTGGGCCATTCAAACATTTATTTAATTGGTGAACTGTTTCACTTGTGACACCGCAGAACTTCTGGAAAGTGAAAACAAGATGTTTTCTCCCTTTTAATGTGGCCACTTGAAAAAATTAGAAAATTTCAAAGTTAAAGAGAAACGAAAAGCTGTTCCTAAATGCAGTTTTTTCAGTTGTGCATATTTAGATGTTCCAGCTTGCTTCGATCGTGTTTACTGTGGTCCGTGGGGACCCTGTGGCTTCTCCCAGGCATGGGAAATACTCTTTTGTTCTGGTGGTCATTGTATAAACCTTTCTCCTGTGCCACAAGCTCATCCCCAAGTGGATGCAGTGCCGGGAACTGGGATCCCATGAGTAAAGCTCCTGGTCGGGAAGTTGGGTGGTTCTGCTCCACTTTCTCCATCTCCTTCAATGTTACCTCTGTGCTGGCAGTCCCAGCCTGTGGCATTTCAGGGAGCACAGGGTGAGGCCAGTCCTGAACACGGGTCCCTGGTTGGGTCAGTGTGATGTTGAACCTGAAACCCAGGGCAGGCAACTTGTTTGTGGATGTCCCAAATTTAAGGTGAGTAATTTGAGGTTAATTTTTGTGCATGGACTTTGCATGTGCAAAACTGCAGCACGCGTGCAGGGCATAGTTGATTGGAAACCTTTGTTAGAAAGGGATTTATAACAAGGTGGGGAGAACTATGATTGTTTTTTGCTATAATAAATGAAGTGCTGACCTGACTGAATTGAGACAGCTGAGGTCTCTGCTGCTGTAGCTTGATTCTGTTTTCCTGGCCTTGCAGATATGACATTGCCTTCAGTAGCCTTAGAGTAGCATCTTGATTTTGTGTTCTTTGTTTCTGGTGTGAAATCCTACTAAATTAATTTGTTTGGGCCAGATGTTGAATGACTGGAAAATAACCACTGGGGGAATGGTTCTGAGCAAGGGGCTAGTGAATAGACTTTGCCACTTATAGATGGTTTCCTCAGCTCAAAAAAGCATGCTAACCAGGCCATGTGTTGCTGTCTGTTGCCCTACCTGTTCTTATCATTGACACAATACGCAGCAGGATTAGACCCGTGATCTGTGGACTGTTTCAGCTGTCACTCTTCTTTTTACCTCTCCATAACTAGGTTAGTTCAAAGAGAATGTTGATTTTTGGTTTTGTTTTTTTAAAAAAAAAGAAAAAGGTAGAAGAAGGAGAAGGTACTGGAGCCCAGCATCAGCTGAGACAAAACAACTGTTTATACCAGGCAGTGGAAAGAGATGTAATTGGTAGAATGTTGGCGCTCTCAATGTTTCTTTCTGATGTGGTGGCAGTTGCCATGCTGCTAACCTTGAACATCCCAATTCTCAGATATAGATGGGGGAAAGAGGTAATTCCTCAGGGAACAAGGCAGAAGTTTTGGTGAATGGCTAATAACTGTTGCAGCTCTTTTTTTCGTTTTTTTTCCAGGCAGTATGTGAAAATTCACTGCAATTGGTGGGTTGCCCATTTTTAATCAAAGCCATGTTTCCCAGATCTAAATACTCAATAGAAAACAGAGCTGCACAACAATCAAGTGTATTAGAGTCCAGATTTTGAGCTGGTTTGAGAAATAAGCATGTAATTTTCTGAAGCGTAGGTCAGTAGCTGGTCTTCTTAGAAAGTGTGTTGGCTTGTTGTACCTGTTCCCAGCTAGAGCAGGGCCGAGCCTCTGCTTTGCAGCCTTGTAAAGTAGCAGTGGTTCACAGCAAGCGATACACTTGTGCCTGTGGAAATCCCCTGTGGCTCAGGTGCAAACCTTAGTGACTTAACTCAGAAAAAAACCCTCAAGACATCTCAAAATAAAATCCATGCAAGGTATTAACTAATTAAATTTTTATTTAGAAAATGGAACACTTACCTGATAAATCCTGACCTCACTCATTCATGACAGTCCTGTTTAGGTCATGGGGGCATGTCTGACTTGTTTCTGACAGCTTGGAGTCATCTCTAGTTGTTTTTATTATACCACAGAGATCATCTGTGTGTTACCCTTGCCATGTTTCTCTGCCTGGCCTGCCCAGCCACCTCTGTACCTCCCAGGACGTAGCCACCATGGAGCTGTCAGGTATATATGGCTGCTTTGGCTGTAACAGTGATGTGCAGTTTGCTGGGAACTTGGTATCTTGACAGACACCAATTTCCTGCAAATTATGATGTAAATAACAAAGAGCAGGTGGAGTTAATGGTGTGAAAGAGGGCTATAATGCTCTGTTAAGTCCTCCTGACCTCTACCAGCTTGTACAAAGCCAGCTATTGGCACTGAGTTCCCAAGTTGCTCCAATCGCTCGCGGGAGACAGATTTATGGAAGATGTGAATCCTAGGAAAGCCCTTTGTTGCAGAAGCTGGGATCCCACTGTCTCAGGGCACTGAAGTGTCAGTGTGAAGAGACTAGATCCAGAGACTGAACCTGACTTTTCTGCCCACATGATTTTGTCAGAGTGGGGTAGAGGTTGTGTCCAGAAGTGGAGTTCTGCATCCTCTGCTTTTCCTCTCCTTGTTGTTTTCTGCCCAGAAGTCACTTAAACGTACCAAGACCTAAACCTGGAGAAGATGTAGAAAGCAGAGGAACAGGTACAGACATGGGTGATGCACGTGACACCCGTTGTCTCTGATCTGCAGGTGGCTATAGAGAGCACCCTGATGCTGTGTGTGTGCTGTGAATAAAATGCTAGGGGGCTCTGGGTACAGTTGCCACTTTTTTCCTTCGGTTTCCTTTTTTCCCAGCAAAATAGTAGCTCCTGCTTATTAAATTAAATTTTGTTGGCTATTAGGTGTCTCAGATGCTGTTTTACAAACAATTAGAAAAAAGCTTGCTGTTTTGCTTGGCCTGGGAAGAGAATTTCCCAGTCTGTTAGTTTTGAGGGAGACGTTTCTGTGCAAGGTTGGTGAGAGCAGCTGTGCTGGGAGATGTTGTCTCCCGTTGGAGAGTGGTGCATGGCTTCCTGGCAGCTGCACAAGGAACACCTGCAAAGCATGTCACTGCCCAATTCGGAGAGAGGAAAAAAGTTAAATCCATGCCAGGTTTGGGCTTGGAGCTTTAAACAGGCACAGGGCAGGCACAAGGCACGGTTTCCCCCTTGCTGTAGTTTCTGGCAAAGTAGAGGCATGGCAATTCACTCGCCAAATCCCACATTTCCCTAGACATTCAGAGTGCCCTTGTGCCATGGGGTGGAGGGGCTCGAGAGTGCCACACCATGCTCTTTTAAAAAACAAAACCAAAATACCTTCCTGATGTATTAGGAAAAGGGTAAAAGAGAAGGAGTAGCTTGAGTTAGGCTGAAACAGCTTTGCATGCTGTGTAAGAGCAAACTGATGTTACTCTTGGGAAAAGGCTGTCTCAGCCCCTGTTCCATACCTGGGAGGAATTCAGGCCGGTGAAGAACCAGTCCAGAAAGAGGTGATCCCCAGAGGCTGATTTGCATTTTTATTCACAAAGAAAATACTTTGAAGATGCTCCAAGTGCAGACTTGCAAATCAGCTTCCTGGTGTGCCAAATGTGGTGAAGCTGCCTTTCCCTGCTGCCACCTCTGTTCCCCACCTTGCAGGAGCTTTGCCTAGCTTCCCCATGGGGGTGGCAGGAGTGGGGAGCAACTTGGACCCATCTGGCTGCAGTGATGGCCTGGCTCTGGCTGGGCACCCTGTCTCACTTGTGTCTAATTTATTTCTGTAGCTCATGAAAGAAAGAAAGAAAAAAAAAAAAACCCCAAACACCAACACAAACCCAAACACACTAGCACCCAAGCTTAAGGCCAAATCTTGGACTCCTTTGTGGGCAGAACTTCCTTTGAAATTACTGTGTGTTTTGCTTGGTTAAAGACTGGCAGATTGGGAACCTGGTGTTGGATTATTGCAAGGCCAGAGAAAAAGGGGACATTGCAAGGTCCAGGGGAAGTATTTTCTTTTTGTTTTTCTGACAAAATACCCCAGGAATAATGGGCATTGGCTTAGAGCACTTTTGTTTCCAAATAGGTAGATCCGCACAGTGTGCCAGCATGGGGAATTTCTAACCCTGCTCTGGAGGTGGGACGACAAACTGAGGGGCTGCTGAAGGCCAGTGCACCTGGGTCAGAGCAGAGACTCATGGTCCTGACTGCCATGTCCACCAGCAGTGCTGTACGTCATGCCTGGGGACTTTCAGCATGGGGCTGCATCCCACCCGTGGGAACCGGAGGTCAGCTGCAGCACTAGTGGGGTGACTGTAGGTTCTGGGCTGCTGCTGAGAGCACACAACCATGCACAGCCTGAAGCCACAGATGTCAGGGTAACAAGTGATACAAGAATTTTTTTTCCCCCTTTTCCCCTCTTACATCGAAGTGTTTCTTCCTCCAACTCTTCCAGCCTGTGTGGTTGGGTGAGGATGATGTGCACCAGCTGGTCCCAATAGTCAGGGTTCCTCTCCTCTGATGTTTTGGGTGGGGGTTGTCCCTGCCTTAACTCCTGTTCCCTCTCACCTGCAAATACGAGGCCTGTGTGGGCGTATACAAAGAGCATGGCTTCTGCAAGGGGGTAGCTGCTCTGGTCCCTCAAGGTTGCTATGAATTTTGCTGTGCTATTTAAAAGTAGAGAGGAAGAGGTATGCAGTGGTAGCGGGGGGAATGGCTTTTCAGAGGAGGAGTCACTCTGTCACTCTGGGGGTGCCTCACCAGCACGTGTGTTTGGGGACATTTTAAGTTAATGTTCCTAACCAATGTATAAAATGCAAGAGAGAATCTTCCTTCAAAAAAGGAGAAGGGGGGCTGCTGAAACATCTGGCAAATATGTGGCAATATTTGCTTAAATATTTGAGAAATATATTATTTCACCTTTATGAAGCTTACACCTGTGCATTTTCCACCT
This sequence comes from Phaethon aethereus, assembly GCF_964289735.1. Taxonomy (NCBI): domain Eukaryota; kingdom Metazoa; phylum Chordata; class Aves; order Phaethontiformes; family Phaethontidae; genus Phaethon; species Phaethon aethereus. The sequence continues at coordinate 12,739,112 of NC_138589.1, read as the reverse complement.
CGATACCATTTTCTAGGCTTTTGCCATATCAAGGCATTGTTTGTTGCTCCAGAACTGCCAGCACCAGGGATAAGCTGAAAGTGGCTGTAAAACCACTTTGGTTTTATTTTGAGCACAGAACCAAATTATAGGGGCACTGGGGGGGTATGTTAGGTTGTAAGTTTTATTTTGCTTCTACATGTTTTAAATTGGATTAGGACTGCAACCAAACTGCAGAGAGATTGATGGGAGTCTTCACTTCTCAAAAGACAAGGATTACACACCTGAGTGGCAATCATTTGTAAAAACATCTTCCTGAACAGTAGACACTCCTGTTTTGAAGCAAGATCAGCAGGCAGGACCTGGGCATGCTGCTGGTGCAGGCTCAGTTCTGCACACATCGTTTCCACCTGTGACACTACTGTTCTGAAATAAAATAGTAATGAGCCAGAAGAAGTATTCAATAAGCCTGCGAACAAAAGTTTTTTTTGGACTATGCAGCTTGCAGTTTCTCACCAAGCAGTTGACTTAAGAGAACAGAGTAAGTGTTGTCTTGGGTTCTAAAGTAGAGTAAGACTGACTCCAAGGTCAAGTGTGACCATTTCATAACAAATAGTCGCATGTTTGTTTTTATCCTGCAACTCAGGGCCTGGGCACTAACTTTTAAGCCGGGAGGCGGAGGGGAAAGGCGAGATAAGGTTGGTCTGTTCTGTGCAGTCTGGAGTGTAGATTTGAACAGAGAACAGTCCACGTGCTTGATCCTAAATAGGAATAAAATGTTTCAGGTTTTCTTCTCTCAAAATGCTCCAGGATCAGGTAATTGAGAAATAGTAGCACGTAGTGTACTGGGCAATATTATACAGGGAAAGAAAAGGTTGGCAGCAGGGGGACATCCAGTATTTCAGGTCTGAGTTGAAGGTCCTTCTGCTGTCAACAGATGCTTAGATATTACCTACTTCCAGCAGGTAAAAGACTGAGATACCTGCTAGGGTTTAAACCTAGTACTGTAGAAGAACACAGATTTTTTTTCTAGACATGATGCAAATTGCTCAGCTAAGTCTTACATGATATCACAGATCTTTACAGCATGTCTGTTGTTCAAGGAAAGATAGGGAAAATGGTGCACATTCATTCTATGTTCTCCCTGCCAGAGACTTGCATGAGCCGTTCCTGTCACCCTGAGTCACTGACACCACTGCAAGACAAAAGATGTGGTTCCCATCAGATGGAAGGCAATGGGGAACAACCGTTTGTAGCAATCACTTAGTTTTTCTCGCTTTGCTTGAAGAGACATCACTCTTTCTGGCTAGGGTGGAAGACAACCAGAGAAGACTAGATTGAAACAGAACCTGTTTTAATTGAGGATAAGCAATGATTCCTTCTCTAAATTGGACAAATAGCTTCTCTCCAGAAATGATAAAATCCTTCATCTCTCAAAGGCACCAGTGGGAGAAGCAGGGGATGTGTAGGCACCAGCCCAGTACCAATTCTGCACTTCACTCCTAACCCTACAGAGACAACACAGTAGAAAGATTCTTCATAGATTTAGTAAAAGCTACCCTTATTTCCATGGACATTATTACTGAAGAGGGCAGATTCATCTGGAAACAAAGTCTCTAGTAATTAAAGAAAAAAGGCCAAAAAATCCCCAACCAACAAATACACTAATTCTTTTAGCTAGTTTTCAAAAGAGAAGTTTTGTGAGAATTGTTGGTTTTCTTTTAAAGGGAACATTTACAAACATATTTCTTAGTGGATACAGTGAAAGGAGAGATTCCAAAAGGGCTTTGCTGCAATTGAGGAAATGGTTGCATTAGGTTGTACTGCAGTGATTTAGCATGTGAGAAAGAAAATCCCACCTGAGTGATTTACACACTGATCCTGAATGTTTTGATTAAAGGTCAGACTCAGAAATGTGTTTATGCTTATTTGGAAGTCTAAAGAGAATCCTCTGGGAAGTTAAAGATTTAAGTAGGAGTTGAACGTGTAAGTATTCACAGGTAGCTCTTTACTTACCCGTGTCATTTTGCTGTGAGTTTAGTTAGGGAAGCCTCTACTTGAAAACTGAAGTCGAGTCTCAACTAGTATCTACAATAGGGGAGAGCATTCCTGTAGACTGTCCTGACTTAGGATATCACATGTATAAATTCTGTACCTTACTGACTTAAAGGAGTTACAAAGTATGTAGGAAGAAGAGGAGAGGGGTCCAGGAGAGCTGGTTGATTTTTCAAGCATTGCTGTGTCCAAGCTCAGGAGTGGTCCATCCTGAGATGCAGGAAGTCAAGTAAGAATGATAGGAGACTTGTGTGAATGAGCAAGTAGCTCCTAAAAAAGAAATGAAAAGAAACTGTGTAATTATCAGAGGGTGGAAGCAGAGACAGGTGACCTGAGAGGAATATAAAAACACTCTGAGCGCACACAGTTGGAGTTGGGAGAGCCAAGGCTCACCTCGAGCTCAGTCTGGTGAAAGATGTGAAGGTCAAGAAGTGCTTCAGCAGATGTATGAGCAAAAGGAAGACCAGGGAAGATGCGGAGCAGGGGTATTGGGATGACATTCTATCATTAAAAGTTTGGTGAATAAGGAGAGGGCAGTGCATGTTGCGGATCTCTGCTTTAGCAAAGCTTTTTATACTGTCACCCATAACATCCTTCTAGACAAACTGATGGAATACAGACTAGGTAAGTGGACTGTGAGGTGGACTGAAAACTGGTTGAGTTGCTGGTCTCAAAGAGTTGTGACCAGCAGGACAAGGTTGGAGGCCAGCCACTAGTGGTGTACCTCAGAAGTCAATGCTGTGGTCAGTACTGTTTAACATCTTCATTGATCACCTGGATGATGGGACAGAGGACACCCCTAGCAAGTTGGTTGATAGACTAGGTCTATGTGTTATTATTCATCAGGACCTTGACAGGCTGGAGAAAGAGGCTACCAAGGAACCTCACAAAGTTCAACAAAGGGAAGTGCGAAGTCCTGCACCTGGGGACCAACAACCTCCTGCAGCAGTATGAGCTGGGGCCCGGTGGCTGGAAAACAGCTCTGCAGAAAGGCCCTCTGGGGTCCTACTGAACATGAGCCAGCAGTGTGCCCTTGTGGCAAAGCAAACCAACAGCATCTTGAGCTGGTGTTCAGACCTGACTGCCTTGGGTCATGGGAATACCGAAGCTGAATGTGTGCCCTGGATGTCTGCCTGGGAGCTGGGTACCCCCATGCTCTGTCCATGCACTGCATATCCCCAGTGTCTAGGCAGTTTGCCCACAAGACCTGTGTCTAACTATGAGATCACAGGGCCTGGATGGTTTGGAGTGGGTTGTGTGGGTAAGTCTTGGGTGGGAGAGGTACCAGCTCCCACCCAGTGCCCAGATAGAAGGTCCCACTGCTGTGATGTGAGCCCATGGGGCAGCTCAGGTCCCACCTTGTCTTCCTGGTAGTGCCCCTTCTGGTGCCCGCTTCTCAGGTGGACCTTCTGAAACTTACAAGGCCACAAAACACCTACCACATAGATCATAACCAGATGTGAATTATTTCTTATTGCTTTTGTCATGATCCTAATCTGAACCACTGCTTTAACATTAGGGAAAATATTTACTGCTGATGTTTCATGTGGGGTTTCCACTGGGCTCTGTAACTATGAACTGACAATGCACTTGAGGTGGAAAGGGTTACCTCTCTTTATTGCTCCTTTGTGTTTTGCTGAGTGTTTTAATTAAAACCAGATAGAGGAAATTTTTCACACTGTTTCCAATTTTAGTCATTTCACCTTCTGTTGAAAATTGCATCAAGACATAACACTGAAGGGATGGTGTAAAAAGAAATGAATGCTTCTTTTAGCTGCTATGAATAGAGGCTTCTCATATCAGTTAAGTGTTGACTTTATGAGAAGATTTCATGTTTCTGTTATTTTTTTAGCTGGTCCTCTAAGTCGTAAATTAACATTTCACCACTTTCTGTAACCTTTCAAAATGGAGAAGGGAGGTTTTGGCTGATAAATTGCATAAGATCACATTCTTTGGAGATATTTACTGTAACTAACAAAGTGGAAAATTACCTTCCTAACCCTTAGGTCTTTTCTGTCTGCTCACTCTTTTCTTAGTTTTGCAGTTCTTGAGTTTTCTTTTTGCTGCCTCTAGAAAGATTTTTAATCAATAATTGTCCTGGAGGTGTTTGCTCTACAACTGTGCTTTTACAAGTGTTGCTAAAACTTTAGCCGCTACTCCTTTGCTGTCTGACTGGGTGGCGGAGCTGATGAGTTACTAAATGAGTGGTATCTGGGTGGTGGGATGTCAGGACTGGGAGAGAAGAGCATCTCGCCTCTTGTTCACCACTTTGACTTGAGTCTGGCATCCAGCTCCACAAGAAATGGAGTCCGTCTTCCAAAACTCAGCATAAAAAGAGGATGCCTTGTCATCTTGGCATGGAGACTGTGAGCAGGGTGAGTGTGGAGAAGTCACCCAGTGCTAGTTCTGGGAACAGGCCTGCTGTGATAGGCAGTTGGGTCTTGCAGTGCTGAGGGCTGATTGGCAGCTGCTGGTGTCTGTTTTGTGAAGACAACTTGTTAGGTACTGGGGTGCCACTGCCAGTGCTATGCACAGTGGTGGTTTTGAAAGGTAAATCCTTTCTCCCCTCAAGCAAATAGCCTTTGACATTAGTCATTGAGGCCAAAGTATATTTCACTGTTTGCATCTCAGTGCCAAGTGCTATCGCAGGACACGTGTTCTTTAATAGGAGCAGCTTAGCACTTCGGCTAAGTGCTTGCAGGTTTCTCCGTAGAGGTTATGGGCCAAGGGTTTGGCTGCAGGTGCAGTGGGCAGGTTGTGAAAAGAACAGATGATGCCAAAACCCCACTATAGTTGGGGTTTGCTTTTTTTGAGAAGTCCTTTCTGAGATAACTCACAGATCAGCATCTTGTATGTTTTTCCTCTGTGCCCAGCTTTTGCAGAGGAGCCAGGCACTTCTACAGTTGGTGTCTCTGTGAGAATATAAAAGGTGGGTGGTAAAAAATCAAGTGTGTTTCTAGGCATGCAGTCTGCTAACTCTGGATGATGGTTAATCACTAGCTGCAAAACAATGTATGATTGAGTGCATTAAGCAGAGTCTACTATGCATACTTCTTAGTAGAGTGCTATGACCATGCCCATTTCTCACTATTTTAATCTGAGAAAACTAGCTCGACTTTTTTTTTCTTTCTAATTTTATGGCCTTTTTTACCCACTTTGTTACCATTTTGTGTCAAGATGAGTGAGAGGGGGACAAAGCAGGGGAGAGGGATGGTTCTGAGTGTGGTGTTTGTGCATTTCTGGATCATTCATCGATACTAATTGGATGTGGATCCAAGCGTGTTCACATTTCTGTTGAATTAGCCAGACAGACCACGTACCCCGGAGTTCGTGCCAGCTGCTGGAGAGTAGACTGTTACCTGATCCAGAACTGACAATACCCGATCCAGCAAAAAGTCAAAGCAGTCCAGACAGATGATACCTGACCTAGCAGAAATCCTGCTAACATGAAGTTGACCATCAGTACTTTACGCTGTGTAGCATCTTTTTATACGGTACTAAGAGTTTTAAAGCTGCGTTTATTCAGTTATTGGAACACGGCCTCATCTACTGCAGTGCTGCTGCCTGTCTCCGTGGTAGGGTCACTCTTGAGCAAAGTGAGATCTGCCCACTCCTGTGGGTCTGAGCAGTGCTGGCTGGCCACAGCTGCCTTGGAGAGCAAGTCACTGAAGGTGAAAATGGAGCTCAGTTCCTTTCATGGTTATGCAAAGCTCAGAGTTATCCTCTTATAAGAATCATTGCAGACAGGAATCTGAGTAAAGCCTGGAACAACCATCACTTGTCTGCCTTGGGTCTGCAGTGGAGAGCACCTGAATGCACGGGACTGCCCAAGTTTATAGAAGCCTCATTTTGCTGTGGATGTTGGCAGGGTGTTGATTTTCTGATTTTTTTTTTTTTTTTTTTTTTTTGGTCCCAGTTGGGATCCATAGGAAGGAAATCAGCCTACATGTATAGCATGTAGTGTTACTGTTTCCTGGAGGTGGAGGAGGCAGAATTGGAATATCCTGTTTACATGTCATTAGTGCTGTATTTGACTAACTGTCTCAAGGGCTTTTCAGCTTGCTAGATCAGGGCAGGCTTTTCTTATGGTCTGAGAGTCTTCCTGTCCTACTGGAGTTGGAGGAGTGTAGCTGTTTGCACTAGCACTGAGCACCTCTCTGGACTGGGCCTCGCAGCTGCAGAGGAGACTGGGCTTTTCACTGTAGCCAAGGCAGGGAAAGTGAGGCTTGCCAGGATAGGTACTTTAGAACTAAAATCTTTCATGGGCTGAAGGTGGGAGAAACCTATGGTAAATGACTTTCTGAAATTGTTCCTGCTGGATGTCCTTACTGGAAGGTATCCCACCTCCCCATGTTCCCATAGCATCCTTGAGTTTGCAGTGACTGAAAAAAAAACCCTGGTTCAGAGGGTTGAGGTGACAGGTTTTTAAGTCATTTCCAGCTTTCCTTAAGCAAATACTTCAGTCTTTCTAAATAGCTTGGTATAATGCCTACCTATATGCATGCTTTTGTTTAAGCAAACCTATTTATACTTCTGGAAATGATGAAGAACTTCCATGCAGCAGGTGAGAACTAGTGAGCCAGTGTCCGTGGCATCTTTGTGGGGTGGGCAGTGGAAATACGGGGCTGCTGTGGACATGTGGTGCCTAGGTACCGCTTGTGGAAGGAGCTGCTGAATTTATAACCAAATGTGGTTACGTAATGCCATGCCTTTTCCAGACTGTCATGCTTGTTCTGGAAATAGACCGTTATCTAAGAAATAGAAAAGTGCACCTGGAAACTTTTAGACTAGTCTCCTTGTTTAATCATGAACCCATTTTAAATACGTCAAGGAAGGCAGCTGTAATATATGACCTTTTTCTGCCATATATTAGAGTGATGACTCATACGTGCAGTGTCAGGAGAATGTAATGAAAAGTCTCTCTAAATTGACGTCTGTGCAGCTGATGTTTTCAGGTCTGACGTGCTGTGGAGTTCAGGGTATTTGGGCTGCATTGTTGGTGCATTCAGTGTCAGTTTTGTTACCTTGGGTGCACAGATTTTTCTACACTGAAGCATTTAAATGGTTTCTGTTTTTCCATGTCTCTTCTCTGAAGGCTACACAGGTGTCCCTGGCTCCCATTTCATACAAAGAGCTAAGACAGTGCAATTAAATGGTTTGCTAAAGACCACTAAGAAAGTCAAAACTGCAAAAAGGGGCTGGTACAGTAGAGTTGCTGGCTGGTTCTGTACTGTGATCACTGTCAGGAAAATCTGCAATGTGTAGATGGATATACTGTTATTAATGTGTGGTATCAGTAAGCACAAAGGTGATGAGAACATGAGCTTTAAGTATTTCATTTATTGTTTCTTTCCTATAATAAAACTGTCTTGATGTCTGTAAGCCTGCCACTGGAAATAGCTTAAATAAAACTTATCAGGTCCATGTTCTGACTTGCATTGTGCTAGAGTAAATCTAAACTAATAGTGTGGGCAAGCATCTCATCCCAGGGCTCGGGTGATCTCCAGCTGGTACAATCAGCTAAATGAACTCATAGAAATAAAAGCAGTGGTAGAAAATGCAGTATCCATGTTAATTAAAAAAAAAATGTTTATGTGAGTGCATTTGCAACCTGAATTTTTTTCCTGAGAAATCCCTTCTGTTGCCATCTGTGAACTGCCACTTTTTCCATTGCCCATTATATTGGGGGACACAGTGTGAAGGTCTGTCCTTTTCCTAAATCAGTGTGAATACACAGCTGGGCTGAACGCCCCTGGTACTCTACACCAGCTTCCCAACAAGAAATTTGCCCAGGAGCACTGGTGAGCTTTGGATGTTGGTATGAAATCTTCCTGGACTGAAACCAGGACCTGTAGGAGCATCACTCACTTGTTCCGTCTGTGACCTCTCTGTGTGTGTCTGTTGGGCTTGCCTGGTGACTCTGGATGTGGTGGTGTGTCCTCCTCTGCCAGCAGTTGTACAAGCTCAAGTGTTTGGCCCTAGCCTGTCTTCACCTGAAGACAGGTACCTATTACCACTGTGTAGAAATTTTACAGTCCTCAAATAGACTGAGTTGTAGGTGTGATTTGCACTCATTATGTCCTGGGCAAAATAAGTGTGTTTTGAGATGAAAGGCCTTGTTGACCTGGTCACTTTAGGGTATAAGAGGATCCATGTCCACAGTGAGATATTCAGATGTTCAGCAGTGGAGTAGCAGTAGGACAGGGAAGGGGCTTTAGAGACACACTTTTCCCTCCAAAGTCATTCATTCCCCAGTGGTGCTTTCCTTTACCCTGCCCAGCTGTAGATGTGTAGTTGCTTTGCTAATCCCAGTAATCACAAGGTACTGTTAGAAGCAGGATTTTTGTCTCTTTTTTTTTTTTTTTGTCAATAATTCAGTTGCTAAAGTTATTTGTAAGTCCCCTTGTGCTGTGGTTGTCAACTTGAGCATGAAGCTTGAGCAGTCAGCTGAGCTGTGAATCATGGACAAAGGAATCCAAAGCAGCACAGACGATAGAGCAGCCACAAGAACTACTCGGTCTTCCAGTTCATTGCCTCAGTAGCAAAAGACCTTTCTGTAAATGCCAAGTGAGAAGTATAAATCATCCTGGGACTGCCATGCACTAAATCAAGAAGCAGAGAAATGAATGAATATTTGTAAACCAAGTGTCAGTGTAACTAAAACACTGTGCAGAACAATAGGCCTGTGATATGCCTTGTGCCATCAGGAGGCTCCGCGGCAGAGTCTGAGATCCACACAAAGGAAAGCTATGCAGAGGCATGCCGGCTGCGGCTGAGGCAGAATGAACTCTGTGCAGATAGTGTCAGTAATTTCATGGTTCAGAGCAGTAATTCCACATACCGTATGAAGCAATAAGCATTTGCTGCACTAGCTTCAGGCTTTCACTGTGTGACTGGGTGGATCTACTTTAACAGTAACAAAAGCCTTCCAGTTTCCAGCAGCTGCTAATCAGAGCTGATACCAGCTTCCGTGACATCTCCTACTCTGCAGTGCTGACCTGGAGCTGCTGTGGTTTAATTCACCAGCACAGACATGCCCTGGGCTCATAGCTGCTAAAATACAAAGTCAGGGAGGGTGATGGTTGAGAGTTGTTTCTACAGTGTTTTATGTTCCCAAACTCTCTTGCCCATCATGTCACCCTACATTTGCAACTCTGGAAACAGAACAGCCCATGTAGGCTGAGGCTGAGCCCTGCTGGCAGCACGAATCCCTTAGGCAGGTAAAGTTCAGCTCCTGTGTCCTGATCAGCACTGTCATTCCTGGAGCTGGTCCCAGCACCTCTGTTTGTGGCCATGACCTCTCCCAGCAGCTTTGTCCTATGAGGTACAGCCTTGTTAAGCAATAGGCAGGGTGGATGTAATGGAAGTTATTCCAGGAGCTGGAGTTAGAACCTAGAGCTTGCTTCTACAAAAATTCCGGTGAATGTGAACTTCACTGCATTTGTAACCAAACAGAAATTAATCTCAAACTTTGATTTTTCTTAGTAAGTTCTACACACACATCCCTCCTGCTCCAAGCCTCTCTATTAATTGAGTAAAGCCTCCTGTAGGAGGTAGGTGCTGAAGTGATGGAGATCTCTTAAGTAAGCAGATATGTATCTCAAGGGCCTTAAGTAGTTTATTGCTGGGGTTTTTACCTTCTTTTCTTGAGGATGAAAGCAAGGTCGGGCAATCTCAATAAGGCTTAACAATGACAGCAAAATGTTTCCTGGTCCACACCTTGCTTCTGTCTTGCTTTGCTTAAGCTGTGATATGTTAGGTGTTCTGGCCTGTCTTCCTCCAGCTTAACCTACTCCAACCTCCAGCACAGTAGCTGTAGGGAGTGCATGGGTACTTGCAAGCCAGAGTTGTTAACTGGATGGGGTCAGGTCCTTCCTGGCAGTGGGGTGTTGTGGTGCCAGGTGTGGATGGGCTGTGGCTTGGGAGGGGAGCTTAAAATGTTTACCTGAGCATTTCCCACTTTTCTTAATCTGTTGCTTTCAACCTTAATTCAAGTTCTGGTATCTTCTGATCTTCCACTGGAGGAGAGGTCTGTGCAGGTAGCTTACCCAGATAGTTCCTCCATCGTTCCTATCACAAGACAACTTTAGCCAGGTCTTCATAAAACTATTACATTGCTGCTGAGCGTGTCCAGGATATATTTATTTATTCATAGCTTGTACATACCAGATTTTATTTTATGTTGGGTATTCAAGCATTGGTATGTTTGCCAGGCATCTGCCAGGTGCCTGGCTCTCTAGTGAGAGCCTCCCGTGGTGGTGAGGGCTGGGGGGGCATTTCCTGGGCTGCCTTCCTTGCTCCTGCCTGGCTGCTAGGAAGAAGTTCTGCCCCTGTGCCCTGTGTAGGTGCCTTGTTTCTTCTGTCTGCTTCTGATGGGGAGACGACATGCACGTCAGAAGATCCCTCCTCCTATGGTTGTTGGAAGGAAGGGAGCATTTTTCTCGCCTGAAGTCACCCCTCAGCATCCGAGCTGCTGCAATCCAGGACGTCTGCACAGTAGCTGCTGTTAGCTTGGGCAGGTACTGCTGCAGCAGTGGCACAGCTGCCCAGGCCTGGGGCAACTCTGATGCTTCACCCTTTACCCAGCTTCTCAGCAGCGTACTTTTCCAAAGGTAGTAGCAACACCCTGTGTAAAGTCTTCCTGGGTGTGAGATCACTGGCTGCTGCACTGTGGGAGCACCTTCCTTGGCCAGTGACACCTCCAGGCATCTGGTGCAGCCCCTCCACAGTTCTCCTGCTCTTGCAGCTGGCCTGCATTGCTGCAGTTTGATTTCTTGAGCTGAGTTAAGGCTTCCCTCCTCTTTTGTTCTTCCCACTTCATGGCTGTAGTTTTTAACTTCCCTGCCCATGCACCTTGGCTAGGCCACAGGTGTGGAAAAGCATGTTGGGGACTTGTGTAGAGATGGTCTTCTCCTGTCCGAGAGAAGAAAAGGGGATTTTGCAGTAGCCTGGGGTGATGTTCACCCACCCTTTTCCCAGCATTGCAGCATGAACAGAACTGCAGAGGCAGGGAGTCATCTGTGCCATGTGTTAGTTGTTAATTTTAGCTTTACCATAACTCTTGACGACAGGGCTTGGTTGTTTCCTACTGTAGGCAGCATGTAGCAGTTATCCTGGAGATACGGTGTGGCTGTAAGACAGTAAAGCTGCAGCTCATCCCTGAGCTGTGGTGTGCTGTCAAGGAGTGGGATAGCCAGATTCTCCCTCCGATTCACGCAGCTGCTGCGTACTGAAGTTGAGAGGCCATATGGTACCATTTTTCTTGCATTTGTGCTAAACCCTTGACTTCAGGTTAAGTGAGGATGGCATTAGGCACAGGCTGAGTTTGACACATGTCTGAGGACAGAGTTTGCCCGAAAGTTGGTTATATATCTGCCATTATACATACTCCATTTAATCTTTGCCTACTGCCTTTTTCCTAATTTTGGGTACGTGGTACAGTCTGTATGACGTACCAGCCTGTACTGGCATGGTCAAAAGGGCATCCCAGGATTTTACATGTATGTCCCAAGCTGAACTTTTTCTAATGTGTAGGCCACTACAGTGAACTCCTAGAGTACATTATAGCAGGGCGAACAAAAATCATGTAACTTTAGTATCTCCTCTAGGTTGTTACTGATACCTTTGCTTGTTATAATGCATTGCATTTGGTCTCTTGAGTCTGGACCAAAACAATTGATTACATGAGAAAATACCTGTCTTATTTTGTCCTGGTGCTGATATTAGCATTTTGCTACTGCATGAGTTGGCCAGAAAGGATCATGCTCTTCTGATGGCTGTGTTGCTGTACAGTGCCGGAGGCTTGCCTGGTTGCGTCCAGAGATGATGTTCTGACTGACACGGTGAAGCTCAGTGAAGTGGCCTGGTTAAAGGTGTAAGGAGTGCTGGCAATGTGCAGTAGTTAGCTCCAGCAGGGAGTCTCTGGGAGCTCCATCTCTTTCTAGTGTCATTTTTGTTGGTGGCCTTTTGCCGTGTTCCACAGGGTGTGTTTGTTCAGTATCCACTCTCATGTTTGGTTAAACACTATGCGAGGATGCAAAAATCTCTTCGCTGCAATGAAGGAACACTGTGATGCTGTGCCCTCACTCAGCCAACCTTTATGCAAACTTTGGGTATATGCAATATCTTATAACATCTTTTTCTAACCAGAGAGGCACCAGATCTGTACAAGAGCTGATGACCTGGGTGGAAATGCAACAGTTGATGTGTTAAAGAACTTGAAGCACAGCTGACTACTTAGAATAGAGGTGTCAGGAGGGATAGGGAATCGTATAAAAGCTGAAGCAGTTGATCTGAAATCATGTCAAGTAAAGTGTCAGAAGTGAGACATGCTTGCTCTGTAACAGAACATTCTTCATAGGCAGTTTAACAAGCTTTGGAATTAAATCTGGAAAAAAAAAAAGTGATGTAGCTGTTATGTCAAGGCTTTCACAAGCTTGCAGTGTGCAGTCTGGGCTGTGACTGGTGGAAAACCAGACCCAAACAGCCATGTAATCAGTGCTTTTCCTATGCAGTTATGAGCTCACTATACTCACACCACAGCTGCATATATATTTTCCAAGATACACTTTTGGAATTATACATGCGCTTTTTTAGTATGCTAATTGTCTCTGTGGTCATTCATTCCTGGAGTTAATGACTAGTCCCTTAAAGAAAACGAGTTAACAAACTGACAGCTGCTCGTAACAAATCACTTGCTGGGGAGGCCAGTGTAAGTTTAGCATCCCCAATAAATTATTCTTTTGCTCCTGATGGTTCAGTGGAGCAATGGCAAAGAAATGAGGCAATAACTTCATTTATCAAAGCGGTTCATGGCTGTAGTAGATTTGTGCATGAGAGCTCATAGGCAGAAATGCCAGAGAATTGCAGACCGTGTATTTCTGTGCCTTCTTGAGTAATATTAAGAGTAAATGGGAAAAGGCAGATCTCTCTGTGTAACCTCACAGTCAGACTATCAATAGCTGCCAGTCCTGGGTACCTGGTTGGCATGAAAAGATGGGCAAGGAAGGATGCAGATGCCTGGGGAAAGGGCTCTCTTCTGGCTCTGCTGCCAAGAGAAAACTGGAACGTTGTACCAAGACCTGACACTGAAGCAACAGGTCGCTCATTTCTGGTATGAAACCCATGTTCTCTGCTGTGTGTGCAACCCCTCCGGCCCCAGGGCTAGGAGGGACCAGGGTTATTGCAGAGCTCATGGTATGTAGTGAGACAGTGAGCCAGTTTATGGATGCTGTGCTGCTGCTGGGATTAATTCCTGCAGCTGCTAGCTGATAGGATGCCTCTTCTGATCACGGTGTCCAAAAGTAATCAATAACCATCTTTCATCAGAAGTTAACCATTAACTTATGGTAAATAGCAGACCTTTTCCATAACCTCTAGTTACAAGTAAATAAATAGACATAACAGTCTTGGATAAAGCAATGTATATTCTGAAATTCCTATTTCCTATAACAGAGCTGAGCTACCCTAAGGACCAGTGTTTTTTTAGTACTTGTTTGCAATGAACTGGTGGACCAAGCTGGCAGCCAGTTTGTATCACAGGTTTAGCTTGGGACATGGGTATCTGATAATATTAAAGTCAATAGTTCCTGCTTCACTGGAACACTGAAATCATGTTTAGGATTTTAAAAAAGTATAATCTAGTGTTAATCTGTTGTTTTTTTAAAATTATTGTTTCATTTGGCAAATGTGTTCATAGTCCAAAATGGCAACACTGTGTTGAGCTAGTTGAATGAAAGGCTAATCTCTGTGATTTGAAACGAAGGGGTTAAAGGTACAAACACCAAGAAACCCACAATTCATGGAAGATCTTTCTATTTCGGCATTTGAATATTAGTAGTATTGGAAAATTCTTTTTTCTTCAAATACAATTTAAGTTGTCAGAATACCATTTAAACCGATCACACTACACAGCACATACAGGTGGCTGCGTTAATGCTGCATGGAACCAAAACAGTTTGGTTTCAGAAATGATGTTTAAAATGTGTCTTTGAATAGCTTGTGGCAGCCAGGGGCAGAGGTATTCATGAGCATCGTGTTGTCTGTGACTGTTTCCTCGTTTGGAGCCTGGGAGAAGTCTCAGCTGTATTTCTGGGTATTGCTCTCCTGCCAGGTTTACTCCTCTCTGTACAGCTACCTGCTGGGGACAGACAGTACTTCTGTCCCTGTGGCATGGCAGCTTTGGCCAATTCGTATACTGGGAGCGAATAAAAGCAAAACCCACGTAAACTGAATGGAGACACCAAGCACTTTGTTAGCTTAACTTTGTTCTTTGTGCTATTAAAGTTTCTACCAGTTCATAAATGCTAATTCCTCCTCCCTGCCCCCAGCAGCTTGCATTTGTATTTTCTATGTGTTTGTGTGTATAAAATGCTCACAGCACAGCAAGGGAGAATTTTGGATGATTAAAGCCCAATTTTGTAGTTCTCGAGTTCCTAGACTCTCAAATACATTAGCAGTTTTGTTGGTGCTAATGACTAATGCTAAGCTTGTGCAAGCATTTGTAAAAGCAGGGCCTCAAACAGCACATGGAGCACAGCAGCTTAATTACAGGTTTGCATGAGGCAATAATATGAATTTTTGTTTCCTGTTGTAGTGTGTTAAAAATCACATGGCCTTTTCCTGAGATATATTGTATTGCTACAATTGAATAGAGACCAATAGACATTTCAGAAAAACTTAAAATCGATGGTCCTGAGTATGTGACAGGAGGACATGGATTCTCCAGCATTTAATTTCCTCTTCCTGGGGATACAGAAGCAAAGTGATTCTTGAATTATCTCCCTGCCCTGGTTTGAATAGAGAGAGGTTATACATCGATAGAAATAAATGTATAGGCAAAAGATTCTTAAAGCTATAACTGTGCAGGGAAAGTTTTTTAAAAACAAAAAAACCCACCACCAGCCTGAAACCCCCTCTTTGTATAGCTTATTGGAATCATGACCTTTCCTGTGAGTCTGCCTTGTGTGGACCTAACCTCTGACTTTGCCAATGCTAACGCTGGCTCTTCATACTTTGGTCTCATGCAGACTTCATGGGAGTCATCCCCAGCATCACCAAGAGCAGGCTCAGGCAGCAAAGGTGAATTTTTGACCCCACTGAAGCAAAACTGCCAGCCACAATTTTTGCCCTTACACCATAAGGAAGGTAGAAACCTTGCTCTTCTGTTTTGTAAGGTGCCAGGTTATGTTTATGAGGTTACCTACTACTCTTCATGGAAAGATAAAGAATTATTAAACATGACTAATAGACCCATTTTCCTGGTACTGCATGGCTTCTGCCATGGACCAACACTGTTGATGTTGCATTGCTGGAGAGGGACAAAGAGAAATCTTTTTGGTTTGGATTGAATTGGTTTTTTTTATTTGTGACTATTGAATGTAATGTGGTGGAGCACCTAGTTGTGAAGGTGTTGCTAAATTATTTCTTGGGCAAACTTAGTTATTTCCAGGGACTGTGCAGATGTTTTGTCCTCTCGTTGCACCTTCCTCCTTTGGATTTCTGTCTTTAGCCAACTCAGTGGCCATGCATTGAAACACCAGTAGAGGCTTCCCCCACCTTTCATTTTGGGTTAATTTCCATGCATTTGTTTCACTCAAGCTGCCTCAGCAAGCCTGCTGCTGTCTTGGATATTTGAACCTATTCAGGGTGAGGAGCTCATTGATTTAGGGCCTGATGGGTGTATCGTGAGTGTTATGAATCAATGGCCCGGAGCTGTTTTTAGGAGCTGTGGGAGATTCTAACTTTCGTTCTCTTTCTGCTTTGTAGGTATTTGTATAAAATGTGGAAAAGGTGTGTATGGAGCGAGCCAGGCTTGCCAAGCAATGGGTAACCTTTATCATACCAACTGCTTCACGTGCTGCTCTTGTGGTAAGTCAGATCTACCCTAGCCTTATTAAGTGGCTTCATCTTGTAATACATACTCCTGTAGCAACCAGTGTACAAAGTGAGACCTCCGCTTGCCTGCTTCCTGAGGCAAAATTCCCATGCAAGACTCCAGCTCCAAAAGTTGTTTTTTATTTGCAATCTGTAAGTGTTCAGTGGTGTTTTCTTAAGCAACAGCCCAGAAAAGTAGTATCTGGTTGTTTACAAAATGGCTTCAACCTGGCAGTTATAAGCACTACATAATTTAAATCACTTCTGTGTATGGAACTGTAATGTGCATTTATCATTTTTACAGAAAAACGATAAAATTTGTGCAGCCAAAACCATATTTTCCCTCATTTTCTATTTTCAAATGCAACTCTAGTCAAATGGCAATGTATATTTGCTATTTCTATATGTACATAATGCTCAAAAATTGTTCTCATGTTTAAGTGTGATACGAACAAATAGAAACTGCATGTTTAAACACCTTGAGCTATTACAGTATTTTATTTTTGTAGAGGAAGACTTGCAGCTAAATCACTGTCTCTTCCTTGCTGTTTTCAGGACGGTTTCTCTTTTAATCTGAATGCATCTGGAAGTGATGCATTCTGTATGTGATTTGGGCAAGTCATGGCTTCGCCAGGGGAAACAGGACTTGGAAAATTCAGGGCAGCAGTTTCAGAAGTGTTTGCCTTAAGTCAAACATTGTGAACTTAAGTTGGAAACTTCCTCCTACAGACTTCCTTGTCTGTAACTGCTGAGAGCAGTCAAATTCCCACTGAGTTCAAGGGAAGTATGAGAGCTCAATTATCAGGAGTCATGTAATTTTTCTTGATAGACCCACACATTTATTTAGGTTCCTAATGTATGAAAATATTTGCCTGGATGTTGAAGATCTTGTTGCAATACATATGCACAGTGAAAGATTTACTCTTAGCGGAATATGCGGAGCGTAAATTGTTTACAAAAAGGATTAATTAAGGATTAGAAAAAGAGTAAAAGATTATTGGCATAGAACCAAGTAAGCTGATAATGAAAAGACCATTGTAAAGTTCACTTGTGAAAGGAGAAGTGTCGTCTTTTCTCCTGAGATTTGTACAGATAAATACTGGTTTAAAGAAACCTACAACCTGAACGCAGAATTTAGTGATCTTTATAAATGTCCCTGGACCATTACCAGATTCTAGAACAAACTCATCTCAAACCTTCAGCGATTGCTCTCGACTTCGCTCAAGTCTGACAGTGAATGAGTAGCTATTTAGTTGGCTCCCAAAGTGAACAGCATTCTGCTTAGCAGAGGATTACAAAATACGATATCAGATAATACCTATCCACTTATAGCCAACATTAACCTACCCTAATTGCATGGGTGAATTCCAGCTTCCTCTCTGGAGCAGGTGTGGGTTTTTTAAGTAGTCAGGATGCATGTTTGCTACCACAGGGGTCTGTACACAGGTCACTCCGTTCCTCAGAACAATGTATAAGGGCTGAGGAATGTATTTTAACAGCAAAATACAAACCCAACATAATTATTCAAAAGCACAACAAGCTTTTCTGACTGTCCTGATGAGGTGTGTGTGGCCAGCGTACCTCTACCATAGGGCGACTTCAGACATGTCTGTTTGCAGTGTAGTTTTGCCCCACCCCACAGTACCAGTGGAATTTTGTGATTCATACAGCTTTCCATGAGTCACACACATGAGGAAAAGGTGCTTCAGGTTGTCTTCTGAGCTTCTTGCCGTACTGCTCGTGGACTGGAGAGCCCAGCTATCATCAGCCAGGATGTTTTGCAAGCAAACAGGGCTTGCTTGCAAAAGAGGCAAACTCCTGTCTGCAACCTCTGATACCATCCCATTGGAAGGGGAATGTGTGGGACTTTCTTATGTTAGGTACTGAAAAGGTGAATGAGCTGCTAATGTGGTAGTAGTGCCTGCGTGCAGGTAAAAAAAACCTTGATCAAAGCTTAGGTTCATCTACATGCAACTGTGAGTCGAAAGCAGAGATTTTTCCTCTCAGCTCCAAAATAGTATAAAAATGAGCATAGCTGGAAAAGGGGTGTTGCATTAACTCTTTTGTTTCCCACTTTATTTGGGCCTATGCGGTTCCTGGGGAAAACCAGAGTGATCCAGGATAGTGTCAGACCTCGGGAACGAGGCATGCAGGTCCCATCTATGGGAATTGCATCATGGAGTGTGCTGCTGAAAAGGCTTTACAGGACCTCTTGTACAAGCAACTAAACACAAACTTCTCACAGTACTGCAGTTTATGAACAGGGAGTTTATTTTACCTTCACTGTGACATTGGTGGGACCCAGGTGAGAACTCTGCACTCTAGTTTTGGTGCCTACCTTTAAAGAGAATAGATAAAACTGGAGAGGGTCTGAAAGGAGTTACATAGATGATTAAAGGCTGGAGGAAAGCTATTTGTAGAGCCCAGTGTATTTTGGGTATTGGAAATGATGGGAGGGACATGTTGCTGGACCTTGTAAATACTTTTAGCAGAAAACACTAGAAAGTGGTCTCATACGTACTAGAGACAAACACAAGAGAGATCTTTCTGGAGGCTGAAATTACGCAATTCAAATAGGAAATCAATGATAGTTTTTATACAATGGGGATGATTAACTGCTGGAACGAAATAGCAAGAGAAGTGGCAGATTCTCTATTCTTCTTTGTTTTTAAATTAAGACCAAATGTCTCTTTGGAAAGTGTTTTAAGTTGAGCCAAGCTTTTACATCCGATACATAGGTAACTGGGTGATCATTTATGACCTTTGCTAGGCATGAGGTCACAGTGCATGGACTAATGCTCCTTCTGAGCATTTGACAGGAGAATGGAGAAGTACGTTAGTACTCTCTGCCTAAAACAGTTCCTATGCACCAATTCCTATGTATACTTATAAATCAGAGATAAAGTAAGAGCACAAGCTTGCCTTTTTTTCCCAAATAACAATCATGATCCAAATCTTCCTCTAGCAGTTATCAATCTTACTTTCAATATAATGAATCTATAAGTAGAAGGCAGTAAGTGAAGAAGAAAAATTCTGTACCTGAAGACACCTGATTTAGATGAGGGACCAATATTTAACAAGTTACAATTAAAAAATAATAAAATAAAATTCAAACCGTAGGGAAAAGCTGTGGTTTGGAGACCACTCAGGCTGAAATGTGATAATGAGTGATGTAGCCTCCAAGGGCCTTGTTTCAGCACTCAGCAGTGAATGTTTTCAGCTCAGCAGACAGGCGCAGTTACGCAGAGAATTGGGAAGAGATCTTCAGTAGGACTTGGGCTTGGGCAGAATTTCCTTTCTTAGGCACTTCTTTGAGTTTAACTTTGGTTTCAGTGCCAATTGTCAGGGTGCCCTGGTTGAACAGGGCAGCGCGTGGCAGAATGGGCCATCCTGTGCCTCCCAGGGAGCATACAGCGCTTGCCCCCAATGCTTGCCTCCTTCACTTCCACATCATGTATCACACTGTTGCTGGAGGGTTTGTGTTGCTTCTAATTAAGAGGAAAACCTAACACATGCTCACAGCTGTGGGCACCTCTGTGAGGACTCCAGCCTTACTAGGGTAGAAGTCTGGGGATGCAAGGATAAGTTCTCAGGGCTCTTCTGCAGTCATAGCGGTTAGCTCTTGAGAATGTAAATGCAGAAAGATGAGGAAATGTTTCAGAGATACAGTAAATAAACAGGAGACTTCTGTCCCCTTTAGATGTTTTGGTAAAATGCTCAGATGGTGAATTTCATCATTGTCTTCCTAGGTTCTGGCAACTTTGGAGTAAAACTCAGTAATATATTGATTCAGAGTTGTACAGGATCTCCTCAAAAAAAAAAAGGAAATCTTGCCAGTGAGCTGAGGTCAGAAGAATGGAAAGGAAAAGTAAGTGACCTAGCTAGCAGGCACGTTTTATGTTTTCAAATAAAATGCTCTGTCTGCCTCTTTAATGTATTCAGTGGGCTTTGGATAGTTGAGCCTTGCTCCCACAAATGAGCAAGTTCAGCATCTCAGAACTTTGCTCTGTCAGTTAATTTTTGTTATGTCTCTGTTTAAACCCCTGTTACCTTCTGCAAAAAGCAATGCTCCTCAGACAGCTTTTTTTCCAAAGGTCAGATAATTCTTTTCAAGTAATGTAAAAGCCAAAGCGATCTGGTTTCCTTGGGATCAAATAGTTCAGCATAGATCTTTATCCACAATCTCTTAGAGAAACAACTGAAGCTTGTTAGGATGGCTTTTAAATGTAGGTTCAAATCTTTTCTCAGTCCTAATACCAGTAGAACCTCTTTTAGGCCTTGATTCAGCAAAACGCTTAAATATGGTATATTACTCATATATAAGCATGCTTTGCTAATCTTAAATAACAGAGATGAATTCGGGCAACAACAGACACTGTCCCTTCTGTGAAGTGTAAAATTTTAGTTTTGGCAGGAGTTCAGCTGTAGATTTTGCTTGTGGAAGACAAGAGCTGAAAAATGTCTGCCTGAAAAGCTCATCATCTAATCTCTCCTGGTAGTATTTCAGAGCATGACAGGGTTTCTTGAAGAACAATTGCAATAATGCCAGATAGCTTGTGTGCTCTAAGTGCAGGTGATCAGTTGCAAGAATTAATGGCCTCTCTTTGATACTCATTACAGAAAATAACTTATCAGATGCCTCGAGTTTGCAGATCATAATGCCAACCACAGCGTCGTTTCAGGCTGAAAATTTTAATCTAGTGGCAATGACTGTAGAAACTGCAGTAAGATAAATCTTTACAATGAGGAATATTGGTTTGTTATTTGTTACTCTGAGGGTGTAGGAGATGGGCAGGGAATGAACTTTGCAGAGCTAAGGGTTTGAAGTCTCTGTACTCTCAAAGCTGAGACATATCTCATCATAAAAACCAGGAACACTTTCTACTCCCTTATATGAAGGCAAATGTTTGAGCATGCCGTTTGTCTTTAATTTGCACTTTTGCCACTTGTTTTAAGGCACAGGAAATCACCGCAAGATCAATCAGAAGCCTAAAGCAAACTGTATAATCCCAAAGGTATACAGCGCATTTCTTACTGGTAGCTATTGATCAGACTGCAACACTCACAGGGTTTCGTACAGCAGTTACATTTTAAGGGACAGCTCGTAAAGGTCCTTAATTAAAGTCCTTAATTCCGTCACACCTGTAATATCTTTGCTGTTTGTCCTACTAAAAATAGTTTTCTGTGTTACATCAGCCAGTCTTACAGTAAGTTCATAGAATCTTTGGGTCAGAAGGGACTTTTCATGGTCATCTAGTCCAACCCCCTTGCAGTGAGCAGGGACATCTTCAACTAGATCAGGTTGCTCAGAGCCCCGTCCAACCTGACCTGGAATGCTTCCAGGGGTGGGCATCTGCCATCTCTCTGGGCAACCTGTGCCAGCGTTTCACCACCCTCATTGTGAAAAATTTCTTCCTTATAGCTAGTCTAAATCTGCTCTCTCTTAGTTTAAAACCATTGCTCCTCATCCTGTTGTTACAGGCCCTGCTAAAATGTCCGTCTCCATCTTTCTTGTAAGCCCCCTTTAAGTACTGGTTTAAGGCTGCAATAAGGTCTCCCCGGAGCCTTCTCTTTTTGAGGCTGAACAGCCCCAACTCCCTCAGGCTGTCCTCACAGGAAATGTGTTCCATCCCTCTGATCATTTCTGTGGCCTCCTCTGGACCTGTTACAACAGGTCAATGTCTTTCCTGTGCTGAGGGCTCCAGAGCTGGATGCAGTACTCCACGTGGGGTCTCACCAGAGCAGAGGGGCAGAATCACCTCCCTCGACCTGCTGGCCCTGCTTCTTTAGATGCAGCCCAGGATAGAGTTGGCCGCCTGGGCTGCAAGCGCATGTTGCTGGCTCATGTCCAGCCTTTCATCCACCAGTACCCCCAAGTCCTTCTCAGCAGGGCTGCTCTCGATGCCTTCATCCCCCAACCTGTACTGATACCAGGGGTTGCCCCAATCCAGGTGCAGGACCCTGCACTTGGTCTTGTTTAACTTCATGAGGTTCACACAGGCCCGTTCCTCAAGCTTGTCCAGGTCCTTCTGCATGGTATCCCATCCCTCAGGCATGTCAACTGCACTGCTCAGCTTGGTATCCTCTGCAAACTTGCTGAGGGTGCACTCGATCCCACTGTCGCTGTCATTGATGAAGGTATTAAAGAGTACTGGTCCCAATACAGACCCCTGAGGGACACCGCTTGTCACCGATCTCCATCTGGACATTGAGCTGTTAACCTCTACTCTCTGGGTATGACCAGGGTATCACGGTTCAGTTTATTTCCGGCACTGCAGCTGTCACAGCACCAGCCTTTGTCCAGACTTCAGAAGCTCATAGCTACAAGCCTCTAAGAAGGATCACAGTGAGGGCTGACAGCACTGCCATTTTAAAAGACCCAAGTGGGACAACTGTAGCAGTAGGTATTGTTACCCTGAAGGCATAAAGAGCAGTTCTGAATAAGCCCATGCCCTCCAACTGATGTGAGAGGGGAATTGGTTCATGATTGTGGATGCAACCTACCTTTATGCTTGTATTGCATCTCGGAGACAACAGCTCCCTTCTAACTGAGGGCACTCAGCACTCATCTAGGTAGATGACTGTTGATAGGAGGTTGCTCATGTGCCGGCTTGTAGAGAGAAGTTCCTTGTAACACTGGAAACGGTCTTTTGCATATTTGCTGCCCCAGGTTGAACCTTGTTTGCTCTTGGTGGTCGTAAGGCACAGAGTATCTTAAGGGATCTGTGTCCCTTCAGTGTATATTTATCAGCAGTTGGTGAGTTTTTAGAATACCCAAATTCCCAGTGGAAGGTTCATTTTCAATTCATATTTGTTTTGTCCCCACAGCATATTTATAAGTTTGGCATGAGTCACTACATCCAAATTGCATGCTGCCAGTACTTGCTTCGTAGCCTTAAATTAAATTCTCTGTGATTTTCACATAGAATAAAACAAAATTCAGTGTCAGATCTGAGCTCTAAGCTGTGCGCGCACCAGCGTTATAATTGGCAATCACAGTGATACAAATGTGTGTGTGTCAGTGGCTTTTAACTCTTCAGTGCCTCGTGGCTGATTTTGAGGTGACTCAGTTGCAGGTTCATTATCTGTTTATCTGGCTGCCACTGCTTTATGCAGCTACTCTGAGCACCAAGGAAACACAGCAAGAACACTTAAGGGAGAGGAGCTAATAAGTATTGCTGCGAGGGGTACATTGCTGTGTAGTGAAAGTCTGCTGGGTAGCTAATGTCCTTGCACACTTTTCCCTGCCATTTTTCTAACCACATACTGTCCGACTGGAGCAGACTGGAATTTTGGGATTTTTGGTCTGTAATCCTGCCAGAGCCATTGGCTAATACCTGGTGCTCAGGGCAAGACAAGCTGGCGGGTGATTCAGTGCTGTGCATGTGGGAACATTCCTCCCCGACCCCCGTGGCCTGGAGCGTGAGAGCTGGATGCCCTCAACTTGCATAACTGTGTTCGTTACTCATCTCCAACTCAGACCCCATGTTTGGATTGAATTCATGGCCACCTGAATGTTTTGTGGTTTCTAAGCCATAACTGGAGCTGGCAGTAGGGCCTGACGCACTGCGTGTGGGGCAGTTATTTTGAGGTGTGATTCATGGGAAAAGCCAAGCCCTTAGGAGGGGTGCAAGTTTGGTTAGGAAAAAGGACCGAAGGATTTGCTGTATGTGCCGCTAAGACTGCGGTTTGTGTAGATGTGTAATTGAAATACTTTCAGCGTTGCTGCGGGAGTGCAGAATTTTGCCTGAGTCATTCTGCGTCTTTGGGATAAGTTACAGCCTGTGCTTAGCCCCGTGCTTTCTGTTTTAACACCTATCAAGAAAGATAGTTGAAAGCTATTTCAGGTATGTCTGCAACTGCAGTCCCAGACAAACCCATTAATGCAAAACACAAAGAAAAGAAGGTGCTTGCTTTAAAAACAGGCAGTCGGATGGTAGAGATGACAGCTGGCTTCAAATGGTTTGGGTTCACCTTGCGCAAGACTCTGAACCATGAATGAGTCTCAGCAAAGGAATGTAATCTTGTCTTCTGGTAATTAAAAGTCAAACTTGGATACCCGCCCATGTAAGAGCCCAAGTACCTTCGGGTACCAATTGGTAGAAAAATGTTTCCTTTATCTTGATCTGTAGTTAGTCCGATAATATTCCAGGCTTTAGAAAAACTAAAAAGGGTGGGATGGGAAACGGGTAATCAGAAATGTTTGAGATGGGACTGACACAGGAAACTCTCCTTTATTTAGAATGTATTTAGTTGGGTTTTATATTTTGGGAGGTATTTACTAGTTTTTCTGCATTGCTCTCTTGTACCAGCTAGTTCTGGTCCAGCAGGGCACTGATCTGTGTGCTTGACTAAAGATAAATAGACTAGTCGGTCTAAACTGTGTCTAAATAAATAGACATATTGGCTGTGTCCCTTCTACAGACAATATTACTAGATACTATGTCATGGAAAGTTTTCTGCAACTGCTTTAAATGAAGTTAGTTCAACTCTAGGAGAGAACCTGGTTTTTTAAGGGTGGCTCATCTGATTGGCGCAGTCCTGGGCCTTACTACGATGGGGACATCTCAGATGACGGATGTGCTTAAAGTTGGGGTTTTGGTGTTTTTTGTTGTTGTTGGGGGGAACGGAAGATGACACACGAATGACACACCTTAATACAGAGTATCACTCTTCTCTGAGGGCTGCTTTAGCCCCTAGCCTTGGTAGATCTGGAGGCTGACCCCCAGGGAAAGGTAGTGTTGATAGGTAGCTAGCCAACAGAGAAAGAGAAAACATTGCTATTCCCTATTTCTGATTATCAGAGAGCATGTGATGAATATAGTTGGCTGGTGGTTTGTCTCTGTCTCCTTGTTTCCTTGAAAGGTAGTAATTGCATTCTGCTATTAATTATACCAGCATGAAATACATGGCTTCTGATGGTTATTTTAATTGGTGGGTATTGCCTGGCAACTAATGATGGAAACTTTTCTCTTTGATTGACCATAGATGTATTCCTCCCACAATATTTTTGTATTTGTAATATGGAACCAATCACTGATAACACCTGTGATACTTGCAGGGGTTGGAAAACACATAAAGGACAAAAAATACACTCTCATTAACAAGTGTTCTGCCTCTCTTTTTATTTCTCCTAGAAACCACAGAGAACCTAATCACTTCCTTGCATAATTTTGTGTGTTTGGAATGCCACCTATTGTTTAGTGTAACAAGGTTTCCTAAAATTTCCCTATTTCCTTATCAGCATCTATTACCTGCAGGTCTCAATTGTCTTGGTCTGAAACCCACATCTCTTACGTGTGTTTTTTCATCTTTTTCTCCTCTTTCTTGCCTTCCCCTCTGCCCATTTAAAATGTTTTCTTGGAACACATCTCCGTTTCTCCAAGACAAAATATTCCCTTGGGCTGTTGTTGAGTTCATCTCTCAGGGGACAAAATCCAGATAATCCAGAACAGAGCACAGGCAAGTCACAGACATTATCAACAGATGTTTCTGTTTCCTATTTCCAGGAATTTTAAAGTATTTTTCATTTTTAAGTATTACCTAAAAACAAAGGGAAGAGCAGGTGAAAGGAAGAAAGTGAAGATGATGATGAATGACAGGAGATAACACACGGTTGGCTTCCTGTAATTTTAATGATCTACGTTTCTGCTATATGTTCTCCCTATATATTTTGTGAAGTGCCTAGTCAATGCTCATCTGAAAACTAGACTCCAGAATGCCATAGCCCTCAGAACTAGTTTTTAATATAGGTCATCACTCCTTCAACAATAAATCAACTCTATCTCCACATGTGCCAGTTAATCAGTTTGTCCTTCATCACTTCAGCACTCGGTAAATAGTTCTTCTTCCCACAACCAACTGATAATTTCTTTTCCCAGTTCCTGCCTCAGTAAATTTGGTCCTCGCACACAAACCTGTCCATGTACACAAACGTGTCCATGCTCATGTGCTTGGCCTCCCCTCTAAACGTGTCACCTGGATACTCTCTTGACTGAATCTCTGTCTTTCCTTTGTCCTGCCCTTTGGATGTGTGGATCTCACCATTAGTGCTCTGGACTGACACACAGTGTGGTCTGTGGGACACCATTATCTGATTCTTTTCCTGGTGTGTTGGAAGGATTGAACTTCGGGTTTTGCCTCTGATGGATCCTCTGTGAAGAGGAAAGGCCAGCTTTCCATCTCCCTTGACTTTTTCTTTCTTCCTTTATGCTTATGTTTGCTCTGGTATTTGCCTGCTCTACTACGAAAGAATTCACACTTGTATTGTTTTTTCTGTATGGGCATCTTGTTCTTAATTTCAAATGAGCACAATGAATTTCTTTAATAAAGATCTTAACTACGTCAGTACTTTTTTCTTCATAAAATAGTGAGCTTGCACCCTTGCCCTTGGCACTGTTTGAAATCTTAATGGACCCTGGTAGTTTCCCATTTTGACTCCTTCTGTGTATCTTGGGGTTTTCCTGGATCCCTGAGTTCCCAGGGTCTAAAGACTGCAGACTGCTGGTAGCTTGTCATCCCCTTACCAAGGAGGCAAGATTATATTGCTTAGCAGCTGTGGAAACTTCAGGCTGTCCTTCCCTCACCAGCAGAGCTCCTTTTCCAAACTTCCCGTGTACTTCTGCAACTGAATAGTTTTCTGTTCTTATTCCTGTTATCCGTTTTCCTGCTCTCTGTCTCCAGTCTTGGACTTCTTGCTTCCCCTTCCCCTGGTGACACTTTGCAGCACAGTGACAGGATGTCTCCTCTCCCCCCTTGCCAGGCCACACAACCCAGCTCTCACTGCTGCCCTGCAAGTTCTGCCTAATGAGAACAAGAGCTTTTAGCAAAGGACACAGTGTGAAATGGAAATCTGTTTTTGCTGCTTCTGTTCTCTTCATCCTTACATGCTGTGTAATGAAAGGACACTCTTGCTTTGTACCTCATCCATGCCTCCTATCCAGGCTAGGTTACTAACTCATCCTTAATACTAATTCTTATTTACTGATTACTTTAAGGGAGAGCTGTCTGTATGGCCTGAAAACTCATTGACATTCCACACCAGAAAGCAGCCTGAGTTTTATCTTGTACATTAATTTTACAGATCAAAAGTTTCCATTGCTACTCTTCACCTTAAAGATGCTTCTACTTTTTGTTGGTCTAAAAGAGCTGTTTCCCATAAGAATATTGCCATGTACAAAACAAAATAAAAGATCTTTTTTTGGTAAAGTTTGTCTTCACATTTATAAAATAAACAGTAGCAGCAGACTTTAGCGTTCTGTTTTTCAGGCTTTCTTCTGGCAGAGGGTATTGGCAAATGACAGATAAAAAATTCTTAGCCAAGAGGATTGATAGGTTGGTAGTCACAAAGGGGTAAATCAGCCCTGTGAGTTGGAGGACAGGGTTTTACTCTACTGTAGTGGAGTAAAAGGAAGCTTTAGCAATAGGCTTCCTTGTCATCTTGGGCAGGTCACTTAGCCTGTCTGGCTTTGCCCATGTGCAGGTAATTCTTCTCACCTACCTCACATGGGTGATATTATACTGATTTAATATTTTGAAATTATTTGGAGATCCTGAGGTCAAAGTACTGGGGAAGTAAGAAGTTTTGTAAACTACTAAATAATTAATGTTGTATCACAAAATAGATGCATTTGTTGGAGGAAGCACTTGCAGTGTTTGGCAGCCAAGCCACACAGCTGCTGCAGCATGCTACTGAAAATAATTACTTGCTCAAATAATGTATATTTACAGCTTATGGAGGACCATGTTGAGGATTATATCATGAAATACATAGGCTAATATAAGATTTAAAAAAGACTACTTTCCCAGCATCACTCCCCAGAGCCCTTAGTGCCTGGGCCACGTGAATAACATTCCCATTCCTCTGTCCAAGCCCAACATTGTGTTTTTAATTTATTTTAAATATCCAAGGAATGCTGTCTCCAGTATTCAGAGGACTCTAAATCGGATGTGAGACACAAATGCACCAGAGAAGCTTATCAGAGAAACAGGCTTGGCGCAAAGCCTACATAAACAACCATAAATTTTTTCTCATTTAAATGACAGGACCCAGGAGGACTGGCCAATTATAGCTGCAGTGGGCTGTCCTTGGGCACCAAGGAAAGTGCTTTGGTGACCCCTGGTATTTGACATGAGCTGAATGTTTTGCTTGCTTATAAGCTTACTGTTACAGAATGACCAGTTTGGTTCTGGTAAACTGACTTCTACAGGTCACTTTCTGGAGTTACTTACCAGCAGTGGGTGTTTTCCTCCAATCCTTGGACTTCTCAGGAAATTTTAGCTTTGTTTTAACCCAGATAGGCAAGAGCTCTTGCTCCCAACCACTCTTCTCTGTCTCTCTCCCTCAAAACACAGCACAGGAAGAAACTCAGTAATAGCCAGAAAGCATTTTTTTTTTCCCCTTCCAATAAATACCTCATTTCCTGAAAAGCCTGTCTTTGACCAGAGCCTCTACTGGGACTTTTTAGATTTATCATCACTCATGGCCAAATCCAGTTTCAGTTAGCATCAAAGTATTCTTGACTTCGTGGAGAGCAGCATGAGCTCTTAGTTGGGCAGCAGGAGTCTGCTCCCGTCACACTAGATGTTGATGGTGTGGTTTGCCCTAGGTGAGCCTGTTCCCTGTACTTCTATAAAAAGCGGGTAATTTTGCAATATAGATTTGCTTATGAACACCATGCCAGAAGTAGTAAGGAATTATTTTATGGTTTACTGAGAAGCTCCTACTATTTTACCAACGTGAAGCCTATATGTGGGTTCCCCTGCATTGAACTGACACAAATAAAAATAGAGGAAGTCTTCATGCTTGCAGACCTGATCCCATATTCCTGAATTAGGTATAGTAAATACTTTCTAAAAACAAACCTGAAGCAAAGCCTCACCATGGCCTCCCTGATGGCTAACATCCAGTCTGTATTCAGTACTCCTCCATTTATAGGATTATTGACTCCATTTGGCAGTTCACAGGACCAGTATCTGATTGAGCGCAGGCAGCACGCTTTGGCAGCCAGCAGAGATAATGTGATACACTGCAGTGTTGGTGCGTGTCTGGAAAAGTGCTGGGCTGCAGAGGAGGAAAGCGGTCTGACTGGGGCTGGTACCTGATATGTAGATGCTCTATGCTGTCCCTTAAACAGTCGCCTTCTCTTGATGATCCACCCTCTCGTGAGAGCTCATCAGCTCTCCTGGCTCAAGATTCAAATAAATTAGAATTATTAAAGTGATGGAGAAAGTGGGAGTGTGATAATCTTGAGTGTAGTCCTGTGTTCCTTGCTTGCCCCAAGCGTCCCAGCAGGCTCAGGGCATGCAAGGAGTGAGGAGGAGTTCTTCAGGAAATGGCGTTGAGCTTTTGCTGGACACTTGGTCCTTCTGTTTCTCTTCTCATGGACATTTAGTACTTGAGGAACAGGTCTGTGTCCTGTGGTCCTAGGCCAGAATAACCTCCTACCATCGTTCTGGGGTAGTGGGGGCTTAGCTGCTTCAGCATTTCACCTACCATGCTGCTGTTCCTGGGGGATGAAACAACCATGCTGCAAGATGAAATAGCGAAGAGCATTCCAGCCTCCCTGTGCCATGTCCTACAAAGCTGAGTGACAGATGAAAATGTATCTCAGTATGTTTGCGTTTAAGTTTTAGTTTGTGCGTGACATGACTGGAGAGATGTGGAAGCCTACTGGAGACTGTTGCTTATGCTCTCAAAGCATTTTCTGCCCGAGTGGTTTTGCAAGCTGGGAGGAGCGCTTTGGCGCAGGAAGGGGAGGCTGTGGACCGTTGTGGCCTCTGAGATGGCACTCAAACCGCATGGTAAACTCGGTTATTTGCGAGGTTACTGAGGCCTTGCGAAGTCACTGCCAAAGTCCCCTGTGAGCGCTTGCTGCCTTGTGGTGTTGGGGTAGGCTTGCAAGAACAGGTTTCAGGTCCCACATAGACCCTTCTTTTCCTCTGCCCGTTCACCCTATGGAGTGCAGGTAGCACAGAGGTGTCGGGTGCTTGGCGAGGGGTTCCCTTGCTGCTTTGTGTACTGTCCTGTTCCTTTCTGTCTTCACAAGCGCCCTTTATAGATGCAAAACCCCCTGCATTCCTTCCCTTTCCTGTTCAGGGCCCCATATAACCTCATCCTCACCTCCCTATCTGCTGTTACTGCTTCTTCCCCCGTGACTCAGCTGGTCAGTGTCTAGCACTGCCAGCCCCTGCCCGCTCCCTCTGTCCTGCAGCCCAGCCTTGGCGTGCGCGGGCAGCCTGCCGGTGGTCCTTCGGGAAGTGGCTCCCACCTCCTGTCTGCCCAGCTCTGGCTTCCTCTGGCAGGGACTCTGCTTCCAGCAGTGCTCTCAATGTCTCCTTAGGCTTGCTGCTTTCTCCTCCTCCCCCCCAGCCCCAAGCTGATTTTGCTTGCCTAAAACTATCAAGCCTTGACTCTTTGTTTGCCATGCTCCTGTGAACTTGCACTGTGTTTAGAACAGTAGTAACAAAAGTGGATGATGAGCTAGGCAAAAAGTAGGCAAAAAAGTGGAGGAGAGAAACTTTTAAAGTAAACGCCTATAAAAAGAAATAAAATCAGCCGTGGCTGCTGGTTTCTGACAGCACAGCTGACTCAACTGGTGTAGGTGACTCACAGTGCCAGCACATATGCAGAATACGGCTGCTAATACCTGCCAGCTCTTTTAATTGTACCTGTGCAGTGAAAGGCACATCTGGTTTAATGCATATTTAAAAGCAGAAATGGATTTAGCAATCATTTTTTATTACTGATTGCTATGTCTACAATGGTTGTCTAGCAATGTATTTTGAAACACAAGTGTCATATATCCTGACATTAAATTGGATATAGTCATAGAACCTCAGTCACTCAACTCAGCTGGCTGCCTGGGTACTCTTACACTGTCACTTTTCCAATTGCGTTTCCTGCAAAATTTTTCCTGGAAATAATGCAAATAACTTATTTGAGTGGGTCAGTGGATTGCCAGCCTTAGGAACAACAGCAGCGTAAATTCAGACCTATAGAAACAATTTGCTGAATCAGTATTAACAGTCCAGTGGTATCTAGAGCAGCAGTCTCCAGAGTGGGGAGCACGCACCCCAGAGAGTGCTCAAGACAATCCATTAGGGTGCGGGGAAAAAAAATATTTCAGTAGTAGATGTATATAACTTATAAATAAATAAATATACGTGTATTGGGGGTGGATGCGCAAACATTTTTTACTGATGGAGGAGCATGATCAAAAAAGTTTGGAGACTACTGTTCTAGAGTAAGAAAGCCTAAAGAATACACAGCCACCAGGACTTGTTTTGCTGTTTCCGCAAGTTATTTAACAAAGGAGAATGTATACGCTTGGGGAAATGAGGGTGGAAATCATCTACTTAAACTCTTAAGAAGGCATGTAGGTGAGAGCCAGAAATCATGTTTTCTAAGCCTTGTTTTTGAACAGATGTTATTTTTTATTACCCTGGTTAAATTCTAGTAGCAAATCATCCCTGTTCTTACAACTCTTCTTTTTCAGGCCATGCTGCATGAGGTTAGTTGAAGTAAAGTGGCTAACAGCTAATGTCTCAGAAGTACTGTGGTGTTTCAATGATGATAGTGAAGATAATTTGATGTTAGTCACAGAGATGGCACAGCACGAATGCTGGCAGATGCAGACATATAGTATCTGCACATTGAAACCTCGGGGAGGTTCCAGTTAAATATATGCAAAGGGAAAAGTCCTTTATCAGTGAAGTTCTGCAACTGATTCTGTGCAGTTTTCAATTACTAACTTTGGGGTTTACAGCAGCCAGTGCATTTGGTGTCTGTGGTTTGCTGTATAGCTGCTTTTTCGTGTTTGCTGTAGAGCTGCTTTTCCACATAGCCCAAATGTTGGGCTAGTGAACAGGATATGCAAAAACAGAAAACCAGGGAAAATTAAAAGAAGGAATAACTAAGTTTGATATGAGCATGGCTGAAGGCAGAGGTTTTCATTGTCTTAGTCACCACTGGCTGTAGTGGTGAGTTGATGTCTCATGCTGGATAGGGAAGAGAGGAAGGAAGTGGATTTAGTGGAAAATTGATTGCATCTATTTGGGCTCTTTCCAGCTGAATCCTGAGTTAAGTACATTCATCCTGAACTAATCGTTGGGGAGAACTGGCTGAAATCTCACATACTTCTTAAAAGGAAAGCTAAGCATTAAAGGAACAATATCCTTATTGTACCTGACTGCCAAAAAAAGTGAGTGTACTATCAGGAGTCCTACCTATTAATCTCTCTGACTTGGAAGCTGCTTGTGGTTTTAGTTCTGATGTGACCTGGTGCAGGAAGCTGTGGTCAGTCCACAACAAAACATCAAGGACAGGCCATTTTGGAGGGCTGATTTCTGGTTATATTTTGAATTGGCTGAGCAAGCCCTAGTTCATTTCAGTAATTCAGTACAACTGTAATTTTCAGTTTTATTTTATTTACAGCAAAGTATACTGGAATATTGTCTGAAATGCATATCTAAGGTCCTAGTAAGGTTTTGTTCAAAGTTACACAGAATAAATCTGAAGTAACATTATTAACATCAGTATAATTGTTCACTAGTGTGAGCAAGAGAAGAGTTGTGTCTGTGCTGTTCTTTCAAACCTACTGCTAAATAATCTAAACAAAAAGAATGTGCTCCAAAACTGGCAGAATGTTTTAAAACTTTGCCATCCTGAGAATATTTAGATTTTTCTCCACTGTGTACTAACCTTTCTAAGCTTTCTTAGTACTTCTGGTACCAAGGACCATTCCCTGATACATTCTTCCATTATCACATGAAGAAAAAAGTTACAGCTGTTGCTCGAGGTGCCATTTCTAGGCATTGTGGATCTCAACAATCTCTATTGCAAAGATTTATCTCAAGGGAATGAGAACTGGCCACTGTGAACTTGATTTCACAAACTCGTGGGTGCCATTGGTGTTGGCTGCTGAACACTTTCTGGATGTGACTCAAATCAAGCATTGCTGGTGTGTTTAGGTTCATCAGCAGTGCCCTTTGATGCTGCTCACACTGAGGTGCTGATGCATATGATGCTACTGGGAGGAAGAAAGTAAACTGTTCCTGTGCAAATCCATTCTTGTTTTTCTGAGACAACGGAGAAGATATTTTAGGGAAATTGCTCATCTCCTTTGAGGCTCTCTTGCATGTTGCCACAAGATTGGGCTGTGTCCACTCCTTTTGTTCAACATACTTTTATGTATTAAGTATTACGAGAGAAGGTGATGCTGCAGCTCATTCTGTGCACAGATGACATTCAACAATCTGACTTGCTGTTCCAGCTCTTGATCAGATTTCTGATCATCTGCTTCAGAGACAGGCTAACCTATGATTTTTAGTTGAGGCTGAACATGAATGAAGATGAGAATAGTGACCTGCAAGAACGAACCTGGTAGCAATGGTGAGGGGTCTGCAGTGCCCTCAGTTCAACAAGTTTACCTAACTTTCACTAGTTAAGTTTGTCAGATGGAGACTCTGGTGGGTTCTTGCCCTGCCCTGAATGTTCAGGTGGCAGTAGGGACCAAGCATCTTTTTTTTTAATCTTTTCCTTTTTATTTTGGTTCCTCTAGTCTTACTGGAATACAGTGGTGGCTGCCTTTAGATGTAGTATCATAGAAATTATCTACCGTGTGTATCTACCAAGGCAACTCATGAACTTCAGGCAGTGCAGAACTCGGTGGCTTGGTCATGTCTCCTGCAGGGAGCTCACAGACAGAGCATGAATTTTTTGAGTCAAGGACTATCAGTTCCACTTACATGTGTCCACTTCTGTATTGTACAAAGAGGACCTGACCAGAGTCTCAAAAAGGTGCTAGATAAAACTACGAGTTGTGCTTGTGATCTGCATTGCATTCATCTCCAGGTGCAGTTAAAGACTGAAGTTTCAAGTTTTGACTTACACAGCTTTTCTCTAATCTGGTGGTGATGACTGTAGGGGCTGCTTTGTTCTTTAGGATGCAACAGAAGCTTAAGAACAGTAGAGGTTTAAAACAAACAAAAGGGAATGCTTCATACAATGCATAATGAAATTGTGGAACTCACTGCCATAGGGACAGCGTGGAGGCCAAAAGTATAAATGATCTCATAGAGGAATTAGACAAATTAAAGAAGGATTGGTCCAGTGAGGCTATTAAACATAATAGTTATGATGCAACCTGTGGTGCGGGAAGGCCTTAAGTGCTGGCTGCTGGAAGCTGAGAGGTTATTCTTGGGAACACATCAGCCTGTCTGAGCCCTGTTTCTAATGCTCTTTCCCATTAGAGCTGCCACCCTTGGCTGGAGCTGGAGACAGGATACTGTGCTAGATGGATCCTTGTTGCTGCCGTTATGGTGGTTCTTACTGGAGCTTGAATGAAAACCACCCATCATGTTGCATGGGTAGCGGCCAGCAAGGCTGCTCAGGAAGGTTGCGTCCTGCAGAGTCAGGAAGACTAGGTCTGGAATAGGCTGCAGTTTGTTGGTGGATTTATTTTGCCATAGAATGGGCTGGCACTGGGACCATGGGATAGTGTGATAAGACAAGTACTCTTTTAAGTCCTGGCTTACAGGTAGCAGCTGGAAAAGTGGAATTCATTGCTGATAACAGGCAGGGTCTGTGATGGAACCGTGAAAGCTTCCCACAGTGGGAGTTAGAGTTACCTTGGGGAAGAGCTATACCCTCTTCCCTCACAGCTGTCTGAGTTGTGGCGAGGCCTGTCACGGTTTTTACGCTGTGGTCTGTGTTGCTTTCTCCTTCACATTTTTCTTTTTTTTCCTTGTTCTTCTTCTCTTTTCTTTTCTTTTTTTTTTTTTTTTTTTTGGTAAACCTATCCCTGGAAAAAAAAAATCTTAACTGAAGTACATTTGGAACTTTATTTTACATTACCCTGTTAGTGTGTCTGCTTGCTAGCTTATTAAGAAATGTATTTTAAGATATGTTAATATGTAGGCCTAAAATAGCTATTAGATCAATGCAGGCTGTTGTATTTATGGTTTTAAATATATGCTTGGCTTATGTTTTTACAAACTTCTTTTCAACATAAGTTCTTCTGTTGGATCTCCTTGGAAATAATTTATGCCTTAACACTGAAATTGATGGGTGGTATGGGATAGAATAAATACATGAGTGGGAGAGAAAGGAAACATCTGCCAATTTGAACTTTTGCAAATTATATGGAAGCTTGAAAGTATCTGCTAAGTTTGTAATATGGTTTGCACAGGAACATTTTGCCTGAGTACCAGAGGTCAGAGCTCTTTTTGTCCCTGCAGCAGCATTAAGTAACCTTCTGGTTAAATAACCTGACCGAAGAGTAGGAGGAGAGAGAAAGGAAGAGAGAATTCCACACTAGAGTAAACATGGCATGGAGATTATGGATACCCTGCCAAGAAAGATTGGGTTTTCCAGCAAGGTAACAAAAGATATTAGCTATATATCTACATAATCCTGCCAGAGACTGACAGTTTAAGTCACGCAGTTAGGTTGGGGAAATGTACCTCTCCACCCAGTCTTGGGCTTGCTGGCTTTGGTGGTGGCGAATGGTGCAGAGTGGTCAGAGTGAGACAAGGTTACCTGCCTCAGTGCAGAAAGGCAAGAGTTTTTGGCAGCAAAGGCACACTTTCTGGAGAGAAAGGTGTTTCCTTCAGTGCCATAGCTGATACAAGGCAAAAGTCTAGGGAAGATAATGAAGTTTTTCATTTTGACATCATGGCAGGCTAAGGTAGACTGCAGAGGAGAGTCTAAAGTTTACCCTGGGCTACAAACATGTCAAAATGATAAACTGCCTTGTTTTCATCTGGATTTTACTGCACGTTACCGAGTGCATAGCAGAGACAGACTGTTTTCTGGCCAAGATAGTACCTTGGGGCAGGTCTACAGCTTGTATAAATTGTGATGAATTGAATGATGCTGTCACGATTTACACCAGCTGCACATTCAGCTTAGCGTAGTCGTCTGTGGTGGGAGGTGTGTGGTACTAGCACGTCCATGTGGCAGGAGCTGGCAGGCTGCTCCATGCTGGAGAGGTGGCACAGAGCAGAGAGCAGCGCAGAGCATGGATGAGAGCCCAGAAATGGAAATGATAATTGTATTATACAAGAGGGTACTTTTGTGAGACTCCAAGTAAGAGCTGGGCAACAGTAATTGGGAGGAAAAATAGTTAACTGCCATCTGCCTCTCCAGGACAGATCAACTTGAGCTAGAGAATGAGAATGAATACTGACTTTGTAGCCACAGTTAATTTGCACTGAAAAGCTCCTTTTTTAATGTCCAAATATGAATTAGTATAGGAACTTAAACTATCGAGGAATTTTCAATTAAAATTTGAAAAATAACACATTTGAAATGCTAATTTATATTATAATTTTAAACTATTTTATGATTTCACTCTATCGATATTTTTAAAAATAAAATCTCCTGATCTCTTAAAAGTGTTCGTTCATATCATGCTATGTCTGCCTACCTGATGATAATATTTGATTAGAATTTGTTCATAGACTCTCAATACGCTTTCCTGAAAGAGTCTATGTAAAGGGAGAAAACAATACACATCCTGTACTCCACCTTCATAGGCCTCTAGCATACGATGCCACCTTTTGTTTGCAAGAGTTTAAATTTCAAATAAAATCCCAGCATTCTTTTGAAAAAAAGGAAAGGGCCTCTCCCCTGCTTAGATTGTCAAATCCCAGACTAGCCCGGAATTGAATAGGCCAAGTCAGTGACCTCAGGCAGAAAGAATGTTGGTTATTTACGTAGGGCTTCTGCTATTTTAGCAGCAAACCTTTTCTTGTGAAAGGACAATGTATACTGTTTTGTGTTTATGGCCAAGTAAAAAGCTTGTACATTTGAGATTTGCATCGTAATAGCCTCGTAACTCAATATACAGCATCCTCAAAAATAGCAGTGCAAGGCTCTGTTTTGTCTTAGCCAGTGCAGGTCTTTTAGGGGCTTTTACAAAAGTTCTCTGAAAAACCATCCTAAAGATTCAGTTGCTTATATGTTTGCTTTGGTGGCTTTTTTTCCCCTGCAGTTTTGCTTTTTTTCAAAAACTAAAATTACACATGGTTTCTTTATGAACTATCAGGCCAGTGCTCAAAATATTTTGATGCATCTCAAGCTAAGCTCTGCCTGCAGCTCGAAACCAGGGAAGTGTGTGTGTGTGTGTGTGTAATTCACACACCAAGCATTTTTCCTGAAATAATGGAAGATCTTTACAGGCATTCTGGCCTGGTGGATGAGCCTGCAATTCCAAATGGTTTTTAAAGTGTGCCTTTCTCAATAGATCGTAACCATGAGGAGCTATTGTGTGAGTAAAGCACACATTTAGGATCCAATCCTGCATTCCTTAAAGTCAATGGGAGTCTGAGCGTGAAAGGAATGCAGGATTGGGTCCTGAAACAGGGGAGCAAAATTGTGTGCCAGATTGCTTTGAAAAGAAGAATACAGCACATCCACAGTAGCCACTTTTTAGTGTTTCAGATTTCAAACGGCTGGAGTCTGTGAAAAGTGGCTTCTGCCAACATGCAGTATCTCTTATTCAAAGGAATTTGGCATTGATTTTTTTTTTTCTTTTTCCTGTCTTAAAAACCCTGAAAGCCCTAGAAATTCACCCCTGCTTTGACAAAGCCTGAGCAGTTGAGCATTGTGAGGAGGGGACGGGGCAGTGGCAGTGGGGGATGGAAGTTTCTCCAAGCCCAGGGGCTGGAGCGCAGTCCTCCTTGCAGCCCCTTCCCACCACGAAGACCCTGTGCTGCGCCGGCACCCGCGACGGAGCCTGCGGCTGCAACGCAGGACCCTGTCGTGAAGAGATAGCGCTCACACTGCTTGGTGGCTTTGTGTGAGTACCCTGTAGGAGACGGAGGAGGAAAAATGTAGCTAACAGTTATCCAGGGGCTAAAGCAGCCTCTGTGCTCCCCATTCCCACGTGGGTGGAGTGACAGAAGCCATGTGTAAAGAAAATCCCTGTGCAGATAGGCAGTCCTAAGTCAGAGGGAGGGATGGACAGCTGTGGGCCCAAACTTACATGTGAGTAAAGAAGAAATGGTAACAACAAAAGTGTTGGAAGCTTTTGTTTTGTTTCGGCACATCTTTAATTCCTGGACAGGCGAACCTCCTCTACCAAGCGAAAGAAAACCCCTCCTGGGTGAAAATCTGCATCAGTTTTATCTTGAGTTCACTGGGTAGAAGAGGTAGCAGAGGTGGATCGTTGTTACATTAATACTCAATGATTTATTCCATGTTTGTAAAACTTGGTATTTCTCTTGAAGTTTCAGCTTCTGGAATCATCTGGTGACTTAAGGTTTAGCTTCCACTTTTCAGAAATAATATTTCTCCAGTCTAGGGGTTTGTGGAGAACAGATTGTATTCTGGATGTTTCATTTGCCCTTTGGCTTTTGAATCGTTTTAGTCCTGGTTTCTCAGTCATTAAAATGTATACTTCAGAGAGCATGTGGGCCCTCTTTAGAGGGCAGGTGACACCTTGCATGGCAAGAAAAGCTGCAGCATCCTTACCATGAGTTTATTTTAAGGGTACAGATGGTGGTTGTGCACCCTGAGCTGTCATGATGGTGTCCACAAGGCACAGGGGACAGCACTTGGTCACCAAGTGCCCCTGCGTGGACTTGGTGATGGGCCCCATCACAGCCTGGGAGGTGTAAAAGTGCCTTTGGTTGCTGTCTGCATTGGGGAGCATGGGCAGCCCGTGGAAGGTCACTGCAGACCGACTCTGAATCAGAGCAGCCCCAGACCTACTCCATGGGCTTCAGCAAAACAAAATGACCAGGTTTGGCCTGGTGAAGCTTACATTTCCACTGAGCAGTGATGGAGGCTGTGGCCATAGGTGGGCAGCAGGCATGCAGATATGTTTGCTCAGCCTAAACTACCTTCTGTCTGGTTTCACTTGTACAGGGCTCTGGGGCAATACATGGCAATTTTCCTTCCCTATTATGGTAGCTGGGAAATAGTTGAGCAAATGTTGTTGCATATTAATCCTGTGTGTATGTCGCTTTAATCTAAATGCTTTGAGAGGCTCTGATTTAAGGTGCTAACATGAGACCAGTAATGATGCTGGTGTCACATCAGTCACTGCAGAGATGGTGTCTGAAGCAGTTAACAAGCAATTAGTTCCATGTTTAATGTTGCTGACTAAAACAGATATGCACAGTTCATTGGGCAGTCAGGCATGAAGAGCCAGGGGCTGCCATGCTCAGAAAGCTGTGCGAGTTGTGGACCAAAGCTTCCAGAGTGCCAGCATTCTCAATGAGTGTCCCATTCAGCCTGAGAACCAACAATTTGTAAAATAGGAAGTAAGGGGAAGAAATCCCAATGAGCGAAGCAATGTGATGCACTTTTTTCTTCCAGAAAGAGCTGTTAAGGAAGGATGCTGTGTGTTTGTATTGCTGCTGTGAGACAAGCCAGGAGCTCATGGTGCCCCTTCTGGGGCAGCAGCAGTGTGTGGCTGTGCTGGGTGCTCGAGCAAGTCCCCGATGCTGCGGCAGGGCAGCCACAGCCATCCTGCCTGGTCCTGCAGCAGCATGCACCTTGCTCACTGCCTGTGCCGGGGCTCCCGGGGGGCCATGCCCCCATAGGAGAGGCAGCAGCAGAGCCGAGGTCTGTGCTCCTGTGGTCAGACCTACCCAAGCGTGTCCCCAGCCAACAGGAATGGCAGGTACTCTAATAATATACAGTGGTGATAGCTTGGGCTGTTCAGGGTTTTCATTAGCTCTGCTGTAACGAATTCGTTATCTTTAGCAGCAATACCTACAGCGGAACTCCTTGACTGCACTCCATATGGGGAGGTTTTAATTATATTTTCCGACTAAAATAGAGGCCTGTTCCACACAGCTGTAATGTTAGAAGTAAGAAGGCCGTTATTAGTCATCTCACACTGTTCTAACACCAAAACTTTCCTGCATGAAGTTACGAGAAGAGGCACGTATGTCTAAAGTATCAGGAGAGAAATTGTGATGGCAAGGAGTTACACTGGTGTATTTTTTCAGCATACTGGTAGTCTCAGGACACACCAG
This sequence comes from Phaethon aethereus, assembly GCF_964289735.1. Taxonomy (NCBI): domain Eukaryota; kingdom Metazoa; phylum Chordata; class Aves; order Phaethontiformes; family Phaethontidae; genus Phaethon; species Phaethon aethereus. The sequence continues at coordinate 12,699,212 of NC_138589.1, read as the reverse complement.
GCGTTATCTGGGAGGCAAGGCTGGGTCTGCTGCATTCCCATTATGTCAGAGGGGAGCTGTTTGTTTTTAAGTAGCGTCCGGCACTGAGACAATGCAGGCTTCTCACATGAACTTGCTTACACTACAGTACTAGTAAATCATGATTATTACCCAATGGTTGTGTGTTTTTAATCATCAAAGTACTTAAAATATTATAATAATGCTTGGCACTTTTAAACTTCAAAGCACTCTGCAAACAGTAATTAGGTCTAATAACCATGCTGTGACAGTGAGACATTGCTATCTCTTCTCTTACAAAGGCGAGGGGGGGTGTTAGCCCCTGACGCGGTTGCATCATCCCATGTGAGACTAGAGATCTACCACTGAAGGCTGCAACTTGATAAACTCACCTCCCTATAGGCAAATATCCCACTGCTCCTAGCAGCAGGGAGGGCTTTGAAGATGCATTCTGGGCTAGTGGGGAGGGGACAGGACATTTTCAGCGCTCCTTCGGAGCACCTCCTCAAGACTGTAAAACCCAGACTGATTCCCATTTTGTTCCATGAGGGCCTGGAGCAGCTTTTGAAACAGAGTTGGAAAAAGTTTTACCCCATCTTGGCTTCCTGGCTGGTGTGTTTTCACCACCTAGCAAAGTGTTGTGGAGACTGGAGAGAATAGTTGTGGACAGCGTGTGTCAACTGTGGGTCATTTTTCCTTTTGCAAGCCGAATCTTTTGAGTTGAGTCCTTTGCTAAAGTGACAGCTCTCCCATTCTTTCCTTTTACTTGGCAACACATAGGGGAGAAAAATTGTGCAGGAAGTCAGTGCTAGACACATTTAAATACCAGAGACTCATAAAGTGGTTAAATGTGAAAAGTGATGTTAAAAACCTAGAGCTGATTCTGATTTTGTATATTTTTTTAACAGTTCCAAAAGCCTGCTTTCTTTTGGATGTTTGTCATGTTGGTTGCAAACACCAGTTGTGATCATTCCTTGGGATACAGTAATTTCTAGCTTGCATTTTATTAACTGCTAGATTGTCTACCTGAAACTTTGCACTCTGCTGGAGCATTTGCGAGGTCTCTGCCTCCCACCTCAGGTGGTGGAACATGCTTATCCTGGCGCTTGCTACCCCTGAATGTGTGGATGTCAGTCAAGAAATGTAAAAGTTATTTGCAGCAAGCATTTGTTGTCACCATGAGTGCATAAGCTTCATTTTCTACAGTAAAACAAGGCTCCAAGGAGTACTCGGGGGGGGGGAAGGGCTTCCCTATAAAAGCTAGCAGTATGTGCCTGTGTGCGGGCTGCAGGTTGGGCAGCTTCTGCCCTGTCCTGTCGTGTCCCCCTCACGTTCCTGGCCGACCTGCTGCTTTTCTGGTCTGGTGTGAAGCAGAGCCTCTTCCTCGACACTGTTGAAAACTGGTCTGTCAGGGCAGACGTGCCAAGGTGGGTATCCAGCAGAAGGAGGAAAGAAGCATGGTGTTTGTGAAACCCCGTACTTGTGAACTCTGTGCTAGGCTGCTCGTTATAACTGCTCATTATTATTATAATGAGCTATCAGCAAGTTGCATCAAGTTTTGTCAGAAACTCTTGTCTTTTTTGTTTCAATATTATGAAAGCAAATAGTAACCCAGGCTTGGCTATACTCACTCATTCAAAGGAAAGCCAAGCAGCAGGTTCTGCGTACCAGTGGGCAGGATATTACCTTGTCTAGCTGGCCAGGTGTTTGACTCAGCTGGCTAAAGCAACATCAGGGTTTTTTTGACTTGTAATCTCTGCCTGACTGACAATAATAGGTTACAGCAACACAGAGCAGGCTGGTACTGTGCAAGCCCCCAAGTTACTCCGGGACTATGAGAGGTGAAACCGCCTTGTCCAGTACATCGAGCTCAGGGCAGGTACGCTAACCTCGAGGCGTTGCACCCACCCTGCTGCACGGCTGCCCTGGGGATGGGAGCTACCAACGCTGCATCTCCCTGGGCTTTGTGTCTCCTTGGCCACAACTGCCACGAGGTACTCTGAGTTTGGTGTTTGACCGTGTTCAGTGCTGTCATTTAGCAAACTCTTCTGTAGGGCAAATGGAACATATGTTTTTGCCTTTATTTCTAAAACGTACTATGTAGAAACCAATACAATGCAGCCACAGCTATTTGTGTGATAACTTGCTGTTTCTTGTTTATGAGGTAATTATTGTATCATCCCTGAATGAAATTCTTCTAAGGTACGCGGCCTGTCAATCTTATTAATTTTTTCTAATAACAGTAATTATCATGTGAGCAAGCTGCTTGCCTGCTTTATGAGTTTAGGCAAGTCAGTTCCTTAATAGGTGGCTTGCTTTTTTCAGCTGTGAAGTGAGGAAAAGGGTATTCTTCCTCAGTTTTGAAAGGTGTTGCTCTGTAAGTGCTGTGTAAAACAGAGATGTTTTTATCATGTCAGCTGTATGGAAGGGGAGGCCAGCTGTCTGTGTTTGGCAGGCGAGGGGACTTGCAGAGTGGGGTGTGAGCAGGGGCTCACAAGTTGTACAGTGGCTGAGATGGAGGCTCACAGCTTTGCTGTGCTGGGGTGAGGTGAGGTTGTTTCACATCGCAGGGCAATCAGCTGCCAAACACAACTGATAACATAAGCGTCTTTGAAAGCCAGTCCAAAACATCGGTTTTGCCTTGTTTGCTTTGGGTCATAGGCTTCCCACTTCTTTCCCAGTCCAGGAAATCTCTGAGCCCGTTGGCTTCTGCCAGTGATGCTGTGCTAAGGAAACAGCAGGAGCAGAACTTGGGGCGTTTCTATCAACCTGAGTGCTGCCAGGCTCTGCACACTGTGATACAAAGCAGGATGTACAGGTCCTGGTGCAGCCTCTGCAGTGCCTCGGGAGCTGCTGATGCCTCCCCAAATTGGGGCGTTCCTTTCCTGTAGAGATCCTTCCAGGAACGGAGTTCAGGATTTGTCCCTAATTATCTCTGCTGCTTCTAACCGCAGTGGGTGTGTGGTGAGGGTGATGGCCAGCGCTTCTCCACCTGAAACAAACGCCCAGGCTCTGCACCAGTGGTGCGTGTGAGCAAGGTGGAAGTGCTGCATCAGCACGTCCAAGGCAAGTCCGTGTTCTGGTTGCAGCCACATCGTTTTCACCATCTAAAGACAAGTTGTGTATCAAGGCTGGGTCTGGCAGAGCCAATATGTCCTTTAAAAAGCCATTCTGGCCTCTTCCCTTGTCTTCCCTCCCTTCTATTTACCTTTCCTATACCTTTTGCTGGAGAGGTTTAAAAACAGCTTGGATAAACAGGAGGGAAGATGTAGAGGCAGTAGCTCCTCCATCAGTTGAAAGAAGCCCTGTGACCCCCTGATTGCTGTACCAGCCCTGTGCCTTCTTTCGGTGATGTGTGGGACAGACCAGTTTTACCTAAGAGTCCCAGAGGAGATGGAGCAGTCCCAGTGTATTGCCTATACCACCAGGCTTCTGGTCCCCACCAGAGCTACCAGGCAGCTGGAAAGACAAACAAGAGCTGACTCCACCTACCAGCAGTATGGAGACAGCAGCCCGTGAGATCGACAGCCCAAGAATGTGCACACAAAAGAAGCATTTCCCTCGGCCACGACAGTAAAACCGCCAGACAACCACATGCAGCATGTGATTTCCCAAAAGCATCAGCCCAGATCCCAACTTCTTTGTGCCACACACTGTTTCCCAGGATCGGATCACAGTGGCAACGTGTAAAAGGCACTTTCAAGCACTGAAAATTAATCATATTTTCCTCAACGTTGTTTATGGAAACCGTGGAGAGCACTCCTGCCCCTCGGTGCCTGGCCAGCTGGCTCAGCTTGCTGGCCCTTGGAGTCAAACCCTCTGCAAAGATGGGCGGTGTTTATGGTGGAGCTACTACTCTGCCTCGGTAGATATCCAGGCTTATTCTGTGGAGTAAAAGCTTCGGCAGTGATCTGGGAGGGTCATCTGTTGACCTGTAAATACAGAGCCTCTTGCCCTCTTCCTTGCTCTGTGTCACTGCTAACAGCAGCTGGTACGCAGCCCCTAAGAGGCACCATGCCATCTGCTTGCCAAGGCTGCAAATGGCTTGCAAGAGCACACAAATGTTTGGGAGCTTTGGCCAGTGGGACTCTGGCACAGAGTGGAAATCAGGTGAGTCGGGATGAGTGCAGTTTCCCTTCTTCCTCTCTGGTTTTACACTGATAAAATGGTGTTGCTTTCAGTGGAGCAGCTCTGGTGTAAAATAAATCTGATCTGCTGTATCTAAAAAATGGTTGGGCTTGGTGGTTTTTGAATTCCTGGTTCTAATCCTTTTTGTTGGGACTCTCTGGAGTTTGTTGCACATTTCTTAGCTGTAAAGGGAGCCATTAGTTAACGATGATCACAGGCTTTGTTAATAGAGTTCTGCAAGTGCTAATGAAATGGCAAATGTTCAAATTTGAAAATTAAATCTCATGTTTTCAATGTGATTTTTCTGCCCTTCCCTCCATCACGTGTGCCTTGTTCTGCTTTAGTATCGCAGGGAGCTGTCGGTGTAGTTGCTGTGGCATTGATTAATGTATTAGTAATTTTAAAGGTGACAGGAACATCCATATGCAGTATTCCTTGTTTGGTCCTTTGGAGACAAAGACATTGCTGATGTTGATTGCAGCGGATGTATGCCTGCTGTGATTTCACCTGCTAAGAAAATTGTCTTGATTTACAAATGTGCCTTTCCCCCAAGAATAATTTTTGGGTTTAGATTTCAATTTTCCAGGAACTGGTTTCAGCTGGGTTCCATAACCTCCACTTAGAAGCAACATTTAGTTGACGAGGAATTTGTAATATGGCAGCGTGGAACCGAGAGCCTAACCCTCACCCACGTCTCTGGATGGACCCTCCGGGGAGGAGAGGGGCCAGGAACTGGCCATGCAGACAGGCGCAGCAGGGTGTGCTTTTCGCTTTCCATCCTGAACGACTGGATCTGGGGACAGTGCACAAAATTCTGATGGCACCGTATTTTAACAGGGAGAAGACTACGAGGAAAAGCATTCTACAACGTCAATGGCAAGGTGTACTGTGAAGAAGACTTCCTAGTAAGTAAGATTTCAGGCATTTTTAAATTGTTTTTAAACCAAATTGTTCTTTTATATTGGCTTGTTTGCTTTGAGAGATGGCTTAGTCATCCGGGGCCTCCTGCCAGTGCTGGAATTGGGAAGCATTTACTACTAACTCCATAAAGGCAGGATCAGACCCTTGGTTTGAAGTGGTGGCTATGAAACCAAGTACATAACTGTCCATAAGCCATCACAAAGTGTAAATTATGAGAATAAACACTGGAGCTGCTCAAGCTTGGGACTTGAATTGCAGCCACAAAGCCTCGCCTGCCAAGCTAGAGCTCAAAGTCAAACATCTGGGGAATACCAATCATAACAAGAGGGGAGACGTTTTTGACTGGAGCACGTCATCGCTGTATACAATGTTGCTTTGTTGCAGGCGCAGTTTTAATCACTGCTCTGCTCGGAGTGATGTGGAGCTGCATTGTGATGAGCTAAAAACTGTTAGCCACGGAGGAGCAACTAATTTTCTCTTCATGCGCCCAGAGCTTTTATAAATGCTTTACTTTAATAGAGACTGAGTCGTGAAAAGAAAAATGAAGCTTGTTTCTGAGCTGTGTTGTTCCAAAAATAAAATATTTGTGCAATTAAGGGTGAGGATTGTGTAGTACACAGAAATGATTTGATAAGTGTCAGACCATGTATAATTAAGAGGATGGCATGGCTGGGAATTGAAGTTAGAGAGGAATGATATATTTTAGCTTAGAGGATGATGGATTGGAGAATCAGTATGTTGCATTTATACCACCTTTATTTATAGAAATACCATTCATTTAGAAGCTTGGGTCTTCCAGCATGACTTTCCATTTCTAAAAAAATATATGGCCATGCTTTTTGCAAAGGAATTATTCAAAGTGTATCCCACAACCAAAATGTTACTGGCAGTTCAGAGTGCGTAAATGCATTTCTCATCAATGCAATCCATAAAAATCACGGCCATTCCTAAAATATAAGCCATATTTGCCTTCATGTGTTACACCTTTACTCTCAGCCTACCACAGCTGGAGCCTGTTGAAAGAGCAAATTGTGTTTTGTGCAGAAAATAAATTTCTTGTTATAATTGAAATCTGTTACTGTTTTGCTTGCATTTTGGAGAGAAAATTTTCTCCCTTGCTTTTTTCCAGCTCTTTCTTTCCTGTGTCTGCAGAAGTACAGGGAGAGGGAGAAGACGTGGGAGTGTGAGATGGAGGGGCTCAAACCTTTGAGATTTTTATTTTAGAATTTAGTTTTCCCGTGAATCAAAATCGTTCATCCAGACTTAATGATATGATTGTTGTTATTAGCTTGTAATTTCAACCTAAACATGAGAATTTTAAATCTAAAAATCTCAATCTTGTGGAGAACACTTAGTTTTCGTGGGCGGAACCTCTTCAGATCTTAGACATGTTCTGTAGTAGGCTTTTGAAGGGAGATACTTGCAGTGATTTTCCCAAGAAAACTGAGGTTAAGGACCTGATAGGAATAAACTTTCTGCAAGTTAGGGAACTGTTGGGACATTTAAGGCACAGATTTAAAAGCCCAAACCTCCCACAGGTATGTCTTAGCAGATTCCCAGTAGCACAGAGGGATAGGAGAGAAGCAGACCAAGGGACTCACTGCTGGCTAAGTCAGCAAAAGAAATAAAATTCTGATGTTGTCCCTGCCCGTGTTAAGCCAGCTGCTTCACAGAAAGTGTTTTCATCTTCTCTCAGCTTCCCCTGAGCAAATGTCATAGCAAAAATACTAGGTATTGTCTTGTTTCCCTAATGAAATAAAACACCTTTGTCTATTTTAGAGTTCTGTGACAAAGAAAGCTAAAAGCAAAGTAGCAGTTAAAAAGGAAATTATTTTAACTATTTCATATCCCTAGGTATTGCACCTAACAACTTGGAAGCCCCAATCCTCTCTAAAAAGAGAGGGTTTCAGTCCAAAGCAGATAGCCAAATGTTTTTTCTGTATAACTGAGAATTGCAGTCTCTACTGTAACTCCAAATCTTAGTGCAGCTTTATATTTGGATTCCCTGCTGACAGTATGGTAGTGGGATGTTAGGGAAGCGAAAGACTAAAAGTGTAAAAAAAAAAAAAAAACAAACCCCAAACAACAGAAAAATTGCTTGAGGGTGAATTATTTGTTCACAGTCCCACCAAAGCAGCAGTGGTCTGCATGAGCCCCCCTTTGGCCCTCCCAGCAAGAGGCATGCTGATGGGAAGCAGCTGACTTGCAAATGTTATGCCAGTGGCTGCAGCCTCCTTGCTACCTGGAGGAGAGCCTGTCCCCTTCCCACCCTCAACAGGCAGCACGGGGCAGGGCTTGAGGGCTGCGATGCTTGCAGAGCTCTGTCCATCCCCACTGGTGTCTCTGTGTATCCCATTAATTTGCTGCAAGTGCTTCTTCCCCGTCATCCCTGGCATTGTACTGCAGTAAATAGCACATGAACCATGATGGGCAGAAAAGCGGAACTGGTTCTTGCTGTGAACCAGTCAATGTAGGAAATTTTAGGGAAGAATGGATATTATTTGTGGTTTTCTTCTTATTGTTAACTGTTGCAAATGTTTAACATCCTATAGATGTCAGTATTTTAAGTCTCCCGCAATACTGCTGTTTTCTGTGTCGGAACGGCTCCTGCCAGAGCAGGCTCCAGAACTGTAGTTGATGGCTCATATGGGATACCTGGTTCTTTAACTCCCACTCCCTCAAGACAGATCAGCTCTTTCTGTCTATCAAAGGTGATACACGGAATTCACTGCAATATTATGTATGGTCCTTGAAGCCAAGACCATTGGCAATGAAGAAAAGCCATTATCTGATCTTATAAATGCTTGGCACCTGTTGTCAGAGCAGGCTTGCCCTCCTTGGCTAAACTGTCCCTTTCCAGGTTCAGCATAGTGCTGGTGCCAGCCGCTCCAGGGTGTGTCTGTTCCACCCCAGAGGCAGTTGCATGTCAGCACTGAAATGCTGTGTGGGTCACAGTTTTTTAGAGAGCTCAGTTGTCACTTGAAGCATAGTGAGTGCCAGAGAGCTTTAGCTACCAAGCTGTTAAAAAAAAAAAAATTAGTCCATAAAAGTGTGACATGAGGAGCTGCTAGCATCAAGCATTCAAAATCTGGCCCTTTCTTTGAAAAGTGCTTTTGATTTCTGGACAAAAGGTGTTAGAGAAACGTAGATGTTATCGTTGATTATGAGCAATTTCCATTGCGCAGCCATAAAGCTATCCAAAGCACAGATACACCCGTCAAAACCTTTGGCAATAGCCGCAAGGTACATTCTTCTTGCAAATAGTTTTCCCACATGTTTGCTCTTATTGAGGGCACAGATTATCTTTCTCTGAATCAGGAGGCTTATTTTGTTCATTCCTTCCAGGGAAAAAGTGCTAGAAGCTTTTAGACCCACATGTGGAGTTGTAGATGGGGAAGGGATGCCATATGCCTCAGTCATCCTTGCGAGAACGGTGCCAGCCTTGTGTGTGTGGTAGCAAATCAATGGGTGAGTGCTGGTAAACCCTCACCACCTGGAGGACATGGCATACCTCTTCCTCCTTTGTTTATTTTTGCCAGCCTCCTGCTTCTAGCCCTGATTAGCTGCAGATTCTCTCAGTGCTTAAACCCAAGCCATATTGACTAAATGTAGTGAATGAATCAGATTTAAAAAAAAAAAAAAAATCCACAGACAATTCCACTTCAGTAGCGATATTGCATGCTACTGAGTGTAAGGAGCACAAAGAACAAAAGCAAACCCCCAAACTTTTCATTGCTTTGCTTTAGCTCCAGGGAAGATCCAGTTACTCTCTTTCATGCCACCTTAAGGTAGCGAGTCCAGCAATACCCAAGTCTTGCCTCAGCCCTGTTAGGATAGTTGTTTCATGAAAGGAAATAAAACAAATGACAGTTTAATCCTTCCCTGAAAGCTCTTAGGACACTGATGGCTAACTAGCCATAACAGGGACACTGTTCCTGGTGAAGTGAACAAAAAATAAATGCCTTACTGTATAATAAATAATCTTAGTCAGATGTTCTTGTTCCATTTTGTTGATAAATTGCTGCATAATCACGGGTGAAGGAAAAATAGCTCAGTAATTTTAATTTGTCTTTCCTCTTCAATGCTTAAATATCATGTAAAGAAATTTAAAAGAAATTTCTATTTTTCTTGGCAAAAAAGACTTTAAAGATGTCACCAAAGCAGTCTGAATCTTAGATGTATTATCTCTTTCTTTTTCTTCTTTTTGATAGGCTTTTCCTTTTTCTCTTGAGGTAATGAACATTATTGAGTGGGGGTCCAGTAGAGGTTAAGAAATGGGAGAATTTCCCTCCAGGGAGTAGATGAGAGGGAAAATGAACCTCGTGACAGATGTTAGTTACATTGCTTAATGCACTACTGGAAGACACTCAGATGCTCTGGAAATAACCTATTACAGACACCACAAGCTGCAGTGCATAGCATTAAGGTCATCCAAAACTTCCCCTTTTAAGATTATCTCTTTCACTGTCTTATAACTTTGCCAAATTTTAATCATTTAGGCTGAACTTCTTCATGCCAGGTTTTTGCCTCCGGCTAACTTTGCTGTCATTAGCTGTTGAAAGTTTCATCTAAAGCTGTTCATCCATTTCAGTGAGTAAGACTGGAGGAAGATCTGTCACTTTGCCCATAAATCCTCAAAGAGAAAGGCTCTAAAAACTTTGTTTTGCACATGCCAACCATGAAGAGAGACTTAGCGCATTGCAAGCCTCTAGGAGGCCTTTGGGTGTCCCCTTTCTGCCCTTCCCAGCCCCTCTGGTTGCATGCTGGTGCCTCTGTGGCACCCTGCCCTGACCTCGTTCCCTCCTGCTAGGGAGAGGCAATGGCAGAAGGAGGGGAGGCAGCCCACAGCCCCGACAGAGCTGTGCCTTGCAACCCTACAGGCTGCCTCTCAAGTCTTCCTTCTCCTCCTGGTCCAGTCTACACTGGGGTTTATGACCCTTCTCTGCCCTACACCAGTGACTGGTACCTGCACAGGACACTTTCCTGCTTGTTACACCTGTGGCCTCTTTGCTCCAGAGCTGGCCACTGCGACACATAAGTTGGTTACAGAGAACATGCACAGCCTTGTCTTATATCCACAGCTGTAAAAATTTCAATGATTTTAAAAATGCGAAAGGATCAGGGTGTGCAAGACTCATAGGGAGGTGACAAATGGAAATGATCAGACTTTGTGGGGGAAAGCGACAGGATGTTAACAGAGGACTAGATGGGTGATTGGCAGTTCATGAGAGCAGGGCTTGCACCTCGATCTCCTGTAGCACCAAACCCAACAAGACCCTTACCCTAATTTGGGCCCCTGGGCATGGCTGCAATGTAAATATTAATAGCAATGAGACTATTTTTCTCAGTTTGTGCATGTGCTGTTTTCAAAGCCTGGCAGTATGGGAAATGGCCCATCCCACTTGCTGGGACCCTAGGAAGATCGTTTTTATTTAGTGTAATGGAGGCTGGTGTCAGCTGGAGTCAGAGGTTTGATTTTCCATTTCAGTGAGTATATATGTTTGGAGATCTCCCCTGGGAGGTGAGCACTGGGACTAGTGCATTAGTCAGAGCGCCCACTGCTGCTAAGCGAGACTCTCAGAAAAAATAGACTCGGTTGAAAAGGTAAATGATTGAAGTTGCAGCTTGTGTCCATTTCATATCTAATGGGAATCACAGAGCAAATGGAGTTCTAGGTAACTGTGAGCATGTTGTATTTAGGAGACTTGCTATTAAAATGCATACTCCAGTCAGAGAACACACAGACATGGGTGTTCATTGATATGTTTAACAGCATGGTGGAATCAAAGCTTGGAAAGGGATTTGCTGCAATATTCCTGATGTACGGATGTGTAAGGAAGTCAGTGAGTGTGTTCAAGGTGCTGATGGCTCTTGGTTGGGACAGGAGGTGCTTTCAAGTTCCAGAGGCATCGTGAATGCTGAGTGTTGCTGTGCTCCTAAATACCGTCACTGAAAACAAAGGCGAACAGATTATAGCGCGTTACTGTAATCGGCGCACGAGGGAGTAAAGTTCATGTTGTTACTTATGCGTGTCTCGCTTCAGCCCCTCCCTGCCAAAAAAATTTGAATACTTTCCTTCCTTAGTTTTTCCTAAGTTTGTAGTATGCTAGGGGTCCTGGTTTTATTTTATAAATGAATTTTACAGTAATGATCATTAATTGGAGTATTACGAGTTGAAGTGTTGCATCAAACCTAGCGATGGGTTTAAAATTCAAATTTCAAAATATTTAGGGACAGTTAAGTAATGATTGGTCTCTGCACTTTGAACTTGAGTGGGAATCGGCATTGAAGAGTGTGTAGAGCTGGCAGTTTGGGTTCACCTCGCATTGCAACATAATACTGTAGTGCGGTATCCTGTATCAAGAAATTACAAGTCCATTGAAGCTGGTGGCAGAAGTCCCATTGACTTCAGAGGGGTCTGGATTTTATCCCAGGAATTCATCCCAGAGGAAAAATTTTTAAAGCTAGGGCCCATATAAAAATGTTGGCACCAAGGCTGACAAACTAAGGGTGAATGCTGCAGAGACTGCGCAGCATGGCAAACTGCAAGTCTGCTAATTGAAGGAAATTGTTGTTTTGAAACAGGAGACCAGCTGGAGTCCAGAAAAATATCTCAAGTTTATAAAAGAGGAATACACAGGCAGTACCTAGACCCAGGTGATAATGTAGATAAACATAATGTGATGAAATGTCAATGTTTCAGTATGGTCTGTATTCAGTAAGCGGATGCTTGGCATTTCCCGAAATGGGTTATGGATTGTTAAATGGGTCACAGGAATCACTCTCAGGGCCATGACAAAATAGGCAAGGAAAGACAAAGATTTTTTTTTTTTCCTTAGATTTTTCAGTATGGAGTAACTTTTACAACTATCCTGTACTTTACATTTGCTAGTGGAATGTTTTGAAGAGTGTGTTACAAAGTCTGGTTGGTTTCATGCCAGATAGTAACTCCCCTACTTCCTCTTGAGGTGGTAATCCAAAAAGTCAGATTATCCCATTTTTCTTAATATTGCATTGAAAAGTAAATTACAATAACTGAAGCACACTGAAAAGAACTAGAGCTCTTTGTAATTATGTGTAACTCCTGCCAAACACTTGTAAGCAGACAGCATTAATTTTTTTCTATGAGAGAGTTAGGAAAAAAACATGTGAGAAAGTGGTGTGTTTCTACTTCTGTAGTAAATGTTGGTATTAGTTGCTGTTATGTTTTGAATAAAATCCAGGTGGGTTTTTTTTTCGAGGAAGAGATGTTCTAAAGTAGACGTTTCCTTTCACAGTATACATAATAGATGGTAGCAGTGACAATAAATAACCCACAGCAAGAGTATAGTGCTGTGCAATATGAAGTGCTGTACGATGTGAATCAAGTTAATAGATTTTGGTCTGTATGATCTGATGTGGGGTTAAAGTTCTTGCTTCAGGCTTTTTTCTTGATCATTGTCGCTGCAAAGCATCTACAGGAGTTTGTTTAAGGAAAATCAAGGTAAGAAAATCATTATTGGCTCTTAATTAATCACACAGAAAGTAGCCTTGGTGAGTGCTTACACATGGGTCTCCGTGGGCTCTCTAGGAAGTAGATGGCTATTTTCTTCTCAGGCTATAAAATGCCTGACTGCTACCAGCTGAATTCCTGATTTTTGGCAGAGTTTTGTCTGTGGACAGGCCAACTGTTAAACTCTGTGCAGAACGTTTAAGTCCCTCCTTGCCCTACGCATGTCCTTCAAACGTAACAAAGTAGAAATGCAGAAGCACAAAGGTAAACTGCTGTGGTAGTGTTTCCTTGCTGGCAGTAAGACAGAGTGAAGGAACAGGGTATATGAAAGGGTTTCAGTGAGATGAAGAGTAAAGTTCTGCACTATTTTCCTTTAGTTTAATCTCTGCCACCTGCCATGAGGCTCTCGTATCTTTGAGCCTGAGAAGGCCCCATTTTGTTCAGTTGAGTTTAATCGCAGCATTTAAATATGTGTGTAAAAAAACAACAACAAAACCCCATCTGCATGAAACCAAATTTGATATTCTCTCCCTCTCTTAACGTGATCCCATGAATTTCTTGCATTGTTGTGTCCCATGTACTAAGGGTCCCATGCAGAGAGCAAACAATAAAGCAGTGAGAAGACAGATGCTCTGCTAATGGGAAACCAAGGAGAAGAGAGTTGTGAGGGATTACAGGCAGCCTGGGGTTGGAATACATTATTAGCATAGCACCCAATTCAGAAATTAGTTTTCAGAATTAAATGCCTGAAGCATTTTGGCAAAAACTCCTGATCATCCTTCTCAAAAGCCCTTAAAGCATAAAAGAGTAGGAATCTCAAGTCTAGGCTGAGCGATAGCATTTGGTGACTTTGCAGTGCTGTTACAGTGAATGGTAGCTTTTATGGCTTCATACCATTACCAGGGCAGCAACTGCCACACCTACTGAAATGTAACCCACTCGATCTGCTCACACAAACCTTTAGCAGGTTTTGAACATCCTCATCAAAGAAGAAAATGGGCCTGAATGAGATTCCAGGGTCTGTTTCCAGGAGGAGGGTTTTGTTCTGTTGAGTGCGTAACAGCAGGGAAGTGCATCAGCCTCTCCTTGGGCACGGTTAGGCATGCGAAGGAGAAGCAGCGACATGTCTTTTCAAAGATCTGACATTGCCTAAGGTAGAAAGTTTGGGTCCTGAAGCCTTTTTCAGGCATGCTATTTTCTGAATGTTTTTGCTTTTGATAATCATGATGAGAACGTCAAACTTTGAAAGAGCCTGAGTAGACAACCAAGATTAGTTTACAGGACTGAGGGCAGACAGGAGAAATTGTTTCTCATAGTACTTGGTGGGATTATCCTCCATGCATAATTGTTCATTATATGCTCAAAATTCATTGTTAATTTCTTTTGGATATATTGCACATTAGACAGAAGAGTTATAAACCACAAGATTATCACAGGAGGACACTAACAGGGCTAAATATTCAGGACAGAAGGGGACTTGTTTTCCTCTTACATTGAAACAAAGCCTCTTAGACAGAATCATTAGAGATTTTTTTGCCCGTTCGATAATCAAAAGTATAGTGGACAGCAAATAAAAGAAAAGTTTAGCCAGCCAAGTTTTCTACTTTATTTTTACTCTTCTATTCCAACATAATTAACATACTTCTCAAGGTCTGTTTAGTTTCCCAGAGTCTCATTTTATGTAAGTATCATTGGGGAGCTTGATTACAAAGTCTTGATTCACGCTCATAAAGTGAGATTTTATTATCCTGCAAGAGAAGTCAAGGACAAGGTAAATATGGGAGAAAACAGTTGGGACCAAACTGAAAAATCAGGAAACATACCAGCTCTTCAACATGCACTTGTTTTCTTTGCATCCTGGTAACTATAGAATCTTATGTCTAAGTCACGGGAGTAAGAGTAAAGGGCAACATTTAATTTTTTACTTTGAATTTCAGAGCTTTTCTTTTTATAACAGCTTCTTTCAGTGTTTTATATATGCTTAATGAGCATCTATAATGAATATTTGGGAAAGTTCAGAATTATCCTTCTTATTTGTCCTAGATACAGACTGTCTGTAGATTTCTGAACGTTTCTGTCTAGTTCAAGATTGGTCCGTATTTACATCAACTTACTGGTCTGCCAACAAAATTTTCTTCTTTAAAAAACAAAACAAAACAAAAAACCTGGCACATACAAAACCCTTCTAGAGTAAGGCTAGAATCGAGCCCAGTACTGCTTACATCCCAAATGAACTTGTATGTATAAATTACCATGTGTATAGGAAGCAGAGCTGCGATTTTGCTTCTTCACTGGGGTCTTGCCGATCAGCCTCTCTATTACTTCAGTGTTTCACCTCAATCTGTTTTTCACGTCTCCAGATTGTGGGGGAGGGCTGGTGTGCACAAAAGCGCTTTTTTCCCCTCTCTCTAGCTATGTCAGTAATAAAAGAGGTTACAAGTCTGTAGAGCATAACCTCCTCTTCTCTTGCAGTTACCTATTTCATAAGCTCTGGGGGACTAGTGCAGCTTCCACCCAGCCACGCTGGGAACCCACCATCAGGGAGTCTCTTGGGTTTGCTGGGAGATAATGAAGAGGCTATTCTGCCTTGTCTGCAGTCTGGAGCAAGTCACAACTTCTCGTTGCACACATAAGATTTGTGAAGGTTAATAATAATCAAGTGCTTCAAAGACAGAGGTTGCCAATTTTAATTAGTATTTTAAGACTTCGTAAGCTCTGCTTCAAAAACTGAAAACTTAGCACAACAGCCCTGTTTGAATTCTCCAAGTTAAGAACAAACACTGCAAAGTAGAAGTTGACAGGTGAGCTACAAAAACGAAGAGAAAATCATTTGTTGTTACCTTTGACCAGCAGTGTCCACAGTACTAGCATCATGTAGGAAATGGTGCTGCTGGGATCCGAGGCTGTTACTCTTTTCCGGTCCAAATAGATTTAAAGCACAAGCAGAGCTGAATCCAAAACCCTGATCTCGCTGAATCAGGTCTCCAGTTTGTCTGGGATCGATACTGTGATCGGAAAACAGAAGAGCATAGTGGTAAAAGACAGTGTCCATGGAGCATTTTATCACTGCTATTAAGACTTACTGCCATGTTGCAAAGTCCTCTTAATTGGGTAATCGAGTTCTGGATGTGTTTGACAAATCACAATTCTCTGTTAAAAACAAATCATGGTTTTAATTTAATAGGGTTAGTCATATAAAGAGTGATTTTGTGTCAGCAAAAACCTTTCTTTCTGACAAACAGTGTAATTTACTACAAACTAGTTGGCAATAAATGACATAATCTGACTACTATGCCATTCTGTTCCTGGGGAATAATGTTCCCTCTTAATCAATAGCTGGGTAAATGCTCCTTTGCATGCCTTATCAAATGACAGCCAGATGGTACTAGTAAATTCATTCCAGCAGGATTTTAGAATTAGCCGGGTTTGTACCATTGTTAATCCTCTGCTGTCTGCACCATTAGGACCTACCCACCTGTTTCCAGTAACCCGCGAGTTCACAACCTTAGGAAATAGTCCAGCCAGATGGTTACTCGGATACAGCGCAGCTAAGAAGCATCCCAAGCAGTGAGGCCTTTTTTCTGCATTAGTAAGAAGAAGAAAAAAGAAAAAAAGGCATCTTGCAGAAATAGCCAGCTAGGACTGCCCACCTCTGTATTTGTTCCTTGACACCCTGGTCTCTGTTGATGAAGTTTCACAGTTTCTTAAGATTGCATGAGCTGTGTTCCTTAGCACATAGTAAATTCGGAGCTGTGACAGCTGCCGTACCATCATGTACCGACTTTATGGGCCCATCCAAGTGTCTGCAAGACCTTCTCCTTCATAATCACTTTGTTGCATAGCAACAATAATTTTGTCTCCAGCTTATTGATCTGAAATAACATGTAATCCCCTCACTCCAACAAAAAGGAAAACATATGGCAGCACTAGGCTGGGAAACACTGGCTTTTGAATTGAGGGGACAGTTAATCCCCACTAAATCAAGGGGGGAATGGAGCAAGCTGTAAGCTCTGTTGGGCTGAGGCTCTGAGGATGCATTACAAGCTTGAGCCAATTAACCTGTGCTCTGGGAGAAGAGTCCAGTTTACACTCATCCTCCATATTCCCTGTCTTTTATCTTGTGCAACTAAAGTACGTTTCAGGTGAGCTTTGCCACAACCTTTAATTGCTGAAATAAGCATCACTGTGCAATACCACGCAAATAACTGGGCACCCCATCCTTCTGCCAGGAAAGAGTGCACACGCAGCACTTTGCTTATATGGGACTGCAGTGTCCCATATAAGAGGGTAAAGTTCAGCCACTGCAAACACCAGTTTCAAAATTACATGGCTGGAGTTCTTCAGGCAAATGCCTCTTGCCTGTAGGGTAGTTGTTTGGTAGGTCAGTCATCTGGCCTGATAACCTTGGTACCTTTAAACACTGGGCTAAAGACAGGCTTTGGCATCCGAAACACGATCTGCTTTGGGGATGCAAGTACTAAGTTAAGGTCAAAAACACTCAGGCAGGGAACACAGAGCTTTGGTCCCAAGAGTGCAAAGTATCTCCCTGCTGCTGTGCCCCTGCTCCGAACCTGAGAGGGCTGGCTGCCGGGCCTGCCCAGCCTTCCCGTTTCCCACTGCTGGCTGGAGCGTGGGCTGAGGGTTGGGGTTTGGTATCATCTTTCTGAGGTACCTTACTGTGGCTCACGTTGTACAGGGAGCCCAAGCTCCTACAGCTGGACTCCTAGATTCTTCCCTGGATAAAAAGCTGGGTATCCATAAGGCACCTAAATCCTCCTTGGGCCTGTCTCCATTTTTCTAGCCTGCATATAGCACTGAGTGAAATGTGGGTCCAAAATCTGAGGTCAGTAAGCCTCTAGTCACTAATCTGAGCAGGAGCTGGGAGGTAAGTCCTATATTATTTTACTTGAACAACCACCACCACCACCAAAAGAGTTAATTCGAGCTAATTCCAGCACACCAAATGCAAACTTGCCAAATAGGCTTCAAAAATAAAAATCAAACTTAAAATAATATTGTTACGCTGGAAATTTCAATGTAAAACTTGCAGTGGCTCAGAAGGCCAAGCTGGTATCTGAGCATGCTGCAAGAACAGAGCGAAGGCTTCTGAGTCACTGTCTCCTAAAGCTATCACGTAGTTTGCTAACATAGGCAGCACAGGCTGGAAAATAGCGCAGCATTCACTTAAAGGGTATTTCTGCAGCTAGAGGAGTGTCTACTAACAGTCCTTTCTTTTCTGTCATTTGAACAGTATTCAGGTTTTCAGCAAACAGCGGACAAGTGCTTTGTTTGTGGACACCTCATAATGGAGATGGTAAGAGACCTGAATTCCTAACCAAGGGGTAGCTTGCTTTTCACGTATTTTGGGTAGTGCACTGTAAGACATTGTGCTTTTTCCCTAGTCAGACTATTGTTTTCTTCACTGCTGTCAAGGTAATTTTTGAAACTCGGGTAGTAAAGTAACAAAACACCTTCATGCTCTGTTACTATCAAGTACGGTAAGTTGGGCTTCTTTTCTACCTGAGATCGTGGAGTCTGTTGTTCTGCCACATGCCAGTTTAAAAAAAAAAATATATAGATGGAATTTTAATACTGAAGGGGAGAAATACAGCACAACTTTGTATGAGAATATGGTGAAGGAAAGCAGAGGCTGTGCTCTGTTAGTAGAATAGCAAGAGCTGTGTCAAGTGGATGGAATCTGGGCTAGAGAGTGACACTGTCCAGTAGTCCTGAGGTTTGCTGCCTGCTCTGTGACTTGCTTTATTTACCCTCTGCCACTTGCTCCAGGTCAGTTAAAATGCATTATTGCCACTGGGATTTGTAGGGAGCCCGCAGTCAGAGTTACTTTTATAATAAAATCAAAGGGCTATGGGTTGGGCCAGATACTGCTGGCATCATTTCAGTGGGTAATAGGAGGAAGAATTTACTCTGTTCTTCCTGAATAGAAATTCCCAAACAAAACGGAGTGGCTTGCGCACTGAGGAAGCGCAGATCATGTAGTATATCTATTTTCCTCTTGCTTTGAAATGTATATGAACCTCAGTATGCCTAATAGAAGTAGCTACTGCATTGCAAACATGGAGGTTTGGTAGGAGCTGGAACAGAGGCTTCACTAATGAGGATTCTGGCTCATATCCTGGCACCACTGGTTGGACAAGGATATTGTTCGTTTTAGCCTAAGAGCAAATTTCTGGAGTTGTGTCATGCTAGGAGGGGGAGGGGTATCCTGACTTGCATGCTTTGCACTGGCCCTTAATTGCAGAATCCCAGGCGAGAGTCCATAATATCTTGTTGGTGGAGCTCAGTAGCTGGAAGCTTGGCAGGTGCTTGTCTGCCTTTCTCCCATCAGCAAGTGTGCTCTGAGAAAAGGAAACAGCTCTGGGAGCTCCAGGAATTAAGCAGTCTTATTTGGCTAGTTCCTTCGCGTTCCTCCCTGGGAGCGCCCATACAACAAGCGTGCCTGCACAGCAGCGCGGCCCATGTACAGCAGAGAGCTGCAGCCCCACGGGCCTGGGCGCAATTGAAGCTGTTCAAGGCTGAACGTGCAGTTGAATTAGGAGTTGCCCTGTGCGAAGGGGTGGCTGCGCAACCACACCAGGCTGTGTGTTACGTAGCTGCCTAGATAGCAACACGTGCGCAGACAGAAGTTGTTTCTGGCTAGAACAGGCTTGCAGATGGAATCAGATCCGCCTCACTGAAGGGAGAGCTATAGGGCTTGAGAGGGAAAAAAGGTTAAATTAAATTGACGTTTTGCATTTTTCTTATATACCACTTCTTATTTCTTGTTCATTAAATCTTTTTTCATAGAATTACCTACAGTGCCATGACAGCTTAGCCTGTGGAGATTTTTCACCTCCAGCTTATTAGCAGCTCCAAGCTGAGCACTGCTGCTAGCAGATACTTCTTAAATTACTTTCCAGAGGTATTTCTTGTACCTGAAATGTATGCAATTGGTGCTATAACCTGTTGAGAGCTGCCTGAAGATGGTGCCATGTCTCACTCTTCCCCAAGGCTTGTTCATGGCCTTAGTGCATCCTCCTTGATGTCCCAGTGCCACACTGAGCATTACGTACAAGGATGCCAGGAGGGAAGGGATCTGTTCTGTAGCAGTGCAGCCAAGACTGCTTCAGGCTGGGGGGGGCGGGGTTTGACCCTGGCTGAATGCCAGGTGCCCACCAAAGCTGCTTTATCACTCCCCTCCTCAGCTGGATGGGGGACGGAAAATACAACAAAAGGCTTGTGGGCCAAGAGAAGGACAGGGAGAGATCACTCACCAATTACAGCCATGGGCAAAACAGACTTGACTTGGGGAAAAATTAATTTAACTTATTACCTGTCAAATTAGAGTAGGATAATGAGAAATAAAACCAAATCTTAAAAATGCCTTCCCCCCACCCCTCCCTTCTTCCCAGGCTCAACTTCACTCTCGCTTTTCTCTACCTCCTGCCCACAGCAGCTCAGGGGGATGGCAGAATGGGGGTTGTGGTCGGTTCATCATGCGTTTCTGCTGCTCCTTCCTCCTCAGGGGGAGGACTCCTCACACTCTTCCCCTGCTCCAGCGTAGAGTCCTTCTCATGGACTGGATGCAGTCCTTCAGGAACAGACTACTCCAGTGTGAGTCCACAGGTCCTGCCAGGAGCATGGGCTTCCCATGGGGTCACAGCCTCCTTTGGGCATCCCCCTGCTCCAGCGTGGGGTCCTCCCTGGGCTGCAGGGGCACAGCCGGCCTCACCATGGGCTTCCCCACAGGCTGCAGGGTGAATCTCTGCGCTGGCACCTGGAACATCTCCCCCTCCTTCTTCACTGACCTGGGTGTCTGCAGAGCTGTTGCTTTCACATGTTCTCACTCTTCTCTTTGGCTGCAAAATGCACAGCTCCCTCCCCCTTCTTCACTCCGCTCCCCCAGAGGCGCTGCCACCATTGCTGATGGGCTCAGCCTTGGCCAGCGGCGGGGCCATCCTGGAGCCGGCTGGCACTGGCTCTGTGGGACACAGGGGAAGCTTCTGGCAGCTTCTCACAGAAGCCACCCCTGTAGCCCCCCCGCTACCAAAACCTTGCCACACAAACCAAATACACAGGCCTTTCCTTGAAACCTTTAAAATGCAATAGAGAAGGTCAGTATGGGAAGAGCGTGGGCAGATGGATGGATCTGTATCCACACACACGGATATAGATGGAATTTTAACAGAAACTGATGTGCCCCTATGGCTGAGTGATACCCAATCAGTAACTGTGGTGGATTAGGATCCTTAATTAATAATAGAACACCTATTTATTTGCTTGTTTTGTTAGTTTATTTTTTATGTTTGAGTAATGACTGGTTTGGATTCTGTCTCACAGCCTGTTAAGTCTTGTGAATTAACTCTGTATCCCAGTATCTTGTATTTGGCTGCAACAGGTTTTCCAAGAAATGATCTCTGAAGCCATTTTAATTTCTGTTGGCAGTATTGGCCCTGCAGAGCTAAGGCTGATGGGCGTTAGCCTCATTTTCACAGTTCTCACTCTATTGGGAGCCTGCTGAAACCCACTGAAATAAGCAAGTTGATTGTTTTAAAAGGCCCCTTGCTGACAGATCTGCAGGGTGGTAATTTCATCCTGAAGTGCTTTTCTCACTGTCATTATTAAGAATCAGTCATAGCAGTGTATGGTGGGATCTCATATAATCATGCAACTGCTTATTTTGCTGTTTGCCTCTTAAGATCTTACAGGCCCTTGGAAAGTCCTATCATCCTGGCTGCTTCCGCTGCGTGGTGTGTAATGAGTGTTTGGATGGAGTCCCCTTCACTGTAGATGTGGAGAACAATATTTACTGTGTCAAAGACTACCATACGTAAGTACACAGATCCATTGCGATTATAGTAGTTAAATTATTGGTATAGTTATAAGCCTCGTAGTAGATAAAAAGGGTCATTCCTATTTGCTCAGATGTCCCTGGAGTGCTCCTCTTGCATGTTGCATTTGTAAAGTATTCTGAAGTTACATTACCGCTCACTTCATTGGGCCCAGTGTGGCATACAGTGGCTAGGTGAGATTGAAAATGAAGTTGTGTCAGAGGATGTACGTCTCTGGTGGCTGTAGCTCTACTTCTTTCAGGACTTTCAATACTAACTAGATCAGGCTAATTCTGCCAGTGATGGCAGGTTCTGCTGGCTGTTTCTAAGAGTCAAGGTTCTGGTAGTGCATGACACTGGTGAGTGTAAGTTAGGTTAACCTAGACTGGACAGTAGACCTGTAGTTAGCAGCTAGTGCTAGCATGATTTCAGCCTCACCTGACAAAAGTTTTGTGGTTTAAGTGATTGCTTTTGGGCTCCTTTCTGCTCCTACTCAAAGGCAACGTGAATGCTCGTAGCCCCAGTCAGCCAATAACTCAGCTTATGCAGCAAGAGTAAATCACTCTGAACTCAACCTTATTGGTACCAATTTGACTGTGTTACAAGGATAGAGTGAATGTTTGCCCAGTGATTGTCATGAAATGCAGTTGTGCATAAGACCAGTTGATGTGTTTGGTTTAAGAGGATCCTAGCTGTGATCAGCCCCTCTCCTATTTAGCATGGTTATGTCTTCCTGGTGTCAGATGGTGACAGTCCCCAAGTCAGGAGCTGCTTTGCAGTCAAAGCAGTGAGTCTCTGGAAGAATTTGAATGGCTTTATGCATAAAGAGAAGAGAAAGGGCACATCTGGGAAAAGGGCTGGATTCGCTATGCCTAGAGGTCAGGAAGACCTAAGCAATATAGCTGGGGTAGATCAGCCTCTTCCAAACTTCCTTTTCCCTGAATATCATCAAACATTGAGGGGTGTTTCAAATCCCGCAGATCTACATTTTGCTAAAAACAAGGCATGGTTAGAATAGCTCTCTTGGTTCTATTTTGTGAAGAAGCTTTAAATGTTATTTGAATCCTTTCTTCTTGCACCCTAGGGTTTTTGCACCAAAATGCGCTTCCTGTAACCAGCCGATCCTACCAGCACAGGTACATGTTGACATGCACTGACTCCTCAGAGAAAACAGCTGTTGGCATATGAACACTTCCTAGAAACCCATTAGATGCTTTTCCTCCCTCTTCCAGAATCTATACCATGTCAGATACTAAATTAAATACAGTTCCGCAGTAATGTCGCTCCCAAACATTCCCAGAGGTTGTAATAGTCATACTACTTATGCAGCATAGTACTTTGTATCTTTAGGGTGCTTTCTGGATCTTAATTATGCTGCTATAAATCTCATTTAATTGAAAGCCCTGACTGAGGCTCCAAGAACAACCCAAGAAGTAAACTTCTGTTTATTTTTAGAATCTCCCATTAGCTCAAGTAGCAATTTTCCTTGTCTGCTGCATATGCATTTCTGATGTGGATCTGTTAAGATGCCCAAATTTGAAAGACATCTGAGGGTTACCCTGACCCTGTGAAAAGGCCGCGCAGTCTGTCATCCTGGAGTGGCAATGTAATGAAAGTGCTTAAAGTGGTGGAAAAGGCAGTAGAAAAGTTGGCTAAAAGGGAAGCCAAATGGATGACCTGCTTGCAACCTCAGCCTATCCTGACAGTATAGTTAGCACAATAAGACTTCTGCATTAAGACATCCCTTTTCTGCCTGCCCGCAGTGGTTCTACCTCATACTCTGGTGGGTGCAGGACCCTCTGAGTTCCCATTGCTGAGGTCACTGAGCAGCTCATTTGTAAGCAAGGGCCTCAGCACCTCCCTCCTTTCCCTCTTGTCAAGTTTATAGAGCCAGAGCTTGCATCCTATAAGCTGCTGTGCCCCAGTAAAGCCTGTGGCTAGAGCCTCTCAACATGCCTACCTCTATCGCTCTTCCTGTTACTCTCTATTTGTCGTTATGATTTCAGTATCACATAATTTAAAACCTTATAAAGGCTGAGACAGAACTACTTGTCCTGCTGATGGGATGAGAGGAGAAAACACCTATGTAAATGTCACTGGATTTGTCTTACAAAATGACTTCCAAAAAAAAAAAAAGCGGGGGGTGGGGGTGGAAGCAGTCCTACTGCTGACTCATCTGACGGCTAGCAGGGTAGACTCCACGTTGTTTCCCGTGGAGGTTTCTTAGGTTAGTTAAAAGTCTAGCAGTGCAGGTACTAACTTGCTCACAGCTTCTCTCAGACATAGTCTACGTCATATCTGATGCTTTAAACCACACCTGGAACTGGAAACAATGCAAGGCAACAAATTTAATGAGCTCTGTCTTCAGAGGCTTCAGAGTGGATCAGGGAAAAGAGCGTGAGGTTACCAGAAGGGTATGGGCTGCTCTGCAGGGCCTGGGGCTCAGCCAGGAATTACACAACTCCACTGCATCCACCCTCACGCTGAGGTTTTGGCCTGTGCACATAACTACCTGCAGACTGGTATATAAATCCCTATGGGGAACATAGTGACATGTGCATGTGCAAAATAGCTGTGCACCAGATGGTTTGAGGGGAATACAAGTCCCAGAAAACCCAGGCCGGGATGTCTACAAGGAAGAGTTACCCAATCAGCAGGTCATAGTTTTTGGCTGGTAATTTGTTCAGATCCTGGGTGCCCTTGGAAAATTATTTTATTTCAAAACTAATTTGTCCCTTGAGAATGAAGTTTTGGCTACACTACCCAAATGACCTCTACAGCTTAAGTGTGTCAGATATCCATGCTGCTGCTAAAAGCAAAACCAACAGTGCAGTGCTGTGCACCAGGTAACAAGACCCTCAGCGGTCACAGAGCTCTGTGAGGAAGAGGGGATCCCCCAGGGAAACAGGTCTCCAAAGCAATATGTTGGGCACTGAAAGAAGGTTGAGAAAACACCACTTACTTACCTTTTCTCTGCTTCCCCAACAGGGCTCTGAGGAGACCATTCGGGTGGTGTCAATGGACAAAGACTACCATGTGGAGTGCTATCACTGCGAGGTAAGCATCAGGCGCCTCCGCCGGCCCGTCCCACGGCAAGGCCTTGCTAATAACTAGCAGCCTCTTGGTAAGTGCCTGAGTTGCACCTCATGGTTCACTTGCTGGCTCTTGCACGCCTGGGCAGGTAGGGCTCTGCCCCACGGCTCCTGGAGGGAGGCAAAGGGATGAGTGCTAGCTGGGGTGCAAGTGGTGCTGCCATCTTCAGTACCAAATGAGTTTGTTTCTTTTCCCTGGTATATTAACTTAACTTCACAAGCTGGGTTTGGTTGTTTGGGTTGAATTTTCTCAATACTTCCAGGTGGGGAGAGAACAAAGAGTAGGTGACAGTTCTCTTTTTCCTGATCTCTGGATACAGTTTGTGTGGCTCTGATCTGAGGAGACTTGTGTTCACATTGCCTGTGCAGGGAAGGACCCTTGTTCCTACACTTGGAAGCCTTTTCCAGGGGGTCTGTGTTTTTCCATGCTGGATAAGTGTTGATTCTTTACTAGAAAAGAGACCAGGATACCACTGACTTTCTGTTACTTTTATGGGAGTAGTTTCTTTTAATTCAGGGCATCTTGAAATGCATATGAACCTACCTGTGAGGAGGACCCCATATAGTCAGCGCTCTCCTTCCAGTAGAAATACCTGATATTCTGCCCTTTTCTATTAATTTTTAAAAAGAATTGGCACAGGAAATCACAGCGTTTTGGAGAGCTGTACTTCCCTCCTCTTTCTTCCTCCATCTATTCTTTGTGCAGGCCTCACCTAAGATGACAGCTCCCTCCCCTCTCTCTCAGGCTGTTGACTTTATATTAGACTGTCCCCATGGGGGTTTATTTTCAGTTCTGTTTCATTATTCATTTCCCCATTCTCCTTCCAGTTTGAGGTACATCAAGCTGCCTCCCCATCTGCCCAGAATGGCAGATTGCATTTATGTACAGAGATCGGGGGTTAGCCACGTGTTAACAGGGGCAGGTTACTGCCTAATGGTCTTGGATGAGGCTCTCAAACTGTACACGCTGGGTCACTGCTGTCTCCAAATACTGCTAGAAAAGTTAGTGCC
Source organism: Phaethon aethereus (assembly GCF_964289735.1). Classification (NCBI taxonomy): domain Eukaryota; kingdom Metazoa; phylum Chordata; class Aves; order Phaethontiformes; family Phaethontidae; genus Phaethon; species Phaethon aethereus. The sequence continues at coordinate 12,673,740 of NC_138589.1, read as the reverse complement.
GGTATTTTGAGGCGTTCACATGGAGACTTTTGCAAAGGCCCAATGCCTGTGATGACATATGCAGCCACTTCCAAAATGACGTTAATGCCATCATCACCTGGTCCCCATGCGAAGTCAATATTCGGGTTGGAAACTTTGCTCCTTTTCTATAGCATCTCTTTCTTGTGCAACTACTTAACTTCTGCTGAGAAGTTAAGCCAGTTTGCACATCAATAGACCGCCCCATTCTAGAATGGAGATCCACTGGGAAGGCAGACTTTCTCATTGCAGAAAAGGGATACAATTGTGGAGAGGAAAAAAAGTATGAACAGTAGGGTACCTGCAATTGTTAAATTCTAATGAGGAATTGAACTTTAAATCTTACATGAAGGACTATGAAGTTATTATGTAACATATATTAACACACCTTGGAAGAAACTTTGATTAGAAGCCTCCTTAAACTAACACTCCAGTTTTAAAGCTTCCTTTAAAACCCATTTTTCATTCTTATTTCAGAATTGTAAAATTTGAGGATTTTAACTTGAGCTATGCAAGCTGAAAAATTGTACTTTAAAGACTGTGCATCAGTTTCCAATACTAAAATGACCTATATATGCCCCAGTAGTTCAATTTTTTTTCCTTTCTATTAAGTGCACAGGTGCATACTCAGAATCTCTGGTTTGTCAGGACTGGTCACAGTAACAATGTTTAAATGTTTAACATACTTGAAATGTTAAATCCAAGCACGAAACTGCCACAGCTTTCAAATGTCCTGAAAATTATAATGATGACAACTGAGAACCAGGATGGTTGTCAGCAGGCAGGGTCGTTGTTTGTTGCTTCACTTTTTAATCTCTGTTCCTCCACTGTTGTTCACCCATGTCACCTGTAGTTATGTGCCGGTCCCAGAGGTACTAAACATCTTTCCACTAAAGATGGACCATTGGCCTTGAAGTCTTTAATTCCAAGTTAAAGAAGCACAGCCCTGCTTCAGAAATAAAACATGGCTCACCTCCCCCTCCTCCTCCCTCCACCCATTCTCTAGTTATGCTCGCCCCTTTCTTGCTTGCTGCCTTGTTGCAGAATTAGCTCCTTTTCTGTTCTAACCTCTTCCAGGTTGTATGTGTCAGGGTCAATCCTTGACCTGTTTTTGTCTGATTTGCATCAATATTTATTAGATGAAGACAAGACCAGAATGGGAAACAATGGAGGGGAAAAATGCTGGGTACTACTATAGGCTGTCCTGTTAGATTTCAGTGATGTCATTTGGCTTAATATGAAATAGTGTCTACTTACCGAAAACTCTTCAGGTTGCTGGCTTTGGAGGCATGGGAGGACCTCTCAGTGTTACGCAACATAGATTGACATTGTTGTGAGATGACCTACCAGAATCCCTCACTAATCCAGGATGTGTATGTTTCTTCTAGGATTGTGGCTTGCAGCTGAATGATGAGGAAGGCCATCGTTGTTACCCATTAGAGGGCCACTTGCTCTGCCACAGCTGTCACATCAGGCGCCTTAATATTAAATTGCCATCACATCCACCTCCGAGCTATCCAATGCATGTCACAGAACTCTGAAAGACATTTCCATTACCAGTAAGCCGTTTGAAAGAGAAGACAAAAAACGAAACATGACTTTCCTGTTCGTTTAAAGACGAGATTCCAGTAATAACCATCTAAACAAGCTATTTATTTTTTAAATCAGAGGTGAGGGGTCCTTTTCTGATCTTGTACATATGCGTTCTTCTATCTAGCCATTTTCACTGAGACACCATCTACTTGAACAGATAATTCACCACTAAACTGTAAATGGCAGCATTTCTAAAAATCAGTGGTACAAAGGGCTGTTCTGCACTCCCTGCTCACGTTCCTTCAGTGGAGATTTCACCCAAGTAAGGAGTGTAGAATTACTTTCCAAAAGTTAGCACCTTATCATATTGCAGCGGGCATGATAAGATAAATGCTAGCATTTTAGCTAGTTTAATTGAATTCTGTCTTAGAGAATACTGTCTCACATTTTTTAAAAACTTAGATTCCCAGAAGTAGTGAATAGGAAGCAAACAGGTGTTTTTAGCAATGACAGTTTTCAGCAGGCATTAAATAATGGCATTCTGTGAAGAAGTGTCAGGCCAGCTTTCCCTCTTACAAGCTTCCAGCGTCATCCAAAGACTATTTAGCTTCTTGAAGAAATATGGCAAGCATCTCATATAAAAACCACATTACAGAGGAATATATCCAAAAGATTGGCACATGCAGGGCATAAGAGTTGAAGAAAGTTACAGACCCCTGCGATTGCTTGCTGTGTACAAGTGTAGCCATGGTTTCAAAATGCATTCATAGCAACTTAATCATTTGGCACTTACTAAACAATTTGCCTTTTAAACCTGTTTTTTGTGTAATAGGGTTAGCAGCCCCTTTCTATGCAAAGATACACTTGTCTTTATACTACTTGTTTTATACAAGACTTTGTTACCAACTGTTTTATGATTGTATGTTGATACCTTATTAAAAAAAGAGGGGGATGGTGTTTTTTGTATTATCTTTTCAGCTTTGTGTTCTTTTCTAGATATACTTTTGAACTGATTACAGTGATTTTCTTCATTGGAAAACAAAGTACAGCTTAGCAGAAAGAATAGTTTGGAGAGTCAGACCATTGAAACATTGGTATTTTATAACAAGTATTAGATGTACATAGAATGTACACACTTTCATATTTTGCATAAGCTTTTACAGTAACCTCAGAGCTCTGGGGAAATACGTGTCTTCCATATAGGAAGTTAGATGAATCTTTTTTATGGTTTTGTTTTCTACCATGTGTTGATGATTTACATGCAAATCACACATCTGTATGTTTAAAAAATTCCTTGCATTCTCAGGAGAATTGATCCAGCCTTCCTGAATTTATATTTTAAATAAATCCATCGTTGCTGTCTTTAACTGTATCCAAAATTACAATGAAATAAAATTCTTCTGCTCCAGAGGAAGTGGAAATACCAGACCAGATTCTCCGTGTGTAAATTGGGACATTTCCATGCCAGTTCTCAACATGTCGAGAATCTGACCGATCCATTCGGAAATGAGCCCATGTTAAATTCAGCACGCAGACTGATGAAATGACTTGACTTATTTGGCAACACCATTGCAGTTTAGTTTCTTATGCTCCACTGGTTTTCTGAAAGCCGTTTGTGGTGCTCTTGAACAGTACAAAGAGCATCCCATGGACACTAATTCCTAAGTGGAATAATTAACTCCCTTAACAGAACTTTTCGATAGTCTGGAATTTCCTTAAGGGGAAAGGGGCAGGAAAAATTTCTGTGAACTATTTCTTTTCTGTTCGTAAGGAACAAAAGGTGTGTTTCCTGAACTTTTGCCAGATTTCCAGTGGCCTAGATTAACCTGTCCTACTGAATGCTCCTCGGCAAGTCAGATGCTCCTTTAAAATGTCATTTTCTAATTACTACATATCAGTTTATAGTTAACATACTCAATGTGATAGCCATGTTTTGAAGGAGTTACAGTGCAGCTGGTGCCCCGTTTCTATGGTGTGACTTGAGAGGCCTGCAAAAGAGAGGGCATTAGGAGCATGCATGCTTTTTTGGCATTTGCAAACACGTTACCTCTGTGGCTGTAGCCACCAGTCCCGCCTCAGAAGGAAGTAGTGGTATGTGTGTCTCTCACTCAAGGAGCAAATGCTAAAAAAGGGGAAAAAAAAGTCTTAAATTGGACTGTACAACTAGGTCAATTCCTTTATATTATTACAAACATGGAAGATATCAGAGCTTCAGGATAAACTTTTAGCATCAGCTGCAATGTAATACTTTTTCCACTTACGGAAGCTGCTTTGGACCACATTTAGCTTTGAGGCATTTTCACTCGCTTGTCTTTACAATATACATTAAGGAACCGATCATTAAAATACAGAGAGGAGGTTTGGGTCTCTTCCTGTGAGCAAGTCATCCCATAACAGTACTCGCTGTACTGGAAAAGTGCTTTGCTCTACCAGTATAGAAGCAAACCCTTCAATATCGCAGTGGTCAGAGATGGAGGTGACGTACTCTGGCGTTCAGCCCTGCCAGTACCTTCCTTAGCACTTTGCCTCCTGCAGTGGCAAGCTTAAGTTTCCAGTCCAAAATGCTTTTCAAGGGACGGCCCACTAACATGTACATACAAGACCTTTTCTTGTTTTTTGAAAATGATCATGCTGTAGAACAGAATAATATGTAATTTCATTTCACATGTTAATTTGTCAGTCCCCTGTAGCAGTTCTACTCCATTCCAATGGCTTACATACCATCACGGTAAAAATATCAAAAGGTAATAGTTCAAGATAGACTAAGCAATTAGTTTAAAACCAGAAAGCAGCAGTTGTTGTTCCAGTACTTTCCATAGACAGGTGCATTCTATTACTGTATAATGAAGTACAGCTTTGCTTTTCCAGCATTTAGTATAAAAACTGCAGCTTGAGTGAAATTTGCCAGTTTTGGTTTGTTTTTTTTTTTCAATCAAAGAGAAAAATAAAATCAGAATCTAAAATACGGATGTGCTGTACTCTTTAGTGACAGTTTTTGCACATTTTACCTCCTGTCTGGGGAGTTAATGTAGATGAGAAAGCTTCTTTTAATTACTTTCTTAAGGAGTATTATTATGTTAAATCAGTTCAACACAGATGTAACGTTTCTAGAGTTCACTTGATGGTGTGATTGTTCTTAAGAGGCCTTTGCTGTACTTTCAGAATATTTCTATGAAGTTAATAACAGCTTATGCTCAGTTGCATCAGGAATACACCTTTCCCTTTTGGTAAGGAATCTTACAAAGTCCTTACAGCACAAAGCTGTTGTGGGCGATTCAGAGTCCCTCGTGCACCAGAGGATGCATTCCAAAGAAAGGACCAAAATAATAATTTGGAAATGAAACAAAAGAATGCACTCAGATAATTGAGCTTTCAAAGAGGTTTGTTTGGGTTTCTTTCCTTTTCCTTTCACTTGTGTGCACGTGTGTGTGTATATTTTGTAAGGTGGAGCTTCAAAAGGAAAACATGGTCAGAGGAGCTCTTTAAGACCAGAAATTCCAGAGTAGTTAAGTAAACCAAAGCTCTAAAGGAGACAAAAGCTGCTTTCTTGTGTTTCAAGAAAAGTTTAAAAGTTTGTGATTCATCCTGTAACTAATGCCGTAACTAGAGTATATAATTTGACTTAAATTAAGTTTTCATTTGAGAAATATTTTCATTTTCTTTAAAAGAATATAGTTTTCTTCCAAGAACTTGGACCAACGTTGATTTTTATTTTGTAGGAAATATATGAATTCCCAGTTTGTATATCATGTAACTAGTTTACATGCTGAAAATATACATTAGTTTAACTATTTTTGTATGTATATCTCCTTGTAAAACCTTTCAATGTGCTTCTGTCTTTTAGTCTTTAGAATTACTTGTGGTTTTGTGTTCCAGTGTTTGATTCCCTTGATTGTTCAAGAAAAAAAATTGGGAAATGTAGATTTATTTATCTGAAGAAGCTACTTGCTATCCTCTTAAGTTATTTAATATTAAAGTCAGAAGTTTCATTTAACCTTAGATGCTATAATCTGCTTTTTTCAATAAAGACATTTTGTAGTTATCTTTGATTTTGTAGTTTGTTGCATATAAGTTTTGTAGTTTTTTAAATCTAGGTGGGCATAAAAGCAATTTTCAGGAGACCCTTGCATTGCCTACAGAAATGCCCGATTAATTGGTTGCAGCTGCATTCATGCACAATTTTGGTCCTTCAGTGCAAGTGTTACTAATTAAGGTCTAAAATATGCCCACAGCTAATATTTTGCAGCTGCACTTGGGCAAGAATTTAGCCACTCTGGCAATTTTTAATTAAGCTTTAACCAGTCTGGCTAGTTCACATGTAGGACAGCCGGTATTGAGGAACACTTCCTTTGCAAGACTCCCATTATTTTTTTGGGTGTTCAGAAGAGAAGTACTTGCCTGGGCTATGAACTTGCATAGCTCTGAGCACTTGGACCTTGGTTTGGGTCATTTTCTCAATTTTCTTGCTAAGTCACAGTAATTCAGAAACCATAGCCAAGCCTCCAACAGGACAGAAAAGATGCTTTTCTATATATTTTACCTTTCTGAAAGCTCTTCGCCACTTTCTTGTCTCCAGCTTCATGGCACAGATGGGAGCTTGGTCACAATTACCTTCTGCACACAGCAGTCCTGGGAGAGCAGCTATATCTGTCAGGCAAAAGGTTCATCAGCGCTGGTGTCTCATCTCCAGCTATGGCCAGAAGCGGATGCCTTGGGAAAGAGTACAAGAACCAATTTTTTCCTGCCTTCCTCGTATTCAGTGCATTTCCTTTCCATAAGTTGGTCAGTCAACCAGCCTCGTGGGTGCTTTTTCCTCCAGTGATTTGCAGGAGCCAAATATTCACAAGCTGCTACATCAGTGTGATGCCACCCTCTCCTCCAGAGGCCTGCTCTGCAGCTCTGCCACCCTGGCTTTGCAAAGTACAAATGACTTCACACTTGAAAATTAAACCTACTGGTGGTTTTCACACAATGGCTATTTTGGCAAATATTTCTTTTACACAGTCAGAATGGAAAGAGTCACAAATACCACAATTGTTCTAGGGGCACAGTCTGCACTTCTGTGCTTTGAAACAGATGTACCACACTTCTGTAGGGCCTTCACATACATGCAATTTTCTCACTCTCATAGTTTTTTAAAACTCATGTCCTTCTTGAGGAAGAAAACAAAGAGCACAAAAAATGCTTTGAGTTGGCCAGTCTAACAAACAGGGCCTCGCCACGTGGGTGATGCAAACGTGGTCAATAAAATCTAGGACATATTCTTAATGGAGCAAGAATTCATATCAACCCATACCCAGCCTGGTCAAAAAGAACAGAGCACTCACTCACTCAAAAATACTAACTGCCCCTCGTGGGGCTCCTTGCAAGAAACACTGGAAAATGAACATGCATTCACTGCAGGAAGGGTGCGAGTCAGGACCCAGCTCCCAGAGGGGAACACCACAGAAGTCTACAGTGTCATAGGATGGCCTGGTGTGGCGTCGGAGCCACAGGCGGAGTGTGACCGGAAGCTGTTGCATGACACATGGTTGCTAAATCTGTCATGCAGATTATTCAGGAGGGCTTTGCGAGTCCTGCTCTTCCCCTCACCAGCCGTCCTCAGGTCTGCACCCTTCACCTTGCAGCTAGTGCGTAGAACAAGGATTTTTCTAAGTCATCCCAGGGCTGAACCAGAGACACTTGGCTAGTGCTAGGAACCATTAGAAGTATGTGAACTAGGCTGGTGAGGCTGCCTTCAGCTCACATCCTGTTACTCAGCTTTTATTCCCCCTAATTCACAGACTCATAGAGGAGGTTGGACAAGACCTTAAGAGGTCATCTGGTGTAACCCCACCACCAACACACACACTGAAAGCAAAACACGTATGTGTGTGCGTGTGTATAGATCGGTAGATAGACAGAACTTTATATGCATGTAATACCTTAGATATTCCCTTGGGTATGTCATTGTGGAAGCTGGAATTGCAGTCTCATTCCTACCGCTACACCATTTGTTAATTGGCCCAGTCTGACAGATAGTTACAAAGCTGCTCAGTGTTGACATTTGGCATTGCAGGTTTCTTTCCAAGACACCAGCTAGCTGGATCACTGATGCCCATGCTTGTGACTTCACACCAGCTAAGAGGAAAAAAGGTAGCGGATGCTAGCAAATGTAGAAAGGTCAAGAACCAGGGCCCTGCTGAAAACAGTGCAAACAACTTCAGATCAAGTATGGGCACTGCAGTTTGCAAACATTTTGGGCTGGCATGGTGTTTTGCAAAGGCAACATCTGCGATTTCTTTTTGTTGCTAAAACATCCTCATTTCAATCACTGATTTATTTACATTAAACACTGGAACATGGTATCAGACACCTTTGCTTGTGAAACCTATTTAAAAGCAAAGGACAGTAGTCTGCAATTACAGCCAAGAACTCAGACTTTGTTACTCTGCAGTCTAGGGCAGCAGTAATCTGCATACTACTTACTGTTGCTGCCCCACTTGCAGGTCTATGATTTCATCCAGCCTTAAAAAGCACTAGAATTTAGCTGGATTTGCCAGACTATGCTCCCAGTTGGTTCTACAATCTCATGCTTGGGATTCACTTACAGGTATGAAACTTTGAAGGAGGAAAGACTAAAGTAAGGTCTGGAAATAGTGAGCGAGGAACTTGTGGACGTTGAGCAGGACACATCAGTCTTCTCTCAATACCTAAGCTGGATGTGAAAGCGTCACCCATTTTTGGTTTCTGGAATAAATTGCAGGCCATCCCTCAGTCACCACCCCTGGGCTCATTAGCAGCTGAATTACGTGTTTTGAAAGCTATGGAATTAACCACAATTTTTGGTAAAACTCCAGTTTTATGCAGTTCTTGCCATCTCGTAACAGTGAGATAGCAAAATTACGTTGCCATATTGTTTATTAAGAGCACATAATAAGAACCAGTACATTTCTGCTGTACCTGGCTGTTCCCTGTGCTGTCAGTTTCTGTCTCATCAGAAGAAAATACACTACATTAGATAGCATAAAGCACTGTGCTCACACACAGAGCATAGAAGTATAAACTGAAAACTGTACAAAAAGTAAGAAACCATGTGGAGAGCTGGTTTGCCAGAAGTGATAAAATAAGTATCTATCCAGCAACACACTTAAGAACAAATTCTTAAAGGTTTGTGTCATGGCTAAAAAAAAAAATCCACAAAACCCCACATTTGTATGTACATGTCTGGGAGGTCATCACCTCGAAGAACAAGTATTGCACTGGTTAGTTACAGTAATTCAAGTGGTTAAAGGGACTATCAAAATAACCCTGTTCATTAAAAATTTGGCACATTTAAACTATTGCAGGAATGTTAAAGCCAACTGATTGGTTAATTACTGCCTGCTCTGGTGAGGCAAATGAAAGACAGAGGCACCCCTCAGTGCTTCCAGGCATAGTAAGGAAATAGTGACATGTGGACTTCCCCAACTGGCGTAAATGGGTCTTGCGCCGCTAAAACCAAGGAGGCTGTGCTGGTCCGTGCCAAATGAGAGTGTCTCATGCCCTCTATGAGACAGGGCGTTAGGGCAGGAAAGAAAATTACTGTATCAATCTGTGTCTTTTACCACCTAAATCCTGCAGCTGAAAGTTTCATGAGTCAAATGCAACAAGTTTACCAGAGGAGAAAGAAAGCAGCAATAGATTCTGTTCTCTGAAGGTCAGTTACTGTGTGGCTCTAGTCTCACCTAACATTTACCCCAGGTTTGTAAAAGTCACACACTGTTTGTAAGGATGGATGCAGCGACGGAGTAGGGAAGAAAATAAAAATGGCATGTGCGGCAGGGTGCAACGCTGGGGAGAGAACGACAACTTACCTGTGATACCTGCAAGCTGCACGTTTAACTGTACTCACCTCCACCAGTGGACATGGCTCCCTGAAATTTTTTCTCCACAGAGCTGCTTTAAAGTGGTGAGCAAAAAAGGGGCTCCAATGTCCTGCAGCAGCAACTGCTGACTGTCTTCCAAAAGGATGGTGGTGGCACTCCTCCACACCTGGCTGTGCTTGGGCTCACCTGGGAGCTGATCCTTTTTCTCACTCCTCCTTCCTCTATCAGAAAAAGAATAGAAAAGAGAAAAAAGCATCACGGCTTTCTGCACCATTCACCTTCCCACTCCTTCTCAGAGCATTTCCCAGGAAGGGAGAAGAGGAAGACGGCAACCTGCCGGGCACAGGGCTGTGGCACCTCGGCACAGGCTGCTTGCAAGTAGTCACTCTCTCACACGTGAATTGCTTCTACCAAAGTGGCAAGTCTTGGTCCAACAATCATCATAATTGCTTGACATCCTATTGCTTCTAGCAATGTCTTATCATGTGGAATAGGTCATTTGCTACCTACATTCCCAACCCATCAAAGCTACACCTACAGGTTGTTTGGTTCATTGTTCTTTTATCACCTCAATATACCACACTTAATGGTAAAAGTGACAGACATTCAGCTGTAGTAAGATCTGCCTTTAGTTGGCTATAAACATAATTTCATTCTCCAGTTAAAAAAAAAAAGTTTGTAAATTTTTAAAAATAACTTACTTTCCTGGAAATCAGCTGCTAGTTACTCTCTTACTCACAGCACATTTTCCAAGTTCTGGATCAAAACCATACTTTTTTAAAAGCCAGAAAAAAACAATTTTTAAAAGGAATACATTTACTGCCAGTTAATATGTAATTGGCCAATTTTTTTCCAGAAGCCCCTTCAGAATGGGAAAAAATTAATAAAAATGTCTATATGGAAGAGCCCATGAATACCTCCATGAAATGGAGCTGAAGTTCTTAAAAAATGTGCTGTTGCATCTTCCAAACTGAATCAAAAAAGAAGGAAGGTAGAGCAAAGCAAAGATTTCTTTAAATATTTCTTATTTTATTCTGCAACATACAACAGAAAATCTGCTAAGTCAATGGCTCTGGCAGCCGCCAGACAACGCTTTGATAAAGCATGCTGGATTTCATGATATAATTTAACTTCAGCTTGATTTTTTTTTTTTTTTTTTTGCATTAATCACAGTGTCTTCAAAGCTGAAATCTATTCCTTTGCCGATGTGCCAAAAGATAATATGAAGCTAGGCACCTACTGCACAACAGTCAGTAATTTCCATATCACCTTTCCCAAAAATTTTACGGTGTTATTATTTGCACCCCAGGACTAAGGATCTCCTGCAGCAGGAATTCGTTTGCAGGCTTAGTAGGCACAGTCAGGGAGTGCAAAGCAGGAGGTAAAGACTGCTGTTTTATTTGAGCTGGATCTTGAATCGCAGCTTTGTATATAAATACACAGCCCAAAAGAAAGCAGCATCGTAGAGAGGATGCTGCAGAGTCTTGGCACTGTTTCCGTATTAAACAGGAGTGAAGAGGTGAGCAGGACTGTCTGCAATATGCCAGCTGCCACCTCTGTTTGCAAAAGAACAGCGAAGCAAGCTGTTAGCTCGTGCTGTGGTGCAAGAGCAGTCCCTTGACACTTCATCCAAAACCCCTGCAGTGCTACTACCACTGCACGTGGTCCTTTGTATCTGTTCATGGAAGCGGCAAAAATTTTGTTTGTCCTAATAGCACCTCCCAGCTCAAAAAACCCCAAGCCCACATCTATGCACTTACTGTCTATACTATAGACAATATATAAAAATAATAAATCCACATGTAGTGGGCTGAAGGGCTGTTTTATGTAAAGATCCCATTTTAAAGGGAACAAGGCCATAGGAGATTCACTGGCAAAGGGTTCCAGAGTATTTTAAATGTATCCCAATATTATTCTTTGGAGACAGGCAACAACACCCCTTGCATGTACATTTCCTGGCACTATCTGGCATAGCACATTATTCCTTACACCCTCTCCAGCTGAAGCTTACTAAATACTAAAGTGTTTTAGCAGTGAGGAAATTCTTCCTGTCTGAGTTACAGATACACGCTCAAGGACGGGCAGCAGAAGCGGCAGGAACAGGACCCATGAGCTCTGCCCGCTGCAGCCGTGGTGGGGCATGGGCTGGGGCCAGGCTATGGCAAAAGATGGTGACCAAACTCCTGTGCTGCTTTGGGTGACTCTTTCTAGGTACCACCCCACAGCCTGCTGCAGCAAAGCACAGGCTTCTGAGCACAGCGAGAGGCACCCTCCTGGATTTTGTTGTGTTTGGATGTCAGATGAAGAAAAAGTTGCAGTGTGTTGAACTGAAATAAAGGCAGCCAAAAGGTGGGAGACCCAGAGGTGACATGGCCAGTGGCTCAGTTTCAGGAGCAGACAGACACCGCTTGGCCTCCCACCCGGTGCCAAGTGCACTGACTTTGAAGGACATGGGATTGCCACCAGAGGACCTTTTCCATTGGAAATACCAAAGTTATTTCAAAACACATACCCCTGAGGAGCATACTAAGTCCTCCCTAGCACCTCCCAGACTGCACAGCAGAGCCAGCTACCAAGCAAACATTAGAAAGGCAAGAGCAGCACCACCAGTCCCTCTCCTCCTGTTCCAAAATGGTGGTTTGGAGCTGGGGACTGGCACAAAGCCTCATCAAACCCCCATGTTGTGTAACCTGAAGATGCCTGACAACACCTCTGCTGTGTTTCTTGCCTGGAGGAGATCGGTAATTGTTATCTGGGAGGCCATGGAGGAGACCCTCCTCTCACACCTGCTGCTGTGAATTGCAGTGAATGCCACTAAGTTCCACCGCAGCAAGTCCAGGTTTAACCGCGCAACTTTTTTTTTTTTTTTTTTTTTTAGAAGCTTCTGGAAATCACTAAAAATAAGTTTGTTTGGGTTTTTAAACCTAATTCAAACACATTTGTGTCGTCTTTCAAGATGGCACTTGTCCCTTGTCCCTACTTGACAACAGATTTTTCAATCATTAAGAATGCTCTGCATGCACAGAAATATCTCAGATTATTTTTCCCATAATCAAAAGAAAACAAATCCCAGAGCAGCCCTGGCAGGCTGCTTCCGGCCAGCGCCGCTGACCCCCCCAGAGACCCATCATGCTCGGCTGCTGCCTTCAGAGGGCAAACAAGAAAGTTTTCTTTCAATATAAAATTAGACACTGAAACAAATCAACTTTTTAAAAAAAAAAAAACCAAAAAACAAACACCACCCAAACTCTCGCACAACTACTTTGCCATTAAACATATTCCAAGAGAGTAATTTAGATGTATATGAGTGGCTTGGATTGTATAAGCCAGCATTTCTGTTCTCTTCCCACTCCTCTCGTGCTGTCAGTACCATTGGATATATTCCTGGCCAGGGCTGGAAGCTCACATCAAACTGCAGTCACATGTAAGCATTCGTGATACAGCTCAAACCACTGCCGGGATGTCCTCTGCTACTGCCTGCTTGTTCTCATGTGCTTTCTCCTGCAAGTCCCTACCTGATTATAAAGGATTGGCATTCAGAAGGAACAGCAAAGGTATTTACCTCATCCCCGTTTAAATCCTTCCCCAATACCCTCATCTGCTGTGATATCTAAATGAATTTTGCCAGTTAGAGCCGGTAACATGCTATGGCTACCACCTGTACCCATCCATCCCATCTTAAATTTGGACAGTAAGTTTCTGAGGGAAAAAAGCTATTTTTTTAATTACGAGGAAGACATTCTTGCAACTCATACTTCTTACAAGTAAACACCAACACATCTTCCAGTATTGCCAAAATCTTCTCAGCCTAACATAATGGCAGTTCTGCTATAGAAGGTACTTTTCTATGTCTAGCACTGAAAGCTGTCCTTATTTGAAAATAATAGTCTATCACAGCCATCCTCAGCAGTACCATTCCTACAGTGGGTTTACATTGCAAAGTATAAATTAAAGAGGTTTCATAAGCAGTTCACAATAATTTACCCAATTAGTCTTTTGCTTTCCCCATCCATTATGGGCCACATGGGCAAGAAAATTGCTGGCCAGCATCTAGAATTGTTGATGAAAACTTCTGAAATGCTTTGCATTCTTGTGACAAGGATCTTCGCAAGAGACCACTGTCAGCACTCTCAGCCTTGGGTCTAGAAGGTCAGATGGGTCACTGCAGCATCTCCTTTTCATGTCTGATCAAGTGTGGAAAAACCTGGGGATGAATGCTCCTGCACATTACTCTTATGACCTGGGGATCTTCATTCAAGAGCATTCAGAGAAAGCAAGCCTGAAAAAAGGCTGCAAAGTGACATCATTTAAAAATTTAAACAGAGTTACAGAAAACACCCGGGGGCCTAAACCAACCTTTTTCTATCTACACAGCACCATGAGGATCTAATGTATTACTAAGCCCGTAAACTTCATGGTTTAATAAACATTTTCATTTTAGCAGATCTGTTAATTCATTAGATGTCCCACCTTTTGCATTTACAGCAGCTTTGAGCACCCCAAGATCTTTAATCCTCAGCTAAGACTCTTCCCTTAAAAAGGGAATCATCGTATTGGATGTGCTGCCAACGAGAAGTCAAAATAAATGTTCTGTGTCACCACATTTTGCAGTGAAGAGTTGCATGAACTACATACACTCCAGAGCAAGCTGGAAAAGAGGAAAATTACAGTAGCTCTGATCACTATAAAATATTCAGAAGGCGAAGCTCAAACACATAAAGGATCCCAGTTGTGAAAGGTTCTTTCACTGCTATTAACTGCAAAGAAATAACCAGAGGCACCACCGAGTATCAACAAACCCCTGCTGCATCAGGTTTTATACACATAGGGCTGCACAAGCCACTACACTAGAATTTTATATTCCCTTTTAAGCTGAAACCTAGTTCTTCATCTTGTTCTTTGCTAATGAGAGGGGTGTCTTGGGCAGGGAAACGCACAGAAACTAGATCATGGCTGAGAGAAGAGCAAAGGGGAGGGAAAACAACTTCCTGCCTTTCATATGGAGACAAATTGCTTCCAAGGGCTGGGCTTCATGAAAAAAACAGCTGATCATGGCTCCTGAGGCAGTTCGCTGCCCTTGGCCAAGCCACTCGGCCCAGAGGGAGGCACAGCCAGGTCTTAGGACCACTTAATCCTCTCCAAGCTTGGTTGATCAGCAAGTCCTTCAGCAAAGCTCAGTGTAGCTTCGCACCCATCAGGGAACGTGAGGATCAGCAGAAGTCAGGGACTTACCAACCACCCTGTGTCCCCTTGGTGGTGTGGACACCCTCCACCTAACAGTCCTCATGTCCCATGTGGAGCACCAAGTGGCATCCAAGTGGCATGAGCATTTGGAAAGATCAGGACCAGATATTACACACAGACTCTCCATTTAATGCCCAAACCCAAGCCTCTAAGCAAAAAGCAGCAGCAGCAACACCAGCCAACTGCAGCAATCACAGTCCAGTCACCGTAGTCACTTGTGTGGTGGTCTCCATACCCACCCTGGGCTCCACAGAGATGAAGGTGTCAGCAGCCAGTGACAAGCTTATAAAAATAGCATGTCCTTATTCTTTGATTTTCTAACTCTTTTTATGGTTGTTTTTTTTTTTAATCCTACTCGAGGTGTGAAAAGGCAGAAGCTTTTCCATTTGAGAATGGCCCATTCCCCAACTTTTTAAATATTTGTGTACAAGATGCTGTAGAACTCCATACAGCCACCTAGTGCTGAAAAAGAAAAAAAAAAAAAAAAAAAAAAATCACTTCCCCACTTCCGTGACTGTCCTCTGCATACCCATAAGGGTATTTGAGACTAAGTGTCCAGCAAGGAGGAACAAAAGCCAAGTCTCTGCAAAAGTCAAGACAGCACACTTCCAGTTATGGGCAGCAGCAAGTCTGAGAACAAAATGGCCGATGAACTGTGCACACAGGAAACATGCTTTTATCCTGATAAAGAAAGAAGAAAGATATCCCACAAAAGACATGGCTACTGACTGTGTATTCTCCAGGGGTTATCTGTGGCATCTCTCCTCTGTGCTACTGGGCCAAGCTGGGTAGCAAGTACATCTGCTTATTTTTAAGGGTACTCAAGCTGCCCACCACACTGCTGGCCTTCCCAGCTCTGGCTCTCCAAAGATGTTGCTCTATTCTCTTCCTAACAGGGAACTACCAAGATTTGCTTCAGTCAAATCCTTCTCACTTCTCAGCAATTCCTTGCCATCACAGGAGCAAGACTGCCTGTCCTCGTATCTAATTACGGCTATAAAAGTGTATCATGCTCCTTCCAAGTCTTTTGCTCCTAGGTTCACACCACCTCCTCCCATGTGGTAGCACAGGCAGTCGTGCAGCTGTGCAGTGAAGCAGATCAGGGAACCAAACTGGGTTAAAACTAATCCATCAAAGAAAGAAAAAAAGAAAGAAAGAAAAAAAGGTTTGCATTCAGCCAGATCAATTACCTGGTTCCTGTTCACTTCATAGGTGAACAGATGCTTGTGTCAGCAGGAGACAGGGGCAGCACCAGTGCAAGGTGGTGGCCTGGTGTGTCCAGCAAACTACAGCCCAAGCCCAATCAACTCTGCCCCCACGACGGCCCGAAACAGCCAACAGGAGTCTGGAATATGCCCTGCGATGCCTCCATAGGGCATAACCCTGATTAAAAATGGGTTAGTTACTTAATACCTTTCTTCAAAGTCATTATTTTCCCACAGATTTTAGACCGGTTGCCTGGAAGATGGCAGAGCTAACCCCGCTCAGGAAGTGTGCCGTTTGGATCTCAGTTTGGAATATCCAACTTTATTGGGTTTTTTCCCCTCAGAATTCAAAAATACTTTGCCATGCAGCTAGCTAACCAGGTCTTAGAGGGATATGGTTTCTTCTTCTCTTGCTTATAAGGGAAACTTGAAACAAATTAAAATTATTCTGGCCTCATACTAAAGGTCAGCATTGTGGGGAAAGATGACTTATTCGGAATTCAGTCAGGAAGTTTAACACAAATAATCCAGCTTGAAGTTCTGTGAGAACAAATCCCAGCCCCCCCCCCCCCAAAAAAAAGTGCTGATAGAACTAATTTAAGTACTAAATCTCTCCTTTCCAAGCATTTTTTCCACCAATAAACCCAGAGGCTTTTAAAGCTGCCATGTGAACAACTATTTAGCTGAGGTGTGAAAGAGATGCTATTGATACCTCCCCAGATAAACACAGATTTTTATCAGGAGACTTAAGCAGGAATGAGCCAGGGAAGGAGCAAAAGGTATTGTTGTAAATTGCTGTGAAGACAGACCGCACTGTACAGTGTCACCATTACTTGTTGTAAAGCATTAAGCTGCCTCAAACTTTTTAAGCAAAATGTTCATACCATAAAAAAAGAATAGCTAATAAAATCCAACAGCTTATTTGCAAATAAATAACTATTTCTTTGTTAGTAAAGAAATGCCTTGCAGGTGTGCAGATGCCTTCTGTATCTGTAAAGCAACATTTGCCACTCTGAGGCCGCATCATGAATTACATTTGGAAGTGTTCATGACTTAGAAAAAGCCCAGGAAGACTTTAAGATATTCTATTCCCACTACAAACAGGTATTAGAAAACAGGTATTAGAATTACTAAAAGAACTGGATGCTGTACCTTCATGTCACTGCCAGCCTTGAAAGGATGGCTTCAAGAAGAATTAGATAGAAAGCATTTATGTTTTAGAGAATATGTATGTGTTTGTGTGTACGTGAATATCTACATACATGTATTTTTTAATAAAGTCCACAGGGACACAGTGGGTCTGGAAATGCCTCCCAAAACTCTGGAAATGAGAAGAACGTGAGTTGTCAGTTCCTCACAGGTTTATATCTTTGTGACGGCTCTGACTGAAGTTAGTGGGGCTATAAAAGCATCTGCATCCAAAGATTTAAATCCAGACTTGGCCAGTCTGGTTTCGTTTTTCTGGCTGACCAGAAGACAGAAATGAGCCTTCCAATGCCCTCTCGTCATTATAGAGCATTCAGTTCCACCAGCAAGTGGCTTCTCACGTCAAACAAGTTGTACCTGGGACAAGAGAAACATCGAAACAAAACAACCTGCAATCTTCCCACAACAGTCAAATAATACAGCAAGTGCAGAGTGCCACAGTTAGTGATGAAACTGTCCTGCAGATAGGAAAAGACGTGGATCGACTAAGAAGCCTATTGTAGTTCTTAAAAGAATTTCAGAGCATTTCCAGAGCTGCTGAGCTGGAATAATAATCAATTCACTTTGAAAATCCACTAGTAAACTTTAAATTAGTTTCTCTACCTGAATCTGAAACGACAACCTGCCAAATACTAGTAATAAAAAAACCTTCATGTTTTATGGACAAACATTTTGATAATTTTGCAGGAAGAGTTGCCGTGGCCTACATTTCACCAGCAAACATGTGCTTTGTGAACAGTGGTGCAGTGTTTTTAGCACAATTCAACGCTCAAGTCTTTGGAAAGAGGTTTCTGCTGTGTTACCTGCACACCCAGTCTCATCCCGTCTGATCCTGCACGATCGTAACTCGCTGCTGCCCTCTTTATTCCAGTATCGGCTCCAGTGCATGATAAATACAGCAGCAGCAGGAATCTTTCTCCCACTCGGTGACGCAGTCTCCATTACTTATTTGTCCTTTCTTCTCAGCAAATATAACCTGGAGAAAGTTATGCTTCATTCAGGGGGGAAAAAAAAAAAAGATTGCCCTGTAGTCCGGCACAGGGGGAAACACAACAAAAAGTACAACTGACTCACTGAGTGCTCCCTTCCAACAAGCAACATGATGTTTTGCCACCCAAAGTGTTGTAATCAGACCATCAAAATGTGGCTGTTTTCTTTCAGCTCTAATGAAGCATCAGCAAATGGATAACATATCTATAGCCTCTCTCTTTCCGTCCGTCTCTGGGAGGCAGGTGCAGACTCAAGTAAGGTTCACAAAATGGATTCAGATGTGACTGATCTGTAAATTCCCAGGCAGCTAACCGGAGGAAGCTTACTGCTGCCAAAAATGTGCACTTTGGAACATCACTGAATGTATTCTGTGTTTAAAGTAATGGGTTTGCTTCATTCGGTTCCTCAAGAGAAAGGATGAGAAAGACATCAGAGAAATATTATATGTTATGTGTTTAAATGAAAGTGCCGGCACCAGTGCTCTCACTCCAGCTGGTTAGCAGGGAGAGACACCAACAAGTGCTCTCCCAGGACAACTGCAGCATTTTCCTAATGTATTTTGAAGAGTTATTTCAGTGGGAAAACCCTCAAATTTCAATTTCCCAGATAAGGTTACATAATAAAGTATAACCACAAGCAATCCAGCTCTGTCTTGAATAGGAGAGACATTTTTAAAATGGCTTTTGGAAGATTAGTTCTCTTGTACCACATAAAGCACCAGCTTTGCATTAGCTATATAGAAATATGTATTTAATTCATGGTCAGCTTATTTTTTGCCAGTTGACTGACTTGGGATGGTTTTTTTCAGTTTGTCTTGTTTCTCAAACCAGGAAAAATGAAAAGATTCACTGAAGTGTCATTTTTAATGCTGAACATTAAAGACAAATGTTCCTTTTGGCCAAGGCCCAAAAAGTTCCTACAACTCTGCTCTTCACTTCTAATAAAGAGTTAGACAGTCCATTACTTATTCTGTTTCATGATTTAGTCTACACAATGTACTGAAAAATAAGAAACAGCAATGCTAACCCAAAGAGTAGAATTCATCCCAAATCTTCATGTATACATGTAATGCCAGCAAAGCCCTTTGGCATGAGCATAGCACAGCAGCAATGCCATTTTTATGCTCTGAAGGAAGAAAAGTTCTTCCAACAAACCTGTTAAACTTCTGCCAAATTTACTAATAAGAATAATTCTATGTTTTCATGTTCTTTGCTTGTGTAGAATATCCATGAAACAGAGAAATGTGATATCAGAGATGTCTTAAATGGTACCTTGTCACTGAAAGACAATGACAGTGAACCAGATGCAAGCAGAATATTTTGTGTTTCCCCAAAAACCCTCTTTCTTCTGAAAAAGGATATCAGTTAGAGTCCTAAAGTATCATCTTAACTTTAAGCCTGTGAATCATGCCACAAGCAGCCAGAACAACCACCTTTTCCGAGCACCAAAGCCTGACAGTCATCCTCCAAGCAGCAGAGCGGTTGGAAAGGCAATGGTGTTCAGAAACAGCAGGCAGGAGCCTTGGAGTTTGCATTTGTAACTCGTTACATCTAAAACACAGTCCCTCAGCAGAGTACAGTAACGCAAAACAAGCGGAGTCTTGAATTAACACACGAGTACTTTGATCACAATTCCTTTTGTATTTGTCAAATTCTCCTTATTCACCAAGCAGGGGTGAAGCTCCCCGTACAACCAGCAGCAGCAAGCAGCTCTGTGCAGCACCATCTCCCTCCCGCTACTGCTGCCTCCAGTTAAACAACAACGTGACAGCAGTGACACAGAACAGCCGCCCCCAGAAAGTTTACTTTCATGGGCCTGTGAGAGCCTACCATCTGTGACTCCCTGCACAATGTCACATCTACCTTTCATGCTGCTCAGGGCTTTTAAAAGTCTCCAGAGCAGCAGTGGTGGCATGCAAGAGGGAAATAGTAAACCTCCTGCTTCCAGATCACTTTTGCAGTTTTGAAGGTATTTTTTGCTGTCTTGGAGGACTAAAATAGATCAGAAGGCCTTTCCCACACTCCCCAGTTATTGACAAAGTTTCTTCATGGTTGCAAATAATTCATAGGGCTCGTGAGGAGTAGAAAATAAATAAATAAACAAAGAAAGCCTAAGAAACACTCCCCCCAACACATTCATTTTTTGCTGTAGCCTCAAGCTCTAAAATGATACAGGGGAGAGAAAAGGAATTTGAATGTATACATAGAGGTCTATATAGCTAGAGCATAAATACTTTAAAATGTAACCCATGAGAATACTGACTGCATGCTCAAGAAGCCAGTTGCATGTAAAATTATTTTAGTTGTTAAGTTAGACTCTCCAGACGAGGTTTTAAAGAGCTTCCAACATTTGTGCTCAGGTGCCTGCCTACTTTATTTTCTAGATATTTTGTTCCTTACCACTTTGCCACGCACACTTGAGCCAAGTCAAACCGCCTCACACTAGCCATAGACACATTTCTGAGAGAGAAATGAACCAAGATGGCCTGTGACGGATGCCTGATGCAAAGAAAGCTTGCTTGCACCTCTCCTGGCACATTTGACCACCCTCAGGAGGAGGTCATCCCTGTAACCATGCCTGTAGCAGTAACATGCCATACTGGTGCCAAATACTGACAGCCAGACCAGCTGGCACCACTGCTGCTTGCACACCTGACTTTTCCTGAAGTTCCCTGCTGACAATCGGTATCATCTGCTCATTTACAGGGATTCCCCCCAATCCCAGTCCTTCTCTTCCCTTCAGATATTTGCATGTTGTCCCTCCTGTAGGTAACCAGCGAGCACTGCAGCTGGCCTTGCTTAAGGTCAGTAATGATTGTTTCCATCCAGGAGAGCCTCTCTATCCACACACAAACCTTTGCTGACCTGAACTATGTATTTTGTTGTAGGACAGCAATATGATAATATTGCCAAAACAGCAAAAGCTTATATTCTCTACTGTGACTTTTTGGAAATGGGACATTTCTGGTAGTCCAGCAGAACACTATGATTACACCCTGGAAAAAAGTCTCCTGCATCTCCCACCTGGTTGTCTCTAAGGGTGCAGGTTCAGACTGTACGTGCACATCATGGTTTACTGTGCAGTTACCACTGGTGTGCCCCTATCACAAGATAACTCAATACCTCATGACGGAGTAAAAAAGCCTGGAAACAAAATGGAAAGGTACAATCAGTAATTTTCAAATACACCTCCCCTATTGTTTTTTATTTGTTTCTGCATGCTTGACCTTCTGAAGTCTCATTCTAAAAACTGAAACTAGTGCAGACGTTTTTATGAAGTAAAAAAAAGACTGTAAAAGAGAAGAGTCTAGAAGAAGTCACAAAGATATCCTGTTCACACATCAAAGCATCACTTGGCAAGTATTTGAAAGTGAGTAAATTTTTGAGCAGAAGTATAGCCACTAATTTCGACTACATGAATAGCTTCTTGTAGAAGCTAAGCCTTTATATTTCCCAGTGTAAAAACAAAGACTTGCTGGAATCCAGGCAGCAATAAAGCTGTTATGTCTATCAGACTTATCCAGGTAACATTAAACACATACCTCTCACAAAGAAAGCAAAACACAGGTAACTTAGTGCTATCATCAGCAGAGAACTGACTCTCAGATACACCATCATTTGTAATTACACTAGCATTCATCATAAGAAGCTGAATAGGCAAACAGCCTTAAACCATGATCACATAGTTACACTGGGAAAGAGAACGTATGGACAGTATTTACACACAGAACCCAAAAAGCACTGCAGCTCTACAAGTAAGCACATAAAATTGATATTCTGAAAGAAATTTAATAGACTAATAGCAATTCATAGGAATGAAGCTAGGTATTATATGAAGAGCAATAACAGCTCTTTCTTTTAGGGAAAAACCTCTCATAATGTGGCAGGATGTTTTGCCAAGGCCTGCGCACATACTGAAAAGACTTCTCTGCAATCTTATTATGGCTACATACAAGCTGACAACAAACCTCAGAGCTGAAGAGTCAACAAAATGACAAAAAAAGATGAGAACCGCATTTTGAAACCTGAGCCTCTAATTTTGTGCAGAACAAGTTTCCAAAGTCGAGATTCCCAAAATGAGTAAGGCTCAAAGTGCAGAGACATTTGTTTTCAAATCTTTTTGTGGGTACCTCGGATGTCTGGCCTGCAGACACAGTTGAAAGTTTTGAAGGGAGACAGTGTGATACACAAGAGTGGGTTCCTGTCAGCTAAACGGATAGCTCACTTGTGGAGCACTGCACGAAGAGTGGGTGCAAGGACAATACTTAACACTTCTGCTCCTGCCTTCTCTCACTGTCTGTCTTTGAGCAATTTGCTTAATCCTCAGTAACCCATCCACAGAGCTGAAATAGTAGTATCTATCTCCCAGTGGTATCACAAGAAATAATTTGTTGACGTCTGTAAGCTGTTTTGACTCTGTGGTGATGGACACCAGAGAAAGATTTAGAAACAGATGTCTGTGGAGAGGGAGGGGGGAAAAAAAACCCAACTGTGAATGTATAAACTTAAAATATTCAGTACTTATATAAATCCAACTCTCTAACAGAGAAATTCTACTTCGTAAATGTAACTTTTGGATGGTTTCTGAATGAATTGAACTACAACACAAGGGCTATGTGATTTTTCCTTACAGAATTCAAAGACAAGGACTATACTTTCCATGATACTATCCCCAGCAATGCTTGTGAGATAACCAAGAGGACGTTTTGCAGTGGACATTTCTTCCCTCCTGAGAACATAGATAGGTTAAAAGAAGAGAGCCAGTCGAGTTGACATAAGGACTGTACTTCAGCAAGCAAAATTTGTGTAAAGATTAACCAAGGTCAAGATCTTCTTCCCCATTAGCAAGGACCCTCACATACCATGTGCGAGAATCACATACCTGATACTTAGGAAGGAAGGATTTCTGGTATAGATCAATAAAGTTAGAGTATTATCAGCTAATGTTGGAAGTGAGACTCACAAGAAGTTTCTGTACGCAACAAAGCCTTACATGCCAGCATATTTCTGCTGCTCCATTTCTAAATGTTATGATTCAGAGAGTGGTGCCTCACTGAAGTCAAATGACACCACAATAACCTGCAAGCTGACCCTTCAACACCAGCAAAAAATAATGTTGCCCCACTTAAAACCCTAATCAAGACTTGAAAACTGGCTGGGTTACATACACATTTACTCTAACTTCCAAGGCAGGTACAATTTAAAAAAGTGTTACAATTTATTCATCTCAATGAACCAAAAAATAAGCAAATAATAAAAGAGTGCCTGGGGCAAGCACTTCTGAGCTGGTTATCTGGGACAGTTTTTAGTTACAGTTAGTCATTGGTACATTCTCGTTATGCCCCCACACCAGTTTTTACCTCAATTAAGTACAACTGACAAAGTGTTGCAAGGCACAGTTGAGACAAATCACAAGGGTTTTGCAAGGCACAAAATTTGCTGCTACTATTTCACATCCATTTTCCTTACTGTTTTTATTGCATTGATTCTTGCCCCTTTCACAGCTTCAGATTTACTCTTTTGGAAACCAGTCTGCTCAGTAATGCCAACCAACCAACGTCATTTCCCAAAAATGACAGCAAAGCAGAACAAAATCTCTTCCTTGACATTTCCAATGGTGGAGACTGGAACACAAGGCTTGCAAGAGAGAAACGCACTAATACAGAGACAGGAATGACCAAGACAACTCCAACCAGAGCTCTCAAAGAGCAGCTGAGCACTATTCACTCCCAGAGAGATCGTACCCAAAGGACATAGCCAACTCCAGATCTAATGAGTAGTTTGACTCAATCCTAACCAGAACAGATCAAGGACAACAAGCTTCTTCTGTGGCAACTATAAAGATTTGCATCTTGTACTCCTTTTTTCTTTTTCCCTAATACCACCCAGAACAAGGAATAAAAGTCCTACAAAGCATGGACATTTTGGCACAATTCCTCAGAACAAACAGGAACGGCCATCAAAACACACAGAAGAGTAGATGTTGGCGACTTCACTGGGATGTGGGATCCCCATGTTCAAGGCTCATCTTGCCAGACTCCAGTGACCCAGAGTGAAAAACTCTGCTTTATATCAGACACAGTGGGTACTCATTTTCTCATGTCCCAAGTTCAAGCAATCTTTCTTCTCCCAGTGCTTCCTCCCCCATCTCACTTGTCCCAGAGATGTTCCCATAAAGTGATACATTTCAATTACATTTCGTTCAGCCCAAAATAGTCTGACAATCTCTAACCTTAGCATTTATCTTCTCTCCTTACTCCCTTTGGTCACATCACTTTGAATTGTCCTGTGGGAAAAGTTATTGTCTTGGATACAAAAGCACAGAGCAGAATATTTATAATACTTAGGAGACTAGCAAATTTGTGTGTTGCTGAACATGGAGAATCACTATATAAAATCAACATGCACAAGCAAAACTGGGGCAAAAATCCTAGTTTTAAGGTTAGGAAGAGCTTTTACCAAGGATCTCAAAATGAACTAGCGGTAACCTTTGGATTGGTGCATTGCGTATATTCCTTGCACAAGGGACACTGCCTAACACAGACCCACCATGCGTTTAATACAATTAATACTTTTATTAAGGAAAAAAAAAAATATATTGTGTTAAAAAAAAACGGTAAATACACCCCCTCCATATTTTCCTAAAATATACTTATTAATAATATAAACTTGCTTCAAAACTAGGTGACACTTTAAAAGTCTTTTATGCAAATTTCACATTTACATGGCCATTTCTCAGGTATTTATATGACTGAGCCAAAACACTGAAATTACCCAAATACAAATATTAGCAATGAAATAATATTGCATTTGGCAAACAGACAAACATAACAAATGGTTACATTTACTGCAGGAGTGTTTGAATACAAGTTCTCCCAACAGCAAAACATGAAATCACCTTGCATTCAAAATGCAGCTGTTCTCCGATTAAATAGGAAATAGTATTTTTAAACTAAAATCCTGTTAAACATGTAGGGAAAGTTTTGGCAAGACGGGTTGTTTTCCATCATTAGGTGAAATTTTGAAAGCTGTTTCCTAGCAGAACATTTCATTGCAAATATTTTGGACACTTTCATCTGACTTTAAAGTCAACTGACATCAGTGCTTGCATCTCTTACAGTTACAAGATAAATAGCATAATAAAAATAGCTCTCCTTTCCAAGGCAAAACCAGGTTTTCAGAGGGAGAAGTGCTAAAATAGTTCACAGGAATAGATGCATTTTTTTCCTTTCTTTTAAAGAAGTAAGTCCTTCATATAGTTACAGTTGCACAGTGGTTTAATTTAGTGTCCAAGATCTCATTTAAATCAAAACTTAAATTCTAGAACATTAAAAATGCCCACTCTCTATGTTTAAGTGTCTGGTGCACAGGCAATATCCACTGCCTAAATTTAATTTCTAGGAACCTACAGTTAGGACTTTATTATCCCTGAATATCTGAAGCGTTGAAGCACATTCCCTTCCTTGGGGACATATTGATGCTTCACACAAAGAGGATGCAAGATGTTTATACTGCAATATCATGTACTCTCATACAACAGCGTGTTTCTTGCTCAGCATTGCATTATTTGGGATGATTCCACTGAGAAACCCACTCTGCCTCTTAGAGGCTCAGTGCTCTGAGAGTTGAGATTCATCTCCAAGGTAAGAGTAGGCTACTGGCCACAGACTGCTTTGATGAATGAGAAATCAACAGCAGGAGCTGGTAATTGTAACAAAGTGCTCTATCACTCCCAGTAGAAACAAACGAACTAACCAACCCACCCAAACCCACTTAAACACATTGTGTTTGCATGACCTCAAGGCATGAGACAAATAAGCTGCTCTTCCCGGGATTGGAACTCTCATGTGCAAGGGGGAAAGCAGCTGCTACTACCTTGCTGACATTCTGGGCACAACACAGGATTGTCCTGCTGGTCGTGGACTTTAACCACAGAAATTCACCTTAATAACTCCAAAGTATAAAACAGACTCAGAGCTTTCAGCAAAGCATTAGAGAGTCCTCAAAAACATGAGGTATATTCCTTGGTCAATGCAATAAGAATACAGCCATCTGATAAATTCAGTCAATTTTTTTGAAAAAGACTTTCCTAGGATCACAGATAGACATCTTTTTACAAGTTTAAATCTGAGATTTCCTTTAGAACGACTGCCTTTTTTCCTAGTTATGCCCCATTCTAAAATCAGGGGAAAAAAAGTGAAATAAGCCTAGGCTGACACAGGGAAAACAAAAAGGGGGAAAAAACATCCCAGTAATAACTTGATTCCTCTTACATCTTAGAATATTTTTACTAGCCTTTCTAGTACAGGTCTTAAAGGTTTTTGTTTCAGATCTCAGGACATGCAATGCCACCACCGCACTCTCTGAGCAAGAACTGCACTCAAATTACTAGGAGACCTCAGACAGTGACATTTTCTTGGTGGTTTGGGGAACAGGCAGACCAGTCTCTCCCTTTGGAAGAGAATACCCGCATCCAGAACAATACCACTTGTAGCTGGAAAATACACATACTTCTTAAGGCTTTCCAAGTGACACATGAAAATAGATAATACAAAGCACAGAGGAGTAATTCACAGATTGTTTGAGCTGGATCCATCTGTACTGGATATTCCCAAATTGTACAGGAAGAATCAGCTGTATTGTGAAGGGCAGCAAGGTTAGGTCTAAGACTTCATAGGAAATAGGTGATGTTTCAGGTGCCTCCAGCCAGTGGCTGTGCTGAGGTGAGCAGAGCAGGACACTTTGCCCAGAACTTGGATGAGATGAGGAAGGTGAAAAAGAAAAGAAACTGGAGACGATGCTCTTTATGATACCAGGGGATCACATCACTGTGGACAGAGATGGCATAGTATCACAGCCTGTCCTGTCTCAAAGGTAAGCACTTGGGCCAGTTTTCAAACAAGGCCAAATAAGTGGGAATTTCTTCCACAAAAGACCCTCTTCATCCAGAAAATGAAATGGGAAGATTTTACAGTTCTCTTTAAAGATCAGACCAAGAAATGCATCACAGCCCAAACCATCCATCTTTGGAGAAGCACCACAAGTTTATTCCAATTTTTAGAGACATTACAAGGGCCAAATCAATGGAGCAGAGGCGCCCAGTTCCTACATGACTCAGGCTGCTGTGAATGGCACACCACACCCCATGCTCTTCTGGCTGTGAAATGCATCTACTCAGATGGGAAGAGATGTTTCTGTGACACCTCATTCTCCTGGCATGCTACACATGGAATTAACAACAACAAAAGGAGTGGGACATTTCTCTATGGTTTAGAAAACAAACAGGAAAAAAAAAAACAAAACCCAAAACCAAAGAAATTTATGACTAATATAACAGAGTGAAAAAAGAAAAATCACACAAACATCTCTGTTTCCATGACAAGGTTTATATATAGCAAGATGGTAAACAAGAAGAGCTTCTGCATTCAAAGTGAGTGGATCACACTGACTGTGTAAAGACAGCTTTAGTTTACAGAATCCCAATATAAATGAAACCTATTGCTAGCCATATAGAAGCATTATTGACAATCTGCAGCTAACATTTATCTCTACATCTCTAAGAGGTTAGTTCAAACCAAAGAGCGGATGATATCTGATATTCACCTTTATAACCACTGAAGGTGATGAAAGGTTTTGAATTCTGAGAGTTCTTGGGATCAAAGTCACTTGAAGGACCTGTGAGGGAAACATCAGACGACTCCCTGCCTCCTCCTCCACATGTGCTTTTTCAGACACCAGAGCTAATCATCTCTGGAAAGCAGATTTTAAGACAAGTGCTCATGCACTAGGGATCACAACACCAGGTGTGGCCACGGAGGACCTATTGGAGCCTAACAGGAATTTAATATCAATTTAGTCTGATATTTTTGCTAATATTTGTGCTTCTGCTAAATTACAGCTCAAAGAGTAGAATGGCAGTCACAAGTTTGGGAGCTTCTTGGGAAGACAATGACAGCATTATTCCCATTTGGTACTAGATGTGACTTCAGCGTTCAGAATTCAAAATGTGTCCAATGAAACAAACAAAACACTCACTCAAAACCCACCACAAACATACAGATGTTAGCTACTACATCCTAATGCACTAAAAAAAACTCCAAACATCAACCATAACCATCTAAGAAAAAAAAAACAACCCAACACAACCACCCACAAAAGAGAAAGCACATTGATTAAAGTATTTGCTATTAACAACCCACAGTGGAAGATGATATAAAAAGATTAATCTCAACATACCAGGTAACATTACTCATGTCTGCATGACTGTCACAAAAAGAAAGATAACCTATCTACAAGCTATTTGTAGGTATCAAAGATTTACCAGGAAAACAACATTATATTTTCCATAATTCATAGTTATTTTGTTGGATTTGGGGGGTGGATGAGCTGTGAGGGTGAGAAGAAAAACACAAAAGAGATCATGTTACTTTTCAGCTGTAGTTGGATGGTAGGAGACTACTTCAAACAGTAATGAAGAAAAGGAGACTTACATGCACCTTGTGGTATTTATGAACAGCTGGGCCCAAATATGCTTCCTTATGCAAATGAGTGCTTGAGTATGTAAATCAGCACCTAAACAAACAGAACTCCAAGTGTACAAACTTTTCTCCATGAAAGCTGCTCATTTCTTAAGCCAAATCTGCTCCCATTCAAACCTATGGCACAATTTCTTTTGACGTTAAAGGAAGCAGGAATAGAAACCCAACCTCTGCAAAAACATTCTCAAGGTTGTTCGGGGTTTGGTTTTTTTTAAAAACAGACTTACATATGGGACTGTCCATCGACTTGAAGATCATTCAGCAATTGGAATGGATTTATGGGAAGTTATTTCTACAATCTTTTCTCAAGACAAGGTCAGTAAAGCTTTCACAAGCAGTTATTTCCTGTGGACTGCACTCAGACTTACATTGCTGATGCACCCAAAGGCCCCATAAGTTTTGTCTACACATTCAGAAAACTGAGAGTCCTTTGCATTTGGGATGCATTCACATTTTCATTCCAGAGGACAGATTGTTATCTTTTTACCACAAGAAACATCAGATATTCTACTCCTTGTATAAGGAGTTTGATAGAATTCTGGCGTGTCAAACATACTGAAGCCCAAGAAGATAAAATCTATTTATTAATTACAGCTAGCTTTGGTTAAGCTCTGCATGCTGATACCAACTTGTTTCTTCACTTATTTTCTTACAATTTTTCTTTACTTTTTCAATCAACCAACATGGCTTTACTGGCGACTAAAAAGCATCCAGGAAGAGCATCCATAAAACACAACAATGCAGTATGTTTCCCATGGCTACTCAAGCTATTAAAAGGCTAGTTCAAGTCTGTAGGCAGTGAAATCATACCACCATTATCATTGCCTTGTGGGAGCAATAATTCTGGGTGGTCTGTAACACTACAACTCCTGGCCCCCTAGATAGTATGACGATCTTGTCAAGAAAGGCCTATCTAGGAGCGTAACTAGGCTGAGGCTTTTTGACCTCATAGATAAATAGGTTTTGTTGAAAGCTGTTCTATTATTTTTCAGATTAGCTTGGACTTGCATTTGGTTCATTCTCTGCCATGGGGGTGGGGGGAGAGAGAGAGGTCTTGAGATATCCAACAAATGTTTATCCAGCTGCGGTAGCTTGATTCTTAAAGTATAACTGTCAACATCTCTGCTCCCTCATGCAAATCTAAATTTGTAAACAATCCTAATAATTTCTCCTTGCCGTTGTTCATTTTAGTTTTTACATTCCTGACTGAACAACTACAGCACTTGAAGCAAGGAGAGCAATGCTAGTCAACCCAGTGCTGACTGCAGTGGAAAAAAAAAAATGTTGTACTAAAACTATGGGCTCCCAGAACAGATTGTTCAATGCTAATTTTAAATCTTAAAAAACAGTGCCAGTGTGACATCAGTGGGGTATTTTTTCATATTTTTTAAATAATCAAGAGCAACTGTGTTGCTTTTTTTAAAAAAAAAACCCAAACATCTGATTTAGCTCCTGTTCCCCTGTGTAAATAGCCTTAGAACATTTATCTTTTTTTTTTTAAACTATATAAACAGAATTACACTTTGCAGGCATTTTGCTATCACCATAATTCATAAAATAAAATTTCTTTATCTAATTTGTCCAGAGTTTGTTTTTTCCAGCTATACTATACTGGAGCAGAGGGACAGTAAGTCTACTTACAAAGGATATCCACTTAGTTCTCTGAATCATGAGCAAGCTGCATGTTACGATTTTTCCTTTAAAAAAAAAAAAAAAATCTTGGAGGACATGATACACTGAAGACACTTCATTCCAGCCACAGTAAAGAGCTCTTTCCAACATTTATGTAGTTTCAGCAAAAGCCTGATCTTGCAAGTATTTATGCACAGGCTTAATGGGGAATAGCTTTGAAGAAACTAATGAGCCTAATGACCTGCCAAGACTAGTCTTGCACATAAACATTTGTAGCACAAGGGACTAATAGCCTCAAAATTATAGACACAATTCTCTTCAAAGGTAACTTTTTAAAGGTCTTGTTAAGATGTTAATACAAATATTTTTTTGAGTAGCAAAATAAAGTATTATTTCTCATAGATTTTGTGTCTCAAGATTGAAGTCCTCTGAGGATTCTCTAATGAATACAGCTTTACCCTCAGAAAAAGTCAAAGTTCCTTTCCACTTTCTCCCCAACTCTTTTTCATATCACTTTAAGAACAACCAAGTTTGGTTAGAAGCTGGCCCAAGATTCAGAAGTTATATGGGGACTGATAAAGCAATGGAATAAACCCTGTTTCTGGTATGATTTCATTAGCAAAAGACTTAATGTCATGGAAGTCTTAAAAAAAAGAAACTACACCAATACCTGTGCTAGACCTTGTCAAACACACAGTTGTAAAAGCTGTATACACAGTTTATATATACTGAATTGGCAGATTATATGCTAAAAAGAATGTGTAAGCACAGGGAATCAGTTCAAACTTAATTCTATGCTTACTATCCACAGTTTTAGCGCTCAGCTTTGACCCAGCCTTTCTATTACTTCCTACACACAAAGGTTGAACCATGCATTTCTTCACCCTCGTTCAGCTTGCCAGCAACTGAAATTAATGCCATACGCAACCCCACAGCATTGATATTACTCCATATTTCACATGGCGCCTGCACTCAAACAGGCATTTAAATGAAGAGCTCTGCTGTGTGTCAGGCTACCTTCAGTTCCTGGGGGTAGGTGGAAACCTGAAATACAGATCCTTATCCTCATTTTCTTCACCATTTCTTTCTCTCTTCTGAGATGTGATGGTAAGACAGCTTTATTAAACTCTTTCCCCCTTATCATCATAGCCTAGCGTCTTCCACATTTTCTCTAGAGAAAACACACATTTTGGTCAGCCCAGCTGCCAAGCAGTCCCTGTTGCTACCTCTAGAGCCCTGGAGGTCCTACATGCTCAGGTGGCTTCTCATACGTCAACCCATCACAGACACAATGATATCATATGGCCACAAGTCATTCTACACACTGGTATTCCCCAAATTTGCCATCTGACTAAAACTGCACAATCTTAACTGTATATAAAATGACAATAAATACCATATTCACAAAGATGCCAAATTTAGCATATATCACTACTGAGTGTTACACCTCCTCCTTCCCTTGTGAGTGACTAAGGACCTACTGTGTACCAGGCGCTGAAACTCAGTCTGGATTCTCTAGATGCATGGAGATGAGGAATTAGAAAGAAGTCTTCTGGGAAGCAGAGGAGGTGTACTACATCCTCCTCCTGGACTCAATGGCCTGTTCTTCAGCATTCAGGGATATTAATGGTAGAACATGATATGAAAAAGAATCACCTCAACCTACCAGGTAACATTACTCATGTCCACATGACGCTAAACTGGTAGAAGTTAGAGTTCCTTTCCTGGTAGGAAAGGACCTGGGGGTGCTGGTTGACAGCAGGCTGAACAAGAGCTAGCAGTGTGTCCAGGTGGCCAAGAAAGCCAACAGCATCCTGGCCTGTATCAGCAATAGTGGGGCCAGCAAGAGTGGGGAAGTGATCATGCCCCTGTACTAGCCACTGGTGAGGTCACACCTCGAATACTGTGTTCAGTTTTGGGCCCCTCCCTACAAGAAGGACATTGAGGTGCTGGAGTGTGTCCAGAGAAGGGACACACTCTGGGGGTGTGGAGAACAAGTCTTATGAGGAGCAGCTGAGGGAACTGGGATTGTTTAGTCTGGAGAAGAGGAGGCTGAGGGGAGACCTTATCGCTCTCTACAACTACCTGAAAGGGGGTTTTGGCAACGTGGGTGTTGGTCTCTTCTCCCAAGTAACTAGTGATAGGACGAGAGGAAATGGCCTCAAGTTGCGCCAGGGGAGGTTTAGATTAGCTATTAGGAAAAATTTCTTCACTGAGAGGGTGGTCAGGCATTGGAACAGGCTGCCCAGGGAGGTGGTGGAGTCGCCACCTCTGGAAGTGTTCAAAAAACATGTGGACATGGCACTTCAGGATATGGTTTAGTGGGCATGGTGGTGTTAGGTTGATGGTTGGACTTGATGATCTTAAAGATCTTTTCCAACCTTAATGATCCCGTGATCCTCAAGGCAGCAAGCTGTGACCCCCACTTCCCAACACCGTGTCAGCCTACCATAATCAAGCTAGGCTTTTCTGAGTAGTCTTCCATTTGATCTCTGAAAAAAATATTTCTAAGACTTTCCCACCAAGAGATGTCAATCTCGGTGGGCTGGCACACATGGGTACTTCCCTGGACAGGTAGGGCAAAGGCAGTGTGTCGGCACACACAAAGCTGCAGGCAGCTGCTCCAAACTGAACCACCTTGGCAAAACACTTCCTCAAGATGCCTTGTTCCCCTCCTCGTGCACCTTCCTGCTCTTGGGCAGTCCAAGTACTGAGAGGGAGGAATGGCTCAGCCTCTACCTCATGTGACTTGGAGCATGTGCCTGGCACCCAACAGGGTTCATGAAATGAGCAGGGAACAACAGCAACCTAATAAATCTTCATGAACTTGAATGTATCCTGGTCTGCATCCCATTACTGACTGTTTATTTAAAAAACAAAAAACAAAACACAACACATATCTCAGTGACACCTGGATACCAGCCAGGTGACATTTTCTATCCCCAAAGGCTGATTCCTTAGTCAACCAAACATTCATATATGAAAAACAAATCCAAAATAAGCTTTGTAGATCTTTTGGAAAACTCATCCCAGTTTCCAAAAATAATTGTTAGAACCATAGAATGGTTTGGGTCAGAAAGGACCTTTTAAGGTCATCTAGTCCAATCCCCCTACAGTGAGCAGGGGCACCTTCAACTCGATCAGGTTGCTCAGAGCCCCGTCCAACCTGACCTGGAATGTTTCCAGGGATGGGGCATCTACCACCTCTCTGGGCAACTGTTCCAGTGTTTCACCACCCTCACTGTAACAAATTTCTTCCTTATAGCTAGTCTAAATCTGCACCCTTTTAGTTTAAAACCACTACCCCTTCTCCTATCGCTACAGGCCCTCCTAAAAAGTCTGTCCCCATCTTTCTTATAAGCCCCCTGTAAGTATTGAAAGGCCACAATAAAGGTCTCCCCGGAGACTTCTCTAAACCTTCTTACAAGGCAGGTATTTTACAAACATCTTTATTGTGCTTACTAATGCAGCTACATAATATTTGAGTTTCTGGGGTTTTTTAAAGAAAACCTTGATTTTTTTCAGTAGGAAACAAAAAAAAATTTTAAGTTTCCTATGAATGGGAAGTTCTGGGTGAACATTTGGGATTTCAGTGTTGCATTAGGATTTGCTTGTAACACAAAATGTCACTGGTACAACATAACATATATTACATTACAGTAATAATTATCATTTTTTTCTTAGGTACCAAGGTTAGTCATATAGTTATTTTGTGAAATACTCCTGACGTTCTAGAGGTTTAATAATTTCTATGCAAAAAAAAAAAAAGTGTAAAAATTAACTCTTGTTCAAATATACTGGGAGTCGTTTTGATTTGTTTACATTTGTACTAATTTTTATTTAAAATAGTCCCAATGCAATGGAATCTGATATGACATATCACTATGCATTCTTCCTAAGAAGTGCTGTAAAGTATGTTCAATAACAAGAAAAAGACAATTAAAATATAGGTATTTTGAACAATAATTTATCTTCTTCTGAAGGAAAAGATCCCCACCCACCCACCCCCCCCCCCGGAAAGTTTTGCTAATGTATAATCTCATTTGTGGGGGAAAAATTATATTAAGAAATTATTACAGAATTCAAGATTTCTAAAAATGTTTTTCTATTTAGGAATTGGTAAGTCAGATAAATCTCATCTTCAAAGTGAATTTGTAGTGTCAGAGATGGACAAATGTG
The DNA here is from genome assembly GCF_964289735.1 of Phaethon aethereus. Taxonomy (NCBI): domain Eukaryota; kingdom Metazoa; phylum Chordata; class Aves; order Phaethontiformes; family Phaethontidae; genus Phaethon; species Phaethon aethereus. The sequence continues at coordinate 12,639,349 of NC_138589.1, read as the reverse complement.
CCTTAACATCAGTGAGAATACTTAACGTGTGCATAGAGGAATTCCTCACCTTCAATTATTTTTCAAGTTCTGATTATTTTTGAAAGCTTTTAAGCCACCAAGTCTGCCTTGCCCATTCTGCAAATGCCAGGGGAGCTTTAGACTGGATATTAAGAAAAATTTCTTTACTGAGAGAGTGGTCAAACATTGGAACAGGCTGCCCAGGGAAGTGGTGGAGTCACCATCACTGGAAATATTCAAAAACCGTGTAGATGTAGCTCTTCAGGACATGGTTTAGTGGGCATGGTGGTGTTGGGTTGATGGTTGGACTTGATTATCTTAAAGGTCTTTTCCAACCTTAATGATTCTGTGATTAGGAGACCATGTTAGGGCCATACGTTACTCTCATCCTCCATAACAACCTTTTAACACAAAACAGATCATGCTGTTTACTTCAGAGACAAAGGTCCAGCCTTGGCCTATGTGGCTGTGTGCAATGATGCAATTAAAATCACACCATTTTCTGCAGTAAATTAAGAACCAGTGGGGTATCAGCTCCAGCTGCCTCTGATTCCTTGGGCAGCCAGGCACCCTTCCACCAAATGAATCAAGCAGGGGTGGATTCAAGTTACTCCAGAGCAAGGCTCAAACTGCTCTATTCCACAGCGAAGGCACTGACCTACTCCAGCTGCTGTCCCAGGAGGATGTAATGCACAAGCTCCTGCTAACTTGAAAACTTGCCAGGCAGTAGTTGTTCAGCCTGATCAAGGAATGCAGTACATCACAGGGCAACTGGCAAACTGGAACATCTATTTATTGAATTAAGCCGCAAAACAGAGGAGATTTTGTTCACTTAATGTGAAATTTCAAACTGGCCTCAAGTCCAAGCTATTCAAGAAACAGTTCTCTGGATTTCAAACAGTAATCCAAACAAGGAGATGAAAACCATTTAGGTACCATTAGCTCTTTTCCCTCCATCACTCTGCCTGCAGGTAATTAAACAAGGGGAAGAGAGGGATGAAGAGAACAGAAAGAGTCAGGGCAGAGTCACTATAGATTTTTTTGTTTTAACCTAAGTTCTTACCAAACAACTCCACTGCAATGCTCCTGTTACACTAAAAGTACTTACTCGCCAAGAAACAAAGAAAAGCTGCATGGCTATGTTTGTCCCTGGGGAAAAAAGAAAGAAAAAAAAAAAAGACTGCTTCTCTTGCCCTACAAAGTTTTTCCCTTATACCTTCCCATGCCTTTATTTTCATTATAATCTTTGTCTTCCTACAATGTCTGAGATTTTTCTTAATCTTTCAACTACTCCCCAATATCCATTGTCCCAACTGTCTACAATTATCCTGCTTTACATGCAACCCATGCCCTGCAAGCATGTGAGGAGGCCAAATACCAAGCATCTTGGCACAAGCTAGTACTTTACACCTATTCACAAAGGGAAAACATTCCTCTTTTCTTAAGGAAAAAGAAAGAATAAAAAGAAGGGGAAGCAGAGCTCCACTGAGTACTCATAGCAAAGACATGAAGTAATGTTTACTCACCCTTTCTAAAACATGTCTAGTCCTTTAATAATGACCTGTCAAAGCTGAAAATTAAGAGCAGCCTCTGATACAGTGAATCTATTACTATTAATTATTATGCAGACTGTAGTTATTTCCTTAGGTGATAGCTGCTGCATATCTGCAGAACAAGAGGATTTCCACAGGCAAGGTACAGCCCAGTGCAGGAGACGGCTGCACCTGGGCTGGCCTGGTGTCTACAGCCATCAGTGCAGCACAGCGGCACCTGAGAGGCTCTCAAAGTTCTCCAGAAATTTAGTCCCTGACCCAAACCCCCAGAGCTGCCAGGGAAAGTGCAGAGGAGTCAGCAGATAGCACTGACGCAGCGTTGGAGAAAGGGTCTCCAACAGGGAAGGTTAGATGGGCAGCAGCAGCTCTGGGCCAGCCGGGAGGGGGTGATGCCAAGCACAGAGCAGGAGGAGCATTTGTTTCAAGTAAGGCTCAACTAATAAATGAGGTTGGTACCCTCCACCCTGGACTGTGGCTGACTGTTGGGTACAGACATCCTCTTTCAGACACTGACCTGAACACCATGCCCTGTAGAGAGCTGACAAACACAGGTCCCACACTGCTGCCCTCACCAGCAGGCAGCCCTCCAGAGAGAGGAGGGTGGAAAGCTCAGCTCAAGAAGCAGCACTGTGCAAAGGAGCACAGAGCAGCTCTGCCAGGCTTTGGCTTGGCATGCAACCGAGAGTTTTCTTCCTCTATCCTACTCCGCCAAAGAAGCTACCATGAGCAACAAGCCACAGCCACAGCAGAGGAAGATCTTTGACCCAAAGCGTGAGGGTTTTTACTGTCATAGCACCCTTTTATTTCAGAATTGCTTCTTATGAAAGAATTAGTTACTTGCTATGAAATCATGAGCTGTATTTGGAGAACAGTAAGCACTATGCTATTCCTCAAGATTTAACAGGTTATTTTTAACTTACACCAAATTCTCATTATAATCTTAATGTTTTATCATGCTTTTAAAAATCAGATACTTCACACACATGAACCTGGTTAAGGCCTCCTGTGGGCACAGACAGCATTAGCTCATTGACTTGCACAGCTGAGGATGATGTACTCTAGACATGATGGAAAGCAACTTATTAAGTGCAAGCTTTCTCAGGCAGGAAACCTGTGATAGAAATATTTACCAGTGTCTATTTGTCCTTTTTCAGCTCTGAATTTTCAAGCCACTAGGTCAACAAAAATTATAATATATGATATATTCTACTTCTCTTAGATCGCAAGACAGATCCAGCCTCTCGTCTGAAGAATTTACAATGTAATCATCTTATACCTTGGTTTTATTTTTTATCACCACCAAAACACACAACAATTACCATTTTGACATAAAGCACCATCCATGAACACAGATCAGTACAATTTATTTTTTTATGATCAAATTAATACCACATCAGAATAATTCCTCTTTACATATTTCCACAACTCCATCCTCCCAAGCAAACTTGTCCATTCTCATGGTTACTCAAACCAAAAGGAGAGTAATTTATTCTCAACAGAGAGAGGGGAAAAAAAAACCCAACAAGCCAAAAAAACGTACCTGGGAGCAACAAGATCTTTGCTCAAGGAGGCAAGCCAGGAGCCAGGGGCAAAGCAAGGCAGGCAGGGACCTCACAAGGAAGCAACACAGTCTCTGAGCAAGTAGAGCAGGTCCAGTGGCATTAACTGGGGTCAGCCACAGTCCTGCACTCACCAGACAAGTCTGCAGTGATGAAGCAGTTCCAAGGTCGAGCCAGGAAGGCAAGGTCAGGGTCAGCAAAGCACACAGCCAAGTACAGGTACATACACAGTGTAGCTCAGGCAGGGAACTGAGCTTAAATGGGACTCTTGAACAAAGGCAGAAAGCTCCCAACAAGCCCTCTCACAGCTTTTATTTCACACCAGCCTGATCCAAGGTTACACAGCTGCCCCATATCAAAGCTGGCCTTGATCATAGCGGGGGGGGGGGGGGGGGGGGGGGATGGGGATGGGGATGGGGATGGGGATGGGGATGGGGGGAAGGGAAGGGAAGGGAAGGGAAAAGAGGTTGCAGACCCTGCTGCCACACTCAACACCTGACATCCACCTCCTGAGCAGAGAAGCAAGCCCATTGCTGTACAGTTCTCTCATCCTTCTTTCCTGCTCCCATGATCACTACAACTGTGCTTCTCAAACAACCTCCTTCTGTATTGCATAGATTTTCAGTATGAAAATTTATTAAGCAGGATAGCTTTTGTATTTGTATTGCATACCTACTGGCTGAGTTTTTGAAAGCAGTGTGACTGGCGCAACAAATATGAATGTGAGTTTACCAATTACACTGAAGTGATTGCAGTGAAGGATTCTTATCCATATACTTTAAGTTAGGTATATGCTCAGGTTAATGGCAAATTTGTCAAAGCAAGAATTTGTCCAGCTGACATTCATGGGTATTTTGGGCAAATATAAATAGGATTAGCTACTCGCATATAAAAAATAAAGACAGAATTAATATTTAAATATGAAAGACATATTCTGAATATCAGCCTGATTTTATAAAAACCCTAACACTCTAGTTCACATATGCAAAATTCAGTTGTATTCTCCTGTAATAGCTACATGCAAGGGCCTATGGTCTGCAAATACACTGTGGTATCTGAGAAAGCCTGCAGTTACACATTTGACTTTTACAAAAAGCACAACCATATTCTCCAACATCTACTAGAAGAAAAGCAACACTGAGAACAAGCCAGGTTTTATTCTTGGGTCAGGCTAACTCGGCAGAGGAAGATGTCTCCTCCAGCACAGCCCCCAGGCAGGCACTGGCTGAGCACAGCTGCAAGAGAGCGAGGCAATGCTCAGGTGATGCAAACCAGCCAAAATGAGGGCACAGGCACCGGCCTGGTGTCTCCATTTGCCCTGGGCAGCAAATTGAAATTTGAAACATGCTACTTGGAAGAGATTTCTGCCTACTCCTATTTTCTAGTATTGAAGGAGGTTTTTTGTTCAAAGAACATGGACTTTGTTCAAACCTGACATTTCTGCAAAGCTGTACATTGTTGTGGTCTTGAAAATAAATAGCTTAAAAGGTTAAAAGAAGAGATTCCTTGCCAACTGGGATTTATTACTATGTGTTTTTAAAAATATTCTCTGAAAGCCTGCTGATAGACTTGTGGCTATGAGAACTGAATAGTTACTATAAACGATACAACTGACAGAGTGCACCGCTCCAGGACAGATACTAGTTTTGCATAGTCAGATGTCTGCAGACCTGTTTCAATTTATCCTCTCATTAAATTTTTTGTACTACTGTTCCCACCTTAACAGCTCTGTGTTATTGAAGTGAAAGTCAGTTGAGCACAATAAAGTAGTGAATTTTAAATATGTAGTGGATGTCATGTGTCACAGTCACAACAGCTTATTAGCTGACAGTCAAAAACCTCTCCTGGCTAGGCCTTTCCTCAGGATAAACTGGTGAGTCTTAAATTCCCTCATCGCTACATCTTGCGGTTAGAGCTTTCCTGCAAGCAGTGCAGAGGAGGAAAGGTCAGCATGAGAGGCTGTGCCAGCCCTTCTCCTCTGAACCTATCACTCAGATTAATGTTTTCTCTTCCTCTCCTGCCTGAATGAGCATACCTGGGCAAGGGTTTGCTCATTTCCAAATTGTTCACATTGGCCTCACTCATAGCCCCACTTGTAATGCACAGTTTGTATTGTTAACTACAGCCTCTTTCAATAAAGGTTTGGGGTTTTTGATTGTGCATGCGAACTAAAGAGCCCACCAAGATTTTAAGGACCAAATGTATCGAATTACCTAAGACAATTTCAGCAGACTTCAAGCAGTGGTGATACAAGTTTTCTCTTAAACTAAGCTCTTATAATTACAGCTAGCCAGATAAGGATCACAGAAAAAGCCTTCCTGCTGTTTCCGCCCTGTAAGATGTCAGGTTCAATACAGCTCTGGAGCTGCTGCTGCGCAAGTACAGCACACTCCTGAAACTTCGAAGCAAGCACTCATGAAATACCTCTTCCCAAAACAAGACCCATTCCTGCAGTTTGCACATACAGATACAATGGACAAAATGTCATAGAATACATGCAGTTTATCCTTAATAAAAAAATTGGTTTTTTGTTTTTTAAGCCCACCTACCTTGTATCAGTTTACAAGCAAAATGATCTCTACCAGCAAGTGTTTTTGTTAATACAGTTATGTCTGCAGTCTGACCTTTGCTTGCATAGAGCCTGACTTGAAGAGAACAATAAAAGCATTCTACAATCACCATTGCAGGGGGAGAACTCAAATTCAGTTGAATAATATAGAAGTTTGTATTTGTATTCTTTAATCATATGATCCAATACACAAAGCTGACCATATTTTAAAAAGCTACAGAACTGTAGAGGCCAAAACCAGAAAGCTAAAGTGGTCACATCTGATATTCTTTATGTTGATGTATGGTCACCTTCCAGCTGACAAACATTTACCGTTCATGTCTGCTGTGTCAGGAGCTAGCTGGCAGACGAAAAAACCCAGAAAATAAGCATCATGCTAGCCCAAAGGCAAAGACCTACAAGAACAAAAATTTAGTATATAGTCTTTGTCTGCCATTTTACTCCTGTGAAAGATTTCTAGTATGCACAAGTCAGCAAGATGTACAGACTGCTGCACCATGTTATACTTTAAAGAGTATTTGTCAGCTGGGGAAGGAGGAGGGTTTTTTAAAATTTTTTTGTTTTTTAGAAAAAGAGTAATTTCATTTTAATACAACAGTGTCTGAAAGATAATGAATATACAATTGCTAATAAAAAGCCTTTGTTCAAGGATTACAGCAAAAATGAGTCCCTAAACAACACCCTGTTTCTTCTAAAAGTTAATACTGTAGCAAAGCTGGATAGCATTTGTAATTTTTCTCAAATCTATTTCCCTGTGTGTTTGGGGAAAGAAAACCATTGGAAAAAGCATTAATAACATAGCCAAATGCACATTTGCACTGTAACAGTAAAACAACTATTTTAAGAAATGTTATGCTTTTTTCCTCCCAGAAAGTGTAAATCAAAATGATTTTTGGAAGAACTTGGTTTTGTGCTTCCAGGTACTTCATACACAAATACAGCTTAAAAAAAAAAAAAATATCCCTAAGTCCCTGCCAGATATTAAGTATATATTGTCAACAGATGGTTTTGATAAAACCAGACCCAGTCTCCATACACAGCACTTACACGCTCAGTACCAGCCTGGCTCCTAACGGATTTTTATCTTTAAAGTCTGAAAGTCTTTTGATGTGCATTTTGTACACAAGGAAGAGGATGGCTAAATGAGACATTCAAAGCCACAGGATAGTCATCCCACATTCCACCCAGCACTGTAACCACCCTGCTGGTCTGCTTTTCCATATAGGAACACCCCAGCATCGTTGTCACTAGTTTATTATAACTAGTCCACTTGTCACTACCAATCTCACAGGGCATGATTTCTAACCAGTCAGTGTAAATTAACATTTCCATTAACATTGCAGGTCCAGGACTCACTCATATAAAAACACCCATCCTGATATATATGCTCTGCTGTAAATGTCCTTTAATGCAGAACTCCTGGTACAGCAATACCAGGAGCAGAGCGCCCAGGCATCCTGAGAGGAGAAATACTGCAAAATGAGTTTTCCAGAGTGACTCCCATCAACCAAGACAAAGCTACTGATTAGCCTCTGCACAGCAATCAATGAAAACTTCCTTGTGGTAGAGAACTCAAGGCTGGCCTGACTTCACTTTGAAACACGAACATGCACATGTATACCCATCATAAGGGGCATGCACGTTGATGTTGCTGTTTTTTCAAGCACTTTTCAAGATACAGTCTGTGTACTCTTTTTGTGGAAAGATAAGTTTCTTTAGAGCTCCCTCTATTGTAAAACAGAAGAAAAAAATTAAATTTTAATTCTCAGAGCAATTTACCCAAGAACTGATCATTTTTATATAGCAGAGGAAAACAAATTATAAGAAACGTAAAAGTAAGAGTTAAATTAAATTGTCTCAGGAGCTACTAACCACAAGGGAATATGTAATTCTTGTGTTAAAAAAAAAAAAAGTTTCAAAGCTCTGAGCATTGGTTTGTTTGGGTTTTAATTTTAAATTTAGAAAATTGCAGTAGGAAAGTCAGAGGCATTTCAGCAGCTGTTTGAAGCTCTTTCCACAATTAAAAAAAAAACCCTTTTCTCAGTGGCAGACTGTCCATACTGAGATAAGCTCAGCTTTGGTTTTCCATTCATACTTTATGTAGGTCACAGCAGGGATGAATATGACCCTATGTTTGACGTAGATGACCAATTCAAATTAACAATTTGAGTGAAATATTAGCGAAGTCCTGAGAACACTACAAGTATGAGCAATGAGCGTATTGAAGTGGACTTAGTAAGCCAAACCAGAACAACATGACAAGTTGTGATAGTAACTGGTGAGACATTTTAAAAGGACCACAAGATACCCAGTTCTGTACTAAAGGCAACAGAACAGAGATGTCACCTTGAAGACAAAGTAGCTAAAGCATGCCTAGCAGTAGATGATAAAAAGTCAACTGGATTGGAGGAGATTTACTATGCAATATACCTTGATACCTAGCATTTTTAACCTTGGAACTTAAAAAAAAAATTTTTTATATGGATTTATGCTGTACACAGATATTGACCATATCTCATATACACAGAAGGTAGGCTCACTCAAGCCTACCTTCTGTGTCAGTATGTTTAAGTTTCACAAGCATGTAAGGAAACCCAGTTCAACTGTGCTCAGCTCTTGTTTCTCCCTCCTCTCATCAGGTAGACTTCCCTACCAAACAGAGACTTGCACCTATCCCATCCCAAATACTGCCTTCCACCCATTTTCTCTCCAGAAAAAAAAAAGACAACCAAGATCACCCCTATGAGTGGGACAAGGGACAGGCACACTTTCAATTTATAGTTGTTGAATTAGAAGCTTCTACCTCATATCTCTTCCCAGGATAAAAAAATAAATTATTTTTCTTCATCCAAAAGCCTTCTAGGACAGCCAAGGTCTGGCAACAGCTCCTACCCCATTCCCCAACCATGCACACACACAGATTGAACACCACCATGTACCCATACAAAACTTCAAGTTAGCTATTCCAGCTCAGTTTAATGTCTGGTAAACTGTTATAACAGTTATCACCCAGATTTATGAAGGTAAAAGGGGAAACCAAGAGATACTATCACTGACTAACACCTCATGGTCACAACAAAAAAAAAAAGGTGAAGGCATGACAGAAAACTTGTGTGACGCCTTGGAGCAGCACTGCCACCTCAGCCCTGTACCACGCAGGGCCATTGCACTTAAGATTTGAGTCCTGCAAGCACCGTCCTAAACGGCTGTCTGGTATAGGTGTTCTCAAGCACACTTCATTACATGGCAGATTCACTGTTCACAGATCACTTTTTCTTTCACCTTCCACCACAAGCTCAGGGTTCAAATACTCCTTGGTCATTCACTCAAACACCATACTTTTAATTTTCTGATTAGAGATCATTAGCTCAGACCCACTCTCGCTCTGGGAAACACTGGGGGCAGAGCCCAAAGAACCAGGGAAATGGGCTGCTGGGACCACACATGAACTATCCAAAAGGAAAACCAGAGGCCAAATTAGAATTAGTCTCTATTTCTCAAAAAAGGATGACTCTGGAGATTACAATGACTCTACCAGCTCCCTGAGCTTCTTGTGGTGGCCTAAGAGGCTGTGAGTGCCCCTCTCAGCAGTGGTGCATCGCCACTGCCACCCTACAAGCCAGGGAGAGCAAACAGAAACCCTCATTGTCACGGGGCCAAATTTTACTGGAAAAGCAGCATTAACATTTCTGCTATCCCCAGGGTAATGCAAGCATGTTTTTAACAGGCAAATAATTAGCAGATCAGAGCACACAGTGCAAATTATCATTCAGGTGCAGCTTGGTTAAAAACAGGAATCCAGTAACATTATATGGCAAGAGTCTCATCTCAAAGCCCACCCCACTTGATTAAGTTATAGGGATATTTGCAAGGGTGTAAACAAGCCAGCCAAATCTTTATTCTGAAAGCAGCTCATGCATCAGGTTCCACCACTGCTGTGAAATTTTGCTGCTGCTGCATCACTGCAGCTGAAGTATTTCAGTGCACCTCTGTAAACTTAGGTGAAAGACACAGGAAATGAGGTGAATGCAAACATTGTAGAGAGGCTTGAGATTCTTTCTCTCTGCTGTGGAAGAGGCACAAATAGCTGAAGGCTGGAGGTCACTGGAGCCCCCCAGCAAGTCTTTGGAATAATAGACAGCAATCTCCAGGTCTGCAGGTGATAAGCTATCATTTTTCAGAAATATTTTGTATACCTCCTGCTGAGCTTTTCTGGCATTCAAAGGACAGATCAATATTTGGTATTTTCACTGCGCTTGAGGTGCTATTGTTCTTTGTAACTGTTCAGATGTTTCTAAAGGTAGCCAGGGCTGCGTCAGAAGGAATGTGAACCAGAAAGAAACTAAAATATATTAAAACAAGTAAAAAAAATCTTCAAATTCAGGTTAGTCCAAAGGGTTCTACCAAATCAAAGAAACAATACAACATTTACCGGGCAACACATAGAGCAACTATCAAGTGGCCACAACTAGAAGCCAACATCTCCCTTAGTGAAATTATATCTAAAAAACTGAATACTCAAGTGAAGTCAAAACAAAGACCATGAAATAAGGGTGTTTATGTCTTCAGACACCATTATTAAAACGGTATTTTTATAAATAAAAGAACAAGTGTATTAGAAAGGCTTACATATTTCCCATATCCATGCTAATAGACTTTGGGAATTTCTCTCACTTTTGAATGAATTAAGGCTAAGCCTGTAACACAGGTTACATATCTGTGTGCATGAAGTGTGTTTAGGTGCAGTAGACAGAAGAAGGACCAACCATGCTTATCTGTGAGATCAGAAAATCAAAATAATTGCCAGTTCTACAGGATTTTTTCCTCTAAAAAAAAACCCAAGAGAAAAACAAAACGGTCAATTGCATAATTGCTTACTTTCTAAAATGTCTGTGTTGCCTGAAGAAATTTCAATCTACAAAAGTTAATTTTGCTCTATATCTGTTTTGGTCTGTCTTCAACCACTCAGCACTGGGCTGCATCACTCCAGAGTAAGAAGCTGAAAATGGAGATCGGGTATTTCTTTGGTGCAACTCTCCTTCTTTAAAAGGAACATACCCAAACGCTGCTCCTGTGAGATACATACCTGGTGCTAATAACAACAAACAGCCGCTTACCTTGCAAATCCGAAGTCCACCTTTTTAGTCAGGCCTGTGTCTCAGGAAATCCTATCTCTCCGCTTCTGCCCAGAATCTCTCCCCCTACCTCCTACCTCCTCTTCCCCTGCTGTGCACACTCACCACACAGCTGCAGCCCAGCAGTCCCTGACCCAGTATACTTTCCACCACTCCCAGAGAAATTCTGTAGCAACCCCCCAGCTTGACTTCAGCTCATCCCATTGCCTCCAGCTCCCTATTGCTTTCTGCTATGACTCTAGAAAAGACTTTTAATTTATTTTTCTGCTTGCTATGAAAGAAGGCATTTACCCTACTCACCAGCATTAACAAGGCCTATGATTGTCCACATATCAAACAGCTGTGGCTGCTATAGTCCTAAGGATACAAGAAGAGAATCAAAGTAAATGGAAAAAAATGGGATTCACAAAGTGTCTGTAGGCTGACTGCTCCATCACCATTCCCCACATGTCCTCTGCAAGCCTGCAAAATCAGATTCTGGCTGTAGACACACATGTGTTTGTTTTCTGCTGTACTAGGGAAGAAAAACACCTACCTGCCAGCCTGCTCCAGGCTCTTTGTTATCATACTTGATACTACATTTTCTTCACCTGCTTTTGACAAAAGCACCCACGTTTTCATTAATGTACAGTCAAAAGCTACACTGTTGGGAAAAAAACCCACCAAAAACCAAAACAAGCAAAGGGTTCTGCAGATCGCAGGCCAGTCATCGAACTATGTTGTACTGCCTGGGCTTTCTGCAGACAAAAATAGCACCAAAAATGTTTGTTTCTTTACTAATGTGTAGTTACCACAGCAACAATGCTATCACCTTGTCAGTCAGCAGCCACCACTCAGCCTCACAGTTTCACATGGCATCGATAACAATCTGGACTTGGCTCTAGTCAGCAGTAGCTTCAGTTGTTTTAAAGAAGTGGCAGGACTACATATAAAATATAACCATACATAAAAATGGTTACAGGCCTCTGTTACAGGTCTGAGGACTATAATGAGTATGTAACAGTACAGGTCAGCCTTTCGGTTCAGGATCCACTCTTGCTCAGTCTCCTGTCTCCTAGGCATCCTGTTCATTGTGGTAGCACAGGAATGATGCCAAAACCTCAGTTCTGAGGAGTACAGACTTCAATAGATGGTTAACAGAGAAGATAATATGTTAATTTTTCAGAAATTACCCTCATTTCAACAGTATTGTGTCATCCCATCCTTTCTTCTGTCTACATTCAGCTCTATAGAATATGCAAACACAAGGGTAAAACAAGGTATAAAGGGATTAAATGGCTTATCAGATGCTGCAGCAGAGCAGTAACCCAACCTGGTCACACCACAGTCCCCTAAAGTCTATGGTCTCTAGGGCTTTCTGGCCTTGACCCTGCATCTGACATGAGAGCTGCTCTTCTCTACAGCGAGTCAGCGAATAGTCCAGAGTCATTCCCCTCAGTTACACAGCCTAGATCTGCATTATGTGGCATGGGCCTCTCTGGAGGAAACCAGTATTTATTCTCTTGAGGTCTCTTGTGTGTTGAAGGTGATCAGTAAACCATACAGCACAATATCACTCTGCATTTGTCAGTCCACAGCTCTTCCCTAAGCACTGAAGAGATTTATGTCTTCAGCAACGTGCTAATTATACACTGACGAGGTAGGCTGAGTGACCTGGCTGGGTAAAAACACTTCACCTGCCTGTTAAGGACCGTGCAAACAACCTGAGCCAAAGGAACACAGTAATCCATTACCAGTGCTTGGTAATCAGTGGAACAGCTGATTCAAGCCATCCCAAGCACCGAGGAGAAATGGTTGTGTCTCACCAGGCCAAGGCAGGCACAGCACTTGCACTAGACTGGTTCTCTTGGTCATTTGAGAGGCCATGGAGATGGGTCAGCCTCTCCCTACTGTTTGGATGGGGGCTAGAGCCCAAGCCCCAAGAAGCAACAGAATTGGTAATGCAGCTGGTAACAAGCAGGAAGATTTTCACAAGGGTGAGAAGCAAACAGCTAAAATGACTTCCAGCAATGATGCAGCTGCAGCAACAGTCACTGACACTAACCTGACTGGAGTTCAGTCCTTTTAGCCACTTCACTGATGGGTCCACACAGACAATTGTAAATGGAGACTCATCATTAATTGACTGTATTTTTAATGGTGTAACACAGGGTTGGTTCTTTACACTGAGCTGCTTAGTATCTTTACCTATAAACTGTTTCCTATACCTGGAAAAAATATAAACTGTTTGGATATGAAATCCACAGATGACACATCTGTTTGAGAATGGTAAATGGTAATAACAGCAGGGCTCTGAGACAAAGCAATTGCTTGGTAAACTGTCTGTGTATACTGCAAGTAGTCAGATGTAAGTCTATGTGTTTAGCCTGAAAACTGCAGGCCATAACTCCCTCCATGACAGGGTGGTCTGCAGGGGAAGGAGGAATCAACTTTAGCACCACATGAAACACTATGGCCAAAAGGACTTACCCAATTCCCAGGTCGCTAAGTGGGAACACTGGATAAAAGCAGAGATGATACGTTCCTGCTGCATATTCTGTTGGTGTGAACCCTGATGGCCTCAATTCAAGAAGGAAATAGAAAAAAAGAAGATTCAAAAAGAATTATGAGACAATGTCATGTACCCATACAAGAGACCAAGTGAGAGGCTGAGGGAGGTTGGTCTGCTTAGTTTGCTCTTGTCTGATTTGAATGTGCTGTTTTAAACTTAAGGAGATTGTGCTTGTTGCACCATGTTTGTGCCATATACCTATTGTCCAAAATAGGCTAGGAAACTATAGATAGTTCTCCCTTTTATATATAACTTGACTTTTTAGGACTTGTGTTGGAAGAAGGAAAATTGATGCCTTTTCCCTGAAGTAGAAAACATTAGGTATAGCCATGGTATTCATGCTCTTTTTGGTATTAAACATCGTTGATGCGCAAAATCAGGAAAGCTTTTAATTCAGATCATATTGTTAAGGAACATGATAATAATTGTTTTGTCTTCTTGTGTACTGTAGAGCATAGTTTGCTTTCCAGATAACCTGGGAATGTCACTTAACAAGTTCCATGTTAATGTGAGGATCTAAGAGCAGAATGAAGTTCTTACTCCAGATCTCTTCCAGTGGGACATGGCAGTTTGTGGCTTTTGATCTTTTACATAAGATTAATAGTTTTAAGTTTTTTATAGGGTGTGTTTTGCAATGTGCGGTTTGTAGAAGCATGCGGAGTGGGTGTTGTGAAGACCATTCTGGACTTCCCAGACATACTACGACACAGTGGCAGCAGGCAAGGCTTGATGAAAAGGTGATTCCTTCTAATCTTATGGTCCTACCTACACGAGCAGAACAGAATTATGATGTTCATTGTAATAGCAAGTCCTCTGGAGGTTTTGAGCAAACTGCCTCATTTCACCCCTATTGTTTCTGCATCCAGTCAAATCAGGAAAAAATAGAGCTCCTTTATTCCACAGAAGAGAGTGGAATCAACGAATGCCAGTGAAGCTCCTGAAGATGGTATATGTTGGGTAATGAAGACACAGGCAAAGAATTTGATTCTCATAAAGGGAGTTCCCTTTGCAGCACTGTGAGAAACACAAAGAAATCCTGTTTTGACTAGTTAATTGAGCAAACATTCCATCCTGCCCTAAAATATGCTTGCTATGCTTTTTCAGATTTTTTTTTTTTTTGGAAGTGTATCATCCCTTAGCATGTTCATGTCTCCACCAGTCTGAAGAGCAACTGCCTGTTCCAGCCCCTGGGGCTCAGCTGCTGCTCCCCCACTCCTGTCAGGTTGGATTTCTTTAAAGAGCATGTTGGTTGCAGCAAATCGTTTCATGCACTGGGAAAGGGAAGACTTTTGTATTTACCACCAGATTGGTTGTGCTGTCTACTCCTCCACCAAGCTTCTACCTTCCTTGACCGTTCTCTGTAGTGCCATTTGTGGCACATTGTCAGCCCTACCTTTGCTTGCCCGCCTCTCCCAGAAACACTGGCTGAGCGCTTTTCCACTGGGTGCTGCTTCAGCTGTGCCAGACTACCCTCCTGCCCTCCTCCACACAAAATCCAAGTCTCTCCCGCCACTGGCAAAACTATTCTGAAGTCTCCCCTCATCTCTGTGATGCTCTGATTTCTCCCGCTCTCCTTGCTGTGCTTTTCCATTATATGCAAGCCCCCTTCACCAGCTCCCTGGCCTGGGCCCTCAGCCTGCTGTTCCCATGCCATGCCACCCCGTGTCTGCATTCCTGGCACCTCCCTGCAGCACTATATCCCAATAGACATGCCAGGCCTGGACCGTGTTGTCAGGCTCTCTTTTCTGTAATGCACTCTTGATGTGTTTTCAGCCTGATGCAAATCTCATTCAATCAACAGAAAGAGCTACTTTGACTTTAATGGATTTCAAATGAAGACTTTAGACTATGTCTCCACAGCAGCACAGAAATAACAACAGTGTTGTGTAGAGATACCCAAGCCAGCTTTAAACTAATTAGGTTGGATCCCAATATCCATCTAATCATAGAAACAGGGAGCTCAGTACTGGATAATTTACCCTAATGAGACTGTAAGCTTGTCAAAGGAGAAAGCCTGTGTTCGCTTTAGTCCAGGTCCAATTTAACATCATATGCCCATTGCCTTTTAAGAAACACCATTTTACTATGTAAAATCAAACAGCACATGCCAAGATAATCTCTCCTTTCATAGTAATGCAGATATACAGAGCAACTGTCTAAAAACATTCAATGTCTCGCGGTAGTTTTCTCCTCTCTCATCTGCCTGCTGCACGCTAAACAAACATCACATGTACCTACAAAAGTAATGTTTTACAAACATACAGGAAATGCAGAGTACAAGAGAATATGTGATTTATCAACTTGCTGGCGGGGGGGGAACAGTACATACAGAGATAGCTATACTTTTCCTTGTAAAAAATGTAAATGTTGGTGAGTATTATTGTATCCTTTCAAAATGCACAAACAAGATACAGGACTCTCCAGCCAGAAGCATAGGTTTTCCCTTGGAAACCAGAGGTAATCACACCTGCAGTCTTCAGACACAGGAAAATCTGCTAAATGCCACCTAAGAAGAAAAGCATGTTAAGTGGACAAATACAGTTTTTTTCGTATATTTCAGCATGTACTCCAAAGGCCAGTTATGCAAGACCTACAGCTTAGGCTTCACTTCAAAATTTCATTTTCTATCTTACATTTGAATATAATTTTCTGATTTTTCCCCATTCTGATTTAAGGAGAACTTTCATTCTGTTTTAAGTCCATAGACAAGCGTCATTGCCACATTCATTCTGCCAAAATTGTCTGAAACAAGCACCTACATTTCTGAAAGGAGACGTCTGACTTCTTATAGTGCTTTGCATTCAGCAGCCACCATTAAAGCCAAAGGTACCTCCATACTGTTGAAAACCAGCCAACATAAGCAGCAGCCTAAACATGTATTTGGGAGTTTAACATTGGGTTTCCAGCTTTGAAAGGTGTGATTTGACTTTTCTAAGTACTCCTTAAACCAAATACCATGTGTTCCCCACAAATGCCTTAATTCCTGAAAGCAAAGCAGAAGAGGAAGGCATAACATTAGAGGAATGTATATGAGCATCTTCCATATGATACTCTTAGGCCTGAGAAGGTTAGCAGCTATTCTTGCAAAAATCAAATTTCCTCTGAAATAGCAGGCTGTGGGCAAAGACAGACACAAGTATCAGTATGCTGGCAGAAGCTGGAGAGCTCTGGCTTGTATTGCCTTGTTTGATTTTGTTACCCAAAACCCTTTGGTGCCTTCCCAAAATTGATTCCTTTCCTTCAATGTGAAGTTAAGGGAAAGCTTTAAATGAAGAATATTTGTGAATTTTCCATGAGCTTTAGGAAGCGAAAGTTAAGCCTCTAGCTAGGCTACAAACAAGTTCCCTCTCATTCCCCCCCCAAAAATAGAGTTTGTAAGCAACTACAAGTTAAGACACTGTCCTTTGGAATTGATCCCTTTCCTCAAGGTGAGACCTATTAAAGGTTGCTGGTGGTTTTGGAGTTCCTGCTACTCATCAACTATAGCCTCTCTGATCAGTGAGAGCCAAAACTTGGGAAAATAAAAAATGGGGTGTGCTGAATAAATGCCTGCTAAACCCCAAATATTTCTCTAAACTTGTGCTTCTACAGTCTCACCGTCCCACAGAAAATTACTTCTACACAGGACCATGGCCAGCCTGCGACAGCAGCTGTACAACACCAAGTCAGCAGGACCTTATGGACACTGCCACATCTTCAGCGTGCCCTTCCAGGTCTTCATGCGCTGACACAGGTCAGGGAGTGGAGGGTTTCCCAAATGGCAGAGGCCAAATTCAGAGCTGCTCAGCTTTGTCCTCCTCGCATCTCCTCAGAGGGTTTGTGGCAGTCTTGTAGATCTGAATGCATTTAATGTTAATACCAGGTGTATTTTTTTGAACTATTAAAACTTCAATTTTTTTCCTGTTTGGGATTTTTTTTCCTCCCGATTGAAAATAATAAGGTTTTATTTAAAATTTTCTGGAGAAAACTGTTCAAATATTTTGGGAAGCTTATCCTAAAGAGTGAAATCCTGTATTTGTCAGAGCTGTACACATCTTCACAAAACTGAGACTGTTGCATCTATTTTTCAAATCCCCTTCACACACAAAGCACTTACGTATTTTTAAAATACAGAAATATATGCCAAAAAGATAAAATAATTAATTTTCCATAATCCTGAATCAGTCTCAAGAGCTTTAATAAAGTTAATTATTATCTCTCTCCATAATTAACCTATTAGGCAATGTGCCTCATTTCACCTAACGTTAATGTTTTACTTTTGAGGGAGAAGTGTAAGAATGCGAAAATATAACTGATTTCTTAAGGGACTTGTTTTTTTATTTTCCCTAGTGATACAAACATAAGGTATTAGAGATCAGTTTAAATTAGCAAATGACAATTACATCAAATACAGCTAATAAGAGACTTAAGTAAATACAGATAAGGGGAAAAAAGTATATAACAGTGATTTTTTGTGTTTTTTTTAAGCTGGGGAAAAAAAAGATTTCCCATGGAGAGATAAATTGTATTTTTCTTAGAGTCAAAATGCAGTTGGTTGGCTAGTGGGCAAGGCAAGGTATGTTATAGATCTGACAGACATATTTCCCACTCCAAGTGAATCCTAGCAAATACAGCCCTTGACCATGGCACTGATTTGCCCACTGAAACTATTATACAAAGAGATGCATTTAAAGTAGTGGGCTCTATGCCAACCCAAAATCCAATCTTTATGGGCAAGATTGCAGGATCAAGAACATGAAAACCAAGTGTTAGTGTTCTTGCTACAATGACAGGCTTAGTAAAATTAGATGTAGTTACATAGCACAGCTTGACAAGAAATATAATTGAGGAGGGCAGAAATTGCATGCATTTAACAGTTTGCTTCTGTAGAAATATAAAATCTGCTTCAAAACAGGAAATATGAGTCATCTCCATTGCAGCATTAAAATAGTAATATCTATTGTCCTAGTAAAGCCTTAATTTATGCCTGTGACATTACTGCATTGTTTTGAGTCTAGAGTTAATACTGAGTAAATGTACTTTGAACTATAATGACACTTGAAGGGAGATAAACAGCTGATTGAGAGAGAAAAGGCAAGGTGATGAAAGCAGCAATCACACAGCATGCCTCCAGACTGAGTTCAAGCTGTGGGGAAAAAATAAAATACAGCCAATCCCCCTGAAATGTATTGACATAGTGGGTCTCCCCCACCTCTTGCTTGCAATTTTGCTCATTACCTAGAACTGTGTCAGCCTCTATAGACTTATCATAACCTTAATTTTGGTATGACATAAGGCTATTTGGCTGCTTTACAGCTGAAAGATCACAGTGGCTGCAATACAAGAGCACAGCCTACCCACTGCCTCTCCTGCGGTGGCCACATGGCACCTGCAGACAGGACCTGGCACAGCTGCATTCCCTTCTCCAGCAACCCTGCCTACTCTCAAAGCTCAAGTGAAACCAGGGCTCCTACTGCAAGGCAGGGCTGCCCAGTGCCTGCTGTGCCCATCCATACTCTCCCAATATTGGAGGCAGAAGTTGCCTCCCCACTGCCCCAGTAAAGGTTGCTAATGTTTGGAAATCAGATACTCTTGTCTCTTCTTTCTCATCCTCTGTCCATCTCAAATGAATGCTACAGATTAACATGGAGACCACTCCTGAACTCCCTGAGCAAAACATGGACCAGATGACCCAGAATACAACGCTGAAATTTAGTATTTGTGAGTTGAAAGCTAATTTTTTTTTCATTATTAACTATTCATACCCAACTTCAAAATTAGAATTATTTTTCAGGTTGATACTCCCAAACTCATTGTTCAGAACTTTTTAAAATTCTGTCAAAATAATTCCAGAATTTTTACTTTGTACCCCAGTGTAAGTTGGGGTTGCAACCACTTCAGGGACAGACCTTCATAGTTTTGCCCTTGTGTATCTATTATCCTACTAGATATTGGCTTGTTTCATAGACATGCCAATGAAAAGTAGGATGAAACTGCTCTGTATTTGAGCAGGAGTTTTCTAGTGGGAACCTCTAGATTTTTCAGGAAGGAGTAATGGTACTCAGTTAATCTTTGAGTCCTGAAAGACCCAGTGTTTGATCTTGGTGCTACAAAATATTTTGCTTCTGGAAACTCTATCTTCTTGAAAAGGTATAGAAATGTAGCTGATTTCTAGAGTCAAGAGATTCAATGAAATTTTTCTTAACTCATTATCTCAAAATTCTAGACCAAATAATCATTCTTCCCTAAATTCCCTTTTCAGTTTGGGTTACTTTCTAGCCTGACACTGTTTCAGTCCTAGACACCATGATATACTGATAAACAAAGGCTACATCATACAGCTTGCTGTACTTAATTTTAAGTGCCTCTTGGCTTTTTTCCCCCTAAACTGCCTTGGGTGGCAAATTCACCTTCAAATTGAAGCCAATAACAACATTTTATCATCCAGTCATTCCTTCAGTTTCATATGTCGTTTGGGCCAAAGATTATAATTTACTATGATGAAGTTTTTTTAAATAACTAGAGATAGCAGGTGCTGAATGTGGTTATTGTAGAGTGGATGCTCAACAATTTCAGAAGTCATCCCAAAACTTACATAGAGACATTATAGACATGTACCCCTGGTTGAGGCACAGCTATACAAGGCTTTGGTGCCCTGCCACATTTTAAACCTTAAGCCTTACTAAGTCCTATTTTCCTTGAAAACCCTGTAGATTCTCAGATCTGAAGTTTCTCATTAATTAGTGTCCAAAGTTTCCTTCCAGATGAAAGGAGCAAGGAGGCCCCAGCAGGCCAGAGGGAGCCTGGCACTGCGTGAACAGGATCAGCAACCAGCATTACCACCTAGCTGAGACAGGCTGCTCCTCCTGCAGCTCCACTCCAGTCCTCTCATCTCCAGCCGCACGGGGTAACCTAATGTTGCCCTTTATTGATGTATTAATCAACAAGTAAACTGCTGTATCTGTGCTTGGATCATAATTGTTTGTTCTTAGTATACTACCACCACAGCCCCACATGTAATGAACCACAAAAAGACCCATTAAAACTTCAAGCACAGTATAACTCCAACCTCCCAAAGTTATTCAGTCTCAGCTTGACACTCCCTGTCATTTTTCAACCTTTTCTTAATGCTTTCTACTTCGTATTAAAACACTTGGCATTTCAGAACTCTGAAAAATCCCAAGATATCCTTCAAGACTCTTCATTTTATAAATATATTAAGGACACTATTAACATGCTTTGGTTCAAAGGAAATGAGTGCCCTGTTAAATTTAAAACCACACGAAGCCGAAAGGGAAAAGTCCAAAGTAAAGCATCTGGGACTAGACTGCAAAGCTATTCAGGTACCAGACTCCTGCTGATTTAGGAACCAACATACCTTGTAGGCTAAAGCTGATTTATGATTCCCTCAGGGAATTCTGCGTTTCATCACTGAATTTTCTGTTACCATAACACTTTGTCAACATCCTCATTCCCCCCTTTGCACCTCTCCCTGAATTGTTAATCTTCATTCTGCAAAGTCCATTAAAGGACCCTCTTTTTCTTCCATTTCCTTTCATACTGTTTGACTGCTTTGAGTACCTTGAATTTCTGCTACATTCCAATCCTATCACGCTCCTGCTATGTCTGTAGGATTATGGTGTTGTATATATTAAAGGATTACACAAATATCACTAAATCAATTTACAACTCCAGATTTTGCTGTTTTGGACGTGGCCTATTTTTTCCTGCACTTTTATAATGTAGGAACCTCTGTCCAGATGGACTCATTAGTATCCCTCACAACTTCAGCAGGATTTAGACATTTCTGTCTCCTATTGAGATCCCCAAAAATCCCTATTTTTCTACTACCCAATCACTACTCATTTTTCCAATCAGCATCTGCCTTTCTCCAATGACTGTATTTTATTGCAGAAGAGTAGCTCCATGCCATATCTAAAATTCAGCAAAAAATCCAGTGTTTTAACTAGACAGATAAATCTCATAGAGAACAACCTGCCCCTTCTAAATCTGAAAGTTGAGAGAAGCATATTAGGGCATATTTCCCAACTGAACCCAAGTCTAGCAAGGGAGTTAACAGGGCCTAAGTGGTTGCAGAAGTAGATGTCTCTGGGAGATGTGCTGTTACAATGACCACACAGAAGCACTTCAGGTATTTGAGGAGCCTTCAGTCTTTTTTCTGTCTGAATGCTGCACATTTCTGACTTAGAAGTAAGTTTACTTAGAGCCTACCAATCATGAAAACTAACAGACTGGCAGCCCAGGAGGCTCCATGGAATGCAACCAAATACAGAAAATGAGACAATGTTCAAAATCAATCCAGGTTGTCATCTTCCCATATGCTGTTCTCAGCTGTTGGCTTAATAGCACTGCACCCCCAGGGTCATCTATCCTGAAACTGTATCCTGACCGAAGTGATCCTCACTGCATCCAGAACAGCAGCCCTTCATACAATCTGCCATGTGGCTTTTAATCAGGAACCTTAGATAAGGCATGTGTACTAGCAGCAAACAACAGTGCAGTATGTAAAATTTTGGCTTAGAGCCACATGCACCAGGAGAGAGCAGCTCCGCTCAGACACAGCACAGGCAGTGAAAAGGAATGCTTTTTCCCACTGGTCCATGTTAGTCAAAGCCAGTGCTGTTTCTAACATGCCTTTGAGGCTCACAAACTTTCCTCAGTTTCCTAAATGCAAACTAACCTGCTCTTCCCATTTTTTTTACTTTGCCCCAATAGTTTAGGTAACTTTATTTTACTGAATACTTTGGTTTTGTAGAGTCATCACTCATTTACCTGACTGCAAGACAAGAATAAAAAAATACGATAAAAATACATTTCTCTAATGAAGTATGATTATTGCCTCTGTTGTAGTAATAAGCAAGGTGCTGAGCACAAGCTACTTCTGTTAAGGCCATACCAAAACCTGCTATTTTGATTTAACATGATTGTATTTAAAAAAAAAAATACAATTATTGCTTGCACCATGTTAAATAACATATCTAACTATCGGAGTGCTACTCTCCATTAAGGCTGCAGAAACCCCCAGTGCTGAAGGAGGACCTGTGTGCATACTTGTGTAGAGCAGAAAGCTAATGCTACTAGCCCTTTCATTTGCGGAACGAACCAAGTATTGTTTCTTTGGGCCCAATCCTGCACCTTTGCCTGAAAACATCCTTTCAGGCAGAGGAGGTTTCCTGCTAATGGAGACAAAGTCACACAAAATTCTCGCGAATTTGTTTGTTTTCTTCACCTGTGAAGATACATGGGGAGATCAAGCTCTGTGCAACTACAAAATCACCTATCATAGAAAGGAAATTGGCTTGTTTTCTTGTGACTGCCCTCAAATTAGCTTCTAGCTACGTCACGCAGAAGGGTGATTTCTTATTAGAAGAAGGGGGTATTTTATAAAGCACCTTACTTCTGATATATGTATGCCAAAGACTACCACGCATCCACCACAACCTGCATGCCAAAGATCGCAAGGAGGCCAGCGAGCCTGTTTCAGTTAGTGTTGTCACTCTAACGTCTCAAGGAAATAAACTCTATCCAATTATAGCAGCTTTGTACCAATAAAACTGCATCCAAACTGAAGGGGATATATTAATTTCATTGTACTGGTTTAATTACAGTGACACAACCTGTGAGCACGCAAGGCTTCAATATATATAAAGAAAATACGTTTCCTCTTGAGACAGTGGGGTAAGATTTAATTCCCTTAAAGTCAGCAAAATGACACTGGTGGTGATTGAGGCCCAGTGCCTCTGATAATTAATATTCCTGTAGCTGAATCCCCTTGCAGGCCAATTAATTACCTCCATACCCTGGCTGGTGCGCTCCAAATTTTATTTTTATTTCAAAATCAAAGCTAAATAACTAGAAAAATCATGTGGCTGAGCCAAACTGTGACTTTATAGGTTTTAATTTTTGAGATTAAAGTGAAGTACAAAGACACACCCAGTCAGCAAAGTCTGGAGACAATAAGATGTAAAGCAATCCTCCTTCTGACCTCACATTAACACAGAAATCACCCTACAGCATGCAAGTGTCAGCCAACAACGGCACCTACTTATTTCCTGTCAGCTTGTCCCTTTGATCTAACCTGATCCTTCTTCACTTTATTAAAAACGTTCTAATCTTTTGTCTTTGATCTCCCTGTAGGATTCTTCAAAGAGCTTCAAATTAGCAAACATGCAAACAACAAAAAAATTTACTCTGTATCTGTATCGTCAAGAAACAATGATGTGGGGAGCCGTTTCCTTCCTCAACACACAAGTTTAACGAGGGGCAGCATTTTAAAGCCAAAAGATGCCATAGTTATCTGTTGTTTATTGGCATTAGGGTGGATGACAGAGTCCAAGCTTTTTTACTGGGGGGTGGTTTGCTCTGAAGGTGTAACAAGGCAGCCCAGCAGGGGTAGCAAAAAAGCCATGTGCATACTTCATTCAGCATGCCAGATGAAAGGATTATGTCACATTCAAGAGCAACAAAGAGCTCTGTTTAAGTTTGTACCAGGCTGGAACTGTGGGGCAGCCGTTAAAGACCACCAAGGTTTTAAATAAAACCGGACACTTTTAAGTTTCCTCTAGCTTTCCTTGCAGTAAATCCACCCAATATGAAGGGGATGTCAGTATGTCCCAGGAGGAAGATCTCTGTGGCTTTAAAGAGAAAAACAAGTTTAATGTATTTTTATATACGTAAACCCCCTATGTATATTTTAAATATGTATCTATATATGCATATTTTTCTTATTAAAGGTACCATCAAATTTAAGGACATCACCATATTAATTTTGTTCCTGCTTAGACTTACTCAATGGCAAAATGTTTTTAGCAAGGATGAGTGCTGCTCTAGGATCTCTTCTACCACATCAAACAGCAAGCATGATTCCTCCCCTATAACTTTAATTTAGCCCCAAAAGTACAAGTTCCAAATAAAATTGGTGCTTTTTATTGTTCAATACTGCTCACCTCTGAAAAGAGTTATGAAGCCAGGTTAGAAAGATTCTATAGACTACACTGTTAAGTTCCTTGCACATGTGTCTGCCTCTTAGCATGGAGACTTGTTTTTAACTCTCACTCCATGGAAAAGTAGATCTGTATCCAGTCTAAAATAGCCCAAAATATCTTTGCCCAGTAACCCAGGTCACCCAAATCCCCTCATGATTGCAGTTGATAATCCAAGGCCCAGACCAATGTCTGATGAAGTCAATGAGACATTTTCAGTGTCCACGAAATCCTAGTTATGAATTGTGAGACTACAATTCTGCTCAGTAAAATCTCAATCCTGTGGAAATATAACTAAGCAGGATTTGACCCAAGCTGGTACACATGTACCTTGGCCAGTAGTCCTTATACCATGCTCCATACTTCTAAGATTAGAATAGATGAAGTCCCCATACCCATTCTTTTTTCACTTCTCCATCATCCTGAAGTCTACTATGATTACAGGTAGCAGGTATATATCCTGAGAATTAAACATGACTTAGGCAATAGATCATTATAACTCTTCCAACTCAAAATGATGTAATTTATGTTAAAAGGCTATTGAAGATCAACACTGATATAATTATTTATGGAGAACTCAGTGAGGCTCCAGATGATGCCCTGTTACTGTCTCTCGTAATACTGGTTTTCTTAAGTGGTTCAGGAAACACTGCTGCTAGAATACAGACTATCCAGCCACGAAGCTATGCCAACAGCCCTTTTGTTGTCTATGTTAATATCTAGAATGGATTGGAGAAAGTAAAGCAAACATTAAAAAGACATATTAGATAATAATGTATCAAGAGCAAAAAAGCAAAACTGCACAGAAATTTGTCTGTATAGTTAAAAAATGGTACATCTATACACATGTTTCTTGAAGAGGCTGGAAACACAGTCCTAAAATGAGCAGCCCTGCTAGCACAGCAAAGCACTTCAGTTAACCTAGGAGTCCCTGCGTAAAATTTAAGAATAAATTATGCCAACTGTAAATTGAAATCTTTATGAAAAGTCATATTCAAGGTTTGAACTTCTCAAACTCATTAAATGCTTCTAGAGATTGCTTACCCACTTTACTGACAAAGACAAAAGCAGTGTTTTTAATTAATCCAAAACCACAAAGGAATATTCAATAACAAACTATTAGAATTGTTACTCAAGTTTTTGGGTTTTTTTTACAATTCGCTAGCACTCAAAATCTAGCCAACAACAAATCATATGCTATGCTATGCTTTTATCCTGTGTAAGTGAGAGGGACCTTTCTACCAGATATTGCCCCTTGTATCTGTTGTTAATGATGAAAGGCAGAGCTCAGCCTTTCTAGGAATTGCTGTGTGCTTGAGAATGCTCCAGATGCATGGTCCCAGGCCAACTTCTTAGCAGGCTTCTTGACATCTAGCTCTTACCTCAGCTGAATCCACTGTGAAGGCTGCTTCCAGACTCTGCAAGGATTATCCATTCCCCAGCTCCTTTCATTTCTCACAGCCTGGGACAGCCCCATTCAGCAGGGACTAAATGGAAAGCCACACTGAGTGTCTTCTCCACATGAGACTCATTGGTTCACAAGTCTGGGCTTAACATTTCCTTAGATGAAACATTACATAAATCTCAAAAAATACACTTCAGAGAAATAGCGAGGAACATATGTACTTGTGAAACCATCAAGTAAAATCCAGATACCATGACTCTGACAACCTGAATACAAAATACTTTTGAGAGTATACTTTTTGAAATTCCACATACATTCAGCAGGTTTGGAAACTGTTTTGTTTTGTTTTACGAGAACCTCAGAATTTTGTATTTGTCTTCTGTCAGAAAACTCAAGATGAGAAAGAACACAGAAGAGAAAAATTGAGGGCACAAAAAAGTTATCTGGACATTACCAGCCTTCTGGAAATATTTAGCTCTGGGACTATTTTTTATCTGATCTGTTTTGACAATCTCCACATGCCACAAAACTAACAAGAACTTGAAAAGCCTCTCTCAAAGAGGGTAGAGCAATACAGTTACTAGCATTCAAGTTTGACTGAGACAGCAGCTAAAAAGTGTGCTCTTCTCTGCTGAATTTTCATTAATAATCTAAGTTGCTCATCACAACTCTGGAAGCCAAACTGCTTTCTATTTATCACACTTTGTAGTCCCTAAAATAGTGTTATTAACATAGCCTGCAAGCCAGTTCACTTTTATCTACATAAGAGTTGACAGGATACACACCCTGTCAATATCTACCGAAACTTCACAAAACCAGATTTCTGCAAAACTTTAATGCTCTAGACTTCGCTACTCTATTGTACGTTGTACTTATGAACCTAACTCTCCAAAATCCATTTCCTTTTAACAAAAACTAACAGCAGGAATTGCTAAAGCAGAATATTTTTAATAACATCTAAATATAAGCACTTTGCCTGGAAGAATGTAAAGATAAAAATGAATGAATGAGGTAAAACTATCTTCTTTTTACTTGACTGATCTATACAGACTCATTGCCTGGCTGCTTCAGCACTGATGCTGCAGATCTGTAAGTGCTTTTAGCTCCCTCAAAACAGCAACAGGTTCAACTGAAGCTCTTAGTGTGACTTGGGAAATTTTGCTCATCTTATCCTCCTTCAAGCAGCCTAAACCCAAACTGTTACCATCGAGTCTGCAGGAACTCTGCATGTAGTGCTGGATAGTTTGGAAATTAGAACAATCCTAACAGATCAGATCACTGTGAATTGGGCCAACTTATTGATTATTCCTGCCAAATTCTCTTTAAACAAAGGAACTGGAAGACATCTTCACCGCAATTGTAGCTCTCAAGAGACAGTGTTTTTAGACCAGCTACAATACAAACATATTGCTTGTTTAATCTCATACCCATACAGCCTATATTAAAGTGCATGTCCAGTAGGAATACAGTATGAATTTAACACAGTTTTCTTTAAAAAATTGGATTTTTTTCTTGAACACAGTAATTACCTTCTCAAGAACTCTTAAGATATATTCATAATTTTTATTTTGAAAAGTTATCACGATTATAGAGCCAAATTGGTATTGCAAGTTCAAACATGGTATTTTATATACGTATATCATCAACTTTACTTACACTGACTGAAGCATCCCCACACTTGTATTTCCTCAGGGGCCTTGAACAGGAACGTGTGTCTTGTGGCTAACGCACTGGGCTGAGGATCAGGGATCTTGTTCCAGCTCAAGGGGCTGACAAGTTTCTGCTTATTTTAGGCACATTACTACCTTTTTATTCTCTCTTGTAGTATGACAATACAGTTTCATCAGGGAGTTCAGCCATGCCCGTTACACTTGCCCAATTAGAACTGACTACATTGGACCTTCTCATTACTAAAGCACTATTTATGAAGAAATCTGTTTTATTCTTGCAGGAGTTGGCTGGCTTGATATCATACAGAAGGATTTACAATGATTCACTGGAGCTCAAGTATGAGAAACTTGAGTCAAAAACTTCTGGTTTTTTATTCAACAGGATGTACGTCATGGCTGAAGGTAAGAAGAGCAGTACTGGGTCAGCACAAGGACCTAGCTGGGTCACTATCCACCTTTAACATGGCTGTAAGGAAAGACTCAGGGAAGAGTGAGACCTGGGCAGGCATACAATTTATTTTCTTGGCTCTTAGCCTCCACCTCTTGTCACTGAAAATGGCTTCCTGAACCATGTGTCGTTTTCATGCCATCTCATCTTCAAAACGTAGCCACAGTCTTTTCCCTTGCGTGTTATTTGTGACCTTTCTGATCATGCCCTCTTCAACTGCTGCAGTAGGAAAAAAATCACCTTTAAAGCTTCTTCACCATTTTTACCTCATGTTTGACTACAGCCATAAGCTGTTATGCCATGGAGCACACTCCGTAAATCCTAAAATAATAATTTTGGCATCCAGGTTGATGAACCGGCAAGATGATGATAAGTGGTGCTTCACCTGTCCCAGCAATTTCACCATCAATTAGCAAATAACATCTGCACCTAAGGGGCAGTCTGAGAGCTCTTACACGGGCAAAGGACTTGCTGGAGTGAGGGAAGACTTGTAAAAATCAAGCCCTGAGGGCACCTCTGAGGAGGCCGAGGCCTGCCCACCCGCCCATCCAGAGCAGGCCGTTACCTGAGAGAAGACCCGGACCTCGCGCCGCCAGGGGGCGTCCCGCCCGCCCGGCGCGCGGCTGAAGCGTGCTGGGTACAGAGGCAGCGCGGGTCTCCGCGGGCGCGGGCCGGCTGGCAGCGGCGCTGAGCCCTCCGTGGCGGAGAGCAGCCTTTGCCGTCGGCGCTGGGGGACTGCTGTCGACAAGTGACGTTACACACTCAGACCCACAGAATCATTAAGGTTGGAAAAGACCTTTAAGATCAAGTCCAACCGTTAACCCAACACCACCGTGCCCCCTAAACCATGTCCTGAAGCGCCACGTCCACACGTTTTTTGAACACTTCCAGAGATGGTGACTCCACCACCTCCCTGGGCAGTCTGTGCCAATGCTTGACCACTCCCTCTCAGTGAAGAAATTTTTCCTAATATCCAATCTAAACCTCCCCTGGCGCAACTTGAGGCCATCCCCTCTTGTCCTATCACTAGTTACTTGGGAGAAGAGACCAACACCCTCGTCACCACAACGCCCTTTGAGGTAGTTGTAGAGCGATAAGGTCTCCCCTCAGCCTCCTCTTCTCCAGACTAAACCACCCCAGTTCCCTCAGCCGCTCCTCATAAGACTGTGCTCCAGCCCCCTCACCAGCTTTGTTGCCCTTCTCTGGACACGCTCCAGCACCTCAACATCCTTCTTGTAGTGAGGGGCCCAAAACAGAACACAGTATTCAAGCTGCGGCCTCACCAGTGCCGAGTACAGGGGCACAATCACTGCCAGCCACACTATTGCTGATACAGGCCAGGACGCTGTTGGCCTTCTTGGCCACCTGGGCACACTGCCGGCTCCTATTCAGCCGGCTGTCAACCAGCACCCCCAGGTCCTTTTCCCCCAAGCAGCTCTCCAGCTACTACTGCCCTAGGGAGCTGAGGGCCATCCAGTGCCTGTTTTGCTTTTCTCTGCATAGAAATGGTGTATGTTATTTATTTTTTTGTAAAGCCTTGAGGACTGGGTCTGAAAACCCCTCTGGAGGAATAGTTTCATTACACAGAAACAGTGCCTTGATCCTTCTACATTGCTGTCCGGCTTTGTGTTTTGAGTTAAAGGGCACAGGCAAGAACACCTGACATGTTATTATCAGGTGTTAAATTTCACATCAGTAAACACACTGCAAGAAAAAGATGTTTTGGGAACAATAACCAAGGTTAGAGAATAACCAAACAGTTACAATACATATTGCTTCCTTTCTGCTCCAAGAAAAGTTGCTGGGGTCTAATGTGCAAGTGAAGAACAGACTAAAAGGTGAAACAATAGCACTGAGACAAAACAGTGGGCTTTACCCCTCAAACCATGATAGGCATCTACACACAGATATGTTGCTATTAGAGAGAGGATGAAGTTGCACTTTAGCAGATGCTTTTACACAGCTGGATGAAAGATTTAAAACCTCATATGAAAATACAATGCCTCCCTCTAGTGGGTTCTCTCTTTGTGACCATGTTTTATGCAAAGAAATTGCTTTATATAGCTGATCAAAGCCAAAGCATCTGAGCACTATGTATACTTTGTCTGGGTTTAACAGCTCAAATCCATGCAGCCAGATTGTCAAGCAGTATAGAGTTCTTAGTGTGCCACATCTGAGATCAAGCTTTTGATCCTGCCAGTGAATCTGTGCAAACGTGCATTAAAAGCTACCAGCTCAGACTTTGTAGCCACATTGGCATCTGTCATGATGACTTTGGGGCATGAGAACCACAGTTAACATCTTATTTTTCCTTTCAATGCTTGTGTCTTGCCTTTATTCAAGGTGTTACAGAACAATAGCCACAGCATGCCAGTCTGCTAGCAGAGAGGGGTTAACAGTGGTAGAGAATGAAAGAAGATATAAGCAACTTGTTTACAAATAGTTAAGTTCTTTTTTTTGTTGCAACAGTGATGCTCATTTAAGAGTAAAACTGCCTCTGGAGGATACCAAAAAATACATTTCTTCTGCAAGTGATCCAAAGCTTTTGCTTCAAACATTCTTGAAAACTGTTTGGAAAATTAGGATACCACTGTCACTCCAGGAACTTCCTTCCTTTTTGGGTAACGGTCCACAAAGGGCTTCCATAGCTTACGGAGAGGTCAGGAAATCTTTTACCTAACATTCCTTTTCACAGTAGCATTGGAAAAAATCTGTATCTTACTCAAATACAGATTATGCAATCTGAACAACCTATAGCTGTAGAGTCAAGTCTTTGAACACATTCTAGTTTCCCCCTTACAGCACAACCAGTCCAAAAAGACAGAAGTTAGTTTACTTGGCTTCAGAGGACCTTACACAGTGAGGCAAGTGTTACTAGGTCTGCATGTTAAAGATAGAGTGAAGAACTTTTACTCATCCATTTTACTTTTTATTTTCTAATATCTGTATGTGATCACCTTTAAGGAAGTTGAGGGATAAGAACTCAGGAACATACCAGCTGCACTTTACAGATTAACAGCCACAAAAATAGAAAGCAACTATACAATCTCTGGGTTTCACAAAACTAGTTTTCATCTGTAACACTTGACACAACAAGACTAACTGCAACAAGTGAAAAAGCTACATCTGTAAAGTGCTGTTTTTGTTAGAAGTGGCTAAAAAAGCACAACTACAACAGATTTGGGTATTCGGTGGCTAGATTGTCGATGTCCTCCAAAACTTGCATTTCAGGCTCTGTGTTTTTTGATGAAATTGATGAGCCCATTTGTTGAGCTATCATGAGATGTCACTGGAGCATCTGACTCCAGTTCAGGCTCAATTTTCTTGGCAAGTTGTTTTCCAAGTTCAACTCTGCATTTATAAAAGCAGAAGAAAGAAAAACATTAGTGCTAACAACTTACAGTATTTACTACAATCCATTGATGTTAAAAATAGGTGCCAGTAAAAAGCAACTTGACAGTGACCGTTACAATGAATGTTTATCCCTTCACAAATTACTGACAAAGGTAATGTTATTCAACTCAGTGCCATTCATGAACAACTGGAGTTCTCACAGCTGCTTAGCTGAACAGTCAGCTCTCAAATTACAGGATGTCTAAAGAGAGGAAGTTTTGTTTTAGAAGTTAAGAGGAGTCTTTTCCCCTTCACTACTCATTTGTGTTATGCAGCCTGCCCCAATGCAGAATGCATTCAGCTTGCTGCTGTTCACTGTTGAACATGACATCACTCATAACACTGATTTGTAGCACCAAGACAAGGAAACCACAGCTGAGGTGCAGGCCTGGAAGCCTTTCCTTACACTACAGCATGCTATCCAGGAGTTACAGCCACAGACAGGATAAGAATCTAGGATATTCCAACAGCTGCAAGAAACTAGCCTGGTCCTGCACCATCCCCACATTCCATAGTTAGTTTTAGATACCATTCTAGATTTTCGTGTGTTGCAGTAAAAGCTGTACTTACTCCTATTCCACTCCTGATTTCAGAGTTTATAGCAGACAGCTTTTATTAGCTAGTCTTCCATCTTCAGTTTCTACTACAAAATTTTAGTTAAACAGTGTGCTGTGGTAGCACAGCTCTAAGAAAACACACACAAAGACCTATCCTTCAGCCTTTGAGAGCTTCATATAAACTGCTATTCTAGACCTGTAGAGCAAACTTGCTCTTCAAAATAACCCCTCACAGCATAAGTAGGTTTCACATGAGAAATCTTACTCATTTCCATTCCCTCTCCCCTGCATACGTCTTCATATATTATGTAGTACAGTTAACATTACTACAGATTAAAAAGAATCTCATTAGCTCCTAATTGTCTTCCATTTTTAAAAGTAAAAAAAGACAAACTCCTCATAAGGCTGCTGTTCTCCACATGGAGCTCTACCATGAGTCTTGGTCACACGTGCAGCCTTGTGTTAGACCTAGGGCTCGTATATATAAAGACATCTGCCAAGAATGTTCTTGCATCTCCAGCATAACAAAAGAGGTGGTCAGCCTTTTGCTTAACAGATGCCATTCAAACTGCCTACTTAATGTCTCTAGAGGAAAAATAATTATTTTTCCTCTTCCATATGGGAAATTTTCCCTTTCTAATTCTCAGAACATGTATTCAGCCTGCTTGACTATTTTACTCATTACTACTGCCTCTATTCTGCATTCATAGAATTTTTTATCAAACTAAACACAACTTTAAGGAGTTATCTTTATCTACAGAGTCATCATGCATGGCTGAACAAGGATACATGGTGACTTATCCCCCCCCAAATCTGTTTTCATTTAAAGCAAATTATTATATGATCATTTTAAGTATAACACTTTTTTCATTGTCTCCTCCAAGTCATGACAGATTAACAAATACCACAGTCAATAAGTATACAAGAAACAGATCAAGGAGACTTACCCCCACTGGTCATAACTGTTAATATCCCAGACAATTCCTTGAACAAATATCTTGTGCTCATACATGGCTGTAAGCAGAAAGAGATTTATCAGTAAGCTTTATCAGAAAGTCTTAATAAACATTCACAGATGAGAGATCAATCTACTTACCAATGATGGCTCCCAGAGTGAAAGGGTTGAGTTTTGTAAACACAATGGAATTGGTTGGTCGATTTCCCTCAAAGACCTTTCAAAACAAGAGTTCCATTGTTACCCAGTACATGGTAAAACTCACATCAGAAACTTGCAGTTAATATTCCTTATAGCTCACATTGAATTATCTGTATTAGCAGCAAATACAAAATCCTGAAAGCTTTAAAGGCTAACGACTTCAACAATAAAAACATTTTCATGTTTTATTACAAACACAATGGCAAAATTTTGTCTCCAAGCACTGTTACTGGCTACTATAGGCTACAGGAAGGAGTAAAATACAAGTCAGTATCCCAGGGGCAGGGATACAATAGCTCATCTTTTCTGAAATGCCGCAAAAGGCTTCCAGATCAGCATGCTTTAGCAAGAGCGCCATTCACAGACCGCTCCACTAGACCTGACAAGGCAAAACCTGTAACACAACCTTCAGGGCTGTCAAGACAGTAGCACTTGACAGCCACCGGAGGGCACTGCCCCACTGGCAAACTCCGTCGAGCAGCAGACCAACACAATGCCCTCACCACCGCTGTATCTAACTAGAGCAAAGCTGTCAAGTGCCGAAAACTGGTTACCTTATGGGGAAGAAGCTTCTCCAGAGCATCTCCGCTCAGTCCTGCCGCTTGAAGTTCCTTACGAGCTTCATCAGCAGTCTTTCCTTTCATCAAGGCCTCAGTCTGAGCAAGGAAATTGGCCAAAAGGATCTAGCAAGTAGAAATAAAAACCATCAACTGAAGCTACTGTTTCCTTAGCTGGAATAGTGATACCCAGGTGCTTGAATCTAGACCGAGAACAAGTCCAGAGTTACAACCCTTGTTCTTAACACTATGGCAGTAAAATGTGCAGTAGTTTTAAACTGTATATTGCCCACTACTGCTTTTTACCTCAGTGCTGGAAGACTCTATTACTATTTTAATAGTGCATGTATCCACAGCCAGCCAGGATGGTTTTGCAGAATCCTGTCCCTGCTGAAACCGAGAGCATGCCTCCCAGTGACCACAAAGGAGTTGGGGTTTCACACACCCCTTTCATCCACTATAGTCTGTACTTTCATCCCATGCTACACCATATACGTGGAAAGCAAAGATTAGTCAAAAGTAACCAGCTAAGATCTACCTACTCTATATGAAGGTAAACCCCCCCAGCATACCATATACCAATCCCTACCAATACAGTAGTTTAGTTTCCTATTCCCTGCCTCATGTTAGCTTGCAAAATCATATGTGGTTTTGTCCTACCAGTTACACTGAAGATAAACTTCTACTGTATTGACACTTGAATGAAACCTTTTCTCCCCTTCTTTTGCAAAAAGTCATCTAAAACTTTCACCTGTACTTGGTGTTACTTGACAAAAAATTACTATTACACCATTTAAATAGCACTTGCAATCTGAAATCATGACAAGATTGATATGTAGTTAGGAAAGACACTTTTTCTGAAGTATGCAGTAAGTAGTAGTAAGAGATTTTTTCTACCTATGGAACTTAAAAAACTGTTAGACACAGTTCATTGGAAATCCTTAGCTGGATGATACGTTACATGTAATAATTTGATATTAATTGGATATTTTTAAAGAAAATATCTGTGTACAGATGGCTATTACCCTAACCATGCTAGCATACTCACTAAATTTTGTCCTAGATTTTAAGACTTGCAACAGCACCTCTGAGGAAGTTTTTGTAAGCTCCGAGAACTTGCTGCTTCCTACTCTGCAAGAATTACACTCCTTACAATTCTTCTTACAAGGAATTTTCTTTCCAAACACCTAATTGCTCAACTCTTCCCAGCCTCAGCAGGCCAACAGGCCACACCATTGATCTGCCTCAAGAGCTGTGGCTGCAATTTCTTCAAGAACAAAAATATCACTGTATTACATATAAAATGTAACTATAATTTAGATATTTTCAAACCTATTGTGAATGCGCACAGAGTCTATGTGCATAGTTTCAAATGGACATTGAGAAATCTCACACATTGCAATACTGAATAAGCTTCAGTGCCTTCACCCACAAGAAAATATGGGTGCCCTGACAAAGGACTTATTACCTTGTGATGCAAGCCATTTCTGACTGGATGCTGGGTCTGGACTGGGATCAAAAAGTCACAGGGAATCATGCGAGTTCCTGTAAGAAAAGCCATGTTAATAAGCCTGCAACAGGAAAGTCTTAAAACAACCTTCAATTCTCACCCCACTTTCAGAGTTACTGGAAGATTCAGCCACTTTAAAAAGCTTTTTAAAAAAGCTTTTTTTGTTAACAGCAGGGGGAAGTGGCAACACAGCTCTGTAGTTTCAGCTTTAGTCGACCCTCCTTATCGTAGGGTTAAAACCTGCATCTTGTAGCCTTCTAAAGGCACTAATTAAGAGCACCATAGCAAAGTGATGCTACTTTAGGCAAGAGTCCAATGTCTAAACCAATGTCAATTCTGTAGGCTCTTTTGCAGCTTTGTAGCCATTCAGAATTTAATTCCAAAAGAAGGTATAGAATAGTTTCAGTTTACCTTGATGAATGAGCTGGTAAAAAGCATGCTGCCCATTGGTGCCAGGCTCTCCCCACACAATAGGGCCAGTACTGTAGTCCACACGAGAGCCTTTCTTGGTAATGTATTTGCCATTAGATTCCATATCACCCTAGAAAAGGGAATGTCAGTATCACTGTTCTTGCAGAAGCACACAGTATCAGTAGAAGTTTCCATACATACTTCAACTATAATGAAATTTCTATAAACAAGCAGCACTCATAAGTATCAGTGATATAGCTGCTTAATTTATGGACACCAAGATAATGGACATTTTATAAAACAAAATCTGTAGATTAACTGAGCAAATAAGCCGATATCAACCTTGGCACCAGTCTCTTTAGGCCCTTGATTACATGAATTTATGTGATTGCAATTTTAACCTAGAAACATCCATTCAGGTCCTAGAACCAGGGCAGATGCATATCTACAAATTTGCTTCTTGAAATCTTTACTCTGTCTGACTCTTACCTGCTGGAAGTAGGCAGCAAAGCGGTGCATGTATTGGTCATAGGGCAGGAGGGCATGGGTTTCACATCCATAGCAATTTATATACCA
Organism: Phaethon aethereus; assembly: GCF_964289735.1. Taxonomy (NCBI): domain Eukaryota; kingdom Metazoa; phylum Chordata; class Aves; order Phaethontiformes; family Phaethontidae; genus Phaethon; species Phaethon aethereus. Next base: position 12,603,317 of record NC_138589.1, on the reverse strand, counting down.
GACCCCTAGCATGGCCAACAGAACAGGCATGTTCTTCTCCAGTGGGGCAGTGTGGAAATGATTATCCTATATGACACAAAGGAAAAGAATTACCCTTTCGATAAAGCAATTGTCACCCTTCCCAACTCTTAAATTGTTTTTGTTGTTGTTTTGATCCAGAGAGAGCATCCTAAGCGGTCATTTTAGAAACACTGAGAAGACACGGGGAGCTGAACTTTAGAAACCAACCTGCTTTCAGTTATCTTACTAACAACTCTTAAAAGGAACAAATCTGAAATAGGCATCTATCACTCACCATCCAGTGGGCTCCTGCAAGCAGGCTTTCAAAGTTGTCAAAACCTAACAATAGAAAAAGTCAGTTTGTATTTACTATTATAACTCAAACTTGATTATTCTCAGACACAATCATAAAACAGTTGAGATTCCTCATATGCAGCAAGGCTCCCAACTACTAGTTGCATTTAAAGTTGCACTTTAACTTCTCCTGAAATTTGCATCCCACAGCCAGATATATTTAGCTATGATTAAAGCCTGGACTTCAGAGCAAGTCCAACTTCATGAAACAAACTTTTACTTAAAATCCCCATTGAAACAGAATGAGCAACTGGAAGACAGAGGCGTTAAAACCAGGCTCTGTATTAAAGGCTACATAGTTTCCAGCAAGTCTGAACACCTAGTCACTTCACAGCCAGTGGGAGACATGCCCTCAAATAACAGTGTAAAGTTAGTACACCAGGGATTTCTGTGTTCGTCTGAGGAGAAACAACTGTAATAAGGTCTTCTCAAAGAAAAAGGTCCCCCCCTTCCCTGTTGTCTTCACAATTAATCTGATTTTTCTTTGCTCTGTAATTAGGGTATTTAAATCACCATTTGTTTTCACTAATGAGTAGTTTAACTAGTACCATCCTTTCCTGCAAAGCCAGAAATCTCAATTCTGATATGGAAAAGTGGACATGAAGTGTTTGGCAATCCAGGCAGCATCTCTACCTGTGGTCAGAAGCCAGCTTTGGGAGACAAAGACATAAGAGCAAAAAGCACAGATACACTGGCATGTCAGCAGTCAGCACTAAATCTGTGTGACAGCAGAGATGAGTAGTTTATTGCAGACAAAACAGTAAGTGCCTAACTGAAGTTTATTTTGCTGTTCACATAGCTTTTTCTACACATAACTCCTATTCGTATTACAAAAACATCAAATCCAATGTTTTTCTAACCTCAGCCTAAGGGAATTCTAGCTTTTATTTAGAAAAATAAGTGACATTATGGTTTCACACTAAGTATCTGAAAGAAATGATGAGGCAACAAATGCAAGGCTGCTGAACAGTCTGCTCACCAAGAAACAGCAGTTCTTAGAGCTCTTTGACATTCACTGTGTAGTCTCCACCTGCACTTGAGATCAGAAATGCCAATGCTACCCCATAACAATACAAGTGGGTGGGGATCAATGTGGAGGGTCTATGTTTGCTCTATGATCAACTGCAGACAGAAACAGCATTCCTGTATCATTAGGCTCTACAGCCTAGAAGAACAAGTACTGTGGACAAAAAGTATTAACAGGGGAAGGAGATAGCAAACTGCTAAACAGAGCTTGTATGCAGAACTGGAGACATAGATTTTGATGTGTTGTGTGTATGTATTCACAGAAACTAAATACCCTACTCAAATAGTTTAGTTATGTCAAGCTGCAAGGTCTAGTTTTCAACACTACACAGCTTTATATAAATCAAGTACTTCTGGCTATGCAAGTGACTATGCCAGAGATGCAATTTGACTATTTTTACCTAAGTATGAGTAATTTCCAAAACCGCATTTACAGTACTAAAATTCCAACATTTCCACTGCATTAGAGATAGCTTTTTAGCACAAACATCCAACCACAGTAGGCTGGTTAAAAATAGTATTTGTCCCAAATCTGATCCACAGTCCACTATTGTTAATCCATTCCATAATTATATTCCTGAAGCAAACAGATTAATTCTTGACATTGTTACGCCATAGGGATACCTACCAATATGCAGGGCAATGGAGAGACCAATAGCAGACCACAGAGAGTAGCGACCACCAACCCACTGAAAACAAGAGATTGGTTTAGACAGGACAAATGCAAGGCTTTTAAATTCAAACTATTAGAAAATAGCACCATGTATTTAGACCACTGTCAGCAAAATCAATATTCCTTCTAGTGATAATTCACTATGTATTATATGGCATGGTTAAGGGAACCTGCACCTTACAGTAGCCCCCTAATGAATCCTCAAGTATGCATTTTTTGAGACTTCAGAGTTATCCTACTTGTCCAATTTATATAACATCTGTTGAAGCAGATCCCTTGATGATTCCAGTTCACTTCCAAATACTGAATTTGCAGCTTGTATTAACCGCTTTCTTAATATCACTCCTCTATAGGTAAAGCCTGCTTCAGCAAGATTATGATACTAAGGAAAGGTAATGCTCTAGGTTATTTCTAAACAGCAGCTTTAAGATCTAGTTTGTCAGGCATATAGTCAATGAGACCTAAAGCAACCTGTTTCTGATTAAGTATAAGGGCCAGGACTAAAGGCAGTATACTTACAATATGCATCTGCTATAAAATATCCAATTAGGCTCCTGTTTCTGACTGTTGACCTTTACAGGCCTAGGTTATATACAGTAGACTCAACCAGTCAAATGTCACAGCTTATAATAACTACTTACACAGCGAAATAAGCTAAGATTTGTATCTCCTGTTACCCAACAGCTGATTAGACAGCCAAGAATATAGAGGGCTCCTCTTCAGACCTTTGACTACAAGTTTTTAATGGAATGGCCAAGAGAAAGACTGTCTTGCTTGCCTGTTCTCAGTTTGCCTTTAGTTATGAGTCTTCAGGTGTTTCAGTACAGAGAATGTAACTACTACAGTTTAGGGGTTTTGGCAGTTTCTTCACATCTTGTTAACATTTTCTGAAGCAAGTTAGATTATTCTAATACTTAACATCTACCACAGAAAATTAGACATTTACTTACATCCCAAAACTCAAACATGTTCTCTGGGTCAATTCCAAAATCTTTAACTTTAGGCTAGAATAAAAACGTACGTAAGAACGTCATAAGCAAACCCAACATTCTTAAAAAGCTTTATGTCTAGCAAGTTAAAAAATTCAGTACCTATTAATACACAATTCCCCAATTACAGCCTCTATTTTAAAAATACATAGCATACATCAGAAAACAGTATACCTTCATTTCCAGAGATCACTATCACTATTCAGTATTCTCAAATAAAATCACTGACATACACTCATTTTCTGATCAATCTAAGTGGCAATATAGTTAAGAGTTGGACTGACATTCAGTTTACATTTAACAGAACCAGAATGGAAGGGAGGAACTTCACACCACAGTACCTGACAGCCCCTCAATTATTGCAGAGTCTTCTTCTAATTGCTATTGGTCTTTCTACTTCATATGTTTGAAAGAAACACCATACCAAGGTACATTATGATCATATGGTACAGATTATTCACACCTGCATCACTTCAGCACTTCCTTGGAGTCTAGGAGAGTAGTATTTATTTACATAATAACTACATTCACTCACACTTAAGCAGGTAACACTCATTAATAACAGGATAGTCATTTCAAGTATAAGAGATCTTGATTTCACATTTAAAGCTCTAACAGAAAAAGCACAAATCTATAATGAAGGTCCTATCTTGCTACAGTTCATTACTCTAGAAATGTTTCAGTTATTTCTTTAGCAGAAAAAAATATGCTTCCTTTCAAGAGGAAGGTTTACTATTGGTATTCAAGTAATGGTGTCTTAAAAGATAGGCTTCCTTACTGGATTTTAAAATGAGACCATCTTAAAAGGTACACAGGAAAAATAAAATAGATTTGTTATACTTACACCATTGGTAGACAAGGCAACAAAATGCTTGGCCACAGCTGAAGGCTTAATAAAAATAAACAGATTGTTAGATCTAGAATGCTAATTATTTGATTTCTAGTCATAAAGTTGACCTGCTACCATATACATTTAAAGAAAATACTGTTGACTATCAGTTATTTTTGCCCTCATTCACATCATTCACATTCAGTGTGGTATCTAGCAGCATGCTTGTCTGAAGATAACATTCTGATAACATTCTCAGGAAGCCCTCTGGAAGCAGTCACTGCTTGGAGCAGCACACTATTTCCTTAAGAGTATGTTATCAGTTTGGAACATCACTACCACCACTTTGGAGCAGATGGAGTTTGTTGTACATGCACTACCCTTCCGGCTAGAGTCAAAAGATCAAGATAACTGGAGTTACTGATAAGTCTCCATTTCCAGATTTAGACTTTGGTCTTTCAGTAAGTGTTCTGGTGAACAAAGACGAGTTGTCTGCAACAGTAGTGTAAAGAGGAATTTCAAAGCCCAGCTTTCAAACCAAGCACAGCTACCCTGACTACAACAGGTTAAAGACCATCTTAGTTACCTCAGCAGGCAGTATCTGCTTTTTTCTTAGAAATAAGAGAGAATGATCCAAATACAAGGTTTCTATTTATATCATAGCCATCTGCCATAGAAGTATCATTATATCCCTCCAACCATAGCTTCATTTCTAGTTTTTAAAGATTTGCCAAGAATTGGAAGGTAATATCACACAGACACCATATTCTTGGATTTCTGTATCAGTGGTTCCACCAAATTAAGCCAGCTCCAAGGCAAATGGTACACTATTACTGAACAGGCAGGATTTGGGAGAATAATGCATGACAACCATTTATAATGAAAAACTAGTGGTTTTATCACTTTGATCAGACATAACAGCCTGTCACTAACCATGAAGTACTGAAATGTCATATCTATAGCATTTGCTGAACTATACAGCTTACGTTTGGGCAGCTATTGGCTCTGCTCCAAAGCACACAGAATGACCAGGGAGAAACCACACAATGGAAAGCTGTTGCATTCTGTTACGTAACCTAAAAATATCAGACTTACATCATTAGCAGCATGTAAGAACCACTCTTTAGCTGTTTCTGCATTGGTGATAGTTTCTTGCGTGGTGAAAGTCTGCACATTGGAAAACAAGGAAGTATGTAAAACACTGTACTTAAACCTGAAAGAAGCTCAGGCTACTGAAATGTATGTTCCAGATAATCAGAGCAGAATTATTCTACATGTTCATAATAGGCAGCTGCTTGCAAAAATGCAAGCTTATAAATCCAGTGAAGACTATTGTTTCTGAATTTATCTATCTAGCTTTAAACTAGCATATATCTGGAATTCAAATAATTATTCCCTAGTTCCTACCGTCCCTCCCCTAAACTGTTATGCAAAACCTTGAGACTAAAATTTTCTACTTTAGTCTTTCACTAAATACGAAGTTTTACCATTCAACTAAAAAGGAACTAATTGAGTATCAACCTATCTGGATTGTCCTCTTGTTCAACTCCTACTTTTTCATGTAGGAACACTCATTTCTGCTAAGCTTCATTTTGCTGATTAGAGGAAAACATTTTCCTGCTTCATGAAGTGTGCACAGAAGTTCAGTCATGCAGTTTTGCAAGTATCTACAACCATTCTGATTTACTCAACCATCAAAATTTAGCTTTAAGGGGGAACACTAGATTCAACCTAGTCTCATCCATCTCCAGAAATATTTCATTATGAAACACAGGTCTGTTATGGAAAACAAAAAAACACCATTCATCCTCTTCCAAATATATCCAATTATCTAACTACAGTCTGGCAAACAGAAATTGAAGTGTTACTCTTTCAATTTGGCAGTCTTCCAAGCCTTTGAACCGTGATCCTTGAACTCAATTATTCAAAGTGGCCATTAGTATTACTTTGTGAAGTTTCCTTATTATTCCATAAGCTGTTGCTCAGCTGCAGTATTGCCAAGATAAGATAATGAGCACCACTGCAGAGCATGGCCAGCATTACACACATGTTCATTTGTTGCAGATTTTCAACAGCAAAAAGGTTCTACTGTGCTTTACAAATGAAGGCAACCCAAGTTACATAACTATGAAGTTTCCTCTGCTGAGACAGAAGCATTCTTCAAAGGAAGATGGCAGCTAGCAGTTACACTTACAGAATAAGTTATTAACAAGGCAAGACTTAAAAAAGGCAGCTATTAAATCTGCATTCAGAAATGTGTCATCTTATAAACTACCAGCAGACTATCTTTACCTCTTTAACTACAGAATTTTAGTATTTATAGTGCTCAAGGAACTCAGCATTTAAGTTACTTAGGTGAAGATACTTTGCTACTACCCTAAAACAGACTGAAGATTCCCAAACTACATACAATTCATTAATTCAAAACATTAATGCAAAAACCAGAACACTTAACAAGTAACACTGTACTTTATCTAAAGGACGAAAAGTAACTTCAAATAAAAGGAAGGAATGAAACAACAGGATCTTGAATTTCAAAGAATTAACTACATAGGATCCTACCTTCCACCCAGAGAGAAGTACAGTAAAATAAACTTTTGTGAATAATACTTAAACTTGTGTTGACTGAGAAATACACACTAGACAACATGAAATTGCTCATGTGTCTTACTTGTTTAGGTTAAGTAATTTTCAGCACTTGACTTCTGGATTCCTACGTCTTTCTGTAGCAACACAAGCTTGTACTGCAAGTTTAGGATGAATCACAACAGGTCTGTTTAGAAATATTCTATACTAGAAGTCCCTAATCTAGATCTTCCTGTGGATAGATCTCTATTCTGACTCAGTCCTTTACAGTTAGAGAAAGTCACAACCCCAGTGCTTGTATTAGACATACCTTTGATGCAATGATGAAGAGCGTTGTGTCTGGTTTAAGCTCAGCCAGGGTTTTGGCTATATGAGTACCATCAATGTTGGATACAAACCAAACACGAGGGCCTCCCTTGGAATATGGTTTCAGGGCTTCAGTTACCATCAGAGGGCCCTGGATAGAAGCAACAATTATATTTTATCTTCATTGCAAGCATGTAAACACAAAAAGATGTTGGAGATGTATGGAATTCAGGAGCTTACCAGGTCAGAGCCACCAATCCCAATATTGACCACATCAGTGATAGCCTTTCCAGTGTAGCCTTTCCATTCACCGCTACGGACTCTCTGCAGCAAAAAAAAACCTGCCATGACTATTTTATACTTACAGTAAAATTAGTGATTCTAACATTGGAAATAGGTTGTGTTTTCAGGCATTGATGTAGAAAGTCTCCAAAGACAACTTTCAAACTTCTAGATTTTAAAGCCCACACTCAAAGCTACCTTCTCAGCTAGACATTTGGTTATGTCTAAGACGACACTTCATTAAGTGTTAGAAGTCTAATGCACAAATCTAGAAAACACACTGCAAGATCAAACTCTCCTTCTCTGTGGACTGCTATAGCATTCACAACAGAGTTTTGGCAAAGGCAAAAGAAATCAAGCTAAAAATGAAAAAATCTTGGGTATTAAACTATTTGTGACAAATACTTGAACCTTAAAGGGTTCTTTAATTAGAAGCAACATCACTAACTAAACCGGAAGACATTAAGATATGAATAAAGCCATGCAGGTAGATATTTATTGGCAATCCAAACATTCAAAAAGCTTTCCTATTGCACGTATGTTTTGCACTAAGATTTATTTCTGGGCTTCACCTTTAACAGCACATAGCAAGAATAGAGCAGAAACCTGTACTGTTTTAACAGTCACTGATACTTCTAACAAACAAAATTACAATCATTAAGTAATACCAAAAGACTGCATTGAATTTTGTCTATTATGTACCACCATTTAATTGGAACATTAAATTTGTTCCAATCACAAAAGGAATCTTTCTATTATCATGCACACTTCTACATACATTCCCCAATCCTAAAGCAGTTTTTCTACAACAAATCACCTGGTTATGCTGATAATTGCTCTCCTTCCCTACAGATGTTTAAATTAAAGCTTTCTATTTTTCTAAACAGAAAATCCATTCCTGTAGCCGTAGATGATGTTGCCATAGTTTTAAAGTCTCATCTGTCTTAGTGAGTCGACTGAAACAAGCATCTTGTTAGTCTTTCCAAAGGAACTGCTTAACATGATTTTTGTTTTGCAGAGAAGATACATCTGCATGTAAAGTGATATTCACAGGCTCTGATGATTGAAACCATCTAGCAATGGAGAGAGTGGCAGCAGTGAAAACTCTTGTTTTGCACTACCAAATCTTAATCAGCTAAAAACTCTACAGCAGAAAACAGACCATTGAATCCCTGTGGCAATTCAATTCTTTCTGAAGAAACTACCAAATTCAGACCAATTAGTGTCAGTTATTGTGGTTTTGGCATTTATCCATTAGGAAATGGACATAATCCAGGCTCATTTTGTATAGGTTAACAAGTATGAGTTGGCAGTGATACTGGCCACTACCACCTGGATAAGACTCACAATAGCAACCAAGCAGGTCCAGTTCCTCACGGACATGTTTAAAATATACTAAAACTATTTGGTGAGCTTTTACCGATTTGTTTTATCACACAAATTTGACATTGTTAGAGGGCTCTAAGTTCTTTAGAGCATTTCCTTGACTAATCTGACAGATGTCTATTTTAAAGACGTACAGAATCAAAGAACAATTAATGATCTTTGAAGATAATGGTTAATTGCTGTATCTAACTAGGGAACAAAAAAAACTTTCATGCTGCTAAAGCTGCAAACAGAATAGAATCATAAAGCAATCTGACCTAAATGCACAAGATATTTAGGAAACTATTGAAGTAGACCATAATCAAGTTGCAAGTGATCTGTGAGCTTCCACCTCTCTCTTGATTTCACACAAATTTTAAGATGGAGTTTCTACTTGACAGAGTCTTGTTGTTGAAAAATTAGCAAGAAGAATTAAGACAATATTTGAATGGTACTTAATGATTTACAAGACTTCTGAAGTAAATACAAGGTTACTGCTAAAAGAGCAAGGTCCAGAGATTCCATTAAAGAAAAATCCAACTGGCAACGAAGAGAAAAGCCAACATACTAAAACCAGCTCTAACTCCATGCTTGAGCCATAACTATTATAACCCTCAAACAAGGACATTAATAATTCATGTCAACCAGCCTACCATCAATGCTTCACAATACACATGTCAGAACCTGGCTGAGTATAGAACAAATACATCAAAAATAAGCTATGGTGCTACTTTATACCTGGCAGAAGTGTTTCATTTTGTCCAACACTTTGTTTACTTCTGGAACAACATCCTTCCCATCTACAAGTATTGGCACATTGGAACGATTTCTTAGAGCAATATGAAGCACAGCTCGGTTCTGAAACAAGAAGAGGAAAAAAATAGATGAAGCTAGTCCCAAATTATACTCAGGGGCCTCAGGTGCCTCATCCAGAGGGCAGTACAATCTTCAAGACTTAGAAGTCCTTTAGATTAACTGGAATTAGCAGAGCAGTAGTTTGTGTGCGTACGTGTATACAAACACACTCATCACCAGCTAAGTCACCCTCTCACTTCACAGAATCAATGGAGAGGGCTTAAAAAGCATATAATATGCACAGAAAACAAATAGCTTATTTGTTTACTTCAAAAAGAAAACTCAAGATCCCTTGAAAAGCATTTAATGATTGAGGTTCAGAGTTCTGCAATATTCAGTGTTCTGATCTTAATCAATTTGGCATGCTTCAGGTATACAAGGATGAAGTTGTTTCCTATTAATGATGATACTGAAAATCAATTATAACAAGCAAAGTTATTTTCTCTAGTATTTTCTCAATTGTCCCCAGTACTTCATTTCCTATAGGAAGAGAAAAAAATATGTATTTAAAACATTTGACAAAGGAATACAATAGCCACGTTTTTCTATCCACTGCCCACACTTAAAAGTTCCCTGAATATTTGCACACCAGGTATGTAGGTGATAGTTGTGTTATGAGAAAAAAATCTGTTAGCATGTACCATCTTATACAGTTATACACAAGCCAAAAGCACTGAAATTTGGCCTGTGATTTGCCTGTTCAGGAGCTTAACAGCTTTAATCTAGAATGAAGGAGTTATTCAATACTAATGAACAAATTAAAAAATTAGTCTGCTCTACCTCATTGTTCCTCGCTACAATGAGAGGCATTGTGAGACAAAGACAACACAGACAATATGCACTGCCAAGTTATGATTTAAATACCAAATGCTAATTCAAAAATCATTGAGTTTGTGGTTACTGACTTGGAATATGAAAAAGCCCATTCAGCTGGTAATTGTCAAAGTGTACCCACTTAAGTTTGGGGTGAACAGAGGCAATTTTTTTGCAACACTCAGCCATGGAACACTATTATTTGGTAAATAATGCTCACTATCAGGCTTGAAGGAAGCTTTGTCTTGATCAAGAGAAGCAATCGTATTTGACCTGATGTCTACTGTTAAACCAAAGTATTTTCTAAATATGGGCTGGGCTATGAAGATTGTCCCCATAACGAGTGGTCAGATATGAGTTACCTTGTAATGCACTGTCTTTGTGCCATATCAAGCTGCAAGTTTTAACTCAGCTGGGACAAACACCTGGCAATGACACACTTGGGTGTACTATAAAGAATTTCCACATAAGCACACCTCCATGCAGCCAATGCCTGCAGCATCAAATACAGACAAGTCTTAAATACTTAAGACAAATAGGTAAAAAATGTTCTAAATCAGAACAAGAGTAGTGGACAAGTCAGTTCTTGCCATTAAGCAGTTCCCTTCTGTCTTACTGCTTTAGGTTTATTCATTCGTGCTGTTTGATAGCATCCTGTTTTTAAGGTCTCATGATAATTTCACATTGTCCACAGTCATATCCCAGAGTCAAACCAACATGATTTGATATTCTATACAAACAGAAAAATTAAACAAACCAAATCTAATTTCAAGTCAACTTCTGAATGTAAATGAGAAACAGCCTGATAATGAAACAGAGGTTTCTAGACTCATCATGCAGGTAATAGCTACATGAAGTTGCCGTATCAAGACAGCAGGAAAATGAGCAAGCAGGAAAAACCAAACACATCACAGTTTAATATTGTCTTTAAGTGCTTTCTGTGAAAACTGCACCCTTCTGAGAAGACTTCAGCTGCTATGTTTGCTCTCATGTAGACAATGAAGAGTAGCTCCATAACATATGGCCAGAGATGGGCTAACCCTGTAATAATTTGTGTTACGTGGGGCTAGTAAGAGGCAGTATCTGAGAAAACAATCCTCCAGGTAGATTTAAGACTTATTGCCCTCTTTTCCCACTAGCTAGAATTACATCTGTGAATTGAAGGCATTAATACAGAAGGAAGAGGAATCATTTTTCCAGTGAAGCTTTGTCTGTTTCTGCCCGTGCATTTTTACAAACACATAGCATTCAAACAATACAATGTCCAACTGCTGAGTTGCTTTAAGCAAACAGCTTGTGCAACAGCTAAATCAGTCAATAACCAAGCCAAAGGAAATACTGAGCTCTGATTTTACCTCAAACATACTAAATAGTCTTTAATGTTTAAGGCAGGCTAATAAATCACATTATACTGTTGAGTTTACAGTTTTCATCCTATTTTTAATTTCAGGGAAGAGGTACAGTTGGTTTTCTGTATGTTTTAGTGAAGATTTAACCATAATTACAACCTTCAGATCTACAAAAAGAGCAAGATATTCATCCTCTTACTGAAATTGGTGGCTAATTTCCCAAGACTGTTTATAGTCTCTACTGTTAAACGTACACAAAGAGAAGCAGCATCAAAAACCCAAAGCAGAAAGTCTTATACAATCCTCACTAAAACTTTGCAGGCAGTTTACTAAGCTTTATGAACATTGACATTAGGCAAAAGCAGCATGTAAGGGACACCTGGAATGCAATACTCTGCTCCACGCCCTTTGCAAGATCTAACTCATCTTCCCATCTACAAAAAAGGGAAGAGAAGATAAATTTTTTTTTAGAGATTTTGGTGGTATTTTTTAAGATGTGTGTTGAAGGGAGGATTGAATAGCTTTATTCACACACACTTTCTTTTGTCTGTCAAAGCTGTAAGAATTCCTCATGTAAGTAGTTCAACAAACATTGCAACCACTCACTATTTCAGAGTAACAATTAGAACAAGTTTTTTCAAGACTTAGAGATGCGTGAACATCTATAATATATAGGCACAACTGAGGGGAAAGAAGCATGGACAGAAATAGCCTTACCTCAGTGAAGTTGATCTTCTCTCCACTGAACATGCACTCTCTGGCACTCTCCACACCCCTTGACTTTGCCTGAGAAATGTAAAAATAGATTCCTCTTAAAAATAGTAGGAAGTCAACATGCACTACAAAGGTCCAGCTACACTGAAGAGTATGAACATCCACCACAAGACAGTGAAACAAGAATCATTGTATTGGATTAAAAGACTAGATTCCAGATTTAAAATTTATTCTCTTATTTTAAAGCAAGTATTTTTATGCAGGCTGTTTATTTCCTTAAGAGGTTACACAGTAACATGCACTGAATGACCAAGATGCAATGAATCCTTCTCAATTACTCAGTTTCATCTTGTCATACTGCTACAGGATTCATTAATGATTCTTTGTACCAGCTTAATTTTTTTTTCAACTGAAATGTAGCAGAAGTAATTTTGCTATAGCCATTTTTGCTAGTTCTTCCCATTTTAAAAATCTGTCCCCTACCTGGTCTAAGCTGTTGGCTGATCCAATAGTTAAGGAAGGGTTGTAAATACGGATACCATGCTAAATTGAAGTTAGTGACACAAACTACTTCCTTAAAATACATCCAACTGCAAATGAATCTCAAAACTAAGACTACATGACATATGAAGCATTGTTTCAACTGCAGGTATAGAAGACATGACTTTCTCTTACAACTTCATATGAATCTCTCCTATTTTACTGCAGACCTCAATAATAGAGCCATATGCCAGCTGGTCCATTACACAGACAAAAATCTTTTCAGTGAGCACAAGAAACAGATCTGCACATTGAAAAATTGCTTTGTACCTTGTGGCTAAAGGAAAATGCAAGACTTTGAACAGTGCCAAGATTTGTAAACAGATGCCTTTTAACTTTGATGGTCTCTCAGAGCTAAATGTATAAGCAATGCCGGAATAATCAGTTGCAGGTAAAAGTTAACTTTAAAAAAATTTTTATTAATTCAAGAGTTACCAGTTCCATCAGCATTTTCATCACTTCTTCTGTAACAAGGTTCTTTGAATAATCCAGTAAGATATCCCCATGATCAGTATTCAAAGTCAAGCTGTCAAAACAAACAGGTTGTTTAATTGCACATTCCTAAAGAGTGACTCTTTCAAACAAGACAATGATAACTCCTCTACAGATTACAAAATAATTGGAATCCTAATTATACTAAGTTAGCAAAGATGACCCGAGGGACCAATTTGCCCCACAAGTTTCATAAAATGACTTAGTGTGTTGTTTTAATTAAAGACCATGGTTTTCAACAAGCTAAATTACAGTGTCCACTTTCTACTTGTGAAAGTCCAAATACAATGAAGTATATTTAATGCACAGTTGGACAACCACATTCTGTTTTCACTGAGCAATTGCATTATTGCATTCTGTAGCAATAATTGGCCTTCTCCTAATATATCATAGATAAAAAGCTTACCACATTATTTTGTTGCTAAAAAATTAAACTTTCTTCCTAACAGGTCTTCTCAACAAAGAGTCATTCTTTTATATGGAAACTTGAACAAGCCTGATTTAAAAATCTATACAGCTTCACGTACAGAAGCATTCTGTCAACTACTATGCAGAATTAAACCCTATTTGTGCATGGTGTAGTCTCACTGTCCTCACTGACTCAGTGGAAGTGTCCAAATGATTTAACTAATCCTCATCTGAAGGTTATAGCCTAAGACTTCAAAATACAAGCACTTTTAGATTTACAATGGAGCTGGAACATGAAAATGGTAGCACAATATAAAGCAAGTGAGTCCGTTTGTATTCATTAGCCTGGTATTTATGTGAAAAGTTCTACAGTCCCTCTAGTCCTTTACTACCCATTTCTTTGCGCTAATTGACAGCCAAATATACACATTTACTCTAAACTGACAAATTGAAGTTCTGTTTCAGTAGTCCTTCTCTAAAAGCACAGAAGGCCTTTTACATCTTACTCTCACTTTTGCTTCACATACAAAAGCCACAGGAAATTGCATGCATCTACATTCTCAATGTTTCCACATTGTTCATTATCTCCCCTGCTTTTTCTTTCCCAATACTTGAGCACAGAAGTACGCGCTGTTATTTTAGTGACCACATATACCAGAGACTTCACAGGGACAAACCATGGCGTAATTGCTATTCCAAACAGATATAATATGACAGTATAGGCAAGATTCTATGAAGGAAGAATGGAGCTGACCTTGCAATAACAGTAATAATCAGCGAGGCCTAGACATTTGGGTGGTTTCATTAACTTGAGGAAAAACACAGTAACATGTCCTTTTTCTGGTCTTAAAATACAAGAGACACTAAATAAGGAAAGAAAGGTGTCTTCAAGCACAATCTTAGAAGAGTGTTTCTTTTATAGGCAAGAACATGAGGCAAGTAAGAAAAAACAGTATCAACACTGTTAATCGCCCTTCTCTTCAGTGGGCAGCAAACAGTAATCCTGAAATCCTGACCATCCAGCACAAGGATACCTGGAATACGGCTAGCTAAGGGAAGGACTGTTACCTCTCACCTGCCAAATTTGCTATTTATTGACACATTACAGAAGAATAATAAGAACAAATCCTTAGTCTTTCTATTTGAGATTTCAAGTCTTTTTATTTGAGATTTGACACAATTTATTTACAGACAGGTCTCAGATTTGAACACATTTTACTAATGATACAAGGCCATTGGTATACTAATACTTCTTCAGTTTAGAGAAACAGAACTCTTAAAATCCTCATCTACAGTTTAATATAGAACACTGGGAAAGACTATCTTTCTACTTCACGAACATGAAATCCTTACAATCTTTTCTTTATGTTTACCTGACCTATGCCTTACTTCTACAATTCACTGTTACTTTACTTACATCAATTAAAAAAAAAAAAAAAAATCAATCTCATTAGACCCAGAAGGCAAAATATCCCATTGAATTCTGGCTGGAATTAAATCACTACTTATCTGAAAAAACTGCAGAAAGACAGCCTCCCAAGACATGTCATGCGAAAAAGCAAGCAATAGCTACCAGATATAACTTGACACACACAAGGTTGAACACACAGCATGCAATGTAATCTCATCTTAAACCCCTAAACCAAGGGATCCATGCTTCAAACAGAAGCCCCAAACGCTGCAGCTCGGTTGCTTTCTGCTACACTACCCATTCTGCAATGCAGCAGCTAATGGTAGTGCTACCCAGGTGGAACAAGAGCCTTGTCACGTAAGCCACATCCACATTTCAGTAATGCAGCCCTTGACTGGAAGGTCACCTGCAGCATCTCAGAATTATTTTATCTCCCATCCAAATACAAACTAACACAACTGTATACAACCCCTATATGTATTATTACACACAGATTCCCCCATGGTAAGTTTTCCATTTAGTTTTCCATTTAGACTGGAGGCTCTTTCTGATCCTGCATAATGGACAAGCCAACTAGCAGGAATGTAACACTAGTGCTTTATATCTTGCACTAGCTATTTACATCAAGAGTACCTTCACCAGCATCCAGGTATCTATTATCTGATGAGTTTTATCATGGCTGCACCAGATCAGTTCTAACCCCTTCAAAACTAGTATAGAGTTTTTCTAGTGAACAACCAAGTTGTTAAGACCCACTGTTCCTACCAGACCTTGCATCTGGGTGGCAAAGCAAGCCAAAAGTGTGCCCTACAGGTTTGACTACACTCCCAATCAGGAAAACAGGATATACACATTCTGAGGAATAAAAGGACAAAAGGAAGAAAGGATTTTCTATTGATATCTGTAGGACACAATCAGTGAGTGTAAGGTTCTTATAACATTAAATACATACTTGTGCTCAGAGAGAAAATACTCAGATTAAAAATTTTTCACACCAGTCTGAAATTTCTCCAGAACCAGTATCAGGAATCACTTTTACATGGATATGAATTTCCCTTTTCCTTCTAAGAGAGATAGTCAATGATTTTATAACACCACCTAGCAAAATTAACTGAAATTTGTTCATAAAGATTAATTTCACATGAGTAGGGAGTGCAAACTAGAGAGGACCTTATGGCTAAGCCTCCAGACTGCTTAGGCTTTCAACAAATGTTAACTACCATTATCCTGCTGATCTGGCTCATAAAGTCGCAATCAGTGAGAAGTATACAAGCAGATCTGCCAACCCAGGTTGTCAGTTCTGCAACTGTATTTTGCTATGAGAAAGTTCTCCTGGTAGTCTAGAATGTATTGGTTTATCCGGAAACAGGACTGAAATAATGAAAAGAAAGGATTAAGATAGATTAAGTAAACTTAAAACACTTCAACTGTTTCCTATCCTTATGGGCAGCACAAAAGGACATTAATCTGGGCAGCTATTTGAACGAGAGAACCTTGGTAAAGAACATTTCACAAAAAATCTGATAAACACATTCTAGGAGACACAGTGACTACTTTCAGCATAGAGAAAACACATTAGAGATGAGCATATGCCTGTCAAATATCTCCTCCTTGGTTAACTGTACACAGTGACAGTGTAACACTCAAAAAAGTTTAAGTATGTTACACATTCACAAGAGCAATTAGATACACACTATATGAGACTGAGAAAATATATTTTATGGTTAAAGTAGCTTGGATAATAAAGTGACAGCCAATGAGATTAAGATGCAGTGCCATCCCCAGTAAGAATACTCACTTAAGCCATTCAGGAAGGAACATTATATATATACACACATATACATATATATACACCTTTTGATTTTAGCTAGCTTGCTTCAGCTTTCCTTTGTTCCAAGGATATTACCAAATTCAGTCTCTTGGGATACGCTAGAGATAAGGAAAACTTGCAACCAGAACTAGCTCTATTAGAGAAGAGCTAGTAGATTTAGAAGACAACATTAATGAAGTTCTTTAACAGTATAAAAAGTCCTGTTAGAAGAGCAGATGAAGTCAATACTCCAAAAATTTCATATACTTTTCCCATCAATCCAAACAATCTTTTCACTCTTGTATACTGGTATGCTGGACTTCATATGTGATGTTTAATTACAATTTAAGAAGTATCAAATGAGCTCAGAATGAAAGAAAAGTCGGTTTACCTCGGATGCTAATGAAAAGCTTGATACATGCAACAAGTCTTGTCTCAACACTTGAGAACAGAAGCTCATTGTAGCTATATTACCCAGGCTCACTTTAAAACTCAAGTCAGGGATGCATCTACACAGTATTAGACTTCTCTGATTGCTGGTATAGCCCAACAGTGTAGCCACACACATGACTTCCCAGACCACTGTCTCCACTGCACAGAAAACATTAGTCCCACTTAACAGGATGAAGCCGCTGAACGTTATCATACTGCTTCCACTTCTTACTTCCTCCTCCAGCAAAAATACGCTGCAACGCCTTTTCTGTAATACGGACAGCATGAGGCAAGGGAGGGCTACACCTGCTAAACATCCCCCCCGTTCCCCATCTCAGGGCAGGGGTAGGCACCGCCGCACTACTGACAGGTAGGAGCACACGGATGACGGCTCCTCGCGATCCTATCGCGGAGCTTATCATGACTAAGCACACGGGGACGAGAGACTGAGAAACGAAGGACCCATAATGCCGCTGCGCGAGCCGCAGCCCGGCGCTGTGCTTCCCGGCACGTACCCTGCTGCAAGGATGAGTCAAGGACAAGCGCGCACGGCCGCCCTCCTCTACGGGGGCTGCCGAGGAGCGCCCCCCCCGACCCGGGCGGGTGTGCTCGGCCCGCCATCGGCCTCCGGCCGGCCGGCGCGGCTTCAGCCAGCGGCAGCCGCCCTTCCCCAGCCCCCCCGCACGCCGGCGGGAGCGGCAGCCATCCGAGCAGCCGCGTGTGTGCACGCCGCTCCCCCGCGCTGGGCCCCGCTCCCGCTCCACCGCCGGCAGGGCGCATCCCCCCGCCCACGGCGAGGCCCCGTCGCTCCCGTGGCGCCCACCTGAGGGAGGACAGAGGGAGCCAGCCCCGCACAGCCCCGGGCCTCACACGCGGAAGCGCCCGGCGTGCCGGCAGCTGGAGGGCCCGGCAGGCTGCGGCGGTCGCTGGGGAGGGCAGGGGCGGCTGCTGCCCCGCTCAGCCGCGGGGGAAGGCGGGCGGGGGCCGCCCAGCCTCACCTGAGCTTCTGGAACCGATCCTTGTCGGCCTCGAATAGCTGCCGCAGGACGAGCTTGGAGGAGTTCGCCTTGTGCCACTCCACCAGCTTCTTGAAATGGGGGTCGCCGGACAGCGCCATGTTAGCGGCCAGGGAGGGCTGAGGCGGACACGGACTAGCGCACGGAAGCAACCACCGCGAGCAGAGCTACTGCTGCCGCCTCCGCTTTTATAGCGGCGACGCGGCCTCTTGCCGCCGGCCCCGCCCCGCCCCGGCCCTGGCCCCCCTCTCCTGTGCGGGCCTCTCCGCCGGGCGCTGGGATTCCCTCACTGCCGTGCCAGCGGGGAGGGAGGAGCGCTCAACCCGCCCGCGGGTCACTGTGAGAGGGAGGCGGTGGCGGCAGGGGCCGAGGCTGCCGGCCCGCAGGGTTCTGTACGGCTGGGCGTCGCGCGGGGCAGGAAACGCTAGTGGCCGCCGCGGAGGGGTCGCCGGCCCTCGGGGCTGCGCAGCGCACCCCGGCTGTAAATCCCGTCTTGCGGGAAGAGCGGTTTCCCCGTCACGGGGCACCTGTGCGAGGCGGCGGGCGCAGCGGTGCGGCTGGCCTTGCCACGCCGGCCGCCCCGCTCTCCCGCCCGCCCGCCGCGGGCAGCCGCCGCGGGCAGCCGCCGCGGTTGCGTCAGGGCTGCTGCTCGTGTCGGTACATAGGGAGTTGACCAGGTTAAAAATACTGTCTCTTCGCGGGGTTATTTTCATCCTGGGTCGGCCCCACGGCCTGGTCCTGCGTGGCGCAGCCCAGCTGAGGGGTTGGGGGAGCGTGGTGAGGGAAGCGCCGTGCTCTCTCTGGTCCCAGCACCGGGCCTCAGGGTAGGGATGCGGCTCTGAACCCCATCAACGCCACCCGACATCTAACCCCCCACAAGGGGAGCCCGCCCTTTTTGCCAGCATCATCGACCCGCTACTTCAGATGGCCCTTGCACGACACGTAGACCGCTCTGGTTTGCGCTGCGAGAACCTTGGCCTCCCCGCGGCCTTCGCACAAGAGCTTACGCGGCTGAGCGCGCCGCCGGGCCCGCGCCCGGGCGGTGGCACGCTCGCTCTGCAGGCAGGGCGGGCAGGCCGCGCGGGCAGGCCAGGGCAGGCAGGCGATCAGCTGTGCCTTTCTTCAGGGGAAAAAAAGTCAGTTCTGGGCATGAAGCAGAATGTTGTTTAAACACGGGCGTGTAAAGGAGTATGTCAGATTCCAGAGATTGCACTCTGCGGCTTAGGGGAATAAATCCCAGTGAAGTCATATTTTAAGCACCTAAGCCCCTTTATGGATCTGGGCCTAAATCAGAGTCACAGAGCATGAACTTGGCTCAGATCGCTAAAATCACAGCCCAAGTCTTAAGCAGCAGAATCAGCATTTTTTCATGCTGCAAAACAAAAAACAATCTTAATTGATGCTTAATTACATTGACAAATGTTTACCTCTGGTATCAGTGATAATACACTGTCCAAAAAAGGTCCTTCCTTACCTCACACTTGATTGTTTCTAAGGTTTGCTTTTTCACACTTAAAATAACTGTTTAACAGACCAAAGACTTTTTTTTCAGCAAAATAAATCTTAATCACTTTATATGTTTTCTTTTTTATTACATTTTTGGAGGCCACTCTCATCTCTGCCAATCATAGCTTTGGGCAATTCCTCCAAGGCAAAGCTGCTTCTCTCATGCTTCCTGAATCTACCTGACCATCCATCAGTGCATGTGGGTCCCCACATACCTTCATGTAAGGATGGAAAATTAAATGACAAGTAACAATTAGATTATTCCACAAAGAAGCACACAAGTGCCCAGTAAGTCTTCAAGAAGTCACGTAGGTCATCATGCATGCTGCCATGTAAACTTCACACATTTTCCTTCCTTCTCAAGGCCTTTAGGATAAAACCCTCAATAATCCTAGACTCCTGTTCATAGTCACGCTGTAACCCAGGATGTAAAGTTCTTTGGCCCAATAAATTATCTCCTATTAGTCATAGGGAGAGAACGAATATCCTTTTTATAATGTTAGCCTTACTGATAGCATTTGATAGTCAGCCATGAAATGCTCCTCACGCGCCTGCCTGATTTTCCTCAAATAAGGGCAAATGGGTTTTCATTAAAGTGGTTTCATCACATCCAAGGATCCCTTACATACATTTTTCCTGAGTTTCTCTCCTGCTATCAGCAGCAGTCATTGTTCTCAGAGCACCTTCACCTCTTTCTACTGATTAGCCTCAAGCCAAAGGTCTGCCATGTATACAAATTTACATTCACTTCTCTTGCAGGTCCTCCCAGATATCCTGTTGTTTTCTTAAATGGTGACGATGTCTCAATTTTGCTTCTACTTCTCCACTTCTATTATTTCAAAATTTACAATTCTCCTGCCCAGTCTTTCACTGTAAAACTTAGGCGGTATCTGAGATGTTACTCTCTTCACATTCAGGATTTCACTGCCTCTTGTACCTGACCTGCTAAAATGTCTTCTGACAATTCCTTTCTTAAATCCTCATTCATTACTATAGTTCTTTTTTCTGTCCACCTCACTTTTCCACTTCCTTTCCAAACTACCTAACCATAGTATAGCTCTATAGCTGCTTACTGCTCTGATCATGGAGCAATCGTGAATCTTGTAATTGTTCTTTTCCATTCCATATGAAATTTTAATCCCATGTCCTTATGGAGGACAACAGCCCAACTGTACCTCAGTCCAAGTTTCAACACAGCTCTCTTCAATTTTGTTTCTCCTTTCCTGTCTTTTTTTATCATGGTCCTTGTACTACTTGAATTGTCTCCAACTCCTCAAGTTCTTAAACTTTGAAGATCTTCAAGTTTATCTGACCTAAATCCAAAGTCAGCAGGATTTTGTTGGCTTCACATCGCAAATCTACAAGCATTCTTGTCATACTTAATTGTATCTGTGCAAGAATGTATAGGGTCAGGTAATCAATAGCGTAATCAATAATGTATTAATTCTAGTTCACAGTACGGACACACTGTGATTGTAACATCACTGTCTTGCTACCAATTCTGCTTTCTAAAACACTGATTTTGTTACCCATAACTAATGTGCTTGCTGCTCACATTTACTTTCTTTTGTAATACTTCATTCTAAGATTTTGAGATGTTATCTCCCATGTCATTAACCTTAAAGTTGATAAATTATCTGCTATTCATATTTTCTTTTCTTAGACCTCCTCCTTTTTTACTTCCTCTTTTCTTTCCCTAGGATATCAGGAATACACACCTCAGAGAATTCTATATTCCAGACTATATTTGTATAGCAGACTGTGCAAATTTTATGACATATGAGAAAGATATCAAGGGCAAGGTCCTAATTGTAATCTCTAAGGAGCACAGGATAAGGTTTGTAGCTGTTCCAGGAGTTGCTTGTCTCTCCATAAACTGTGCAACAGCTGACCACTACAGGGACAGTAAGGCCTTGTCTACATTGAAAAGACCAATTCATTTCATTGTAGAATGTAGAAGGAGGATTTGGACCTTGGGGGTTCAGCAGTTGAGACAGCTGTTTCTTTGACAGCTGATGGCTGTCATACCAATTTCCCTCAAGATTAATTTTAAGGCAGCTCTAATGTAGATGGGAATGATAATGTAGAGTCAAGGCAAAACCTTAAACTAATGGAAGACAGATAGTGTGACCATAGTGGTGCTTCAGCTCTTGCAAAATAACCGGCTGAAACACATTCCCATTCCAAAAAGGCCAAAGGCTATCATAGCGAGGGATGATACCCTTTGGAGTTGAGAAAGGGCATTTTAGTAAAGGATATTTTGTAATTGATGGAAATCAATTTTGTGACCTATAGGGTACAATGGTGGATTTACCATTTTACAAATGCCAGCCTCTATTAACAACAGCTGCATGATGACCTACTTATAAAAAAGACAAGTGAAAATTACATTTTGGAAGACAGCTGCATAGAAATTAATATTTCCAAATGAATGTGTAGAGCCTAAATACTACTGCCTCAGGCACTTAAGCCAGAAAGGTTAAGTGGCACATTTAATAGATAATCTCAATGATTAATTTATCAGAAAGAACAAAGTGGCTAATTTCCCATAATTGAAATTTTCTGGCGTGATAAAAAATTTTCATATATAATTCTACTTCCATTTAAATCCATTGTACTAACTTATTTTATTATATGAAAGCAAACAAAACTACATTCTTGAATCCCGCTTTCATTTTCCACTAATGAAACAAAATACTTGAGTGGCCACAGAGAAGGTAGTAGAATGGATTCTTCTGAGGACTGATAATAAGAAATGAGACCAGATTTTCAAATCCAGTCCCAGGTTTCAAACACAGAAAAGGAGCCAGATTTGCAGAGTTCTTCACAGCCATCGGCTTTTGGTTTTAGCAGTGGGAGAAACCCAATCGCACACTCACTACAGTGAATTGGGTGGAATAGCGCTCACATCAGCAAAGAAACTCCTACTTTTTGTAAGATTGGAGCAGGTTTCAGGAAAAAAGCACATAGCAATCTGAGGTCAGTTCTGACTGCATCAATGTACTAATTCAGAAATTTTTGAGCTGATAGTCTATACCTACATTCTTAAGTATTTCTAATAAATTTAAAGTGACGTAAATTTTTAAGAAAGGGATGGCTTGCAAGGAGAGGTAGTCTTTTTACTCAGACTGTGATAGATACAAACTCTTCTTCAGATCTGGCACAGAGAGAGCAAACCTCCTGCTAAGGATAGACAAAAAGAAATTGCTCTGAACTTTGCTAGGTGAATCAGTTAATTTGAGGGGAAAAAGGGTACCTGGCATATGCAACAGTGGAGGAAACTTGCAAGTAATAGGGGTCTTATACAGAACAGAGAACAGCAGTTACCCATTTCTTTTGGGCCATGAAGTAGTATGTGTGTGGAAAATGTCAATGTATGGTAAAATCAATGTTGCCATTATATCAATGTTTTTTCTGCCCTGTCATTTTTTTTCCTGGGCTTGTCTTTTCAGAATACTTTTTAAGTCTTTCTTGATGGTCAGGACAGCAGGTGATAAAATTTGTTTAAGCCTCCCACTGCTAATTCTTTCTATGTCTTATCACTTGTCTATTGGAATTAATTTCTCTGTGTAGTAATTGTTTAGTTGTATGGTTCACACAGCCCTCATAAAGACTTTTTGTTTATTAGAAAAAACAAGATTTTGGAATGTGCACATTTAGGAAACATGGATATTGATGGACCTTGTGCAGATGTATCAGATCTTGAATCCACCGTACAGATGCTTGGCATTCCTGAAACGTGCTGTAGAACATCTCAGTTTAGCAGTGCTAAAAAATTGAACCTCTGCATGGTTCTCTGAGGGTTTCCCAATGAGTCGCTGGAACTGGAACTCCACACTCCTAATTCCAGGTCTTCAGCTGTACCTTTTGTACTAAAAAGTACTGCCGTTGACTAGATTCACGATATGCAAACACTTCTTGGCTAGAAAGTAGAACTGTGTTTTTAATATACTTTTTATCCATTGCAGGTTTTACAGGTTTTAAAATTCATGCAGAGAAATTTCAGATTCCACTCTGAAACTTTCCTCCTCGGAGGCGTGGGGACGATTCTTAAATATTCCTGCTACAGACCTGCCTGGCTTCATAGCCTTTGCCCTGGCTAGTAGCTTCAGATGTGAAGAGGGTCTGAACTGTCTGGGCCAGAGCTGGGAGCCAGAGGCCCCCTGACCTGTTCAGCCAGTTCCCCAGCGATGCAGCCGTACAGGGTGAATGCCCTGCCAAGGAAACGCAGCCTCTCGGAAGCAGAAAGTAGTAATAATCTACAGCAAGTCAGTGTGGCAGTTCATCGTCCAAGGCTTGGTAGTTCTTCTGCAGCTTTGCGAAGCAGTTACCAACAGATGGCAATACTGCACCGAGTATTCGGTATCTGGATGTGGTCCTATGGACTTCCCCCTGTCCTTACCAGGGAATTGCAAAATGGTTACTACCTTATTTTAAACTCCTCTCATAATGATGTCACACAAACATAATCGTTCTGAAAAAAAGAATTATGAACATCACTTGTTTTGATGATTATTCACAGGGGCAGTGCTTTTGAATGCCATCAGTGGTGGCCCATCTCTTTACCCATTGAAGGTAATGGGAAATTCAGTGGTTTCACTGGAGGGTCTGTTAAGAATCAACATTTTTGAAAGATGTCACCCTTAGTATACTAGAGATTTGCCCAAAGCACCAAATTAAATTTTTTTATACGTGTAAACCACAAATTTCCAGAGTCTGAAATTACATTTTTTTTAATAAGGCATCTTTTTCCCTTTAAGGAATAATTGTGTGAGCCAAAACCCTCACAACACAGGCATCAGAACATAAATTGTACTATAGTGAGGGAAAAACATTTCAATTATGTCAGAAGTATGGTCCGTAATAGAGATATTTTCTATAAGTAATTGTTACAAATAGCTTTTCTGCTACGAAAAAGGGAGACAGAGTATAAATAAGCATTAAACCACCACTTTTTAATTACTTGGCATTCGAAATTGAGTAATTCTAAATAAAGTTTAAAACAGAGGTGGGAAGTGCACTAACTTACTCAGAGACAAAAAAATTGTTAATACTAGAGCTTTTTCTATTAGCAGCTTTACCAAGTAAAATATTAGTTCTCTGTGAATTAATAAATTTATTAGCGATCTGGAAAGAAAGCAAAGACCTGAAAGAGGAGCAGTAAAACCTGTAGATGACAGGTTATTTATACTACAGTTAGAGGGGACTACAAAGAAATTAAAAAAACCTAATTAGACAATATCACATGGGCATACTGATGGCAAGCAAAACTCAGTTTTGGTAAGTACTGTGCTATGTAAGGAAAGAAAAGAAGTTATTTATATGATTCACAGCATTCTAAAAAAATGTACCAGCTTAGAAAACAGACTCAGGTCATGTTTAGCTGTGGTCAAAACCAGTAAACAAAATGTTGGGATGCATAAAAAAAGGGATAATGAATAAGTTGGAGAATATTAGAGCAATCAATATTGGTATCTTCATCTGGAAGAAAGTGTAATGATACAGGCTGCAAAGATCTCAATAAAAGATACTTCAGAGCTAGATGAAATTAAAAGAAGGATGAGAAGAATGACCTGGGCCAGGCAAAAGGCAAGCTGGAAGATGTTTGGTTTTTACTCTTAAAACAAAGCAGGCACAAAAGGCCTGTGATTAAAAAAAATGCATAAAAGTATTAATATTACAGAAAAGGTAAATTTTGAGCTTCAGTTCTTGCTGTCCTCTAAAAGGAAAACGAGAGGAAATTTGTTGTGAAATGCAATAATAACAATAATAAGCATGTAATTACATTACAAAACTTATTATTAAGGGAAATCATTGAGACCAACCTTTTCACAAGATTCAAAAAGAGATTTGGTGGTTAAATTGTTACCAGTAATACTCAAAAGTAGTGATTTCTGAGTAAAAAAATGTGGGAAGTATATGAAAATGCCATGCTTCAGGTTTTTAATGTTCAAAACAGATTTAAGATCAGGCTGAGATCTAATACGTACAGCAGATGATTTGTTACCTATGGGTCTTCTACACCTTCCTCCAAATCATCTTCTAAAGGTTTCTGCTGGAAATGAGACATTAGGCTCAATGTGTATTACCTGAACAATTCCTATACCCACACTGCACGGAATTTCTATTGTGGGTCATATTCTGCAGTGATCATATTCTTTAATTATACTGAAATCACAAATAGATTTCAGCAAGCCTGTGCAGAGATACATTTCAATAGACCTAACAGCAGCTTCCTAATTTGCACATTATTTACCATAGTTATAGCAGGCAACTTTCTGAAAAAGAAAAAAAAAAAAAAAAAAAATTAAGTGATGTAAACATTTACCTACCTGCAGAACAGCCAACGGTGTGTCTGTTGTTTCCTTGAATATGCAAGTGCTTCATATCCTTAAGAACACTGCCTGGCTTCTTAGCCATCATATTTGGGCTTCCAAGTGTCCAACACAAAGCTTCAAGGCTGCATTAACATCCTGCTTTGGGTATGACTGAAGTTGTTCACAGTCTCTCCCAAAATTGTTCCTGCTCCTTTTGGGCTAACTTGATGGAAGATCCACAGAGGTCACCACTGCATAAGCAGTTAACATCTCTGTAAATACCTGAAAGGGAATACACATGGAAGAGAACCCCAATCTCATCCTTTCTGAAGAACTTAATATTTCCATCCTTCAGTTATCAGCCCACAAAATGACTGTAATGCTAACACTTTACATGAATGGTAACTAGTTAATTAACATTTCTTAAAGTCCTGAAACCTCAGATTAATAGTGCTCTGGAGTATAAAGACATAATATTATTTCATTGAGCATTTGTCATTTAAAAAGCTCTATGCCTAAAGCTTTAATCAAACTCTATAAGATGAGAGCAATTTCCTTTTTGTCACATTTGGTTCTCTTGTCTCCGCTAAGATGCATGTGTAGTTAAACTATGTATTTCTTTTGAGAGGAGCACAGGTACTACTGTTTGTATGATCACGGAAGCCAAACCCAGCAGTAGAATCCTACACTTGAGAGAGATGTACAGTTGTTTTAGGAGTTATTTTTAGAAGACGTTTCTTGAGTTTACAAACTGTGACACTATATCACTTCTATTAGCACAGAAAAAAATCTCCTCTTCAGTTAACTATTCTTTTGCTAAAGCTGCCAAGTCACAGTGTCTCTAAAATGCCTTGGTTCTAACAGAGACAGCTATTTTTTGTTATATGAAGCAATTACTGGCTACCAGATTTAAATCTGTTTCGGTAGCATAGGAATACACTCATCTTGGGTACAATTCCTCTATACGCAATGGATTTTAACAAGGCAGGAAATTAATTTACAGTTTACCATTATGTTATATCAAATAGTACAGAAAGCAAGGGTATTCTTTTGAATAATGAGAAAAGAACGGTGAATTTTCAATAATGTCCCCTGCTACAGAAATCAGAGCTTTTAAAAAAATGGTGGTCAAGAACACTTACCTGAACAGCACAAAATCACTTCAGATATATATGTGTAACTTGAGGCTAGAATTTCATGGTCAATTGGCAATTCTGCCATAAACATTAATATCTGAAAATGTTGAGATGCTAATGACCTCAATGGCAATAAAATCGGGCCCCATGCAATTGTTGTTTTCAAGCTGCAGATGACACTATGGAGCATTAGACTGCTTACTTGTACTCCAGTTTAATGTCCATGCAAAAAATCTTTCTCTTTTGGAAGAGACCTCTGGCAAAAAAGATATCACACAATAGAGGATTGTTACCTGAGCCTCATCATCTGGGTTAGCACATCGCATCAGGAACATTACTGCATGTACAGCGCAAGCAGCAGCGAAGTCTGAGACTGAGGGCATGGTGGGACTGCAAAAGTCTCTTGCAACTCTGTGCTTCTTTCCCTTTAGAAGCATAGGAGCTGAAATAAGATTTTTACTCTGAAAGGTGACTGGAAAAACAGCAGTAGTGCCTCCTCTGATTTTTATATTACATTTGGTTTACAACTTCAGTAAAGATCTATTTATTTACTAGTTGTCAGCCTTGCCCATTTAATATCAAAAGTTACTATTGCTGACAAAATATGAAAATGAATATAAATTCAGGAAGCACAATTAATAATTCTGTTAATGATGCAATAGCTAGGAAGCTTACTCTTTCGTAACTGCATGAGTGGTGTCACAATAATAAGATAAACCAGCGGGAAAAATACTTATCTAAAAAGAAAACAAGCAGATTTCTTTTTTCATGTAGAAGGATAGTGAGGTTGTTATATTCACAGTCAAAGCGCTTGACAAGTTTGTGGAGGAAGTCATTGCGCAAGCCTGGTTTGCAGGTCTGTGATCCAGCCATCGTTGTCTCTTGTTTTTATAAGGTGAGCCAATCAGTTAGGTAAGACATGGTTCCGCTGAAAACAATTGGAAAGTCATTTTGATGTTAGTGGAATTATGTCAGTTCCCATAACGATTACTTTTTCAGGTAATTGTTATATTTATTATACATTATATTAGCATTAATTAAATATTAATTATTATGATGACGTGCAATTATATTTATAGAAATATTACATATTGTACTTATTTTGCACATACTCTACAATAGAGAGGAAATGTCTTAAAACATACTATTTGGAGAAGATACTACATATTTCTAGGTTACAAGTACTTTTCACAATGAAAATGGTTTAATACAGACATTTAAGTTACTTTGGTTCCTAGAAAAATACATTTTTTACAGTCATAGGGTCTGATTTATTCCCATTAAGTTTAAAACAAAGATTGCTGCTCATATTAAAAGAAGCAGAACCAAGTTCTCAAGCATATTTTACAGAATATATTCTACTACAAATGTTCATCATTGCTGCAGTGAATAGCATACATGTCTGAGGATTAGGAATTTGCAGTATCAAATAGGAGGTGACTTTAACTTATGCTGTTTCGGTAATGTGCACATTAATTCAAAGTTCTAGCAAATTCCCCATGTATGATTTTTAGATTGTAAGTCGAGTCCCTAATGGGAAGCAAAGACAGCCTTAAAGTACCGACACACGTAGTAATTCTTGGCAGCTGACCCACTAAAGCAGAGTTTTGAGACTTGTGCTTTGCACCGCTATCATTTCTGCGAGTAGTTTCCTTCCTCCCCTCTCAGTGGGGCTCCTGCTGGGAGTGTAACACACATCACTGGGGCAAGCAGTGATGTGCCAGCCTGCATCTGCTGCAAAGCAGCCTAAAAATAAAACCCAATTGGACAATGCCATTTGGTGTACAGCAGCACATAGTCTAGTAATGTAAACCAGGCTGTCAGCAAAGATAAATGATTGTTCAGCTGCATGCCAAACAAATCTCAGGGTCTTAAAAAAACTCAGAAACAGTCCTTTGATATTCATTTATAAATTTAATCTCTCAAGATTTATTATCATTGCAATTTAATGAATTTGCATCAGTGAAAGCATGATGAGAATCTCATCAAAATTGACTACTAATATTTTAAGAAATCAGCCTATCTTGCAGCTTGTTTCAGTTCAAGGAAGTTCTCTGATAATGTAGATTTTGTTTTAGGAGATGTCTACCCTTCAAGTTGACATTTTTTCCTATGCATATCAGATGAGCCCAATTCTTTTGCCAGTATCTCTCTTTAAAATCCTGAATAGACTGAATCTTTTCAAAAAGATCTACATGTTAATGTTCTTCTGTCTACAGATTCTGTTTGAAATACCTGCCTGTATTTTTTTGCTTGTGTGTATTATCGGACTCCTTGAATTTAAAAGGGTATGGTCATACAGAGGGCACAAATGCAATGACTGCAGTGCAAATAGTTGCAGGCTATTAAACTACAGATACAACTTTGTACCTCATCCTTCATGCTACCATGCAATTTTGCAGGTAGAAATCTCTCCAGACCTTTGCGTTTTTGAGGTTTTCAAATTCCTATTGAATTGGATCTTGAGGATATTTAAAATTTTATTCTTACTTAATAAATGGCTGACCTTGAAACAAATGCCCACATTTATTTTATGTAAAATGGGAGTGCAATTAGACACCGAATGGAATCATATTAACTGCAGGTCCTGGGCCCTCAATGACATTTATGTGTAAATGGATCTCACTGCAAGATCAGCAGCATGATTTTGGAAATCATTAAGTAAAAACATGACTGAAGCTACCAGGCTTTAAATATCTTTTCTTACTGCTACTATAGTTATGGCTGGAAATCCCCAAATTACATGTATGCCATTGTACAGCTGGAGAAATGAGTTTTACAAAGATTTTTGTTTATATATTTTAAGAAAAAATATTACACACTCTTAAAAACATAGGGTATAAAACCACTACAGATTGAACTTCATTCTTATTATGTACTGCGCTGGCTTGCCAATTCTATATACAGAAACACCATGAGAGAGTGTCCCAAAGTATTATGAGCTTGATTTGCTCAGGAAACCACCATTCCTAGAATTGTGAGATGAAGCAAAACATGAAGTTGCATGGAACTTGCAATCAGAAGGCCAAAATTAGCAACTCCTGAATATTGTCAGTATGTTATTTAATCTACATGAGGAGAAAAACACAACTCCTGTCAGGGACAAATGTGGCTAAACCACAGATCTTACTTTTCTGAAACTATCATTGGAGTCACCCTGGGTACATAGTCAGGAGTTTGTTAGTTGGCGCAGGGGTCATACTCACATGTTTGTGGGCAATTATTCCAGGAAATAGCAAATCATGTTACTCAATAACTCTACAGAAGTTCTTCTCTAGAAGCAATATTGAGTAGACTGGGGGACAGATGTGCATGTTGTACATTTTACCTTAAGAGCACAATAATAGATGTTTTTCTCTACTTTTATGATTATTATCTGATACAGTCTCTATGACAGGACAGAATTGTCTCCAAATTTGTACAGAGGAGAACATATTTAGATCTGCATTGTGTCCACCAACTCACAAAGTTATTTATAAGCCCCAATACTATGCAGTTCATTTCCCATCCTATTCTATTTGTAGCCTTTGGTATGGTGAAAAACAAAGATAAATATGACAAATCAACTCTGTATTTTTATCAGATCCATCTTTGTAAAAACGGGTAATTCATTTATTTCTCACAATATCTGTGCTAACAATTAAAGATAAGATAAATACGTGTGTGTACCTCTGCATGTACATATGTGTTTCTTGGCATGTTTTAAGGTTGTCTTTGAGCTGGATAAAAACTGGTTATAGTTAGCATTAGTGAAATATCAAAAATGATGGGCTTATCATTCTATATTACCTTTATTTTGTATTGAGGCAGCATGTATTTAGCTTGCTTAGAAGAAGCTAAGCATAAGCTACCTTATTGTGATAAAATAGGTTCCCTTAGTAATTAGTTCTCTTACTAATTAGTTTTTTTTATTTCCAATATGAGTATGCATTTCAATCCCTTTTCTTCTCCTTTTTCTTTTATGCTAAATTGAACATCTGTCAACTACATCACTGTCTGAAATGTTCTCCCATTAAAAAGGAAAGAGAGTATACTCTGTATCCTATTATTTATTGCCTTCTCATCTTCCAGCTCTTGGAATTACAAAGATCCTTGAGATGTATTACACAGTGTGTTCACACTCAATATCACTATCAAAGCTTAACTTTGAAAGATCTATATCATATAATTTTCCCACCCTAACTCTTGGAATTCCAAAAGAAAACTAACATATGCAAAATCCAACAACAGAAAACAACTGATGTATAGAATTTGTATGGCCTACAGATTGTTTTACTACTCCCTTATCTTTTAGTAACTGTAGGCTTGATGTTGTGTGCCTAAAAGGATCTGAAGAATATATATATTTGGGTTATAGTATCTTGATTCATCAGTGTGAAATTAAAAAAAAAATGCACCTGTAGGTACTCTTTATCTGCTGCTTTGAATTATTTAGCAGTGCACACACAAAGCTGAAAATCTTTCTTCCTCTCAAACCTCAGTTGTCAGTTGCTACCAAAGGGCTGTTGTCTCACAGTCCCTTGTGCTGACAGATACGACAACTCACACAAGAGTTGCATACTGCATATGTGCAGTTCTTGTGGGACTGATGTTTTGTTTCCTGCCGCTCACACCAGCGAGAGCTGTGATCTGATAGTCTGGTACAGACTTGGTAGCTTTTTGTAACTCCTTTTACAATACTCCAATTGATTAAATGTCATGCAAAAGAGCTGGGAACCACCATTATCAATTTCAACAAAGCTACACACAATTTATATTAATGACAGATGAATCGGGACCTTTGGAGCCAAGCGACAGTAAAGAGGTTTGCATGTGCTTCTTGAAACAAGGAGGACATAGAAATTGAGACAGGGGATGCAGAGAGCACCTTTAACTAGGCTACTCAGACATAAAGGGCATCTGTCTGCCTTAGATGCCCTGGCGCATTTGGAAGATGGTGAAGGATCTAAAATTATTGTGGAACACTGCTGAAATAACTTCTGGTAGCCCTTAAACTTCAAGCAAATGAGTACCCAACCAATGAATTTCTGAGCTGTGACAAAGACAACAGTAGAGTGAACCATAAACACTGTGAGACCTGCTCCTTCATCCTTGGCATGTCCAGCAGTACAGGATATTTGCATCTAATAACACAGCCAGTTGTGTACCATTTTGGTTGAGGAAGTTTAAAAAGCAAACAAACAAAAAATCACTGGGCACTGTATCATCAACTTTAGCTTAGTGATGGCCAGAGTGAGCTCAAACCTGATGTCAGATTTATCAAGGAGAACCAGGCCTGGGTGGTGGACCACAATGCAACCAAACCAAATACACTCTTGGCTGCAGTTACAGAGGAACTATGAAAGCACTAGAAGCTGACTAAACACATCAAGACCCTGGAACTGGCCATTGAGGTCAGCTACGTTGGCTTTCCTGTTGAGCCAGAGGAAAATGGTGCTCAGCCAATCAAGCATTGTTAGCTGCACTGGTCCCCTGGAAAGCAGACAAGGATGGGTTGCCAAGTTTTGGTAGGTATGTCCCACTTTGTCAACATCCTGAATATCTTCTCAAGCATAGGACAGACAGGTGGCCAAAGCTCCACAGTGGCCAAAGGCTCGCTCACAGGCATCTCACATTTCATGATGTCACCAGGAGACCTGGGCTGGGCTGGATAGGACACCCAAGAGGCTCTGTATTGAGGGGTTTAGCAGGAGTCATTTATGAAGGAACCTTTGTTAGTCTCATATTTTGTTGTTCCTGAGACTTGCCTTCCTATAAATGGATTATGTAAATCCCAATCCCAGTCAGGGCCTTTGAGTATTTCTCAAAGATTAACGAAAAAACTCTAGAGAAAAGACTAGTTCATTCATGTGTCATGCCTGTATCAGATCACAGCTTTATCTACTACACTTTTCTGTATGTTATTAAGAAATTCACCAAAGTTTCAACCATGAGGTATTGGCTCACACGTTTCTCTGTTATCCTTCTGTTCAACCTAGTTTCATAATTCCATGTTCTCCATTACAAAATTAATCCTTATTTGGCAGTTTTCCACAATACAAAATAATCTGTATAGGCAAAAGGTAATAACAGTACCACTCAGGCAGCTGAAATTAAGTTGCCTTTGTTACAGTGCCCTAACAGAAACTACGGCAATGCAATAGCATTTGTTCCCCTGTTCAGTCCTCCTGTAACAGTCCCGTGTTGCAGGAACTACCACACCGAAATTCTTTAAAACTACCATTTAGGCTTCTTTCTAGACCACTTTAAATATTTATATATATTTATAAACATATATAATTTTTGTGTATTTATATAAACATAAGTTAAAATAAATAATGTAAAATTCACCATTCATATGGTAACATGTTTACTATAAACTACTAAAATACGAACTATTTGTCCAATAGAAGACACTTACTAAAAAAATCAAATTCTGTTATTTGAAACATACATAACACCTTATTGCAATCAGTCATACAACGTCAAACAAACAAAACTTAATTTGGCAAGCAGCCTCTAATTTCAAACATTTAGTACAAGGGATACTATTTTTCTGTACCTGCTTATAAATGTTCTAGAATTAATTCTAAATTTTGTTTCACTTCTTCTTAAATAGTGTTTAGAATCTATTATATTAGAAGCCCTAAATATCCTATTAATAAGTCAGGTCAATTCCATAGAATTACATTTTACTCTTAGTCACAACTTTACAATGGAATATACTTAAATGCCATATTAATTTCTAAGTAAAAAAAAAATCAGTCTAGTTCTCATTCACACATTTACAGCATATCTGTTTTATAACAATCTTCTAAGAGCTAGTATTACAAAATGTCAACAACAGTTCTTTGTGTCTCACAAATAATCACTCAACACCTCCATATTTGCTGCATACTTTGAACAGTTCTAAGCCAACCACTAATGGCTAACTAATAATGAATTCATAAGCACTTGCTTGTCATCAAAATAAATTTTTTAAATATAAAAACTTCTCCAGTATTTAGATGGCCCCGCAAACTATTTTACCACAGCTGGCTGAGAAGTACATTTTTGTGGTTTTGCAAACTGATTCCTTTTTGTGAAAGTTTTCAAGAAAACAAGCAAAATGAGATCCCAGACATCTGAATCACCAGACATTCAAAAAAAATTATACATATGTTTAAGTAGTTGACTTCCTGAAGCAAAAATATGAAATGCCAATGACCATTTTGTGCATGTAGTTGGGAGTACTCCATTCCTGTGCCCATCTGGCTGGTCGCAGCAGGCAAAGGGTTTATTTCAGTCTAGTCCTCCATTTCAGCACAAATGGAAGACAGTTTTTTAAGCAGAACGGCATTTTAAAAACAAACACATCTTCTCCTTCATCTCTGGACTAGGGACACTGACCTTAAAAATATCTGAAATTCTTCCACTGCCTGTAAACAAAAATGGACTGCAGGCAGTCATGATCATATGTCACTCTTACAAAACATTCTTACTCGTTGGCTACTTTTTGGAAAGGTTATTTGCTGTCAATCAAGTGACAAGTTCTGCTTATATTAATGGTGATGACATCAGACCTGTAGAAGAGAAGATTAGCATGGGGAGTCTAAATATATAAACTAGAAGGTCATGGGATACATCCAACGTCAATTGAAGTCAATGGTCTCCATTCACTTCGATCAAAACTGGACTGATCCATGTAGGATTAAGAGATTTTAAAAAATATTTATTTATTTATTTATTTTCCCTATAGCTAGTATCATTGGCTTGCGGCCTAGGATTTTTTAAGGTGACCTGGATCTTTGATTTGTCTAACAAGAAACGGTGATTGTCCCTATTTTTATATTTAGGTGGCCATATATAGTCAGTCATGTTCACTCTTTCCAAAGTGGGACTCGCCCTGTGGAGGTAACAGGGAAGAATTTTTCCAGACAGCAGGCTGGGGGCTCTAACCACGCGCTTCTTTCGCTGTTTGGTAGTGTTTACAAAGAAGCTGGGCAAGAGGCCAATTCTCATTTTAAGCCTCAGGTTGGACACAATGGTCGGTCAATGTACTGAGGGGTATAAAGCACAGGTCAGCAGCTTTCCTGTCAGGCAGCAAATAACTAAATTTCATTTGTCTGAAATAGGATTTTAGTTGTCCAGGGCTGCAGGACAAAAGGACTGTTCTCACCCTGACAGCTGGAATGGATGATTTATGAAATGTATTTTTAGAAGTCTTATTTGCCTATGTGTATGCCTGCATTGTCAGACATTCAGACAGCAGGAGCAAGTTAGGCTATGAGCCACGAGGACTATGACATACTGTACAAACTTTATAACATATCTAGATCTAAACTTGCATTTTCGTTACTTCTCACCCTCCAGCTGCAAATACACAGTCCAAGTATTAATGCGACACTACTGCTGTTCTTCCTGTACTTCAACATACTACAGCATTCGCAGTAATTAGTAACCACAAAGGGAAAATCACTGCTGATACAACAGGACATTAGTGATCAAGTCTGTTTTCCAAAATCACACTGGTTTTCCCCACGTTTCCTTTTCCCTAAACATATCTCCCTGATTAACAGAAACAACAATCTCTTGTAAATTAGCTTTTTCCTTCAACAAGACAACCCACTCTTGAGGGATTTTATTACTAACATTCATCCTCCTAATCTTATCCCACACCTTGCTGATACGCATATCCTTATTAACATTTGCACATGGCTATTGTGCCAGTGCTGCTTTTTTTCAGAGCTAATGATTTCTTCCTCCTGCAGCCCATGACATCAAGTTGCACTCATTTCAAAGCTGGTTTCCTCTCTCTCTAAACAACATTGTTACAGTTTTTGTTTAAACAGTGCACAGGTTTCCTTCCCTTCCTATACAATGGAGGTCTTGGAAAGCACTTTTCACATATACCTAACATCAATAGTAAAATCATAAATATAACTGGATACATCTAGTCTATGCTGATTTACATATGACTTTACTAAATAGTTAATCGTACTACCATCTTTCAAAATATTTAGAATTCACAAAAATAAAAAATAGAGTATACAGTATATAGTATTGTAAGCATTCAGGAAAACAATTTTAATGTACAGTGTCACCACAGATATCTACACTATATATTCTCTAGTCCTTAGGAGTTTCCTCTTTATTCTGCAATAGTTACTATGCACTTCTGCTGAATTGAATGTTTTCATACTCTGTTCATATTAAGAAGTGTGAACTTCCTATTTATTTCTCAGTCTGTCTTAATTTCCTACCATCTGGTTACGACATATCAGCTTTGAGGCTAGGATTCTGACCAGTCTTCTGTGCCTTTATGCTCTTAATCTATAAGCTTAATCTGTACTAAATTTCAAATTAAATGTCTGATCTTTAGAGACAGCTATGTGTTAAAAGTTGTTATACAGCACTGTAAAAAAACTATAATAATAAGTAAATAAATCCAGCAAGTCAAAATAAAAAATATGCTTATTGTGTGTAATTCCACTGTTGGTGTTGACAGAACCAAATTCTGAACAGATCCACTGAATACAATGAAATCACTAAGATAACAAAATACGGAGCAGACTTGGACACGTCTTGATAGTGTGAAAGAACAGGTTTGTGCATTGTATTGAACTGCAAGACTAGGTCTGTAGAACAAATTTCTGCCCGTGAACACAATATGCTTTAATCAGCATGGCTGATGTAGTTTTGGGATCTATTGGTAAAACATATAGCACTATTAGAAAAAGTCCTGGTGGATGGCCATCAGCCAGTGCAATATAATTTGCCAGCTATTCATGAGGGCAGGAGATTGCTGTGGTCCCATAAGCACCGTATCACCCTCTTCATATGACCAAGAACTGCAAGGTTCGTGGCTTGGAGAGCAGAACAGTTTGCAGGTGGGAAATGTGAATAGCTCACCAGGGATTCTAGATTTCTTTTTGGACAGGCCTGGACTGGACATGCAACAAGACTCAAGCGTGAGTAGTAGTGTTTGCCTTACTAACTCCTAATGGTTTTCTTCTTCCTACAACAGTCCCTGGCACTGCTCTGCGCTGGCTATGTGATACAACCTCAGCACAAGAGCAACGCTTGAGCTCCTGGAGAGCTGCTTGCAGCTAAAAAGCTCCAGCCGGGCCACTCTGCTTCCCCAGGATAGGAAATACAAGTATCCCTAAAAATACACGTCTCTGTGTGTGTTAATCTCTCTCTCTTCATTCTTGGGAAAAAACCAAACCCAAACACAAAAACAAAAACCAGGAGATACTTTGTGGTTTTCCCTTGATTACTTTTAAGGTATAGCCTCACTGTCTGGCCTAGGAGGAAGGAAAATACATCCCAGCATTTTCTTCTCTCTTTCCCTTCCTCTTCAGCTCCTGCTGACTTCCTTTACATTCCGTTTTTCCACCACATACCCATACTTTCTTCCACTCAAAACCTTGTTGAAACCTCATCAGAGTATTTTTTATCTTTTTTAAAATCAATATTTCATCTACCATTTAGTTAAAAGCAGCAAAAAAAAAGAAGGTACCTTCTCCAGCCATTTATTGCAATCTTGCAGTACAACGAATACTCCGACACCCCACTCTGTTGAAGAAGCCAACAATATGACAGCCTTCTGTTCCCTTGCGTGCTTTCCAAGTATTTCCCAGGTATCTCTTAATTTGAGGACTAAATTTACTAGGAAGAGACATGCTTAGCAGACATGCGAGAATCAGAAAAGTTTGGAGGGAATGCACTGATGAGAAGCCCAGTCTGCCAGCAACCATCTGTTACTAAGAAGGAAACAAAGCCACAGATTGCTCCCAGGCAGCTCCCCACAGACACTACCTGAGGACTATTTCCAGCTTGTGGCTAGAAGGTGTCCAATAAATTGACAATTTCACTTCTTCCCACAGAGTTTTCTGATTAGCAGCACTGAAACTAGTGGAAATTACTGTTCTTTTCACTTAATTACTATCATATCCAAGTGTGTGGGGTTTTTTTTGGGGGGGAGGAAAGAGTTACAGGCAGATTATTGGATGCTTAGCCCTGTAGACAAAATTTTTGCTTACATATATGCCAACAATTTTTGACTACTCTCCTACTATTACACGTTACCATATTTTCTAACTTCTACCAGACATTTCTGTAAGTTATTAAATGCTTGTTCCATTTCAAATGTAAGATTTTAAATGAGCCTTGGAAATAAAAAATAATCTCTTTCTACTAAGAAAGGTAGGATTGATAGAAGACTATTTCTATAGAAATAGGATTTGAAAATACATTGCATTTTCTGTATTTTCAATACATTTTCAAACATTTCTGTATAAAATCTGCATTAAGCCTGAGAAATAATACCAAACCAGTTTAAACCCACACAGCAAAGCCATCATAGACCAGGCCCGTTTCTGAACAATTCCTAAAGCTGGTAGCACTGTGACAGTTACGTCCAAGGGATCAATTTCAGATAATGTTTGTGCTTTTTACCTAATTCCCAAATAAATCCATTTAACAGCAGTGTTGAACTCTGCAGTTTATCCAGCTAGCAACGTTGAACCGACGGGGAATACAGTACTTCGCAGGTGTCACTGGCGATCTCCATCACAAACAAATTGCTGTACTGAGGGAGGACGCTGCACCTTACCACAAAACAACAGAATGAGAAATCTCATTATTTTAAGCACATATAAAATATTCGCTGATTGCTTCTTTCCTCCTTCGCCCCTTTTCTTCTGCCTGGCCGTCCCTCACCCTCGTTCCCCTGCACCCCTCGCAGCCGGGGCCTGTCCCGGGCAGTCCTTGTCGCCCCCTCACTGGGACAACCCCACCGCCCCCCTCCCGGCCTCGCCTCACCCGCCGTGTCCCCGGCGGCATCCCCGCCATAGGGGACGCCCGGGGCCGCCGCTGCCCGCCCCTTCCTCCTCCCCCCACCGCCTGCCGCCCGCCGCCCCTGCCCTTCCCTCACCCCTCAGCCGGCGGCCGCCCGCCCTCTCCCGCCTTCCCCTTCCCGCTGTCACTCGCGGCTCCGCCCGCCCCCTCGCGCGGCCCCTCCCCGGCGCCCGGCGGAGGAGCCGCCGTTTCCGGAGTACACAGAGCGGGGCTGGCCGCGCGGCGGGGGCTGTCGCGCGCAGGTGAGTGAGCGCCGCCGCCGAGCGGCCTTCCCCCGGCCCCGCGGCGACGGTTGCTCCCGGCCGCTGCCCGCGGGCGGCCGGCAGCAGCCTCGCAGCCCTGGCCGGCGGGGCCCTGGCGGTGCGAGGCACCGGGCTGGTATGGACGGCGTTACCGCCGCTCCGCCCTCCCTCCCTCCCTCTGCGGGCGCCGAGGGGGACGGGGCGCGGAGCCGGGCAGCCAGCGCCCTGCGGCCGCTCGGGGGAGTCCCCTGGGCCGCGGCGGGGGGCGCCGGCAGGGGCTGGGAGGAGCCGTCGTCGGCGCCTCGAGGAGCCTCGGCCAGGGGGAGGGCGGCGGCAGTGCCCCGGGGCGCGGCCCGGGGGTTGTCGCCGCGTTCCCTCGGCGGGGCCGAGCCGGGCCGGGCCGGCCCTGTGGCGGCGGGGGCAGCCACGGCGCGGGCGCGCAGCCCGGGGCCGTGGCGAGACAGCGGCCGCCCCTCACCTCCCCCGCCCCTTCTCGCCGCCGTGACCCGTGTGCGGGCAGCCCGGGGAGCGCGGCGGGGGCTGAGACTGCGCCTGCGGGAATTCCTGCGCACCTTCCTGCTAAATAGTGACCGGCGGCCGCCCGGGGCGCCAGCCTGCCCCGGCCCGTCAGCGAGACCCCGCCGCGGGGGCCTTGCCTCAGGGCGGCGCGGCGCTGCCCCGGCCCGGCACCGCCAGCTCCCGGCGGTGGGGCGGACCCGCTGGCCGTGTGGGCCTCCCGGGCGCTGCCGGTGGGACCGGCCCCTCGGGAGGGTTGTAACGTCGGCCTCCCGAGAGCACACCTCTCCATGGTGCCCGCGGTGGGTTTTCGCGCCCCACGGTCCGAAGGCCTGCGGGCAGCAGAGTCTCCGTCGTGGCGGCCGCTGCAGTGGGCTGTGCTTGTACGGGTTTTTTCACCTGATGCGAACTGAAAGTGCCGTTTGTTGTTATCCAGCCTTATGTTTAGTACGTTGTGTGCGTATGGTAAATGCAAGCAGCAGAGGATAACTTTCGTTTTGGGCGGTAGTGTAAAACTTTACTGATACCCCTTTGCTTCTCCCTGCTTGAGGGGTTTTACCGTTTGAATGGAGAGGAAATGCTGCCGGTATATGTTTGTCAGGTGGATGTTGTCTTAGAAATTTGAAAGAAGTCAAAAGATCTTGTTTGTTTTGTGTGAGATTATAGACCTAGTTACAGGTATAAATCGGATGTTATTATCATCATTATTGGTTTTATAGAGGAACAGATGTCTGGGTGTCTTGAAGAGCGGCGTACGTCAGTCATGTGTAGCCGCAATAAATTGCTTGGCTTTTCAGAGTTGGTCAGCGTCTGGCTCCGGAGGCAGCTGACAGAAGGTTGAGGCTTGGTTCCCAGAATGGCACTGCATCTTGTAGCTGCCGGTGTGGCTGTTGGATGATCTTAAATCTAGAGTTTGGGGAAAAGTTTGCTGTGGATTTCAAGGTTTTGTTGCTTGAAGTTTCTCAGCCTGATGCCATCTTGCAAAGGGGCAGTGGTGCTCTTGAGGAACTGTTGCTGTTTTCTGTGGGTGACAGGCAGCTGAAGCTCCTGTGGTACGCTCCTCTTCCCTCACCTCTCTGACTTATGTGGTATGTGTCATGTAGCTCCCAGCCACATGAAGGTTGTGGTATGCAGCGTGTGGGATCAGGAGTGTTAGCCGATCTTGGTATGTGCACAGGTGCTATTTGTGTATCATGGGTATCAACATGATTTTGTGCTTGGCTGGAGTCTTCTACTAGGTGACATTTCTACAGAAAAGATGATGGACCCTTCTTTTGTGAAGAATTGCTATTTTTCTAAATTTAAGACGTGCACATGGTTTTGTTTTTTTCCTTTATTTTCTGTTCCGTATTTCCCTTCCTAGAAGGAAGGACTTTTGAAGTATTTAATCTATGGTTGTGAAGAAGGTGTATTTCAGGTCAACATACATATTTACGGTGCTTTGTGGAACCTTTGGGGTGTAAGGAGCATGGAGCCACTGCTTCCCATGTGCCTTGTGGTACTGCTTCCTAGGTCAGCATAAGGCATAAATTCTTCTGTTGGTGTTTTTTATTCCGAATCAGGAGTTACTCAGAGTTGTTAGGAAACTAGAAACAATGCATACAGGAAATATTTTCCCAATCAGAGTCTCATCTGAGACTCTGAAATTTGATTAACAGTTAAATAATCCTTCATACAAAGTAATATGAAAATATCTGCTGCAGATCTTTAAAAGAGAAGGCTAGGTTTCTTCTACTTCTTAGGTATCAACTTGTGTTTGATCGCTTGAATCTTTTCCCACTTGAATCTTACTTTTCTGTGTTTTTTTTTCCTGCTGTCTCCAACCTGAGAGCTTTTTTCCCCACTTCTTCCCACTATTTATTACTTTTCAACACCTTTTCTTCCTCAGCGTACAAATGATGGTCAGTTTTATTTTGCAGCAAACCAACTGTATTTTTGCTGTTCTGTAAGGTTTATACCTTAAGCTTCCCTTTTTACCCTGAACTGACTGTAGTTTTAAGTGCTGCCACTTGCCTCTTGTTACTCAAAACAGGATTGTGTCGAGAAATTGTGCTGCTGCTTTTGTTTATATAGTACTACTGTAATAGGAAAAGACTTGTTCTTGGTACAATGAATGCTGGTACACCAGAAATCCTGCTAATGATAGTGATTAATGGGTGCTGCTCAAAATAGCTGTCACTGCTGATATGACTAATTGTGCTATATGAGAAGAGCTTCTTTATTCACAGTAATCTCAAGGTGTTTCTACAGTTTTAGAGAAATGCCTGATCTGTGCAGATAGATAAATGCACAGTGAAATGCAGAACTTGCAGTGAAGTGTGGCAATTTTTTAGCAGCTTGCTGCTGCACTGCAAAACCACTTGGGGCTGAAAATGAAGAATATTTTCTTGTGGTTACTGTAGGTAGATAGAATATTATTACTGGAATTGGATGTTGGCCAGAACAACACCCTACATGTTGCAAACAATGCCAGGGTATTGTTAGTAGCTATAGAAGGGGTTTTATATCATACATGAAAGATGACATTTCCAGCAGCATGGGTAACCTCATCACAAAACATTGTGCTGAGGCTGGCTCGGAAGATAACTTGGCTTTGCTAGGCTTGACAAAATTGCATCGGTCCTCCTAGAGCTTGGTGATATGTCTGGATTAGTGTTTCTTAACCTTCATTGGCCTTTGGGTAACAACAATGTATTAGTAATGTGCCACAGGCAGATCTTGTGCTCTCCAGGCAATATTGTATTCCAGGTTCTGTTTAGGTTTTGTATGTCTTGTGGCTGAAAGCAACACTGGAAGCTTATGTGGGGACTACAGATCTAAACCATAGAAAATGCTGTTTCTTGATATCTGTGAAATCTGAAGTTCTGCCTGGTAGGATGAGAACATTTTGAAAGTTAAGTAGAATTTGTTAAAGATGGTTTCCAAACTCACTGAGAAGAAGCTAGTAGTAGTTGTATTTTGTTGTGCCTCTGGCTTTGTATGGGTTTTTTGTCTTTGGCTGTTTGTGTACCTCAAGACAATTTTATGGCAGGAGGGGTTTAGACAGTCATCCCTTTTGTCCTCAAACTATTAACGGGGTGGGGGGGCGTAAGAGGCATTCGTTTCACAAATACTGCATTGCAGGTTAATTGCTGATTTGGTGATTTGGATCACAGTCTTGTAGTGTTCTGAGAGTAAAGCATTTAGGTCCAGTCTTTGAATTTTGCCAAAACAGTAATTAAAAAAAAAAAAAAATTTTTTTTTCTACTGAACTTTGTAAAGATGACATTGGTGTTAATGAGATGTGTTTCACTTTGAAGTGCTCTAATGTGACAAGACAAATTATTTGGAGAATTGTGGTATTGAAATATCAATCTTGTCTTACTCTGCTGTAATTAATGAAGATTAATGTGTGGTTACTCTAAGATAAATTTGGGGTGATTCATCTATGTGGTTCTGTTAAGGTCATAAACTTTGCATGAGGCAAAGACTTTTGCATGAGACTTCCAGGGACCCAAGTTGGGGCAGCCTTAAGTACAAGAGAAAGAAGGGCATGTGTGTGAAACAGTGGAATAGAGGGTCTAGAAATGCTGGGTAAGCTTTGAAGAATGAAAGAAAAGTGCTGAAAAAGGGTATGCGAAGTACTCCAGGTGTGGCTGGGGTAATCCTGAGATGTCTGTGAGTGAAGATCAGTATGGGTCTACCTGAGGTAGGAGTAACAGCCTCTGAGGCTTTCAGGCATGTTCAAGAGCCATTCTAGCAAGTCAGACGTTTTTCCAGCTGTGGTATTGCATACCGTCGGTGGTAGATTAGCTTCAATCTAATGATAACATACAGCAGCTTATCAGGCCAAGCACTTATTATAACTTTGTGTTAAAACAATTCAAATTTGAAGTGAGATATTCTAGAGTTTTGCGTTGAAGAGCTATTTTCATGAAGGAAATAAATACTCTCTGTTCTAAGGAAAGCCCTCATAGGAGAACATGGTAACAGCAGTAGATAGAATTTTTGCTGTATTAGCTAAAAAGCAAGAACTTTAACAAGTTTTTGTTGTAAAGTAGCTGTCAGTGTTTTTTAAAATAAAATTTTACCTTGCGTGTTCTTACAGTCACATCAGAGAAAATAATTCCTTAGGAAACAGTGCAATACCTCCCTGAATTATGACCAATTCCTGCTTATTTTTTAGTAAAATTTTTTCCTTGAAATGACTGATACATGTATTCTGTTTTAGGCTAGCTTGATTTTAATTGTCTTGCAACATAGCTGTATTCCTTCTTTGTGATCTTTTTTTTCTTATTTTTCTAACAGTTTTCTGCTTTTTC
This sequence comes from Phaethon aethereus, assembly GCF_964289735.1. Classification (NCBI taxonomy): domain Eukaryota; kingdom Metazoa; phylum Chordata; class Aves; order Phaethontiformes; family Phaethontidae; genus Phaethon; species Phaethon aethereus. The sequence continues at coordinate 12,559,229 of NC_138589.1, read as the reverse complement.
AAGTGGTTAGGGTGTTTTTTTTTTTGTCAATGTAACTGTTTTTGTTTTATGTAGTCATGTTTCAGGGGTACTTGTCAGATGCTAATGTTTTCTGGGAAGCTTTTCTGTACAATAGCATTGCAAAAGACAGATTATTTGGAAAATTTCAACAGGAAGATCCCTCTACCACCTTATCAGCCACCTCTTACCAGGTTTAGATACTCTATTTTAGTTCTTTCCTGACACTACATGTGTGTTGGTCAGAAAGTTATAAGGGAACATGTCAACTGTTGTTTAATAACAGTACTTTAGGTGTGATTCTTGTTGAGTTGTGCACTCAAAATTGACATTTAAATGGTACTGTCCAATTACAGAAAATTCCTCAGGGGCTCTGTGCCGTGTATTCTGCAATCTGGGAATGAAATAAAATTCCTTGACTTCAACAGCTTCTGAACATAAGGGAAATAATATTTAACTTTGATTCTCTAATGCTTTATTCTAACATGCTGTATTTTGGGAACTTTAAAGTGGTGTATGGCATGTGTTATAGAGGAGAGGGGGTTGGAGAAGAGTAGGAAAAAAAGGCCATGATGGACCTCAGCACTTCTCCACGGGCATCCCTAGTGTGATCCATTTGTGTGAGAGTTATCTAGCAATGAAATAGATCTTTAATCCTGTCAGTAACTGAATGTTTTTAGTTTCCCAAGTAATTACCTCACTGTGATAACTTGGTATGTTTGTGAGTTTCTAGATGGTATTGGTAATTCCTCTGGATTTACTGGGGTAAAATTAGATCCTTTGAAGCATGTCCACATGGTCCGTCTGATACCACGATAATTGGAACAATGTTCCTAGGTGTTTTTTTTGTTTATGAAAGTTGAACTTCCTGCTCTTCTATACAGATTACAGAACTTGGCTGATTGTGCCTTAGAAGAACAGTTTGAGTCCAAGCACAAGAGCTTCCCCAGAGAAAGATAAAGTACCTGAATGTCTACAGCTCACATTCCAGAAAAATCTGGAGATCTTTTAAGTGTTACTTCCCAAGAGTCTAAGTACAAGGTAATACTTTTAAAAGTTCCTTAAAAATACTTGAAGCTGGCAATCTCATCCTGAAGAAGCTACACATTCTTTTCATGTGGCCCAACATATAACAGAAATGCTGAAAATCAGTGAAAGCTGTAGTGACTAGAAAGGACAGACACAGAAATACTCTTGTTGAAAGGCTTTTCTTGTGTCTGCATCCTCACAGCTTGAGTAAAAGACTGAGTATCACAGGGGAAAGATCACTTTGCATAAGTGTAATTCTATGCCAGACTCAAAAAGATTTGAGGAACATAATCTCTTTCTGTTGAGTATTTCAAAATTTTTCTCAGAATGCTATTTGCAAGTATTGCACCAGATGGTATTACGTAGAAGGAGGAAGAATACAAGGAGGAAGAGGCTACCTAAAATTTTCATTCTTCCAGATCTGTGTGTTCTTCTGCATGCATCTTGCAGGGTAACTTCAGTGTGGAATGAGTTTGTCATCTCCAGATGCTCAGAAGAAACCATGTTTGTCAAATGAAGGTAGAAATGAATGCGGGTTTTAATAATTTGTTAACAGCAGCTGTGTTTAGTAAAAGTTGGAAAGATCCTGAGGATAGGAGATTTTTTTGGAGGGAAGAATAGCAATATTGCTTGCTGTTGAATGGTCGGCAATTCTTTGTCCAAGCAGGAATTGAAGGCCAGGTAGTATAGAATAGTGTTAACTAAAACTGTGCAAATATGTTGTTGCAGAATCCAACTTCATCTGTCCATGTTTCATAGCTCCAGAATAAACTTTATTTAGCCTCTTACCAAAGACATAGTTAGATATTTGTGGTTTTTTGGCTGAACAACACAGTTTGCAAATATTTAAATAATAAAGTAATATAGATATACCCTTTTACCTACATGAGATGGACATTTATAAGCAGATGATGTAATCAAGAACTTTAATATGGTACTGAAAAATAGGTCTACTGCTAAATAAGCATGTATCCTTTAGAAAAGCTAAAACCTTTCATTTATTAAATAAAAAGCAAAAGAATGAAAAAAAAAAAGTGTAAGATTTAGTAGTGGTTGGAATTTTGTTTTGCTGAGTTCAGTTCTGAGTAACGCAAATGAAATCGTCAAGACTGCCAGGTTGCTGCTGTTGTTGGTAGGAAAGCAGAGCTTTGAGTGGATACTTGTACATTCTTCACCTACAGAGAGCAAACTGGGCATACTTTACTAACTCATAGTGGAGTACAAATAGACTGTCTTTCTACCAGTGTAGATGTACAAGTTATGATACAAGCAAGGTTAGTAGTAGCTTTGGTAGTATTATAACTTGCACTTCTGTTTTAGTGATTTTTGAAGAGAAGTTGCTGAAGTTTATGTAGAGAAGAAGGGTAGGTTAACTAAAAATCAAATTTCCTAAATTAATCCAAGTGTAAGTGGACTTTTAATTCTGTGGCTTATTTTTCCTAAGAGACTTCCATGCTGATGAAAACTGTATGGGGTGCTGGAAGGAAATGCCAATTATTAGAACAAAACCCTGAAAAAAAGGGCACGTATACTGTTACTTGGAATGTGCTTGCTTCTGTATTGAGTCCTTACTCAAAGACCTTCCAGTCTTTCTGTGTGTCTTGTGTTGCTTTCAGGAAGAGAATGAAAACATTTTCTCTCAAGCAATCCTATTAGATCTTATAATAAACTTCTTTGTCTAAACATTGCAATAATTTCCAGGGCAACAGATTGTGATGTTGAATTCAGCACTTTGACCTCGTTTCAGGTCCAAAGAGGAGTGAGTATCATAAAGTTTTAGACAAGTTACTACAAAATAACTTTGGTAATTACCAAACTTTATATAAAATTTGTCCATGAATTTAACACGGGTTTGTTCACAAGTTCTTCTTAATTTGGATCTGTAGAATACCTTTGCTATCAACCCTAATTTAAATGTTATCTTTCATATAATATTTGGTCTTAGAACTGGACATACCGGCATATGGTCTAGTTTGGCAGTCTTTGGCCAAGTGCACTTACTGCTTTATACATGTGGAAAAGTGGTACATCTGACCTGTGCTATTTTGAAATTAATCTGTTGCTTGGTTTTGTGGTTAGAAAAGATCTTGGTCTGCTTAAGTGAAATCTATTGGTCTGCAGATGTTGCTGGATGTGAAATCCGTTGAAAACCACTAATGATACTTTTTTGTTTTTTATATAGGAATGTTACATTTTTGTGGTGATGGCTTGGTATGATAGAGTAAATCTATAGTTGACACACAACATTTAAGGAAATGTTTTTTGAGGAAAGTGCATTTTCTTCCTTTGAAGACAAAGCAAGGAAAATATGTTTTTTTTCTTTTTTCCATTTTAGTTTCTGGAACAGTTGGGTTTTATGAGGTTTGATTAGGATTGTCTGATTCAGTCAGACAGATGAATAACAGACCATGATTTGCCTCTTAATTATGTTTCCCCGGAACATGTGTTAAAAGATTTTTAGCTCTTCTCACTCTGCCTTCTCTTTCCATATCATGGTGACCATGAGGGCTGCAGTGGTCCCTTTCAAATCATAGATGCTGTCTTTCAAGCATCAGGAGGTCTTTTTGTAACTAAATTTCTAACACTATTTAAGTTGTTGCTGGTCAGATGTCAGAGTTACTACTCTAAAACCTTTCACGATGTCTTTGATTCTGGATGCTTTTCTGAAGAATATGCTTTAATCAGACATATTGTTAGACTGAATACCTGGTGTGTGAATTGCTGTGGCTTACAGATACCAGAGTTCATGGTTGAATAGCTCCTCTGGCTTCAAAGAAAAAATTAAACTTAATATATTGTATTATTTTGAGTTTGTTCCTTGTACAGTATGTTGACATGTTTTTTTTTGTGACACTTTAGTGTTTTTAAACTAAACTTCTCAGGTCAGTTTCTGAGGGAAGATCTGTAGATTAGCATGTTGCTGTTGGTCTTTTCAGCCCGTACTTACCCTCTCATTCATTGTTTTGTGTTTTAATGTGTGCTTCTCCATCCCTTGCACTTTGGGGAATTATTGGTGGAAAATGGCTGTCTAAACTCTGCCTTCTCTTCTGTTCCAACACCTTTTGTTATGTGTTTGTTCTTCTTGAAAGGCCTTCGTGGCCCTCAACTTTGTGTCTTGTGATACATGGAGAAGACTACTGCCAATATGACTGAAAAATTTGACTTGATTTTAAGTTGTGGTTTGTTTGTTCTTTTTCTTGAGATGTTTGCATTTTTATGGACTTTTTCAGCTTCACAGTGCAGCCAGTGGATGCTTTTCTCAGTCTGATACAGTATGTTGTTACTGATACTTTCAGCTGTATCCTGAAACAGGAGAAAATGATGTATTTCAGTCAGTGACTTTCTGCTAAAAAGTTGCATCTGTATTTTGTTCCGAAATTGTTTTAGCACAGATGAGGCAGTTTATTTTAAAAAATTCTTCTGGTTTCAGGGAAATAGTATAGTGTCTTCCTTGCATATGCTATTTGGTATAATGTGTTGTGGAGTGTGAATTGCTAATCTCTGCTGTGTTTGGTTGTTTTTCACTGCATGTTAAATCCTGTATCAAGAAAAACAAGGGTAAGTATAGCTTATGGAATTTTCTACACTACATAATCATGCTCCTTTTCCTTTTAACTTCAGGTTTTGTAAGTGATGCAGTTCTCATAATTACAAGCTTAGATAGGAAGGTATGCTGTATTTTGATCCGGATGTTCAGTGTATTGAGGAATAAATTATAATATGAATGCAGGGCATCTTGCACACTATGTCTATGCTAAATATTTTTCTCTAAAATGAATCCTAATGTGAGCAAAGTTAAACTGGTGTAATTTGGAACAGTACTTGGAGCAAATATTATGCAACTAGGTATGTGTGCATACTGACGGTGATGCTTGGTAGCATGCGAAAAATCTGATTGTGCCTCAAAGCACTGTTGACTTAGTGGACTTCTTATCCTTTATTTAGCTGTCTCTAAAGGTTTGTGTTGTGGGTTTTTCTTCTTTTACATCACACCATTGACTTAAGACATATAGTTCATTGGCTTTCACTTACCTTACAGTGTCACAGACGGCGTTTTGGCCAAAAGATGATGTTGTGAAGGGCAGTACTCTATCTGAAATAGTCCAAACGTAGTGATCTCAGAAGACCCACTTTATATACTCTGAGAAAGGCAGGGAATAGTAATTGCAGCTGTAGAATATCCCTCAGAGGGGAAGCATTTGACAAGTTGACTTACATATACCAATATGTGTCCTCAAATGCAAGATACCCTTGTCTTAGAACTGCTGTGTATTCCAGCACTGCTAAGACCTTCTACATCTTTTTAGGTAAGAACCAGCATTTTAGGAAGTAATACTTTGAAACTGATGCTTTGTAGTTGATGTGAAGGGAGGAATTGTTTTTTGTTTTCACTGGTGAAATTATTTTTTTTCTAAATCTGCTACTTATGTGCTTCCATATGGAAGGTGTTGCCTCAGCTTGGATTGGTGATAAGCTGTAGGCAGGTACTTGTGGCTTACTCGCACTTACACCGGAATGCCTCTCCTTCTGCTTTCTTCTGTTCTTGTTTGTTTTCTTTCCTCTGTTCAAAGGTTTTGCTTTCTTGTTAAATACCTTCATATTGAAGACTATGATAAGAAATATAGCAAAACAACTACTCATAAACTTAATGAGTAATCATTGAGATAACGCAGTGTAATCTTTTAGAATTAACAAATAATTAGGTGAAAAAATTTACACTCACTTATGAACAACAAGCTTAAATCTGACACAAATGAGGATAAGGTACTCAGATTTTTACAGCATTGACATGTGGTAAAAACCTAGATGCCACAAGATTTTTTCATTGATGTTTTTTCGTGAGTAGTTATCTTATAGGAACTTACCAGTATAGATTGCTTAATATAACATTGAAATTGTTTTTATTAGTAATGAGTCAGTACCACTTATGACCAATAAAAATCCACTGTCTTGTGCAACATATGGACAAAGACATGTCCACGTAAATGAAGTCGATGTGTTTTGATTTTAGAGGTAAATAAATGCCAGCGTAATCACCTGAAAGATATAAAAAGCAGTCCATGGAAGAATTTTCTATTTCAGACAGAGAATAATATGTTAGTTATAAGAGGAGATAATACTCCATTTTACAAGTGGCTATACTGTTTAAAATTATTTGCCAATATGCATACAGCAACTCAAAAAGCAGCAGAATGCCTTACTAATAGCATTTGAGAGCCCTAAAACATAGTTTGATATCAATTTTTAATATCATCATATCAATACACTGTAAAGAAAACCATCAGTTTCGTTGCCAAGCCCACAATCATCTAATTTTCTTACACTGCTGAATCCAGTCACTCTCCTTTTCTTTTTTCCCTGTGATTATTTTTTCCTTCTTTTACTGCTTTTTTCCTTTTGATTCACATTTAAAACTGTCCTGTTTATATGTATTACACAGTGAGAGTTGGAATATTAGCTGAAAGATGGGGAGAGAAATCTGCTGTGCTGAAAATGCGAAAGATTTCCTGTTGTTCTAAACTCAGTTTGGTATGAGTGTTCGTGTCCGTGCAGCTGAAGCACTACTTAAACTCTCCAGTGGCACAGCAATACACGAGTGGTAGTTGAGGATAAAATTCCCTTGATGTATCAGGTAATACTCTGACTGTGGTTAGTCCTAGTTCTGACTGTAGTATACTTTGTTTCTAATAAAATAATAAATGCAAAAAGTGGTATGGTCTGTTCCAGCTGCATAGTGTTACTGGACACTTTGAAGGAAGGTAATTATTTATTTCTAGAATTGAAATTTTGAGAAAATGACTCACTGAAATTCAAATCCCTTAATAAAAGAGAGCATACAGAATGTAATGTGTACATAACGGGTATTGTTAGGTGTATGCAGGAAATAGTATTTTGTATTGTGGATAAAAGCAAATATATAAATACCTTAGTGTGTAGTAAGGATGCATCTCATACTGTGGTTTTTAAGCTTGCTGGAATGAATCTAAAAGTAGGAAAAAACAGTTGAAAATAGGACCAATGTTGTTGAATTGAAAGCAAGAAAATAAGATATATTTTTAGTGTTCAAAAATTACAGGTAACTACAGACTTGATATTATAATAGGTTTTTTGAAATGAAGATTCAAAAAATAAATGTAGCATGCCTGTGTTTATTCATTTGTGTTTCCTGAGAGATTTCTACCGATACATACTGTAGGCTTATGCAGAATATAGAAGTTGTAATTGCCTAACAGAGTATCTCTACAAATAGAGCAAGATCCTTACACAGCGTTGGAAGGAAGGAATGCTAGTAGCAGTAGGAACAGAGTTTTCTAGGGTTTTTTTTTTTCCATATAACGCTTTTGAGAATAGGAATGGATGGAAATCCTTCCTGCAAGAGTGTGTTAGCTGATTGTGCAGTAGCGATTTGCACTTTCTGCTGCCATCAGTAATTCAGGAGCAGAGTAGACACAAGTTCAGGTTTTTGTCAGAGCTTGCCTAATGGGGAAAAAATGTGGAAGGTGTATTATCTGTAAATGGAGAATATAGTAAAGAACTATAGTGGAATTTTGAGCCTTAGATCTTAGGGTCTAGCAGCAGGGTTCTTTCCAAAGAGTTAGTTGTTCTCTGGGGTTCTATTACTGTGTTGTTTATCTTAAAGCAGATGTAAGGTGAACTTTTTGCCTAAGTAATAATTTAATTTACATTCTCCTGAGATGTGTGGAAGGAGTTGTTTCCTTAATACTGATTATGAGGTAGTAGTGGGCATTGAGTTTTGTCCAAAATCGGTCTGGCTGAGGTGTAGCCACTGTGTGATGGTTCCACTGGGGTTGGAAGAACTTGGAAGTAGTGAATATGTCGGAATGAACAAGATATCTAAGATCTCTGGCAGTGGTTCTTGAGAGGTGTTGATTACAGCAGTGTCTGGCTTCTTGCAGGGAGGTGGCTTTCGTAGCAGGCTTCAGTCTCCCCTGGCAGGGAAGCTGTGTGTGTGCTGAATCAGATGTTGTGGAAGTTTGTGGCAGCTAGCAGAGAGTCAGAAGGCACATGTTGTCTGTTTTGGCCACTAATACTATCTTAAATGTAATGTTTACTAGATTATGTTAATTTTCTTTTACATTATGTTAATATGCTTTATATTTAAATTGTTTGGTATTTAACAATGCAGTTAAATTATTTTTTAAATTAACAACACAGACATTTTGATGATCAGTGTTCATTTATTTATGCTCCAGTACTGACAGCAGTAGTTACAGTATTGCTGTTAGCACTATGATGACTTCACCTGATGATGCTGGTGGGCTGTGAGTAGAAGGCATTATTTTTCAGAAAACCTTCTCAGATTTCCTTTTAGAAATTTCAAAAAAATCACTACATTTTCAGTGAGCTTAAACGTTTTTTTCAGATGCTCATCGAGTAATTTGAATGTTTCATATAAACAATTGTACATTAAAAGGGTTGTTTTGACTTAGTAGAATGTTCATTGCATGCTTTAGCCAAAATTTAGGCACAAATTATCACACATCTCCGGCCTGAATCAGTGATTGAACTCCAGGAGCCCTTTCCCTATGAAGTAAGGATTTTTAAATGGTGTCAGGTGTGGATTTACTTTGGTACGTACTTGGTTTTCATTCTTTATGACTACTGAAGAATATTCTTACGTGACTAAAACCACCTATGCTGTGTTCCCACAAGTTTATGAAAGGTAGGAATGGAAACAGTTTTGAAAAAAATAAAGGCCTTCTTAATACTGTCCTCAGTGAGGACTTCAGAATTGCTTCTGTAACTTTCATACTGAAGGCAGAGACTATGGGAAAATGTTTTTAAAATTATATTTACATTGACAGGCAATATTATATTAGTTCTTTAATTATGTATTTTATGGAGACCACAGTAATAAAGTGCTTAATGAATTTAATATTTTTGAATAGTTGGGTTGTTGGACAGTGGTGGCATGAAACTCTTTTTCCATTTGAATAACAGTATCCTTTTGAAAACATACTTGCGAATATTTTCCTAGTGCTATGATAAATTTTTGTGGCTGTCATTCATTGACATGAGAATCTCGGTGATGTTTTTTGAGATGTTTCTAGTCCTTATTTTGGGGTGGGGTGGAGAAACTTTCAAACATTGACCCTTAAGACTCAATGAACTTACCATTCAAAATATGTTTTTATAACATCCTTTTTTTGCTGAGTGAAAGGCAGTCCTGACTTGCAGTTATAATTTGTGTTGACAGTGTAATTTTATTTTATTTTCTAAGTAAGGAAAGTATTGTTACTCCCTCAGTAGCCACCTAGGAATGACTGTCATGTCGGGCATCTTCTGATTGTACTGTTCCTGTTATTGTGCTAAGTTTTGCTTCATATTATAAATTGATCTGATAAGTATGTTGATGGGATGACTCTTGACTTCACTATTTCTATGTTGTTTTAAAGTCCATTTCAAAATCCAGCTCTGCCATCTTAAAAAGTTCTCACACTTGTTTTTCTCTAGTCTGATTTCACTTCTCTGCTTTTATTCTTAATTGCTAGAGGCTGTCCTCCCACTTGCAATATTCACTTTCTGTGGAACTACCAGTAAATCCAAATGATGCCCTACTGAGGATAGGATGGAAACTGAAGGAGTGGGAGAGAGAAAGTAGAACAAACTAACAGTATTTGTTAGAACTGCATGTGCAGACCAATGCGAAACAAACTGTATTTATTGTAAAATATCTTGATAAGATACAATGTGTTTTGTTAAATTTTTGTATGTAACACTTCATGTCTTAGTTCAAGGATTATTCCTCCTTTCCTAATTTTGCTTGTGTAGTCAGGTTGTCTGATAACTGCTTATATCGAAAAGATAATTCGAAAAGTAATTTTGTGAAGTACTAGGGGTAATTTTTTTGCTGTTAGCATCTGAGGCTGACTGATTTTCTGATCAATCAACAGAAAGTCATATTGATATAGTTGGCCTTGTTTTGAAAGGTTAGCTACTAGCTTGGTATAAGTACTATAAATATTTTGATAGATGGGTGCATTGGAATTAATTTTTTTACTTTCACTGTGTGTAAGTGAAGGTGTTTGCAGGTATTCACTAATGCACAGTGACCAAATCAGTTCCCCTCTGCAGGCTAAGCACGCAGTCAGCTGAACAGTGACAGATGTTCCCTCCATGACCTGTGGGGATGTGTTTTCTGGGACTGAAATAGCATGTTTTGGGGTAGGGAGAAGAGTGTCAACATGTGGCTGGTGAAAACGCATACATGGACTTGTAACTCTGTGCAGCTCTGAGAGGGCATGGCTGTGTCAGACTGCAACCTCCAGGCTTGGGACACATCCTGGCAACTTCTTGTTTTTCAGCACTTTGGAGACAGAAAAATATTTTTTAATTCTTCAAGGAGCTGTTCTATATCAAAGTGCTTTTGTGGGCAAATTTGTGCATGGGGGAACATTTTGGCCTACCAACTGCACAAATTGGGTATAATTGATAAAAATACGGAAGAGGGTTATGGTGCTAATTAAAAGTATAAATTTTTGTCACTGCCATTGTGGCCCAGATAGACATCTGATCCAGTAGGTCATTTTTATTTTAATTAGTTTTGTGTAAGAAATGTTACAGAATCAATGACAAACAAATTACGTATTTTGTTGTTGCAGCAAAAAACCAAACAGGTTTAAGCAAAGTCCTTCTCATAAATAGGTGATGTCAGATTGGAAGACTTCCTTTGGAGTAAAACCCTGGAATTAGTAAGACTTTAGCTTAATTTCCACAGGTACTCCCCGAGTATCAGTAATGGCTGGAAGTTAATGCTTTGCTTCACAGGCTGCACTGAAGTGCAGATCTGTTGTATTTTAAGGTCTTTATCTAAACCTTCTAACAAATGAAGATGTTTCATTGCAGTGGAGTACTGACGGCAGTATTGAAAACCTCTTTTTCAGAGAAGGCTTTTAAACCTGTATTGCATAAACACTGTATGTTTCTAATGCTCTTAAAAGTAATGTAAAATTGTCCTCAAGAAGAAACATATGGTTATAAAATCTGACGTGGTCTGTGAGCTGTCCTGACTCTTGGAAGCAGAGTCTGCAACATGGAGGATATTTAATTTAAAAAAATTGGGATAAGGGTCGTGAATTGTATGCTAGAAATAGAAAATAAGATTAGAGGTTATGTTTCAGGCATGGAGCTGTCTCTGGGGGGGGAACAGAACAAGGTTACTCCAAGGTTTGGAGCCTGGCTGGGGGATGGGGAGAAGGGAGGAAATCCAGCAGTGACTAAAAATGGTGCCTGGGGGGGTTTGTAGTAATATATAAAGTAGAAATTGCCAGGTGTTGCCTTGATGCTTAGTGTCGTGTGTTGTAGCCTTCTCCCTACCATCCTTGCTGGTGCCAGATTAGTCATGGGCAGTGCTTGGTACCAGTGGGGTGGTCCTGGTTGTCAGAATGCCCTCTGCACAAACAGTCCTGGTGGTCAAAAAGTTGCTTTTTCTAAATCTAGTACTTAGGAAATATATTTGAAAGGGATCTGGCCAGATCTCTAATAGATGCATCAGCTGGTATTGAAACATTGCTTAACTGTATTTGGCATCTTTGCAGTCTCTTACGGCTGGCAGAGCTTTATTGTGTCGCAATTTCTGCAGCAGAAAGCCCTTTGTCAACATAAGTTACTGTGAAGGAGTGTCAGCATGGCTTAAATCGCCTAAACATCATTTAATGTAAGTCTAGCCTTTCACGTTGACAGTAATTTTTTAGTAAAATTGACATGTCGGAAGATACCACTTAAAATTTTAAACATTTCCTTCCAGTCTTCACTTGTGAACAAAATTCAGCTCTTAATGAATATTGAGAGATACCACTGGATATACTTAATTAGGTATGAAATTAGGATCTTCCACTGATGCATGTATGTGATATCTTGGTCTGTTTGTACTGGGTGCTTCGGGGGGAAGACGTGTGTTTTCAGAAAGATCTGACAAATAATAAAAGTTTAAGCTTAAGTCTTCAGGATTGCTTATAGATTTTTGATTTCTACTGAATAGATCAATCACATCATGTTAATTTGTTTTATGGATTAAAACATTACATCTGTTTCTCTTTCAAGATGTATTCTACCAGCATAAATATCCCATTGTATCTTCTGCTGGGCAAAAAATTTCTTGCACAACTCAGTGCAAAAATTTTGGCACATAATCTGGTGACGAATCGTGCTCATGATTGAGGGCTTAGTTGTTTATATAAAACTATCAGTACTTCTACTTTCAGGACTTGGTAAGGTGGTCTGACTGTGCTTTATACGTTGGAAATGAGGATTGGTAATTATTTAATAATTGATAATATTATTGGGAAATATTTGGAGAGTTCTTTGGGGAATAATTTTTAACCTAAGAACAATGCAGTTTTTTAAAGGAAAAATCACATCAGTTAAATCACATCAGTATTTATCTGAACCTCAGTTTGACTGTTGTATGCCTTTCCATGCCATATACTTAAAGTAGCAGCTTAAAGCCGGAAGCTAGAAAAGCTATGCATGCTGCTGAGACGTGCCGGCAGAATTCCATGTATGCATTTGTTAGCAAGTAGCTCTTGTGTGAAGTTATTTATATTCCTTGGTAGCATCTACACTAGATTAAAAAAAAAAAAAAAGATTTATTTTCCAAACGTGCAAACTTATTTATATTGAAAGGAATTAAATGTATTATTAAGAGTATCTCTGTTTTTAAAGAAGCAGGAAAACAGTAGTCTCTTAAAATATTAAAATCTTTTGCTTTTCTTAATGAAATGAAAATAACTTTAATCAAGCTACTCTTCCTAGGAAGAACGTATAGAATGCAAAAACCAAATAATTAATTGCTTTTAAACCCAGAAATTTATTACAGCTGTGTCAGTATAAGGAGTGGATGGAGACCTAGGATTGCTTTAGTATTCCTCAGCCTTCAGTCTGCAACTTTTTGATTTTAAGTTGACCTGTGGCCTATTTTGTCATTTACATTGTATGGATAAAAGGCAACAAATTATTCTGTGGGCTGAAATGGAAAGCAGGATTACTGAAGCAGCTAATAGAAGGCACTAGATACTGGAGTCTCAAAGTTGTAAGCTGCCACCATTGTGTTGAAGGTGGCGTGATACTTGCTGGAACACAGAGGCTTGCTGAAGAAGGACAAGAGGAGAATCCTTTTGTCTCTGGTGCTTAACTTGTGTTTGAACCAGTTGTTAATGGCATTTGCAGAAGATTGAAAAGCAGGCAGAACAACTAGACAAGCGCTAAGCTTTGCGTGTTCTTCGGGGGAAAGGTTATAGTTGGCAAGATTTGGCTGCTTTTTTAGCTTTTGATTTGTGTTAGAGATTTATAAAGTGGAAGGGTGCTACATTTGATCTCATAACTAATTATGTTTTGACTTTAACCATGCAGGATGAGTTAGTGTTATTTTAAAAATCTCATCTATATTTAATTAAGACTTATAAATTCTGGTCTTAATGAGGAGGGGAACGCTGTGCCCAAGACACACAAGCAGCTTTTTTGATTAGAAGAAATGAGGAAAGGTTATGAAGTATGCATGCTATCGTTTCTACTTTTTTAATCTTTATGATCTCAAATTACTTGTCACCACTGTTCTTTCATCAGCTACAGAAATTAGTTCTACGTAATCTAATATATTAAAAACCATAGATTTGTTAGAAATCATTTTGACAGTCCCAAAAGTCTCCTGGGATCTAGTTCAAGAATGATTCTTAGAATTAAGGTTTAAACGATTCAACTGTTACTATTTATGAAATCGGTATTTACAGTCATATTATATGATGATTTTGGAGTATTATGTACACACTAATGTCTGGTTTTGTTACAGGAGGGAGACTCTTATTCACACTGGATTGCTCTGGTTTATTCATATCCTGTGACAGTGAATCAGATATTGCTGTCTATATACAGACTGAATTGCCAGCCAACTTTGGGCCCAAATATGGTAAACATAATTATGTTCATTTGCTGTAAAAAGATACTGTTCTTAGTTTAACATTTTCATGATTACAGTTTTCTGATAATTCCATAATTTTCAACATGAGAGGGATATGAAAGGCCTAATCATCATGTCCCTCTCTTCAGTATAGAGTATAGTTTGTTTTCCTGGGCAAAACTCCAGCTGTTCAGTGATGAATTTACTGCTGCTCAAATACAGCAAGCCCATAAACCATTTGGAAAGTCTGTTCTCAGAATACAGGAGTTGTGGTACGGAGACATGAGTCTGTATTAGGTAGATGACAAAAAAGCTCGTGGCTGCAACTGTCATGAGACAGTAAGTCTATGTGCTGATGTCAGGTTTTCTGATATGCACTCCTGTTTCCTATTTCTGGAAATGAAATTCATATAATTTCAGAATACTTAAGGAGACTTTCAGTGATTGAGTTGGAGGAGAAGGCAAGCATTGAGATAGAGAAAACTTCTACTGTGTATGGAAGAGAAATATTAATAAATATTGGATTAGGTTTTAATTCCAGTCACAAAGAAATAGCATAGACACATATTAAATATGAAGAAGAGACTAGTTACATGTGGAAATAACATGCTAATAGTAGCTACCTCATTTATGTGAATGGGTTAGGGTTAGTATATTTAATGCAACTAAGAAAACATTTGCAGGGCTTCTTCTTTTTCTTTTTTGATGTAGATTAGTATCAAGAGAATGTTGTAGATGTATTCTGTGGCAAGTGTTGAGAATTCAGAAGCAGCATAGTAATTTGGGAAAGGAAAGATTGTTGGTGTTGAGTTACTTTAAATGTTTTGAAAGCTTTCATCATCCTTGCTGTAAACAGGCAAAAAAAAAAAAAAAAGAGAAATCTTGAAGTCTTTACAGGATTTTCTGTACATAATCTGTCCTATGTTTCTAGTACTCTAAACTTCCTTCTTCATAGGAGAACTTTAAATATGTAGATGATCTGTAATTTTCCCTGCCTTTGAAATATTACTTTTGTCTAACACTACTAAAATAATTAAAATGTGTTCTGAAGCTTCTCTGAGTTTGGGTTTGTCTTTTTAAAGTTGCATAGCATCACAAACTCAGTTAAAACAGTCTAGAAATTAGGTTTAGAGATACTTTTTTCAGTAGAAAAATTCAAATCTGTATATGCTAATAAGTGTGAGTACTGTAGCATTTATGAGATGTAGTATCTATGTTTGCAAGAGCAGTAAAATGGCTGGAAGCCTTGTCTAAATATCAATGAGGAAATGCTTATGTTTCCAGAGCAGTTGTAAACAGTATGTCATTGTGATATACTGCTTTTGATGATCACTAAGTTGGAGTGAATAGGAAGGTAAAAATGGTCATGCTGATTCAGACTTCAAAATTGATCCAACTCAACCTTCTTTATCCCATGGAGGTTATAAATGGATGCCTAGGGAAAGGCAAGAACAGGGTGAATTTGTGGGCTACACTCATTTAAAATTCTCTTCAACGATTTGCTGCATATAAGACTTCCTTAGCCTGTGGTTAGTCTATTTAGTAAGCCAAATGAGTCCCTCTGGAAGAAGGAGCGATAAGGAGACCAGAACTGCACGCTAAATTTGGAAGTGTGGGTAAACCATGGATTTATGCAGTGGCATAATTATGTTTCTGGCTTTCCCAAAGCTGCTGCTCCCTTCTAAATTCCTTTGCTAATAATTTGTAACTTAAGATTTATTCTTCTGACTCTACCATTCAGCATCAGGCTGACATTGTAGCAAAACTAGCCAGTTGTTACACCAAGATCATCTTCCAAAGTGGTAATGATCAGACCAGGGCTCATAATTTTGCATGTCAGGCTAGGATTGTTTTTCCCATGTATAAGTTCATAAATTTATCCATAATTAATCTAGTCTCTTATTTTAGTCCCTCAGTCCAGTAAAATTATGCCATTCTTTGTGTGTGTAGGTATCTATATATATAGTAGTGTGTGTAGTATGTCATGCCTAAACACTGTAGTATTTGACTTGGGCTCTTACTCCCACTTGTCTTTCCAAGTCTTGTTGAAAGTATAATTTGTTTGGGGCAATGAAAACTTCCTCAGAAGAACCTGACTTCTGAAAGAAGGTAGCATTTAGAATGTCTTTCAATTATTTCTCTTAAGTACTTTGCCAAAGGGTGGGAATTACTCCCATTTTTCTAGGTGCAGAAGCTTTTTATGTGGTATTTGGGTCCATGGACAAATCATTTTAAGTCAGTGGGAATGAAGCTCTACATAATCAAGCTCTGCTTGATTTCTTGATCTGCACTGACTCACCAGTAACTAAGCTCTTCAAGGTGATTTCCTAAACCTCTTTAACAAATTTCAGTAGAAACTTTTAGCACGCTTTTTCCATGTGTACTAAAAATCTCTCTTCCCAGTGAATGATACTGAAAAATACATATGACATTTGCTTATGCTGGAAAGCTGCAATTCACGATCTAGCAAGATACTTGAGCATGTGAGATACACCACTAACTTTACTGGAACTAATCATCTGCGTAAGTCCATTGCTGAAGTGAGCCTAAAGATTAAACTGCTTCCAGGTTTAAGATGTCTACTATGATATTACAGGATTGTCGGGTTTTTTGGTGGAGTTTGTTGTTGTTTGATGTTGTATCATGTTCCCCCAATGTGAAAGCTGGTCTTCTGCAGGAACATGGGAAATTGTGATTTTTGTAGTTATCATTACAGAACTGAGAAACAATTATATTTTCTTTTCTTAATGCTTGTTTTCTCTGTTAAGTTTTAACAGGGAAGTACCATCCTAGACTCTGTGCTGACTGCATTTAGAAGTGAAACTGTAATCAGGAGTGATGGGGTGAAGACGAACAGTCTTAACATAGGTGGCTTCTGCTGTAGCTTAGAAAGGCTTTAAGTGCATATATGATGTGCTGGGTGGGATTGAAAGGAAAGACTTGGGAGAGGAGGAGGGATTATCTCAAATGGCCATAACTGGACCATGATGCACAGTAAGTAATATTTCTGTTCCAGATATGTTTTAATTTAATATTTCTCTGGTTCATCCTTTTCTTCCTGCCTTCTCTTCAGCAGGAAGTGAAATCTGTGGCTGACAAAGGCTGTTTATAGGAATAGATGTTAATTTACTCTTAAGACTTTTCTAGAAATTGTCAGCTCTCCATCTCTTCCTTGAAACCATGGCCTTCAGTTCTTCATTTTGGAAAAAAGCCTATTTTTTCCGATGGCTGACTGCAAGTGGCTGGTTTTCAGTGTGAGCAGTTGTCTCTTCCCAAGCAGTCCTGCAGGTAGTGGCCAGGATCAAACAGTTCTGTAGGCAATGTCTTCTGGGCGGCCTTTTCTACGGGTGGTTTGTGCTGTTCATGCTCGCTCTCACTGTGGTCCCATGAGCCTTTTCTTTATCTTACCATGTTTTATAGCTCTGAGAGAGCAAGAGAGCGTGTGCTTGTGGCTGATGTTAAGTGCACACTTTTGGAAGATGAGAGATAGAGTCTTGAGCCTCCTCTGGCTGACAATCACATTGCATGGGAATTTTTCATGCTGCGTGCAAATGCTTTGTTAGGGTACTGTATCAAAAAATCGACTTTATTTTCTTTTCCTTCTCTTTTGCACCCACGTTTCTCCTGCAAAAGGGAACTGGTCCTGCTTTCAAAATAGATAACGTAAGTACCTATTGCCAAGGGAGGCTTGAAACAGTGATCCTGATCTGACACAGGCAACTATTTTTGACATACAGGGAGGCACCCAAGTCTGAAAGAAGGTCTGGTTTAACACATTCCTTTCACCAGCTTTTCCTTTTGCTGTCATATCTTTTTGCTGAGACTTGAGTTAGTGCTATTCGGTGTGCTACATGTTTTAATTCAAACAAAATGTAAGTCTCCTTGATGCACTGTAGGCTTGGAAAAATCCAGCTCAGTCTATTGATAACTGTGAATCTGATTCAGAGATACCTACCTTCTGTGTGTATATTACAGGGAGTATAGTTATACAGTTCAGGGCTACAGATTCTTTTCTGGAAGGTTAAGGGTTGGAAGCAAAGTGGTGGAGTGCTGAGCAGCTAAGACCCTCATCCTTACCTCGCTCCAGAAACTTGGTGTTCTTTAGCCTTTTCCAGTTATCTCTGTTTCCAAGTTGTTTTCATGACAGAGTCTTTGGTGACTTTTTAAATTTTTTTTTGGGGGGGGAGGGCAGGGCAAGGCATGGGAGTATTTTTGTCTTTGCTTGTCTTTTAGGCATCTAGCATAGATGTGCCTCTAGATGATTTTTCAGTATAAGTGCAAAAGACACAAATCTGCATAAACCAGTAATAGCTTTGTTTTAAGGAGGGTTATTGTGAAGGGAGAAAAGCTCTAGACAAAGACATAATAAATCAGTTCAGAGACTCTCTATAAATATTAGGTAAATATTTAATCAATTAAATTGGCCTTTGAGTTAATAAAACGAAATTGCTGGAGCCTTACACTTAAGTTTAACAAATCTTCATGCTTCTGTTTGTAATTGCTTCATTGGTAAATGAGATCAGTTTCTGTATTAATAAGTTAGTCTGTTTAGATTTGTATAGATTTAAATAGGATGCTCAAGTTGGTGATTCTAGTTAAACTACGCTGACTACATACTCCCTGTGGAGTATGTCCTGTGAGCTATGGTCCCCAACCGGTAGGAGGAAAGACACTGAATGGGTTTTAAGACTGTGGCTATTGGCAACCATCCAAACCTGGAGTAGCCAGGAGAGCAGGCCAGAGCATCTGGTGAGCTGGTATTAGGAAGGGGAGAGCCTGGAAGGAGGATGCTTCTAACAGGCACTTCATGGGTTCACTAAGGGTTGGCTTGCCAACTTGTTTTGTCTTGTTGGTTTTTTTTGTTCCAACTGTTCTGGGCAAGCAGCTAAAAAGGAATCCCAATAAGCAATTTATGAGCTCACAAGAAGTAAAATGATATTGGTAGCAGAGACTATTTATGTGTCTCTCCCCCTTTCTCTCCCTGTCCTTCTCTAATAGGAGATTTTTACAACTTGGATGACCAAAAAAACCCCAAACAAACCACCCCCCAGAAAACATCCAGGAGGTGCCTGGGTCTTCTAGTGGCTGCAGCCTATCCTGCTAGAAAGGCTGTCGGCCTTGAAAAGCGAGGTTTTCCTTTCTGGCTTTGTAGCCTAAGTACGGACACCTGTGCTGATGTGTGTTGCCTGTTCCCAGGCTGAGCTACCAGGATGTGTGTCCTCTCCCTGCTGGCACTTGTGGGCTGCTGGGGTTTTTGTTGTGTGTCTGCATCCTGACAGCTGCGTGGAGCAAGTCCTGAGAAACTGTAAGCCTCGTTTGCTGTGATAGTGAAGATGATGATACTTGTCAACCCCTATAAAAGGATTTCCATGCTCTAAGTATTTATGATGTGTTGGTGTGAAATTACAGGTGCAAAATAACTTAGTTGATGTCAGAGATTAATGAATATTTTCTGCCAGTCGGCATTACTTGGAGTTGGCTGTTCTTGTTGACTGAAAAGTTTACTTGTCAAAACATAGTTTCAGCTCTTGTATTATTTGTAAAAGTTTTGTGTCCAAAACAGTGTTTAAAAATGAAAACAAATTTTGAAAGTTCCCACACTTAATTTTATGCATTTTCTTTTTATGAATGGATTGAATGTATTATACACTTGTTGAGAAACTCCTTTATATTCTCAATTGTCATTCTTATGGCAATTTTAATACTAATAGATACGATGTATTAATTAGCAGTGGTGGAGATGTTCTAGTGGAAGTCAGAATTTAATTTCTCTGGTTATGAGATTTGTTACTGAAATTCAAATATTCTTTATATTTAATCTCTGGTATGCAGATTCTATTTTGTAGTGTTTTTGAATGGATCTGGTTTGTAAGTGCTAAGTATACTTTATAGCTGTAGATTTAGTTTGGGATAGTGTAAAATGAATCAACTCACAGTTAAAATCTAAAATCCTGTATTGATCTCTGTCTTGACACCTCCCACCCCCCCGAATTGGGATTATGTGATTGTTTTTATTGACCTGTTTATTTATGAGGCTCCTGTAAAGTTTATTTAGAGGAAATAGTTTCCACCATCTGTCTTAGTTGACTCGTATTCTTACCTACAATTAGCAGCCTGTCTAAAAGGAGAAGCAGGAAATAACCTCTTACACCGCACACAGCCTGTGGTTCTTCCCTCCAGATGAAGGTTTGGTGTGGATCACTCGTGCCTTGAGTACACTGGTACAGTCTACTTACAAGGCCCTTACCTGGGACTAACTTTCCTTTTCTCCTGTTTTACTACTGTGTCTGTGCTTTTGTGTAGACTGCTGGTCTGAAAGCTTTTTATAGCTGGGCCTGTCAGTGCTTCCTTCTTCAGAATCCCTTGCTGTTGTCTCTTCTGTCCTTGCTATCGTCTCCATGCCATCGCCCTTGCCAGTGTGGCGCTCAAGGTGATCAAAGCAGTGGAGCCTGTCTTGTGATACACTGCACGCTCGGCTTTGGGTCTGAGCCGGATATCGTTCCCAGCCCGGGATCCCTGCTTTACGCCACTGTGTTTCCTTGGCCAGGATGTTTGTAGTTGTGTTGGGAGGTGCTGATACACAAATTGATGTTGCTTCGGCCTCGACTAATAGTTTTTTTAGTTCTGAGCCAGCTAGTGGTGGGGACGGAAGACTGGTCTTCAGGAAGTAGCGTATGCACTTCCCCGACTGTTCTACTCCCAGTTTGCTATTCAGATGTTGAAGACCATTTGGGATGTTTGTTTTTTTTTTTTTGAAGGTATCCACATTTGGACTTCGGGTGGCCTGGCCACATAGTAGATCTGATGTACACATTAGTGACAGCAGAACCTGAAGGTGGAGTGACACCTTTCATAGTGGAGTAACTTCTGAATTTGTACAAGATTTGTGTAACTAAATGTGAGAGGGAATTAGTGTGTTCTCAGCAGGCGGCCCTTGGCTCTAGCAGCTTGCCGACCTTTTGGCCTTGCAGTAGGCTTTGTTTGTTCAGGCTTTTCCTTGGTAAGCAATCTGGCTGTTCTGGGTTGTTCCTTTTGGAGTTACTCTTTTTGGGACATTAATTGAACTTGGTTGCTTTCATGTTTTATTGTTTTATGTAAACGGTGCTTGCGTTGCTAAGTTCATCCTGAGATTTGGAACCTGTATCTCATAAAATTGAAACCAACATAAAATATGTGGAAGTGTTACTTTCAAAAAATTTAGTTCAGGTATTTTGGATCATCTTACTCATATGTTATTTTGCACGTTCACTGAAAGTACAACAGAATTCATAAAGAACACCTTTGCAAGAGGTTTTCAGAATTGAGATCAGAACCCTGTTTAAAACACTTTTTTTTTTTTGAATCAAAAAATTTGTAACCAGTATGGCCTGCAAAGCATTCATGTAGATGGCAAATGAAGTTGGCTGAAAGGAAGTTGATCGTTTGGGTGATTGTGTAACTAAGCTAGTGATAGACTTGTACATGTTACTCACTACTTCCTCTGCTGAATATGCTGTTGACTCAGGGGAAAAAGATGCCTCCTCTTCTAGCAGGGTGACCCCAGATGGGACAGATGGGAGATTAGACCCCTTGTTGCTGGTCCAAAACAGAAACAGGGAGGTGCCAAATTCCGTTTTCTGAAAGTCTTCTGTGTTAATTTGTGTCTCTTGCAATTAGTGAAGTTGGAGAAAATACTTTTTCTGGGAAGTATCTAAGCAAAATAAAATAAAATTGTTACATTTACAAAAAGAATAGTGAACTTGATTTGCATATGCACTTATTTTCATGCAATTTGTTTCCTCTATGCAAATGTGGCCATTTTTAGAGCAACTCATGCAGATGTCTATTTGATTCTCTGTGGAAGTTCAAATAGTTCAAACTAGTAGCAGTTCCTTAACTATGGCATTAACTCCTTAAAGCAAGAACATAAACAACGTGGTGAGCTTTTCAGTAGCGTTTTACAGCTTTCAACAGGATAGTGTTCGGTGTGGAGCTTGTTTTTTAGACTGTATATTCTATTTATGATGTTTAATAGTATATGAACAACATGTTTTGGCCTCGATTACATAAAGGGAGGAATAATTTTTTTAATTCGTGGTATGCTAACTTTTTTCATAGTGTCTACACGTGATTTCTGTGAATATTTGTTTTCTGCAAAATGAAGTACAAGCTTAAGGTTTATATTTTGAACTGAGAACATGCTTTTGTATCACTAGAATGAAACACTTTGATTTTTACACACACACACACACACACACACACCCCCCCTAGTATGGCAAGAGTTAGACTGGCATAAAGTTCATATAGTTACAATATGGAGCACCCACTTTCAGCTCGTGCACAAAGAGCAGTGGGGGAACCATAGCATTGGGGAAGGGAGAGGAGAGCGTGGGAACATTTTTCTGCTTTACTTTATCAGGAAAAGATGCAAAAGGAAGAATGTTTATTTTGTACATAGCATGTTGGAGATCTCATTATAGAAAGTGTAAGGCATGTAGCATTATCCATATGCCTAGTGTTGAGAATTGTAGTTTTCCTCCCTCTAAATAAGTATCTCTTTAGATGCTGAAGGTATAAGCTGTGCCCTTTAAGCTTTTTGTTGATTTTATTACAAGGGAATATTGAAGCTGAAGAATTGAATAAGTACCTGTGGGTTTGACTATGAAATTGTCTAGAAGTAAAACACAATGATTTATCATGTTTATAGCTGTAGGAAATATGAAAACACCACTTTTTTTTTTATTCTTTGCACTTATATTCTTTTAGGATATAGCAGTTTTACGTATTGGCTAAATATCAGACTGTTTCAAATAATCAGTTCATCTCTAATATGCTTGTCTAATTCAGTGCTGTTTAGCTTGAAAACCCCTTCTTAGCTTTTTCTACTTTTGATACTAGTTAACATTTAGATGTTTCATGATAATTTCTTAAGTTCCTCTGCAATGTGAAATTCATGTCTAATTAGGGAAAATAATCACCGATTTGCTTATACAATGCATATAAATTAAGCAGCTTTTTTGTTCCATCTACATTTATGTGCAATCAAGAAAACCAATTTAATCATGCTTTCAAATGTAAGGCACCGTAGGTTGTAAAGCAAGGAGAAAAATATTTTCAGCTATGCATATGATATCAAGACCTCCTAGCAAATTCAGTTTTTAATGTGTTTATTGAATTTTGATGCATTCAGTGTGAATATTGAGAGAAGTATAAAGTAATTAGGAAAGTAAGTAAATCAGTTTAGAGTACTCTAGTATGGGATGCCGAAATGTGTATGGGAATTTCTGCTGTGTTTTATCTGTTTATAATGTTTTAGTAAGTGGGAATATAAAGGGGTAATGGTTTTAAACTAAAAGAGGGCAGATTTCAACTAGCTACAAGGAAGGAATTTGTTACAATGAGGGTGGTGAAACGCTGGCACAGGTTACCCAGAGAGGAGGTGGTAGATGCCCATCCCTGGAGACATTCCAGGTCAGGTTAGGCGGGGCTCTGAGCAACCTGATCTAGTTGAAGATGTCCCTGCTCACTGCAGGGCGGGGGGTTGGACTGGATGACCTTTAAAGGTCCCTTCTGACCCCAAACTATTCTGTGATTCTATAAAAGGGTATTTGCTCTAGATCTCGGAAGCAGAACCATCTGCAGCAATGACTTCCTGAAAAACTTGTGTGTCTGTTGTTTTAGTGGGTGTGAGACTATCCGGCTTTATATGTTGTTTTGTCCTGCTGTGTCTTGCCTACTTCTTTATCTGTGGGATTTTGTATCATATATATGTGCCAAAACACATTATGGGAATGAATTGACACCTTGTTTCTTCAGACAGGTGGAAATAAATTTTGACTGAAAATAGAAATCTTTATTTGCCAACCATTTTGGCAATATTAATACAGGTTTCATATCTCAAATATAAAAAGCTAAAGGGACATTTTTTTGTTGAATTAAAGGGCTCCTTCTTGTTATATCTGGATTATTCTCTAAGTGCTCCAGGAAAAAAACCCACACCTATTATGAATTACTGTTTGATGTTAGCCTTGTACATCACAATTGCTGCAGTAAGGAAAAGAATGTCCTTATTTGATCAAATCAAGTTACATGTTTGCGTAGGAGAGGAAGAGAGTGGCCTGAAGTGTGATTAATAGCTAGGACCAGATAGACAGATTGAACAAATTGTATACTTTCCTTCTGATAATGTCATGACATTGTTAATCAGTGTCTTTTGCAGTCTCAAGAAATAGAACGTTTCTCTCTCAAAGTGAGGAAGTCTATAAGAAGTTAGCTGTTTAAGACAATAGTATGGGGTTTCCCACCCTAACGTAACTGGTGGGATAAGAGGTAATTGGGTCAATGCAGTTCTGACTCTGGCACAGAAGAAAGGAAGATGATTGAGGTGGGATTAATTAACAAGCTATAAATTCATAGTCCATTAAAAAAGTTGCATCACACACACATATAAATACATGTA
Source organism: Phaethon aethereus (assembly GCF_964289735.1). Lineage (NCBI taxonomy): Eukaryota > Metazoa > Chordata > Aves > Phaethontiformes > Phaethontidae > Phaethon > Phaethon aethereus. The sequence goes on along the minus strand of NC_138589.1, from coordinate 12,534,849 downwards.
TGTGTATATAAAGATATATAAATGATCTCCTAGGATAACTGTATGGGTATAGGACTCCAACCTCTAAACATGATCATGAGATGCCAAGCCTCTGTCCAGTTAAGAGCTGTATTTGGCTAAGGGTAAGGGCTTAAAAATCTTCATGCCCTTTTCCAGAAGCTCCAGGTTCTTCAGCCGGGTCTTGAACATCTCCTGCTGCAAACTGACCCTTCTTACTGCTCAGGCTCTGTTCACCTTCCAACAAATGCCTTCAGGAAAGCACTCTTGCTCTCCAGCTGCACCGGAGTTTGCTGGTAGGAGCAGGGCAGTACTAGAAACTCTATTTCCTCTGTGCTTTCATGTCTGGTGAGATTGCTATTTAGGCCAATTTGTTATGCAATTTTGCCTCATATAATACTTTGCATATGATAGATGCTGTCCATCATTCTGAAATGGGATGTGTATTGTATTTTTCAGCTAATCTCAGTTAGGCTATAGACAGATTTGTCTGCTGTTGTACTGAAAAAAGTTAAGGACCTGTATCTGTTGATTTAGTAAATTATTAGAATGAATGGGAGTCTCAGATTTCTGTAGTAATTATGGTGTGTGAAAAAGGTTTCATTGACTTAAAGAATTAAGTTATTTAAAAAGGATGAGGTTAAAAAACATGATTAACTCCCCCTGAGCTCTGCATTAATAGCCTTCCACTGTTCTTAACTGTGTAAGGGTTGTACTGGGGATTAACTATAGTCTTGTTTGACAGTCTAGGATGGGAGAATTAATAAGAAAATATTCAGCAGTGTTGAGTTTAGTAACAGGACGATACCAAATTTTAACTGCCTTCTAAGCTGTCAGTGCAACTCTCCCTTCCTTTTAATTTTGCGTAGTTGACAACATATGCTAAGAGAAGTATATCAGAACAGTGCAGGAGTTAAAATTTTAAACCTTCTCATTGTTCCATAACATTTTAAACTTTTTTTTTTCTCCTTCACAGGAAATGACCTAGAGGCCTTACAAATACATATGTGCATTTTTGTTCCGAGTCTACAATTGAGGGCAAATGCAGTCTGGAAGCACCACTTCTTAATGTTACAACGGAAACAACTACCTCAACAAACAAGGAAAGGGGAAGAAGGCTTGCAATAATAAACACTCTAATTTTTAATAGCTTCTACTTGCAAAGTCTTCTGTAATCAGAGTCCAGATTATTTTTTTTTCCCTCCAGTATTAAGAAGAGACACTACAAATAAACTAATTTGGCAGACTGGATCTGTCAAGACATTTGAAGATATTTGATCTGCTGACATAAGGATTTGCTTTTGCAAGGAAGGAGCCTCTGCACTGCTTTTACAATCGCTGTTGATCGGTGGTTTGCTCCACTTTTCCTGGTATTACTAACGGGAAAATTGTATTAAGGTATTGCTTCTAAAACTATTATTTGCGTTGACAAAAATAACTTTTGTAGACTTAAAAGCAAGTGACGATAATATGCTCATGAAGAAATCGTAGTTGATAACTTCTCTGCTCCAGCATTGCTTTTCTGTGTGCAGAGTGGAAGACCAAACAAGAGACAGAGCATTATTAAGATACTTTGGTTTGCTTTTTGAGTACAGTTTATAACTGCAGCAGGGCTGCACTGAACATTGAAAATACAAAGTCAGCAAATCTGCTGCCTTTCTCACTGCTGATACAAATTATACAGACGCTTGCCTTTTTGAAATGCCTTTTGTGAAACCTATGGACACAGTCCTCCACTGTTACTATACATAACTATATATTTGAGGAAGGAATTTGACAAGTGATTGTTAATTCAAGAAATCTTTGGACAAGCACTCACTTATGTATTGCTGTAGTGCACAAGAAAGCAAAATGGACTATAAGCGGCGCTTTTTGCTTGGCGGGTCCAAGCAAAAAGTGCAGCAACACCAGCAGTATCAAATGCCTGAGCTAGGCAGGACCCTGAGCGCACCGCTGGCATCTACAACCCCAACATCCCCTTTGGTCTCCTCAGCTGCTGCGGGCAGCTGCAACCACCCTGTGTCCCACACTACTCCAATCGCAGACATCCAGCAGGGAATCTCCAAATATCTGGATGCACTCAACGTGTTTTGCCGTACGAGCACTTTCCTTACAGACCTTTTCAGCAGTGTATTTAGGAACTCGCACTATTCTAAGGCAGCTATGCAACTGAAAGACGTGCAGGAACATGTCATGGAAGCAGCGAGTCGACTCACAGCAGCAATAAAACCAGAAATAGCAAAAATGCTGATGGAACTCAGTGCAGGAGCTGCAAACTTTAAAGATCAAAAAGAGTTCAGCCTGCAAGACATCGAGGTAAGTTACCTTGCGGATACTGTTTTGCATGTGAATTTGTATCATTCCTTCTTAATTGAACTTCTCTTCAAAATCACTTCTGTGCCAAAGTTCTTTCTGACGTTGTATTTGTGGGCAATGCTGGTAAAAAGATCAACTCTTCTATTATGTTTTCTTGGAAGTATTAAGTCATTTGCAGTGCCTGACTTCCAACTATGTTGAATTAGGTGTTTAGTGGATATTTCTGTATAAGAACTTGTACTCTATTTAAAGATTTCATGAAGTAAGAAAGATGAGTTATAATTAAATTGTACTACCTATATAATTCTAAGTGGTAATCTTCTATATGATTTAAACTTATAACCAGCAATCCAACAACCTCTTTCTTTGGGGAAATTATGCTTAGTTAAAAAAAAAAGGGGCAAACCAAAAAAACCCCAAAACCCTGCCCCTTCAAACCAACTAAATAAAAGTTTTAAACAGCTTTCTGTTTATATTAGCTAATATTTCTAACAATATTAAGTCATCATATTCTAAATTAACCTATAGTTTACTTAATATTATCCATTCTGAGGGTAAACCTGAACACTTTGGGAGTCGCATATTGTCATCAGTGTTTGTGTAAAACTGCATACTAGTTGGCTAATGATTGAACTTTGTGTAAAATAATGTTTTATCACTCTTCAAAAAAATTTTTGTCTCTTTGCGCTCATGTGCTTAAAAGGAAAATACCGTGCTAGCACGAGAGATTTGTGCTGTAAAAATTTGTCATGACTTTGCTATAATTTCCATATACCGGCAGCGAGTGCCCAACAGTCAGAATTCAGAGGTGTTGAAGTTGAGAGGATCCCCAACTCTCGTCATGCATGGCTGGGTATTTCTCCTGTAGTAAATGTCACAATTATGTAACGGGCAGTGCTAAGTGATAGTCACGTGTGAATCTCTGGTGTTTCCAGTAGTTCCTCATGTTTTGACATATTTCTTTACAGCAGTCTTTGCAAAGTTATTCTTACAGAATTCCATCCTGAGTGGAAAACTTATTTTTGAGTTCTCTTATTTCTGATTTCGATTTCAGGTAACTTTGTAGGGATGAATGGTATACACACATGCTTATCAAGCATTATCTGCTTGCTATAACTGCACAACTTACAGATGAAGTAGTGCTATTTGTAGTACATGCTTGTAGTGAGAAATACGACTGGCAGTTTTCAGTGTTGTGTACTTAGTATAGAAAGAAGTAAGATTGGCTATATATTTGTTATAAATGTCCTCTGTAGACCGATATTTTTGAAAACAGTCTAATAATGTCACTATGTTTAGCTAAGGCTGTAGGAAAAAAATATTTATTTTTTTAAAAGTTAAAAATCTGTGTGAATTTATGTAATTGAAGACCTTGATAACATCTGTGCTGAAAGACTTCTTTTAATTAAAAAAAGCAAAAACATACGCAGCACTACCAGTCTTCTTGGGGCTTTTTGTGGACTTTGAAAATCTGTCTTGCGAAGTGTTGGCAACTATCTGTATACTGCTTTTATAACCTAGTCAAGCAATTCTAGGTGCGAATTGATGCCCTGCCCCACACGCTGTGTGGGGAGAGTGCTTCTTCAGCAGTGAGCGGAGCTCACAAGCAAAAGCAAAGTGTTGTTTGCATAAGTTGGCTGCCAGCTTAAAGCAAAGGTGGAGAAACTTGCTTTGGTCCCTGCTTTACCTGTATAGACCTAACCCTTGTTCCTGAGCTCTGTGTGCACCTGCAGCGCGCTCTTCACCAGGCAGCTCCATGGTAGGAAGAAACGTAAAGAGAATGCAGGCAAAACAGCTGGATGGCTTGGCTTGCTTCCTAGGCATCTCTTGTGGAGACCGACCACTTGGATCGTACTTTTCTTATGCCTTTTATTAATTAAAACTGCATCTTGCGCATAGCTTTAAACAAGTAAATCCTGCATATTGATGGGAACTTTTGCATAATGAGACAAGTATTGCATTCTGCTTTTGCTTAAGACCCAGCAAAGGTGAAGGACTTGACACTGACTCACATGGTTATTTCATAAGTCAGGCAGGCAGCATGATTTAGATAACTTCAGTATAGGGGCAAGCTACTTGGATGATTGTGCCTCAGAAGCAGTTATCAGTTGCTCACTGTCAAAATGGAGCTGGGCAGAGGTCAGTGTAGAGAATATATTTAAGTTATATTAAGGTGACTCAGAAGTACGTGATGTAAGTATGCTGGAAGACCTGCTGAATTAAAGATAATCTTGAATTGAACAAATGAGTTTTCCAGTTGGGATGGGATTCAGAGGTGAAAATGGAATGTTACAATATTTAAATAGAAATCTTCAGCCTCACAAGAGGAGCGCACTGGGCAGCAGTTCTGAAGAACAGTTCTAGGGCTTATGGTAGTTGTATGTTGAGTAGGAGTCAGTGTTGTGCAGTTGCAAATAATAAATCAGTGTTGTTGCTATTCTGCAAAGAGGCAGTTGTCATGTATTTAACACAACTATAACCTGCAAGAACTGTGAAATAAGCATTCAACTCTCTTCACTTTAAGCATTCAACTCTCTTCACTTTGGTTATTATGGCCTTAAACACCATTAAGCACCAGTGCACGCGCGCACCACTGCTGTTGCGCTTAGAGAAATAGTGAGCAACTGGAGAGACATCAGAGGAGAGTAGCAAGAGTAATCAGACATCCAGGAAGTAGGACTTCAGAGGACAAATTGAAAAGACTGACTCTACAGAAGAGAAGACTTAAGAAGGAAAATCAGAATTGTTCAGGTATGTAAGAAACTGCTAGAAGACATGGCAGTGTTCTTCTCTTCATGCCCATGCAAGGTGGAGCAAGAAGTAATGAATTGAAATTTCAGAAGGAGAGATTCCTATTAATTGTTGTGGAAATACTTTGTCATGTTAGTGAAGCGCTGACGTGGATTGCTACAAAGGGTAGGGAGCCTCCATCATAAAGAACTTACAGAACAGGTTAAACCTGCATCTAGCAAAACTGACCCAGGTGAAATTGCTCTTGCTTGGGACAGTAGGATGACCTTTTGAGAGCCTCTCCTACTCTGCTTTTCTGTGATTAGAAGACTGAGCTATTTATGCTGAAATTAAAAAAAAAAAAAAAGGAAAAAACAAACCACGCATCTATAGAAAAGTAACAGTTCATAAAACTACCAGCAGGAGTAAAAAACTCATAATGGAAGCAGAAAAATATTGAGGTAGGAGGACAGAACCCCAAATTCATGAGAAGGATGTGAGAATGAGGTGTTTTCTATGCATGAGCACAGCTAAGGAAAACATACTTTTCCTAAGCCTTCCTCAACAAAGGCCGTATGTTTTGACGAAGAATGAGAAATATAAGTGGAGCGGGTTTGGCTTTAGGAATTCAGGAGTGCGCTATAGCTTTTCTTAGGTGCCACACATCTTCATCTAGTGGGCTCTAGCCCCCAGGGAAGACAACATCCAGAAATCTTCAAGTTCTCATGAACATACACTGACTTGGATTTGGACTAAAAAAGGTGGTACAACCTGGACTGTAGCAGCAAGTGGGTGAGGTTTTTAATTTATTTATTGTTTTTTAGCAGAACAGAGCTTGCTAGTTCAGAGCTGTCCTCAAGATGTGGAAGAAGGTGACTTCTCTTGATCAAAGTGTTGGTGACAGATGGAGTTTCCCAAAGTTTCTTAATTTCAGAAATGCAAATGCTGATTTTTATTTTCTGCCTTTCCTTTTCCCCGTTCAAAAAGCGTCAAGTTCTCAGGTGTTTTGTGCCTGTATGGGTGAGGAATAGCTTGGAAACTGGGGAATGAGATTGTGGTTTATGTTAAGTTTTCCAGATCTGTTCTTAAAGTTTTGTAAGCTGGAAGAATGCAGTAAAACTGTATTTCTGTTAATAAAAGCATTAAAGGAAATCCTGGGGGGTGGGAATTTAAACTGGGAAAAAATTTGTATATTTCCTCATCTTTTCTGAAGCTTTACAGCAGCCTCAGTACTGCAAAATACAAAGAATGAATCTTGTTTTAGTTAACATGGTGCTTGTGTGTTGTTTTGAAAGTGTTAGTAATGACAGAGATGTACATGTTGCCTTCCTGAACAAAACGGAAACATAAATAGGCACAGGATATTTACTTGGGTGCTCTGTTTTTTATTAAATGGGAGATTGTTTTTGGCTTTTATGTGTATAAAATAACTGAAAAATTTTGAACAAGAAGCTTGTGGGACAAAAATGTCTGAGTAAATATAAAATGTAGGCTTTCCTTAGCATACACTGTGAAGCCCAATTTATTTATTTTTTTTAATTACTACCTTTGCTGTGATTTGCAGGGATTGTCTTCAGACTTTTCTGAGTTGAGGAATTGTTAGTAGCAAAAAGCTGCTTCAATTCAGTAGAAAATGCTATGGCTTGCTGGAATGACATTGTACTCTTGTCTTGGTCTATAATCTCAGGGTCTGCTCAGACCTGTTAGCATCATCTTTAGAAACATTTCATATTTAATTTTAATTGATGCATTTTATTTTTAACATGCTTAACTCTTAAATGCTGTTTTGCTAAATTATGCATTTTAGTAGCGTCAATACCATGTTCTCTCTATTGGGCTTTGAGGTTGAGTGTTAGCAGAAATGAGTCTGTTGGGTTGCCTGTGTCTCCTAATACAGTAGATGTAAAGGTGCAACTTCTGCTGGAATCTAGTTTATGTTGTAGGCAACTCTTTTTCAAAGAGCAGGATTGTGTCTTTCCATTGAGGTGTCTTGGTCATGAGATCACTCTTCCGAACTGCAGGGCATTGCTATGAAGTAAAAATGAATAATACTCTGCCCACTTTCAGTAATATGTGGGAAAGGAGGTTATCTCATAATCTGGTACACCAGTTTGAGTCATACCTCATTAACTTCATTTTATTGCTATTTTAATCTTGTCTCTTCAGTAGGTAGACAGGTTGTGCACCAGGCTTATCCTTACCGAAGCTGTTAAGAACTGAATAAGCCTATTGCAGTGTGTTGGTTTTTTGACGGTTTTGTTTGCCTAGGGAAACAGCCAAAAAAAAAAACCAAAAAACCAACAAACCCCCAAAACCAACTGTACTACATAAAATGGTACTTGGAACTGTAGGTCAGTGTTTGTATCAAGTTTGGAAGACTGACACTAGTTATTTGCTAACTTAATTAGTGGCAGTGTTCTGTTTTAAAGAATCTGTTGTATAAGATTTGCTTGCCGGGGCATTTGCATGCGATCACTGTTTAGCAATGAAATCTGGCGATTTTATGTGTGCACTTTGTCCAGCAAAATATTCCAAAGTTGACTAACTGTGTGCCCCCAATAGGAGGATAATATGGGACAGAGTCACCTAACACTGCATCTCCACCTGATGCTCCTGTTTGTATGTAACCAGTTTGATAAACTTATCACCTGTTTCAGAGACATGGAAGTCTGAAGTGAGACCTCCCCAAAAAGTCCCATTGCTTCCAGATGCCTAAACAGGAAGACAGATTCCTTTAGGTAAGGTTATTCAGCTGCTGAGATAGATAGCTGTCCTACCTGGTAAGGGTTAGGAAGGTCAAGGTGCTGGAGCTGTATTTCTTGGGGACAAAAGATTTGTGAGCTGAAGACCTCATTATATAAACTATTTCATCATATAAATGCAATATAAATGATTCTAAGAAATGGATTAAGAAAACACCACCACTACCAAGAAAAATTTAACTAGGTGGCACCTGTGATGATTCCAGTTCATCTTTGATTACTGCATAGTTTTTAGTTGTTCTTATGGTCTAAAGCAGGAGAGTCAAACACTTCTGCATGGGGGAAGCAGGGAAAAATAAACTCGAAAAAAGAGATGGTGGTGTGTCTAACTGGGGGCTGGCGGGGGGGGGAAACCAACCAAAACCAAAAATATATCCCTATGCTAATATTGTTCTGCAGATCTCACAACAGAGATTTAGTATATGGCTTTACACACTTCGGTAACTGATGGCCAACCCTGGCTGTACTTGTTAAACTGGTGGCAGTTGTACTTCTTTCCCACAGTTAAAACAGAGTTTCAGCTCTGTGGAAGAACCACCTCAAAAAGTGAACTTTTAAAGCAAAGTGAGTTTGGCATCTGCAGTGAGTGTGTAACAGTGCAAAAATCCTCCAGCACTTGGATTTTATTTAAGCAGTTAAAACCATCCTTACCCATTTCTGAGGAAGACTGAAATAATTTACTTTTCAAACAAAATGAAAGTTCAGTAAAGCAGATGTTACTATTTATCTTTACTGTTTAACATTGTAAATTATACTAGGAATGTTGTGTGCTGCCACTTAAACTAAATAATTTGTTTATTTTGAGCATTATTCCCAGGCAAGGAGAAACTTCAACTTCTGTACCTTAAATATTCTTTGAAACTTAATCGGGTTGAAATTCCTAATGAGTCCTAGTTTTTTCTTCCCCTGAGAACTGCATTCTTTGTACACAGAAATACTCAGACTGCCAGTTGTCTTTTCCCGCAGTTTCCTTATAAATCTTTCTAATCTTGTAGCCAGGAAAGCTGGAGTTTTATTCACTTTATCATTTGCTGACTGCCTTTTTAATAAGGCGAACTCCACTTTCAGAGGTCGGTCAAAGTACCAAAAATGTTTAATTTTATGCCTTGTACAAAGAAGGGAAGTGATTGAACCAGAATGGAATGTCAAAAAGAGTCCGGATGCAATGGAAAAAAAGCATTGCCACCACTGGTTCTTCTGAAGTAGATAGTTAATGCATATAGCTGTTCGGGTGACTACAGAGTCTTGCCAGTAAGATCATTGTGTCTGAATGTTTTTATTCCAGAAGAATGTAGCTGAAAATAAGCCAGATGATTTATTTGCTCCAAGGCACGATGGCTTTGTACATTATCTGTGTATTTTATAAATTATTCCTAAAATGGAATTCAAGTTGAATTTTTTTTTTAATAAATCAAAGATACATTTTTGACTACTTTGTGTGACAAACTCCCTAAAAGAAACACCACACTTTGAATAGCTTTTAAATACTTTCTACAGTAATTTGGAAAATACTTGCTTCTCTGCTGCATTCCAGTTATGCTTTCTTGTAAGCTTTCCTCTGCTTAGGGGAGTGCGGCCCTGAAGGTAGATGGAACACTCCTGTTTCTGCTGCTTCGCTCCCCAGGTTGTCCTTCTGGATGGTTGCAGTCCTGTCTGTTCTTCCACACATGGAGGCTGCACCTAAATACTCAGTTTGTGTGACCTGTTTTGTTTTGCTTACAGTAACTGAGGCCTATGTCTGCCTTTGGTCATAATTCTCGTTAGCATTGGCATGAGAGAGGGAGATAAATGGGGGATGGAAATGTGCAGGGGACAGAGGTCCAGGATGCGGAGCCCAGCTCTGGCTGACAGAGGTGGGCACACCTTCCCCGGCAGGATGCTGGCGCAGCCCTCAGCCCAGCGAGTACGGGGAGGGACTGGCAGCCCTTCGCTTCTCTGCCTTTCCTCGGGCTTTCCGAGTGAGTATTACGTGACCCATTTTTGTGAAATATTCGGAAGAAAAGATTTGTGCCAGCGTTAGCAGTTCCTGTCAGACAATGCAAGTGACAGGGCTGCAAATTTGTGCATGCATTCTGCAGTCACTGTTATATTCAGAAAATGGCACTGTGTTGCCACTGTATTATGTGGCAAAATGTTTATCATGCTTATTACTGGTTATTTTCCTGCTTGGAAGATAAACTGGTGGATTAAACTTTTCTGATTTTTATGATAATGTTTTGAAATGATTCTTTTTTTGTTTGTTTTGTTTTGTGTTTTTAGCATAAATTCAGCTAGGTCCATGTGCAAATGGGTTTTGCTGTTGACTTGGTCCTTGTGGTAATATGCTATTTCTGTTTTTGTATTGTTTCATGTGCTTGATATTGCCAAGTAACTTAACAAGCTTTTCATTCTTCAAATAACCATGACTTGAATGCAGAAGTAAAAATGACATGAACTCCCTTAATTCATAGAAATCAATGCTCCCTCACTGTTTACTTTATCTTAAGTAAATGGTTAAATATCATGTGTTACTTATGATCTGAAGCGTTATTTTAATAAAAAAAGATCTGAGGTTAACTTAGCTCCTTACCCCAAACATTGAACAAAAAGGAAGAGGGAAGCTTCTGTGAAATACTCTGTTTGCTTGAAACTAGTTTGTTTCTTCTCCCGCAGGTACTTGGGCGATGTTTCTTGACCGTGATGCAGGTCCACTTTCAGTTCCTGTCACAAGCTTTGCAGAAGGTCCAGCCAGTGGCACACTCTTGCTTTGCTGAAGCTGTAGCTCAGGAGAGAAAAAATGTTAGTGGGGCTGGAGCCTCAAATTTAAGCCCCACGAATGAGCTAGAAGATGCAATAAGATCATGGAGAGGAGCAGCAGAGGTATGGAGATCTTGCTGTAGTGGCATTATATTTAGTGAAATGACAGTTATAGTTAGTGAAACCTAAATTCAGGCTGGATGCCCTGATAAAAGAAGAAAAGCTCTGATTTTAAAGACATACTACGTTTGAAGGGGAGAGCATGGTGCAGTTAAAGATGCTAAAACTTGTTTTACCTATATATGGTGATTATACTGTCTTTGTCCTGTGTAAAGTTTTCTTTGTGATATGATTGTACATAAGGAGTGCACAAACAGTGGAAACAGCTTTTTGTTATTAGTAGTGAATTACCAATGTTCAAATGTGGTTTGGCAGAGGAAATAAAAAAAAAAACCCAACATACAAGTCAGCAAAACCAGCAAAATCTTGATGAAGAATAATGTAGATAATGTCTATTTCTCTTAAATGTTGAGCATGAATTCTATTTTATACTTAAAAATCTTTACGGTAACTTCTAAAACTCTTGTCTTCATGCTGTTAAGCTTGATGTTGCTTGATCCATCAATTGTTGGAATGCTGATCCTATTACTTAAATGTACTGCGCTCTGGACTTGTATTTTCACAAACACTTGCCATCTGGGGAATTCTTACTTTTCCTGCTGTAAAAAGGAATTTACAGAGAAAAATGGTTTTACGAGCTTTTCTGCTTTCCTTTGCACTATTGAAGTCTGCAGACTGATATCAAAATGGATTCAGACACTGAGTGCATGGTTTCCTTAAATTCAAGTAACTTGGAGCATGTGCTTTTGAAGTCTAATTTCGCAGCTCACACAGTCATGTTAATCATCTTGACTGGAAATCTTGTTAAGGTTTCCATTTATCAACTAACATCTGCAAGGTATATGAAAGCAAACAAGTTTCCTTTAGAACTATGAATGCAGAGAAATTATTTGTAATTTTTACTGCAGCATAAATTTATTTCGCTGGATAAAATAGGGATTTGGGAGTGTTCTAGGTATATTACAGATAACTGTAACAGGTCTAATCCTGCTATATCTTTACTCTTTTGCATAAAAATAGTTAATTGTTTAATAAACTTAATTCCTTAAAACTATGTTACAATTTCTAGAAATGCCCTGCAATTGCTATCAAGCTTGTTTAAAATGTGGTTAAAATTAAACTTCTGTTTGCAGAATGTGGGACCCTAACTTTCTTTTTTACCACATTAACAGTCCACTCTGGCTATTTCTGTTAATAAAACCTGTATTTCAAAATAGAATTTAGTACAGGTATTACACTAATCAAATCCTTTATTAAACATACATGGGGAGGAGAAGAGAAAAAGACAGATTGCCCCTTGTTCCAGAATAACAATAGAAGAAACTTCTCAATTTTTATGATTGACTAAAATAATTAATCTGAAATATTTGTGTGGGGTTTTAGGATAGTATAAGAAAAATCTGTGCTCTGTAAATAAATAAAATCTCTCTCTTGTATATTAGCCTATCTTCAACTATAAGTCACTTTGATAGAAGGGAGATTTGAAATACTGAAATTTTTCCAAATTTTTGCTTTCTGGAGTAGAAGGCAATCCATTATTTCCATATAAAATCAGCCTTTTTGGCAGGAGAATACACTACTGTTTCAGAATAAAGTTTACAATGATACTTTTTCAGTAGCTCCAAACTATTTTTGTTTTTTAAGATCTTTCACTTGGAAAATGCTGTAATCTTGTACATGTTGATGAGGTGAGCGATGTGTCTGCCCATTGCCTTGTAGTACCAAAAATCCCCAGTTCCTTTAGAGCAAGACTCCTTCCTAGACTGAAAAATAAGCTGTATCTGAGCCCTTAAATGCAGTTGACAGTACGTTCCTATTTGTTTTACCCTGCTCAGTAGTGTAATATTTTACAGTTAAAACTAGATATTTGGCTTTTCCTATTTCTTATTTTTCAAAATCATGTTACATAAAGCTATTCTCTTGCTGTGTGAAGTTGGTTTTGTGTGGCTCTTCTCAAATTGCACCACAGTAATTACCCTTAATTTTGTAAAACATATCTTCTTATGTACACAGGAGTGATTGTACACATGATCAAATGTATCCTCTGTTTCTGTGGCAAGTAATACCCTTTATGTTGAAGTTCTAAGTCCCTCCTCTGGTAACCACAGTCATCATGTGGCCTGTGTAACCGGATCCTTAGTCCTGAGAGGGAGCTGAAATAGTAACAGCAAACAATGTTGAATTAAGTTGCTAGCCAATTCCTATATGCCGTACAAATTATGTGAGATTTGTACTTTCAAAGTAGCAGTGGAGATTTAATAAGTTATAATAAATAATCTCCTTCAGGTCTGTTCCACCAGGTGCTGCTTCTCATCTCCTTCATAATGTTTTAAACTCTGTGGGGTTTTTTTGCTCTTTTTTAAGATTTAATTAAGCTTGACCTGATTTAATGTTGAACCTCTTTACCCTGGATTTTTATTTTACATTACAGGCCACATCTCGACTGCGAGAAAGAGGCTGTGATGGATGTTTAGCAGGAATTGAAGTTCAGCAACTTTTCTGCTCACAGAGTGTGGCAATCCCTGAACATCAGCTCAAAGAGCTAAACATGAAAATTGACAGTGCTTTGCAGGTGAGGTTTTAAAGTCTGCTGCTTTCATGCTTACTTGCTAAATACTTACTGCATGCTTACTTGCTGATACGCCCATTCTATCTCAACTTTTTGTTTAATGTCAGGCTTACAAACTGGCTTTGGAGAGCTTAGGCCATTGTGAATATGCAATGAAGGCTGGCTTCCACTTGAACCCAAAAGCTATTGAAGCAAGTCTTCAGGTAGGATCTGCTAAACCTGCTCTCTCTTTCATCCCTCCGCACCTTGATAATAACTGTTAAAAAAAAAAAAAATATTGGACTCATATTAGGATTTTTTAGGATTTTTTTTAATGTCTTCATTTCTTCTAATTGATCTGTTCTCTTATATTTCAGGGCTGTTGCAGTGAAGCTGAAGCCCAGCAAACAGGAAGGAGACAGACTCCACCTCAGCCAATTCAGTGTGAACTGCCCACCGTACCTGTTCAGATAGGATCGCATTTTCTGAAAGGAATATCCTTTAATGAGTCTGCAACAGAAAACCTGAAGCTGAAAACGGTAATAACCCTGAATCTAACCACAGGAGAGAAGAGGGGGGGATGTGAGAAGAGTAGAACTCCTTAAAATTCAGAGAATAACTGCAGCAGATGTTCGGTGCCAAACTTTTATTTAAAAGTGCGTTATTTTTAGCCTGACTTCCTGTGGAAACAAGATGTTGATAACAACATTGTAGGTCCACACCTGCTTCTGATCACATTTTAACCACCTGGGCAAATTTAGTCCAGTCTGAGAGAGGCATAGAAATCTAGGGGGTAATGAAGCTTCTGTGAACTTTTTGAAAATAGGTGGGTTAGGTATCAAGAAGTGCAGAGGAAAGTGAGCCCTTACAGATGCCCCAACCAGGTGATGCACTTCAGAGCTTTTATCGTCTTAGGTGCCAAAATAAGTCTGGCCCAGCCTAGTGCTAAGGGAGGTACTTGAAAAAATACTCTGTAACAAAGCTCCTTTTAATGTCTTCTTACAGATTTCCATAAATTAAAAAAAAAAAAATTGTGGAGAAGTTAATTGTGTTTTCAGTATGAAGGAATGGAAAAGTTGTCCATTCAGAAGTAATTTGGGCAATTTTAATCAGCGTTTTCACTTTTTTTTTTTTAAGATAAGCCCAGTTCCTTCATCCTGAAAGAGTTGAAACAATCCACAGTTCAAAATGCTGCTTTTCTGTTGTCTTTGCAGTGCTTTTTGTAGTTTTGAGTAAACTGTTTTGCAAGAATATAAGCAAAATACTGTTTGATTTTGGAGGAGTATTGTGTTCCAAATAGCAGAGATGGTCTTCAATATTTCTGTTCTGCAGTTGAGCTCTTCTAGTAATACAAGACTGTTCAGAGGTAACAGACATTATAGTTGTTTGAAAAATGTGTAGAACAATGATAAATACATATGGAGGTATTGGTGTTAACATTTCTGAATCGTGTTTAGTATGACAAAGTTTTTATGACTCTGTTTTTTTCAGCACACAATGCTGCAGTTGATTAAGGAAGCTGGATGCCATAATGGACTTACACCACGGGATGACTCTCCTGTTACTGAAGTACTAAATCAGGTTTGCCCTTCCACTTGGCGAGGAGCCTGCAAAACTGCTGTACAATTGTTATTTGGCCAAGCTGGACTGGTACGTGACTATGAATAGGTTTAGCAAAAAAAGGGCTCTTTCAACATCCTGAAGAGAAAGTAGATATTTTAAAGAGTTTGGAAATTAATTTCCAGTGTCTGTCTTTGTGTTTCTCCATTTTTAATGCTGAAGCTAACTTGATTTATGAGCAAAATTTATCCTCGTAGAATGCAAGTTCGTAGATGGTATCTGTAGTTGATAGGAACGGAAGAATGTACTGTGTACTTCATAGTCTCCGTTATTAGAGGGACCACAAGAAATGAAACTTCTAGTTCATAGTGAAGTAGAACGATTTTCAAATCTGTAGATGACCATGTTAAAAAGAAAGACCCCTTCCCTCCCTTCTCTCAGATTAGCTTTAAAATCTGCCATTTTTTAATTTCCTCTCTGCTTTCAATGGAAGCTGAGTTTCCTGTCCAACATAAACCAGGAAGTCCTCTGCACCAAGTAATGCTACTTGACATCTCCAACAGAGGACAGAGCGATTAAATACATTGCTGTAGACATATGCATTCTTTAGAAACAAACCCCATGGATTTTACAGTATCTAAACAGTTGCTAAAAATAGATGCTTGGAATATACTCTGGTAAGACAATGCATTTGTGCTCCCATAACTAATTACTGTAATATCTTCATTTAATGAAGTGTTCCTTCATGACACATAAGTTTTTTTGGACTGCTGTGAGTTTTCATTTGACTGGACAAATAAAATGAGGGCAAGAACGCAATAGGATAGGAAAGAAATGCAAGCATAAAGGTACATGTTACCCTATTATAGTTTCTGTCAAGGTTTCTTTGAATCACCTTTACCTACAAGAGGCTAAATGCTTCTTGTTGATTCAGCATTAGGACTTTGTAACTAAGTGTAATTCCTGATGAAAGGATCCATATTGCTACATACTTTGTAAATACCGCATTTTTCAAACACCCGATTTAAGTGACTTCCTCCTTCTGTCCTAGTTCATTAAACCATATGATTTTTGGTACCATTAATAGGTTCTCCAATAATCATAGAATCTTTGGGTTGAAAGGGACCTTTAAAGGTAATTTAGTCCAACCCCCTTGCAGTGAGCAGGGAGATCATCAGCTAGAGCAGGTTTCTCAGAGCCCCATCCAACCTGACCTGGGATGTTTCCAGGGATGGGGCATCTACCACCTCTCTGGGCAACCTGGGCCAGCGTTTCACTACTCATTGGGAAAAATTTCTTCTTATATGTCGTCTAAATATGCCCTCTTTTAGTTTAAAACCATTACCCCTTGTCCTATTGCTACAGGCCCTGCTAAAAAGTCTGTCCCCATCTTTTTTACAAGCTCCCTTTAAGTACTGGAAGGCTGCAATAAGGTCTCCCCAGAGCCTTCTGCAGGCTGAACAACCCCAACTCTCAGCCTTGTGCTCGTGGGAGAGGTGTTCCATCCCTCTGATCATTTGGTGAATGGTGATCATAATGGTGAATGATGAATTGTAAATAATAAATTTGTAAGATATTTCTTCTGTAGTAGGTTCAAATCATACCGGAATTCAAGTGACTTTTCACGTAAAGAAGGCCTACAATGAAAGGAACAGATCATCAGTATCATAACAGCAGTGCACCTGCTGTGAGTCCTTACCTCAGTATGATACAGGGATTTAAGGGTAGGAGATGGTATTGCATTAACCACTTTGTAATATGGAAGTTTTACAGGGAGGCATAAGAAAGCAGGGGGAGAAAGCAAATGTGGAATAGTAGGATTGATCAAATTTCTACTTAGGTGTTTTCAAGGAAAATATGTATTAAATATTAATAAATACAAAAAAACCTAGAAAAAAGGATATGGTTAAGTGGGATGTGTTCAAGGTAGGATGTTGGGAGTCAGCAGCAAGGTATGGGAAATGAGGCCAAGAAAGAAACCATTTCTCAGCGCTATGGGAGTGTGCTGTAACTCAGGAGGAGTTCTTGGCTCCCGAGTGTCTAGATGAGGAATGCCTTGGAGGACGCTGCACCTCCCACAGTTTCCTTTCTGTGGGGTCTCAGTGCTGTGCACACCCAAGTTCTACCCTGATGAGATTTGGGGAGTGGCCCGAGGCACATTTGGACTCAGGAGTCTGGAAGTCTCCTGGTGTCCCCCAGTCTAGACATAACTAGTTAGACCTGCTGGTAATTAAAGCAATGATATTCTTCACGTTTATGATAACATTTGGAGAGTTGTCAGCATAAAACTTACTTATACATTCTCCCAAATAACAGTGCTGATACAAGGAATATTCTTTGTGTTGAATCATGAATGCGTCCGAAGATTTTTGCATGAACCTCAGGTTCTAAAAGTAGCAGGTTTCTATCTTCAAAGACACACTAATGAGCTCTACAGATGACAAAATACTTGTGGGCCTTCTCTCCTTTGTTCGTTCTCACTTTGATTTGTTACAATTTGGAAGGGTGTGAGGGTTGAGGTTTTTCCTTCATAAAGTATGTGCCATCATTTTTTTACAAGATTCAATTATGTTTGTATATAGCCTTATGCAATGACAAGAAATTGTAGTTTGCTTCTTTTAAAGCATTCTTTGGGTGGAGATGAGAGAGGAAACACCTGTAAAACAAGAACAATAGATGTCTGATGCACAGGAAGCTATCCTCTAAGCACCCACCAGGCGGGGAGGGAGAATGTGTTTATTTTAAGTTTATTTTGTGTAGAACTTGGATAAATGAATCATAGGACAATATTACGTAGTCTTTGGTTTACTGCTTTTAGAAACTAACCTGTCTGCATTAGTTCAGAATTGTGTGTAAATTTGTCATTTAAATGCCAAATTTACAAAAGAACATTCCTTGACAGTCTCAGTATCTTTAGCCTGTCTTGCTATGTGCCTTTTAAGAAGAAACTCATTAAGAGTGGAAAGCACAATGAGATGTGACTAAGTTTGCTTGGTTATTTCAGGCTTCAGCTTTTAAATAATTTTAAAATGTGCAGTTTTTCAGTTTCTACTTTAGCATATATATTAAGAAATTTATTTTCAGATTTGGGTCAGCTGAAGAAATCATGTTTGAATAAAAGTGTATTAAAATAGTTGAATTCAGAGGATGAGTGGAAATAAAACTTTGAATTGGCCTCATGCAAATTCATGAAGAGAAGGTTTAACTGCATCTTTAGCCATCCTTTTTTGTGCTGCTAGATCTTTCTACAGCAAAAAACAACATGCATTGCAGAAGCAGTAAATCTTCTAGTAATGTTTAAATCCCAGATGTCGTAACTCTGACCAAATGTTGGGAAAGGTAAAGCTCTTTTTTTTTAAAGGGGAAAAAAAGGAAGATACTGGGTGGAGGAGGGAGTCAGACACTGCCAACAAAGCCCAGACCGTGAGCACTACCTGCACCACGACCAGAAGCTGATCTAGGTCTGCACAAATCAGTATTTTAGTTCTGACTTACAGGTGTGAGGTGCAGACAGCATTTTTCTTGGGAGTTGAGAAAAATCATTCTGAAGTTCATCTCTCCTTATCCCAGTTATAATTGCAATATAGCTGAATTGCAGATTACCAAATTACATAAAATTAAAATGGTATAAATACAAGGAAAA
Organism: Phaethon aethereus; assembly: GCF_964289735.1. Taxonomy (NCBI): domain Eukaryota; kingdom Metazoa; phylum Chordata; class Aves; order Phaethontiformes; family Phaethontidae; genus Phaethon; species Phaethon aethereus. Next base: position 12,516,437 of record NC_138589.1, on the reverse strand, counting down.
AAGTAATGGAGTTGCCCAGTTATTAAATGAGAGGTATTTTCATGAGTGGATAATAGGATGGTGTTTTGTCACTGTGCTTAGACATGTTTTACAAGTTTGAATGAACTCGGGCAAATGCTTAGAGGCAGCTGGAGGAAAGCGAAGGCCTTATACTCAAGTATCTACAAGGTGAGAACTAACTGTGCTCAAGTGTCATTGGATGGTTTTGTTAAAGAGAGAGAGAGGAGACTCGCAGCATTATTCGAATTTCACATTTCTTCATAACCAGTAGTAGACAACCAGTTAGTAGTAGAACCAGTGTAGGATGATTGCAAAAAAGCCAGTAATATCCCTTGAGGCTTATTTATACTGGAGGACTTTTGCCACTTCAAGGATAAATGGTACAGCTAATCTGCTAGTCACTGAAGCAAGAACTGCTGACTGCTGCCAAAAAAGCTGCTGGTTCAGCATGACCAAAATAGGAAATTATGGAAATGATCAAGAAGGCCAACCCATGCAGACTGGACAACAACAGACAGCATGAACCAAATATGGAACTTGCTGTCACTGGTATTAAAATTTAAGTGAAGCTGAAGTGAATCCATTCCTTCTCAATTCCATAAAAAGAAAGGTTCATGACAGAAGGTTAATTTTCAAGACTTTCATCTTCCATATATCTCCATGACGTCTTACAGAAGGCTCAGAATTCAACAAATTGAACAGTCACTTTTCTTCTCCTTATATAATAGAGAATTAATAATAGTAGTTTCACTAGGTAGAATAGAGAAATGTTGGTGTGGAATTTTATAACCTTAAAAGGATGAGGGGTGTTAGGAATTGTGAGGTATGTGAAGAGTTTCAAACTAAATACTACTTGTCTATATCATACTGTGCACTGCAGTTAAATTATTTAAAATGTTTTGACAAACAAGTGTTTGGGAGCTGTTCAGGTAGTAACAGTGCCAAACCTTTCAAATGAAGCCATTGGTAACTACCAGCTGTTAGGTAAAGCAGTTGATAACTATGTAGTGATGTGTAACTACACTACGTAATTGAGCAGAATTAAGTCCTTGAAATACAGGTTACTGTATCAAACTAATCATTTTACAGTCCTTTTTTTAGATATTAAAATAGAAGTCATCTTACAATGATTTTGTGAGTTGATTTGGTTTTATCCGGTTATTTTTTGCACCTGTAGCATGGTAAGGAGGTGAGACTAATGCATCTTAACTAGAAAGGTGATAAAATAACTAGAATTAATTCTTAAAATTTCCCTTTATTTTAATTTTATTTGCTAGGTGGTTGTGGACACAGCACAGATTGAAAACAAAGAAGCCTATGCTCCTCAGATAAGTTTAGAAGGATCCAGGATTGTGGTGCAAGTTCCATCAACTTGGTAAATAAAAATACTGTATTGCAGATAATACTAATAGCTATGACTGAAATACATAGGGAAAACATTACACGACAAATGGAAGAGAGAATATTATATGATTATGGAATATCTTTAAGTTCCTTTATCGGGAACTGTTTGAATGCCACTGTTCCTGACAGACTGACAGTTGTACTTCAGCTGTCTTTGTACTAGCACTGCCTCTGTTGGAGGCAATAGGAGAGAGGCAGTGCTGGGGCCCTTAAGCGTACTTTTAAAGATAAAGCAAAAGCTTGATGAAGAAAGGAGGTTTAAAAAAAAAAAAAAAAATCCAATAGTATTCCTGTTATGCCCCTCGCCGGGGCTGGTCCTCCCAGCTGTTACCTAAGGAAGGCCAGGAACTAGATGAGATGAATAGAAGAGCTGCAGCTCGCTCTTCCCTGAGCTGTTCTTTAAGCGCTGTTGTGAACCGCAGAACTCTGTGGACCGAGAGACGCAATTCCTACCCGTTTAGTTGACTGCCTAGGAAAGAATGGTAGGATTAATCTGTGGTTTTGGTGAGGATTTCTTCCCTTGTGGAACAATGATTTGGAATTCAAACACTTCCTTTCTCTCTTACTCAGTGTTATGAATTTCAGTACAACACAGTTCATTCATCTGAATCTTTAATGAGATAGTCAGTCTGTTACTAATGGTACCAATGGTATGTCCAGAAGTATACGTCAACTGGTAGTACCCAAATACATCTTTAAGTCCTCTACAGAATGTGAACTGGCACTTCTCTTTCTGTAAATTGCTCTATTATGAAAGAACTAAAATAATGCAGAGCGCTTTAGAGCCAGGCTTTGTGCGCTCTGGAAGAGCTCCGCCTGCTGACACACAGTGAGAGTGCCTCTTTACTGGTCTGCTGGAGCGGCTCATTAAGTACTTGACAAATGTGCTAATATCTAGATTTAAGTTACTCTGATTTCAGCTCAAATTCAGTCCTAATTCTGTGCCACTAATGAGGAAAATTCACTAACCCTGCATCTGCACAGCTCAGTAAAATCTTCCCCAGACTGTTGGATAGGCTGAATCATTTTCCACTTGGAATCTGTCCGGCTGGGGGTTCCTAGTGTTGGACTCCAGAGTGCACCCATGCACTAGCGTTTTGTGTCAGGTTTGTTCACTGCTCTTGTCATTTTCCAGAAATTGGCTTTGTGTATTAGTTTTTTCTTACCTCTGTGCTTGAATTACACCTGCTTAGCTACAGAGCTAATAATTAATCATGATTTAAAAATAAATGCTGTAACAATTTTTCAGTTAATTAGTTGTATATTCAACAGTAGGGAAAAAAAATGGGGCTGCAGGCATAGTATTTAGGAACCCTCAGGCCTTCATACATTATGCGGCCTTTATTAGTTGCATCTCTGTAGGAGCATTAGTAGTACATCAATGGGCCTTTTATTATCTGACTAGTATGGTAAAATTGTTTATTGTAAGAAATAAAAATTTTGATTAAGTTAAACTTGATGATTACAGGTGTCTGAAAGAAGATCCAGCAACAATGTCTTTGCTACAGAGAAGTCTGGATCCAGAGAAGACTCTGGGACTGGTAGATGTGCTTTACACTGCTGTGTTTGACATACACAGGTGGAAGGAAGGAAGGTACATCTTGTCCTGAGCCTCGTGCTCTACTTTCCTAGTTTAAACAAAGCCATCATTGTTGTAGGTCTGTATGGAGGAATTTGATAGCACCAGTTCCTCAGAAGGGGAAAACAGTAGTCAAACTGAGAGCAAAAAATTGGTAATCTACATAGGTACCTTGTGGGTACCTACAGAGATACAGCAGTCTTAACAGCAAACCAGCAGCTTATCTAAGTGTGCAAAAGTATGTGTTTGTTTCTTACAAAAATACTTTATATTAAATTGGTCTCCATTTAGGTCTTGAAGCACAATTAAAATTTTTTAAGGAATGGAAAGCAGTTAACGCTATTGCAAAATACAAGTAATGATTTGCATTGTTACCATAGGAAGTAGCTGATGAACTTGGCAATCTGGTTTTGTTTCTTCCAGTAGCTATTACCCAAATACACATTTTCCTCCAAAGTGCAAACTCAGTTACGTCTTAGGTGGTTTGATATACGTGTTTTTGTTGATGCAGGGAGCAAGCTTTGCCTTGTATTCAGATCCAGTTACAGCGTGAAATCTCTGACTTTGGGAATCAAGTTGACATGCCATCCGGAAATGGAAGCAAATCTTCAGGTGGCCTACAAAAGACGTTCTCAAAACTGACTTCACGGTTTACAAAAAAAACTTCCTGCACCAGTACAAGTAATACTGGAAGCTATTCAATCCCCAATACACCCTCCAAAAATGTCTTCATAAGTTCCAACTCAGAGGAAAAAGCTAAAATGCCCACTAACATGGACGCACGGTTACAAAGCATTTTGAACATTGGTAATTTTCCTAGGACCACAGATCCACTGCAGTCAATTCAGAGCACAAATAATCAGCTAGTGAATGGATTTCTAGTCGAAAGACGGGACAACTTCTTCAAACCTGATGATGGCAAGGATGACAAAGGTATGAATTTACCAACTGACCAAGAAATGCAGGATGTTATAGATTTCTTGTCTGGTTTTAACATGGGCAAATCCCAGCAAACTTCTCCGATGGTGAAAAGAAGGAACTCTGCTGCATCCTCTACAGCAACAGAACAAAAATCAGGAACAGTACAACAGCAACCGCAATCTGTCTCTCACACACCACTGCATCCTTCTCAGCAAGGCTTGTCACAGCAGCAGCAGCAGTCACAAAAGCAGCAGCAGCAGCAAATGCAGTATTACCAACACTTGCTTCAACCTATTGGACCACAGCAACGTGTACCTGCCAAATGGCTCACTAATTCTTCACAGCAGCCAGCCCAAGCTGTTGGAGCTGGATTGTCTCATATAAACCAGTGGAACAATCCTAGTTTTTCAGATTTAAGCTCCGATTTGTACAGCTTGGGTCTTGTGAGCAGCTATATGGACAATATGATGTCAGAGATGTTAGGACAGAAACCACAAGGACCTAGAAACAACACATGGCCAAATCGTGACCAAACTGATGGAGTGTTTGGGATGTTGGGAGAAATCCTGCCTTTTGACCCTGCAGGTGTGTGTCTTTTCCTTTATTATGTTTTTTATAAGGGTCCTTTTACAAAGAATACTGTTAAATATTGTTAGCAGTAACTGTCACTTCCTTGTGCTCTCCACCAGATGCTACAGTTCTTACAAAGGCAGGCAGGCATTTCTATGTATGCCTTTTTTCTCTTTTAACAGAAGGTAAACTAACATAGAAGCACTTTTCATTCATAAATAGAATGCAACCAAATTCCTTGCTTCTTGTCCCAGTTGCAGTAGTTCTGACCTTTCCTGTATGGACCACATCAAAGTACTGAAACAGATACTTACAGATGGTATTTCTCTGAGCAATTTGTAAAATGGTTTAAAACCATTGTTAACTCTTGAACTTAGTATTTTACCTCTCCCCAAAATGATCTTTCCTGCTCTTTACCGGTCTTGTGGTCTGGAGCTAGAGCTGGATTTAGTCTTTCCCATATCCCTGCATTTCCCCTCCATTATGGTGCTATTTCATGGGAGTCGTACTGGTCCCGCAGTGAAAAGCTTGGATGCCAAAGGATTAGAGACTGAAGAGCAAGTTCCATATGGTCTGCCAGATGTGTTTGAACCACCAATAAATTGCAAATGTAGAGGGATTATTGTCAAAGATGAAGTGAGATAAAATTTTATAGCCATAAACAAATAGCGAAAGACTATGAAATTGACTGTAGAGTCTAAGAGGAGACTAATGAATTCTTCTGATAGTAGTACTAAGAACAACTTACAAATCTATTATCTCGTAAATATAATTTCTGTTGGCCTGGAACATAGCTACAGGAACTTTGTAGTATACATTTTTGAAAACTGCCTGGAGGGACGCAGCACTGGAACTAAGAAGAAAACCTTTTATCAAACCATGAATCTGTTTCCCATGTACATTTACATGTGTGTGTGTAAGACTGTGTAGGCATCTCAGAAAGCAGCTTATTTGACTCACAATTTTGATAGTTATTTTGTAGCTTAGTTGAATAAATTAGTGGAGTTTGTAAGGCAAAAATAGGCATCATAGGTTATCGAAAGCTTCTTAACAATTTTAAGTCTGGATTAGCATCACCTTATTTAAACATACTTATGGTATATACTTAAGGTTTATCACAACCTTTAAGAAAGGAAAAAATTATTTTCACCAAGCATCAAATACATGTACACATAGGGGGAAAAAAAAATGCATGTATATAAAGGACTGGCATTTTTAGCATTTTGAATTCATTATATTTCTGTAGTATTTTCCTTTTAATCTACGTAAAGCTACTTGTTCCATTTGATATGATGAATATCAAGGACTTTGAAAGTGATACTCTGAAAAGGCGACATTCAAGTTGACAAATGGTGCTCTGGGGATTAAGATACATGTTTCTACAGTTGAAGTGAGAAGTAAACAGTATTTCCACAGATCTGGTGTTTAAAAAAACCCAAAAAACCCCATCCAATCAAATAGATATTTTTTTTCCATTGGAAAGATAACTTTTCTTCATTTAACTTGTCTCCATAAAACTTGCTAGGTTGAGCTGTGATGTAGGAATTTTCAATTTAAGCTCTAGTGCAGTACAGAAGGCTTTAAAACACAGAACGCTTTTTCATTTCCAGGCTTTCTGAGGACTCTTGTACATTTGTCATTTGAAACAAATGGCATTACTTTGATACATATTTTTAGAGCCTGAAAATGATGTGTCTCTTCTGATGCAAATCTGCTAATTAAGAATTTATAAAATTGATGGCTTTTCATGTCAAAGGCTTAACTAGCTACCAAAAATGTATTTTGCAGTACTTTTATCATCTGTAAGAACTTGATGAAGGAATGTTGATACCTCCAGGTCTTTTGAATTACTTTCACAGATGTGAAAGAATGAAATGAAAAACAGATCTGATAAAAAGCTGCTTACCTGGTATGTTTTTGAGGTAAAAATTAACACAGGTTGCTGTTTTGAATATAACAGTATTTCAACACTTAATGCTATCCACAGGGGGGAAAAACTGAATGCCCTTCAGAATCTACCTAGAATCTGTCCTTAGATTTGAGGATCTGTCTAGCTTCCAGCCTCATCTTAAATGGACAAAAAGGTATTTCTCAGAGAACAGTATTAGTGGCAATATTTTGTTTCTGTACTGCTGTCAGATAGCTCTGCCCCTTGCTTATACATTCTTTATTAAAAGAATGTATAGAAACAAAGTTATCTTCTTGTCATTTTAATTTGCATCCAACAAAACATTGTGGAGCTCTTTTCTGAATGTGCCAAATGAAATTGAGGAAACTTTTCTTCTAAATGCTGAACTGAACATAGGGAAGCCATCACATGACAGACCCGATTTCTGCTTTCTGAGCTGTGCAGGCTTGTTGGATATTCTTCAGTCTTCACTCTTAATTTAAAACTGAGACCAGCAAGCCAGCAGCTCTGTACTTCCTGCTGCAATTACTATGCATGAAGTCTAGACATTTTCCATAAATCCAGTCAGATTGCAGTTTTCCCTCAGGGGCAAAAAAAAAAAAGGCAAAAGGAAACAGAAGCTGTGGAAACTCAATTACACTGACTCATAACAGCATTCTTCTTAATACATGAATTATGTGCTCTGAACAATTAGGCATTTAAAACATTTCTGGATTAAGGCTTTTGCTGTGTCTGTTCAAGATCATGCTTGTCACTTATCAGATCACTTACCAGATGCTTGAGACGCATTCTTTATTTTTAAGAATTACTGTTTTTTTTTCTGTAAATGTCAGTCTTACTCTGAAATATTTGGCAGGTCAGGATAAGAATGTTTTTGAAATTGTTGTCTAGTCTTTGTAGGAAGTAGGCAATTTCTGGGCTGTATGGTCTAATATGATCAATCTGAAATTCTGATTTCTCGAAGTAAGCAGGATCACAATGTAGATGGAAATCATGTTGCAATCTGGAATCAACTATGATCAGCACGTTCTTTTTCTCTAAGCTTGGATAAATATACAGGCTTCAATTCCGTCAGCGTCTGCTGATGGGATATTGGACCTTTCAGTGTATAGAGATGTGCGTAGTGACAAATACTATTTCCCTGATGGAATGCAAGGAGCAGGTGTGAGAGAGAATTATTATCCACCATGTATGAACGGCAGGTATCTACTTTTTAAAAAACATTTCCCATTCGGTGTTCTTCACTGCTCTATGAAGATGTATCAACTGTTGCCTGGCATTTATTATCAGTGAAGGAATTACTTTCTGTTGTGGGGTATGATCAAGCCTAAAGGATTAAATGAGGGGGATAATTGCAGTAGAAATAGCTGAATGTCAGCAACTGACTTCTTGGTTTCTTTTATTCAGTTGGCTCTGATCCAGAATTTGCCCGCTATGTTGCTGGGGTCAACCAGGCTATGCAACAAAAAAGGCAAGCACAGCATGTCCGTCGTCCAAGCAACACACGTAGCAACTGGCCTCTTCCTGATGATCCTCATAAAACCTGGCCCTTTCCCGAGTATTTCACAGAAGGGTAAGAGATTGGGCAAGCTACATATTTTTATTGTATATGAGTTTATTTTACACTCAAACTTGGCAGAATGTGGGAATACTGGGTGTTTTTTCCAATTGCTGCTGCATCTGTGAAAGCTGCACTTCATTATGTCGAGTGAGAAATCTGAGCCCTTCCTGCTTTGCTGATACTGAAGCACTGACATTTGTTTGATGTCATCTTTAGAGAGGAATGTATACTGACTTTGACTCGAACAGAGGAAATAAGGAAGTTAAGGCACAGATTCATTCAGAACGGTTTTCTTTCAGTATTTTGAAAACGCTTAAGACCTAGTTTTGCCGAAGAGTGATGCTATTAAAGTTGCAGTGCCTGACTGAATTCAGGTTTCCAGATTTTAGCCACTTAATCTTACTACTATAAGGCAGGTACCTTACAGCAAGTACGTTAGTAGTTTTTTTTCTCTCTTCCAATCAGAAGTGTTTCAACATTCTCTGTCCATTTGTCCATGATGTATTAGCTGTGACTCTCAAGCTAGCTTATAACGAGTACAACTATGTGTTCTAGCTCAGTTTTGCAATGAAAAAGCCAAGCGCTTAGTAATTCCAAAACCAACTATCACTTGTTTCTCCTTCCTGACCAAGAGAGACACTTTTGATTTATATAGTTATTTTAGTAAAATACATATAAAGTGACTGTAACAGACAAAGCATTTGATGTGGTTATTCAGAAGTAACTGAAAATACTTGTATTACTGGCATGTTTTACAAAGTATTGGAATTTTTTTGTGCTCTGAGGTTATCACCTGTGACAAAGATTCAGCGTAACTAGCGAGGGTATGCAGTCTGGACCAAGCACTATAAATACAAGGACTAATACAACCAACCTTTTGTCTTACAGTGATGTGACAAATAGCTGGTCTGGTACTCAAGGAGACTCTGCCAGCTCAAGCGATGAGACCTCCTCAGCTAATGGAGACAGTTTGTTCTCCATGTTCTCAGGGCCAGACCTTGTTGCTGCTGTAAAGCAGAGGAGGTGAGCAAAATGAACAGAAGTACATACTGCTTCATAAGATTCTTCTATTTTGATAATTTCATTTGAGTAGCCACACAAAGGAAATTCCTGCTAATTAGATGACTATACAAATGTCAGTTTGCGTGCTACACTGACATGGATCAGTGTATAGTCTATGTGACCTAATGCTAGGGATTCCCAAATTGAATTATATTGGTAGCTGTCTCCTTATACAAACTAGCACCTCTGCAAATACCCAGTTGTTAGCTGCAATTCAGTATGCCTAGAAAAGATGCGATGCTTTCCCTCTTCCAAGATAGATAAGCTAATTTGGACGCCACTTCTTTCTAAACTACCGAGGCCTTAGACATCATCTTTGAATTGGTTTTCTAAACTGTGTACAGCTTTGTCATGCCCCTAATATTGTGCCTTCTGATGCCAGCAAGTTCCTATTTCCTGGCTTCTACTGCACCTTTGTGGCACTCAAGACAGGCTGCTGATAATGTTGTGTAGACTTCCGTCTCCTTGCCTACTACCACCATTTCAGTAGTTGTAAATACCTGCCTGATAATACAAAAAGAGGCTTCAAACTTAGTAACTGAAAAACTAAGCCAGGATTCTCAGCTATAAAAATTGACTTGAAAGTAGTAGTGCGAATTACAATTGCTTTCTGCTTTTCTAAAGGGCTGGAAGTTGGGTATCTTTGGAACCTCAGGGATTCCACAGTAGAGGGTAGTTAAGAATAATAAAAGGCACAAGATGAAGCATGAATTCCAACCCACTTCCAATCTGGGATCACTCTCCCAAACTGATTTTCAGAGCCTTTTCTAAAAATAAATGAAGCTACTTCTGTGGCCAAATATTCTATTTTTGTTTAGATCACAGAATAATTCAGTCAGTACATCTAGATACAAGATTGTCTGTCTGCTTTTTGGTGATAGGAAAGTCAATTTCCTGCATATTATACCTGGATATTTTTGTATGCCTGGCCAGAAAGGAAGTATACTGGAACTGAAAATAATGAGACTAAGGCAAGCAAGTTGAAAGGAATTTACCAAAAGAGGGGCTGTTTTCTGAATCTTTACACTTACTGAGACTTTATATAGAGGGGATAGGAATTGACCTTCAATAAAAACTAAATTTAAGTTAATGGAAGAGAGCTGTCTAACAAGCAGTCACAGAAGTAGTAATTATGTATGTTTTTAAAGAAAGAAGCAGGGAAGGAAAACACAACAGACATACAATGGGTGAATTAATCTGCCAAGCCATCAGGTATCTAGAGATTGATCATGGAGCAAGAACAACAAATGCTTTATGTAGTGTTCTGAAGAGAAGAGCATAAGTAAGTTGCCAAGTGTGCACCTCATTAAATAAAAACTTAAGCTGAAGTAACAGCACTACTGTTTTATGTTACTTTTAGAAAGAAAAACATTCTACAAGGGAGGGCCTGACAAAATACCAGAGCTAAAACTGTACCGGAAGAGAAGGCAAAAGGGTTGAGCGCTCTAAAGCTGACCTGCAAAGGACTGCTTACCTATGGAGGCCCAATTGGAGCATGGTGATTTTTTTAAAAAAATTAAGGATGAAAGGATAGAAGATTCCACTTTAATCTAAACCCACCCATCTCACCCCCCCAAACGAACACCTCCCCCCCCCCCCCCCCCCCGCCCCGGCCCAAACCAACCAAAAAACAAAAAAAAGAGAACCTTCCAGAATGCACACACGTTGTCAAGGACTTCTATTTGAAATTAGGTATTAGGTCACAAGTTTATACCAAAGGTACAACGTTTTTCCTCAGTAAAGTCACTGTGCTTCAACAGATGTTTCACTTGCTCAACTGTTTTGTCTTGTCTGTAAAGTTATTTCAGAAAAGATACTTAAAAAGAACACCACACAACAAAAAACAAGCAAACCCACAAAAAACTAAAACGAGAGCAGAGCAGGTAACAGAAGAAAAAAGGCAATTTCTGGCAGATCTTCCAAAGTGGGCAAAGAGTGGGCAAAGAGACTAGCCTATTTTCCAAAACTGTGTGCATGTTGCTGAAGCTGTAGCATAAAGAACCATTGCACTGTCAAGGCTCTGGCAGTATTCAGTAATTAATTTCTTTCTGCATTGCTGCTTTTACCTGTACTGAGCAAAGATACATGAAACAAGATGAAGCGTCACTACACATTCTAGGCTGTCAAACATGACATACTGAAACTACAGAACAGTATATGCCTGTGGCAGATTAATGTGACTCATTTAAAAAAAAAAAAGTAAACGTTACTCTTTTTTTGGGCAGAAAACACAGCAGTGGCGAGCAGGAACCTAGTACGCTACCATCACCACCTCTTCTTTCTGCAGCAGATGACCGTAATCAGGTAAGCTGAAAATAGCTTTGCTTAGTCATTTTTCCTGTTTGCATTTTGGGCTGGTTTATACTAGGAAAACAACTAGAACAGCATCTGTTATCTCCAGATTGCTTACCCCTGCTAAAACCCAAACCATTTGCACTGAAGTAGTACTAGATGCTTTTATCAAAGTTACCAAATTTTAATATTAAAATTGGACATCACTTATCTTTTTCCCTTGCACCAGAAATTATCACAAAACCAAAGATTTCAAGTTAAGCAAAGAGGCAAGGAAGTCAATTTTAATCATCTATGCAGAGAAAACTAAAGTATCACCAGATTTACTACCACCTTTCTTGCTGGAAATTTTGACTTAGCGCTGGGCTATTATGTGTCCAGCAAACGTGCTGAAGTAAATAAAAAGTTTTTTCAATAGGCAGGTATTTTAAGAATTGAGAGTGTTTTACATATGCATCAATTCTGCTTTCAAATGTAAATTAATCTTATGAAAATGTCTTGAGCGGTTAAAACGACATGTTAAGTATTGTCTGAAGAAAGAAGTGTTTTGGTATTAAAATACCAAAAAACCACAAAACCACCTCATTTTGTTTTCTCAGGATAATAAAACCAAAACCTGGCCTCCAAAGGCACCCTGGCAGCATACGTCCTCTGTCACGAACACGCTACCTGGTCAGAGTACATCTTTGTATCCTATGAGCAGCCCTGTCAGCCAGTGGAGTGACACGATGCAGATCCTCCAGTCACCCGTGTGGGCAGCAGCCAACGACTGTGCTCCAGCTGCAGCAATCTCCTCTAACTTTGCCTATGCGCAGCAGCAGCAATCACAACAACAGGCTTCCCAGCACAAACAGATGAATAAGGGCTTTAAATCTTTTCCAGTAAAGCACGAACGCAGACCATCTTACCTGCATCAGTACTAACTGCTTTTCATATTGGAAAATGCAGCACAGGGCCAAACATAAATTACATATACTTGGTTTCACAATTGTGTATTGGCTATGTCCTGTTTATCTCATTAACTACGGAACTGAGGGGGTTTGGGTGAGATATGCAAACTCTTGAATTCTGATTTACAGTGCTGAGCAAATATGGCCAATATGTATGTTTGTTTGTATGCGAAAACAGCCCAAAACTGTGATGTAGAAATGCTTTCAAAAAAGTGTATATTGCCTTTACTTTCAAAACCTTTTTTTTTTTTTTTAAAGAACTGCTGAAGGACTACCATACAAGAAACACTGTATTTTATAGCTATTTTTCATATAGATCTATAGTTAAACATCTTACTGAAACACATTGAATATGCTGAAGCAAATATATAGTGGTCACTTTGCTCAACACTGTGTTCAAATTTATAATGGACAAGCTGTAAAGCCTTTCTCCATAAATGGCCTGTGGGCAGCTTTTTTTAAATGAAGTGTAAGAGCAGCTTTTTGTGTGCCACACAAGTGAGTTCCTTATGAAACTGTTGCAGAAACAGGTGTGAAATTCAGTTTTGTGGTACCAAGTGAAGAACAGCAGAACCACTCAACCTTGTGTCACAATGTTATCTGAGCTGCTTAAAGTAGACGGCATCTGTGTGGATAATATGACACTGGTTTTCAAATAAATACACCGTTTCTTACTGCTTCATTTGGCCAAAGGCATTATCCACACAGTGCTCCTTAAGTGTGTGAAAGTATAGCCTAAAAGACTACTTGCATATATTTAAAGTCTTATTTCAGATGCTACAGTTGATTAAAAATTGTGAGCTGGCTCAGAAGATACTAAACTGAAATGTGGGGTAGCAGTTAGTTAAAAGAACTTTTTTTTAAAAAAAGGATGAAGTAATTATTTGCAGTCAGTATGTGCCATTAAGTGAACCTGTGGAATTAGGAATAATCTTCCAACCAAAGTGGATCCGGGAGAGTGACTGGTGCTTAAAAATTGAAGAACAATGGTAAATATATGTATAGCTATCCCACTGTATATTAATTGAGATGACAGAAGATTCTTTATATAGTTAGAGCTTATTTAAATTTTCATATTTCATCTTTGAAAGAGTCTAAAAACCACAATATTTTCTGGTATAAGAGTTTTGACAGTATTAATCTTATTTTTGTATTTTTCTTAAGTCATATCATTCTAATATGTTAACTACTAGTAAAATGGGTTATTAGTTCTAACTACATAATTTTTCAATGAAGATAAAGCACATTTGTTGTTTTTGTTTTTACAAACTAAGTACATCTATATCTAAAGATACCAAAAAATAAATACATTAGATTATATATATATATAAATAAAAAGTATACACAACACTAAAACTATTAAACATTTGGGTATTTAAAACCCATCCACCTTTTTTGTTTGTATGGTGACGGGCTATATTTGCAGGCCCAGATTGTTACCTTTTGTGCTGTTTGAGGATGCCAATGTTGCCTGTATTTATGATATTGTCACCATGTTTTCTGGAACTTCATACTTACCATGTTTACAAAGATTTGTTTTCTGTACATAGACTTTTTACAGTAATGTGCTTTGCACAATCAGTGTGGCTTCTGTCTGTAAATTGTTAATGGTCTGTACTACTATAATTTTGAAAACCCTCTGCTGAAAATGTGTTTATTTAACTTGATGAATGGTTTTGAGTTTCCTAAATCTTGTCATTTAGATCTAATATTAAATCCTAAATTTGGTTGTACTTACTGGTTATTCATACTAAGACCAAAATCGAAGTTAATGAAAACACTTCATTTTGAACCTTTTCTAACAAGTGCCAAAATTATTGCTATAGTTTTTGCAGTTTTATTCATAATCACAAATACTGGCACGTTTCTGGACCTACATAAGTGAGTTGCAAAAAACACAGAAAGTTTGTCTGCATTTTGACCACGTAGGTGCTACTCTGTCCTTTGCTTCCGATCGTTCTGAACACTGGTAATTTTAAGAATTGTTGCACTTGGCAAATGAGTCTTGCCATTAAACTTCACTTACACTGCCAAGTGCAAGGGTTTGGTGCTTAGTTAATTTACCCTTATTGCAGTGCTTCTTGTGAATAGCTAAATGCTTCTGAACTGGAACTGTACATTTTGTATTTTAAAGCTTCTGTAAAAGTAAACTATTTGCTTTATTAAAGATATACATTTAATAGGTCATAGCTGTTTAAAATACGCACCTTGCTGAAAACGAGCAGCACCTTAAACTGTAACTTTGGTTTGTAAACAAAGATCTTATTTCATTAACATGGGATTATTTAACAGTTTGAAAATTGTCAACTGCCTACTTACTGACTCATATAAAAATGAACTTTATGCACTGTACAATCTGAAGCATCTGTAAGGCTACTTTTTCAAGTAGGTTGCACTGAAGAACACGATACAGAAGATACCTTAGCAGCATCTTTGCACTAGCAGTGCAGCCCAACGTTGACAAAACGAAGTTACTTGTGATTGCTACAAACTCAGAGTAAACAGTTTTGATGGTAGCAAGTGAAAACTCCTCCACACTCTCCCCTCCAACAGAATTATTAGCGAGGCTATTAGTTTAGCTTATGTTAATCATGCCACTGAAATGCACTACAGTGTGCAAGTAAGCTGTGCTCTTTGTGGATAAATGTACACCAGCACACAGCTGACCATAAATGCTCACAAATACCCAGGAAGCATATGAATCCATTTTGATTACACAAGAATTTACTTGTTTACAGAGCATTTCAAGCAAAAAGGAAAAGTCTTGACACAACTAGGGCAAACACACAGCCTTCTCTCACTGAAATACAGGCTTGATTTCTCCCTTGCACTTTGTTGCTCTAAGTTATGCAACAGTCCCATCTTTCCTAGAAAAGATATTTCTATTTCACTATATCACTGAGCTGCTCCTTTGTTAACAGGTTACATTAATCCAGAATATATTATAATTTACAAGGAACATCTTCAGTTTATTAAGTGCAATTCCTATGATGCAAGATAGAAAACAGTCTACTGCTTATATATATGGCAATGTACAAACTGCCTTTGTCATGCTGGAGATGAGACAGATAGAGAGAAGTTACTTACTTAGCTAATGCTTACCCTACTGTCACACAACCTCGGTTGTGAAATGGTCTCTGCTTCAGTGAGACTACAGGAGTCCTAAAGGTGTCTCTGGTAGTGCTGTCCCGACAACCAGGCTATACATGGAGTCTTTCGGGGGGGGAAAGGAAGTGTGATAAATAATCATCACCCTTAAGTTTTGCTTACAGTTACAGGGGAAAAAAATTGCCTAATATTACATCAAAAACAATGTTTGTGTTTTTAACATAAAGGCATGGATGACTTTACCTGCCTTTCAAGACCACAGCTTCTCAGCTCTCAAAATGAGACTCTAAACTAAGTATTTCTACAGATTCTTAAAGCATCACTGCTCATGTCCAGGTATGCGCAGTCAGTCTACAGTCTTCGTGCTGGGTGGCATCGCATCAGCAATTGTAGCTAAATAAATGAGGTTTCTATGCAGGATATGCTGGTACCTATGAGAGGAAGAAATACATTATCTGAAAAATGTGTTATTTTCTAGCAAACTACTCACCCTTTAATCGTCGCTTTGTAATCTGATCAATAGTTGCTGTTAGGGAAAGAAATAGCAAACTAAAAATAATAAAGTGTCAGGGCAAACACCTTCCTATCCTGTTTATATGTTCTAAAGCCCAATATACTGCACTGAACTGCATTCTAACAAAGCACCTTCTACTTGCGAACTTTGACAGTAAACATGCACGTTAAGATCTTTGTATGATCAATACTGAAAAGATGCAGAACCGCAAGAAAGCAGCTCAGGGGCAGGAGCTGACAAAGCTCCACTACTGGGCTGAACATACGGCCAGCACGCACCCAGGCCCGGCAGCCGCTGCCAACCTGTCTGTCGTTCGGGTCTCTGCAAGTCTAAGGGCTGAACTGCTGCAGAGCCACAAGCAGAGTACCCTCGCCCTTCTGCAAGTACCAGTCAGGGTTGTACACACACCGGCGGGAAGGAAAGGCCTGCCCAAGAGAGCTGGTTTTCATATTCACACAGAACAAAAACCTTGACAGAAAGGAGGACGCACAGGGTTTATTCTATACAGCGGCATTTCTGCTTTACACATCTGTAAAAGCAGTTTTTAGGAAGTCTCCTAAGAGGTACAACCGCATTTTCTTCCTAACGCCAGGGAAGCTCTGGACAGCACGAGCCGCGCTGCGCTGTCGTTAGGAATTTAGGGACTTCGAGGCTCCCGGGCTTCCGGGTTGCCCCGGAGGAGGCTACGCCACGCAGGCGCCGGAACCTGCCCGCCCGGCACCCACGGGGGCTCACTTACTGCACGCAGTCGGTGGCCCGGCCCTTGCTCTGGTACTCCACGATGCACCGGATCAGCTGGTCGTTCTCCTCCAGCAACTAGAGCACAGGAGCGCGCCGTCACCGCCCGCCTCAAGCCCGCCGCGAGCCGCTACCGCCCACCGCAGAGGCCGAGGCCACGGCCGCGCCAGGCAGGGCCGGCTCCACCTCAAACGCGCCGGGAGGGCCCGTGCCGCCACCGCCCCTCGCGCCCGCGCTCACCCGCTGCAGGGTCTCCTGGTTCACCTCCGCTTTCCCGCGCAGCCGCTCCGGCACGAACGCCACCGACATGGCGCCGCCGCCGCGCGCAAGGGCTGACGGGAACAGGCGGCCCCGCCCTCTGCAGGCTCCGATTGGCTCCCAAGGGCCGCCGGCGGGCGCCGCGCGCCTCGGCACGTCCGTCGCGGGGGCACGAGGAGAGGCGAGCCGCGAGACGACGCGGCGCCCCGGTGTGGCCACGCGCGCCCCGCCCCAGCCGCTCCCGCCCGCGGAGACCGGCGGAAGCCGCCGCGCCCGCGGCCGCCCGGCGCAGTGCCGCTAGCGACAAGAAGTAACTTCCAGCAGGCGGGATTTATTGAAGTGTTTATTCTGGTTTAAAATTAAAAAAAAAAAAAAAAAGAGAGAGAGAGAGAAAGGAAAAAAAAAGGCCGGGGGGGGGGGGGGGGGAGCACACCCCTCACTGCCGCGGAGCAAGGTACACGGAAGGTATGCCGTATGCCCCGCCGCTGCCTCCCGGGCAGGGAGCAGCCCCGGTAAGCCACGCGCAGGGTAGAGACTGAAAGCCCCAGCCTGGCAGCAGGTATCATTGGTATTTACATCTCATCAGTTTAAATAAAGCCTGGGACACCTCGTACAGTATACACAGTTATTGCAACAGTACAGCATTTGTCTCTGTGGTCAAAAGCCCCAACGGTTGTTCAGAATCATGATTCATGGATCCCAAAAGGCAGTGTCGTTAACATGCAGAAAACATTACTAAACAATATTATCTAACTTCTACGGTTGCCAAGTACTTGACCTTAATAAGGAAACCAATTACAAAATACTTCCTCGTAGTGCTATACAAAAGTTATAAAATTAAGATTCTATCAACCACTTTTAAATATTCCAATTTTCCAACAGTGCAGTTTTCCACATCTTTATCACCACTGAACATTCTGAAGATAAAGTAAAAAAAAAAAAAAACAGCAAATTAGATCAAAATGTTTTAATCTTTGGATCCCTTTATTCCTGTGGCCTTCATATACATATACAGACACAAATGACCAGGTTTCTATTTCAGCATATCAAAAACTCATAACTAGTCATTCAGAAGTGGCAGAAAGTCCATTCTATGCCAGTTGTGACTCCACGGTCTTAGAACCAGAGTCTTAATGTCTCCAAGCTATGGTCTATCAAAATGCAAACAACTTCAAACACTAAGAATTCTTTAAATTGCTTATTCCTACAGGTATTACAACAAAGTTAACATTTCAAGAATTGACAAATGGAGACATACTTTTGTCCCAGGCACTCCAGGAGAATCACTAACTCATGTGCCTGGTCCATTATTAAAAAAAGTTAATATTTATGACTATGTAAAATTAATTGCAAATTTTGACATATGAAAATTTATTTTCTCCTTATTTGAAAATATCTCCTTAATTTGGTCAAATCCTGTGATATGCCAGAAACTAGAAAATCAAATTCTTGCAAGAGAAGTGAAGAGTTTATCCAGTTTCGTGTAATGGAAGAACATTTTCAAATCTTCATTATAGTCCAAATATAAAAATCAAACACTTAAGCCTGAAAAAGCTGCTAAAGAAAAAAACCCCAACTAATTCAGTGTTCTTCAGCATATCAACTTCTGCAATAACACAGTATGTTTGCTGACTTAAAAATGTTTATTCTTTAAAAAATTAGTTGCTTTTTATACAGCTATACAAAGTTTGTAATGTTTCTTTGGCAATGGGATATAATGGAATTTTACAACTATATAAAAAGTTTCCTTTGCCTAAGAAACAGTATTTACTGTGTGTACATATTAGACTGACAAAGCAAGTTTTCTACTGTCCAGCACCCTAGTTGATAAAAGTACAACTATCTCAAAAGGGCTATTACAGGATTTCCAAAAAACAACCTTCAGTGGATCAAAACACTCACAGTATCGACGGCCTTCTGCATACAATTGTCCTTACAACTTGAAGCAATTATCAAATACAGTTTAGTAGTAAGAAAAATCCTTTCAGTGATGAAAAAATACTTAAACTCCATCGAAGTACTGCTTTATAATTAACTATACATAAGAAATTACTTATCCTTCTGTCTCAAATATATTTAATGCTCACTGTTTTCAAAGATGGCCATTTTTCAAAAGTAACTGCATTACACCCCTTTGAAATTAAATAGTTAAATCCCAGTGCTGGTGACAAGTATACAGCAAATTAACTTCATTCTTTGCAGAGACTGAAACTAATTCTCTGGATCAAGAAGATCTAGACGTTCACTCGGTTTCAGCTTTCTTGTAGACTATGCAGCAACTTTGTTGTCTTTCTAGAGGGAACAACAGTAGAATGTTAAAATTAATTTTGCAAAACAAAAATCACAAATTAATGTGGGCAACAGCACTGGGAGAAGATGCACTGTGATGGCTACTTCCCATCTTCTGAAATCAGAAAGACAACCTCCCTATCTGATCAGATTAGCATCTGGTCAGAACATGCTCTGGCACACGCTGAAGCAGCTCGCCACTTTGACCAGATGCGTGGCACAAATCCTGGGTCTTTACATCACCTCCTACTTTTCTGGAAGGCTGTGAAATTCTTCCATTCAGAAATTCAAGTCTTTGATCTTCAACCCCTCATTCCAATTCATGCTCAGCTACCAGAGGTTGGAATTACTAGTCCTGTGAGTTAAAGAAAACTAATGAAGGAATATCTGAGGGACAGTCAGAAATCTTCTGTGATGAAAAAAGGCCCACCTTTTCTTTTTTAATTTAAAAAAAAAAAATCTTCAACCAGAAAACAAAGATTTTGTTCTGCAAAACTTTTAACTGCGCACGCAGTAAACTATAAGAGGGAGTTCTTCTGTCCCAGTCAGAATTGTAAAAGCCTACATTTACTTGCACCAATCTGGTTAATTATTGTTACCGGTTCTAAACAGTATGACAGTATTATTTCTGTTCCTTAACAAGCTAACATTCAAGTTGCATATACACACTAAGTGTCAAGAAAAAAGGCTTTTACTGAAATTATTGAAAGATTCTAGTTTTGCAAGCAATTGAGCTCTGCTGATTTTCATAATCTGTACAATCAATGAGCTTTTGTAAAAAGGAGAATTCACATGATTTCCAAGAAAAAGAAAGTGCACCTTAGATACCACTGGCACAGAATACATCACTTTACTAGCTGGGGCTGACAAATAACTTTGCCCTTCCTCTGAATGGCTGGTAGGAAGAAGAGTTAAGATCTTCAACAGGAAACAGAGAAATGGGTGTCTTAATAGTGTTGCAAAAGCAACAAATTGCATAGTTATACTGTAAAGGAAGATTCTGCTCTTTAGCCATCATAGCTCTTGCAGAACAAATTACTATTTCTATGCTTATGTGATGATGAAAGTATGTTTGTAGATCAGGTTACTTCACTTAGCAGACTTATGTGGTGGCTTCTGCATAACTCTTGAAGAAACTGTAAGCTTCATTCATACTTAACTAAAAATAAAGCAGTAGTACTTCTTTTAGTCTTTTAAAAATGGTTTCGCTATGGGATGGACACAGATCTTTTGTTTTCAAGTTCTTATGCCTTATCTCCCACAGTTCTTTTCCACTGAATGACTAGCTGAAAAAAGTCAATCCTGCCTTAGCTTTACCACCAAATATTGAATATAATTCTGTAAAGTTGTATTTTTACAAAAAAAAAAGTGTAACAGGACCTTTCATAACTAAAATATTTTTATCTTCCTCTTTGCAAAAGGTCATCGCTACACTTCAGTAACTTCAATTACTGTATTTTAGGGGTTACATAGGATCTTAAAAGTCTCTAGGCTTTGTCCCAACTCATTCAACAAGGTTTGTTGCACACTAGAAGCAGGTTAAGTTACTCCCTCTCAATCTTTGTATTTTACAATATTGCTTAGAAAAATGCTTGCGATTCATGTTCCTAACACTTGTATTGAATCTGCACAACTTTCACCCCACCCCCCCAGTTCTAGCTATAGAACAAATATTTAGGGCATGTGAAGAAAAGTAGCTTTTAGTTTTGGTTGCTGCTAACAGTAAAATGATGCTATGTGACAAAGATTTCAGCATTAATGGACTTTCAATTAAGTAGCTCACAGTATCTGCAAAACACTATTCAAGAAATTCTAGCTCAACATCAAATTCAAAAGCAGGACTTTTTTTACCACTAGTTTCCAAGAACAGTGGATCACGTGATAGTAAGATTAAATATATGTTACCCTATATTCAAAGTCAGCAAACTCCCTGCCTCCACGACCTCCTCTGAATCCACCACGAAATCCTCGGGGGGCAGTGAAGCCACCTCTTACACTTCCTCGTCCTCTTCCACCTCGGAAGCCAATCCCCCCTCTGCCTCTGTACCCTCCACGGCCACGACTGGGACGCAGTGGTATTCCGAAGGTTTCTGCGTTTAATCTTCTTTCCTCAGCCCAGGTGGGTCGCCGTTCTCTGCCATACAAAAGGAACAAGGATTGTTTTAAAACACACTTCAGAAGGAAGATTGGCTGGCTTAGTTAGAATCGCCAGAAAGCCCATGAAACAAAAAATGATACATTAATCACATTGTAAATCTCCAAATTATCCCTTTCACAAGAATCTAGATGTCTGCCACAATTCATTTAACTCCATGAAAAGGGATACATTACAATATCATTAATTATACATTAAAAATGTTGTAAGAGTTTCCCATATAGGACACAGTCTGCATCCTCTGCACAAGGCATCATATAATAAATAAAAGCTGCCTGCAATTTAAAACAAGAAACAGAAAATAAGATTTTGCAGCTACAGACATTATTTTCTCTGGCCATCAGTACAACAAAACAATCCCCCCCTCACTCCGTAATTCAAAATAGGTCAGCAATACACACCATCTTGTCTAATAAAAAGGCAACAGCAAAAGATAATCTTTAATTTTCCTGAAATGCTATTTTCCCATTCAAACACCACTAATGGCCAAGATGGTTACGTAATCTCCTTAAAAACCATTAACAAAGCACAGTCATAACTGATTTAACTAAAGTGGTAATTTACTAACAAAACAAAATACTTCAGTAAATCTCAAAAGGAGAATCTGGAGTATGTACACTCAGTTCTAGAAGCACTGTTCTAGAACAGCATTTTAAAATGTCTTCCTACTGATGTATTGCACTTGCCCACAAAGAAATTTTGTGCATCATATTCCTGTCGTCCCCCCCTGCATGTGGCCATAATCCTTACTCACTTTTGATTCAGAGTTGATTGTAATGAGTAGTGCTTACACTACCTTGTGACATAAACATGCATTAAGTAGACTAACAAACTTTCCTTTACAGGCCATACCTATTGTCATCACAGGAGATGTTATCAAAGAAAGATTTGGTTTTGTCATAGTAGCAGTTGGGTCCAAGTGGATCTTCCTCATCCGCATTCCCTTCACTATTTTGGGTATCAACACCTGAGTCACCTTTGTCTTCTCCATTCACAGGCTTCTCTGGTTTCTCAAGCTTATCTTCTGGAAAATAAAAGTAAACAAAAGCCTTCCAGAACATCATACTAAACACAATGGCACTGTTAACTTACTCCCAGACAGGCACAAACTGTACTGAAATATACAAAAATACAAAACACCCTCCAAAATTTAACATGGAAGTCAAAGAATTTGACACATAAATTGGGATGTTTTGCTGTTGCTGTCTGGAGGTTTGATATCCTCTGTAGTCTTTGTGGGTTTAATTAACAAAAAACCTGTGGCAGAATGGATTTGACATCCATCTACCTTGGAACCTCCTAGCTACTTCCTCTACAGACTTAAAGGCCTCACTCAGTCATTCCTCATGTAAAAGCCATACCATGTTTTTGCTCATCCCTGTTACCCTTCTCTATCTTTAACTTTGCTGTTACCTCCTTCAAGGCACAGGTCCAGTATTCAAGATATTATGCCACAAACTGACTTTATGATATATTTGTCTAGCACTGCCTGCAGTTCAACTTACTGTTTTGACTGGTACTGAAAAAAAAAAGCTGATGGTTCAGCAGAACTAGCTATTATGATCTTAAAGTCTCATTCCTAAATGCTTAAATCGCATGATGCTGTGCAAAAACTTCAGTTAACCGGCTCAACCTTTCCACAACACGCACAAAAATAACCACTCTCGTCTCATAAAATATTTCCATAGCTCTTTATTGTTAGCTTTCCCTTTCTTCTCTATTACTCAGAAAAAAATAGTATTAACAGCAAACTGTCAACTCATTTAAAAAGGGGCAAGCACCAGAGAACAAATCCTATGGGACTCTACTGGTGTTTTTTCTCTACACTGAAATCTGACCATTTATTCCTACCTTTTGTTTCCCTGCTTCTAGCCAATCATTTACTGAAATAGCAAAATCCCTACTTTAACCTGTAACAATTTGTCCAAAAATAGTAGCAGCAGTGCAATGAACAGGTGGCTGGTCACAAGAGAATGAGGTAATTGAAACAGAAGCCTGCTAGAAAACAAAAAGTGCTGGCAGTATGGATCTAAAACTACTCCTGTGTTTCTTTCGAAAAGGGTAAAAGCAAAGAAATGCCTTCATAAATTGAAGATCTCGTGCATCCTCCAGCAAAGTTCTGATCCCAAACTCATGTGATTGCTTTTGGTCTATTAATTGAAAACATAAACCACAGGTTTTCTTTCATTGCATCTTTTCCAGAACTCCAAAGTAAATTCACACTACTGGAACTTCTGCTCAAGTGATCTGCATTTTTAACCATCAGACTTGTTAGAGCATGATGTATAATATTTACTAATTAAAGTTCCTTCAAAACTCAAATACTGACCCAAGCATTTAATAAATAATCCCAGTTTACTTGTTCCTTGATTTTTTTTTTAATTAATTTGTTCTTTTTAATGACTGCAAACAAAACTTAGTAGGATATGCCTTTTAAAAGTTGTTCTCCAAGGTAGGGTTAAAACAGCAATACACAGTTTTTCCATGCTCAAATCTAAAGCAAAGATTGGTTTACCTTTTAGTTTAAGTTTATTGTGAAATTCTCTATCAATTTCCTCCTTGTTGAACTGTGCATTTGCACTTTCAAAGTCAAAGTCCTTCTCAAACTTCATTGGACCATCCCTCCTAATGCCAAATCTTCCTCGGCCCCCTCTGTGACCTCCACGGCCTCTCCGTGCTGAAGGTCCTCCTGGAACTGAAAAGAGGGAAATTCTGTTTGGTTTTGTTTTGTGCATTGGTTTTTCTTTGTGGGTGGTGGAGGTGGTTGTTTTTTTGGGTGGGGTTTTTTAATTCCTGGGGTAACAGCTTGGGACTTCATGCATCCTCTTCCCGCACTTCTGTTGTTAAAAGTCCTGTCGGAGCAGCTTGTAATTTGTAAATTCACTTACATCAATTACAGCAGTGACACAGAAAGCATAATAGTACTAAACCTGTGTACTAAGACTTCTAGAAGTTATTAAAATGTTAGTGGCTTTTCAGGCAAATATTTTTGTAGAAAGATAACGGATTTTATTTCCTGCTATTGTGTTTATAAATCCATGAATACTGCTTGGTTTTGCATTTTTATTCAAATTGCTTAATATAGAGCAAGCAGAAGAGATTTTCTCTTTAATGCTGACTTTTTGTGCTTGTATTATTCTGACTCAATGCAAAGTTATTGTTACCCACTAGAAACAATTATGTGAAAGCATTCTAAATACATGAATTCTTTATTACTGTATTCTGAACTGCAAGATTTCTGGATGTTAGAAACAAAGTCCTAGCACTTCACAAACTATACACTATGTTGTATTTTAGCAGACTTTAAAAAAAATTAATCAAGTCTGAAAACGATAGCTATTTCTCAAAACAAGATTTACCAATTTGTCGTTTGTTTTCATTTCTGAGTTCATTTTCTGATCTTGAAACCTTGTGTGCTTCAGCTAAAGTTGGAAATAAAAAAATTATTTGTTTATCCAATTCGGTATTTTTGATCATACTTCTGTATATATATTGTTCAGATTTCAAAAAAATCCAAACCTATAAAAGTAAACCACAAGTTTAACTTCATAAAATTAAAGAAAATTTAGAATATATGCTTGACTTTAAAAAGAAATATATATAATCCAGGTCTCTGCCAGCCAGTCTACCAGTAACGGACAGCAGGAAAATTCCTACGTGTTACCCTTAAAAAGGGTACTTCATATGTGTATGGAAGACAACAAGTCATATGAAAATTATCCAAAGCTACCTCGTCTGTGCTCTTGATTCTCTAATGACTTCTGGCTAGCAGACACCAAAGGTCTGGCTGGTACAGGGCTCCTCCTCCCAACTGGTGCTGGAGTAGGCAAGTGGGCTGCAGGTGTTTGTACCGCTTGTTCCATAGTGGGGCTCCTTCTCAAATGATCTATCTGAGGGCTTGAACGACCTGGGAAAAAAAACCAAAAAAACCAAAAACCAAAACCCAGAGAGTTATTTCTCATCCACAAATTTGAGTTACTGGTCTCAACCAATCTAGACTGACAGGTTTATCTGCCTTACCAGTCAAGACAGCTGTGTCCAAAGAAGAAATAAATATTTCTGCACCCTCAGATCCACTAATCCAGAATGAAGGATATTTAGCAATTCCCCTTCCCCCAGTCTAAAAGAAAAAAATGGGTAGGACAATTAATCCCTACCAACCCATCCATGATGTGCATTTAGCTGTGGAATGAAATTTTTTGATTGGAGATAAAAATACTCTTTCTGCCTCCCTGGAAAGACAAGTGGAACGTGACTGCTCCCAAAGGCAGATATACAGTTACGATACTGGTATTTCATTTCATCTAGCACACTCTGTTGTATGATCACCACAACATAAATGAACAGTGATGGCTAGTGGCAGGCATAATGCAGATGAAGGAGCTATGAACGCTTCCCCACACAGTGCTGTTCACACATTTCAATTTGCAGCATGAGTGACTGGAGCCAGAAGCATGTTTTAGAATTTTGCTCCGGCCAGACAAGTTTACCACACCATATAGGTAGATCTGCTAAGAAATTAGAGTAAGAATCAAGTCCCAGTAAGTAGAAAAAAAGAATAATGTCATATCCCATAAAAAAGCTAAACAAAAGAAGAAAAACACCAAATAATAAAAAAAAAAACCACCACGACACCACACACTCTACAAAGATGACAATTTTTTTTTTTAAAGCAAACACACAGAGGAAAATCTCATTAGTGCCCCACAAGAAACTGTGGCAGAATGTATGTTCATCTGGAGCATATGTTATACATTAAGTCCAAGAATCAGACAGGTTTTTAATTCACCTCCAGAAAACCAAGTTACTCTTTCAACAGAGAAACAGTAAATGCTCAGTATACTCCACCCCCCACCCCCCCTTCAATTAATGTGACAAAATAGAACCTATTTTTGGTAATCCACTCAGCTAATCTTAGAAAGCACTCCACATTGGTATACAAATCTTAACTAGAAATTAGGAAAAACCTGTTTGCTGTAAGTGTTTTGCCTTTTAACATGACTGCATAAACTTAAAAACAGCATTAGGAATATATCTTACCACACAATTTTACTTGTGGTGAAGAGTGGAAGCACAGGAAGTAACGCCTTTTGGATTTTGAGGAGCAATCTTAACATATTTGCATGAAAAGTGAGGGTGAAGGTGCTCAACATTTAGTTTCTTTTTTCTCTGCCACTCAAAAAGCATCAAGAATTTCCTTTTTGCTTCTACTTTCTTTTTCCAGTATTACACAAACTACCTATACAGTTTCTATTACTTTTAAGCTTACTTAACTGTTACGTCACTACCTCTACAGGCAGTCATGTCTGCTGTCATTATTTGTATAAATATACATTAACAAAAAAAACCCACCACCCTTGGGAATAAAGATTTAAAAATTGTACGCTGCAGGACTTCACAATCCAATCAGCATGAAGTATCTTGAGTTTTCTCATGCTATCAATAAAAATAGATATTGAATTTCTACATGCACCCATTTGCTAACATTATTCAACTGAAGTCAGTCCTAGTCCTCAATATAGGTGCCATAAGGATAACAACAAATGTGCCACTAACAGTTACCTGTGCAGCATGCCAAAATGTAGGCAAACACACTTAAGAGAGCAAGTACAAAGACTCTCAGCACTTTCTGGTTTTAATACCAAGTGTTTTCATGACAGAATTCAGCTGTTTGGTTAGCATTTCTGGCAACCACCTAAATCATAGGGGCATGATTGGTCAAAAAAAAAAAAAAGATCAAAGACTTATTAAGAGATTTACCTTGAGACATCTGTGTTTTTAGTGATCTTGCATCTGTTGTAAATGCAGAACCAACTGCAGTGCTTTGGGACATACTAGCACTGGCTGAAGAGTCGGTTCCAAAAGATGTTAAAGAACCTCCTGCTTTGAAAGAAATAATATAGCTGTAAAACCCGGTTTAGACTTTTTTTTTTAATTAGCTTTAAATGATTAGTGAAGCCGTATTAGGCAATTATTCTAGAATACACATAAGTCTGCTCTTCTTATACACTCTGAGTTTAATGTAATGTACATTACATTAAACTTACAAATACATATTTGTAGTAAGTTGGTAAGACTGTAATACCTTCATGCTTTTTATCTAAAAAAAAAAAAAGCACTGCTAACTTCAGTTTTGCAAGTATTAACATAGCATTAGTTTCACAAGTATTAACATAGCATAGCTATGAAAGCATCTTACAGGGTAAGAAACAACGTCATTGGTATGCATTTCCACTTAGCATCTTTTAAACAAAACCATGACTGTCACATCTTAACTGTTATCAAGTTATGGCCAATTCCACAGCCTTCCTTTCACACGGCTAACATTTTCAGTACCAAGAGTAACGCTGTCACCATAACAGTTGCAAGAATGTAAGCTCCTATGTGAAAAACTAATAGGTGAAATAAAGAACTTTAACGGAGGAATTAAAGTTGGTCGGTGAGTCTCAGAGAGCATCTGCAGTATAAAGGAGGAACTAACCCATGCAGCTCTCAAACACTTCCAGCATGTACTTCATGCCAAGGTAAGGTCTCATGAATAGCTGAAGGACGGTGCTGGCACATGGATTGCTGTATAATCCAAACCCTTTGGTTAAGGCACACACCACCTGGTCAACCTGGGATACCAGATTTCTGCAGCACAGCTATGGGCCTTTTGTGGACGAGCTGCCTCTACCATTTGTGAAATACAATGATTACAAGATGAATGTAACAAATACATATGAAAAAGAACGTATTCATGAATACAGGAACCTTTGCCCACTTGTCCCTCTGAGATAGGGTGTTTAGTTTTCAATCATAATTGCTTTCATTTTAGCTGCAAAGGCTATGAAAAACTCTAGTTTTGAGCTAGACTGTGGGACTGATACAAATTAAAGAGTGGATCTGCCCTTAGGATAAGACATTGATGGAATTATAAGCACAGATTACTGTCTATGCACACACCTGCAAATTCACTTATAGAAAAATGCCAAATAATAAAAATGAACATACCAACTCCAACGGCACCAAACTGCTGCCCCACCAGTGGGCTTGGACTAAACTGACTGTATGCAGGCATTCTGCCAAAAGGACCATAGGACCCCACAGACTGGAATGAAGATGTAGTTGAAGATCCTAGTGAAGACTAAAGAAAAAACACACTTGCAGAAATTCATGTTTGCACAAGAAGTAGGAAATAGTTCTGCAAGGCAAAAAATGCAGAAACTCTAAAACTATTTGTTAAATTTACCCTATCACCATCACTGTGGCTAATACAAATAAAAGACCTTAACATTCATAAAGTTGTTTCTGTAAATATCAAGAATTTAACTGCTTTAACACACAAGCAAAGACAGCACAAAAATTATAAACAGTTAGCATAAAACATTTTCACAAGTATATATACAGTTCAGAAAGCACTTTTATCCTTCCGATATCACAAACTTGTGAAAACAATACCATAACATTTTGCAATCTCTTCCCTAGAACCTCAGATACTGGACTTTCTTGTCAAACACGTGCATAAGTTTTTGTTGGCAAACTTGTAAAGTGTCACATCTTCTTCCCTGAAGTTTCAAAAACCACATGAACAATGAAAGACCCAAACATACTGGAGAAGGGTGGGGTTATTACTATTATTGGGCCTACCAGTAATACAGTTTCACAGCTCTCAACTACCACTGACAGAAGTAGTTGCACCAAATTTAGCAAAAGATCTTAGAGGATTGCAAGTGTAGTTTATATGGAAGTATCAAGAATTTTATCTTACAGAATAGTTAAATATTAGAAATGTAAACACTTACATGGAATGATCAAGTTCCATTTGAACCAAGAACTTACATCTTACTCTCAGGGATGATTTTAAGACACCCCATAAGCACAATCAACAAGCTGACAAATTTCAAAAATAACTATCTCTGTCAGTCCATTTACTATAAAATAATAGATTAACTAAGCTTGAAGCCTTCAAGTTGTAAGTTGCCTTCCCTTCAGCAACCAAGTATTCCCTTTTAAAATAACTGCCCTTTAGTATGAAGCTTTTTAAAAAACAAATAGCTACATTAAATGCTTTTAAAGTCATAGTCAGCAAAAAAAGTTGAATGTTAAAATCCAAAAGCAAGCAAAACCAAACAAACCAACCACTAATGATTTGGCAAGGTTTCAGCATCTACTCCATTCGACTTATACCAAGTCTGATCTTTCCAAGAAGTCTTGCATGTGTGTCCTCCTAAGCCAAGTACCTTTCAAAAAAGGCATCAAGGTCTAGTAGAAGTCATTTGTTGTTTTTGAAAAACAGGCAGCTTTGGTATCCAGTGCATTGTGCTAGAGTTAAGATTTCAACCTTGATTTTCAGAGTTAAAGACATGATTCAAAAGACAAAAATCTTTCCAGAGTTTTTTTTACATTGGGTTGTGAACTTTACAGCAACAAAGATATTAATTTTTAAACACTCAGCTAGAGAGCACTTAAAGATACCAGGTTATACCTTCAGCAACAAACGTGTAAAAAAATGTTTTTACCTACCTGAACAATAGCAGGGTCCTGTGGCAAAGAACACTGAGGCTTTGGTGGCTCACAGACAGTTAGGTCTTTAATGTCACTGCCACGGAAAATAATATACTCAAAGACTTCATCACGAGGTGGTATAGGTCTATCAGTTGGTCTATCTTCTGTACCAAAGGAGCGAACTGCAAAATTGGGAAGGGGGGGAAAAAGCAAACAAACAAAACACAAACACACCCCACATTCAATGAAAAGTTTTAAAATATACTACCTAGACCAACAGCATTAAATAAAAAAAAAAGTTGTTGAAAAAACCCAACAACTAAATAGGCAGCATATTCTTTGCCATTATCAACTGCTCAGACATAAACAAATAATTTGATCTTACAAGCTTCAGTTAAAAATCAAGCAGAAAGATATTTTTTCTATTCCTTACTGAAACATCACTTATGCTACCACTCACATGTTGATTATTCTGAGAGTTTTCTGAGGGTAAGGGGAAGCAGGAAAGCAGTTTTTGCTAAAGTTAAGACTTCCTGGACATTATAGCAACAGGAACACCAACAAAGGCTGGTTAAGTCAGTCCTGTGAATCAAGGGCTACATGAAGTTTACATACTTCATATTCTGCACTTGCAAATCACAAAAAAAATTGCTAATACAGATAGAAACTAGAACATTAAAAATTACCTAAAACAAAGTATTTCTCAATAGATCCAAGGTCTGAATCAAGATTTAAATAAAAATTATTAATTCTGTGGCATGACAATTTTCATGAACCAAAACGCTGGTGTAAGTTTCGTATGATCTCTGTCAAATTAAGTCAACTCACTGGGGCATAACCACCTTCCTAAGTAGGCCTGCATAGTGTGCAACATACCAAGACATTAAATCTATTTGTATGTACCTAGCTGAATTCCAATGGTTTTCAGATTGCATAGCGATGAAGCTTATGATGCTTTTCCCTTTGCACTATGTATAATCGCTACCTCTGCATATGGCTAGCAACACTTCACATTCACTACCCTTTCCAAGACTTCTCCTCACCATAATACTGCCAACACTTGGTGAATATAAAATTAAACAAAAATCTGAAGAGATATATCTCCAGGAGCTAAAGTTTTGTAAGCAAAAACTAAACAATAATTGAAACCAGAGAAGAAAAAAAAATTACAATCACATTCTACTGAACATCAGTTTGCAGCAGATTTAACTATCCCTCATGACTGTCTTTGCTCTAGCCTTTTAAGAGGTTTTTGTTTGCCTTGTAGAGTACTACAGGTTATGCTGAGAAAACATATCGTATTTTGCTTTATTTTACCAGAATTAGTATTCCCTCCATTTTCAGATGCATCAACAATTTGGAGACATCATTAGGCACGTATTTGCAGCCATAAAACCATTAGTCAAGAAAAGCAGAGTTTCCTGTAGAGGTGTATAAAGTGATACTGAGTCATTTCTCAGGCTGCACCAACCATCTTCTGTAACTGTTGCTTCTTCTAGTACTGCATAAACAGAGCTTATCAGTCAAGTATTACAGATCTTTTTGAGAAGCATTAATTCAGGGATAAAGAGCTCAACTCCACACTACAATGAAAGTATTAAGTGGTTACAATTATTTTGTTCATACTTATATAAACTTGAGATTAATTTAATCAATTTTTCTATTTCTGTGCATCTGAAAGCCTGCTCTGAATGGTACTATAAAATGTAGGCACTGTAAAAAGGCATGGATTGTTAAATGAATTTCAGTATTCTGTTCTAAAATAAATCTGTCTTCTCTTCTTCCTCTACAGAAAAAGTTATATGAAGCTGAAGAATTTGCAGAAATTAACTCAAAGTAACACACAATAACTTAACAACATTTTCAATCGGTTATGTATATTACATTCAGTTGCTTTTTATTCATCACACCTTTCTATTTCAGTCTTGACTTCAGATCCAACTTCACTTTCTAGCCATCCTATACTCTATTTATTGGAGAACTAGTAAATTAACTTGGTCCTTCATTCCATCATTTGACCTGCTGACTTGGTAAGTATAACCAAAGTTGATTTTGTATTGGTTCTCTTTTGTCCCACACTGACATGGTTGCTCTAGTGGCCATTTTGTCTACAAAGGTGCACAAAAACCAGCCAGAGTGTGATCAGTAAGTTACTGAAGTATTTTAATTTCTAGCTAAAGTGAAGGAACTAAGCAGTAGCAATACCACCAAAAGGGGTAGTAAACTAGCGGATCACATCTCACCTCTACACAGAAATGAAAAGCTGATTAACTATAGAAGAAATCTGCTTGGAAAGTACTTTTTAAGTCAGAGCTATGCTGCATGGATAAGTATTTTACTACTAATACCAACATCACAAGACACATATAAGAACAGTTTTAAAACCTGGCAATTACTTTTCTCCATTCTAAACCAATCAAAAAAGAAAGTGAACACCCTAACTTTCATCTACTGACACCTTCTAAGACGTAAAGGGATTTTACTGTACGTCAACAAGAATTTGTCTTTCTCCCCATCATAAAATTATGAAAACATCAGAAGGTAGTATTTTCAATAACAAAAATTAGAATCAATCTTTAAGACACTCAGCTGCCTATCCAGCTAGATCAAGACACTAATAAGGTCATCAATGGTTTCACAATAAAACACATCAAGAGTTGCTACTAAGAGTTTGGGGTTTTTTTCTACCTCTCCACTGCCCCAAACCAAACTGGTTTTAGTGCAACTCTCAGCAAAACATAAAGACAATTTTGTCCAACGAAGATTAGCTCTGCTGGAGAGGGATAAGCAAACTCCTCTGATCTGGAGTTCAACCTTTCCCTCACGCCAAAGCAACAAAAATAACCATCCCTGAGTCTAATTGCCTCCTAAAGCAAGGAACCAGAACTGCATGTGCAGCGATCTAAGAAAGCAGTTTAGTATAAGGGCTGCTCAATGTTTTTGCAGTGTTTATCCCAACTAGGTCCTTCAGATAGTAGTATAGAGTAAAAAGTTGAATGTTACTTTTAATATTTTGCAAAGGGATAGCTGTCTTTATGGTTTCTTCTTTCCTAGCCTGGATTGGGATTTAACATAATCTGAGCTCGTTAAAGTAAAAAGTCTAATATTAAGGTGGCCAGTACAGTAGGATTTTAGAACAAAATAGTTTTTACCATAGTTTTGCATAATCAAAAATACTAAGTTGCCAGAGTATCAAAATGAAAAGGTATTGGAGCAGCAGCAGTCTTAGAACTCTATCCAGCTTTGTCTCTTGGGGTATTTCCTCAGACTACATCCTTCCTCCAGAAAAGGTGCAGTGGTTCACACATAGCAAAATACTAAAGGGCGAGAGGAAGTGAAAATAAACACCTGGAAGATAACAATCTTCCAACACCAAGAGTATGGTAAATCCATGTAATCTTGCCTTGTCAATTTAAGTTTTTTATTATTTGGGGTTTTTTTAATGAGCTAAACTGGCTTTATGACTTACAAACAAAAAGGCAACCATCACATCTTGAAACCAAACTTATTTTTTGTCAGCGTAAATACACACACTTACATAGCTAGCTAGCAAGAAACTAACACTGTTGAGCCTAACAGGATACATATATGTAATTTTATGCCCAAGTAGCTCCACCAATTTCATATTGAAGCGCTGTGAGCAAATCTTTGTACAGATTTTGACTGACTTAAATGTTACTGCTATACTGTATTTTAATACATATTACACTACTATAGCATCCAAGGAAAACATTGCAACTTTCCCTATCAGTTAACATCAATTATTACCTGTTGATTAACACAGAAATATACTGTGTTAATCAGAAGCCAAGCTATATATTCTACTAGCAAGAGGACTCTGTTCCTATGCAATGTGAATTATTATAAATATGTAGTTCAATCTCTGTATGCAGCACT
Source organism: Phaethon aethereus (assembly GCF_964289735.1). Lineage (NCBI taxonomy): Eukaryota > Metazoa > Chordata > Aves > Phaethontiformes > Phaethontidae > Phaethon > Phaethon aethereus. The sequence goes on along the minus strand of NC_138589.1, from coordinate 12,482,743 downwards.
GACACAATCCCATCAGACTTACTTCATATGTAGCATACATACACAGAAACCAGTCTTAAGGCACCCATGAGAAGCATGGCAACTAAAATGAGACCACCACTAACAGAATAAGACATTTCAATTGCCATCTCTCTTCAGAACATCACAACCCTCTCCCTGCAAGCATGCTCAGATGCCTGCACACCACATTACAGAAGAAATATTATGAAGGAGACAGCTTGTGGTGGGCTCATACCTTCAGCACAGTTAATTCAGTATGCACTCCCTTACTCTTAAGGGTGCTGAGTTAACAGGGAGACAGGTATGAGGAAAGTAGCCAGAAGTGGGCTTTGACAAGAGGAATTTTTCTGTTGTGACACACTATGCACGGGGTTGTTTTGGCACACATGCCCTAAACCTCAAAGCATGGAGGCAGCATGTCACTTAATTGACTAAAAAAATAACTTCATAAAAACTTGATAAAAATGTAACGCTTCCTGTTCCCGCTCCCACACCTGAACTATAGGAAATGCTCCAAGTCTTCACAAGAATTTAACTTTTTTCTGCCTATGTTTGAGTCTTTCACCAAACTAATATTGTGTAAAAGTCCAAATGAAGGGGAAGTTTTGTCTTTCATGTGCCATTAGACTATGGAAAACACTATCATAGATGGTTGAAAATGCCAGAAATGCCAGAAGTTTAACTAATTCTTAAATTACTGAAAGCTATTTTGTTAATATCTATTAATTATAATGATTCCAAATGCAACTCTCAATGGTCCAACAGCTGGTAAGTGAAAACTGATGCATTATACCAGATACACAGTATGTAATTTTCTGTTTCTTATACTTCCATGACTAAGGATTCCCTACTGTTGGCAGGGAACAAAGCCTTTTCTGATCCATTATGGTTGTTCTTACACAGTTTACCCACATTAAAAAATCCATCCCTCTAAATCAGTGTGTTGAAATATGTGTATTACTAGCATGAAACATCACACCTCGTTTTCAATGCCACAACATGTAAGATCAAGCATGATCACTCATGATTATTCTACAACTGCCCTCAGGTAGGGCAGCAATCACTTTACAGCAAGAAAATTTTACTCTTAACTGTGGCTTGCAAACACACTATTCTTAAATCGGTTGGACTTAATGATGTTTAAAAAATTAAGTATGAATTAGAAGTATGAACTAAAAGGATATTCCAAGTTAATTTAACTTGAAACTTCACAAGAGTAGGTGGGTTTTGGTTCCAAACACTAGCTCTGGAAAGCTGGGAAACAAGAAAAAAAACATATGCACCAATAATATATAAAACCCTCAAGTAATTGTATAGCTTGGTTAATATTTGGAGTCTGATATAGACGGGACTTTTCACTGTTATTTAAATAATAATACTCTTTAACACCTTGTGAAAGGATGCATTATTTTCCCTTATTAGACTCCAGGTTAGGATAAAAATGTTATGCTCAACATTTAAACAGTTGCTATCTTCCTCTAACTCATGAGACAGAGGCTGCAACTTTTGCTAGTGAAAGGATCACAGCTTTGTAAATAAAATGCCAATCAGAAAACTATAGGACATTGCCCCTCAGTAACCGAAGACTATAATCAGTATCCTGTTAGCAACCCAAAAACCTTATTTTGGTCTAAAACCCCAGAAGATTTAAGATAAATGAAGACATTGCACATGTAAAACTTTGTGACATTAATCTCAAGCTTCAGTTAAGCCCACTGAAGTCCTACTGTTAGGCAAATCTGTAGTTATTCATGAACAGATTCTGTGTCTACTTTTGCACTTTATGTCACAACAATTTCAGTGATTTCAGTTAGGAAATTAACAACAATAAGCCTCCCTGCACTTAACCCAGGTAACAGTCACATGAAGCCAGTTACAGAACAGAGCAACCATAAGCTTCGAGTCATCCTTTAAGGCTCCCCCCCCCTTTTTTCTGGCAGAAAATTTGACATTTGTGGTAAAGATCCATGGTAAACAGATCCATGGTAAACAGTTCTGGTTTGACTTCTGGACTCACCACCGGAATGAGAGATAACTATTAGCCGATGAACATATTTACAGCTACAGACAGTTCAGAAGGAAGATCCACTTCTTTCACATACAGACCTGGCCATGATTAACCACACCTGTCACATATATGCTCTCATACACATTCACATGACCTAAACCTTCATTTATTCAGAAACTTGAATACTGTAGAGTTGAGCAATTTGTTCATGAGCAGAGTGAACTGTTTTACAGTCCAATATGGCTGTTATCAGCTTCCAGATGAAGCTTAAGATTTTTGGTTCCAGGTGGCCTAGAAATACTGGTTTATTCTCTTCTGAATGATGACACTATATTACAAAACACATTCTTCAGCTAACTCAGCCAATTTTTATTAAAGCAAATTTAATGGTTTAGATTTACATTTCTGATGAGAGCTATGGGAAGAGAGTAGATCAAACTACAATTACAAATCTAACCTATCTTAAGTATGTACACTTTGGCAGATATGCTATAACACGACTTAACCGCTCTTGAAAAGTCATGCAAAACTGGCTTGGTCAGCACTAAATCTGTCTAATTTAGGACAAGATTATCACAAGCTCCTCAAGGATGGGGTTCTTGTAAGTGCTTTTGTACAAACCTTAACAATTACAGCATGCAATTGGAATTTCTAAACATTTATTTTTAATCACATTGCTCATCTTTTTCTCATATAAATAAATACTAGCTGTCCTTTTTAAACAGATAATACAATTCCAGAAAGGTAATTTAACCTAAGAGCAACTTTAGAAATAAGTAAAAAAACACATGAAAGCTAAATGCCCCATAAATGAACTATGCAAGCTTGGGACCAAACCTACTACAAGGTGTTTCAAAACATACATATAATAATTTACAAAACAAAGCAATCTATTTCTTAAATAATAAGGGGGGGGGGGCCCTTAAAGTCACAAGACACACAAACAAGAAATACCACAGAGACCAAAGTGAGATAAAGGCAAACAAACTGCTACACGGTTTGCAGCAGTATCAACTCCACAGACCAGCTATTATACACACCAACTCTGTAAAACATAACAGACTGTCATTATGCTAGAATGCTAAGCCTATCATATCAAACAAGAATTGAGGCTTGGAATACTCGCAGTCCCAAATATTTAATTTACACAAGAAGTAATTTTTTCCCTTAAGTAACGGTTGGATAAACTTTCTGCTTTTATATATGCATTTACACTATTTAGCAATACTTTACAGAGTCAAGAAGTGTAAAGTAAAATACCATTGAGTTTCGCAGAATCTATTATAAATAAGTTATTAAAAAATCCGACTTAATGTTTTACCTGAATATTCCACAAACTTGTGTTTAGAGTGCATTATTGTGCACAAGAAACAGCGAAGTACTTCGGATGCCCAGTTTTAAAGATCCTCCTTTTTACCCCCCAGTCTCTCTTCTCAATAAACATATCTTTCTAACTTTCTTATACATACACACACACATGTTCTCTGGCCAATACATTCTCACGCCAGTGTTTGTACTCAATTTCGATTTATACAGTGTTATCTCGGAAATTAAGAGCTCACGATCAGCCTTTGTTGATAACCTAGGTCTCCCAAGATCCCGTTTAGACCCGAGTTGTCTCCTACCCCAGGGTGCAGTAGAGTTCAGTCGCAATCGGCCCTGTAGATCTGCAATTCTTACGAAGCAAAGCACTCATCTTCCCAGTGTCCCTCTCCTACTCCCTTTTACGCACTAACGCCGGACCACTTCCACCGCTGAGGGCTTCATACTTCTACTCTATTCAGGACTCCTTTTAGCAGCCCCTACCTAGGTAATGTTACTAGCTCCTTTTCGCGACGGTCCCTCCGCGGCCGCTCGGGGCTTTCCATACCCCTTCCCAAAGCCGGGGGAGCAGCCCGCGCGGCGGGAGCAGGGGCCTCCGCAGCGCTGTCGCGCCGCCGCTTTCTCAACCTCTTCCTCACTTCCACCTCCGCCGTGAAGCGTCGCGGGTCGCCACAGCCCCGCCACAGACGCTCCGTCGGGGAGGATAGCGGCAGGACGCGCCTCCGGCCGAAACTACGCGGGCTTTTACCAAAGCTCCGCCAGGCCCTCTCGCAGCTGCTACTGGGCCCTCGTCGGCTGCAGGCCTCCCCCTCGCACCCCGAGCCTCCTCATCGCCGCAACGCCACGAACGACTCTGCCGCGGTTTCAGGTTCTTGCTCGATCCCCGACGGGCCCCCAACGGTCTCTACGCCCCCGCACACGCCGCGGTCCCACTCCCCTCCCTCTCCCTCCCCAAGGCGTTGCTGCGTCGCCAGGGCCCAGTCCTTTACTTCGCCAGGTCCTTACCCTTGGCCAGCGCCACAGTGGAGTTTTCGGTGTCGATGGTGTACAAGATCCCTTCATAGCGGATCTCGGCCTTGGAGATAAGACTGATCTTGCTCCCGATGTAGGGCGTCCCCCCGCTCATGGTGCTGGCTCCTCGGTCAGGGACACCCCCCCCCCTCCCCTGCCGAGCGCTCCTGAAGCCGGGCACAAGTAACTAAAGAAGCCCAGATCAGAGTCGTAGTAGGTGCTCTACTCCTCCCGCTTTGAGCCCGACTTTCCGCCGACCCCCCAGCGACGGCTCTCCCTGCGCAGACTCCCTCAGCACACCCCGCACCAAAAGCACCCTGAAGCTCCCAACATGGCCGCCGCCTTCATCTTCCTTCGGAGCCACCCCCCTTCGCCCCAACCACGAAATGGATGCCGGGAGTGGCGATGATCTCGCGAGAACTGGCTGCCGGGGGCGGGGCGCGGGCTGGTGAGGGGAGTGGGCGGCCATTTGAGCCGCCCGGAAAATTAATTTAGCGGCCTCGAAGCCATAAGCGCTCCAGTGCTCTTCCACCTCGTGTGTGGAGCGTGGCTTCCCCCGCCTGGCTTAGGAGTGGTGTGTGGGGCCTGTGGCTCCCCCGGCTCCCGCTCAGCGTGCCGGGAGTTTCAGCTTGCAGCTTGGAAAACGCACCCCTGCCTTGGCTTGTGAACACCAGGGGATGTGAAAGTAGGTTTGGTGATTTGGGCTGTTCGGGTTTTTTGAGAGAGGCCGAAGCCACTTATCATTGAATGCTAAATTCTTGTAATCCTTAATAAGCAATTTAGAATTCAGCCATGCAGAAAGCTGCAAAAGTCTAGATGATAACTGTTTAGTTCATATTTCACAGGGGATTCTGTTTTACTCAGCAGTGTTGAGATAGTCTGAACTTGCCAAGTAATGCAACTGTTGATGAAATCTTGATTAAACTGTGGAATTAATCCTGAAAAAATACCCTGTTAGTATAAGTACATAAAAAAAAAAAATCTTGAGATTGCACTTAGCTTCTACACCTGAAGTAAAAATTACAAATGAGGCTTCCTGTTGCAGGCTTTGCCTGTTAACACATGATACTGCCTCAGGCCCCCTTTTTAATATTTGCAGCCTAGAAAATCACATGCAACAAAAACTAACTTCTGGAAAGGATACTTAATAGCTTTTGTTGCAGCAACTGGACACTAGTACATTGCAAAGATTCAGCAAGTATTCAGAATAGTGCTTTGAAACAGAACAGCAAGTCAGATTTTTCTAGAAGGGCCTGTGTGTTTCTAAGTAGGAGCCATACTAGACTTCTGGAAACTTTATGTGAAAGTTCAACTGACTGTAAAGTCATGGAGGACTTGAGTGCCTAGGGAGCTTCACTGTGATGTGCTTCTAGGATGCCCTGGATTACCTGAAAGATTTTTGGAACAGAGTTCTTCAGTTAATGACTGGGCATACATGGCCACATCAAGTCCCTGGGAGACCACTGTTGAAAATCAGCATCTGTAACTCAGCTCAAAGTAAAGCTGATGTTTAGAAAATAACAGAAGATGTGGAAAGCCTAATAATCTAGAGGATCAGCTACAGTCTGTATTACATTGTTTTCCTGCTCCTGCCTCCTTGCAGGAGGTGCATCAGCTTTCAGGTATGGATGTGGCTTGGAAGAGGAAAGCAAAGCTTTGGGGGAGTTTGCAGGGAAGATTGGGGCCCTGGCTGAAGAAGAGAGAGGGCACCTTGAGGGTGTATCAGAGAGGCCTGTGATACTGACATAAGAGGACAGAGAAGGGGGAGGAGGAATACTTTGAAATACAACCACTTGCCCCAAAGACCCATGTGGCTTTTCTTCTGGGCAACTTCTTCCTAAGTTTTCCCTCATCTGCCTCTCTCAGAATTATAGTCCAAGGCTCCCATTTTTAACAACCCAGTATTAGGGTTTCAAGGTTGTGTAGTGGAACAGCAAATAGAAATGGACATTTCTTTGAGCTTAGGACAAAGTAGATGAGCACTTCAGGAAAGAATTTGAGCGGAAAACTGCCAGAGTATGCTTTTAGGTGTTACCACTTGCAAAGCTGCTGAAAGAGAGTTGTTGGCCAGAATGAATAAGGGGGGGGTGGGAAGCTAGGAATAGAAAAGTATCCTCCTGAGAAACTTTTTAAGGGTTAAATTGGAACTTTCTGGATGTCAAATTTTCCCAAGCCTCTTCATATCCTGCCTAGGTGAGCACGGACAAGTATTTACAATTACAATTAACTTCAAAAGAAAAGCTCCTAAATTTTTATAAGCCATATATAAAAAAGAAATTCCATTGCAACTGAAATAGATGAAACTAAATTCAGACATTTCTAGAACAGCTGTTAGTTACTCTATCTTTGTACTCTCCAATTTGTGGAATTTAGCATGTCTATTTCATCTGTAAAATCAGCAGTTGAAAGAATACTTTTATAGCATAAAGTGAATTTCAATTATATATATATAAAGAGTTCTGTAAATTAATTTGAAGAAGTTATGTCAAAATCTTATCTAAACCTGGTAGGTACCATTTTAAGTTAATTTTAAACTTAGGATAGTTAAATTGTATATTTGCACTGAAGGTGTGTATTTGAAAGAAACAAATGTCACATACTAGAAATCGTGCTTCTTTCTAAGTGTTTTCACTTAGATGACAAGAAGATACTTGTCTATGTGAACTGTTATTACTCCCTGCAACTTAACATGGTAGTGGTACTTCTATTATGTAGTGAGTAATTAATGAGAAAGGCTAGAAACAGGTCACAGGGTTTAACACTGTTAGTAACTGAACAGCAGCTTAACAAGTTTTGTGGTGGATTTTCTTTCACAGGCAATTTTAAAACCATGGTTGGAAGTTAACTTTCCTAATAGACATTCTCTATTTCACACAAACAAACAAATTTATGAAACATTGGATTTTAAGAGATCAGATGAGATGATCACAGCGGTTTCTTTGATTTTTTTTTCTTAGTTCTATACATATTTAACCCCTAAAAATGAAAAAGCAACAAATATGTTTAGAAATATATTTTCTAGGATGAAAAGCATGTAAGTATTTGAAAAAGATTTTTATTATAAAAGAATACAAAAGTTCACAGAGGTTCTGTACTTTATTAATAAAGTCTCATTCCCCTCCTAAAAGCACAAGTCCAAAGCCAGTTTGATGAAGAAGTTTATATACATTCTTATGTATGTCATCACTTCTTGACTTGAAATGAGTCCAATGTGAATCAGTATACGTCATGTTTTATTAAATATTCTATTGTACTTTGTTATTCTGTGTGTTTAATATATATAAAATGGCACAATTAAGAAGAGACAAGTGGGAAGAAATATGAATTCATGTTTTACAGATTACTCACCCATAAATGTACTTTAAAATTGTAATTAAGAGTAGGTAATTTTTTAAGTTTTGAAACCTGTCTTATAAATCATGACTTGCCATTTTCTCCTTCCGGTGGGAAGATTACTTTTTATCTTCTAAAGTTACAAACCAATAAAGTTTTCCTCCCAGGTGGTTTTTATGGAGATGCTTAGTTTAATGCCATAGTGTTAGAAAAACATATACTAAAACTTTTTTCATAGTCAGGACTAGTTGCAGAATCATATGTCTAACTTTCTATTCTCTTATAAAAACTGTGGAGATAGTGGTATGCAAATGAAGTCCAGGATCAGGGCAAATAAGTGAAGGAAGCATGGAATCTTCTCTAAGAAATTTAATAAAATGTGGGACTCTTAACAAAGTAATGTTGGATAGATTCTGTATTTCTCCAACCCAAATGAATATCTTTGTGCAATAGCAAATTGAGTAATAGTCTACTATGTTTTAATTAAATTTCCAGGTAGAAGCATTTGTTAAAAGTCCAAATTTAATTCATCTGTAGCATTCCGTAAAAGCAATACTCATTTGCTAAGCAAATTTTTGATGTATAGATCTCCTGCATATACTTAATATTTTTCATAAGCACTACTGTGCTTTCACATTCACTTACTGCACAGTCTCCTGTTTATACTTCGTGACCACACCTTTGGCCCTTCAGTACTTTTACTGGCCACTTTATTTAAGAAATATGCACTAGCTTATTTTCAGGAGACATTTAAACTTACCCTAATTAAACTGGTGCAACCTATTTTTAATGCCTTTTAAAAGTGGTTTATTTTGATTCATCATAAACCGGCTCCTAAAGGTATAAAGAGAGTATCACAAAAAACTACCCTAAATAAAAATTTAACAAACCAGTTATTAGCAGTTTAGTCTTGTGACTCAAGCAAGTCATACAATGAATGACTTAACTGATTGAGCCTGGGAATGGAGAAGAGTTCTGCGCACGCGTGTGCTGTGAGCCCTTCACTTGTTTCCTCCATCACTGCATTGTGCAATTGAAGGTGGATTATTCACTGATGCACCTTTTTCAATTTTCTGGAAAATCCTGAAAATCACAAAATGAAGAATAAGTCACCATTTCAGGCCACAGAGCAGCAGCTCAAATGTATCCAAGTTTGCAGACATCCATGCTATTGCAGGCCAGCAGAGACACATAATGGAATCCAAGCTGCTTTCTGCTGGCAGCTTCACAAATCCATGGTAGTTATCACTTGCGTGCAAGAACAGATGCAATGAACCATGGGTGATGGTTATTCACAGGAAAAAGTATTTATTTTGAAGATCCTACCAAAAAAACTGCCCTGTCATTAGTCAAAGAAATGATGGGTTAGGACCACCATCTTTCTCTTAAATGTCATTTCTGAATGCATGAGGCGAGCATTGATGGGAAAAGGGCATACAAGAGTCCAATAGCAAAAGTGTTAGTAACAAAGTAGGTTTTTTATATACATGAAAATTTCCTGTGGGGATGCTGAGGGAATACGGTATGCCAAAACAGCTGCTGCGATGATGCCAAGAATCTTATTTTTAGTTTACAAGTCTTCTGTTAACAGTGTCGACATCAGGATTTCCTGTAACTATTCTTGTCTAGGTAAAGCAGTAGCTTTGGACATGAATGACTAACAGTCTAAAGCAGACACAGCAGTGCCAATGTGAGTGCAGGTACTCTGCAAGTATCTGAAGATTTCAGAGAGCTTCCACAGCACTTGCAGTTCCCTCCTTTGCAAGACTTCGTGTGTGAGGCAGCTGAGCCACTACAGCTGACTGCACACATGCTTTCGGCTCTCCCCAAGTGTGAAGAAAATTGTGCTGGCTGCAACTGTCCTTGCGGGGAAGGCAAAGAGCACAATTACAGCAGCATTGCTACCAGAAGATAACGTGATTGTATGACACTTCAATTCCCAACGTGCAAGCTCACAACGCTCTATACAGGCCTTCTCCACACCACAAACCTCCCTGCCAGAAGTCCCTACAGACACAATTAATGGCAGGCTCTTACAGCGGCCCCACCCCGCCCCACTAAGGCGCTTGCCTGGACACACTGTCGCCCCTCGGCTTCCGAAGCGGCCGGGGGGCAGCCTACCGTCCTCTCCCTTACGTAGCCATCGCTCGCCGGGCCGTTCCTGGCTCCCGTCAGCCAGAGTCCGCAGGAGCGCTGCAGATCTCATCGGACCTCGAAGGAGCAGGCGGCCACGGCCCCGAGTCCCGCGAAGACACCCCAAGACCCGCCAGCGGCGCGGTCCGACCCCGCCCCGCCGGCGGGGGAGGAGGAGGAAGCCGGCCCCTCCCAGAATGCCTCGCGCGCGGCAGAGGCCGGCGCGCCTGCGCGCTGCGCGGCCGGCTCCCAGCTCAGCGCAAGATGGCGGCGGGCGCCTCGGACCCCCTGGAAGAGATGCTGCTCTTCTCCGAAGAGGTGGACGAGAAGGCGGTCAGCGACCTGGTGGGCTCCTTGGAATCGCAGCTTGCCGGCGGCCGGGGCTCTGCCGAGGCGCTCCAGCCCAGGACCTCTGCCCCGTCCCAGCAGCAGGAGCAGCAGCACCAGGGGAGCCTAGCGGGGGGCAGCAGCCCCGTCCGGCAGCAGCAAGGGCATCCCGCGCCTCCTCCCGTTCCCGGGGCAGAGGAGGCGGCGGGGTGCGCTGGAGCCGCGGAGAGCCGAGCCCTTGCCCAGGGGCCGCTCCCGTCCCCGTCCCCCCCGGCGGCGGCAGCGGCGGCGGCAGCAGCGGCGGCGGCGGCAGAGAGGGGAGTGAGTGTAAACAGTAGTAGTGTGCAGCAATCACATGGAGCGGCTCTCCTCAGCAGCGGCGGCAGCAGCCCCGGCGCGCCCGCCGCCCCTGCCCCGCCGCAGCCCGCTGCCCTCCCGCCCGCCGGCGCCCCTGCCCAGCCTGTCAACAACCATGTGGCTGCGGGCGCCGCTGCCCAGGACGCGGGGAGCCCCAGCCCCGGCGGCAGCCCGCCCGCCGCCGACAGCGCGCCGCCGCAGCGAGCCGAGGCCGCGGCCGCCGCGGGGGGGAGCGGGATCCCGGCGGGGGGCGGCGGGCCGGCGGGAGCGGCGGAGGGCGCCGCGGCCGCGCCGCTCCCCGGCGAGGCGGCGCCCAACGGGGAGGGCGCCGGGGGCCGGCCGGCGGCAGTCCCACCAGTCAGCAGCCACGGCAGAGCCGACGCCGCCACAGCCCAGACCAAGCCCGCGCACGGCCCGCTCCCCGCAGTAAACGCACTCAGTAACTCCGCCAGCCCCGCGCCCGCTGCTGCCCCGCCGGGACAGGGCTCGGTCGCCAACTGCGCCCCGCCGGCCCCCGCTGCCGCGGCCCCCGGCGCCGCGCCCAAGCCGCCTGTCAGCGCCGCGGGCGTCGCCAAGGCGGGCGCTGCTCTGCCCGTCGCCCCCGCGGCCCCCCAGGCCCTGTCACCCAGGCCGGCGCTGGGCGCTGCCCCCAGGATCGTGGCCCCCCAGCTGATCGTGAGGCCGCCTCAGCAGACCACCATCCAGCTGCCCCCCGGCTTCACTATCCCGCCTGGTAAGTGGAAAGGCAGGGGCCGCGGGCTCGCCGCTCTGTGTAACGCTTTTTTTTTTTCCTTGGCCGAGCGTGTTTCCCCCCTGCCCCCCCAAAAGTTGTCATCTTCCCGCTGCTCGACGTGCTGGAAACAAAAGAAGAGCCACCTGTCTGAGGGCGACGTCTGACAAACGGGCTGCTGTCCATGAGGATGTAATTGGTACGGGACAGGCGGTTGCTAATGCCAAGTAATTATGACTGTTGGTTGACGAGTTACTTGTTTTGTCTTGGGGAGAGAGCGGCAGTCGCGGTAAGTTACTTTGTAGTGGTGTGGTGAGCAGTTCTGCACAAGATAAAAAGCTGGGCTGTTAGAAGAATTTTACGTATGTTTTGAAGGACTTTGTTTTCTGCTTTGCTCTTGGTAGTCTTGAAAAGCTCTCTTCCAAGGGTGTCTTCTGTCCTGAATCAGGTGGCAAGGTACAGGCTAATTTGTGTAATTTAATCTAAACCGTTTCATTTCAGTGAACGTGATGGTGTCATTCTCCGCTGTGCCTGGGCATTCTTTACATCACCGGATGTTATTTCTAACTCTGAAGTAACCGCTGTCTCCTGTCTATTTTCCTTTAGTGTTTTAACTTTCATTAATAAAAATGTAAGTTCAGCAAGGTTGCTAACTAACCAAAACAGCATCCCTTCATCCTAGTGATTCCTACTGTAACTGTATATTCTTTTATCTGGAATTTTCAAGGGTTGTCTGGTTCCCTACGTAGGTTTTCATGTTCCAAAAAGTTTGTAACTTTGTGCCTTCTTGATTTAGCAGATGATTTAACATTCGAACTAATTTTTTTTTTTGCTGTTAATATTGATAGTATAATATGTAGAGATATTGATGTAGTCTGAAATAACATTTCTTCTGCCACACTTCTTAAAATAGTTGGTATTTATTAGCTAAGATAAGCGGAGCAAAAATGTGATGGTGTAGAATCTTGCTTCTAAGTGGACTTTTAGTAGTTGTCTTTGGCCATGGTTTATGAAACTCCTGCTCCAAATTCTAATGCTCCGACCAGATAAAGCTTAGTGGTTTCATGAAGACCTAACTAACTGATAAGAGGTTCCTATTCAGACTGTGTTGGTGCCTTTAGCCTTTGATTTCCTGTTGTTAATCTATTTAATAGTTAATATACACATATGGTAATGTTTATCATAATTTCACATACGGTTTCTGAAGTTTGTTGTGTCAATACTTCGTTCTGCTACTTAATTTTCAGCAGAGGAAAATGGAGCCCTTGAAAGCAATCTGGTCCAAGGTTTAGAAAATGTTATGGAAATAATACTGTGGAAAGTTGTAATTTTATTTTATTACAACATAGTTTGAAATCCATTAAATTTGCATAAACACAAAGATAGTATGTTGTAAGAGGAAGGTACTAAAAAAATACAATGTTATTTTTGAGCTTTTACTGTGTAAAGTAGTGGATCATTTATAATTAATTTTGAAACTCCCATATTGAAAACTTCTGTCTAAAGCAGAAATTTAGAATCAGTTTTTGAGAATAAGTTATTTTAGCATATAATACTTATAAGTTGTGTATTTAATTTTAACGTGGATGACAATAAGGAAAAATTAACCTCATGATTTAACCATATTCTAATTTGTACATATTGTTGAGTAAAAGAAATTAAATTAAAACATAACATTAATACGTGAACATTTATGCATCTATAGTGGTAATTATGTCTGCAACTTTTAGTGAAACTGTGTGCATGTGTTGCAATTAATTTGTCCATTCCATTCTTTTTTTTTATTCAGAATGAGTTTTAGAAAATTGGAAGATAAATTAACAAAACGCTTGTGAAGCAGCGTAGTGCAAATAGAGCATGTATTTTTTAATGCATGATAAGCATTATCGTATGAGGATTTTTTTATATAAGGTTCACAACATAATCAAAGTGATACCTGTTTGGCCATGTTGGCAATCTACTAACTTTTGTGTGTCCAGATGGTTTAGGAATGGCATATATCAAATAGATCATCTGCTTACAGAATTTTTTACAGATATAAACCCTGAGGTTTGGCACCCGAAGTGCTAGTGCATCCAAAATGCTGTCTTTTTAAAGAAATTTTATGGTAGTGTGCCCTATCCCCTCCCCCAGCTGTTTTTAAAAATTACTCTCTGGGCTTTGAAAGAGAGTTAGGATCATCAGTTTTTTAGATGTGGTCCTTGCTGTAGCTCTTTGTCTTTTACCTTAAAGCTTGATTTCCACAAGTCTTCAGTTTGTAGTGGCAGAAATTTGCTTTCTTTGTGCTTTTAGCAGTGACGGTTGGATGGCAGCACCTAAGACTACGTGCATGAGGGCTTTTGTTGGTGCTGCAGGTCACTCACATGTTCATCCCAGGACTGGGATTTGTCTTTCTATGTCAGACACTGGAAGAAAGACTTTATTGGTATACGGTTCTTTTGAAATTTGTTACTTGCTTGATATAATACTGTTCACATTTCTTCATCCTCACAATGTGTTGCAAACAGTGTCCATTTACTGAGGCTTTTTTTTTCGTTTTTTTCTCGGAAGCTAATAATTAGAGGTGGATGTAAACTTCTACATTCTTTATTTTCCCTTGAAAAATTAAAAAATATATATGAATCAATTTGCACATAGAGATAAGCTGCAGAAACATCTACTGACTTTATCAACAGAATAGAAGTTGACTTCCTAGATCCTTATTTTTTGGTTCTCCAGTAGTTACAGGCAAGATGTTTTTCTGTTTAGAAACCTATTGTATCCTATGTTGTTTCCTATCTAGGTTAAATTATTAAAATGTATTCTGGAACTAACTTGGAAATTCTTGTAAAATAATCTCTCTGGGGAACTGCTTATCTGAGAGAACTAGAGGAAGCACATCACATGTTTTGCAGTGATCTTGAATAAGTGTGAAGCTCCAGATGATCCAGGGACCAATTTAAGTGTTGTCTTCCCTTTTCTGTCCTGCTGATTGTGGAAAACTTAGGCCAGTTACACATAGTGCAAAACCTGATGGCACTGACTGTGTTGTGTGGAAGGCCTCCACTTGTGAAATGTGTTACTAGAAAATAATCTGAAAGTATTATCATTTACTTCCAGGAAGTCTTAGAAAGCACTTGCCTAGTGTTCTGTTAATTTGAAAACAATTCTTTTGGTGTTCCTAAAATATCTGCACTTTTATCCTTTGGTACTGAGCAGTAGTTGTGTTGATTCTCTGGGTATGATGATATTTTTTCTTGATGTCCAAACCACAGGTAGTGCTTCCCAATACGGTGATGGTGGGTGCCAGATAAATCCGTGTGTAAATCTGTGCTCAGCAATTAACTAAATCTCAAATATCATGTACTCAGAAATGTGTCTCGCTTAGGGTCTGCATGTATGCTTCCCCTAAAGCTGTTGTTTTAGTGTAAGGCTCTCATGTCATTGCACCTGGTATGTTCATACTGAATGCTGTTCTCAGCTACTGGATAGTCATTATAGTTTACTTTTAATGAATATTTCTTTCTAATTTTATTCTGCTGACTCCATCTAGACTGCTGAAAGTTGCTGTATGCCTATACACTCAAGTGACATTTTTTCATCACTGTTATCCATAAACCGCAGTTATTTGAATTCCAAACTGAATTGTGTATTAGTTTTTGTCTGCTGGTAGAAACTCCTTTTCTTCTTTGAAATAAAATCTCACCATAATAATAAAAAAAAAAAGATACAGTGTAAAGAAATAAGTACAGTGCTATACATCAATTTTATTCTGTGTTCTGTAGTTTTTTATATATTATTATCGTTATTTATTCTATCCTTATTGTTACTTTGGTTTTGTTAGGTATGGTCTTGGTGCGCACAGATGCTGGACAGCTTGTAATGGTGCCTCAGCAGGCTCTCGCGCAGGCTCAAATGCAGGCTCAAGTACAAACGCAGGGACAAGGTCCTACCAGCATTTCACCTAGACTTTCAGTGCCCACAACCGGCCCTGTTTTTCGCCTGTCAGCAACTCAGGTATGTCTAGCTTGATTTCACTTTACTTTTGTGCATTATGTTTTCCTCTGTCTTATACATTATTAGCTTATATGTTTTTGCAAATGTGCTTTCGTCCCCTTTTTTGTTGTGAAAACAGGAAATAATTCAAATGCAGTTTATTTTCTGATGCCTAGGAATTTTTTGGTATTTCAGAAAAAATGTAATTTATAGACTCTCTCAAGACCTTGTTCAGATTGTGAGATCATTGGAGGCTAGAAGGCTCAGTCTTAGCCAGAACTTAGTTTGGACTGTATGCCACTGGTTCAGTAAGCACCCCTTGTTCCTCTGAATCAGAAGCATTGTGATATCCCTGCATGCTGAATGCATGCACAGGATACCTAGATTTCACTAGAAATTAGAAGAGAAAAAGCTGAGCACATTCCATACAAGGATTTGCAATAATTGTCTAATATACTTTATTCAAAGAAAGGTTTGATTCCTTTGATTCACCTCTGGGTGTGATCTGTTTTACACTTAAAGTTTTGTCTGTGTTATGACTCCATTTTGTTTTTCATACGGATTGACAGGATCATGTACTTTCTACCCCAAACTCTTCAGTGGAATGTGTTTATTTCAACTCAGAACTGATTTATTTTAGTGAAGGTGCATTGTTTTTTCTAAATTACTTGGTAGGCTGCATTGGTTTAAAATTTTGTAGCGAGGCTGCTCGGCTTCGGGCATTTGGGGCTAGAGCTGACATCTCTTACTAAAATGTAGAGGCAAACATCTTTGGGTGTTAGTACAGGGTGGCTGTGGCATAATAATAGTAACAGGCAGGGTTTAAGGTAGTTTTACCTAAGGTCTTTGCGGAAATGAGAAATAATTTTGAGTGGAAAGAGATGAAGAGGGTGTCTTTGTAATTTTTTAATTGATTGTTGTGTAGGTTGCTTGAAATAACTTAAACATTTATTTCCCGATGTTTAACATATGACTACTGTCCCATTATATGCTTTGTGCATTACACCATATTTACAGTCTAAAATATTATTAATTCATAACTGAAAACAATGATAAATTTCTCAGAAGAGAAGCCAGAATAAAATTGGAGACTTGAAAATAAATTACTAACATGAAGCAATCTAAACCACAGAGTAGCCAACTAGAATGTAAGTTTTAGAAATGAGTCTCACTAGGAAGATTGTAGCTCAGTGGAATGTATCTCAGGAAAGACATAAATAAAAGCCTGGAAACACTTGAAGAACTTTATGCTCTCAAAAGAGAGATAAGTGCAGTATTGGATGGAATTCATAAAAGAACTCTTCACAGGAAAGGCAGCCATTTAATGTTTAAATTTGTGATATCTTGTGATAAGAAGACTTGCAGAAGCCTTGGAAGATAAATGTATTTCAGACAAAATAATCACAGAGGTAAGCCTGTGTTAATTTTGAGATTTTTTTTTTTTTTTAGTAGTTTGATGACAACAAAAATCCAGACAAGTTCTTCTTTTCAGTTTGTATGTCTGCCTTTGGTTGGTTGGGGCTTTCTTTGTAAATAAGTACAATCAGTTCTTTAGTGGTGACTACAAGGGACTGTAAAGCACACATTCTAGCAATGGATCTTGAGACAAGTGCATAGCATAAATGCAAAATAGAAATTGTGGCGTGGGACTGTACCAAGAATATGATCTCAAATCTGTTAAAGTGAGTTTGTTTTAGCTTTTTCTGTTTCATACTGTTAGTTTTCATGTAACTTTAACTGCTGTGCCTAGCATACAGAATTAAAATTCAGAATGGAAACACTCATAGCAAATTAAATATTAAGAAATTGTCTGTAGTTTGAAAATGTTTGAGGAATACACCTTTTTTGTACATAGAATCTGAGGAAGCGTACAAAAATGTAGACCAACTGCTTGGCTGTGTGTGTTCAGTCTTTATTAGAAGACTGGAGTTTGGATCCTAAGGTCAACCTTAAGATGTGTGCACAGCAAATGTTGGGAATTTATCATGTTGGCCTCAGGCAGCTGTTCTCTAGTTATATGAAGCAGTTAAGGTTGCAGAAAGAGTATAATCTGACTTGCTGGATTTAAATAAAAATAAACCTGTGAGGATAGTGCATGTTTTTATGTTTGTAGAAATACCTAAAATCTGAAGGAGTTCAGGTATTAGAAAGATGTAATTGTTTTTGTGCAGAGTTCTGCCCAGATAAGTACCCCATTGCATTATAGATATTCCTTTACACCTGTTAGTGCTAATAAGCTGTTTAAGAATTGAGGAAGCCAGCAAGCCCTTATAAATGATAAATGTTTTACAGGATGCAAAAGTTTAATTATTTTCGTGTGGCAGGATTAGAATCATGGTATCGTAGCTTGTCAGGATTCATCTCCTTTGACAGGTCTTTGTGGTAGCTGCCCAAACTGTACTGCATCATTTCTTTATTTGTTGTAATTAACAAGGATAAGAAATAATTAATATTGTCCTTGGGACATTGAACTTTCATGAGTCTGCATGTGGTGTGCAGACTCTTCTTTCATTTTTACAGTGCTTGTGTTTTCTATATGTTTGACCTTAGAGTGTTCTTTTAAAAATGATAGTTGACAGCCTTGTAAAACGAGATGGTAAAGGTTTAAATTCTAAAGGTTTATTGCATCAGAAATAGACACTAGACTCTTACTTCATTAGGTGGATAGTTTATAACCAGACGCTATTCCTTGCTTTTCTGGGGGAAACGTCCAATGACAAATATTATGCTAAGGTTTTAGAAGTGTCAGTTATTTGTTGGAGTAGTCATTATGATTAATCAAGAAAAAGGATCAAGTTCTAAAATACAGGAAACTGTGTGTACTGAAAAATAATTTTTCAGTGAGTTTAGAATTAATTTTTTTCTTCCAGAATCAAATTCTGATGTGTCAGAAAGCTAAATTCTGTCAATTAAAATTTTCATTAGAAATTTAAAATGTATGAAAGATAATGTCTGATGTTTTTATGTCTATAAAGTATAATACTCAAGAGTCCTAGTCTCCACTGTGACTGAAACACAGAAAAATTGTGTATGCCATTAGCTCAAGACAGAATATAAACATTAATCACTTGAGTCCTGTGAAATATTTAGCAAAATTGATGAACATTGCAGGTTGTGCGGTTTTAACTTCTAGAACATCAAATGCCTATCTCTCTAATATGTTAGTGGAATGATTGTTATTTACTATGCAGAACTCATAAAATAATTGAATAAAAACATAATAGTCAATTTAAAGATAGCTTTATTTGGGTTAAAATTCAGGGTGATTTGTATATGTAGAATTTAGTGTTAGTCACATTAGTCACTGTGTTTGTGTTTTACTCTACTTTTACTTATGTAGAAAACCTGTGCAGGTAGAAATTTGCAGTCTACCATAAGCATTCTAGGAAATAGTATCCTACTACGAAGAATGTATGATCTGTCTCAGAAAAGCCATAGTTTTCATGGTTCGTAGGTATTATGGTTGCTTTTCTTCAGATTGTCCTAATTTTTAGCCACTGTCAAGTGTCTCTAGTTGTTCAGCTAAGTTATTGTTTTCAGTGTTACAGTTAATTTGTATATACACTTAATATATAATTATTGTCTTAATAAAGTGAGCTATGAGCTATCTAGTTAGATGTAAAACACAGGCTATTAAATAACATGCCAAAGAAATTGCAAAAGCTGGCAGTTAGGTTTGGCAACTCATTAAGAAGTGTTGAGAGTGATAACTGGAGAATATAAAATTAATTATAAATTGTCTTTTTAAAAATTACAAGAAAGATAATCTGAAAAATTACCAAGTGTTTATCTAAACTTGAAAGCTCTTTGAATCTCTCCCCTTGACAACTAAGTAATTTTTCCTTCACTGTCAAAAAGGGAGGAGGGGAAAATAAGGAAATGTTTTAAATGTTTTTAAATGAGACTGACCTGATTGATACATCAGAGCTGTCCAGAGTCTAAACTGCTTCTGCAGCCTGGTTGGTATAAGATTTTCTTTCCATATCTTAGGGTCATCATTTGATAGATCTTCTCCCAGTTATTTGGGAGGAAGATGAATCAGGTTTCCTGTGAAAATGCCTCTAGTTTCCGTAGATGGGCTTAGATCCAGGGCAGTGTGTGAGGAAGGAGCCACCTTTCTGTAGGAACAATGGAAGCTGGTGAAATGAGAAAGCATCGTCTGTTTTCCCTTAGGATTTAGTATATGGGCTTAGGATAATGCTTTCCTTGAAGACAGTGGCTTCGTCCTTACATGTTGCATTGCTGAAGGTTCAGAAGTCAACTGTCTATATACAGTAGTATTTACCTTTGTAGGGAACTGATACGGCCATCCCTCTTCCCTTCCCAAGTTAAAAAGAAAGAATAGGTATTTTTTGTTGCAGTGCGAAACACAAAAGTTCAGAAGGATTAAGATACATAACTTCCCATTCATCCTACAGTAATCTCTCCTGTACATGTGCAGTGCATTACAGTCTTTGTATGATAAATGCACAAAGATAAAAGCTTCAGCTAGGCAATCAAGGCACACAATTGATGTTGCACAGCAAACTTGAATCTGACGTTTCTTACATTTCGAGAGCTTGACTTTGCTATGTAAGTTATTGTTTGACTTGTTTGTAATACCTTCCACTTTTTGCGGCTTTTAGGAGTAGAGGATGTAGGCCAATGTAGTACAGCTTTGGGGACAGTTTTGCATTAGATTCTCAGAAGAAGATAGGCAAATCCATTTTGAAAAGAAGACTTGGGTTCTTTTCTCAGCTCTTAGGAGGGGTAGTCTTTGATTAGACATTTACTTAACGCTCCTCTCAATTGCTGCTGTGTAAAATATGAATAAAATCTGCTTGTTTTCAGTTCCTAGTGGAATTCTGGAAAACTGGCTAATCAGGATAAGCAAGTAGCTTGTAGGAAGGGTCTCAGTTCTGATCAGTTAATGCCAAGCTGAAAGGCTTTAGAGCATGGGATCGTGGCCCAAAAGGATGTACAGTGTCTGAAGCATGGAGTCAGAAGTAGTGAAGTGGATTCAGTCAGAAGAACTAGAATATGACAGTAACAGAGTAGTACAGAGAAAGCAGTAATTGAGAGAAGTACCAGTAATAGGAAGATGTACTTGATATTTTAATGATCTTTTACATTTACAGTCTTTCTGGTTTCTTTAAGTAAAACACTCAAGAAAAGCATTAATAGGTACAATTGTACCATAAAATAGTTTTGGTTTAGGTCCAATTATAAGATTGTAGAGTGCTATAATGGGGGGATGTTAACTACAGCTAACTACACTTTTTTTAGGGAAAAAATACTGCAAAATATTCAGGTATATAAAATTATAACATTTTTTAGATTGTGAATATAAATTATTCTTCTGGGTGCAGCTACTAGAGACTTGACTTTTTTAAATTGGTATCTTGTGTTTTACATGGAAGTACTCGATCTTACAGAAGATTATTATAATCTTGATGCGTTAAGTGCAGTTTTGCTATACTATGAATACATTTTCAGTGATAACATGCTTGTTTAAAAAAACATTTAATCAAAAAAGATTTGGATGTTTAAAGCAAACATTGGTTTGAGTTAACTGGGCATAATTTTAATTGAACGATTTTATCTTTCTTCATGATTTTAGTTTTAGTTTTTGATTGTTATTGATTTTGGCTGAATATTAAAAAGTGATTAATGTTGATAAAATTTTGTCTGCTATAGGTTCTTAGTTAAAGTATAGGATTTTTAGGAAACAAGCTATAATTTGATGGAACGTCGAATGATCTTAGAAAAATTTTCTTCTGGATTCTTGTATTATAAGCAGGTCAGATAAGCATGGGTTTGCTTGCATTACTATATTCTTCAGAGATAATAAGTAAATTCAGAAGTCTTTTAAAACTGATTATTTAGATTGCATTAAATTTTTGTCTTCGTATCTTGTTTTGAAGCTTTTACTTGTGAAATTATGAAAAATAGGTAGGTGCTGCCATCTAGTTTTTCTTTGGTGTGTTTCTTTTGTTTATCTACATTTTTCATTTGTACAGTTTATGGCATTTCATGTTTTGATACAGATTTTGTTTGCTGGCTTCAGTATATTAATACCCAGTTGCATTTACATTAATAACCAAAAAGCAAAAAATAAGTTTCTTATTTTAAATTATTTTTAATTAAAATTGTTTCATGTTAGTTAAAAAACTAAAGTGCTGCTGTAGACCAAGAATATAAACTGAGTATCATACAGGAAAGACCAATGTTAGCTTGTCCCACAATATTTTATTGTGGAGTATCTCTACTTATAAATCAGGTAAAATAGTGTATCTGTTGGAATTTTCATGAGACTGCTGCTGAAAATAGATTTGGTCTTAGAGATTACTAATGTTTTTGTTTCAAGCTTGATTCAAAATGTTTTTTCCAGTATTAAGATGCTTTGTACATTTTTAGCTATTAGAAAAGGTAAAGTTATATGTAAAGTTTGATGGTTTGGTCCAAATACTTAGGCACAGAAGTGGGTTACTTAACAACTGTTCTACTACAAATATGATTACAAATCACTTGAGTGTTTTTTTTTCTTTGCATAAATAGTCTGATCAATATATGGATGTATTTTTAAGAAAATTACAGTTCTTTTCTATTTTGTTTTTTTTCTTGCTTTAGGCATTTTTCTAACTTCGACTCTTCAGAATTTCAAGTTCATGATATAAACTTTACTGATTTGTTTTTTGGTTTTTGTATTAACTTTCTGTTAAGCTTTGCTTTACCATCCTTTTTTAAAATAATAGAAGTCTTTTGAACTTGTGAAAAATGCTGAATCACCTGCTGTGGAAGTCGCTATTTTTTTGCTGTGAAATATGTTTGATGCAGACAACAGCAGCTTAGTCTTTGCCATCACATGTGATGTTGAGAGCAGCTCTAAACTTGGCTGACGTTTCACAAGCTGTTCTTGCTAAAGCAGAGCTTTTCAAATCTGAGATAGTTCTGATAATATGCTATGCCTGTGTTTTCAGCAGTGTTTGTATTTTTATGTCATCTTTTAGTTTTGATAAATTTTTTCTCATTTATTGGTATCTTCTTTTTCCTTTTTTACAGTTTTTCCGCACCCTTTCTGCTTTTCTGGCAAATGCTTATTTTACTTTTTTCAGAAATTTTAAGCAATTTGATACATCTTTGTTGTTGCCTGAGGTGCATTACCACTATTATCAAATAAGCTATCTGTACTATTTCTTTTGTATAAGCCGTTTTTGGGCTTCTTGTGCAATATTGTGGAAAAAACATTTGTGTTAGCAGGGCAGGTATGTTGAAAGGCCAGAGAAAGTAAAAAATGTGTGGTCTCGGCTATGCTTTAACCACAAAACCATTTTCCTTCCTCCTCTTCATGGTGAGTGACTCTTTTCTGTATAAGCAGATAATAAGTTCTTACTACTTTCAAGTTCTACTGTTTATATTTTCATAGCACTAACATATCTTTTTAAACTTCTTAGAAAACACTCAAACATTAGTAAGGCTGTAAAATTAAACATGGAAAGATCAGGAAATGCTATGAAGAAGGTTCCTGAGCAATCTAATAGTGGCTCCCATGTGCATATGCGTTATGCTGCATGACCACATACTACTGTTATTTTTAATTTCTACAGTGTGTAGGCTGGACAGTCGTAATTAGTGAAGAATTATGTAATTTTTTTTCCCTACTGTTCAGTGGGTTGCTTCAGGCTTATTTGCTGCATATTATCTAAGCCTCTCCTCTGAAGTTGGAATTAATAATGAAGCAGGTTTTTTTGTGAAGCTTATCCCTATAACAAGTTTCTCAACAATGCAATTAAGGGGATTATTAGCCTAATTGCCTGTCTTTTATATATTAAATTAAAAATACTGGTTAATTTTTTGTGTTCAGTTTCACTTCATTGTCTTCAGTTGCAGCCATGACCACTCCTGGTCACAAACCCCATGTTTCAAGTTGTCCACTCATAAATGTATAGCATAAGAGTATCGATTACAATAGATTATCTATATTGCAAGCAGCATGAGCACTGAACAATTGAGGCAGCGGTAGAATCTAATTGTGGGACCAAATTTCATCTGCTTTTTATCCACTGGATTTCTTGGATGAATCGTAGTGATTATAGATGGACCCAGCCACTTCATCAGAGAATGAGAAAGTACTTTGATAGTGGATTATACAGGTATTGGCTTACACCAACAGGATGCTGAGGCTTCAGAGGTAGGGGTTTTGGGCTTAGAACCCCTGGTTTCTGAAGGTTTTCTTTGGTGGCCCCAAGCTCCTCTGCCCGTCTTGCCTAATTGCTCGCAGTCCTGTGTCTTCCTCCTCTGTTGTTCTTCTAGTTCATGAACCCAAAAGGGACGTCATGAATATGAGGAACACAGCAGTGTCTCCCTGCGTTGGGTTCTGATCCTTGACTCCAGCGATGCTCTGGTGTCCCAGAACTGTGGTGGCAATGAAAGTTCTGCCTCTGTTGGCTGACTTGTTAAGAGATTCTGCCTCCGGTCATTTTCTGCAATTGTGTGCAAATGTCAAGTTTTTAACGGGTTAGTACTTTGGCTCAATTTAGGTGTGTTTTTACCAGAGTGAAAAAATCAAATCCCTGACATATAAATTGCTCTGCAACTGATGTTTAAGTGCGTGTTCCAGATGAACCATAACCAAAAGAATTGAGAGGCAGTAAATAAGCATATGAAATTTCTCCATGAACTCTTCTGAAATCTGACAGCACTTTAAGTATCGGAAAACAGAGTTTGGTAACGGGGAGTGTTGTGATACCTTAGTAATAAGTAGAGCTACCAGCCATGCCAATAAGAAAGGTTGTCTAAATTAGTTACTCTAAAATGAGCTACCAGATTTGACCTCTGGCCTGTGCTTCTGCCAGTATCTGTGATCCCACCTTAGTTTTCTCTTTGTTAAATGCTGTCTTTTATTGTTTGAGGCATCAGGGCATCTTAGCATGGCCTGTTTTCTTTGTAAGAAGTTTTACAGATTAATGGTTAAAAATAAAATTGAATTTTATTTCAGATTTTGCAAATTTAAATGTAAACGTAGAGGTCATACTCTGCTAAAATCGAGTTTTAGTAGCACCTAGTGAAGACACAGAAAGAGGTGTCATGATGTGTATTGTGTTAAACTTGCCCCTGTGTGGTGGGTTGGCCTTGGCTGGACACCAGGTACCCACCAAAGCTGCTCTATCACTTCCCTCCTCAGCTGGACAGGGGAGAGAATATGAGGGGCCTATGGGTCAAGATAAGAACAGGGAGAGATAGCTCAGCAATTACCGTCACGGGCAAAACAGACTCAACTTGGGGAAATTAGTGTGATTTATTGCTGATCAAAATCAGAGTAGGATAATGAGAAAAAAACCCAAATCTTAAAACATCTTTCCCCCACCCTTCCCTTCTTCCTGGGCTCAACTTCACTCCTGATTTCTCTACCACCTCCTGCCCAAGCGGCACAGGGAACAGGAGTTGCGGTCAGTTCATCACACGTGTCTTCCACTCCCTCCTCCTTGGGCAGAGGACTCCTCACGCTCTTCCCCTGCTCCAGTGTGGGGTCCCTCCCATGGGAGACAGTTCTCCACGAACTTCTCCAATGTGAGTCCCTCCCATGGGAGACAGTTCTTCACTAACTGCTCCATCCTGGGTCCCCCCACAGGTGCCGTCCTTCAGGAACAGGCTGCTCCAGCCTAGGTCCCCCGTGGGGTCACAAGTGCTGCCAGCAAACCTGCCTCAGCCTGGACTCCTCTCTCCATGGGGCCACAGGCCCTGCCAGGAGCCTGCCCCAGCACAGGCTTCCTGCTGGGTCACAGCCTCCTTCAGGCATCCCCGTGCTCTGGTGTGGGGTCCTCCCCAGGCTGCAGGTGGAGATCTGCTCCAGCGTGGAGCTCCCTGGGGCTGCAGGGGCACAACTGGCCTCACCGTGGTCTTCCCCACATGCTGCAGGGGAATCTCTGCGCCGGCACCTGGAGCAGCTCCTCCTGCTCCTTCTTCACTGACTTGGGTGTCTGCAGAGCTGTTTTCACAGGCTCTCACTCCTCTCTGTGGCTGCAAATGCTGTGTGCCTGGTTTTTTTCCCCTTCTTAAATATGTTATCCCAGAGGCACTATACTGTCGCTGATGGGCTCGGCCTTGGCCAGCAGCGGGTCCATCTTGGAGCCGTCTGGCACTGGCTCTGTCGGACACGGGAGGCTTCTAGCAACTTCTTGCAGAAGCAAGCAACCCCTGCAGCCCCACTGCTACCAAAACCTTGCCTCGCAAACCCAATAGACCCTGCTTTTGTGTTAACATTTGTTCAAATGCTATTGGTGTGTTTTCTTTCTTCCTTCCTTTTGTGATTGGTAATGGCCAAGTTTATTGACAGGACTGATCATAAAATGATATATGCAACATACTTATCAAAAGTAAGCTCCCTTGCTTTGTAGCACAGAGACTGTGTTGCTGGTATCCTGAGTGTTCATCAGTAGGTGGTACTATAGTACAAAATACAAGTTTACCACAAACTTGTTTCCAAGGATTTAAATACCTCAGTGTGCTAACCTGTGTCACGTTAAATTGTCTTGATTTTACAAAACTGTGAATACACAATGCAATCCCTAAAATTGTAGTCCTGCCTTGGCAGTGACAAATAATCCCTGGATATTTTGGTGTATTTTCTGTACGTTCGAGTGACCTGCTTTTTCAAGAGCAGCCTTGTGCATTCCTTCAAATATAGAGGCAGCTTGTTAGTGCACAGCAGGTACAATGCGATTCGCTCCTGTTTACACCTCGAGGTTTTCCTCTCTATTTATGTATCCCAAGCTCTGGGGAGAAGGTCTACACAGGAAAGTTAAGGTGTAGTTATTTAGGGAGTGGATTTACAGGACACAGAATAATTCCACACGGACTTCGGTGAATAGTTGTAATGTGCACTCAAGTGCTTCTGTGGAAGTGACTTACTGCACTCTGAAACTGGAATCACTTGCATTATCTGCATGACTTGTGCAGGTAGAATGAACCTTGGGATATCCCCCCTCCAAGCTGGCCAGACGTGAGCCAGCTCCATTTTGAAATCCTTATTTCCACAGTAGCACTGTGCTGTACTCCACTTACAATTTCTAACCTTTCTGTGTGGACAGAGCCAGCTCAAATCTGTATCCAAATGGCTGCCTTAAGCATTCTCAAGTGTCCCCATGGAGATCGGTAGTGGATTATATACTGTATTCATTCATGTTCTAGTTTCCTGCCTGTTAATGTCTGAGTACAGGGAAAAAGCCTTGTCAACATTACTTTCATATATTTAGGAAACATAAAAATAGGTGATGTGTCTAATCAAAAATAATACAGTTACATTTGAAAATGTCTCTCTTGGTAATTTTGGAATTTAATAGCAACATACCAAACCTGAGCAGTTGTTCTTTAAAGAACATAAAAAATTCTTTTAGATTGTTCCAGTAGAAGCTTGACACATCACGTTACGATTTTTATTTATATAATGTTGATAATTTTTATTTCTTTTTGATGGATTTCTCATGAGATCTGTTTAGAGCTTTCATTTCATAGGAAACACAGCTATTTGTTTCTAAATAGTTTTTACCAGTTCTTCGTGAAGTATATATGTTGGGAGTCCTTATAGTGTCTTCTGGCAACTTGTAGCTGTCATTTGAGTATCATTTTCTTGATACTTAAGAATTTCTCTAGGCTAGTTCCTTGTTATGTTTCTAATCCATTCACTTCTTACTTACCTTTTTAACATTTATGGGTTTTGGAACCACTTTAGTGAACTGTTGTGTTACTTTCTTTGCAGTTCTTTGGTAGTAAGGCTTTTCTTCATATCCAACACATTAATAGATTTTTACTGCCATTTTGTATCAAAAACTTTCGTCACTACCAATTTTTAAAACTGAGGGTGCATGTAGTCTTCGTGTTGCATAGTTTGCTTCTGTGGTCTGGCACAGTGGAATACTATGTGAGGAATGTGTTGCATACTTAGTTGGATAATACGCTATTATGATACTGAAATTTTATATTTTAATTATATGCAGTTTTGTTTTCAAGTATGTTCCTGTGATGAATCGTAGGCATTTATTAGCTGAGAAAAATTTTCTAGCTAGCAATCTGAGCTATGTATTTGGGGATCTCTGGCTGCAGATCTTTCTCGGTACTGAGTAGCTGCCAGAAGTTTGCCTGGTTATCTGCTTGCTTTGTAAATCCTCACCTCTGGAAGCGCTACCGACGGGGGCAGATAACGCAGGCATGCTGTGTTTTTAGGTTGGAAACACTGATTATAAGCAAATGAACAAGATATGTAGTATTTATGTTCTTAAATGCAAACATTCATAAGGTAAATACAGTTTTATTCAACCAGTATTTTAAGGAAATCGAAGCAAGTGATCTTTTTTACAGTGGAGAAGAGGGGTATGGTATTTAAAAAAACTTTTGTGATCCTTCGTCCAAAAAAACAGACAATACTACCTATTCATGATGATGCTGTTTATTGCCTTCAGGCTGTCTCAGTATGGAAGACAGCCCTAGTCAAGATTTTAAAAATCCTGAAAGCTATCCGGAAAAAAAAAAAAAGGTTTTTGTTCAGATGTCAGGTAGATTCTGGGCCCCACCCCCCCCCTTTTTTTTTTCCCCCAAGTACAGAAGATTGATATCCAATAGATGATGTTGCTAAACTGATTGGTAAGGAATGCTTGGGGCTTTGAATGCTTGCCTGGGCCTTGGTTCCTTTTGGAGATCTCTTAAGTATACTGGATGTTCTTTGAAGAAGTATTTTATGTAGGTTTAATAGACAGTTTAAGAATCTAAAATAAGCCATTCTTTATAAAAACATAACTTAAAATGTAAATCAAAGAAAATTAGTTTTATCTTGTGCAAAACAATATTGCCCATGATTTATTACTCCAGCTGCTTAGAAAATTTGTCTTTTCTAAGTATGTATTTGAATGCAAATCTTAATAAGTGCAAGTTATAAGAGACCAGTGGGGCCTCCATTTTTAATAATGAGTGTTTCTCTTTTTGTCAAAATTGCCATATTGTGAGATGTATTTCTTTAATAATGGTATTTACATTCATGTAGAATTAAATAACAACTTTCCTGGATATATCTTTTATTCCTAAATCTTGTCCTTTTATATGATGGTAAGAGATTTCAATCTCTCTCTCCTAATTAAAGTAAATTACAAAAACAATTAATAAGTTTGCATGAGGCAAATTTACTGAGTTGTAAAGTCTGTAAGCTACTGAGTGAAAGTCTGTAAGCCAGTCACTTTCCTTTGCATTTAACATTCCAGCTTCTATCTGGTTACAGAGTGTGCATTCTATGACAAAGATTCTCAAAATGCTTAGACTTCATTTCTGTGCAGGTTATTTTCTGTATAATTTAATCTGTAATTATTTTGAAAATATTTTTCTGCTCTCTGAATTTTCTCTCCATGTTAATTTTCTTCAAGAAAAAGCGCTGGAAAAGGTCAGTAAGTACCAAAATTACCAATATGTGTTACTGGCAATTACAAACTCAAATATTGATGAATAACTGACATGTAAATACTACAACTGAACTAATACATCAATGTAACATCAGTTTTTTTGCAGGTCACATCCTATTTTTTCTAATCTTTTCCACATACCTGTGTGAGAAATAGCTTTTAGGAGGAATATTGCAAACATATTATTGAACGTAAGAAAGCTCATTTTTGCATTATTTGTGAATATATGCTTAAGAACATATTACAGTTTTTGGGTTTTTTTGCAGTGTTAATAATCATTATTCATGTAATCACTATTGTTAAAAATTCTTGGAGATCAAGTTACTAAGGAGGAAAAAAATAAAATGTTTATTTTTCTTTTATTAGCAACCAACTTCTGTAGCCACATCTACTGTTCGCCTAGGACTTCCAGTGCAAGCCAAAGTTGTGCAATCAACTGCTACACCCGTCA
Organism: Phaethon aethereus; assembly: GCF_964289735.1. Lineage (NCBI taxonomy): Eukaryota > Metazoa > Chordata > Aves > Phaethontiformes > Phaethontidae > Phaethon > Phaethon aethereus. The sequence continues at coordinate 12,453,671 of NC_138589.1, read as the reverse complement.
GTGCTACATCTGCTGCGACTCTGCCAGGAGGTTCTATTCTTTCACATACCACAGTAAGTAGTAAGAATACAAAAAGCAAAACAGGGGTGAAGAAATGGATGTTTGTAATTACATGTTTTTTCAACAGTGAATTTTAATGTTCACAAGTTTGCTTTTATCACAAACGTAATCCCAGAAATTAATAATGAATGTATAGTCAAACTGTATTATGCAGGTGCTGAGTGATAGCCTAAATCTTACTTTCTACTGTTTCCTAGATGATAAAAATTTGGGGGGTAGCGTAGATTCAGTTTTAAGTTGTTTGTTTTTTTTTTAAGGGAAAACTTAAATCAGCTGGACTCAAATACTGTGTCAGTGGTGGACATGCTGCACTACATTTGTCCCCTGTCGAGAGCTGTGGCGTCTGCTGTGTGGGCACCAGTGCCGCAGGACCCACGGCATCACCTGTGACATTGCAGTGCAGGTGCCTGTGTCAGCTCGTTCTGCATCTGCACCCAAGACAGAGCAAAGCTCTGCAGTCAGTCTGGATTGGGAGGACCTGGTAGCTTCTGCTCAGTGTGTTATGCTGCATAGCTGAGCTCTCTAGCTTTGATGTGTCAGGCTTTGGCACTTGGAAGGGTGGCATACTAAGTCAGATAAAGTATGAGAGCTGAACTGGGGGTGTGAGTGTACATGGTGCTCTGTACAGCCTGGTAAGTTTTCCAGCCCTCTAAGGTTGAGGAGTGTGCAGCATGGTCTTTGCATGTGGCCCAGCTAGGTCCAAGACAGTTCTGCTTGCTAGGGCTTTGCACTGGTGCAAAAGCGTATATGCTGCTGCTGGGTTCAAATTAGGTTGGGAAGCTGTGTTAGTGTGTTTGTTTCAGCTGAATCTTGAGCTGTCATTGTGGTATAGATAGTTGTAAACCTGATGACATGAACACAGATCATTGGGAATTGACTTGTTTATATTAAGGGCTAAATTTACGGAAAGTTGAGTTACAGAAGTCACATCATCATGGTGATCTTAAAGGGCTGGGTAATAGCAACTCATTTTTCAGTGGTGCATTTATTTTTGTAATAAAAAGAACTTCAAATGAGGACTTTCACTGTTCAGTAAAGGGTGACAAAATTAGGGTTATAATAAGTAAGGTCAATGGTTTTATTTTGTCAGTAAGGGTGTATTTGAAAGGAAATGAGTCTTTCTTGTCAGGCTTTCAAGAACTTTATGGTTGAGTAAAAGAATTAAAAGGAGATAATTACCTGTTTTTTCAATATAAAATATTAATAGGTATCAGTAGCTACAACAAGTGCTCAAAATTTATTCAAGACAACAGTAGCAACTGGAACATCAGCTTCTCAACAACCTGCAGTAATTACTGCTGGACAAACTCAAGCTTCAGCACAAAACCAGGGTCAGCCTCGGCTGCCACTTCCACCTCACACAACAGCACAAGTACCAGCACAGCCCCAGGTCATACCAAGCTCTCCTGTACCTGGAACTACAGTTGTATCACAGGTAAGTTTTAAAATACTAGATAGTTGTTTTCTTAGTACTTTTTGAACTTCTAAGGTTTATTCAGAAGCAGAAAGAACTTTTTCTTCATGCAAACACACTTCCCATGATGGAACAAATACTTTACAAACAAGAAACATTTCCCCTCATTTCAACTAAATGGGATACAAATTATGAGAGGGAGGAAGAACACTTGTGGTCAGCTTTCCCTATCCTGCCGTGTATGTGTCAGTAGTGGAAGAACTATTGTGTTTCTGTAGACAGAACAATCAGGCCTTCAGTTTATGGACTTCATTACTATCATGTTGCTGGGCCTCAAAACTGTGGTTGCGCTGAAGTGTAACATTTCTGTTTCTTGGACTAATTACACCATATAAAAATAATGGCTTGAAAAAATTAAAGCATCTGTTTTCCTACTGATGAAGAAAACATTAGATGATGTTTGAAGACTATTTCTAATTTGATTTTACTGCTGTAGCTGCTTTGTACAAAAACATATTGAATCAGTAATTTAACAAATTAAGATAGCTTGGGGAACATTGTACATTGTGTATTGGGCATCTCAAAGGAGAATGCATTTCCAATAAATTGTGTTACTTCTCATATTTAAGGTTATTTTTATCGAAACAGACTGTAAAATATTAAATATATTTCTTTCATTGATTTTTTTGTTAGTAACTGTGAGGTATGATGTTCAGTTACATAAAGAAGTGAAGAAAATACCAGGTAACTAGCAGCAATAGTAAAATAGCTGCAGATGTATTTCCAATATGTCCTGCCTGAATTAGAACAATTTCATCATTTTCCCAATTTATAGTGATCAGAGCATGCATTGATCCTGATTGGAAAATAGCATGGATCTGATATTTGTTTTCTTTGGCTTTTGCAGGAAATGCAAGAGAATGTGAAAAAATGCAAAAACTTTTTAGCTACCCTTATAAAACTTGCTTCTCATAATTCACCATCTCCAGAAACATCCCGTAATGTGAAAGCTCTGGTTCAGGATTTGTTGGTAAATATTTAGTTATCTTTCATTTTGTTAGTTATCCTTTAAGCTTGCTATTTATGTATGCTAAAAACCGTTGCTTTGATCTTAACAATTTATTCTGCTGTAATGAAAATGAAAGCAGTTGAGCTACATCAAAATGCAAATATTCTGTATGTTACTTAAAAAAATCTGTCAAAGGTAGGCTTTCTCTTAGTTTCTGAAAGGAGAAGTGCATCCAAGTATTTAGTATGCATTCGTCAAAAATGCTCTGATGGATAATATTTTGGTCATTTATTTAGAAAAATAGAGGGAAATACAGGATTTTTCCTTGGTGATTTATTAAGTTTGTTTTCCCTCCAAACCATGGTCTTCTCTGAAACAGGAAGAAGCTATTAAATTTTTTATTCATAGGATGAATGTAGATAACATGCCTCCACAATGCGGGTTAGAGTTTCTAGGACTGAAGGAAAGGTGTTTTGCTAAGCTGCTGAGTCCAAGCAGTTTTGCAGACAGATGCCCCTGCATGGAGCCTTAACTGCAAGTGGATTTCAAGAAGCAAAGTTGTGTTTCAGCGAGACAGAGTCCTTGGGCCGGAAAAAGTCTGACTGAACTGTAGTCTCCAGTGCAACAGATGTTTCAGTGAATTGTATAAATGTGTTGCGGACAGATGTTACTGTGGGGCTGGACAAATGGTCAAGCTTCTTAAAATAAATTAAATGCAGTCTATGAAGATCTTGGATTTAAAAGTAGTTGATACATATTTCTTTGAATTCATTGACAGAGAAACCTATGTATTTTAGACAAGCCTAAGACTTTTTTCAGGTATGAGCCATTCAGCAATAATATTCAGTGGTTCCAGTAAAAACTCGTTTCAACTCTTGAAAACTAAGAAATATTAACTAAGTAAAAGTAACTACTTATGATATTTTAAATGAAGTAATGAGACACATATATAATAAATACATTTTTTGAAGGTTGTTTTGGTTGGTATGTTTTTGTTCTTGTTCTATATAGTCCAGGAAAGCTAATGAATGTTTGATTACAACCTGAGATTGTAACTAACAATACTCGAGAAGTATTACAAAATACACCTGGATGATAGAGTTCTCCTGTATTAACTACTAAATAAACTACTGAATATATATTTCATATATTTATAAGCGTATATTTTGTGAGTAGACACAATATATATATACACACATTTATATAGGTGAAAATTTTCTATATATTTATATGTATTTTTTTAATATGCATATGCTTTACATATAGTTTTATATATACACATACACATTTTCTACTAAGTTAAATTGAACCTTCAAAATTGGTTTTGGAATTAAATAAAGAAATTTTCTTATTCCAAGGGCTGAAAAATTTTATAGTCGTTTGTAAGGTTACTTCAACAACCTGTTTTTTTATTAATATTTTTTTATAAGAACTCCCTATGTAAATGTTAGCAAGAGAATGGAATCCCCAAAAAAACTTGAGTGTTTGTGGGATCTCCTTGTGTCTTAAATTGTGCATCCCCAAGGGAACTCCCTGAATTCTGAGTGGTATGTTACATATATAAATTAGCTCTTGACAGAAGGATTTTATAGATTGAGAGGAGCTGAGGGACTTCAGCTTTGAAACTTCTTCTTGGTACGGTAGGCTATGTAGCTAGAGATACATACATATATATTATCTGAGAAAAAAACAACCAGCTAACTGAACTGAGTTGTTGATACTTTTTTTTTTCTTCTCCCTGAAGGATGCAAAGATTGATCCAGAAGAATTTACAGGCCGCCTTCAGTCAGAACTCAAATCATCTCCTCAGCCATATCTTGTACCTTTCCTTAAGGTAATGTGAATATTGTTTAGATAAGTTTATTTCAGTGCAAATCTCAATACATTAAGTTTTAGAATATACTTTTTACCTAGAATTAGCTTTACCTCTCTAGAGCAGAACTTCTCAGTTTTTACTTTGTGCTGCCAATTTCTGCTGAAATCTTCTTGGTTGGAAGTCATGTGCAGGCTCCATCTCTGTCAGGCCAGCCAGGTGCTGCTTACTGCTTTTGTAGTTGGGAGCTGTGTTTCTGTGCTGCAGCTGTCTGCTCCCTGACAGGTTGAGATAATGGTAAGAAATAGGGCTTTCATACAGGAGGACGACCTCATGTGTTTGGGGCCTTGATTTAGGTTTAAGAAAAATCTATTTGTCATCCAGGACTGATCTGGAGTTTACTGCTTGAGTAGCTCTGATCTAGAATGTTGTAGTAATTAGATTTATATAAAAAAGCAGTTACTCTCTAGTTTAGAAGTCATCCATTGTCTATTCAGTAACAATTCTTTACTGTTACAATGCATATACTTTTCTGTGGTAGTGGGCAATTCTCACAAGTTTTGTGAAGAAGTACGGCATTCACATTCGGAAGACTCACAAGTTATTTCTATAAAATGCTTCAAGTAATTTAATAAGCCTTTTCCATATTATTTTTGTAATCTACATTTGAGTTATTGATAACTTTCAATGCATGTGTAACAGTGATTATGGAAAAACTGAACTGGATAACGCTGTTGAAATAATTGATTAGCTGATCCTATTTGTAATCTGGAACTATCTATAATAGAAGTTCTAATGTGATACCAAATGGATTTATTGTTGGGTCCTAAGTTAGCATACGTGGTTTTAAATTTAACTTATGATTGATTCTGGTACATTAGCTACGATAGGTTCCATATGCAAGATTATACACAAACATACAAAGTGTGTTTAATTATGCCCCAACAGAACAACAACTATAATTTTAAAAGTATTTTTCTTCTAGTCCAAAACTTCTCAATTCAGGGCAGATTTCCTCTCTTTCTTCTCTCCCTTCAACTTTTCTTCAGAACTCTCTCCCTCTGCTTCTGTTTTTTCAAGTTATCATTAACCCTTTTTGTGCCTTTTCCTGTTGTTATACTGCAGTCACTTCTAGCATCATAATAAGTTTTAACTTGTTTGCTTTCTTTGAAGTCCTTTCTTGGCAACAGGCATTAAGTTTTTAAATAAATATTAGAGGTTTAGAAAGGACTGTAGCTTGGGCTAAACACTGTTGCATTCTACAGCTGCCTGGGGGAGCACTTCAAAAGAACATTACTACCACTTAAAAAGTTTACTCGTGAAGGTACAGTATAGTCTTTTAGAACTGTATTTTTTAGTTGAACTGGTCTGAACATGAAGTGTACAATAGTACACTTTTCTAATCCAGTCAGAATATATTAGATCAGTCATAACACAGTAAACAGCTATTGCTGTAGGGCATCAACAGTTAAATCGTCTTGTTCTAGGTACTGGAAGCATGTCAGAAGTAGTAAATTGGTGCAGCTTGTTTCTTCTAGCATGCAGTGGGAATAGGGTTGTTCCTATGGCTCTTCCTTTTCTGTTTCCATTTTTTTTCCCTTCCAAGGACCTAAACTACAAGTTCTAGATAGTCTTGAGGAGGGGACTGTTACATTTTACTGCTGTGATGGAATTGGGGCACTTTTAGGGCACAGGGTTGCTAAATCCAAATTGAAAGCTTATTAAAAATGTAAGCTGAACTTTCTTACAAAATATGTTCAGTGTTATTTCTTTGATGAATAGGCAGATAATAAAATTGTAAAGAGAGCTGCATTGTCTTAATTATGTTTACAGTAAATCTAAAAATACTTTTTGTCAACCTGATAAATTTGATATTTCATAAACTTTCTGTTTTTAGAAAAGTCTACCTGCATTGAGACAATCTTTGCTGAATAGTCAACATTCAGTTTTGCAAGGACAACCGTCTCAGCAGTCACTTCAACAAACCAAGCTATCGCAAGTTATACCTCAATCTGCCTCTGGAAGCATTTCCTCTGTTGTCACAACGCAGACAATAGGAATAAGGCAACCGAACAACATTTGCACAGTCTCTGTATCAAATACAGTGCAGCCTCCTCAGGTTAAGGTGGTACAGTCAAATCAGAGTTCTCAACTGGTAGGTACTGTAGTATAAAAGAGAACTTCTTAACAAACTGAATAGCAATTTTCAATGTTACTTTTATTGCAGCTTGTTTGTGCAAATATTTTTTTGTTTGTATCATATTCTGTGATATATCGTAGTACCTCATTTTATGGCAGTTCACATGTGTGGTCAACCATTAGTTTAGATCATATTGTTATATAAGCACACTGGAATTTGAGTTAATTACAAATCTATAACAGAAAACTTTTCAAGACTTACAGGCAGGAGTATAATTTTTAGTATGTCATTAGGTATGCTGCTTTGCGTAGATTAGTTTGCATTAAAATTAACTCTTATCTCATTTTAAACTCTTCTACGCATAGTTATAAAATCTTGTAGAAGAAAAATTGTACTGTACCAGCATGTCTTGTTTAGAAAGAGTGCCATACTTTGTTATTTACTGAAATATATTGTTGTGCATATTGGAGTATTACGTACTTAGACTCACTAATTTCAAAGGCACTATCGATAAGGCAACTACACAGCCAGTTACTCACTGAGTGTGGTAAATTTATCCTGCTGTTATACAGGATCTTGCATGTGTGTTTACAGTTGTAATTAAAGTATTTTTAGGATTTTTACAAGGCCTTGAGTTTATACAGGCATTATCAAACCTTCAAGCAAAGATCTAAGAGTTTCTTTGTCTGTGGTGTCTGTGTATGTATGAGTAAAGTAGTTGACTCAGGTTTTGAAATCAAATTGACAAGTTCCAGAAGGTGTATCAAGTTGGTACAAATTTATAGTATCAGGATTCAGAAATGCACATATGATAATGTAAAACCTTACAGTGTCTATCCTTGAGTTTATAGGCTCTATAAAGGATAGAAATAAATTTGTAGGGTGTGTAGAGAGAGAATATTTCTTTTGCTTTAATTTAAAACTAGCAGTGCACAATCTGAAAATGTCTGAGCCATCTGAGCCATGTCTTTTGAACCATGCAAATACTTTCTAGTAGCTAAACTACTAACTTTGAAATAAAAGTAATATAATTTTACCATCCTTTAGTGAGCATAGTTTTAATGTGTAAGAACATCTTAGCTGCTAAGTCTGACTCTGGCTTTTGTAATACACACAAGGCATTTGGATATTTTGCACCTGAACTTGGCTGCTTTCTGTTCAGACAATTGCATTCTTTTCTTTTTCTAAGATGGGTTCTCCCATCCCTTGTCGACTGTTGTGTTGATTAGAAAAACATTCCTCAGACTTTTTGTGACTTCTTTTTGATTCGTCCATGTTTCGTGAGACTGAATTGACAGTCGCTTTGGTTCTTCAAGTTAGGGGAGCAGGAACTTGCTGTAATTACAGGCAGTAGGTGTAAAAATTACTCCCTGTCCTGGGGAAAGCAAATTTCTGACAGCAGCTGACAGGTTCCTTACAAGTATAAAGGGCCAGTAAGTCTAGCCTTACCTCATGCCACAATCTTAGGACTAACCTACTGCCAGGTAACACAGCTTTTTCCAATGTTTTGTAATCCACTTTAAACACTCCTGTCCTTACTAGGCAAGTTGCGCCCCACCTTTTAAGAAACAGCGATGTAGAACAAAAATGTGTCAGTAAGTCCACAGGAATTCTTACTCCTATGATTATAGTTCTTGTGAAATATTTTCTGAATGGGATAAAGCCAAATTTATGGGAGAGACACCTTCTGTGTCTCTCTCACATGTCAATTCATACTCAAAGCGAGCAATTGTGATGTTAACCTGAGTAGAGATTAAGAATGTGAAGAGTTGCTCTGTCATCTTATTCAATGTACCTATGCAATATGAGGGAGCTGAAAACTGCTAAAGTAATATATTGTGGAGATTGATCTGATGGACAAAAGAAGTTGTTTTTCTGTCTGGATGTCATAGGTCTAGGACTGAAATTTCATCTTACTGGGTACATGAAATGACCACTATGTTTTCAAAAGGTAGCAAACTCTGCAGAGCAAAACTATACCTAATACTATACCTTTTCTAGAAAATATTTAGGGTGAGGTGAATACATTAAAAATTATAATTTATTGGCTTTATTGCAAAACTGTCTTTCTGTATTTGCTTTTAATTTATCAGTAGTTAGTTAATAGAACCAAACATTACATTAACCAAGCACTTCTTATTGGCCTTCACATAAGTTCTACACAGACAAACGCAGCATCAGACAGTAAGAGTTACTGCATTAAAAAAATCTTACATACCACAACAACCATCAACTCAGGTGCCAAGCAGACAACGCAGCACCATCTCCATATCACACTATTAATTGTTTGTATTTACTTTTTTGTGGTGACAGTGATCACACTCTTCACACTTCTTAGTGCTCCCTAAAATCAGAGCACAGCAAAGAGCTGCTGGCCATCTTGCCTGGGACTTGTCCGGAAGAGGAAGATTACAGCTGGCTTGCCTAAGGGTGGCCAGCACTGATGGAGGAAACTGGCTGAGCTCCAGATTTTCCGAGCCTGAAGCTCAATGGAGAGAGTTCCAGCTGGCTTTTCAAACTGTCCAGCTGCAGAAGGGCAAGCCTGTTTTGGAATATAGTTCCTTTCATACCAGCCCCTGTATAGTGGTCTACTTTCTTTTAAAATGTGGAGAATCTTTTAGCTGTTCCTTTCTTCTGACTTTTCTGTTTTACAAAGGGGTAGGATATAGTGATGCTCCTTCCAGTTACATTGAGGTATCTTGCAACATGGGAATTCTATGTATGCTGTTCAGCATGCAATGTAGATTGTGCAAAGGAGACTTCAGCGTTAAAATGTGTAGTGTTAGTGGAGATGAAAGAGGAGACACTTTTATTTACCTGTTTTGTGAGGTATTGGAATCGCGTTCCAAAACTATGAAAAAGCTGTGCTCTGAAGGACTGGATAGTGCTGTTAGTACGGTAACTACTTCTAGCTAGGGAAAAAGGGAATAATCTTAGGCTAACATTTTATTGATGAGACACTAATGAGATAAACCAGCAATCAATTTTTTTAATTGTTCTAAGTGCAATGTTCAAAGTTTGTCTAAATTGGCATTCTTAGGGTGCAGGAGGTCTATATAGCCTTATATATGCACATATTACCTGTCTTGTTCTGGGTGTTACAGCAGACAAAATTTCTATGAGAGAGAGAGATGTTCTTTATTAAATGTGTTGAAATTGTAAGTAGATTGATGAGTAATGGAGATCGATTAGCACTTTATATATTGTGTTGACACTGCATTGTAAAGGGAAAGTACTCCTGGAGGTTGAAGCCAATTACTAAATTTAAACGATAAAGAAACAGTAAGAAATTCCAAGTTTCCTAATCTTAATTAAAACATTTAATTATATGCAAAGCAATATAAAGATTTGTGCAGGTCTAGGATTAGGAAAGATGTGTAGAAACACATCTGGACCATTGTTGCTGCAGTAAATTGTGCACAGTGTCCAAAGGGGAGATTTTACCATCTTCTAAGTTACATTGGAATAGTATTTGCTAAAACATTTACTAACACTTTTCCAGGGACTGTCATAGTGGTTGGAGGCTCCCAAAAGGTGAGATAGAGTAATGGAATTTGGAAACAAGATACAACAGCAAAATGAACATTATGTTATATGGGGATGTTATGCTTTGCTTTTTAATTCTCTACTTAAGCTTTTTCTGGCATCAGTTTTCTGTTGTTGAATGACCGTAATTTGTACACATTTTAGTAACTCGCAGGAAATAATTTTCTTTTTGTCCTGTGTGCAAGGCAGCTTAGAAATGGAAGAGTAAAAGATGGCTATTTGGATAAAAGGAGTAGTTTCTGTTAATGAACTAATAAAGATCTAGTCACTGACTTGGAATTTGGTGTACAATAAAACTTAAATAAAAATTGCTGTTGAGCAATAGACGTCAGGGATCCATTAACAGGAACAAAGCCTGTACTTGACAAATTGTATGCCCATATGAAATACAGCCTAGTAGTTTTCTGTGTTGTTATCATGGACTTTACTGTCATAATTTTGTGGGCTGTACCTTAATATAAGGAGGATATTGGCAATGAATGCTGTTTGGAAACCAGTAGCAAAAGATGGCAATTAGAGGACAGACTTGAAAGCAAAGGCTAAAATAAAAGCTTAAGAGAATTAAACACATGTAACTTGGTCAAACACTGACTAAAGGGGATCATAAAAACCATTACAAATATTTTAAGGGTTTAAACATCAAAGTATATTGATGAATTATTTAGAGCGGTCTAAGAGAGTATAAATACGAATAACAAGATATAATTAAGCAAAGTAGGATTTAGGCACTATATGAGGCAAAATATGCTTACAGTAAGACAGATTATTAGATGGTAGATCAGGCTCCCAAAGACAGTGATGAAAAAGCTGTCATTGAAAACATTCAAAATTAGACGAGGTGAAATACTGCAGGAAGAATTGTATCATAAATTAGGGAGCAGGTAGGACAAGCGATCCAGTGGCTTTTGGTTTTATTTTTATTCATTGCTTCTTTGAAAACATACACACAATGGAACAATATTGTTGTCATATTGACATTAAAAAGTACATGCTGAGTTTTTAAAAAGTCAACTTTTTCTAATTTTGGAGGAAAAATAATTGCTTATGCAAATTCTGAGGCAATGTTGAAAAATTGTGACTGTTACTATTATAGCATGGTAAACAATAGTAAATATGAATTCTAGGCCCATAAAAGCATGAACATTGTAAGTTAATGCTGCCAGATTACATGATAGCTGAGGTTTGATATGACATTTATCTTCAGGAGTGAGTAGACTGATAAATCACAAGTGGCATAGCCACAAGTGAGTTAGCAAGTGTTTACTCATGAGTGAAGATAAATGTCATATCAAACCATAGCCATTCCAAATTTTGTACATTTAGAAGTGGCTTGTTTCTTCCTTCCACAATACTTTGTTTTAACCTAGTTGAGAGAAAAATGCTTGGTGAAGGATATCTTTTACAATTTTATTTTTACTTTCCATTCTTTGCAGAAGTTTCTATTTCCTATGCTTTTGTTTTTATTGCTGTATTTGATATGCTTAAGCTTTTGGATCAGGTGTTTTTGTTGCAAAATGTGACTTGTGTAAATTGAGTCAAGCTGATTTTGCAGCCCTTGTCAAGTAAGGGGAAGCATATCGTTGAGACCCCATGCATCTGCATTTGCAAAGAGGCATCTAGATTGTTGAGACTTGCACAGTCCTTGTCCTCAAAAACTTTAGCGGTGAGTTCTAATCTAATTGTCCTAGAAGACTTTCTTTCAATGGTTTGTAGGTAGTAGCTTTAATTTTTATTTAGTATCTGTTTAAATAAGAGAAAGAGAACAGAAGCTATCAGTCTTTCTACTCCTATACATTTTATGTGCTTTGACTGAATTCTTTCTCAGTCTATTTTTGTTGGTCATTTGTGTGGTTAATTACTGGTCTGTGTTCACATCTGTAATTTGTTGTTTGTCCTGCAATAACATACACGGTAGAAGATGCACACTTGTCATGGTATGATCATCACCTTTGGCTTGAGATTAGGACCAGAGAACACTATTACTTTATTCCCATGTAGGTATTGAATCTAACCTTTTTGAAGAAGGGCCTTAAGAAAAATTAGAATTTCAGCTGTCACCACTTTGTTGTTCTGGTTGTCAGTAGTGTGACTGTCAAATACCCTTTTTTCACCTTCATAAGTCTGCTTGTTTTGTGGAAGCACCTTTGTATAAGCATCCCTTTTTACAGATGGGAAAATAAAGGGAACTTCAGAAATGGACAGAGTAGTAGTCTGGAGCATCCGGGAAGTGAGAGAAGGAATTTGTGTGGAGGAGCAGACAAATGATGAATCAAAGTGAGTGTGACTAGTAGAGCGGAAAGATGACGGTTAAGGGGAGAAATGGGAAGAAGAAATAAAAGAGGGAGAATACTTTCTATTGTGAGAAATGTGCATCTTGTTTTATAGAAAACTGTTATTTTATAGAAAAAAATTCAGGTAACTTTTCATGTACTGCACTTGGAGAAGCAATGCCATGACTTTCCTGCTTCAGTGTGTTCCTTGAAGAGCTCCAAAGTGCAGCAGCCTGGGAGATGACTCTGCAACTTTTGACTGATAGATTGAAGAGGAATAAGCTGGTATATGACAGTACTTGCTGGCACTGTCTTGATCATAATTTTATTTGATAATTTTGCTGTTTTCCAAACTCATTCTCAAATCCAGACAATGGCTAAATCACATTAAATCCTTTCTATTTTCTTTGTTGTTATTGTTCTGCTGTTGTGCTTGCTGTCTTTAGTGGTGGACGTAATGAAAATGGCTTCCCTTCTTTTTAATGGAGATGGAATGATGAACAGTTTCTGTAAACTTTGAAGACTTATATTCTATCTTGTTACGTTTTCTGACTCTGGACTTCTAAAAGGTCATTGATACTATGATTATGGATGTAGTGGTAAAAGGTTGGAAAGGACTTCTGGAGGTGTCTAGTCCAACCTCCTGCTTACAGGTTGGCATGTTGCCCAGCACCTTGACCAGTCACGTTTTGAGTACCTTAAAGATAGAGATTACACAGCGTCTCTGGGCAACCTGTTCCAGTGCTTGCCCACCCTCATGGTAAATTTTTTTCCCCTTATATTAAATTGAAATTTTCCATATTCCAACTTGTGCCCGTTGTGTCACATCCTTCTGCTCTGCACCTTTGAGACAGTTTGTCTCTGTCTTCTCGATGTCTTCCCATTAGGTGGTTGCAGGCAAAAATAAGATCTCCCCTTTGCTGAAGGCTGAAGTAATGCCTCTGATAACCTCAGTGTATTAAAACATCTACTTCTGTATCTTCTATATCAGTCTGGGTTAGTAAGTTGGTGCTTAAGAACTGATCATTTGGGATTCAGTGTCAGTTCAGCATGTGAATAGAAAACAGTAGATGGGGTACACTCATTGTGTGTATTTTTAGGCTGTGAGAAATACGAAATTATTTGATTAAGTTGTTAATCTTCCAGACTAGCTTGCTAGTACCTTGTTCATTGTCTACACTTTTCAGGCCAAGTTAAGGACATAATAGTAATACTTATGCTGTTGGGAAAATAGGAAAGAGGATTATAAGAGTTTATTGAATTAATTGATGAAGGGTGGTTTAGATTGTTTTATAAATTTTAATGCAGGGTCAGTTACCTCTGATTCATCAGTTTTTACTATGTCCCTTGTTTGCCTGCAAAGAAGGTTACACATTGTGTTTCAGAAACAAATTGCTCGTATTAATTCTTTAATCACTTCCAGATCTGAAGATTGCATCTGTGTTGAAATGTATCTTAAAACCATACAGAAACTGGAATTTAAGTGAGTGTAAAATGTTGCTCTGATTTCAGGTGCAGTTGTTCCTTTTAGTTTAGAGAGTACGTGCTTGTTTCTGATCAGTTTCTGTATGGAATTTAAGATGATGATTTTGATCTGATCTCTTGGAAAAGTTTGTTTCTCAATCATTTTCTACACTTTCAGCACTTTTATGTATGTTGAAGTCCTAATACAGTACTTGTTAAAGGATTTTTTTAAAATGTATTTGATAATAAAGAAAATATTACCATTATTTATGTCATCTTAAATGGTCAAATACCGTCCTATCTTTAATGGTGTTAGTAGCTCATTTTTTTGGGCATTCACATTAAAATATTAATCAGGTGAAAAAGAACTTGATTCTGAACTGTAGAAGTTGCTTCCTTTACAGATAAAAAAATTTAATTGCAGACTATTACTGTAATACCAGATAGTAATTCTATCCACAAGTAACACAATCTCCTTTTTGGCCTGGCTTCTGGCCAGTTAAGGTATGGCTGCTTTTTTTCACTATCCTCTGAAAACTCATCCAATAAATTACTCTAAAAGTGGAAACTTTCCTTCTTTTTTCATACTACTGTAGTCTTTTTCTGTGGGCTCTTATGTCTCCTTACTTATTAAAATACACATATACATGTGTCCTGTGCATCAAAATGCAGTCAAATTCAACTTTTTTCCTCATTTTCACTTATCACCTCTCTTTCTTTCCTGTTTTTAAGCATGGTAGCTACTTTATTCTTTCCCCTATGAATGTCACTATTTACTCACTGCCTGTCTTGACCAAGTAAATTTACATCCATTTGCTCCATTTCTGTGCTTAGTACAAATGCTCCATTTTCCTTCAGTGTCCATAATTGAAGCTGAATCCTTAATGGTTTTTTTTCCCCTTTTCTCTTTCTGCAAGGTAGCTATTGCTAATACTTCTACATCCATAGGTTTATTGTGACTTTTCAACTTCTAATATTTTAGGATGAGCAGAATGCAATTTCGTAACTTCAAAATGGCCCTATTGTTTTTTCTCCAGACTATGTTACAGATCTTGTTCCCTCATTATTCTGTCTTGTTTGCAGTTTTCACCTCTCCTCTTTCCAATTTGGGAGCCCTGGTTCCTGCTGTTGGGACAATTTCCTATTTGTTCTGTAGCCTCTTCATTCTCTAATTTTAAGTCTCCTTTGGAAATATTGTTTCTCCTTTCCTTTTTTCCACAGTGTACTTTGAATTCAGACAATTGGCCATTCATTATACAACTAAATAATATGGGTTTAGATTAACTTTGTAATAATAATGCTGACTGTGCTGAATAAAGATGCAGCGGTTCCCTTTTGCTTCATGTAGCGATGTGTTGCGTGGCGTATTGTCTTCTAGGAGGGAATACGGATGGCATCCTGTGGGTGTGCGACTGAGACGTGTAATTCAGAAACAGCAGATGCATTATGCAACAGGGGTAACATATTTGTGACTGTGAAGAGCACATGACTTCTGAAGTTGTCATGCCTTGAGTTGTGGTTGTAATCTTATTCACAGCTATTTGCCTGTGTTTTGTTTTCAAAGTTTGTTCATGGATTTTTTTTCCAGCTGTGCAGCATCCACACATCTTTTTGAATCTTCTCTTCATTATATCTGTGCCTACTTTGTCCCTGATTTCATGAACATACATTTTGTTGTTGCTTAGACATGGGCCTTGCAGGTTGTTTTGTTTTTTTTTTAATTTGTTTTGTTTATAGGTAAAATACTAAGTTTCTAACCCAGTTTCAGTTTTGGGTAAGGACTTCAGAACTTGGCTTAGCAGTAAGTGAAACATTGAGAATATCCAATTAACTTTTAGAAGATGAATAGTATATGATCACCACAAAACACTGTTTTCTTTCTTGTGTGTATCTGACTTCGGAATCCATAATATTTTAGAATTTACTTTTAGTTGATATTTTCTTTAAAAAGCATAGTGAAAGGCCTATGGTTGTAGGTGGATACCATTAAAGTTATTGCAGCATTTTCTTTTACAAAAATGCTTTACTTCCTTGCAAAAATTCTGAAGACAAATGTCTAAACTTTAATATTTACCTTACTACTTTGAAATACATTTTTGATGAAGGTTGCGACATATGACATTTATGTCTAATATAATTTGATTTTTTTTTTTAAAGCATAACAGGAAAATAGGTATATACACACACACACAACCACATGCATTACATGAATATGACTTTTGTCACTAGCTGGTTATGCTTTTAGAGAGCCATATGCTTATATTAGTAATTACAGGTATTAGTATATATACGTTGTGTGTGTTTGTGTATAAAGAGTATAATATAAGTATACTTTTTTTTAATAATAGCAGATTATCCAGTCAACATCTGCTCAAACTGTGAAACGAAACCCTGCTTGCCAGACTACCCAGATTAGGATGCCAGTGGTAATAACTCAGACCATTAGACCACAAGGTATGGGTTTAAATGTTTTAGTGAGATTGTTACCTTTGTATGAATTTCATTGTAATTACAAACTAATAGCATGGGAAAAACTTACAGTGTTGACATTGGCAGGCTTGACTTTTTTTTTTACTTCATACTGGCTGAGGAGTGCATGTTCTTATTATGCAGTTTCAAGGTATTTCAGACCAACACAGTGAAATGTTTTGAAACAACCTTAGGTCTAAACTCTCACGTGCTTAGCTCCTTACTCAGCAGTTTTTAATGGAAAGTTCTGAAAGAAATCAGGAACTTGACTCTTACTGTCCTAAGCTCTCACTCTGGGCCATGAAAGAAATTCTTCATTTTTTCCTGAAGCCTAGAGGATGCCTCAATTTAATCATTCTACTTTTACTCCTGAAGCAGAACATGATAGTCACTGTCTCTGCAGCTCCAGAGGTCAAGGTAGGAGTCCTAGAGAAATTTCTCAACCCACATGCCTTTTTTTTTTTTTTTTTTTTCCTGCCAGTATGTTTACTCTTTGAGGTCAGAGACTGACTGCAGCAACATGACATGCCATGATTAGCCAGGGGAGCAAGAGGTGTGGTTTGTACACAACTTCCTCATCTGTCTGTGCACAGATGGATTAATGGCTGACTGATACATCCCACTTTTTAAGAGGGTTCTTGAAGCCTTCTTACTTTCTAATAAATATCCATTTATTTCTTTCCACCACAAGACCTACTAGGCTCTGTTTTTACTTTTCCTGATTATGTGTGAGAGTATTATCTTGGATGTGGGCATTTAGATGATTGAGGGTTTGTAATGGAATACAGAGCTTGTCATCTTTAGGTATTGGATCAAAAATCAAACTAGCTCAAATGCACATAAAAGCTATTACTGACGTTATTGCTTTGTCTTTTCTGTTCTTGGGAAAAGAAAGCATCAAAAACCCCAGTGATCACAGTTAATAGTAGTTGCTGTTCTACTTGCTCTGTTCTCTTAAGAGAATCCAAAGTTTGAATGGACATGGAGACCATGCTGTCACTGTAATCCTGTAGGCTGTTTTTCCAAGTTAGGAAGAAATGCATTTATTTCTGAAAGGTATATATTTGATAGCACTGATACTCATGTCCTGAGTTAATTAATGAACAGGGAAGGTATTTGGGACCTTATAGCATGAGCTTTCACTTCTGACTCGTGTCTGAGAGTGAAGGCTGATTTCATTTCTTTGCTTGTTCAGTCTCTAAGTTGTGAATGTCAAGTGTGCCAAGAATTTGCAGGATAGTGGCATCTCTCTTTTAAACAGTGGATTCAGAATATGATTTTGTTCATGATAGCTATTGATCAGCCAATGAAATGCAACTTAACTGGCAATTTGGCTTAAAGACGACAATGGTTCATAAAGGTCTATTCACGCAAAGCCCTGCTTTCAGGTGAGCTTTTTCCTATTTACAAGCTTGTTCAAGCCCACCTTTATATTGTTTTAATTACACAAAGCAAAAAGAGTAGAAATTTAGAAAACATCCCATTGTAAAACTGCTCATCCTGCAGCGCATGTCTAGGTAAAACTCTGCCTGTGTGCTTGCAGCTCTAAGAAATTATGCTATGGCATACTGTCAGATACCAGTTTATTTTGATCTTGATATGTTGTTCAAACTTTCTACTGTAAACACCAGCATAATATTTTATACTGACCCAGGTATTCCTGTAGAAGGAGGTAAGATACTGAAATATATGGAAAATTACAGTAGTATGATTTTGTGGAGTGTGACTTGTTAAGGATAGTTATACCAGAACTGAGGTGACTTCCACAGAATGGTGCATTTTCCTTCTCAGATAGGAGTGAATCTCCTAGTGTAATGTATCTTTACATTAATATTAATGCACCCATGTGAACAGACTGTAATGCCTTTTAAAACAGTAGTATAGATAACGTTGGCAGGATGTAAGTACTTATATTAATAAAATTACTTCCACAACAGGGGAAGTAACACTATAGTTATAGCATGAAAAATTCACACTCCTTTATCAAAGCACTTAGCAGTATAATAATTAGGTGAATTGCATCTTATGGGTCGGGGAATTGAGCCAAAGAATAAAATCATTAGCCAGAGTATTCATTGCAGCTATTTAACCTGTGCAGAAATACAACTAGGAATTTATAAGGTCCTAAATTTGGGCCATTCAAATTTCTCTAGATCATGCTACTTAAAATTTGAAACAAGGACTCAGCGGTGATGAAAGACTCTGTATGTCATTACCAATCCTATGAAATATCTAGGCCCACAGGTGATTTTAATTTTCAAAATATGCCCTGCCTCATAATATAAATTGATGTTTTAGCCATATTTTGTGTCTAACTGTTTAATCATGCACAGTTGTGATTTAAACCAGAAAACTTGTATGTCATCCCAAAACTTACATTTACTTTGCCAGATCCATTTGAGTAAAATTACATATACATGGGGTGAAAGAAAGTGAGACTAAATTTTTCCATGTCCGCTGTAGACATACTGTTTTCCTGAGGCAGAGAAGTTAATTACTCTCTTGCTTTACCTTTTTGTTTGGGGGTTTTGGTTTTTGTTTTGTTTTGGTTTTTTTATCAAAAGTTATCATCTGTAGAAAACAAACCATTGATAGTAGTTCTAAAGGAATATAATATTATACATACATTCTGGAGGAGTGCCACTGTTACCTTAATTTTGCCATTGCAACAATTTTCAAGGTTAACACACTTCTAATCTCCTAGATGTTAATTGTAGAAAGCAGACATCAGCTCATGTTTATTATTGTATTATTTCTTTCCTTCTAGTTCACTTACTAGAAAATTTTTCCATTAGTTCATCTGAAATAGATAAGTGAATTGTCTGGTCCGTGAACTAATGCTATCTCTGACATCTCATGGACCTTGAATATTCTGATGACAAAATATTTTTGTTCCCCAGGCTTGGAGCCTGAAGTCCTAAATCTTGTTTTCTAGTTACTAATGTTGAGAGTCACCACAACAGTTTGTTTATACAGATTGAAGAACTGAACAAACGCTGTCAAATTAGTTTCACTTTAAGATCATATGTTGAAGTTGGTGAAAACTTCAAAATAAAATAAAAGTAATGCTGGACTCAGTCAAAGCTAGCACATTTGTTTTAGCAAAGAAGTGTTCTTAAATGGATTTGTTGGGGTAGTTGTGTTTCAGGTTTTTATAATACAGGAAAGAAAATAATGTAACTCTACTAAGGTTCATGCCATGCTGTTTATATGCTGTTGAGTCAGACGTGCAGGAATAACTTTCATGTACTTCAAGTCTCAAACAGTATGTGTATGTAATGCTCAACAAAATTGAGTGATATACAAGAAAAAGGTGAAACCTTTTTAAGTCAAGTAGACATATGAATTAATTATTTTGACATGCCAAAACACAGGTGGCATTAAAGGAAACACAAAATATAACCTAAGTAAACGTGTTTAAGCAGTAAAGGAGGGCTCACTCCAAAAGCTTCATTTGTCAATGCTTTTTCAGTTGCATACTGATACAAGTTGATAATGATTATACAGGTCTGTTGATTTACTAACTGGTAACATAAATTTGTAATTATTTTCTGTTAGATTTTTCCAAATGTCATGGAGCAATTAATATCCATTTTTAATTTACTGTCACAAGAAGCTGAATGTCTACCACACTTCAGCTCATTTACAAAGCCCAGTTTTACTTCTACATGTAGACCTGTAAAGTCTAGATACAGATATGAATTACTTTTAAATCATTGTTTTCAAAATAAGAAAGTAAAAGACAACCTTTATGAGGGGGGGTTATGTCAAACTTTATATTAGTGTTTTTTCTTTTACATACAATACAAAGCATTTTAAAATAGTTAAAATAATGTTTTCAACTCTGAAAATACATGTTTTTCATTGCAACAGAGAACAATGACTATATGAAATAATGTAAAAGGCATAGTTAATACATTGAGTGTCTGTGACAAAGCATCTGTATTTCAAATTCTGCTTCTTCATTGTGTGCAGATAATCTAGAAAAGCGGTTTACTGGCAATTGCCAACACACTTATAGCTTGTATATGTATTATAACCAGTTATGGCCAATGGTTTTCAGTTTTGGAATCTGCAGTATTCTGTAAATATTGAACAAACTGTAACGTTAATATAAAATTTGTATATTAAATTGTTCTTCTTCAGCAGTGCAATCTTTAAAAATAATAACTTCCTTTGTTTGCAATTTACAGACAGTTAAATTTAGTTCCTGGACAGAAGGTTCTTTGATGTAAATTGTCTAAGACAGCTCATAATAACATTGCTTGGTGTTTTTCAGGCACAGTAGGGAAGGCACCAACAATACAAGCCAGCAAAAGTCCTGGGGGCTTTGGTGTTCAGGTCTCTGCAAATCAGAAAAACAAGCTGAATGACCCTGGAGGTGGTTCTTTCAGGTAAAAAAAATAAAAAATAAAAAATGCAGGGGGGTGGTTGGGGGGGATCTTAAATATAACATAGAATTTAGAATTGGTGTAACACCAGAGGGCAGTGTTTTACAATAATTCCTGCTTTTTCTTACTGTGATTGGGTGACAATTTTCTTACTTAGTTCTATTTTAAAAAAGGGGAGGGGGTCATGACATGTCTTGAGGGTTTTTCTCTAAATGCACGTTTTAATGTTTAGTAAAGCCTTCAATTATGTGGATTTTAATAAAACCTCTGGTAAATGGAATTATGTGTATGAAGTTTTAACTAAACACATGGTTGGTTTTATGTATCGGATTCTAACATTCATATGGAACGTATGCTGCTGAGAAGATACTAATTGTCATGACAAGGCATCCTGTCGATGGGCTTCTGCAGCTAAGCTGCAGCTATCCCCTCATCAGTGTAGGGAAAATATTGTATGGTTTTTGTAGTGGGTTTGAGGTTTGGGGTTTTTTTCTGTGTAGGACTGTTGTTCTTGGTTTTAAAGAGAAGATGTTGCTGTATCTATTCTTCACGTGCTTGCTTATGGAACAGAGGTTGGGGCATTCTGTGGGGCCCTGTAGTCAGGTGCTGCAAAGGTTCAACAGAGTAGCATTGATGTATTGAGCTGCTATACTAGTTCTTTTGTACTCCAAACTTTCGTATATATTTTGGATATTTTTTACTCTTTTGTAGTGAAAAGCTAATCTTATGTTTACTGGATTTTGCATTCACTACCATAATTCAATTTTTTTCCAATGATGAAAGTACATTTTACTTGTGTTTAAAAATTTTCTTTCTTTGTTAAATGACAAGATACTCCTAGATTTTAATTTTTGTCTTCTGGAATTCTTACGTTGCTCTGACATCATCAAACTAGTAATTAATTTTTAGGCTTATGCTTTTGCAGGTGAAGTAAAAGAGAATTTGTAGCTCTTTGAAATATCTCTGCTTTGAGGCATGTCAGTATTGCAATTAATAGTGGTAGTACTTAGTGTTAATCTAGAAGCAAAATCATCCAATTTTTTATTTTCCTATGTTTTTGCCTCCCACTGAGTATTTAAATGATTTAAAATGTCTGTTGGGTTCAATTGTACTGTCTTAATAAGTATTTTTTATGTTTGTAAGCAACATGAGCATTTATTCTTTGTTAGTATAGCTTTCAATTTTACATACACCAAAAGGGACAGCATTTTTTTAACTGGCTGTTGTAAACTGTGCCAGGATTGATTCTTGCATTCACTTAGTTCATACATAGAATATATTAGGTTAGCTGGAATTGTTAATTTTCCCTTGGGGAGAAGCAAATGCTCAAGGCACTGATTGATAAATCAATAAATCTTTAGTGAGTTTGGTAAATAAGCTGTCAAGGGTATATGTCATTTTTCCTCTAGAGAACAAATTTTAGTCAGAATGAATGTGTTTGTTTCCTTGCATTGTTTTCTTCTTCAAAATAGTAAGACACAAAGCTGCATTTAAATAAGTCCATAAAATTGCAAGGATTTATTAAAGAGCAGCAAAGATCAAGCTTTTTCTTGATATCTTAACAAAGAATTCAGTTGTTTGCATATTTGCATTTCAACCCCTAACCTCTCCTGAGGACAAATAGATGTCTGACTATTAAGCCTGAAGGCACAGTGCTGGAAATCTGTATTAATCCTCTGAATGCTGACTAGTTTTCCTCAACATTCCCAGCGTGTGTGAAGAATGTGTTTTTAGCCAGAAGGCAAACTGGCATCTAAAGCAAAGCAAGAATTTTGAAAAATAGTTGTGTTATGTATAAATTTATTTTGCCCTTAGTGTTTTATTATTGCATATTTGTTTCATTATTTTATATTCTGCTTTCTTTAAAATAACTTACTTGAGCTTTTCACTCTTGTGAGCAAAGTGTTAGTCACTAGAAATGGAAATATGTTATTTTCAGTTTCTTCTGTTCTGGATGGTGGGGAATACAGGAAGGAATTACATAAAAAATGTAACAGGAATTTTGCAAATTACAGCTTAGCCTTTAATGTCAACATTTATTAACGAACTGTAAGACTACTTACATGAGTTCACTGGATATTGTAGTAGCTGTTCTGTGACGCAGAGTTTTCAGCCCCCGACTTCCGCAATATAAAGTTGTATTAATGAAATTTTATGTCACCTTTTTTTGGTATTAAAATTTATTGTGGCTAAATTTTTCAGAGAGAACTGGAGGCAACTCCATTTAGTTGACTTTTCAATTATGTTAATACCTAAGGATGGAAATTCTAATTCATTTTTTTGTAATTTTTCGTTGTTTTACAGTAGAGATACAGACTTAGATTTGTACCCTAATAGTCCAGCTAGAGGTTTCTCTAGTTGGGGGAGATGAAGCAGAAGGCCCACTGAAGTCTGCTAGGGGCCTGTGTATTTGGCTACAACTGCTCTGTACATCACCATTTCGTTGGTGACCTCAGAGCTCCCACTAACATAATCTACCACTGATGACAGTGAAAGTAGCAGACTCTCAAAGTAATTATTACCCATAGTTCAGATTGTGGCCGATATAAGAACTAGTGGAAACACTCATTCCCCCGATACTGAGTCAGAATTTCAGATGGCAGGGACTTTGAGAGGTCGACTAGTCCAACTTCTGACTCGGAGCAGGTTTGGTTAGATCAAGGACTTGTCCATCTATGTTCTGCGTATCTCCAAGGATGGAGATACATGTTTGTACTCTTGTATTATCCTACCACTTCCTAACTGTATGGAGTAAGGCGCAGTGGCACTGCATGTAAAATCAGACAAGTGGACAGAACCATTCGCTCAATGTGTGTGGTGGTGATTATAAGTTTGCAATAGTGTACCAGCTAGCCAGACGCTCCTTCCTTTTCACAGCAACCTTTCTTTTTCTGAAACAGTATTTCAAAGTTACATACAACCTCTTGGAGCCTGTCAGTATCAGGTTTTATACAGCCAATGTGATGGTGGGGTTGGTTTTTTTTTTTGTTCAGAATCAGTTCTATGAAGTGACTGAGGTAGTTTGAAGCTTATCTTAGTATTTGTATTTTATGCTGCTGACTAGCAACATTTTGAAGTAAAGGCTACCTGGGAATAAAAAAATTGTTTTCAGACCTCTTTTTGTCTAGCCAAAAGAATCTGTTGCCTGTTATTTTATTTTTATTTTTAAAAATAAAACTTTAGTAACGTACTTCTGGCAAAGTGCCTCAAAATGCATCATGTTACATCTAATAACATGCAAAGCAGCCTGTCTTTAAGGAGAGATAGAAAGCTAATGTTGTGTTAAATGGATAACTTCAAAGTTTTCATCTCAAAATGGCATATGACGTAAAACCTTAAGCTTTAAGTTCCTTTGTTTTTCCAAATAAATATTTCAAGCTATGTGATCGGGTATTTTTTCCATATTTCTCAAAATAAAGGAAAATGCTGACCACAAATGTGGTATGTTCTGTCATCCCTTTTGCTTATCAGTGAGAAGATCCAACATAGACCATGAATTAATTGTACAATAAAGCAGCATTAGGGAGAAATTTAAAATTCAAGCTGGAAAGTCAGAATAAGTGTTATAATAAATTTGTATAAATAGAATGTTTTATTATAAAATACAATAATACATTATAAAATACATTAAAAATACATTATAAAATACAATATAGTAGTGGCTGCTACTGTAATTTCAAATCACTGTTTATATACAACATATTCTTGTTGATCTCTGATCTTGTAATCCATGGAATTTGTAGATTTGCTCAGAGTCTTACATATGTTTAGGGACTGTGCCCTAACAACATGAAATTTCACTTTTGAGAGAGAGGGGAATCAGTATAATGTTTTCTGAGCTGCTTTATTCTTACCGCTTATTTGGGAGCAGTTCAGTATTGCAGATTTGGACATCATTGACTCAAATCTTACAAAGTGCCTGAGAAAGAAAAACAGTATGCAATCGTGCAGTTAAGATTTGTTCATAAAGAAAATGCTACCAGTTTTTTATAATGGCTTGTCTTAGTTTTAACAAAACCTTTGAAGCATCTTATGGACAACTGTGCAAATATTTTGTTTTTTCTTTCTTATTGTCAAATAAGTTGGGTTTTGGTTTGGTTTTGGGGGAGGGTAATTGCATGTGTGTTTTTAATGGAGACGGAAGGGAGTTACAAGAGGTTGACTACAGGAGGAAGAATTGAACTCTTAGACTATTCTAAGATGTAGCTTACATTTGGAAACAGCTTGAGAACCCATGCTGTTGTCTTAAAAATAGCATGCATGTTGGAATGTTAGATTTGTCCCATAAGACTCAGAATTTAATTCAGTAAAAAACGCAAATAATTACTGAAACAGTGTAATTGGTATGAGCACAGTAATATATGCCAAGAAACATGAAATTGTTAAATACTGTGCTGGGATGAAAAGGGAAGGATAGACAGTAATCATCAATCTAGATGACCACTGGATGGCATATTTGTTCCATGGAATGACATCTGAAAACTCACTCATCTGGACTTAAAAGTTGACTTTTATAGGAAATTGTTTGGCAAGAATGCCAGCCCTCTTATTTATAAACGTGTGTGTGCTTCAGTATCCAAACCCAAACTCTTTTCTGTGGTGAAGTTCCTCAAAGTCAAAAAGGATATATTGATAGAGTTTTTCCCATTAGACTGAAAAAAACTGTAGGCCCAACTATGATTAAAACATTTCATATGTATATATTCCATGTTACATTTTAAAAAAAATAAATAGATGTACTCACAGATAGTAGATCACCAGAAGGAGGTGATTCTGTCCAGGAGTTACAGTGCCGGTCTTCGTAAAGTGCTAATTGCATTGATTTTGATAATTTCATTGGTATCAGGGTTTGTGCCCAAATTAATTGTCTGTTTTGATTTCAGCAATATTTGTTTATTTATAATGTGGTTACACATCTGTACTCTAAATAAAAATTGGAATAGCTAAAATGCGAAGCAGAAGGAAGGTAAAAGATTGATTGTAATTTCTTCAGCTGTTAAGTAAAAGTAGAGATAAGTATAAATTTTTCTTGAAAATTATGTTCTTGAAGTCAAGAGTGCTGTCTTGGTTTTTGTATGGATGATTGCTTGAAGGAGATGAAAGTACCTCAATCCTGGCAACCTGATCTGGAAATATGGGATTGAGACTGTATACTTACTGCTAGCCAGATTGTGCATCACTCTGTGATAAATGCTTGCTAAAGCGAGTGAGATCATGGGGGCTGTATGTAGAAGAAGCATGTGAGTATCCTGCTCAAGTAATAATTTATCAAGATCCTTTGAGTCCTTGTGCTCAGGTCACCTCAGCAGGCAGCAGTACCCAGGCACTGCCAGACCCCATGGGGCAGCAGTGCCACCTTTGCACCCACAGAGATGTGAGGGTCCACTGGGAATCAATACTGGATTTTTTTTTTTAACTGCACAAGCTGGTTAATGTTTTGTAGTTTGGTCAGTTTTAGGTTTATCTTGAAATTCCGGGCTCAAGTCTGTTTTCCAGTAGCCTCCACTATGTTACATAGTTTTGAGTTTGTGTTATCATAACTGCCTTTTGCCGTGGTTTAAAAGGCCTGCCGGATTTGGGTCTTACGGGTCCTGGGTAGATTACCTTGGGTGATGCTCATTTGTTTTCAGCATTGAGGTTTTTAACACCCCAAAATAAAAGTTTTTCCCCCCTTTTCAGTTTTAGTTGCTGTTTTTCATTTGTTTTTAGAATCTTTTTAACTCATCACTGTTAGTTGCGATGTGTCCAAGTACATTTGTCAGCCTTCATATTTGGGGGCAGTTTCACACCTGGCTGGACAAGGCCAAAGACTACTTCAGTCATCTATTCACTGAATGGATAGGAGCCCAGTTTCTTCATGGTGGCTTTTGTGACCCTCCAATGGATGTCACATACATATCATGTGAAATGTAAAAATTAAAATCCTTTAGACTCAGCATGAAAAGCATCAAGGCAGGAGATCAATTTTGTGACACTATCCTCAGGAATCTTATTCCAAGAGAAGAAATGAAGTGCTTAGCACTCATGGAAAATAATAAAAGCTCATTTGTGTAGCATTTTTCTGACAATCATTGTAGAGGTTTTAATTTTCTGCCTCAAGTGTTCAGCACATTTCTCCAAATTTATACAAAGAAAAATCCCTTCTTAACTTCTCCTGTAAAAGAAAACAAAACCAATATCTAACAAACCACAGAAGTCTTCCACCAAAATTGGCTACGCCAGTGCAGATGTCGAAGAGAGTATGGGAGGGCAAGGAGGACCTAGATTATGGATTTCTAGATTTCTCTCCTTTTTTTCTCAGACCTTACTTGTAGGCATTAAACTTGTTAGGAGGTGACAAAGTATTCTACGATGACATCTATGTAATATTTTTTTTTAAATCCTTTAAATTAAGCTTTTATTTGTTTGCTTTATGCAGTAGTACGAGTCTGGACTTGGATGTATGTGGATCTTTTCCATATATATTCTCAAAGGTTGTGTAATCACTCCTAGAATATGCTGAAATACAGTATTTTTGTCAGTAATAGCTCCTAAACATAAGGTGCTAAAACCAGATCATTGTTTCCACAGTTACCAGTCATACTTCATAGAGGTAGGAGGGAAAAGATGCTTAGGACATACAGGTATGGAAACTCAACTTTGCTAGTCAGTACTTCCTTAAGCTGTTAGGAAGGGTATTGCAGTGGCCTGGGAAGTGCTGCTATCATCTTCTCAAATGCAGCTCATTTTTCTACAATTAGTTGACATGTTCAACTGTTTTTATTATGTTGCCAGAGAAAATACTAGGGCATATTCAAACCACACTTGGAACGCAAACTTACCTATGAACTCATCATGGTCAAAAATCTTTCCTGACTATTGCTGAAAATGCTTCGGTGCCCATTTTGATAGGAACTTGTGAAACAGTGCAGGATTCCAAATTCACGTTTTTGCTTTTAATGTCTGTGGGGTGTTCCGTTTATTTTCTAATTTCACTCCTAGTTCTCAGCATAAAGAGAATAGCCAAATGTGATCATTAGAGGTGATCATTGCCTTTAGTTTCCTCACCATCCTGGTTTCATTGATATCACTGACTCTCAGATGAAGAAAACACACCTCTGTCACACCTTCTGTTACAGACAAATTGTCCTGCTTCTAAAGTTTTCCTAATCTGATCAGAGAAATACGTAATTATTTCTGAGTCTGGAATATATTCTATGAAAATGGAGACCCTGGTGGTTGTGCACAGCCACCAGGCATGTTGTATGATGACTTTTGGAGGAGCAGTTAAAATACAAAATCAATATATCACATGCAGAATTATTTTTATTTTGTTTTTTTTCCATTGTAGAGATGACGATGACATCAATGATGTTGCTTCTATGGCTGGCGTTAATCTTAATGAAGAAAGTGCCCGAATTATGGCTACCAACTCTGACTTGGTTGGAACCCAGATACAGTCCTGTAAAGATGAACCCTTTCTTGCTGCTATACCTCTACATAAACGCATACTTGAAACGGGTGAGAAACATGTCCTTTCTTTTAATAGTGTTTCCTTTGGAGTTAATGCAATTCTGAGTAACAGAATATGCTTAGCACTTAAGATTGTTTTGTAAGCGTTTTATTACATAATCTTGTATTACTAAACTTTCAAGGTTTTTTGTGATAAAAGTAACTTGTTTATCTCAAATTGGAAAAAACGGTATACTGGTACTTCTATACTTCATGCTTTCCCCATGTTTTTTATATCCAAGGATCTCAAAGCTCTTTGCAAACATTAATTATTTCTCTCAATGCTCCTTCATGTTTTACACATGAGAAGATTGAAACAGAGAGGTAAAGTAAGTAGTACAGGTCACAGAGGACACCTGTGAATAAAGATATAACAGAATTTTGAAGTTATCTTTCAAGATTTTCTTTCCCCATAAAAACCAGTCATGGAGTTCTTAACACCTGCATCTATTTAAGATCATAGTGATTTTCTTATAGCATTTTTTCAAAAAGGTGTATTTATTTGGAAGTTAAAAACTTCAGTTGAAAAAATAACTATTGAAAATCAGTGATCTTTTAAGGTTAGTAAGTACACGCGGAATGTATTTTATGACATACTTCATTAATATAGTACGTATGTTCTAGTACCTAAATTTATCTTTTTCAACATCATTTTGGTTTTCAGAGCTATCAGTGTCTTAAGATACTAAGCTCTAATTGTTTAGGGACATAAATCATATATTTCTTTCAGAACGATGCTTACATCACTAGTTGAATTTGTAAAATTTTTAGGGATTTAGTTCTCATAATTTTAAAGATCAGACCAAAGTCTTGTTTCAAATCAGTACAGTTAGGTTTTTAAGTCATGCAGTTACTTTTGAAATGTTACTTGTGTTTATGTTCATTGAATTAATGGAAGCCTTTTTATATTGCAGTTGCAGGCAAAGTTCTTCATTGACATATTATCAAGCTTCACTCTTGTATTTTAATTAGTGCCCTTTCAAGTTCTCATTCAGAGAAAAGAATGATTTTGCATGCTATAGTTATCATGTTGCAATGATGTGATGATGGCGTTATGTGATGCAGTCTGTGAAAGTGTACGTGCAACATTTTGTGAGATGGCTTACCACCACTGAGATAGGAAGCCAGCAATGTTTTAATGAAATTTGTTTGAGTAACTGTTGTGAGGGTTGCTCATATAATAGTTTGTACAGGTGTAAGAAAACAAAAAGGAAACAGACATAAAACTGTTAAAGAGAATGGGAAATCAGTAATGAATGTGCCATATAAGCCTTAATGAACTGTCTGGGTGTAACAATTGCTGCACAACATGGCACTGTAATTACAAGTGTAGGACTTACAGGAATTTGTACATACTTTAAGAGCCACAGAACCCATCACACTATTCATCACTGCCTTTTGGGGTTTGCTTCTCTGAGGAGCAAATCCCTATGGCTGTTTTTGAAGCTTTATTGGCTTTGATAATTGAAATGAAACTTTCAAAGCTTTTAAAAGCAGCTGCAGGGATTTACTTCTCAAAAGCAGTGAATCCAGAAGAGTAGCCACTCCTAGTGATCTCCTGCAGCCACTTTTAGAGCTTTGTTTTGGCTTTACATGAAGCCTTTTACAGTTTTGAAAGTGGCTGTGGGGTTCACTAGTGGCTACTATCTGGGATCTATGGCTCTCGAGGAGAGAATTCCTTCAGCTGATTTTGAAGTTTTAGAAGCTTGGTTTTCACTGTGTGTGGCCAGATTTGTTGATTGCATAGGACCACACACAAATTTAGTAGTTTGTGCTACTGGGCACTTAAAATAATGACATTGTAAGTTCACGTCAAAACTCAGTCTTACCATATGTTGCTGTGCCTGGACACACCAGGACTAAGCAAAGGAGGCTGTGACCTTCTCAAGCACATTAGGGGGAAAAAAAAAAGTATGTTATGTGAGTCCCCATTCTTCTGTTTTCGTTATGCCTGTTGACAAATGAGATAAAATACATTGTTTCTTCTTACTTTTACCTGAATATGACTTAAACAGATCTATTTTCTACCTTTAAATCTATTCATATTTAATGATCGTTTTAGTTTTAGGGCACGTTTTTAATGTTTTAGTAAAAAAGAGATTTGTGGTATGTACAGTATTAGGAAACTGTTCTTCTCTCCTTTCTCAGAAGCTAGATCTTTCAAGTTTTCTCTAATATTAATCTCCTCTCTTTTCTGAGTAAGAGCTCTGTCGAGCAACTCAGTAGTGTTCCCCAAAGGCTGTTTCAGAGATTGTGCTTCCATTCACCAGAGTCAGAATACAAACTGCTAAAGTGAGAGCAGATGCTATTGAGTCTTTGGCAGTAACCACCAGCCAAATGCCTCAAAGTTATAGTGAAAGAGGTTTCTTAATATATTGTATGTTCTTATCTCTGCTGTAACTTGGCAGCGTTATCATCCAAAGTTTATTTTAAATCTAAATGACTGATATTATTATTGATCTTTTTAAATGGAAGAAGTCACTGAAAGGTAATTAATGCAAATATATTCATCCACTTCCCACATGTTTCCGTATCCAATTTTGTATCTAGTCATCTTTGGCTAGTAATCATTGCCATTTGTTCATGTAGGAAGACAGGGCTGTGACTGTTTCAACTTCTTTGATGCAAAATCAAGAGTGGGTATTTCTTAGCAGATAACGTATTTCTTTTGCTATTCCATTCAGGATCATAAAACTTTAAACCCTGATCTTTCCACATGACAGCACAGCACAATGAAACATATGCAAAGAGTTGTAAGGCTTTTGTTTCTCTTTTTGGGAAGTCAAGAGGCAGAGGTTGATGTTCTTCATGCATGTGCATGCTGATGTGCATATAAATTCTTAAAACTTTCTAGGTCTTTAATTTTATTGGTAAATCGTATAGTTTTTCTTTAAAGGGCAAAATAAGCTGATTAGACCCTCACAAATAAATAACGCTGAAGAATCCTAGCTTTTTTGTGTGGTTTTAGGGGAAAGAAACAAGAAAAATAACCTTAACAATTTGTGATTCTTTCACTTTTATTCATTCATAAGATGTTTCTTGGTGGGTAAGAATGCTGTATTACTTAGGTTTTAGAAGCTAGTTTTTGACATTCTGAGTTTCCACTGTTTACCAAAAGGGACAACACTTTAATGACTAAAACAATATGACTTAGCGTGTCAGTTTTCTCTGGTTTGTAACAGTCTTGTGAAAATAGAAATTGATTGACTCGGGAATTACTTTATTACACCATTGTTTCTGAGAGCGGATAAGAATTAGGCTGCACTGTATTTTATATTTAATATTAGTGAAAGGTAGCAGCACATAGTGAGGAATGGGATAAAAGGTGGCCCTTTTTACATTGCCTGATAAGTAAATCCATGGAAAAAAGGAACTCTCTGAGAGTTGGTGGTCTCTAGAACTCCGCTAGTGGTTCCAAAAAACTTGGCTTTAAATTTTGTGGTCAACAGAGCATGATACCCTCACAAGCTTAGAGTCTGCAGCAGCTTATTAATTCCCACAGCTTTTGTTTTAATTCTCATTTCCTCTACAACCAGGTGATGCCATTTTGCTTTTACTTGGCTATCCCTAAAATGTCACAACT
Source organism: Phaethon aethereus (assembly GCF_964289735.1). Lineage (NCBI taxonomy): Eukaryota > Metazoa > Chordata > Aves > Phaethontiformes > Phaethontidae > Phaethon > Phaethon aethereus. The sequence goes on along the minus strand of NC_138589.1, from coordinate 12,422,021 downwards.
TGCAGAGAATCTTAACCATAAATGGTCTTAATGCAGTAATAATGAAACATAAGCTTGGCATACTGTATTCTTTGACTTAGATCGTTTCTTTCTCTCATTTTCTTTCTCTTCACTGTCAGTGTTCTTCACCCAATTTTTCTACTTCAGTTTTTATTGTTACAGAGCACTGGCTGAATAAGATAATTTCAAGTGTGACATTCTAAGAAATGTGGGACTGGTTTGTCCTTATTGAATACATTTTAACTGTCCATCTTGTATTTTCAAATTATTTTTATTTCAATATGTATGATAAAAATGTATTGGAGAATCATTGATGATACTTTTTTTTCCACATTCATTCAGAATTATTTTTACATCTGCATTAGGAAATAAGTTTTTCTATAGCATAATATTATGAAATACTGTATTTATGTCTGTTATCTAGCATTGTTAAAACTTCCTTTGGAAAAAGTCTATTATATTGACAACATAGGAAATGTTCCAGGTGTATGCTATCACAGAATTAGTACTGGATTCTCTTGCTTCATCCAAATAGATTTTTAGGCTAGAACACACGTAGTGGTGCAGGCCAATTATTATGAAGCTTGAAAATGTGCTGATGAATCCAAATTCTCCTAGTCCAGTAGTTTAAAAGCCTTACAGTCTTCCTTAAAACAGCGTCAGAGCAGCTTGGCTTGATAGATTTAAGCCACTGTCTCTGTCAGTGTAACAATTGTAGGATTAAGCTCAACATAACTTTTAGATATAGCTTTTTGTTATTTTACATGTAATATATTTTTTAATTCTATCTGATGAAATATTGATTGTTGTTCTGCCTTGATTCTGTCTTTGTTCAGTCACACTTTAATTGCATGTCTGCATACATAAAAACGCATGTTAAAACATAAGGAAATAGCTTATCTGTGTCTTCTGTATTCTAGAGTATATTGAATCTACTTATGTGGCATCACAGTGGCAGCCCAGTTGTATGCATATGTATCTATTTTAAATAAATAATTTGAATACTCTAGAGGGCATTTTATATTGCTAAACCATCTAAAAACTGATCGGGATATCCTTTATGAACCAGGCCAGTAGATTTCAGAGCCTCTATTTCAAGCATTTGTTACTAGTTTAGTAACAGAGTCATTCTGTCATTCCCCTTTCATCTGTTTGTTTGTCAACAGTTGTATTCATGTTTGAATGAGATGAAACTGTACTATTGATGATTGCTCTTTCACGTACAGAGGAGTTCTAACTTAAAAGTATACTTATTTCTCTGGTCGGTTTACTTTTAGAGGGTTTTTATATCTGCTTAGATTACAGTTGTGGGATCTGAAATTCTGAGCTATCAGATTGCTTGTGAACATAATTTTTTGTTTCACTGCTCTTTTTGTTGATGTGACTTAGTAATTTTCATTGTTAACTTGTAACTTTTTATCCATGAGTTGATTTGCCTTCAAACTGAAACAATCCTTTTAATACTAGTTTTTCCGCCAGCATCTTTCTGTCAGGATGACCTCCTTAAATACCTGTGGACATAACTCTTGATTGCATTTAAAGATAGTTCTAACATGTACTTTTCTTAAACATAACATTTTGAAGTCATGAACTGTCCTAACAGTGTGCTTAGTCTACTTGAACTGTACCTGGAGTGATGTTTTTTGTGATTCTAGTTGCCTTTTCTCAGGGAAAAAAGTTGTGTTAGGTATTGTGCAATCCAAATTGCAAGTTATTGTGCATGCCAAATATGTTGACTTTCTCTAGTTCCTATAAACTTCAGTATGTCACCTGCAGAGATGTGGCAGACGTAGAGATGTATCTACATTCTGATATCTGGAATAGTTCTGTAACTTAGTGCAGAGTTAGGGTTTTTTTTCCATTAGTATAAAACAAGCGATTGGCTAGAAATTTTATTTAAATTAGGAGGTGTGCACTGCTCCCAATCTTCTTATCAATGACCATAATTGTGATAATTTAGTTTCTTATGCTGAGATCAGAGTTTATTGTACTTGTTCAGTAGAGAATCTCGTTTTATAGTCCAACTTAGTCAATTGCTAATGTTACAATATTATAAGATAATTTTATGTTGTTTACATTTATTATTTTCTTTTCAAAAAAGGTGGGAATATATTCCCATCTTAGTATCAGCAGCAGTGTTGCCAAATAAACATAACCAGTAAGTATTTCAGCAGAATGTTAAACCGTATTGTTGTTCTTTCTTTAATAGGTCCATGATTAGACTTCCTGCTTTACAAGATGTCCCAACATGTGTTGGAATGGTAACTTCAGTACCATCTGAGAGCTTGGAGTCTGCCTTTCTGTGAAAGGTAGGGCAGCTTCTGTTCAATATTTTTTGTGTATTTCTAAGGTTTTCTTTTTATTAATCTTATTGGTTCTGCAACACTACAGAATCTGACTTATGCTTTTAGCAGTACCACCTCTAACTACCAGAAGTGATGTTATTTCATCAAGCAGTAATTTCTCAAAATAAATGCAGATATGTTCAAACTATGATTATTTATGAAGAAAATGAAGTTGTTTCTTCACACATAATTTTCAAAGGTTTTACTCTAACTGAACTGAGAGCATGACTATACTACTTGCTCCCAGAAATACTCTGAGAATTCAAGTTTTGTTTTCACCATAATACCTTGCTTCTGTTTTATGAATGTAGTGGAACAGCCTTCTTTAAGAGGTCTTGCTATTTCTGGAAGGCAGTTCTGGCTTTCAGGGCCTACCAAAATACATTTGCCTGCCTCAGAAAAGTTTGTATCTGGAAACTGAATGGCTTAAATTTCTTGGTCTCTGCAAAGGAGGGTAAAATTAAGATCATCATTCTGTGGAGATTCATTCTCTACCAGATTCATTTATAAGGTCCATCATAAAGAGATTTCTGGTAATAAATACTGGATGTAAAATAAGAACAATAAAAAGAAAACCTTAGAGAACCATTCAATATTGCAATAAAGCTGACTTACATTATCCCTATAGGCAAACTCCATGCTCTAGAGGTGGTACTAATGTCCCCAACTCTCAACACATGTTGGAACATCTTTGTGGAGGAGGAAGTCATCAGTGAGCAGCATCTTCAAGGATCGTTTAAGGGGGAAAAAGTAAAAGGTAATATTTTCTAAAACGTGTTGAAATGACTGTTCATTACGTTTATTTGGCAATCCTGCTGCTCATACTAAGGTTGTAATGTTTTCATTTCTTAAAATTATTGAAAAACCTCATAAACTTCACTTTAGTCTTTACTTCTCCCACAAGTATGAATTGCATTTGTTAGCCTCCTTCATGTTGCTGAGTCTACTGCATACAAAGTCCGGATTCTACTATAACTCATTGGCAAGTAGACGCTTTTTTTCAGTGCTTATAATATGGAGAGTGTTAGTCTGTGGTTTAACCAGTTTTGCAGTGTCTAGTGTTAAATAAGTCACAACCAAATGTTGCAAAGCGTTGAACTGGTACAAAGGCATTCTACTGGTAACAAAGGGATATTTGTTTTCAAGGAAGTAGCTGGAACACTGGATCTTGCGCCAGATGAGGTACCACTATCTATTCTTGCACAATAATGTAGAAGTGCGACTTTAATATCAACTGTTGTAAACTGCAGCTATTTTGACAAAAACAAATGACTGTCTGATCTAGATAAATTATGTAGTGGTAGATGAACTGGTGATGCACAGATTTGGTATTAATAAATGTGGCATAATGTCCTGATCTTTACAACTTTTCCCCTAATACTGTACATACACAGATGAAGGTGCTGACGTTTTGAAATTCAGCTTATGATCTTTGGTCTGCCCTTCTGGTATCCTTTTTAATTTCCTGTATTCTTTGTGTATATCCTTTCCGACTGACATGCCCACGCCACCTCCTTAAGATGAGGCCTCATGTTGAGCTAGCCTGCCTGGCATCAGGCTTATAGTGGACAACTGTGATACCTGTTCAGACATGTCACCAACAAGACTTTTACAGTGTCAGAGAGGTGATTTCTCCAGGAAAAAAAAAGCCAAAATGTCTGCATTGTTTACAGAAGTTGTTTTAAAAGAATAGAAGCATATAGGCAAATTCTTATACTTGGTATTCCTTTAAATCCTTGTGTGGATGTGATTGAGAGTGTGTTCTGATACTACAAGGACTATGTTACAGGATACTGGCATGTGTGCCTCCGCATGTGTTTGTCATCTCTGACATTCTTATAAGAGTTCTTCTCCATCTTTGTCTCACCTGACATACTCTCATAATTGTATACTGCTTGTATGTAAGCCTGAGGTCTGTAATGGTTTAGTGTCTTTTGATCTTGGGCTTAGCCCAAGAAGCACATTCTTCTACCCCGCATGAATACCGGTAGGACATAAATCCCCAACTAACAACTTCTCTATTGTTTTCTTAAGGACTCTTATTGGTGTCATTGCCGTATTAGTTCTTTCTCATCTGGTCCCTCTAACAATCTCTTTTGATTTGACTCTGTAGTGAGTAACCAAATACAAAAGTGCACTGAGGCATGTACTATTATTCAAAAAATAGTGAACTTATTTTCCAGTTCTCTACGGACCTTCTGTTTGTTCTTGAATATTCCTGAATGTTTTTGGACATGCTTATTATGTTGTATTGTATTTATGTTTTGAGAAAACTAACATTTTAAAAAAAATCATATAACTGTAATCTGTGTATTCTCATTTGGCTTGTTAAGACCTGCAACTATTTCAGTTCTCATCCCCTCCTCTGTCTTTTATGTTTTCCTCACACTGTTCAGTCACTGCAGCACACGTTACTGGGATTATGGAGTAGAATCTGAATGTAGTTCTCAGAAATTCTTTGACCTTCAGTGCCTCTCTTTTAGTAACTTCAGCATCCTCCCTTCTTTTAGGATATACACATGAAATTGCACAAAAGTGATCTTAAAGAGAAATTATTGAAAAAGAAGGAATTAAACATCAAAATTAAGGATAACATGTTGCCTTAGCGCATTGAGATTTTGATTTCTTCCAAAAGAAATTAGCTAATATACAGTTTAGTTACAGAAAAAAATGGGGAAAAGGTTAATAGTATAGCTTCTGTTCCTTCAGAGTTTACATTCTTTCTGTCCTCTCAGATCAAGCTATAAGGTTCCTTGCCGTCTGAATACCAGGTATACTCTTCTCCTAGATGCACTGCTTGTATGTTCATGCATCCATGATTTGTGGCAACTCTGTCCATTTTCCAAGCCTCCACATACCTGTGTATAATGTTGTTTGGTGACTAACTTGGTTCTGTTAGAGACAAACCACCAAGGATAATAAAAAGACTCTTTAGGGATGATTAATAGCTACCTTTCAGCTGTTTAATTATCTAGCTTAGAGACAGAATTTTGGAAACTGGATTGTCTAGTTATATATATTTTAGGTCAGACCTCTTCTCAAATCAGTTCTTTCTTTTTGCCAAAAAGTATGAATTATGTGTGGGTTCCCAGACTTACCCACGTGGTTGAAAATTCTTAGCGAAGTGAAGGCTTTTTTTGTCATTCTTACATGACTTTCATCAAAAAACACTAATCGTTTAAGTAGGGTTAAGTAGAGTTCTTGAGAAATTATTTTTCTACTTCATTAATATTTTTTGTCCTGCCTCAAATCCCACCAACTTGTGCAAGAGCTTTGAATCACCACAGAAAATAGGATCAGACATTTTGGCCTGGTTTACACATAGATTTTTCATTGATACAACTATTTCTCTGGCTCTGTTGTGTCAAAATAATTTTACCAATATGACCCCCTAGAATGGAGCTATTTTTCTGGTTTTCCCTTTACAGGAATTTGGGATATGGTATGAAGTTAGAAGGTAAAAGTTCAAAAATATATTTTTTTTGGCTGGGTGAGTAGTTAAGTTGTGGAACTCTCTGTTTTAGGATGTTGCAGGTTCAAAAAATTACTTGAAAAATTGATGGGAAAAAAATTCTATCCTGACCCAATAGGGAGAAAAATAAGATCCTCTAACTTAGGATGGTCCTAGGCTGTATATCGTCACACAGTCATCACTGTACACTTTTTGGGTTTGGTTTTTTTTTTTTTTTCTTTTAATAGTCTTGTAGCAGCATCTCCCACTACTGCTGTTAGAGAAAGGATGCTGGACTATATTACCCAGTATAGCTTTTCTGGGTACATAACATACATAACTATTTATTATAGTATAGTTTGTACTGAGTAAGTTAAATTCACTATGGTACCTGAAGCAAACTATGAGTGATTTTGTACCAGTGCGTTCACACTAAAGAGTTTATGAGTCTTAGTTGAATCTTGCCAGCCAAATTATTTTAGCAAAGTATTTATTTTGGAGGGAGTAAGGAGAGAAGAGGGTATTAAAATTTGTGTCACATTCATTCAGAATTTTTATTCCTTTAGGTTACATTACAATTGTATGGCTGATATCTTTTTTTCTTCTGTGTCTTGCACTGAAAATAAAATGGCTATGTGTTTTGAGGATTTTAATCTGTAAGTTTGGAGTTTATTAATTTATTTTTTTTAAAAGTAACTGATGTTTTACCAGTTTCTCAATTTCACAAAATGCTTCCTGGGGAATCATCTCAAGGTGGGTAGATCTGAAGAAGTACAGAACAAATAGTACACCCAGCACTTCTTGCATTCTCAAGAAGACTGTCCACTTTTATCCAGAAGCTGGGTCATGAGATAATTTTTATCCTATGAGAGGAAGAATGTTCTCTTACATACAAGCTTACTGAAGTAATTAATGTAAGGTTGTCGGTTATTAATTGTAAATAACAATTACATGGTGATGAAAAGTCATTCTCTTTAACAAATACAGTTTATTACTTATGAAAGTGAACTGGAAATACAGTGTTGAACAGTATCAGATACTGGTTTAAAAAATCTTTCCCATTCCAGTTCAGGGCCGGTTTGGAACTGTGGAATATATTTTGGCCATCTGCCCCTCACGGAGGGATGCTGGTTTGTACCTGCTAGAGGGAATAATTTACCAAATCTCAAAGCACTTCGCACTAATTCTCTCTAGCTTGGCAGGAAACACTCCCTAGCCCGTGGCTTCCCTAAACAAACTCCAGGTTATAGGTTCCTCAGAGGTGCCTGCTCAAAAGACTTCGTTTGGATTGGCTGTTTTTGTGAAGGTAGCAATTAAAGTTTTTTGGTTTTTCCTTAATTCATCCTGTCTTCCAGCACCAGACAGGCTTAACAGTACAGCAAGTTAACATTTATTGAATTATTCATACATTTAGTTAGTAAGACTTAAAGTGAAGGTTTTATTTAAAGGACTGAAACCAGAAAATTATGGCTAAAATTAATCATAGTTTCTTTTGCCTGGGATCACTAGGTTATCTTATACTCCTAGGAATCTCTATCACTCTGTTGAACAAGCTTTTCCTTCAGTTTTTAATACTTAAAGTCTGTCTGGGGCTCTAGTAGTCCCACCAACACAACCCCAGGGTATTTTGTACCCAACCAACCTCCTCAATTTTTTCCTTTGTTGTGTTGTTCTCTAGATAAATATTAAAGATGGGGTTTTCTCTTTGATAGCAATATGAATGCAGTATTGATGGATTACTTTGTAGGCTGAGGGCACTGCTATATGGGAGATGTACCTTGTTCAAGTAAGTCCAATAATTGCCATTTATGGCTCCTCAGGATGCCAAGGAACCCTTAGTGTATTAGAGTTGTTTCTCCTTTGTGTTTAGTCAGCCTGATAGTTAAATGCTGTTGCTCAGTTTAGAATTAATATAATAGTATTAGACAAAGCACCTGTTGCTTTCTGTTGATTTCATGACCTGCTTTGTATAGAGACAACACATGGTGTGTCTTGGGACATACAAACGTTGCTTGTCTAATTTTAGAAAGTGCACTGCTCTCCCCTTCCATCCCCAATTTTTCCAGCTGTTAGTCTCCAGAGGTTTCTGTGTAGTGTAAGTCTTGAACAGTGACTACTTAACTGATCATGTTGTATTTAATTACATGTAATTTTGCAGATATTAAGGTGTTTTAAATGTTTCACAGCTGACATCTACAGCAGAACTGTAAAATCATCATTTTCCTTTATGCTGTGGAAATGGAGGAATGGAAGTTATTAAAGAATTGCATAGTTTGGAAGGCTGCAGAAATTCAAGTGGTAGTTTTTCCAATACCTTGCTTTTCCTGGTGGGAAAGATTGCAGAGGGACTGAGGCACGTAGTTCTCACGTGGTTCTGTTGAGATAAAAGAGGAAGGGTTCTTGAGCCTACAATTGTAGATGCAATCCAAGGCACAGCCTAGTACTTACTGTGCTGTGGGGATAAGGTAGGTAGGCATGACCAGATGCATCTTTATTGCATTATTCTAGATCTGATGCTGTTGAATGAGGTTAAGTAAAGGTTTAAACAAATAATGTCCCAGATTCAAGGGGGGGTGGACTTTTGTGAATTGTTTCCACCTTGTAGTATGCAAGCCCGCTGTAACAGTAGAAAAGGTCTGGACCTAAGAAGTCTGGTTCCAGTTGCATCTTGGGTCAATATTTCATGCATAGAATGTAAAGCTTAAGAAGTTGCTCCTGGTTTTAAGGTGACAGCAGAGAGTGCTTTCTGCAGTTCTGGCTGACCTGTGATTAGAGCAAATAGAGACTAATTATGCACTGTCCCAATGTTTCTGTTGAAGGACAAGACAAATTCAAGCCATAAATATATGCTGTCTAACTGTTTAAGCCCAGTTCTTCAAGGTTTTTCTGTTTTAAGTGTAGACATAAAGCAATTTTATACAGGCGCTCAATAATTTATCACATCAATAATCAGAGTCAGACCTAATGTTTTGCAAATAATTTTTTTTATCTTTGATCTCAATCCTGTCAGTCCTCTTAAAGTATAAATTATTAAAGTAACTTCTTGATTCTTTGAAGGCCTATCTGCAAAGATAGTATTTTTCTTCTGCTTCTCAAATAGGGCAGTACTCTTGATAAGATTTATTTCAGGTTTTTTGATCAATAAAATATAATTAAACTTTTAAAGTGCAGCAAAACCAGTACCTTTCAGATAGCTAAGCAGATGATAGCACTCCTCAGAATTTTCACTTCTCAGGACCTGAAAGTTTTCAATGACAAGGTTTAGGTGAAAAGCAGTCTTGTGCTAGTGACACATATGCCAATATCAGAATAATATTGCTGAACGTTTTTTCCCCTCAAGGTTTTTAGAACTTACAAGTTCTAACTTTATAGAAATTCTATTGGAAATCTCAAACTTTTAAGTAGAGTATAGTTTATTTTTAACAAAAATATTCTAACACACTTTCTTTGTATGCTGTCTCGTATACTGTACATCTTTATTAAATGCTGATTGAACCAAGGTTTGCTATTAAAGCTTCCAAACATGTAATTAAGAATTAATATGTAGGCAGACTATTGTGTTGTTCTGTAAGTGCTTGGCAGATTAGAAATTTGCTTACTTTGGGGGTATTAATTTGTGATCCCTTGTATTTTTCACATAGGATAGTGCAACTCAACTGAATGCTTTAGTACCAATTGATGCCTCTGAGGACGTGTTGAAACTGAGTCCTTCCACAGAGAATTGAAATGTTCATGCAATCAGTCATTAATTCTTGATGGTCTTGCACAGTTCTGGTGTAGTAGAGATCTGGCAAGAACACTTGAATGAAGAACGTGACCTTAGTTATGCCTTAAAAAATACAAAAACTCAAATTCAAGCAGAGAGAGTGGTTAAAATTATAGCTCGGAGCATTGCTTTGCTCCAGCTCCATTTTTGTTGTTATCCTCGATGATGTTTTTATCATAGCTCTAGGAAAACTTCAGAATTACATTGCTAAAGCAATCTTAAAGACTTGAAGAGTATACTTGTTATTAAAAATGTCTAAATTTAACAAATGTATTATTTAAAAGCAACCAACTTTTTTCAAGTTACACGTTTCTTGATGTTTGATGTTTTACTTTTAAGTGTGTGGCTCCTTACTGCTTTAAATGCAGACTTTTGGTCACAAAGCTACAAGCTAGGATGGCCATGGTATCAAACTTAAAGCACATTAAGGTCACCTAGAAGTCAGAAACAAGTTCAACTTTCTTTAACAAAAGACAGATTATATTATTCTGTTGGTAGAAGTAAGTTGGTTTTTTTTCTTCTTAATTTTCTCTCTGGGTTTTGCATTTTTGTGTGTATGTATTATGACTTCTTATTGCAATGATCAGATTGCACAATTAAGACCAGAATGCTAGGACCTAAATAAAAGTATCTGTAGATGAAACCACTGCCCAGTGACTGCATTATGAAGATGAATGATACATTGAGGATATTTGTGTTTCTGTGATACAACTAAGTAAGTATAGTATTATAAAATGTATATGTGTATATACACATTTCTTAAAACTATAAATTACATTTCCCATACCATCATCAGTCTAGGGAATCTTGCAAAGGGAAGAGAAGCCTTTCTGTATTTAAACAAGGAAAAGTAATTATGCAGACTAGAAGAATATCTCAGGAATTTCCTATTTAGAGATGATAAGCAATATTTTCCTTTGATGGCAGACAGAATTCCAGTATGCTTTTTATAAATGAGAATGGATAAAACTCAGGAGGAGATGTAGCAGTAAAGAAAAAAATACTTAGACTTTAATAGAGAAACATATGAAAATTAACAGTTTCCAGCCCTTTGCATAGATTCAGTTTCTACTTGCCACTTTCAGTAGCAGAAAGCAAAAACAGACAATGTCTAAACAATGGTATCAGAACTTTCTTAGGTCAGCGGATCAGTTAAGTGGTATGCATGACTGTTTACAAAAGTAAACTAGGCCAGCCTTTCCAAGCGTAGATGAGATTGTTGTTTCAAGAACACATTGGTAATTTTCCCATCCTTGCCCCAAGTACAATCCAGGTATTTAAGTAGTGTGCCAAATCTTCATGTAGTGTACAACTTTGGAATGCACCTTGCTTCTGACGTCCTATGCTAACAGGATTTTGACTAATGTAATTTAGAGCAGGGAAGACGTGATGATGCTTCCACACATGATGAATGTTGTGCATGACAAGTTGACTTTTAAAAATTTGTCTTTTTGTAGTCTGATTTCTCGACACTAATTCATTTTGGGGGAAATTTGTTTTATATTCTTTCTTCCTTAGCCTGTTTTCCAAAGCAAGCTAGCCTTAAGTGATTGAACAGTCTGTTCGCCTTCCTTCTCTCTCCCTGCAGGTAACTTTTGAAACCATTCATAAATCAGCAGCTAGATAGCCCCTCTGTGTGTCCCAGTTGAGGGGGAAATCAACCTTTTTTTTTTCCTTTTCTTTGTTCTTCTGTCTGTTCGGCTGCCAGTCAGCACTCTTGTACAGGCTGGCCAGGCTATCTTCAGGGTGAGTTGCTGGACAAATATGGACTGGGAGACATGCCAAGGTGTGGTCCTAGACGTATGAGGGAACTAAGGGTATTGTGTAATAATAAGAAATATGGGAGGACGTTGGAGCTATGCAGGGGGACAGGGGTCATGGAATCACTCAGGTTGGAAGATAACTTTGGGTAGTCATCTAATCCAACCTCTTGCTTAAAGTTGGGTCAACATTAAATTCAGACATGATTGCTTAGAGCATTGTCTGGCTGAGTCTTAAAAACCTGGAAGGTGGGATAGTCTACAACTTTTTTGTGCAAAGTGTTCCAGTACTTAATTATCTTCATAATGAAGATAATTCCCTATATCCAGTCAGAACCTCTGCTGTTCTAGTTTACGAATTTATTTTTCTTCCAAGCATCCTCAATAACAAGTCTGGCTCCATCTTTTCAATAACCTCTCCCCTAAGCCTTCACTTCTCCAGGATAAAGAACCCCCAAGTTCTCCTCATATAGGTCATATGCTCCAACCCCATAACCATCTTGGTGACTTTTCCCTGGACTCAAGTTTTCCTGAATCTTTCTTGATGCTCCAACCCCATAACCATCTTGGTGACTTTTCCCTGGACTCAAGTTTTCCTGAATCTTTCTTGTACAGGGCGACCCAAAACTGACTGCAGTATTCTAATGTGGGCTGAGCGAAGAGGAATAATCACTTCCCTTGGTGTATTGGCTACTGTTGATCTGCCACCTTGTTGTTGATACAACCCACTGTACTGTTAGGCTTCATTGTTGCCAGGATGTACTGTCATCCTGGTTAGCCTACTGCCCACCAGACTCTCATGTGCTTTCCATCAGTGCTGCTACCCTGGTAGGCAGTCCCCAACCTGTGTTCTTGCAGAGTTAGTCCATCCCAGGTGCAGTACTTTGCATTTGACCATCTTGAATTTCATGAAGTTCCTGCTGGCTCGCTCATCAGGTCCTTTTGATGGGCAGCCTTTCCGTTTGCACTGCTCAGTGTGGTGCCGTCTGCAGACTTGATGAGGGTGCTTTGTGTCTCCCCCTCCAAGTCACTGAGAAAGAGACTAAAAAAAGTAAGTCCCAGGACAGACTCCCGAGGGACTCTGTTCATATCTGGTCTCCGGGTAGTCTTCTGGACTTGAGAATACTGTGTTGAGGGATTTCAGGAGTAGATGGTTACTGGGATATTGCAGAGGCCAATGAAGAGGATATAGGACAAGAATCTTTAGGAACCAGGCGTCTCAGGGAGTGGTCCTTTGATTATGGATGAATTTCTGAAGAGTTGAATAGGCAGAACAACCCATATAATGGTTGAATTTACTTAGAACAAAAGTCTTTAAAATTAGGAAAACCTTTATTGTGAAAAAAACAAGATGATGATAGCTCTTTATTATGAAAGGGGGGTTGGGTGTGTGTATTTGAGGAAGTTGGGTAGCTGTAGTTACACTGCTGAAATTCAAAGAATTATTATTTTTAACAGGTACTTATTCATACCCTTACCTAGAATACTCGGCAGAATTTTCCATCTCAAACCTCTTTTCTGGATACTAGTTAATTAAATTTCCCCTCTTACTTGCATTTTTATCTTTCAGACTAGGGTTCTTTGATAGCTTTGCTTACACAGGTTTGCATAATAAAATGGTACATGCTTGAAGAAGTCTTGATATTGCAGGTCTGACTTGCACGAATAGCTCCTACCGATGTGAATAGTCCTACTGACTTCAAGGGCTTAATTTGCATGAGTAACAGTTGCAGCATGGGGATCTTCATGCTTATGTCTGCTTTCCATTACACATTCAGCTTTCAGCAACTGCAGCGGAGTTCCATCTCTATTACAGGGGACAAATTGGGCCCCAAGAAAGATTTAATTTTTTTTAAGTCATAAAGCAAAAATCGGTTAAAAAGCGTATATACGTATTGGTAAAATCCTTAAGGTAACGTCTACAATATGGAGTCAGTGATGGCTTAAGTTAGTTTAAGAGATAGCAACTTCAAAGAATCATTAAAAAAATTAGTATCAGAAATATGACATGGAGAATTCAGCTCTGGGAAGTGTGGGAATGATGTACTGTAGTGATGTAATAAAATGTACATTTAAATAGACGCCATAGATTAAAAAAAAATGAGGACGAGACGGGGCGAGGGAGAGCTGCAGGAAACGTAATCTTTTGCGTGCGGCGTAGCACACAACCAGTGGTAACTGCCGTGCCTGCAAACAGAATTCGGAGCGATTTTCACTTCGGGCTGTGTCGCCTCAACGCTTCCCCACGCGCCAGTAATGCGGCGCGGGGCGGCGCGCGAGGCGGCCGCAGTGCCCCCTGCCGGCGGTGGCGGCGGCCGGCCCGCCCGCGCCATGATTGACCGGCCCCAGCCCGGCCCTGACAGAAGCCCAGGGTGATGCTGAACGCTGCCAGTTCGTCTCAGATCACATCATTAAAATAACAGAAGTATACATCCATGTAAGACCACTGCTCACTTCTTCGTCTTCATTTTTTAGACGTGTGATGGTTTCTTGCTCTTGAGTTTGGCCAGGAAAAGATAGGAATGCCTCACAAAACAGATATTCACTCGTAAAGCCTCTCAGGTTTGTATTTGCTTGGGGACCCCTCCCGCAGACGAAGATTACTTTTGTAATTAGCCATTCAGGAAAGTCTTTCCAAAAATATTCTCAGGCAAATTTCCTGTAGTGTTTTACATACCCGTTAACATATCACAAACATATTCACAAACATTTTTGAAAGTCTTGTGTTCATTCAGTGGAAAACTGATTCAGTGTAATCAGAGTATGTACTCTTTTATGGTGGGTCAAGTCCAATAATCCACACAAAATGCAACTACTGATTTTTTTAGTATATAAAATATAAGTGTGTGTGTGTGCACACAGAATTCTCTATCCAGAAAACTGTCCCACGGGGGCTACTGATATATCTTAGATTAGCATTTCTGTTTGTACATCTACAAATTTATATCCAACACATCATAGTTGTTTTGATGAATTTAGGAATTCTTAAGTGTTGCGCATATTTTTTGTTTCTGTAGCTTAGGTGATTTTTTAATATATCCATACATTAGATTGTGGAGTGTTTACTTTTTGTGTAAACATAGCACAAAGTATCAAATGTCCGAATAACTATGAATATGTCTTTTAGCTGTGTTTTAAAATAACTGTTGTTAATATGACTTTATTTTCTCATATTTAATTAATAGGTTTTTTTCCTAAAGAATTTTTGTTATCGGTAGTATGCCAATAGCGTAGGCGAAATATGCAACAGTATACTTTGGGCTGCAGCCTCATCTCATTGACACTGAAATTAATCTGCGCTAGTGCTTCTGAAAATAAAGGAATTGCTTTTTCGTGTGTAGAACAACTGAGAGCTCAAATTGTCTCGTACTTTGTTATGCTTTGTTTTAATATACTTTAGTATATAACTTTAGTAAAGTTCTTAAATGCTTTCTAAGTGCTAAACCCCCCCCCCCCCTCTGATTTCTCTTTCAAACTTTAAGGTGTAGTCACACCTCTTTTCAAGGGGTCATGAATGTATCACCAAAGCTACGTAAATACACGGTCACAGATTTTTCTCTTCAGGAAAATGAAGTTATGGCTTTATGTTCTTTAGAGTTGCTTTTTTGTTTGCTTTTTTTTTTTGGTGGGGGTTAAGCTAATTCTGTTTTGTTTTTTTGTTTGTTTTTTGCTTTAGCTAAAAAACTAGGAATTACTGATGTGCCAGCTGAGGTGGTTACTTTTATTTCCCATGCAACACAAAACAGATTAAGAACAGTGATAGAAAAAGTAACAGTGATAACCCAGCACCGAATGGAATCGTACAAAGTGAGTGTGCAAAGAAAGGTATTGTACCTTACAGAATGATGCAGTGTGATGCTGTTTTTTCTTAGCACACAGTAGGTGTTTTGTGTTCATTTTGTGTGCAAAGTGTGTTTAATCGCAGGTTTGTCTACCTCAGCAAATAGAAGGTGATGGGATGATAGCACTGCTTGCCAGATCTGTCTTCCTCCTCTGTGATAGAATTTGTGTGTAGAATTATGTTTTCATCCTTCTGTGCTAAAGTGTCTAGTACGGAGCATCTGTTAAGCTATTTCTGCTCATGGATTGTGACTAAGACTGTTGATTCCTGCTGTCTCCTTTTTTGACCAAGATATCCATTGATTGGATCAAAATTGCTTCAATATATAATCATCTATGGTATCTTTACATGTCCTTGGCTTTGAGAAATACTAATATTTTACAAAAGCTACCAATTTATCTTAAACCAGCAACTAAAGAATTCACCTGTAAATTTTTCACTGTAATTAAACAATGATGTTCTCTTGAGAAAGAACATTTCAAGATAAAATGCTACTCTGATTCCATTGTTAGTGATTGTATTCTTGAAGAAAAAAGGGCAAAATTTAAACCAGAATCTGCATACCAGTTTGAAATTCAAAGAAATCAAATATCTTTATTGATAAATACGAAATATATTTTTAATAAAAGATGCTAATAGTTATTAAACCGGTGTAAAAGCAAAATGGTAGTAACATTAGCTGGTTGTGTCTAAGCTGTGCTTAGATTTCTTTAGTGTATGTATATATTGAGTAGCTCTGGTTTGGTGTTTTGCTTGGTTTTGGGGTGGGTGGTTTTTTTTGTTTTCCTTAAGTGAAAGCCTGGTCAAGCAGCTTTGGACTGTATCTTTGCCCACCTATTTCCCAAACCTGAGTCACAGTTGGACTAATTATATGTGACATTTGCAAGAAAAAATATCTTTGAGATCTGTGACTAGAATCAACATTACTGCGATAGAAAAATTGATTAAAAAAATAAAGGCCACTATGCCTGTGTATTACCGACACTTGCATCTTTCTTTGCAATTGATGGATGTATTCTACTATATTGGACTAAAAGTCCTTGTTTCTTTCCAATATTCTTCATCAGCTTCAGCAGTGTTAAATCCCTCCTTCCTTCTCCCTAGGATAGTGTCTGAGAAGAAAACACTTCACTTAGCCTGTATTAAGCCAAAGATGCATTTCAAATAATATCTTAACAGATTCTTAGAAAAAAAATTAGTGTTGTCTCCAATTGAACTGTAGTATTTCCATTGTCTTCTGTATATTTCTTGGTTAATGGTTTTCTTTGATTTCATAGCACTGCAGTAAAAAAGGAAAATATTAAGCAGATAAATGAGATGGAAGTAATGTGAATAACTTATTTTCTGACTGACATTCTGAGTGTTCCCCATGCAGCTTGTGTAATAAATTCTTATTGTTTAGTGGGTACAAGGAAAGCTTGCATGCTTTTAGTTGTTGTAAAGTTCTTCTATTTTAATTGTAATTAGAGGCTTATTTTCAACTGAACTTTTGGCTTCAATGCTTTTATAATGCTGCATCTTGATCATGTCTGTTAGTAGCTCAAGATGAGTACAAATACAGGAATTGCAGTTTATAACCAGACTTATATTCTATATCTAGGATTGTTCAGTAAGTTAAACATCTTAGGGGCTTTTAATCAGTAAATCTATTGGTTTTATTTTTTTAACTCTTTGATATCTCTGGTGCTGATAAATCAATCCTTGTTTTTTTTAATTTGCTTAGATATTAATTAAATAGGTTCTAGCTGGATTATTAAGCATAGGCTGGCTTAATTCCCCTGCGCTTAAAAAAAAAAAGAGAAGTTTTTTTTTTATTAGTACAGTGGAAAGATTTTAATGTTTAACACCTATAGTCTTATTTAATTGCATAGTCTTGATGAAAATGCATGTTTTCTTACAACATTGTTCTTACTTTGCAGGATGATGAATGGTACGAACAAGCTACAGACGTCCGATCACAGTTAAAGTTTTTTGAACAGTTGGAGCGTTTAGAAAAGCAAAGGAAAGATGAACAAGAGAGGGAAATCTTGCTAAAGGCTGCCAAGGTATTAGTTTTATTCTATTTAACAATCCATAATCTTCAAACAATTATTTAATTTCTTGAAATCTGTTTCATAGATACGTTTCATTTTGTTTCTTATAACAAAAAGGTACTGTTGTTGTGACATCATACCTTTAATTCATTAAGCCATGCTATCTTATTTATGATGACTCCAGACCTACCTGACTGGAATGCTCCTTCGTTTTCAAGATACAGCTCTGAATTTGATGAGTTCTTGGGAATATAGGACACAATGGCTAACATTTTCAAATTAACTTGATGAAATAATTTTCACAATTGCCTTTGAAATTTAATAGATGCCAGGTTTTTTGTGCCATTTGAAAAACATAGCCTACGCTTCTGGTATTTAAACACAATTCAGTAAATTGTTACAGATTTTTTTGAGGCTTTTTACTACTTGAGTTTTTTGAGGCTTTTTACTCCTTGAGCTTCTAGGCTTCTTTTTGCAAAAACAGTTTGGTACATTTGTTTAATTTAAATACGATGTGTTCCAGTTGGTGTTCAGGTCACCTCTATATAACTGTATTATCTAATTGATTCATGCCTGTCTTCAGTTAACTATCACAGAATCACAGAACCATTAAGGTTGGAAAAGACCTTCAAGATCATCAAGTCCAACTGTTAACCCAACACCGCCGTGCCCTCTAAACCATGTACTGAAGCACCACGTCTACACATTTTTTGAACACCTCCAGTGATGGTGACTCCACCACTGGAAAGACTTAGTAGGACATAGTTTAGCAAAACATGGTCAGATTACAACTTTTTATTCTAAATAATAGATTGTTCTTTTATTATTTCCTTAGGATCTAGGTTGCTGCTCATATGCAAGACTACCTGTACATTAAAAGTGATAACTGTTGAGGTCTTTATTCTGAATTCCTATATATTAATTCCTTACCAAGAATTTAATTTTATCTGGTCTTTTATGAACTTGCTTAGTTGTCTAAGGAGATCTGAGCCTTGTGGAAAGGATGCAGTAATTGTAATGACACAGTTATTAAACAGGCACAGTTAAAATCTGCCCCAGCTGCCCTGATACCTAGTGATAAAGATCAGTAACTGTTCATGTCTGTTTGTGGCCTGATGGTGGATATTTATGTCTGCAAAAGGTGTAATGATTAAACTGGCTCTGGAGACAGAAATACCCGCTATGCAAAGACGTTGTTTCCCTGATAGTGGCATCTTTGTCACCTTGACAGTGTTGTGTCTTTAAAGGTTAGAAAACTTGTGATTTAAAATGAAATTTCTATTTCTGCTTTTTTCCTATGGATGCTTAAATCTACAAATCAGAATTTTTTTCTTTTATTTATAGCTGTAGCTTCTTAATATGCCTTTTAGACGAACAGAGTGATCTTTTATCTTGTACATGTTTTGACATGTTATTTTGCAACAGGTTTTTAAAGTTACTCAGCAGAATAGTTTTAGGAAAAGTTTTGAAATTGCGTGCTAGTTGTACGTCATCAATTGCCTAGTATGAAAGAGTGTAAAGATGTTTAACTTACACAGTGAAAATTCTATTTTAATTATTTATACTTTGGAGCCTCGTTAACAGTCAAAGTCCAGGTTTTGACAAAGAATAAGATAATGAAGGAAATGTTTTGGGCATTGGAGTGGATGATATTAAATAATCAACTGAAAAGATGATGAAAAACGAAAGAATAGATTGAAATGAAAGAGGATTCAACATGAGTCTTTGGGAAGCCTTGAAACCAATTTAGTAATTTTGCATTAGAATTCAGTAAGGGGTAAGAAAGATCTGTAAATTATGGTCAAAAAAGTGTCAGGTGTGCAGGTTTTTGTGGTTGGTTTGGGTAGTGGGTTGGTTTCTTTAGGAGGAGAAAAGCAAATACTTGACACTAGTGTTCTGATTGATCTGCAACCATAATTTCAGTTGTTACAGTGGGATGTGATTGCAGAATTTGTAAGCACCCGGATGGGATTGTTTTTGCTTCAGAAAATGTTTTTGGGAGAATAAGAGATAAAATCAGATAAGGAGATAGAAGAAAAAGAAGTTAGGTTTTGAAAAAATATTTTAAATTTTTGACACTCTGAGAAAAGTCACTATTGAAGTTAAAAATAATTGTTAAGCTACAAGAGTATCTTTAAAGCAAAATAGCAGTATTATTTGGCTTGTTAAATGAGAGGATATTACGAAATCTTATGTCCCATACCTGGAAAATACTTGAGAAATAGAAACTCCATACCACGAGCTTAGAAGAATAAAGATGTTTTCATTCCAGTGAGATATTTTGAGGGAAGACAAACTTGACAGGAAAGGTATGCTATAGTAGCAATGCAACATACAATTTTTTTTTAATTAAAAACTTAAAAAATGAAAACAAGACGATACCGTTTCAGGAGCCAGCATGATCTCTTGTACCTCAGGGATCTCTTCATCATGTTCCACGATGTATGCATACCAGCCTAGAATGTGTGGCCCAAAGCATTTCTCTAATTTACTTCTTAGTGATTCTTTTTATAATAGAAATGTTTAAAGATATATTGGTCCCCAAAACTGTGAGATCTTGTCACCCCCCTGCTGCTGGAACAGCCCCTGTTTCAAACATCCAGATAATATGATATGTCAAATATAGAAGCTGTACAGGCAGAGACCGCAGCTGACTTGATTGTCATTATTTTGGGGTTATCTTCCTGATACGTGAATAATAGGGTAAAATAATAATGGCATAATGAGCGGCCATCTTGTATATAAACATGTATGTGGAGTGCAGTCTCTCTAAAGGAAATGTCTGGGAGAGTCAACTCTTCGCCCCCATTTGTTTTCCCGGTAAGAACCCACTGGCTGTTGTTTCCATGTGTGTGCAGAAGCAGAGATCTTTTGAATCTGTCTTTGGCTGGTACGGGAAATCACAAGAAGAGCTAAGGAAATTCTTAAGACTGCAGAAAGGTCAAAAGCCGGACTAAAATCACTGGAGGAATTTACCTTTACATTTGACACGGTGTGTGCTCTGCGGACTTTCTTAAAAAAACAAAAATAAAACCATGACCAACAACAAAAAAACAAAGCACAGGTCTTGCTGTAGTAAAAGATGTGTTCCTTGATGCTTTCATAGCTTTTTTCAAAACCTGGAGAATGCAGGTTGTGTGTGTCAAATTGAATGAAGTTCTGGTTCTGGGCTGATAATGGAAATATTTCTGGCAGCAGGAGGAGTAGGAGTTTGTAGTTGATTTCTTTGTTTTGGTTTGGGTTTTTGTTTGGTTTCTTTTACTTCTGAATTGGTTTTTGGAGAGAGCGGTGCTTTCTTACAGTAAAGATTTACAGCTTGGGTTTGTTCTTGTTTTCAGAAAATCAATGAATAATACTTATGTGATATAATCTATAATAAAGTGGATCATGTTAAAATTACTTTGTTAATTCATCTGCTTAAACTGGCTACATGCATGTTTATTTTATTATCAAATTAATTTTGAAAATGAATTTCGAATATGTACATTCTATTAGTCTATTATTTTGAGTGTTCTGTATTAGTAGCACAAGCCTTTCAAGTTTTGGGGTCTTAAATACGACTATCACAGGAGTAAGATCTGTTCTGTAAAAAGAAGAATTACATAAGTAAATGGAAAATTATGTTTAGTGGGGTTTGCAAAGTTAATTAGTATTTGTGGATGATAGTAACTTTTATAGCGCTGTAGACTGCAGGGCTTTTTTGTTGGTGAGAGATCATTGAAATTTGGCAATGCAGATTTCCTTACACACATATATCTTGTCATTACTTGGAGGGGCTACCTCTTTGAGCCAGTGACGAGTTCAGTTGTCATGCCAATTTAATCCTTTCCCTCTCTTCTGAGAGTACGGTGGATGTAATACAGCTTTCTGTGAGATGAAGCAGTCTCTGAGTCGGAACTTATAACTCTACTTGTGATGAGAGGAGAGCAAAGAAGGAATTATGTGTTGAGATAATCTTCTGGATTTTTAGAAATTTGGTACTTCAATTTTAATTATTTTAAAATAAATCTTTTTTTAGACCTGTACTCTTGCATTCCACCTCACTGTGGTCGTAGCTCTGAATAGGGTTTTACCCTCAGCTATGCTGCTTTTAACTTTCACTTTATTAACAAAGCTAATGTGAAAGCGAAGTGTTTCATGTTGCCAATTTAATTTCTTTAATTAAAAGAGAAAGTTATAAGCTGGTACAGCCGTGGGTGAAGTTCTAATGTCATCAATGGGTAAAAATAAGTTTAAAATTGAAACTGTTGGCACAGCAGTGGCTCTCAATAGTACAGCACCTGCAGTTGTGACTCCTAACTTTACTTAATGAAAAAAGATGAATTTGAAGCATTAAAGACTCTCAGTATATGTATTAGGAAGGGGGAGTAAAGCTGTAAGTGCCTTAACTGGGATCAGATGTTGCTAAACGCAGGAGACAAGCATGTATTTTGGAGAGGAGAACCTGTGAGACATTTTCTAACAGATTTAACAAGCTGAGACTTCAAAATTATTATAAATCTAATGGAAGACTTTTTTTGTTAGTAGGACAAAATGTAACATCAGTGCGGCTTTGACATTACAAATTACAACAAAATACTGAATAATGATCATAGTTAAATGTATCAGCGAGACTGTTGGTCTGCCCTTCTGCATAGATGCACAGAGTATCCTCTAGTTTTAAATATAATTGTTGCATATATTTAAGTATTACATGAATTATAGATATCCTTAATATTTTTAAAATACTGTTGCTTTCTAATTTAAGACAATTCTTTGAAATACAAAATCCCCTTCTTAAAACTATGCTGTTACATGTGTAATTAGATGTCTGTTTTTGTGGCATTCTTCCTTAACACAATCAAGGGGAAAAGCTGAGGTTTGGAACATTAGGGAGTTTGGTAACATGTAAATGAAACCCCATATTTCTAATGTGTTTTGAATACGCACGTTTAACATAAGCTGCTTTTCATATTTTCAAAGTCTAATATTTCCATAGACCTAATGTGATCTATGCAGTTTTCAGATAAATAAGATAGCAAGTTCTCTAACACAAAGCACTTTCATTCTTAATTAAAATATCAGGCTGTCTGGTCTAATAAACGTAGTTTATGTTTGGGAGAAATGCTAACAAACCTGGTTTGGTGAATAAGTTCTCAGTAGGAGACAACATTTAATGTATTTAAAAGTATGTTATCTGGTTAGGATCAGTCCTAGGTTTCTCTAAAATCACTATGGGAAGCTAGCTTTCTTCTAAAGGTGTTTATTCATCAACATGAACGTATATTACATAAACCCAGCTTTATTTACAGATCTAGACATGAAGGATAGAGAGGGGAAGAGAAAGGAGTTGTGATAAACTCCTTGAAAGTATTTGAGTTGGGGGGTTCTGTGATTGGTGGGTGTTTCCTTTAGAGAAAGGAGGCATTGGTGCATTAAAAGCTTTTGTCAAAACATGTTTGACAAAACATGTGAGATGCAACATATTAAAATTTGGATATTAGAGGGAAAGGAGAAGGGAAGACAAAACCAAAAATAGGAAATGACTTTGAAGAAAAAATTGAAACTAGTATTAAAAAAAAACACTAGGAATGATTTGTCAGTAACTTGATGAAATAAGTGTAAAATATTAAAATAATTGATGAGTAAAAATGGTGAGATGTAGAAAAGTACTACAAGAACTGAACAGCAGCAAAATTGTTCAAATTCTTCAGAGGAAGGAAAGTATATTCACATGTGGAATGGAGTGTAAAGAGAAGTCAGTGACATTTTTAAAGCTTATCTAGGTACCTCTATTAAGCTTGACATTTTTGTTTGCTTGTATTTGCTTTAATCTGCGTTGCATTGGCATTGAAGAAGCCTTTTATAATTTACATTAGATTGTAAAGTGAAGAAGTAATAAAATAGTCAATGTTTATTCTTTTCCTTTAACACATTTTAGCCTCCATATGCTGATGATTTTATTTCTGAAGCTTACTGATTTGCAAACTGACACGGTTGTCAGCATGAAGGTATTTTAGTCTTAACAATCTGTTAAAAAAAAAACCAATTATTTAAAATTTATCTGAACACAAAAAGAAACAGAAAATTACAATTAAATTCCTTAATTTTATTAGTGTTACTTATACCAGTAATGACCTATCCAATGTAAAATTGGAATTCTACTTGTTTGAAACAAGAGCTAGTCTGAACTCTTTGAAAAGGCCATTTGGTGTGGTTTCAAGGAATACCCAGAAGCTCATTGCATTATTCTAAATGTAAAAATAGTTCTATCTTCACCTTCAATCTGGGTTTATATATCTAACATCACCTGGTATTTTAAATCTCCATTACTGAAGAAATTCCTGTATTCGTCAGGAGTTGAGTACCTTTTCTCACCCCTGCAATAATTTTTATTATTTATTTATTGTGAATGAGCTGGAAGTTTACACAGATCATCTGCTTTTTTGCCTACTTTTGGGGTCTGCTTTTTCATATTATCCTGAACTCCAGATCTGCTTTTATTTGGTTAACTTCTGGGGGGGGAAAAAAAAAACCAAAACACTTCCCAACTTTTAAATGTGTTATTTTTTTTAGTCTGTGGCACTTCTTAGAGTTTTTCATTCACTTATGTCCAGGAAATTGCAATGTTATTTTGCATCTGTTGCTTTACTTTTTCTTACAGTGTCCCCAAACACAATGTAGATCTGGTATTTTTTCCAGGATTCTATGACTTTCGGTAGAAACTTGGTAACAATATTAGACGTCTCAGCTTGATTCTCCCAGGACACTGCTTTCTCCTTAAGCTGAAGTTCTTTTAACTCGTACTTTGCATTTGGCAAATGATTCAGCTTCATACAGCAGTGTAACAACACTTTGTATTTCTGTACTGCTTTCACTGCAAGACTTGGAAGGCAATAGAATTTCATTGTACATTTATAAATTTATCATCAAAAACCAAGAAAGGGCTAAATATAATTTTCCATACATTGTACTGGAGAAACTGAGGCACACAATGATTGAACTGTCATCACAAAATGACAGAGCAAGGACCTAATTCCGCTCAGTTCATAAATACTTACTGAAGTCCATCTCCTAGAGAAGCAATTCATTGAATGTTTTGTTTGTTTGTTTTTACCAAATAAGTATAAATATAATCAAGTTCTTCCTAATTGCTTGACTAAATAGGGTCCCAGGTCTCTGGCAGATCCACATATTTCATGAAATGCCTTGTTGTTCTCTAAACATCTAACTAGGTCAGATTATCTGCATTTTTCTTTTTGTCTGGCCACAGCAATTAGAAGGAATCTCAGTCAACGTTAAGTTGAAGTTTCTTTCTTGGTTCTTTCTACAACATGGGAGCCTAATTCTGTCATTAGCTACCTACAGATTTTAATTTCTTATTACTTTACTCCAGACACTATCCTGTAAAACTGCCTTTTATGCTAACAGGCACAAAATCACTAGTAGATGGTGTTGGAAGGTGAAGCTAATGTGTGCAGTGGAAGAGTCAAGCACATCTTCTAAAAGTCTCATTATTGTTTAATTTGGTCATGCTTTGTCATCACTATGTTTTACGTGTGTGCTATATTAGCTGAAAACATAATCCCAGTTTAAAAAAAAAAAAACCACCAATGGAAAAAGGGTAGAGAATTCAATGGTATTGGTGCCCTGTCTGCCAGATCATAGTCAAGGCTCTCTCCAGATACAGCAACAATATTACATGTCCCCCTGCCCTTAAAACCTATTTCCCTTTGGTTTTCGTCATGGATTTTCAACTTCTGAACAGGATATATTAAGAATAATTCAAACAATGGGAAAAAATGCGAGCATGTGTAAGTTCGCAAGCTAATCAAGTTTCAGGTCTGTTTTCAGCGTAGAAAGAGGCAGAGAAAGATAGATAGGAGCAGGCATAGATGTTCTTATTCCTTTAGGAGTTGTGTAAATGATACCACTTTAAATCTCAAAGAAATACTGAAATAAAACATCTTTCAGGTAGTGGGAGCAACAGTTTCCCATGGACGTTGCAACTTCTATTGCAGCTTCTTACAACTTTTTGTGCAACCTTTTCTGAATACTGACCAATCATGCAATTAAAAAAGTATAATGCATATATTATCTACCTCTTGAGTTTTGAATTCTGTCAACTTGAGTATACTTAATGAGCGTAAATAAGGATTCAATAGTTTTAACATACCGTTGTAAAAAGGTCTGTATCTGAAGAGAGGTACTGTTATGGGTTGTCAGTGCAATGGAACAGTTATTCTTAATGGCTTTTTAGAGCTATTGTTCCAGGTTTTGAAGGAAAATATGAATGCTGCCATTTGGCAATACATCTCCAGTTTTAAAAATTGCAGTATTAATATAATTAGTAGTGCATGAATGAGTTTAACTTATATGTATTTCTGTACTCAAAGTAAGCTCATACAGATAGTAACACCTTTATTATGAAGATTTACTGTTTGGGAGGGTGACTTTACAAGTGTGTTCTCCACATTCGCTACCAACAGCTGAATAAAAGCTTAGTTGCAAACAGTAAATTATTTTAAAATAAGTGACTGCAAGGAGTTTAAATTAAAGAGATCAGATAATGGAAAGGGTGTCACTTCCGTTCTCGGATGCTTGAGTTTGTTTGTATTAAATAATTGAAATCTAAACCTGTATGGAAACTTTAGCATTGACAGAAACATGGTATGGTTTTTTTTTTTAATTTAAATCTAGAGTAGATCTTACTTACAACTGAATATTTAACAGTCTTTTGGGTGAGGCCTACGGGTTTGAAATTGCACTTGTATGAATATAACCATCCCATCTTTGACACCTTGTATCCTCTTCCCCTTTCTTTGCTATTTTTTAACTTACTGCAACAGATGAAGGGTTCTTAAACCATCTGTTAACCTTTTTTCCCCCTTTTTTTTAAACATGTAGAGTCGCTCAAGGCAAGAAGACCCAGAGCAAGCTAGACTGAAACAAAAAGCAAAGGAGGTAAGCAGAGCTAGAGATCATTACACTTGACATTTCAAGGCTTGAACATATTAATTTTTTATGCCTTGCTACTTGTATATCGTTAATAAAAATCTGACTAAAAACTTTTCAGGATGTATTTGTTGCTTTGCCTTTGATCTTAATGTTTGCAAACTAATACATTAATACATGTGAAGCCTAAGGAGATTTCATAAGAGAATATTTCCATACATTACGTTTTCATTTCCATTTTAGGTAGCTGTAGCTTTTGTTGGGTTCTTGATGACAGCAGTGTTGGATTTTGGTGGAAAATATATGCCTTTGTCTTTCTGTAAAATGTCGCTGTCTTAGAAATGTGTTACTTTAACAGTTTTGTTCTGGTAACAGTCTTTCAAGTAATGTAATTGCCCGTCTTTTTCTCTACAGTGTGGTTCAATGGACTATTTACTCATCAGTCTAAATAACAGTGATCTAAAAATTATCAAATAATTGAAGTTTTGATATGTTATTCTAAGAGTAACAATTTATGAACTACCCAGTACTTTAATTTGCTGTAAATGAGAGTTCCTGTCCTTTGCTTAAGGCATCTCCTGGCTTAGGATTGGATTGTAACTTAAATCAATTAGACTAAAACATCTATCTGTTGAAAGTCATTCCTATTTTAAAAAATTAGCAACATCATTTGCAGCAAACTGATGGTGTTTTTTTTAACGAACTTCTTTGGGTATATGCATTAGAAGGTAATAATCATACATTAGAAAGTAATATATACAGAAAAATGCATATAACAAGTTGTATTGACCCGTTCTTCCTGTTTTGTTTCCCTGTTGGCACTATTCTATAGTTCCGTTAGCTAAAGAGATTTTATATATATATAACAGTTGTAAAACTCAACTATGTACTTGGATTTTTTTTTTTTTTTTGTCTTTTGCATTATGTGATTTTGTAGTAAGATTTGCTGAAATGAATTCTTGTAAATCTTAGGCCATGCCTTAGTGTTTACAGAGTTGGGTTTGTCAAGCAGGTATTCAAATGAAATAGAGTAATCAAGTTATTTGGCAGGAAAAGACACAGGATTTTAATACTACTTGAGTTTAGTATGTAGCCAGTGTATGCAAAGGAAGAATCAGATTTGTGAAAATAATTGATGGCAGGCAAAACTGGCTGTTGAGCTGCGAACTAAAACTACCATGCTGTTGGAAGTGAAAGCAAGCTAGAAATAAATGCATTTCTTGCTGCCACAGTATTTGCATTCGTTGTAATTCTTTTTTGGCCATTGGAAACTTGGGGAAGCAAAAAGTAAACAACGGGGCTAGTAAAAACACATTTTCTAGTAGTCAGAATGAAATAGTGGTTCTCTTTATAGCTGTGATAGAAGACTGGCACTCTAACGAGCGTTGTTGCTTGTAGTGTAGCTGCAGGAGTACTTCTCCCTTGTATGAAAATTCAGGTTGTCCATATAAACTGTGTTTCTTACCCACTAGAGGGAGTGATGCTGTGCTGATATATGAATAAAAGAAAGTGTATGAAATGTATTCTGAGTAATAGTAATAGTGGTATTAGTAAAGAGGTAGCAAGTATTTTGGTGGTAACCTAATTAAAATGATTAGAACAAACTGGTATGTGATTTTAAAGTAGTGGTGTTCCTGAATATGATAACGTGTTTGAGTAAATGTGGAATGAATACTAGGTTTTCTGTTTGAGTGCTGCACCCTGTTCTTTTGTACATTAGCCCTGCCTTTTTTCCCACCCTTCTAATGAAAGTGTATAATTTTGTGGCACGATGCCTCTCTCTGAAGTTGAATTTCATTCTACATGTTTGAAACCATAAGAAATAGATGCATATGTCTGTTTTTAGTAATTAGCATTCTAAAACTCTTTCTTCAACTAGTTTAGAGAGTTTCACTTAAAATATTCAAATATATTTAATAAAAACATATTCTTTTGCATTAGATTTTGCAAAGGGGAGCGGGGAAGTAGGACTGGCAAGATTTTGGTGTAGTATTGTTCATATTTTTTTCTGTACTGGATAATGAATAAATGCTGATCTCTGAAATTGTATTGGCACGGACAAAATTAAAAATAACCAATTTCATAGTATAAAAAGCCCATTAGATAGATGTCTTTGCCATAGCTTTGTTATTGGAAATAAAAGTTTTGAATCAACTCCTACAAAAATGTAAAAATTTCAAAACTTCACAGCCAGCTGGGCTACTCTTAAATGTGCATGTGATCCATAACGGAGAGAAAAATTGGGTTTCTTCCAGGTTTTGTATAAACTAATGTATATAATACTGTAAGCTTTGATAATAAGCTGGATTTGAAGCTATGTCTCCATGATTTCCATGTCTTGAATATTGCCTGAAGAGCTTTGTTACTCAGATATTCTTCTGGCCAGTAGTAAAGTGACTACTAGGCAGTGTTTTAAAAAGCATGAAGAGGGCATCCAAATAATGTGCCGCATTTTTAGTTTGTGTTACTTGTTTAATGATATAATTGTCAGATAGTTTGTTTTTTCATATCAGCAAAGCAGCTGATAATTTCATTATTATGTTCCGGAAATGGATAATATTTTAGACTTTGCAGAGTGCCTGCATTTGAACAGTGACACTATTGCATTCCTTCTGCTAACCAGGCAGTCTGGAACAGTCCTCTTCAAAACTGAGTGTGATCAATCTATACTCTGGTTCCCTGCCAGATAGAAATGGATGAATAGCTAAAACAAACGTAACCAATGTATGAACTCTGAGAAAGAAAATGTAGCCCAAAGAGAGCTTCAAGATACTTAATAAAGACAAAAGTCAGAGGAAGAAAGTGAAATACCAGAAGTAGTAATTTAAAATCTTTAAGAGAAAACTTCTCAAAACATTGAAAGAACTCTAGAATACATTGTCTTGGAATTCAAAATAAAGACACCAACACAAGGATAATAGGATGAAGGGGGAGGAAAGAAGACTAGCAAAGAGTATTTGTTCCAAAGCATTCTCCTTTATGGACATTTTGGAGTCTTTCATTTCATAATGCTCTCATTTTCTTCCTGATTTAAAAAGAAAAAAAATTAGTTCAGTTTCTTTCATAGAACTTCTATTGTATAGAAGTCCCCTTCTTGCTTATTGGTGTCATCAAGAAAACGTGCAGGGAGATTAGTATGTCCTTTGAACACATTTAAAAATGGATTTGGTAGAGTGAAAATTATTTTATGTTTTGCTCTGTACCTCCATCTTACTCTATTTATCAGACAGTATTCAAACCACTCTGCATATTGTTTAAACCAAACTGGCATAAATCAAGTTTAAATTGTGTTTAAATACTTACCAAAACAAACAGAAACTCCATCTACTTATGGTCTTATTGCAGAGATGAGACATAGCAGTCAGGTTTCATTCACACACAGACTAGCACTGTTTTAGTTAAGTCAGTGCAAACCCACTCTTATTTCAGTTTGATTGACTTATTTTCCTTTAGCACTAACCTGTTTCAAATGGACTTGAGTGAAAGCAGTAGGAGATTGTGCCTATAGGGGCTTATATTGCTTAAAACTCTCCATTTATTTTCACAATTATAAATTGGTGCAGCTTTTTGTCAGTGAACATTATATGATTGTTTTAATGGTAAACCTATTTAATAAACTAGTGAAAAATATTTTCCATTGAGACTATTTCAGGGAAAAATGCTGCTCTTCATCTGTCACTTGTTACATTGTTTTGTAATATAAATTCTGAAAGTTTGACAGCATCATTTGTGAGCAGTGTCTACTTCATATTGCAGGATTAAAGCTTTTAAAATCAAGTTTTAGAAAATACACTATGTAGTTTGTTAGAAGCATAGAAAGTCACAAATATAAGATAAAGAAATTACGAGTTCTCTATTTTTCATTAAAAGGGTTCATTAAATAGCACATAAAACAGGCCATATAACTGATAGCAGGAATAGATCAAGATTAGGAATAATTGAGTCAACACCTAGTAATTAAAAATATAAATGATTTAAAAGAAAGAAAGGGATTCTAAACATCCTTTCTATCACTGATATTTTTCCACATATTCAGTGTCTGTTGGCTAAAAATCTTTTAATTTAAAAGTCAAGTAGCTGAGTTTGATCCTGAAAGATTAACTTGGTTAAAATCTTCGTGTCATCACCAACCAAGAATATTGCATAATAATAAAAACTTAAACCAGACACCATAAATGTCTGGGCATGTATCCAGGACCTAGATCAGTTTAGATAACACTCAGCTGAATCTATTCTCAGATGTGCTTGTTAACCATGCAAGTGAAATCTCAGACCTGTTGATATTCATAACAGAAGCCTTACTGATTTCAAAGGGAGACAGAAGACAGCCCTTTACCTACCTTTATCAGCACAGATAGCCCACTGTCCTTTTAACAGTGATACGTATTTAAGCAATTTGCTGTTGTGGCTGTCACACTGGCTAGGAGCTTTGGGAGTACCCAATTCTTGCATAAGTAGACAAGGGGCAGAGTTTTTTCCATACTTCCTGAAGGACTTGCATCTACTGCAGAATTGTGGTACCCACTGTGTGTCCTTTTCTGAGTTACATGCACAAAAATATCTGGACTGTTAGTAGATAGAGTTCTATAAAAAGCCATAGTATCCTTCTCTTACTTAAAAATAATAATGAAATATATACATCATATGTTGTATATCTTATGTGGCTCTAACACCGCTTTAGAAATTTTAAATCCCACATAAAAAGGTAAATTATCTTAGCAGAATTACTGAAACTCCAGCATCATATATGTAACAATTAGTTGATGAAAAGAATTTTACTCGTCACCACATTAATATTTATCAACTCAGTAGGAGTGGTTTCTTTTGAAATATTTAAATAATAGTTCACTGCAGTTATCCCTGTTTTCATAAGGCATTACTGCCAATTAAAAGCAAATGAAAAGGATTTTGTTTTGTTTGGTAGGTTCTTATTCACCTTTTTAGCAAAACCAAAGTACGTAAAGATGGTACTAGTAATGCAGTATCATCTAAAGAAGTTCTCTATTTTTTTATGCCTGACATAAAAATATCGATTCAAAAGCAAGAGTATTCTCTTAAAAAGGTTTCTTATAAAACATTCCGCTGAGAAATGGAGCACTTGGACAGAAATAAGTTTAAATTAAGTTTCCACTTAGGTCTCTAACCCATTTGAGGGTCAGTAGGTGGAAAGAAGGAAGAGCTAGGAATATGATACCTGAAGTAATGATAGTGCAACATTTAAGCAGTAATGATTCTTTAGAACTGAGTTGTTTCATAAATAGTTTTCAGCTTCAGGTTACCAATGCTATATCTGTGATGCAGAAGGAATGCAAGCATTTTTGTCAATACATGTAGAAGGTAAGATAAGAGAGTCATTTTGTTTACACTCTCCCTTCACCATAGGTCTGTTGTTTGTACCCAGAAAAATGTGTGAGAAAAATGTTGAGACTATTCCAGTACTGTCTAAGCCTATGCAGCACTGATGTGGATTTGGCTTTAAAGTACAAGATTTTTCTGAAGTTACAAAGTTGTTGCAGTGACTTCGAATGTTAGTATTAAACTTGCATCTCAGAGAGAAGTGGTCCTGTCTGTTATCGGACAAAATACTTTAATGAAAATCCTGCTGCATTATCAAGCTTACTGCTTTTATGTTAACTGTTTTTTGGGGTTTGGGGTGTTTTTTTCATTTTGAGTAGAGGTTACTTTAGATGTACAGATATATTATGATAACAGTCATAAATTCTGATAACTGGAATCGATTACGATCTCCTGGGAAGGACAGGAGAGGAATGGTATTATATTTGCATATGCAAATAGTGCTGCTGAAGAAACAATAAGATCTATAACCAGTGATAAGTTTATTGCATAAGAATCTCAATGTATAGCTCTTCAAAAACTTCATATTAGTTTAAAGATAGTAGGTTTTGCCAAAAAATTTCCAGTGTTTCCAAGTATAAGGTATTACCCTGCCGTGAATTCTGCAAGTCCTGAAGAACTTTAAGCCATAGTAGTCTTACTGTTCAGCAGAACATTTTGCATATCTGTTTGTAAAATTGAAGACGATGACACTTCCAACCTGTTTTCCTGTGGTTAGGAGCAGAAGCGATGGCAGTTGTTTGGCTAAAGATGAAGTGTGGTGTTACCCTTGCTATATAGAGAGTCAGAAAACTGGATAATTGACAGAAAAATGCCAGGGGATCAAAGGAATGGCCATAATATTTTCCAACTGAGTCAGATTGTTTTATTCCTGCTTAGGTAAAATGTGTATTAATTAGAGTTGAGTCAAGGGCTAAATTTTTTTTGTCATTTCTCTAGCCCAAGCTTGACCCAAGATTACCTCATTATTCTAGCAGAAATCTGACTTAAATCCAATCCTGTCCGACTTAATAATTTCCTTCTACAAAATCATATTGGTGGAGTTCCATAGTGATGTATGATCTTAGTGTACATACACTGCCTAGCTCTTGTTTAGCTAACATGAATGCTTATTTTTTTGTGAGTGATTATAACTGTTGTTTTTAGCATTCTAAAAGCAAATGCTGTTTTACTGATATATGAAGTAAATACATGGCCTTTCTTCAGTAGCAAACTATTTTTGTACTTGATACATCTATATAGTATAAAGTAAGAACACTTTTTATGTTTGTTTATACTTGCTATCTAGAAAATAAATTCTTAGAACTTTGTTTACTCCCTCACTAGAGTTACATACAAATTTGAATGCGTTGTGTGAGAAGGATCATTAGTATCATATCGATGTGTTGTGCTACCTCATGAAGACCCATGTCAGACTTGCGAGTCTGTGTGTGAGGTGTTTATAGGCACAGATGAATAAGGTTGCATACCTTGGAGAATGGGGGCTAATGTAAAACAAAGTGGAACAGGAGAGTATGACAAGTGGAAGGAAGAAGCAAGCTGTCTAGTCAGGTATTGTTTGTTGTTTAGCTGATGGCTTGTGTCAGGTTAGAAGTGAGTCTGGAAGAGCCTTCAAATGTATGACAAATGTATTTGTACTGATGCAATCTGTTCTTTCAGACATTAGCAGCTACGTACGCAAATGAAATATAGTCATTGTCTTACCTTGCTACCCAAAGGTTGTCATGTGTGTCTCTGAGAATTTGGAGATATTAATCAAGTAAGAGTTGTAGACATTTGTAAAAGTTGTCTTTTGGGGATTCTTACTTGTTTTCTCACCTTTCCAAACAAAAGTGTAAGGGTGTACTCTAATTTTCAAATACAACTAGTGAGGAAGACTGGAGACTCATTTTCAAATTAGATTTTAGCTTTGTTGTGAAATATATTTGGCTTGTGTTTGAACATTTCCAAGAGAGCAATACCTGTTACAAATTCTGCTCTACCTAATGGATTTCATTTTTTTAAAAAGCTGAAAAGGCTGCAGGGGAGGAGAAATCCATCCCTGTTGTTTACATTGTCTTCCAGATTGCATACACACTGATGGAGTCCTGTCTAATAAAAGATTGTTGTAACAAGTAATCTCTCATTATGAAGCAACAGGACTACTTAAATATGAATTTCCAGAACTTGGGTTTAGAATGATATAAGCTTTTTGTAAAGAATTTCTGAAGCTGAAGGTGACTTCTCTTTTCTGAATCTCACCAAAATACTCCAGCAGGAACTTCCTCTTGTAAAATGAGTTTTCTGAAGGCGGTGTCTGACTTTTCCACTGCAGGAAAATAACAGTGGAATTTTCAGTCCTTCAGATCCCCTGCAGTTTTCCTTCCATGTCTGTAGGAATAACCAGTGCTACTGCTTTTGGATTCTGAGGCACTGTTAAATAAGTGGAGGGTGGCAGCCCCATTTTTCTAATCACTTTTGGGTGCCCAGACAACAAAGCTAGGCAAAGAGAAAAGGGAACTGTTTCCACCTTTGCAGTGTTAGATTTGTGGTAAGGGTGGATTGGCTTTGCCTCTGCTGAGTGTTGACAATTGCATCCAGGGGTTCCAGGAGAGGCAGCGAGGAATGCATGCAATGGTACTTCCTTTTCCAAAAGATTTTTAGAAGTCTTTTTATATATCTAAATGTATATATGTATAGCTACATATATCAGATCAATTTCTGCAAGAAAGGTATCAAGACTGAATTTCCAGTTCTCCTCCTTTGTCACTCTGGCACAGCCACTCCCCGCCCCCCCCCCCCAAAAAAAAAAAAAAAAAAGAAAATAGAGCTACATTAATTTGGAGCAAGTCATGAATGTGGAAAAATCACATAACTGTTTTATCTGAACACTGCAACAGATTTACTTCCCTGCTGATCTGGCAAAATAATAGTGCTATAGACCTTAGAATATGATTGCCTATTTAATAAGTAGAGGGCAGCAAATGTCAGCTGTGTCTGCTTGTCAGGAACTGAGGAGGTTGCTTGGACAACAATCTGAATTATTACTTAGATATTTTGGTCCCGTAGTCAAGCCTGCCCTACAATATAGAAGCTTGCAAGGAGAGGTCAAGGTGTACTTAGGCTTCAGCCTGCAGGGCAAGTTTTCCCCCATCCTCTGTATGCACATTGGTTTCTTACTCCAAAATAAACCTGAATGAGGGCTTTAATTCTGCCGCTGAGCTAACATGTTTGTGAGCCCTGTTTGGCAGCCTCGGAGTGCCCGAGGCAGCACACAGCTGCCAGCTTTCATCTGCCCCCAGTTCCTCGGGGCGCTGCGAGTCACATGATATAACCGAAGGGGACTGAGACGCACCTACTAAATCTTCTGTTCCTCTGCCCACTCAGTCTGGGTGCTGCACATTGCCCCGGCAGCAGGCAGCTGGCCATCAGCAATCAGCTGCATACCTCCTGCTGACAAATCTTCGATCTCTTCTTTGTGCAAGACCCACATACAAAGATCTAGCCCTGGTCCCCACGTCTACTTCCCGGCTGTAGTCTGGAAGAGTATTTGCATGTTCTGTCATCTTACAATGGCAGGACCTTGTTTGAAATGTGTACGTTTCGTAGAACACCCTGCATTTTGTAAAATCTGTGCTCTGTTTCTAGACTGTTAGTGGAAGATGAAAGAGTTCATGGGAGCAGAGTTAAAGCTAAAGTTGGAACCTTAGGAGCAAAATTGTAAAAAGAGTTATTTAAAACTTCCTTGCCAGCACATTTTTGAGAGTGTTGATGTATGTGCATGCAATACTTTTGCGGATCTCCAAGTAATTTATAAGACAGACAAGACATTAATTTTCATAGTTCTCTTGAAGAATATTTTATTTAGAGGATTGTAAAACCAGGTACAAAGAAATAATCTGATTCTGCAAATCTGCTTTGAAAAGTATGCTATAATTTTCCTACAAAGTTCATCAGCATCTCCTGTCTGTCTGTGCTGGGATGTGACAATTTATGCTTATGTACTTATGTATGTATGTATTGTGGAGTAATGTGAACATTAGCTTTGTTGTCATTTTCAGCTAGTTTATTGTGGTAAAGTTTTAAGGAATATTTAATACAGTTAACAAAGGGTAAAAAGTGTGAGTTTTGACTTAGTAAATACTGGGTAAAAAACTAGCTGGACGGCCAAGCCCAGAGAGTTGTAGTGAACAGTTAAATTTAGCTGGCGGCCAGTCAGAAGCAGTGTTCCCTAGGGCTCAGTTTTGGGGCCAGTCTTGTTCAATATCTTTATTGATGATCTGGATGAGGGGATCAAGTGCTCCCTCAGTAAGTTTGCAGGTGACACCAAGTTGGGGGAGTGTTGATCTGCTGGAGGGCAGGAGGGCTCTGCAGAGGGATCTGGACAGGCTGGATCAATGGGCAGAGGTCAGTTGTATGAGGTTTAATAAGGCCAAGTGCCGGGTCCTGCACTTGGGTCACAACAACCCCATGCAACGCTACAGGCTTGGGGAGGCGTGGCTGGAAAGCTGCCTGGTGAAAAAGGGCCTGGAGGTGCTGGTTGACAGCCGGCTGAACATGAGCCGGCAGTGTGCCCAGGTGGCCGAGAAAGCCAACAATGTCCTGGCCTGTATCAGGAATAATGTGGCCATCAGGAAGTGATTGTGCCCCTGTACTCAGCACTGGTGAGGCTGCACCTCAAATACTGTGTTCAGTTCTGA
Source organism: Phaethon aethereus (assembly GCF_964289735.1). Taxonomy (NCBI): domain Eukaryota; kingdom Metazoa; phylum Chordata; class Aves; order Phaethontiformes; family Phaethontidae; genus Phaethon; species Phaethon aethereus. Next base: position 12,385,857 of record NC_138589.1, on the reverse strand, counting down.
ACCCTTCACTACAAGAAGGACATTGAGTTGCTGGAGCGTGTCCAGAGAAGGGCAGCAAAGCTGGTGAGGAGTCTGGAGCACAAGTCTTATGAGGAGCAGCTGAGGGAACTGGGGTTATTTAGTCTGGAGAAGAGGAGGCTGAGAGGAGACCTTATCGCTCTCTACAACTACCTGAAAGGGGGTTGTGGTGAGGTGGGTCTCTTCTCCCAAGAAACTAGCAATAGGACAAGAGGAAATGGCCTCAAGTTGCGCCAGGGGAGGTTTAGATTAGATATTAGGAAAAATTTCTTTACGGAAGGAGTGGTCAAATGTTGGAACAGGCTGCCCAGGGAAGTGGTGGAGTCACTGTCACTGGAGGTGTTCAAAAACCATGTGGACGTGGTACTTTGGGACATGGTTTAGTGGGCATGGTGGCGTTGGGTTGATGGTTGGACTTGATCTTAAAGATCTTTTTCAACCTTAATGATTCTGTGATTCTGTAAACATTTCTGTCTGTAGCTAGGTTATATGCATACTCTTCTCCTAAACTACAATCCAGGTGGCTGGTCAGTGACATGCAGAGGTCATGAAATGTGTGTTAGCATCTATTTCTTATTTTTAGTTCAGTTTTGTCATTAAAAATACTTTTGTGTCAGCCTGTGAAAGAATCTCCCAATAGTTAAATCATCTTAGTTGAATAATGAGATACAGCTCAACACAACCCAAAAAAGTAGTTCCCATTGAGTAATAGTAATTTTTTAAATAAATAAAATGTATTATTGCCATTTCACAATGTAAACAGAATAGTTGTTTTTCCCTCAAGTATGTGTTTACTAAAGGTCGATATTATCTCTAAAATGTAAATGCTTGAAAAGTTGCACTGTATTTTTAACATTATTAGGCAGTTGAGTAATGATGTGTAAGACTTTTGTTTTCATTTAATGTTGAAAGTTGTTGCTGAATTGGTGGTTAACTTCTAGTTTTCCATAGAAGCGGTCAGAAAGATGTGAATGGCATTTTCTGGAAGGGGAAAGTATGTTATATGTTTGTGCTGACAAGTGTCTGTACAGTGACGCGTTACAGCTTCCTTAAAACTGGTTTCTCAGTATCTGTAGGATTAAAGTGAATTGAAAAACAGTATCATGCAATATATCATAGGTTTATTGACTCTGCACAGCCATGCGAAAATCTAAACAAGGAATCTGAAGTACAGAGCAGGCTTCCTTACCCTTCTCCGTCCTTTTCCTTTGCAACTAGTAAATCTATTTATATTCCGAACAGACATTTGTATTCTTGAAACAGAAATATCACAATGTAGATTTCTGAAGATTTCTCGTAATCTTCTTTTTTGACATACTATCAGGTTTTTAAAGGAGTTTTCACCCTATATGACCAAAATCATACTCACATATCAAGGTGAATGAACTTTTCCCAAAAAGTAAGAACAATTAAAAAAAAGTATCCTGGAAGAAGTGCTCATATCTGGCAAACATTAGACTGAACATAAAAACTGAACTCAGTTATTAATTGTGTACAGGAAGACAGGAGAGAGGGTGATTGTTCACTTTATAAGAAACATCATAGAAGTGAGATTGGTGAGAACATAGCGCATTTTCATGAGAAACAGGATAATTTTGTCTGTCTAGTTTCAAAATTTATGTCTAAATTCTGGAAGAGTTTGATATATGTTTTCATAAGGAGCCCTTAGTCTTAAGGCAGCACAGCACTTTGTGTCTTTGATGGACATCAGCCAGCGCTGGAGAAGTGAGATGGGCTTCCCAGTACAGGGTACCTGTAGAATATATAGGGATATCTGCTATGTCTTACTATGATAGGTAATAATTGAGAAGAATATTCAATATACATTACTATTTCACCGTATATGCTGCTGTTTAATTCAACAAAATTGTTCTCTTTTTTAATAATGGTCTGTCATTAGCAGTCGCCAGTTTTTCCTTCTTAAGCAATATGTTCAGGGAATCAATTGTTTACTAGGGTGTGTCAGAAAACATAAATACGGGATGATTTATTTCCCCTCCAAGAATATAAATTGTTTGCATCTTTTGGCTATTCTACCTTTTTAATGATCTAGTTCACCGCAAGATAGAGTGATACAGACCTCTGGCTTGCATGGAAAATATCTAAAGAACATGCAGCTACACTAGCTAATCCTATAAACTTCTGTAATTTAGTCCCAAATTGAAAACTTGTACCTTATTTTAGGATGCAGAGGTCGAACAATGCTCTGGATTGTACTAGAGATGTCACTTCACAGAGAAGAAAGGTAACTTCAGGTCATGAGAGACTCTCTGGCACAGTTCTTCGAGACCAGTTGTTAATCCCAGTTTTGTCAATGTTAATCTCAGTGATTTATGTAGAGTTAAAATACAGTTCACTATTGAGCTAAACTTTTGCATGTGTTATGTGCAGTCATGGTGCTTAGAAGGTGCTGGGGTTTCAGTAAGATGTGAAAGCGTTCTGCTGGGTATTTTCTTATGTTTTAGAGAGCAGTTATAATGCATATTTAAATATCTTGTACATTATTATCTAAAATGCCTGTGTTTCTTAAATTTGTCAGTTGATCAGTCTATGAACATTACAATATATGGTGATATCTGTGATATGCTCAGCTGTACAAAAGAAAAAAATTATAAATGTACATTTCATAAATACACTTAGGTAATTTTTACTGAGGCATTAAAAATAATTCCTGAGTAAAAAATGCTCACCAGTCCATCTATCTATGTGGAGACATTTTTTTCTGGGTAGTGCTGAAATTTGGAAAACAAACCCTTGAAATGTGATGAAGAAGGAAATGTCCACCTTAGCAGGCATGCCAACATTTGGGAATGCTGAGAACATGTGGTAGACTCTGTAGCAAACATGAGAAAGATCTGACTGTTTTGTCTCAGGGATTTTTATTTTTTCCCGGTTTCCCTTTTAGTGCATTTTTGCTCCTGTCACTTTTTAAATGTGCGGTCTTCATATTTAAAATATTGGAAATTGAATTCTTCTCTGTCACTTCATTGTAACTCTGGAAATCAGTAGCAGTATTCAAAACAAACAGAATTTGTCCTTCTGGTATTAGATATAACCTCATATCAAAACATCTCCTGTGGACAATTATGATTTACAGTTACCAGCTGTATGTAACATTTTTACTTCAGTGCAAAATATTTTTGTAATTATATATTTTAAATAATCTGTGTTTATGTGTACCTTTTATGTGAAAATCAACTAAAATTTTGGGGATTTTGCATTAATTTCTGGTTTTGCAGATTTGGCATATATTTCCCATCTCCTCATTTTGATTTTGTTATTTAAGATGCAAAGAAGCAAAGCTTTTTAATGCACCGAATCTGTTTTCTTTTTGCGGTAGTTTCACATTTAATTACAGTTGTCTTTGATAATAAATTGTGTGCCAGAGTTTGCAATATATTTTATAAAGTGCAGTCCTTTGGTGAGTTGGTTACTGAAACAATAAGCGTTTGTGACAGGTTGTTTGCTGAATACTTCCTCTGTGCATATGGCAGATCATAGTTCAGTTGTTACAAGATTATCCATTGTGCCTTGATGATAAAAGAGAATACTTTCAGGCTGTGTTTAAAGCTGTTCTGCACTGTCCAAAGAATGGTTACGTTAAGTGGGATCGAAGAGAAGTTAGGGGAAGTTCACATCTTTTAAGAAGAGAAAAAAATGAACACAGCAAATAACTTGTAGTGATTTTAGCTTCCCGCTCATGATCTCTGACAGTATTTGTTGTTAATTTTTCCACTGAATTTAAAACTGCTTTGAAACAGGTAACCAATTCTGTAATAGAACATCATTAAATATTCTTCAAATTTATAGCCAAAAAAGAACCTTTAAAGGTATGTAGAACCATTCAGGGCCAGTATTTTAATTCCATATTTTTAAATCTGGACTGGTCAGAAAAATGAGGGTTGTTTTAGATATCAGTATTTTACCTAATTTTAGGTAATTAGGAAATTTTACCTAATTAGAAGAAGAAAGTAAGAAGTACTCACTTTCAAGATTGTGAGGACGAAGAACCTGTAATGAGGGGATAATCTGTAGCTTTCCTCACTTATAATGTGCCAAGGAATAGAGAACGAAGAATATAGTGGAATTTTTCTGTGAAGAATTAGATTCTGCTGTTGGTGACATACATTTTAGACTTCTAATATGTTGAAGGATCATTAATATCTAAATCAATGCAATGAAATATTTGCAATACAATGAAAATGAATTAAACCCCCATGTATTGTTTTGGTGATGGGGAGAGTATTTTTGGGAAAAGCAGAACGAAGAGTGACAGATTAAAAATATTTTACTTGAAAAGATTAATATAAGGAGGTACATTTTAGATCATCTCATTTCCTTTTTAATGCAAATCTGATTCTTTGGTTATTCACTTTTATTGTTTGTTTATGCTTAAACAAAAGTTAGGAATTACTACATATTGGGAATGTAGGCATTTTTATAATGCAATAATAATAGTGCAACTGTTGCACTCATTTCATCTATTGGTGAAAAGGGATTTCAAGGAAAAATAATTTTGAATAGAATTAAGGGATTCTTAAAGCGCTAAGCTTAATGTAACTGCAGTTCTTTAAAGCAGAAAAACAAGAGAGAAAACAAATAATGCCCCTTAAGCAGATGCTTAGGATAGCTACTCTTTGATTTTGGAGAGGTGGTGTGACGTGCAGTTGGAAACCTTGATTTATTGTGTTGTTATTTATATCTGCAATAAATGAGGAATAAGCCTAAAACATGAAAAGGGAAATTAGGTATTATGCTAGTTCTCTTACTTTTTGTATTTTATTTACATGAAATATACATTTTTTTAATGGTGTGTTGCTGTGCCTTTTGTTGACCATGTCTGTACACCAGGTCTGTCTGCCTGTTTCCATTGGTTTGTCATGTTCACTAATTAGGGAACTGCTGCATGATTCACCTTGTTAATTAGAGGGACTTGCACACAAAGGCCCTTCGGGCAGTGCGAAAGAAGAGCCTAGCACTAGTGCCCTGAGAAAGCTACAGCCTGTGAAGTAATTCTTCTCATCTACCTTCTATTTTTTATTTGAAATGAATAAATCATTGAGGTTTTCCTTGTGGAGTGAGAATGCAAGAATTCACATCTTTGTAAGATGTAAATTATATGTGATCAATAGAAGGGGATGACTACTGTATTGTACTTACAAGATTCCCTAATTTACTACTTGTCAGTGTATGAAAAATTGCTTGAAATATTTTGTCCCCACACTGTGGTATGTTGTTCCCTTGATCTGCACAAGAAATGAGCAGTAGCGGTTTTGCTATAGTTAAATCTAAAATAGGAAATATGTAGATTATTTAAATTTCAAGCTTGTTTTGCATCCCCAGTGGAACTTCATTTTGTAAGTGAACCCCCAGTACTACCCCACAACTTTTAAGGGGGAGAAGAAGGTGGGTGTCTGGCTATTTTTGTTCCCGATATTGCTCTGCCTCAAATCTCACTTTTGAAAAGAGTAGCATACTTGCTATATTGTGTATTCTTTAGTTGAATATAGTTTCAGAATAAATTAAAATTGTTTTTGTCATGTCACTTGGACTTGCTCAAACGACAATCCAGACTGCAAAAAAGGGTATTGCATTAAAAGTGCACAACCAGTCTCTACACTACACATTTCCCATCTGTTTATGAATTAGGAATTAACTTCAATGCCATTCTCTCTAACTATTTGATTAAAATTACATATTACAGCCAAATGATTTTTAGTAGATGGATACATTTGACTCATTTCCTCCTCAAATGAGGCTGGCAGTTTCAAGATGCAGATTTCCCGTTAGAATGGTAGAGAACTGGTATCAAAATCTAGGCATTTTCTTTTGGAATAATCTAGTTAATAAAGCCTCTTACCAGAATTTCTGGTTAACTAGTATTTTAAACGCACTTAAAATTTCTGCAATTCTGAATTTCTGTGGTAACGTCATATACACAGAGAAATTTTTACCAAAATATTGAAGTATTTATGTTGAAAAGTGTGGAAAATGCTTCAAACTGACTTGAGATTTTGTGGTGGACACACTGTCACTCTTCATTTCTACGAAGCTGAGATCTTCCTACCTACCTCAGTCTTCAGTTGACTCCATTGATATACTAACCAAGAACGTATTTTCCCTGGTTTTGGTACAGTTCTGGTGTACTAGTTCTTAATTATTTCAGATTTCAAGCGTGTGCCAAAGATGGAATAGAAATAAAACTAACAAAAGTCTATGCTATGCTATTGAAACTCGTGATGCTCAGAGAAGGTCATGCAGATAAAATTCTTGATCAGAGTCTCATAGTACTAACACAAAGTTGTAGCAGCCATTGAGAGTTTTCACTCTCCAGGTAGCTGTTGTATTACTCAGATACAATGAAAGATTCTTTAAAGTGTAATTTAAAAAAATATTTATTTCGGGGATACTTCACCATCTACAAAATAGAGCAGTTGATTCATGTTTTAGTACAATCCTAACACTGTGTTACAGTGGACAGGGTAGCCTCTGGGAATTACTCCAGCTGCAAGCATGGGGAGCTGATAGAAAGCTTGGTTCCGGGGTTCATCTGAGCATCGTATTTTCCAGTGCATGACTGTTAAAAAGCAAAGCATATTTCCTCACTTCTCTTAGTTGAGTTAGCTCCCATTATCCCCGTGTTTCTGCCAGACCTCCCTAACTAAAGTCACAGCTCAGCAAGTTTTCTGCTCTTTCTAACTCTAGTTCGCCACTCTAGACGTGACTGTCATTCATACAGGTTTTCACTGTATTTGATATTCCCTAATCTTCATTAAACATCAGTTTTGGAGCCCTTGCATAGTGTCTTGCTTCCAGGGGAAAGGAGAACATCCTAGAAATCTTATAAGGATAGTAAACCCCCACTTAGAAAAACACAGGGCCTGGGAAGAGATCTTAACCAGTCTTTCTCACCAATGCCCCAAGAGTGAGGATATTACTCTGTTGCTTACACCTGAATTCAGGAGCCTGTGAGTAAGCCATCAAGCTTTTTGGCTGGTATTCTTACCAGTCATATTTATACTGTAATGAATATGTCTTGTTTCCTTTGATGAACAGTTTGAGAAGATTTGTGATTGTCCGTTGTTGTGTTGCTCTGAAATAAAATAACAGATCTTACGGAAATTCTTTCAGAACTTTTTCTGATCTTAGTACAAGTAAGTTACCGGCATCTAAAAAAGTTGCCAGCTGTAGTAATGCTAATCCTGCCAGTTGTCTGTGCCTTAGAAACCTTTTGCTCAAATGATCTGTGTTTGGATCAGCAAATCTACCAAACACCATTATGGGACCTAACAAATACCAAGGCTTAAAGTAGGTGTGTCTCCAGCTTAGTATAGAAGAGCCTGGAACTGGTGCTACTGGAGAGAAGTTGTTTGAGGAATAGTATAACCAAAACCAGACAAAGCAGTTTTTAAGAAATGAAGAAATGTAATTATTAAGGTTACTGTAAGGATAAAAAAACCCCATTGTTGTAGAATTCTTTCAGAGGAATTTGAGGGATATCTTTCTTAAAAAAAGTAGTTATTGTACATTGTGTGCTATAGGTAGGAATATGTAGCTTAAGAGATTATTGGAGAGCTGCAAAAGTAAATGGTTTTAAGTTAAACTAAAATAGTGCATTGTATTTGGAAAATAAAAAGGGCAACCAAGAATACACAGAACTAACAAAAAGAAGTTCATGGATACCCATAATGAGCATTAGTTGATTAAAGGTACTAGTGAGATAAGGAGAACTTCAAACTATTTGGGGAATACAGTAGTACTAGACAAAGTATGGTAAAAAATTACAAGACTTTTAAAAATCACTCTCAAAATTCTTCATGCTTTCAATTTTTTGTATGCTATGAGTAATCTTTTAAGGAGACTTCTGAGAAAATGAAACCTATGAGCGTGAATATATATGAATCAGTTCAGACCGTATATAGTCTTAAGCAATAAGGAGATAAAATTGTAGTTTACTGATAATTGTTGTAAAAATTGCATTTAACTAGGCAGTGTACGTGACTTGGAAAAAACAAAATTAAGGCTTTCTTCAGGGAAAAATAAAAATGAAAGGGAGGATGCACCTGGCATTTTCTACATCAGAAGCTTGACATATATTGTGTTGAAAGTAATAGGGCAAATGTTACTGGAAAATTAGAGTAAACTTCTAGAACATAATGAAATTAGATGTAATAAGCATAAACGTCTATTGTAAAAAAGACACTTGGTCAAAAGTACCCCAGTTAAGGTTCCGGAACTGTATTCAAATGCTCATTATTTTGAGAAACATTCATCTTGGGGACATAAATGTTCACAACTTAGTCTTTGCCCAGGGTGATTTTTTTTCAAACACTGTGCAGTAACTTTCTAATGTTGTTAAAAGTGTGTGGGAAAGAAAAAAAAGAAGAAACAAACCCCAACAACCCAAACCAACACCACCTTCCTTTTTCAGTAAAGTAAAATCTTGATCTGCTTCAAATAGATGTACAACCGTTGCAAGTGATCACAGGAGCTTTTACTGAGTTGTGGGAGAATGCTTGTGGAGAAGTAGCATCCAGCTTTGTATTGAAGAAAATTAGATACAATTTGGCAGAGCTGTGAATGTTTAAAAGTCTCACAGAACATGTTCAGTGTATGATTTGCTATTACACATGTAAATCTTCTCTGGTATTGTATTACTGCAGTGCCACTTCTAAACTTAGCTGCTTTGGACCAGTTTCTTACCAGTTAGCGTGCTATTGCTGTAGAAGTTCTGCTGACCTTTATTAGACTTCAGTAATGCAAAAGAGAGGCAGAAGCATAGCATGGGCATTCTGCAGACATTATCTGTTTTTCAAGACTCGCTCTCTGAAGTTCACTGTTGTACTGATCCTTCTTCATCATTGTCCTGGACTTGTTGAGGTTACTGCCAGCATTTTTAATGAGTTTCATTTTTTTAATTGCACCTTCTACTGCAGACATCTTAGGACATGTGTAATGGCTCCACGTTTCAGGCTCTCCTCAGCAAAAAAGATGTTTTTCCAGGGGGTATAATCACTGTCTGAGACTGATAGATATATGTTGCAGAACCATCAATTAAGACAAGCTTTTCCCAGCATATGACCCTGTTATCAGGAATTAAACCATCCATCGCAAACAGAATTAGGAGGGATCTCCATTGATGCCTATTGGCTAGAAATCAATGTTTAAATAATTGTTTATATGATCTTGCTTTCATCAAACATTTCTGCCATTTAGCGGTCTCCATTGCCAATTTCCTGTTCAGTGTTCATTCCTGGCTGTCTTCATTCTTGATTGCAATTTACAGTCTGTCGATATTTATAGCTTCTGTCGTGCCATTAGCCTCTTCTCTGTCCTCTTTTCTTTTTCTTCTTAGGTGGTATTTCTGAACTATGTTGGGAATTGTAAGTAGCCAAAGTCTAGTTCTTTGTGGGCTGAGTTGGCTCTGTAACTACAGAAACTTAGTTTTACAACTCAGCTTCTATTCCCTTATCAAATCCTGTATTGACAGTATTTAAACATACATGACTACTTCCTCAAGCTCTTCTTTCTTCTTTATCTTCACAGTAATCTCTGTCACCGGGTTATTTCCTTCCAGGACAAAAAACATCCCTGATTTCTGCCTGTAGGTAGAGAAACACCTCCGTCACCTTTCTCTCTCTCCTGTGATACCACTCCTCCTTCTCCCTTTTATTTTTGAAGGTATTTATGTGTAGACTTGAATTGTTAAGAGTTCCAGTCATCCTTTTACTTTCTTATTATATTGAAGGAAATTAGTGAAGTCTTTGGCAGCTACAGCTCAGGCCCTTTTTCCATCTAGATCTCTGCTTTAAATAAAGCTAATTTCAGTTTGCTTAGGTTTTCCTCTCCATTTGGAGCACATCTCACCTTCCTTTCAAGGTGCTTTTTGCTCATGGTTTTGAACAACTCCTGTCTTACTGATAAATAGTGCAGTGCCTCATTTGCTGTTTGACATTCCCTTTTCCTGTGGATTCAGGTGAGCAAGAGGGATTCACTGGGATGTTTGCATAGCTGATATTAACAGATTTATTTCTCTTGGGAGATTCACTTTTGTGCTCACTGAAGAGGAAGAATTCTCTGACAGTACACATTACAGCCTCTGCTAGGCTATTTAATTTTCTGGATTGGAGAAGGTGTTTGACTTGAGATCCGTGGGTGTTTACACCAAGTATCCAGCATTTGTTTTACAGTTGTCTTTCCAGACCAAATTCATACCTTGAACAAATCCATGGAGTTTATTCCTCTAGCCATAACTTCCTTGAATTTGCTCTTCGTTTAGTTGATCTTGTAGAAAAGTGGAAAATAATCTTCACTGTTCTCTGTGATTATTAAAATACTAGGTAGAGTAATGGATGAGGGATTTAGTTCTTAAAGAAATCTTGAAAATCAATCCATACTCATCTGTGGAACAGGTGGTTTCTTCCAGTTGTGTGGACTGCCACAACTGCCAGTGGAAGTAGAAATGTAAGAAGAAGAAAAATTCACTGAGCATATATTCACACCATAATATTTATATATTAATACCTCAGTGGCTGTTCTCATGATGGCTTATAGTGCAGAAAAGGCTTAAAGCGAAAAAGGGTTGAAGTACATGCTTGGTTTCTGTTGCGAAGTTATTTACAAAGCATGCCACGAATAAGTGGTGCGGTTTTGGTTTTGGGAAATTATTAAATCTAGATTTTAAGATCTAATGTTGATACTTCAGATAGAGGTATGGCTGTCTTCCCTGCGGCATATGGCTTGTGGCACTTCTTTCTGAAATACCTAAATGTATCACAACAAATAATGATCTGAGGAACACAAACTAAAATTTTAGAACCTCTGTTTTTAGCTTTATTAAAGTAGTGAAGTAGTGTTCTTTCTGTGGTTTTAGTTAGGGCACTGTCACGAAGAAGAAGATTTTGTTGTGTGAAATAATATTGGTGCTTAATTCTTATACTGTACTTTTCATCAAAGGGATCTCTTTGAGTTAAACTTGTCATTAAGTAATGGAATACCTTTCAGTAAGTAAATGGCATGCTAAAAATAAATTGGGATCAGATAAGGAGCAAGGAACAGCATCTCATATGTAAGCATTTTTCTTGTATAATATATTGGAATATTTGTCTGTGTTTTAGATAAATATTTTGACTTTCAAAAAAGTTAATTGTTGTTGATTAGTGTGGTTCTGAATGAAGGTTCCCAGAGGGCAGAAATTTTAATATGCTATTGATAAATATATCCATATTAATTGTGATGATGGCAAGTTAAAGAATGATATTGCATCAGCAGTCCAATATGAAAATGAGAGTGTGAATGAATGCAGCTATCAAACGGTTGCATCTTGTTGGTTATGTAGTGAGTTAAATTCATTTTTGCTAAATTATGTTAATTAACAGGAAACTTATTTATTTTATCAGGATGTATAGATATTAACAGGTGCTTCATTTGTTTAAATCTCCAGAAATTATTAACCAGCTTAGAAGATAAACTATAGTGTAATAACAGGCTGCTTTCTTACTTTAAAATATAATAGATCATGTAAGGTAAGAAGCTTAAGTAGCTTTAGTTGCACAGGTAATTTTAAGAGCTATTTCAGAACATTGAAGATGGCTACACTTAATTCACATTATTCTTGGTGCTGAGAATTCAGAGAGTGATGACTTTAGAACTACGTATGTGAAACTGGTTGCAAAGTCATTTCCACTTGACGTGGAGAGCACAGTTCCAGAGTATACTGGGTAAAAGAGCCTCCACTGGTCAGGGTCATGCATTTGGCATTGGGTGGTACAACAGGTATATCTTAAAAGTAATCTCTGTTGACACTAAAGCAGAGTAATTAAATGTACATTAATTACACAACTCCCACAAAACTGTTTGGCTATTCCTAAACTTCTTGCAAAATACCTGCAATAACCATATCAGGTTTTATGACTATTAAAAATAGTTCATATCTCCATAGTATTCATTCTGAAAAGCTCCTGTTGAATCAGATGTTAGCAGCCATACTGCATGTGTAAATGTCTTTATGAAAGGTATAGTGTCCCGTTCTTTTGAACTGAAGCCAAGATACTGGCTTTTTTTTTTTTTTTAAACAAAAGTTATGATTAGGGATAACATTTTTGATGAAGAGTCAGATGATGAATAGGAAAGAGATTTGGTACAGATTATATGATATAGGGTATGAAAAAATAGTGTGTGCCTTGGAGATGGGAAGAAGAGGAAATTGGAATGGGTGTGTGAAGGAATCAGCAATGGTGGTTGGTCTTCTCCTGGATGTTAAATAACATCCAGGAATCATGTCAAATGTTTTGCTAGTAAGTATCTATAAACTGCAAAGATGTTTTATTGTAAGCAAATTGATGGTCAGTAGCGAATGTGCAAAGATGTTCCCTTAAGCCAACTGGATTACCCTAATCACTGCGAGATGAATGCCTGTGTTGGTAATCGGTATCAGGATCGTAATTCTTTTTAAATGTAATTTTATGATTGTTTGTCATAAAGGCTTACAGGAGGTTGTTCTTTTCTATTCTAGTATACCAAGGTGTGTACTGTAAAACCGATATCAGAAACTTTGTTGTGGTTTTGTCTGGAGTTTTTGTACCTGGCAGCACAGTCCTTATTTGTGTTAAAGTAGTGTCTATTAGTCCCACTGGGACTAGATGATAAGTAAGGCACATAGTACAGAAGGATCCATGTCTGGAGAGTTTATAGCCCAAATAGACGAGCTGGGTGAAATGGGGTGAGAGGCACAGGGAAGTGAAGGAAAAAGGTCTTGCCAGTATTCACCCCGGTGTCAGTAGAACAGAGCCCAGCTCCTTTGGCTTCATCGGCTGAGCCAGGTTTCCTGTCACGCACTAAATTATAGGTAGTTGAAAATCTTGAGCATTTGTTTGGACAATCAGTGCTAGGCTGAAACATTTGTCAAAAATTAGTGTGCAATATCAAGAACTAGCTTTAGCTTTTCTCACTGAATAGAAAAGAAAGGACAAAGAACCTGAGGAGTAAACGAGTGCAAGTAGACTCTTCAGTCTATTCCATGTTTGCTTGGTAAAACAGCACCAGATACTTTGCAGGTTTTGAAGCAAAGGAAGGATTTGTCCCACTATGTGGAATTTGGAGAAATGACATGTTTTGCTTTATAATTTGCATGTGCAAAAATTAAAAATACTAAATTACAGTTCTTAGAGCAACTTTTCAGAGGCACTATGTGCTTATATAACATGTTGAAACAATCGCTGTACATTGCAGTACAGGTAGTACAAAGAGCCAAGTAAGTATTAGCTTACTGGTGGTTTGAAAGTGGTGATTTTGGATCAGATACTCACATAATAACATTTGTATGATACCAGTTATCTATCAGACTATGTTTCTGACCTGCACCTCCCAGGAAACGAATACTTAACTCCAGTGCAAAATTTCTTATTCTGTGAAGCCATCCACTTTACAACTTCCTCTAAGATCACTCTAAGCCAGTTGGCCCTCACTTAAATATTCATCAGACTTCTGATAATTGTGATAACCCTTATAGGCTGGCAAGCATGGCAAATTAGCAAAAAGATGATTGATCTTTTTTTATATGCAGTTTTATCTTCAACCTTTCCTGGATATATATTATACTATAGTAATAATTTCTTCTCTAAGGTATTTGCCAGTATCTGGATTTGCACATCTATTTACAGTTGCCTTGAAGCCTCATAATTACAATACAGCTGAAATGTCCATTTTCTTTCCCTGACTACAAATAGGGATCAATCGAATTTTAAATGACTGCTTACGGGCTAGCTTCCGATCATGACCTTTGTAAATGATTAGAGCTCTCCACTGTTGCTATCTACCTTGAAAGGGTAAGCGGGCAGGTCTGTCTAACTGGCATTTAATCTGGAAGAGAGCCAAAGATATTTGAGCTAAAAACCTAATATGAGTTGGCAAAGAGAAGTACGTATAGACCTTTGCACTATTATTTAGATATTTTTCCACGTTTCTTTTTTGTATTTAGGAAATTCTTTTAGCCTGTAGATAAACGGGATGTGTATTTGTAGATAATTTTATATTGAAGTTATGATAATAGCTGGAGTTGCAAAATATATAGCATAAAAATGTGAAAAAATGGGTTTTCAAACTCAAAATGTACTGAATTCTCTTTTTCTGAAGAACGTGAAAATATGTTGCATTGCTAAATAAATAAACCTGAAAAATGCACTAAATAGGATGCATGAAGTGGACCTGCTTTTTCTAGGCAGAAGTGAATGGAGAAAAGATACTGTACATTGGTACTTTTTTGTTTAAACCTTCTTTCCTTTTAATGTTGGCCAAGATAGTTCAGGCTCCACTTGTATAGGCATCTCACATTTAAGTAATGGCTGAGACACTTCTATCTACACTTGTCAGTTCAGTTTTATTTTAATGAAGAATTGTGCCTGTATCATACAATGTTTTTATTACCACTGCTGGATTTCTTGGGGTAGTGTTCTGTGCGTTTCTGTTGAAGTGGGAACAAGTATGACATCAGTGAGATTAGAAAACAAACACTTCCTCTGAATTTGTTGAAGGATTTTGAAACGCAGAGATTTGAAATTAATAAGAATGATTACTAAAGCATTAGATAAATGCTTTTATCTAATTAAAATCATATGCTGCATTACCTAATCAATTATTCTTGTGTAGTGTTGGTGATCAGAATATTTATTGAAGTAATACTGTTCATGGGAATATGTCTTTTGTCATTAACTCACTAAAAGGATTATGCAATTGATAATGAATATGCAGTCCTACCTCTTAATCATGTGCTGGCCAGAGTATTTTCTCTTTTTTTCTGTAGTATGCTATACTGTTATGTAATGCAGCTGGCAGGTTGTTTTCTTAGCCTCAAACAAGTTAAACGTGCTGTTACCTAAATCCTAATCCCAGAAAGCAGTTGAAAATTAAGTTTGTAGGGTTTTTCTGTCAGCTTACCTTCTGCTAATGTATAGGTAGAGGTGTTTTATTCATTTAGACATTAATTTTTTGGAAGCAAATATCAAGTATATTTGAAATATTCAAAGGAAACCTGAGATGAAAGAAAATGTTTCAGATTTGAGGATTTGAATTGGTGTTTACGTTCTTCATATCAATTTTAAACTGGAGATGTGTAATTAGTATATACTTACTGGCTAAGGCATTTTTCAAGGATAAGGATGGAGTTTTCAAAAACAATTGAGTTATTTGGAAGCAGAAATCCTGTGGAAAGTCAGGAGAACTTCTGTATCTTCTTTATTACTCTACTGCAAGGCTGCATGCTTGAACTGCTAAAATGGTATTTCTAGGAACGGCACAGTTCTGTTAAGGATTGCTCATGTGTGACTTACCTCACGCTCACAAGTCTGCGAATAACTTTTTGAAATGACAACAGAATAAAAGCTAAACAGAGTTTTTTCTCTTTCTTATAGATGCAGCAACAAGAACTTGCACAAATGAGGCAGAGGGATGCCAATCTAACTGCATTGGCAGCTATCGGTCCCCGGAAGAAACGGAAGCTTGATTCACCTGGACTACTTACCATAGGAGGAGAGGTATGTTTCTATCCACAGAATAAGAGGACTGATTATTTCAAAACCTAGTAGGAATAACTAGAGATGCTACATGCCAGTATTTTCAATGGAGTGTGTAGCTTGGAAAAGGTGATGCAAATCACTAAATTAGAAGGACTGCGAGTTCAGTTTATCTTTCCACAGTTAAAATGACATCTCCTCTTAGTCCTATTTTCAAGTGTTAACTTCCAATAGATAAGTAAAGAATAGTTTAAAAATAAGTTAAACGTGAATTATAGGTGTCTCCCTTAAACACTCCCTTCACTGCCTTTATACTGGTTTTCTCCTCTGCATAATCTAAAGGAAAACAGAAAAAAGAGTAGGGCATGAAGAAATACCCAGAAAAATATAACTGTACTCTCGCTTACAGTTTGGACCAAGAGCTTTTAGTAATACCAGTAAGTGTGGTTTTGTGACAAATATGTGTCAGAACTTTACAGAATGGTTGGTTGTTCCCTGCAACTGCAAAGACGAGTTTGTAATCATGCTGAGTTGTATGTAATTGTAATAATAATACTATGCTCTAGAAGTAGAATCAGCTTTGTTAGCATGGCTTTCCTGTTATCTTAGAGGGAGAAATAGCTGTACCACACAGTGCAACACAAAATCCTTAAAAGCAGGATATGTATTAGACAAGGTGAGAACTACAGTAAATGTGTGTGCACTACCTTGCATAACTCGAGTACTGTGTTGTATAGGTATAGTTGGGCTGCTTTTGTTTCTGCTAAATTGCCTATGCAATAGGAGTCAAAGTAATTCTCCTTACTATATGTCTGTTCTGAGGAAAATGCAAACATTTTGTTTTGAGTAACTGACTAACAGTTTTGGCTCAGACATTGACTGTCTAAATGCCAGGCGTTTCCAAAGGCCTTTTTGTTTCCCTTTTTGGATAGCTTTTATCTGAATTCTCTCTCCCTTTTCATGTGCTAAGATTAGTGCTAAGGAATTAGCTGAGCTAGGAATAGAAGTGGAGCTTGTTTATATTCTAAAGTTGACTTACGACTTCAGATGCATAGGAGGTGCTCCTGTTTTCTGGTCAAGTTAGTTTCAGGCTGAGAAAGCTTCCTGGGGTTTGTGTTGTCCTGTTAAAATCTCTTCCTTTCAGTCTGTCTCCTTGTCTTAAATTCAGTAAAGCATTCTGTTCTCTTCCATATGCACCTGTAAGAAATCCTGCAGCAACACGCCAAAGGGAGCTTTCATTACAAGCTCAGTTGGATAGCGATAGCATTAGCTTTCACACAGATTAATATTAAAATAATTTGAACCTTCTAATAATACATGGATTCAAATTTTAACAAATGTACATTTCCAACTTGTCTTCACCAAAGGGATATTTTTTCCTAAGTATCAGAATTTAATTTTTATTGTCTATTGCCCTTGTTTTAAAAAAATTATCCTCTTTTTCTTTTCATAGCTTTTCGTAGTATGGTAAACCAAATTGTGGTCACCTTTGGTGAAACATTTTATTTGTAGCTATATGCCTGAATGGGTTTATGGTAAACAGTTTCCGTCTTGCTCTAGAAGCTGCTGACTTTCCTGGTATACTGCTTCAAAGAAAGATATAGGTCTGTGGCAAATCCAAAGGCTTCTGGAGGTTTTTTGCTTCATTTGTTGCTCCCCCAGCCCAAATTTGGCTGAACTTCTGTGTTATCCAATTGACAAATTATCCTTCAAGTTTTTGCCTATATGTGGATTTCCTGGATGCATGAATTGTGTGGATCTTCTGCCAGTTCAGACTGAATTGCTCCCTTCCCTCTCCTCCTAGCTCCAGCTCTCCTGGCCAGCTCACATCGGTGTCTGGCTGCAAGTTGATTTTAAGGACTTGGAGACTGTATCTGGATTATTCAGTGGCAATTGTAGAAGCTGTGTCATGCAGGTTGGCTGCTAGAGAATCCCTTTCTGTTAATCTCTGAGCTATTCATTAGGGCTGTGATGCAGAAATAAACTTAACTACTCAAAAATGTTTCACTCAAAAAAGGTACTGGAAATTTGCATTGTTTGTCTAAGACTATGTGATTTCTCTTCTTTGGATTTCTGGAGGTTATAAACAACATAGAAAACTATTACAAGACTATGTCCTGTCTTACAGACATCCCTTTAGCCTAATTCCACCTTCAGATGTCTGACTTCCACCATGGTCTATGACCCTCTGATTTCTTTAAGGATTTTCTAAGCTTCTTAGCAAGTCCTTGCTACTGGTAATATTGTGTTTGCAAGGTCTGACTTGGCAAGAGCTTTCTTGGCCTGCCCTTTTTTTATTTTTGTCAGAAGTTGTTGGTCTCCTCATTAATCTTTTTTGACATATATGTCTGCTTTTGTTGCAGCTCGGACACTGCATGTTTGCTGATCCAAAGATACATCATTCACAAATCATCCCCCTTGCATGTTACATTTTTTCCTTTTCTGAACTAACTTTTGTTTGATATTTTACTTAGTTGCATTGGCCATTTTTTTTCAATCAGAAGTGTTGGATTTCAGTCCAACTCTTGGTTCAACAGAAATGCTAGCTCACAATTTCTCTTTGGAAATTGGATCTTTTTAATAATACCCTTTTGATCTGAGCAGGAGGTCAATTTAGGGAGTAGTGATGGTTATTTTGCTTAAGAGAAAAAAGTTGATGGAAAAGCTTAGTGTTTCTGTGATCAAGTACTGTTTGTTGTATACAGAGAAACAGCTCTTATACAGCTTTTATAAATGTGAAAAAGCTTGTGCTCATAATTGCAAATATTTTTCCACCAGCACTTTGTTCAAGTGTGTTTTCTTTAAACTTGTTCTGTCTCACATTGCCAGGGCTCATTTGGACTTCTTTGCTTTTTTTTTCAATCCATAGCTAAATAGACTTTTTTTGGGGTGGCAGGATTAGTTTAAGTTACCAAGGCCAGGCCCATCATTTGCTTCTTCGTTACTAGTACGTCTGGCTTTTTTGATTACCTTTACTTGCGGGGATGGAAAATCATCAGTTTTGGGGTGAGGTTATTTTTCCGTGATACATAGAGATTCGCTTCTCCATGCAGCCATATAAAAAATTCCTGTCGAAAAAATGGGGAAAGATATTTTACAGAGAAGTGGATGAACAGGGGCGAGACATCCTCAAATAACACTGCCACCAAACGTGTACCTAGTTTCAGACTGTGATTACACAGTAGCCTGAGCTAATCTGACTGTGATCTCTATCCCAGTCCCTACTAGTGCATTCCTGACCCTTCCCTTTCATTGGCTCTGGCTCTTGTTGTACCCTGTGCTAACCCGTTTCCATTTGATAAATTGGCAGAAAGCTAACCTAACAACAATAAAAAGTGAATAGTTTCTGCTTAGCTTGCTGAAGTAGTTTGGCCTAGAGCCCATTGAGCACTGGAGAAGGAACTTACAACAAGGCAGAGGCAGCAAACTTGAGATCACCTGCTCTTCATTTGCTTTCTTTTTAGTACCTTTCTTGTCTTCTCTTATTTTAGATAATCTGCTAGAAACACAGCTTCCTCTGTAGCAGCCAGCAGCTCATCAGTAATTCAGCCTGCTCATTATTATAATGCAGTTTAGATCAAGAGTGAAAGAGAAGAGGTAAAGAGAAATGAGATACCTTTGGAAGAATTCAGCTTCTCTGCCTTGCAGAGTTGAAAATACTGCATTTGCAGAATTTAATCGTTTTTTAAATTTATTTAATGATACTAGACAAAATTATTGGAAAATATCTTTTAAATGTTACTACTTTTTGGAATTAAGGCATGGTTATCAGGTTAGGTATCTAACTCCTGAACTATGTTATGCATTTAGAAGCAGTACTGCCTAATTCTTATTTGCTGTGTGGGTCTTGTTAATGCTTGTGTGTGTTGGTACACAGCATTGGATGGTGAAGGTAGGGCAGTGGATGACATATACAAGAAAGGGAAGACAGCAACCACTTCAGCTCTTTAGTATCCTTAAGCACCTCTAATGTCAGATTAGAAACAATAAATTTTGAGTTGCTTTTGTTTACCTTCTGAATTTTGAGTCTATTCAGTTCATATTGTCAAGCTTTTTTTTTTTTAATTGTAAGGCTTTTAAGAATTAGGATTAAAAATCGGTTTTGTTTATGAAATAGATATTTTCATGTAATTGGAAGAGTTAAAGCCTTAAGAGCGTTAACTATCACAAGACTAGGTCAGGTAACTTTACAAATTAAATATTTGAGTAGTGCTAATGTGGCAAGAATGCAGAGTTTGCATATTTCAAAGTTCCTCATTTTTTCTATGGAATTAAATTGTGGGGGTTAAATGCAAGTATTTTTCTGTATTTAATAACAATAATAATTAAATAATTTGGCTTTTCATCAAGACCTATGGCTAGTATCCCAAAATACATAAATATAGAGTATATGTTTGAAATATCTGAGGGTATAATTTGTTTAAATATCAAGTGAAAGCCCTCTCCTGGTACTTGCTGGCACAGATGGTTTTTGAATACTGAGCTTCCAAAGGCAGCTTCAGGGCTAGTTCAGTGAATCACCGCTTATTGAAGACAGTCATTTTAGGGATAAGAAAAAAACCCTCTTTCTCACATAGTGGAAGAGCAGTCATCTTAAGAATTCAGCAAACTATCCCCAACACTGTCTTCCACAATTTGCAGGACCATATGTTGGGCCAGTGCTCAAGGGAGATCCGATACTTTGTGTCATTTCTCATCCAGTATAATCCAACCCTTGTATTAGTCAAGAAAGATAATGTTATTGCAGACCTGGAAAGTCCCAAAACAACTACAGTTAAAACAAGAGATGTTTTGTGTAGAGAAAAGCTAATTACTACAGTGATTGTGAAATGTATTTCGTGTACAAGGCACCACATTTTTTTAATTAAATTCATCTTTCAGATGGTATAATTTGAGCATTTTAAAGCTGTTCTCATGTTAAGGTTTTGTATAAAACATGATTAAGATTCTGGTTTGAGACTTGCAAATCTGTGTTATACCAGAGACTTCCAAAAGCAGACATAGAGAAGTTACTTAATATTCCTCTCTATCAGATCTTTATACTACTAGTAATTCCTAAGTTCTAAGTGGAAATGTAAGGATGAATTCATAATTATTTGTGAGGCACTTGGGTACTACGACATAGTTGGAAAAAAGTACTTTTGACTACAGTCTCTTTTTAGTTATCCAGGACTGAACATGATTAATTTGTTTGCACACATTAGAGCTGGCATTCTCCCTTCATGCTTGGGTTATCCATAGACATTTCAGCAACCCCTGCAATTATTCCTCAAATCCATTGTTAATATTTTAACAATATCAAGAAGAAATCAGGATACGAGGTAATTTTATCTTTGAAATGGGTCGGACATGATTTAAAACGTACGACAGAGTCGTCCCTTGGAAAACCTGGCCTTTGTTTCCTTCCTTTCTTGCCCTTTTAAACAGAGAGATGTATAGTATGTCTTACAGAAGGATTGTGCATTGGGTTCTCTCCAAAGTGTGTACTGAAAGAATATCATGTAGATTTAGAAGTTCATGAATCAGCCAACATAACTGTGAGGCATAACTGCTTCTGACAGATCTGAAACAATTAGAACCAATGAATAGTCTTTTATTTTGGGGAAAAACACCAGTCAGTAGGATTGCCATGCTTTGAGCAAATCTTTAGGCTATTCCCTCACCTTTTTGGAACTAAAGTAATTTTGTGGCATCCACTTTCAAAGATCCTTGGAATGACTTGTTGTACATCAAGTCTCAGCTTGGTCTTTATACTGTATAGTTGGCTCTTGATAAATTACTTTTTGTTTTAAGTGGTCAAGATATGTTTAGAAAGCAGTGGAATCTAAAGATCCTTTACACTTGTTAAGCTTGAGTTATGTGAAAGCAGATACAATAGACCAGAACACCTTTTGCAAGTGTTTATGGTCCAAGAAGCTAAAGCTTGCTTTCTGTACTTTTAAACCTGTAGACTAACAGCAGAACAGGAGGAATTTTTATGCTTTATTGTATCATTGCCTTTTCAAGCACTCTTTGCTCCATGTATCACTGACATGATAGAATGCAGTGGTTATCTCAGACCTTATTTTGGTGCAGGATGTCACTGTTGCTGACAGTTATGATTTTGTTTGAGGTATCCCAAAACTATCAGTTAAATCTATGGGTTTGAATTTTCAAGGAGACAGAATAAAGTTAAAGAGTCTGTCCTTACAATTTCTTTAATGGAATTACATGCATACTACTTTATGAATCTTTGAAAATCTCAAGTTTAGCTTCAGCTTCTCTGGCTTGTTTTACTTCTTGTTTTCAAAAGTCAAATATTAAAATAATTCACAAGAAATATGTTAATATCTATTTGAAAATCAGTCTTTTGAAAGACTATATAGAAGTTCTCCTAATTAATAATTGCACCTATTTTTGTCATTCTTAAATAGAGGGATTTCAATTTTAAAATAAATTGCCCCAATGATGAATTTCCATTTAATTTCAATTTAATTTCAAACTGTGTTTTAGCCCATGACGAACACATTCTATTTTTTTTTAATTCTGTTTTTATTTTATAAAACAAGATTTATAAACATTAATGCATTTTACAGACTTAGTAGTAAAAAATAGGAAGGCGTTAAAGATGATGGATAATGCTATACTTACATCGATTATTAATAATTCTGATTTGGAGTGAATGTACAGAAATACATTTCTGTGCCTGTTGCAAACAGGCAGGAATACAGACAGTGAGTCAGGAGGCAGTAGAACAATTTTGCATGGATCTCAGTTGACAGCAGGAAAAAGCCAGGCAGCAATGCAAGAAAATAAAAAGTGGCTCTGTGCCAGCAAAAACATTCTTTTTTTACTAGCAGAACAGGTTTGCATACTGTATGTATTCCTTTGATCTATGTAACACAAAATATTCTGACAGAGGTTCAATGATATTAATCATTTTTCCTTATTGGCCAAGACAAATTTGATTTTTACTTCATTTGGAGATGGAAATAGTTAGTTGATCCCACTTGACTTGCATGATGTTGATCTAGCACACAGAAGGAGACCATTAGAGCATTTCTCTCTTTGCTTTTCAAAGGTTTCTTACTGGAGTCTTAAATAGTGTTTTGCTGGTTTTTTTTAATTGAAATCCTCCTCCTTGGTTAAAAAAGGAAATAAATCATTGTATTTTTTAAAACAAAATAATTTTATCAATGTGGTAATAATAAATACAATCTTTTTATTTATGGATACTTTATAAATATAATGTGTGCACCTTATTAGCATGGAAAGTGAGAACTTGGCAAAATGACCGAGTAGTTAATAGTTCATCTGTTATTTGTCAATCCTTATAAGAGATCTGCTATTATTACTGTGAAAGAGTATTGGGTTTTTTTCTTGCAAAAGGCAGCTACCTTCAGGATTTGTGGGGACAAGAGGGTATGTAAGCTTGTTTTATGGTTGGGGTTTGTTTTTGGGTTGGGTTTTTCTGTATTTTCAATAGTCTTCTCTATTTGTCTTCCTGATTTTCAGACACTGAAGGATAAAATATGTTTTGCAGCCTCTGTTTTTCTGACACTTATAATTTCAGAATTATTCTTTCTTCTGGCTAAATAAAACTGCCAAGACTAAGAGAAAGAAAGTCTGAAAGGGTCTAGCTGAGGGTTTGTCAAAATTGACTTGAGTCTCTCCATTGACTTCAGAAGGTAAGGCCCAAGGTGCTATGACATTTTTAGATGTCGGTGAAAATAATTTTTAAAACCTGACCAGAAAATTTCCAAGGTATAACTTTTCAACATACCCATAGAAAGATTGGACCTGTATCTTAAAGTAGCAATGTTTCCCTTTTAATTGATCTTCCTCAAGAAGAGTCAGATGAATCATCAAATAGGTAAATTTCCTTCTCCCTTAAATCCCATTCAATGCTAGATAAATTTTGTGTGTGTGTTTTTTGGGGGTTTTTTTGTTCCCCATCCCCCCCATTCCCCCCCATTCCCCCGGCTAAAAAATCTTTAACTGAAGCTGCGGTTTTGAAGAAGTCTAAAGAACTTGAAATACATTAGGATGCCAATTATTGGATATTTCCAGACTGATTCTTTACAGGAAGTCAAGTAACATATTGGTCAAACAAAGAGTGACAGGGTAGCAGTAATTTAACATTTTAGTTTACCCTGAGCCTTTAGGCAAACAGGCCTGAACTTCAAGGGAATCCTGTTACCAGCTTCTAATGTAAACACCTTACCTAGAAGAACTGAACAGAAATTTTAGTTATTTTACCGGGTGTAAACTGTAGAACCAAACTGTCCGAGTCCCCCTCCCAAACATGAGTGTCTAAATTCTGCTTCTGTTAAGTCTTCGCTATTTCAGAGAACCTTTTAAAATGGGGTAATTAAATCTGTCTGGGAGTCTCTTTTATATTTCATAATGTAAGATACAGAGAAAACAGTTTGGAATAATCAGACAAGCTCCTCTTTCTTGAAAACATGAAGTTATCTGTACAAGCTTTCTAAAGTCTTGGCAGGAGCTTCAGTATTGATGCTCCTTGCCACCACTGTGCATTATGCTACTGTTGAATGTTGCCTTACAATATTCTGTTGATAAGAAAAGTAGAGGTTCTTGAATCAAACAAAACAAAAACCTGACAGATAAACATTTCACATAGAACATGTTGTCTTATTATGTTTAGTAAAAACTTACCCCTTCATTTTAAGTAGTTCTAACTGAAAAAAAGCTCAGTGTGTAAGAAAGAGGAATGAAGACAGGCCTTTCATGGTTTCCTTTTACCATATACAAGTCTTCCAAGATTGTACTGTAAGTTTGAATGGTTTCTTTATCAGTTTGGGAGTATTTCACGTGTGCACATTATCCATATGTGTATGTGCACAAATTTTGGAGTTAGGTCCTTAACTACAGGTTTCCTAAGTGATGTCATTATGAAATGGCACAATATCAGCAGTTTGCAGTGCAGGCAAATTTATTGTGAAGAACTTTGCTGTTCAATGGACATGATGTACTTTTAGTCCATCTGCTCTATTCTGTATTGAAAAAGCATTTTTAGCAAACACTTTAATTTGGAAATGAATGTTCACACGTTTTCCACATATGTTGACCAGTTTCCTACGGTCCACGTTCCTCTTTCAGAATTTGACTAAAATTTGCCAATGATAAAATTCAAAGGTGTCAAAGGTGTGGCTCAGCTATGTGAACTTTGAGCTGAAAGTAGCCTTTCAGCTTTGTTAAAAACTGTTTGTACGTTTACATGAGCAGTGTGTATTGCACATCCTTTCTTTGTAAGAGAGATAGTAGAATGGGTCCTGTTTGGCCACATTCATAAGAAGTGTTTGAGCTCCAAACCTGCAAGGACATGTGCACAGGCTTAACTTTAAGCACAGTGGTTAGTTTGTTTGAAGTTAGTAACATGCCTCGTGTAGAACATTAATTACGTGCAGTAAGCTTTTGTTGGATTCCTGTGTGTGTCAGTGTTCCTGTCAATCTCCTTCTGTTTCCTAGTGCATGAACTCAGGTTTGCTAATCCATAACTGATTCTGATGTAAGAAATGCTTTATTTCTTTCTTTCAATGGTAAAAACAGGGTTTTCTTTCTGGAAATAGGCATTTTGAAAGTCTCACATTATTTGACCACAAAAGTCTTTGGGATTATCAGTGTGTGTTAAATGTAGGTTTATGAAGTTTCCCAATGTGTCTTGAGTATTACAGGCTGTATTTTGCTTTCAAAGAAATAATATAGTAAAAATATCTGGTAGTGGGATCTTCGTCTTGGTGTTCCTTTTGTTACATACTCTGTTCTAGTGAGTGACTAGGAAAAAAGGGTTTTTTGTTTTTGTTTTGCCTGGAGTCAAACAGGAGCATGCTGGTTAAAGGGATTCTGTGGGGGAGTTGGGCTGGAGAGGGCCCGAGGGAACTCGGAGAGACATCTACCACCAGCAGCTTGTCTGTGCTAGCTAATTATAGCTAGGGTACTGTTTACTTTAGTGGTATACTCCTTATTTATTAGTTACTTAGTTACTGCTTGCCTTCAAGTTACAGGCTTGCAGCCAGTTGCTGCAGGGGAGGTGCAATAGGAAGGGAAGGGCATCATGCAGTACTGCAGATCGCAGCTCCCTGACCTTGGCATATTTTTTAAAACTCTGGTTTTGGGGGTTTTGTTTTTAATATAGACAAAGGGAGAGACGGTCAAAAAGAAAAGTAGACAAGTTTAAAAATGGGAACAACTTAAGGAAATTTTTTACAGTCTAGAGTGACTGTGGTGGTAAAATTATCATGAGTGTCTCCATGACTTATCAATCAAATTGGTATTTTTCCCTCCTTTTCTTCTTGTCTTTGGAGCAAAATCTCACTTTTTGGTCTATGTGAAGTTACATTGATTTGAATAAAATTGTGATTTTTATACCTTTTTTTTTTATCTGGTACCACTTTGTGCGGGAATCTGGAGTTAGTTTCAGGGGGCAGTTTCACTAACTAGTAAGTTATTTTCATATCAGCACTTTTCTGAGCATGAGTGAATCCACACACACATATTTCACAATTAACTAAAACTAACAAATTAAACTATTACAAAGATTTTATATGGAAATCCTAGGTCATTCTGGAGTCCAAGTCCTTATGAGCTGGACTCCTAGGCCATTGAACCACTTTGGGAAATCTTACCCTAATTCAACTTCTCATTTTTATGATGAACTTTGAGCAGGGCCTGTGGATTAGCTATCTGAAAGAGCTAGTGCAGTAGACCTATTTCAGCTGCTAGTTTTGCTGTTGCTTTTGTTATTCTGGTTGTAGTAATCTTGGTATAATAATTATCTCGGCAAACAAAGAACAGTAGTGTTGTATGGGGAGGCGAGTGAAGAGAATGATGAGATTTTCTGCAACTGTGAGAAAGTAGAAGGTATCGTAAATAGTGATTTCCATGCATTAGCAGCATGGAAATAATGTTGGCCCATGCTGTAATTAGCAATAAAAGAGGTATTTGTTCAGTCTTTTTGAGCATGACAGTCTCTTGCAAAGCCAGTAGGGTAACAGGAGCTGAACCTCTGTATGATGGACCAATTGCTGAACAGTTTAGGGGAAGCTCTGTTAGAAGAATGAGCATATTGTAAGATACATACAAAAGATGAAGTTTCTATCTCCCAAGGAGAAGGTAGGGAATAAAAGGAGCACAACAGGTTAAACAGCCTTGGCCAAAGAAGTGAGTACCCCTAGGCAGACCAGCATCTCTAATCAGTGGTAGTGGTACTAGCTCTGAGGGGAGGGAAGTTCAGACTGGTGCTCTCATGTAACATTAAAAAGGACAAGCAGTCTGTCAGGAGAAACAGTCACTGGCGTGGGATTTCTTCTCTTGATCAAAAAGACAGCAGCACTGCAGCCTGCTTTATCTATAGGGGAGGTGTTGGCAGAGGGCAATTTTTTCCCAGGCCATATCACTGGCCTGTGATATGTTTTTCCCAAGCCATAAAAGAAGTCACCTATGTTCCTCTCTTTAGCAAGGTTTCGTTAATATCTCATTTTCTTATTTTAATTTGTTTTTATGCCATTAGAATAATAAAAAAAAAAAATCTCTACAAAGCAGAAGGTGAGCTAAATCTGATGGACCTGGAAAATATGCCTGGTGCTTGTCTCCAAAGCCAAAATTAATTGATTACTCTATAAGTAATTCTTTATGAATAACATAAAATGCAAGTACAGTACATTGTTTCCCCCTCCCTCCTTTAATGGAGCTTCAAATTACAGTCTTCACAACCTTTTCTTTTCTTTTTTTTTTTTTTTTTCCCCTCTGGACAACATTGACAGCCCTAAGACATCCTCAGCTGTAGCTACAATGAGATGGGATGAATTTTGTGCTGCTGCTGACTTAGCATTTGTCTTACTAAGTAACAGAACAAATTTCTAATGAAGAACTGCAGGTACTGTTCCTAGCATTGTTGTTAGCTATGCAGGTAGTCAAAGTAATAATAATTGCCAGTGATGTTTGAAAACAAAAATACAAAGATTTCAAGTATACTTTTCATAATATACCTTAAATAACTTAGAACCAATATGGAAGGGCTTCCAGAATAAGAAAATTAAAATAGAATGTAGGTTTTCTCTGTTTGAAGAAACTGTAAATGAAAATTGCATCTTTGGAAATACTTGCCATCAGAGTGTCTTCATTTCTTGATTGAGAATTCGGAAGAAGAATTATTTTATTTACTTCAAGATGTACTTTGAGTCTGAATCTTCAGTTAGTTACTTCTTAGTCTTGTGAAATGTTCAATCATTTGATGAATTTACTTGTAATGGGATATGTTCTGTGGCTTTTCTTGTTTAAAGGCAAGAAGAATTACAACAGGTGATCTGATTCCATGCCAGGTCGTAATTTTCAGTTTTGAGCATTAGTCAGTGTCCAAATCATTTAAGCATTAATACATTATTTTAGAAAACTCTTAATGAAGATCTAAGTAAAGCGTCCAGAGTAAAGTCTTAAAGTAATAGGCTGGAGTCAACTCTGTTTATGTTGACTCTGATCTCTGTGTAATCAAATCTATAGATTGTGTATGTTTTGCATTTCAATTTGACATCTGATCAATTTGTAGCAACTAGTGAAAGTTAAGAATCCTTAATGAACTTTTTAATGCTTTTTGGTTGACATTCTTGATATGTACTGGAGACTCCAGTGTTCCAAGTGTCTTTAGAAGTCTCTACCTAGATCTAGTTTGTGGCCCATTAGTTGATGTTATTCACAGTATTTATTTTAGCTATAGTGATTAATAAGTCAGTCTGACCTATTGGGGTTTCTTTTCTACAGTGCCATATATTAAAAAAGTAATGTAATCCATAATTCTGCTTGTTCAGCTATGTTGAGCAGTAAATCCTGGTTGGTCTGAAGTCAAATGCATTTTTTACTCTAGCCCTACTGAGACACAAGGTTTTCTGGACTTCAGACAACTTTTAAAAGTTTATATATTGCCTTTTAAGCCATTTATCCTGGTGGTGATCAAGACCAATTACTTTTTAACATAATTTTCTATATTTCTGCCCTTACTATATAAATATTACATACTGCTGTGGTAAACTTATTAAATTGTACTAAGTGAGTTGGTGGGAGAAAGCAAAACAGTGCTTCTTCTTGTGAAAATGTTTCTCCAACTATAGATTCTACAAAATTAGATTTTTGCTTCTAATTTCAAAATAATTATTTAATAAGGCTGTATCATCTCTAACTTAACTTTTGAGTTATTTCATTAGACTACATATTGAGATTCATTGCTTTTTAAATTACATGTGTACTCATATAAGCCTTAACAAAAATTATATACCTTTTTTAAGGCTTTCAGAGGCATGTTTTTATCTCCAGCATTCAGTTGGTATATCTGAGTAGCTCTTTTCTGAAGAATTCTGATTTGTACTGAATTTCTGATACAATCTTCCTCCGGGGGGGGGGCGGTGTGTGTGAGCAAAACACAACAAAAAGCAACTCATTAATAGGTTTGTGTACCCTCTCTGCTCTCTCCCGCTCAAGACAAAGTTACCTGATTTATGTCTGGTTAGAATGAGCATCACATAAAACAGACAAATCAAGCTGTGTCAGATTAATCCTCCTTAAGCGGCTTACACTCCAGTTGCATAGAAAGACACCATAACATGGAGAACTTGTTCAAAATTGACACCAAACTAGAGATTGCATATCAAAGAAAATGCTTTACCTACCTATTCTGAAGTCTACCCTTTAGTGTGAATTGTTCTTCTAGATCTGATAGTAGAACACTTCTGGCTGGCTGTGCCGTATCATCTTGACATTTGGAATACAGATACATGAGAAGCATGTCATGTTAACAGAACACTACAACAGTCATACTTGTCTCAATTGATGGGGGAATTGCAGCATACAGCGTAATTCATGTTGACAGTAAGAACTTGCAGATAGGCAGCCTAAAATGGTGAAATCATTATAGAAATTTATTTAACTGGTTGAATGGCCGTAGCAGATTGGTTGAGCCAGCCAAATCAAAGAGTCTCTGAAGGAGACATCTTCTCTACTGCAATTTTTAAGATTAATTTGTGGTGGCTTATATATTTTTGGAATACATGTATTTTTATCTTTCAATACATATAATAATATAAATGTTAAAAGTAAATGGTAAAATATTAAGTACATCTTTTCATCTCTATTGTTCAGATATATAAAGGTATTCTTTTCATGGTTAAATTTTGAGGAAAAATAATGAAAAGAATGCAACCATATAATTGAAAATAAGCCCATTGAATATTTATTTCTATTTCATTATCCTTAGAAGAATGTGTTAGCAATTTAATGAATAATATAGTTTAACAACTTGTTTTAATTAATTCACAAAATGTTTTCCAATTTATTCTGTTTTTCTCTGTTTTTAAATCTCTTATCTATGACAAAAATCAGATTTTTTGTTTACAGAAATTGGATAAAGATGAAACTCTACAGGAGGAGCTGCCTTAAGTATTTGAACGATACTATTTATTGAAGAATCTCTTTTAAAATTTTATTTCATGTATAGTTTTTTCTTTTGCAATCTGGTACTATACTTTTCCGACTTACACTTTAAGAGTGTAAATTCTTTTGATGTGTATTAGCTGCAGCATTATTTTACCTAGTTAAAAGAGGGATGTGGCAACCTGTGTCCATAAGTCTAATGCAGTGGCATCCCTAGGTGAAGAGCATGTCACTGCATTTTGTTTGCAGGTAGTCAGCTCCTTTTGCCGAAGTGTGACAGTCTAAGCTATCTTCCTGCAGTTTTTTTTCATACAGAACAATGGTGGCTTCGCGTGAGAGAGGCCTGATGGTTTGGCAATATTTTTAATGCATTATTATTTTTCTCTAAAGCACTTGATTGCACAGTCAAACCTGTGTATTTATTATTAAAAGCAATTAGCTATGAGAGACAGATCTGGGAGTACCTGATGTTCTTGACTTTAACCAAATTCTAACCAATCACCTACATTTATATATTTTCTTAGAACTTAATTTCAGCAAGTTTTAGTCATACCCTCTAGGATCTTCATAATACAATTCTGTAGGTGCAGCAAATTCTTTAAATCGCCGTTAGCATCAGAGCACACAGGCACGTTACAGACGTTAAGCACGAGAGACCTAAGTCTGTAGAGAGAAATATGCTTTGAGTATTATCCATATAAAAAAAGAGATATCCCAAACTTTGCATTTAAAAATATTTCTCTAAAGTATTTCTTTCAGTATAAATGCTGGTGTGCGTTGGTGTTAAACGATTGTATAGAGAACGTTCTGTAGCCCAGTAGGATGGGAATTCTTCCATTGTCAGTCTGGCTTGGCTTCTGTCTGTGGCTTACTGTAGTTGACTTTATCTTACGTGCTCTTATCTTGTTCATTGCTATTCATAACCCATACTTGTGTGAAGATGGGCCTTTATTCATAAGAAATATTTGCCAAGTTCCTTGTTCCTTTATGTAAAGGAACAATAAATACTATTTGAACATATATACCTTTGATTTGTTTTCATTCTCAGTTTAATTATGCAGTGTGTATTTTAGACACATATGTCTGATTCTTGTCTTGTATTAATTTGCCTTTGCATGTTAACAAGCACGAGAAGAAAGCAAGCAAAAACAGTACTGCTTTCTAGGTATGGGGATGTTTCGGGCCATCTGTATGTTCTGGTGATAGGCCTGCTTTAGAAGAAGTTAATAGCCAGGTGGTTCTCAGTTTTTGGATAATTTAAGGAAATCACTTCCGCAGATGTCAAAGATGAAAATTTGGCAAGTCCTCAGCTGTATAAGAAAAAAGATCTCTGACATTTGAATCCACTCCTCTCTTACCCATTTATTCCCCAAACTCCTGCTGTCTTTAGTGTTTAGTTGGGGAAGAAAAAGGTTGATTGCATAGTACAGTTAGGTTGTGGTGAGCAAGTGGAGAGTGTAAGATACAGTTTTCAGTATCTTCTGCTAACTTGTATAAATTCTATCGACTAGAACCAAAAAGTTCCGAACCTCTTCCTTTAGTTATTCAAGCAGTTGCACTTGAGCTGACCTGTGCGATAGGTAAGGGAGAAGTAATTACTAAGAGTTTGCATAGCAAATGAAATGGATCTAGGATTGATGTTCTCATACACTGATGCACAAGTACTGTTTCAGGTTACCATTTCTGATTGAAGTCGCTTTCCCCTTTGTGTGAAAGCAGCATAATTCATCAGGCTGTAATGAATTCAGGTATTGCTAGTTTGTCACCTCAAGAGAGAAGCTACCAGACCAGGCTGAAATCCAATTGAAAATATGGTTGCGATTAGTATTTGGTATTTAAAGAACTGTTTTAACATGTGTAGTGTAACAGTAGACACCTTTTGATAAGTTTAGGCAATGTGTGTTCTATGGCTTGAAATATACCTCCAAAAATAAGTGGAAGATGATCCCAAATTCTCCTGTAAATTTAAAATGAAAAAAATACTATTTTATGATGCATTTTGCAGATTGGAAAGGGAATACATCATATCTAGAAAAGGAGTCTGCAGCTCTAAATATTATTTGATTTGTGTGTTTAATTTTATCTTTATTAAAAAGAAAAACAAAACAAAACCTCAGCTCATTTCAGTGTGAAAGTTGAGTCAGGCATAATCTATTCACTCAAAATCAAGAATCACCAAGCAAAACCACGTTTTGGCTTGTGGTCTAAGTTATTACTCTTAGTGATCTCTTACAAGCGTTATTTGAACAAAGGTGATGTTTTTGGTGCTGTACTCATTTTAAGTTATGGGAGATCTGTATCATTATTGTTGGTGCTGTTTTCAAATGTCAGTGCTATTGTAAGTCCTATGTGTAGTTCAGTAGGAAAATTCCATGGGTGTTTTTGTTGGGGAAAAAAAAAAATCAGGTTTTAGGCATTGCTTTATTTGCTTACGTGATTTTTAAAATACTTTATTTTATTGGGGAAGATGGCATTTTAGCAGTGACTCCTTTGTAGGGCTTCAAAAAGACAATCACAGTGCAAGCAACTACACAAGTTGCCATCCGTATGACTTGTTACAGAGGTCAGCACTCTGAAGTCCTGATGGTGGAATGGTTCATGCAGGTGCACTTGCTTTAGACAAAAACAACTGGATTATTCTAAATAATGTAAATAGGTGGTATGGGTTAGACGAACTAATATTGCCTGGAGTGAATTAGGGAGCACTCACATGAGCTACTCTGCTGGCAGATCTTCAGGATAATAACTTCAGCAGGGGGCAGTGAGGAGCAGCTGGGGGGCATAAAGCCTTTGATCAGCACAGCTGGATCCAAAGCTAACATCTGTCTATAGTCTTAGACTCAACACTTTTGTTAATACTGTGAGCTGTATTTGCATTTGTTAGATTATTTTGGTAACAGTACTTTCTTGTCTCTAGTGTTCCATTTCTTTCCATAATCCCCCCGACAGCAAAATCAGTATTGGCAATTCAGAAGAAATAGAACAATTATCTTCATGTAACCCTTTAACAATTATTAACTTTCCTACACTTTTCTAGCAGTGGTTATATGTGTAAGTCTCAGTAAAGAGCAGCTGCAAAATTAAAATACAGGAATTACAGAAAGAAGCTGTTTTAGTTGTGCCGCGTTTGCCATCAAAGAGCGCATATACATACTCACTCTTTCTCTCTCAATATATGTGCCCATATACTCGGGATATTTCAAGTTCCCACAGTCATGAAGGTCCTCTCTGCCTGGGAATGGCTGATGGAAGGACAGGAGGTTTGACTTTACAGGCCAAAGCACACTTGACCATAACTGAGTTGATTATAAACATCCATATACTAATTTAATGGCAATTTAAAGAACACAGGTAGGAGCAGCTTAGATTAAAAAAAGCAGTGTTGTGAAGTAGCAGTCTTGGTATCTATTGAGCTTCCCTGCATTC
Source organism: Phaethon aethereus (assembly GCF_964289735.1). Taxonomy (NCBI): domain Eukaryota; kingdom Metazoa; phylum Chordata; class Aves; order Phaethontiformes; family Phaethontidae; genus Phaethon; species Phaethon aethereus. The sequence continues at coordinate 12,352,483 of NC_138589.1, read as the reverse complement.
ACTTATTCATGTCTTTCCTTTTTCTTATATGCTCTCTATACGCTTCAGAGAAACAAATCTTGTAAACATTTGCTTATTTTTGGCATGGAATAATAAAGCAGACAAGTGTCACAATGTGACACTTGTACAAATGTCTGTGAGCTCAAACAGGACAGGCAAATTATGTTTTGACCCATTAACTATAGCTGTCTTAGGTAGGGGAAAAAAAAGCTGATTTATCTAAATATTTTAATTCAAGCAAGCACTTCAGACTTAAAAATTTGGCAGAATCATACCCTCTAAAATTAATAGTTTGTCTGCATATTAAAAGCATGTTAAGATGCATTGTTCTATCCCCAGTTTACTGAAAAGTGACAGCTTTGAGTGGATGACAGGGAGGAAAATCAATCTGAGTGTTTTGATTCCTTTTCATACAGATACGGACCATCATTTTGCCATTCCTACTGTTTACCCATTTAAACGCAAAACATGGAAATGCCAGTCTCTGGCATGATCAGCTTCTCAAATTTCCTTTCAACTTCTCATAGAGTTGTGTTAAGATTCTGGGGTGGTAGTCGGAGGTTTTCTACAACATAGTAAATATGGCTGTCTCTCCATAACTGAGTAAGTGGGGTAGCCTGGTTGTGGGGCTCAGACGTGATGCTGCAAATAATTTTTTTTATTATTTGTTATTGTTGATGTTGAAGAATTTTTAATTTGAAAGAGATTTTTTTTTTTAAAGAAATTGGGACTGTATAAATTCTGCTATGTCTCAAAATAATTCCCATTTATTATTATTTCCTTTTTAGTGTAGGTGTTTATGTAGTTATATTACCATGTTAGAGTCTGATGCCATGTGAATTTTTCCAGCCAGCTCCCAGTAATCTTATGCTAGAAGGATCATTAGGTACCTGTGTGTTGCAGTAACTCAAGATCCCCATCTTTCGCCTTTGTTTCCTATCCTTCTTCCTTACGCGTTCCTTACCTTAGCTTTCCTTACTTATTCTCCTCTTTCTTCAAACAAGGAAAAAAAAAAAACCTAAATGAAGGCAAATTTTTTTAATGCTGGAGTTCATTTCCCAGAATTGAGACCTCAATTCTGAAACATTTTTTTAAAATTGTATTAATGTTAATGAATTCTCTGTTACTTGGTTTTTGATTATATAGTTGATAATATGATAATAGAGCTCAAGAATTTAGGACAAAGAATAAAAGTTTTAAGTATTCATGTACTCTTAATTTGAGCATTCTAATGGTTCCTCAAAGTGTAACCTTTTATTAATGAGAATATTTTGGAACAAGATTAGCAGTCTGTAGCAAGTAATAAACAGGCTGAATGTACGTTTGTGTAGGACTTTTTAATATGAACGAGGAAATGAGGTTGGATCTGCTTAGCTGGGAGACAAAAAGCCCATCTATGTTAAAAGGCATAATAAGAGTAATAAAGTGAGGCACAGTTTTAGAATGAAATGAGAGTGAAGACTTGGCAGATTAGGTTTGCCTTAAGTCTATGATAGTTAAAATAACCCCGTTAAAAATTTTGAAACTGTAATTTACATGTCCCTTTATTACTATTCAGATTAATACTAAAAGGGCAGAAGTCATCCAAGGAACTTAAACATTAATTTTCTTCTCTTTCACTACTTGGCAGATTTGTTTCAAAATATTTTTCTAGTACCTTGAATTTTGTTATTATTTTTTGTTTTGACAAGAGGTAACTTTTCTTTCTGACTGTCTATTAATGCTACTGAGAAATAAAGATGCTTTTACAAAATGCTTTCAAGCACAAAAGGAGATGGTTTTCAAGAGATTATTTTACATATTTACATATTTTACCTTAAGCATTTTGTAGTCACTGCCTACTGGTGAATGTATCAGATTTTTACACACACTTTCAAAATGAACCAGTTTTGCTCCTAAGCCATTGCAAAGGGAGGAAATGAATTCTAACTTTTTTCACTTCATTTTCACATCCTCACATTTCCTTATTTCACATGGTTTAAAACAAAATGCCTCCAGCATTATTTTTCCTTTCTCAAGAGCAAAGTGAATGTGACTTTTCTAAGGGGGTCACAGGATGCCTCTGAGGCCTGTGGGTGTTACTGGACTGCTGCCTGCTTTCAGCTTAACTGAAGGGCTTGTCATAGTTTTCATCTCCTAAGAAATTAGCCCTAGGTGCTGGCCAGAAGCAGGAGAAGGCAGCATTATGAGTCCCACGCTGGTTATTTCCCACTGACATCAAATCCTGAGGTTTTTAAATTAATCCCACACAAAGACAACCCTTCATTTTGGTGCCAGTTTGAAATTAGACTGCAATAATGACCTTTTAAAGATGTCTAGTTGTTAAGATAACCCCCTGTTGAAACTTGAAGGTAGCCGTTGCACCCCGTGTTGATAAGACGTTACTGACACTTTAGCAGATTTTGTAAAGGTGACTGGAGTCGTGGCCAGTGACTTGACCTGTGCTGCCAACAGGAATGAAACCGATAGCCAAGCAAGCTCGCCTCGCCTTATATCTCCCTAAATCTTGGTTCCAGAAGCAAACAAAGGGTCTTTATAAAGTTCCAGCAGGCAGATTAGTTACAAACTAGTAATAGAAGACTTGCACAAAAGGGGACTGGCTTGGCCATCAGAAAAAGTTAATACTCGGCTCAGAGTGTGAATTAAAAGCATACCTTTTAATGCTGTAACGCTGGCTGGCAACTGGAAGAGCTTGGAAAATTGAGTGTTATCAGCAACTGTTAATATAAACAAGTAAAAGAAAGTGATTTAATATATGCTACCCTCAATTTGTTACATCTGAAGTGAAAACTGACCCAACAGAAAATGGGAAACACAGAATAGATCTATGTAATACATAGGAGATTTTTGTCTATTGGAATAAATGGAAATTTGTATTGGTCCTAAATTGAAATTACTCACCTAATTGTTCCTGCCTTTTCACCTTAGGGTTTTGCATCATAAACCTATATGAGTTTACTATGTGCAAAATTGTCTTTCATTACTAGTAATAAATAGGTATGAAGCTGGAGATGATATCTTTTTGTAGTCAAAATAGATATATGTAAACAAAGTCGAGGCACTGTATATCTATGAAAAAACTGTTTTGGTAACTATTACTCTTAGCAATTGTTTTTCTTCATTTAAATTATGAATAAATACTATCATCATATTGTTTATTCTGTTAAAATTATACCTGTCACTTTTTACACGTAAAAATTGACTATGCTCAATTTTTCAGGGTTTTTAAATTTTGCAATGCTTAAAGGCAGTTAAAATTGTATAGAGCATAACTTTGCTGAGGCAAATTTGATTATGATTTTAACTATACGTCATAGATGAAAATTTCAGCTGTTTAACCAGCATTAGTGGCATGTTTTCCTTTAAAAACTGTAGTATGTCCTGTAGAATGAGCACTTTTCAGCTGTTTGAATACTCTACCTTTTACTATTTACTGTTATTTTAGTTCTATTCATCAAAAATAGAAAACATGCATTAAACATTTTATTATTTGATGGTGTACTACACCATCTGCTGCCATAATGCACACAATTCTGACTTGTTTTGAGAAGTGTACTCTGAAATAGTAGTTTGAATCTGTAGATTTTGAGAACGTACAATATACAGACATGTAAGCATTCCTTTTTTTAACCCTTAGCATTGTTAGAGATTTCAAAAGCTTCTTTACAGCATTTCACAAATTAAAGGCTTATCAAAGTACAGAGATAAGAAAAATCCCGTTTATATCTTGTATTTTTCTTTTGGGTATTAAAATAGTGGGATTACTTCCTTTATCAGTTTAAGGAGGTAGTAGAAAATTGAATCTCTCATTTTGTGATCATTTCTCTTCTTTAATACATTTCACCTAGTTTAGAAGTATGGATCAGAAACTCACAAGGAAAACTGATGCCCTTTCCTGCAGCTAAATTAACAGGAATCACGTGGAAAACAATCTGAGCCTTGTATGAAAAGGGGAGCCATTAAAATTAGCCCTAAGCTATGGACTGCACCCAATATCACTAGAACTGCACTCACTGCAGATGTGGAGGCTGGCTCTCAGGCAAACTGAGCTGTGTTGTATAGCTACAATTAAAATCAACTCCTCTGCCAAAAAATAAAAGGGAGGAGGGTAGAAGGAGAACATCAAAGACAGATTGAAATGTGTAGTTAGTAATAAGAGTGGTCTCCTCTTGAACCAAGCCCTGCAGCGATTCATGGCCCCCTTGTTAATGAGAAATTTTGACCTCTGGTTTGTAAGTTAAACTTGTAATCCCAGCTAATGAAGTAAATCAATCCCAACTTCAGTCTGTTGTTCCCATTTTTCTTTGCACAGTGTGTCTGGGAGTTAGTATCCAGGTCTACAAATACGATTTGGGGGGAAAAAAATTTATTCTACTGCTGTATAACTTCTTCTGTTTTGCAGATTCACTTAAACATATCTGAAGCAGACATTATTTTAACTTGTCTTGTGTGCTTGTAAAATGTCCTATTAGTTTGGTTGTTTTAGAGACATTTAAATAATAGGCCGGAGTTACCATTTTAAAAGGAAAGCTGGATTTGTAACTCCCAAAATATTTGTCTCATAAACAGATTTATGCTTTAGAGATATAGATCTGTTGGAAATTCTTTGAGGAACCTTATTTTAATTCTTGCTATATATTTAAGGGAATACCGATGATAATTTTATGTCAGAAAAAAAGGTTTCCCACTGCAATCTTAATTCTCAGAGAAAACAGATTCGATAGCAATAAAATGAATGCAAAGCAAAGATGCTAATTTTCATAATGGGTGGATCATCTTTTGAAAGACATACTTCTATGTCTTGTAAGCCGCAGGGTGACAAAAAACCCAGCCCCAAATCCAGGCCAAAAGCCCTGGTAAAGCCTCTGAGTTGATTCCATGTCACACCATGTTATTAAAGAATCTGTAAGAGATCAGCAAATGGTATAAAAGGAAGTGAAGTCTTTGTGAAAACGCTTGCTTGTAGCTGCTTCACTTTCCTTCTGCATTAGTAGTTGGTATTGCTATGGACCCTTCTAAATGATACAGGCCCTTATTTGTTCTGATCTGTTTCTCTCCACAGAGAGTTTTTACATTGTTTTATGGCTATTTAGTGCTACAGACAGTTATACAGGGCCAGAAGCTTCCTAACAAAACATGTTTTTCTTAAGGAAGGGGTACACAAACCCCTCACTAACTGCAGCCAACTTGCTGCATCTTCACATGCATCTCCGCTCTCCCAGGCAGCTGCAGCACGGAGTGGTGCAGAGTTTTGGCTCTCAAGTTTTTGGCCTGTAATGTTGGTTTTTCATTGCTGTATTACTGCAATTCAATCAACAAACCTTACAGCGTACTACTATCTTTCATAGCATTTAGATTTCTGTCATGAAGAGGGTACAAATGACCAAGTGCTGCTGTATTTTATGCAATTTTATTATAGAATAGAAGATGGTTTTTACGCCAGTGAATTAGGAGTCTCCTGGGATTGATGCAGTTCAGCAGTTGTTTTTTCTGCGATGACCCCGGAGGTGCTGTATTTCGGTTACCTCGGGGACCAAGCCTGGTCTGTTCTTTCCGGAAGTAGAAGCTGTATTATTTTTATGCCCTTAAAAAAAAAGGTGACTCCTGACTGGATTTGATTACTTGCTGCCAGAAAGCTGACTGTGATTTCCTCAGGGCAGGCAATTGTCAGAAGGCTGTTGGTGTACCCAGAAGGGATGCATTCCCCCAGGGCAGGGACACAAAGGCTCCTGCAGAGCTTCAGTGAAGACCTGTCATCAGCAGGTGACACCTGGCCCTTGTCTGTTTGCCCTCTTAACTGATGGAGTCTGGGGAGCACTGAGAATTGTGAGGTTCAACCTACTTGGAGAAAAGGCCTCTTTGTAACTAACTGTAGGCTAGTTTGAAGCTGAAACTTGGAGTGATGGCCCCTGAGTAAGTTTCGGCCTTTCTCAGAAAAGCAAAGCCCCTGAGCTGATGGGTCTGGAAAAAAGAGGTTGATGAACAGTAGCTTTTGCAGAGGACCCACAAGTTATGGAGGGTGAGATGCAAGAGGCTGTCTCCCAAGGAAAAGGAGGAAGAACTGTTCTGTAGAGGAACAAAATATTAATGTAATCCAAATATAGAGATTACATCCCCTAATAAGTTCTAGCCTGTAATGTATATTTTCCTTAAGGATCAAATGTAGTGAAAATTTGTATTACTCAGAGTTCCTCTGTATCTAGAGGGACACCATTTGGTTTATAAGCAACGCATTACATATCATCTTCAAAGTATACATGAAGGGCTAGATTAAACTATATACTATTCTTGTTGGTGATAATACTGTACAATCATTAACTTTACCTGTATCGTTCTTTGAAGATGCTCACGAGCCTCGTAATGACTGGAAGCTGGGTGCTTTATGCTGCTGCAATTCATTAGTACGTTATAAGCAAGAGTTTAGAATAACCTACTTTTTGTCTCACTAAATGTTAAGAGAAGTTTTGTTAATTTTGACAAGTGGAAAAACACAGCAATGAATCAGTTCTCAAATGATATACCTTAGTATACAGAGGCTCCTGTTGCGAAGAACTTTGAAAATAATCATGGTTTACTAGCTGCACAATCTTTTTCCCTTTGTTTCTATTCATTTAATTTAAAGTGAAACAACTCAGCATGCAAAACTAAAATTAGCTGCAAAAAAGGTGTAAGTGAATAAACAGGCAAATCCATTAGAGTCGATGGGTTATTGGATCCCTTGCCATTCCTCAGATGGCGGCCTATTAAAAGTGGTAATGTCTGCCTCTGGCATGGCCTTAAGGCAAGAAAGAAGGCCAAGACAGGCATATTTCACATGCATCAGACACAAGAATTAAATAGACCAATGTTCCCTAAAAGACTGAAGTACATCTCTTTCTGACGTTCATCTCGGGCAAAAATTCATTGATCTCAGTATGTCCCTTGGCAATTATAAAATATTAAATCCAAGTCACACTTTTCTAGTTGGCTTAATTTTTTCTCTATTCACAGCTTTCTATTTGATCAATTTTAACAAGTTAGGAATAGCATCTAATAATAAAATAAAAACTGCAGAGTGAAAAAGTTTGTTCATTTGACACTCTTACATTTTTGTATTTAGTCTTTAGACCTTCCTGTCATTTTATTGTATTTTAAATAAATTTGCATGGTAAATGGATGAAAATAATATGTATTTATACTCATAAAACCCCCTGCCACTGTCTCCTTTGAATTAGCAGTTTCTTTTTAAAGCTGGACACTTGTATGTGGCCTTGGTATTGCAGTGAAATCTGTATTTTAAAGCTAAATCTGTGTAGTTAATCACCATTGTTTTTCCTAGTGTCAGACAGTAATTATTGCTGCTTCATGTTTCTCTTTTTATGTCAGACTGGAAAATGTAATATCGGTGAAACCTTACTTCCAAATTACTACTTAAATGAGCGGCTGTGTTTTTTTTCCTGTTTTAACTGAAATTTGGTTTTGTTTGTGTAAATGCCAGTCAGGTGGCAAAATGAACAATAACCTGTCAGAACCTGGATCTATTTTAACATAAATTTGGAGATTTTAACATAGAGTTACAGCAGAACGAATGTCTTTGGTGGTCTTTGCTGATGAGAGGCTCATTTGGGGGAAATTTTTTCTATACAGGCAGTCTACCTGTTCTGTTAGCTTGTTCCCTTCCTGCTTAGCATTCTCATGTGGCTGGCACACTTACAACCTTCCATTCCTTAAATAAGCTCATTCAGTGGCCAACAGCTATAAGCAATCTTGGCTGAAAAGATGTCAAGAAGAATGCTCAGAGTCTTCTTGGCTTTCAAAAAATGACAATTTTTATTATTTACTATCAGCAAAATTACCCCATGGAAAGGTGGGGGGGAGGCTAACCAGTAGGTCTTCAAATTTTAGAAAATTGAAGTTTAAGATTTTGCTTTACGTTTTGGAAACAAGACCCTGTTGCCATGTCTCTACATGTTTATAAACCGCTTTATTTTTTTTTTTTAGTAAGAAAAGCTATTGTAAGTATTAATTAGATATAACAAAAGGAGTATGGCTCCTAGTGTAGCTCCATTAGCACCAACAGAGAGAAACCAGCTTGCCCTGGGTGCCCAGTTTTAGACATGGACAGATTAGATGTGTATTTCGGTGCTTTCTCAATTGAATTTTTAACCTGTAAAACATTTACATTAACGTTCAACCCAACCTGTATAAGATTAGGTTTCCTATCTGTGTTTATAGTCCTGGGCACAGGTTTGGATACACTTGCTGTGAGTTGCAGCTTCCTGGGTGGCCCGGGAAGCGGACTAGCCCACTCTGGTGGCTGCACAGAGTGCCCTGGTTATAAAATGACGATACTAGTACAGCTTATCATCCATCCTGTTCTCTTTCTTTTGCTGTTCGTTAGATTGTTAATTGTGCCTGTCCCTTGCTGTGTCTTTGTACAGCTTATATGGTAAGAGAGCTCATTTTCAGATGAGACTTAAAGGTGGATATAGTTACTAATTGACCAGTATCCACCCTATCCTGCTTGTGACTAACAAAGACGTGTGGGTATACTGCAGTATACGAGGAACACAGCAAAATTCTACTGGTGACTCAGAAGCCACTAGCTGTAGAGATATTTTTTTTTTCCCTTTTTCATTGAGAAATTGTGATCCAGGCATTTAAAAACCACTTCAAGAGCAATGTTACTCAGAAGCACATTGAGTCTTGAAAAAATGCAGCTATAATTTTCCCTTTAAATTTTTTTTTTTTTTTAATTCTTCTGGAAGAGCCACAATTTTAAAAAGATCTACAATATAACCTAGACTAAAATGCTTGTGTGTCTCTCTCTCTATATACATACATATAGACATAGATAATATTTTCTAACTATGTATCTGGTTTGCGGTCGGCCATTTGATATAGCATTATAAGCTGTTTCAAACATGGCTGAGTTAATCTTAATGAAATTAGAACAGTTGTGTTCTGTGTTTGATGACTGTAAGTTGACGGAGTAAGTTGGGTCTTTCCAAGTTTCAGCATACTACTTGTTAATATATTCTCTGTAATGGTGGTTTTGTTGAACAGCCAGCACACCTTTATGACCAGCCAAAATGTGATTTCCATGTCTTACCTAATGGACTGACACATAATACATTATTTATTAAAACCATGATTCTAACTGAAGTTTTGTCTAAGTAAACATCAGTATATTGGATTCAAATGGTACTTTTATTCAAAGTCCTGTTTCCTTTATTGAGTCCCTGCTGTACCATACACTCTTAATCTCGTGCTATTTCTCTCATCTGCCCTGAACGTAACTCTTGCCTATTTTCTTTGAATTTATAAATTGCAGAATTACATTTGCTCTTGAAATCCACTTAAAAATCTGTATTTCAACAAAATGAGACAAAGCAATATTATTTTAACTATACCTCTTCTGAATGTTTCCAAGACTTCACGTTATATGAATAACTGTTGTTCTCCAGCTAGCAGTTTTGTTTTATTCTGCAAAAATAAATATAGCCATTCTTAATTAAAAAGAAGAATCTTTAAACATGAATTAATGATAGTTTAATCAGTTTTCTGGCAGTTTACATGTTTCTTCCTAGTCAGTTCTGCATCATGATATTCTTATACATTATATTATGATGCTATGATCCAAAAGTAAAATTAATAGCTGTAAAAAGTGACAACATTCTGCTGTAAGGATGTGCAATATTGTTTATTAAAATGATCCTGTTTAAAGAACATTTTACTGAACTTCATTTTTCTTGAACTGCATACTAATTTTAAAGGTCAGTGTGGTTAGTTACCATAGTAGTGACCTAAAAATAACCTTTCCAGTGTACCTGTATATTTCTGATCTGTAGTGTTAGCATTCAGAAATGTTCTTTCCCTTAGAGTTTCAGCAGCTAAATAAGTTGCAACCCCTTCAGCTATACTCATAAAAATTTGCTTCCAGACAACATGGTCTGTTTATTGTGTAATAATCGAAATGGCACTAAATTGTAATGATTGCTGAACACTTAGGAATTGCATTAACCACTTAACTGCTAAACTATTTTCCATTTTCTTCTGCACTGTGAAGTATTATATTGATTTCCCTCTTAGTTAGAGCTGCTTACTCAACCTCTGAGATGAACAGAATATTTTAGTAGCCTCATATACTGTCATATTTTGAGTCAATCAGCAGTCACCTTGGCTAAGAATTTTCCAGAGGTTTTTAAAAAAGCTGTCAAGCAAAATAGCTCGCAGTGTTTAGCCTTGAATCTTTACAGAAAAGAGAGGGAAACACAAAACATCTCTGCTAAGTGAGTTAAAAAAATTAGAAGGATTAAATTTTTGTCTTTCTCTCTATATGAAATGGGTTATTTCCTATTACCTTTAATACGCTGCTACTAAGACAAATTAGTTAATAGTTATAGGGCCTTATCCAGGCACTTAATTGTAGCCTGTTATGTGGTGCTGGGAGTTTAATTAAAAATCTAAATGCAGTGATAGGTGAAAAATTTTAGTAGTGCCATTGTTTTCTGTGGGGATGTTGATGACTTTCTAACTATTCTTTAAGTGAGCTAAACTAGACAAACATTTGAGCACTATCAAACTTCAGATCTCCATGATGATTCCTAGCTCTGCCAGTTTTGTTACCAAATATTTTCATTTAAAATTGGTTTCCTTTTCCTCTCAAAGATTTATAGAGGTAAGTTCTGGTCCTGTTTCTGAGAAAACTTGTCAGAAAAAGCAGAGGGGTTTTTGGTTTGTGTTTTTGTGGGGGTTTTTTTAAGCAAAACCTTTCTGAAATATTGCTGCAAAAAAGGGGGGAAAAGGCTGATACAGGTAAGGAAGAGTTAAATAGAAATTGAGCGGGGATGCTGGGGGGCAGCAGTGCTGCAGAACATAGCAGTGTTCGTGCGAAGGCAAGTCATTTCCCGAAACACTGCAGACACATGGCCTGAGGCAGTCTAAAACCTTTGGAGACCAAAATGGCTCGCAGGAGTTAGAAGTAATAAGGTGTTTTTCCCTTCTTTCTCCTTCACTGAAATTCTGTAAGGTTGCTATGCATTACCAAGGAACAATGCCACTATTTTTGTGTTTTATATGGGTATTAAGATCCATTACAATTTGACATTTTTAAGATTGGTTATCCTGTAGTTTGGTGTTAAATTGAAGTTGTTTGTTTTGAATTTAATTCTTTCATTTTTCAAAGGAAAAAAGGCAGCACTGCTGTGCTGATAGCTTACTGAAGTATGCCAGGATTTGATGTTTGAATTGAATATTTGCTATCCCAAAATATAGGCAAAATTACCTGTAAAAGAAGTCTTGGTTGTTTTGTTGCATTCTTTTAATAATTTTTTAAGTCTGAAAGATGCTTTCTGGGTAGCTTTTCACAATCAGGTTATAGAAGATATTGCATATACAATATCTTTAAGGCATACTGTTTCTGGGATTATTTTTAACACCGTGTTGCACATCCAAGATGTATTGTGCTTAACACGACCTGCTTATGATTATTATAATCCTGTATGTTTGCAGCAGCTAAATAAACTCCACATCAAATAAATTACTGCAGCAATGTTATTAGGCCAGCAGCAACGTTAAGGACATTTGTTAACTCTTTTTTAAATACCCTGTCCTTACTCGTTTATTCTAAACATCTATGTTGTTAATTACTACTTAAGTACATGAAGTAGTCATTCAGATATAGCTGTGAAGACCAGCTCAAGAGGATGAGACAGGTTTAGGTCGGGTTCTTAGCCTTGCTCTGAATGTCACAGTGAAGGGGGACCTGTAGCTTGCTGTTTTAGGGTAAACACCCGTAAATCAGGATAGAGCAATGGATAACTGACGTATATTTCCCTTACTGCAGTTACAGCAATAGTCATTACTCCAGCCAGGGAGACCTCATCTCAATCAGCAAGGCATAGTCTGAGCAACTTTCCACACTTGGGCCCTAAAAGTCCAACTTCTTGTTATTAGAGCTGGTGAAAAAAATTTGCAATGAAACTTTCTCTGTCAAAATGTATTTTTGTCAAAGATAAAATGTTTAGCAAAAATACATCTGTTTCAAAAACATATTTGTCAAGAAGGTTTCTCAGCTCCAAGATGACATTTCTAGTGAGAAAGTGAGTCTATTGCTGAGTGGTTGCAGCCCAGATCTGGGAGATGAAAGATGAATAGTGCCTTAGCCAGTGGGTTGACAAGTCTCTCTGCCACTCATGTTTGTTATAACACAGAATGAAAACATTGTTGAGAATTGAAATGTTTTCCAGCTTAGTCTTTATTATGTGGTAAAATGTTACACATTAGAGCCCAATTCAGTGTTCTTTTAAAAATCACTTCTTTCCATTTGAAATTAATCTGAGACCGTAAGGTGTTTTTCTACCTGGCACCAAGAGTGGCCCAGGTCTCGTCTTTATTTGTAATTTAGTGAATTGCAGATACTTGATCATGAAAACAAACAGGATGCTGTCCTTCAAAGGCTACATGGAACATAAAAGCAACTCTGGTAAATTAAAACAAACAAGCAATAATAAAAGAACCTGCAGAAATTTTCTATAGACAGCGTCTAAAAGGTTTCTGTTTCTGTTGGGAAGTTTGCCAGAACGGTGTGAATGTACATGGCTTTTCATCAGCATCGTAGGAAAAACAGATGCAAAGTAAGGAATACTCGATAAGTGTGTTTTGGTTTTGTCATCTGAGCAATGTCTGATTTTCAAATTACAGTCTTGCTTCTCAATGTGATTGAAGCAAACCTCTAGTATATACTTACAGTATTGCCAATTGAAGTATTTTCTCTTGCTTATTACTACTGTTATTCAGTTAATCACAAAGCTCATGGGGCTCTTCGCAGTGTGTGAGGCTGTGGAGGATCACAGCTTGGATAGAAACCTCTCGTTAAATGATTCACCTGCAAACACACTGAGCGACCACAGACAGGACTAACTGCCTGCAAGTGTACAAGTTCCAGGTTGCAAAATGGCTTCCTCTCCTTTGCCCACGTTCTCCTTGGTGAGACCAAGACGCCCAAGCGGAGCGCTTGACCTCCGGTTGCAAAGCCCAGTGGCTGCCGCCAGCCCTGGCCGATGTTTCTCCCATAGCGAGGTTCCCATGTGCTCCCTGTCAGATAAGATCATGGGTTGGCCAACTTTTATTTATGGGCCAATGAATTATGCAGCTGGGGTAATTAGATGTTTTTGTTTTGTGAAACAGGATTATGTTCCTGGGGTGCCAACCTAGGAAAGTCTGTGAAACTGCATAATAAAAGTCATTTTTATGCAGAGGTGGAAATATTTGAATTCAAAAGAGAATTGGGGGGTTGGGGGAAGGAGCTAATGTCCTCATGTATTTGGAGAGGAAAAGCAAAGTGTAAACTCTAGTTGTTATCCATTACAGCTTTTATTTCTCTTGCATTGTATAGGTAGGGAAGAGGCTGTTTTACCATAAACTCCAAAGGAAAATAAGTACTTTGCTCTTCCCCCAAGTAGAGCTATAAAATAGAGATGCTTTTGTGTAGCTGGAAAACATGTATGGAATTGTATTACATATATATTATATGGATAGTCAGGGACTCGGTGTGTTTGTATAGTCACTGTATGCAATTTGTGTAATAGGACCCTGATTACAACTAAATTCAATATTCTTTAATTAAATGATAGTTTCCAATGATACCCTTCAGTTGCATATTTTGAAAGACATTTGAGGTAGCAGACTAGTATGTAGTTTTGACTTCTCTAACCTACATGCCTTATGTTTGTGCCTCAAGATAACATTGAATAACATATTTAAACTATTCAAGTGTGAAAAAGCAAAATTATATCTCATGAACTGATTTCTTCACACATTCAAAAAATCGAATTCCCCTTTTGTTCAGATACTAAAAAGAAATCGGAAGGGAAACAGTATGCGTAGAAATAATACGGTATTTCAAAATGGAGAAGATATGAATACTTTTAGTGAGAAGGGATTATACTGATTTTAAAAGTTGAATCATTTTACAAAGTATTCTTTTACATAGTTTTCATTGTGTAGGCATTACAGTCTGGTTCAGTTGATAATGAGTCAGAGAAGTTTACTGAGCTGTTACGATTTAATATTTTGAGTTGAATCTAGATATTTTAAAATAGTAATTGGTGATAACTATATTTGAGTCTTTCTTCAATTTCATCATCCATAAGAACTAGTACTGTCAAGTGCTAATGCTTTGTTTACATATCATAAAAACTAGAGGTGCATATGTTCTTATGGCTATCATTAGTACTTATTAAATATATATTTATGTTTTCCATATGTCTGTGTATATGTAGTAGTTTTGTTAGGGTATGTATGAATTCACTAAAGCCACGGTCTTTCATGGATTTTAATTACTGTGTAGCTATTCTTTGAGTTTTTGTAAACAAGGCAGACTCTCAATTTTAAAGCAGTCCTCCAGATGAGCTGTGCTGGCAATCCCTAGAATTAAAGCTTAGACTTCAAACTCCAACATCTATATGAAATGGAACTTGATGACATGGGATGCAAGTCTTAAAAGAAACAAAAACAAAAAAACAACCCAATAATAATAAAAGCTTCAAATATCCTTTCTCGATTTACAGACTCTGTCCAGTTTTCCAAACTTTGGGGAAAACTTACGTTTATTGCCATAAAATTAACATTTTTTTTTTTTTCAGTATGATGCTACTGTTCAGTTTTGGCAGGTACGCAGAGTAGCAAGGTGGTATGGTGTTACAGTAATGTTGCTGTTTGTGCAAAAAACCAATTAGACCCGGTCTGCTTCACAGTGTGAGTTGGTTAGACAGAAACTGAGTCAAGCACTGTGGGGAACACAGCTGACAACCTGAAGTTTGCTCTTGGAAAGTATTGTGTCCGCTGTAGCTTCACTGAAGGTGATGCACTTTTCTAAATAAGAGCATAATAGAAACAAAGTACTTTATAAATGAGTATGTAAAGAGTATGGCAGGCTCTTCAGTACTGGCTTTCAGAATAAAGAACGTTCTGGTTACAGACTTGTATTAACTGGAGGCGGGGGGCAAGCCTGCAGTTTTGAAGGAATGACTTGTTTAATACCCTGACCAAATTAAGCCACCTGGGGAGCAGTGAAGGCTTCTGAAGAGCAGCATATAATCTGGCTGTCTGTTTTGCTGCAATTTAATTTTAAAAGGGTAAGTAGAAGCCAAGATCTAAGAACTGTGGCAGTTAGCGGGAAAAGCTGATATGGGATTATCAAGGTTAGAGTTCAGATAGAACAGATGGTAAAATAGTTATAACCTACTGTACCATATGTTACTGCTGCACATGTTCAGGTAGCACATGATATGTACTGTGTGGAAAGATCAGTGATCCTAACACAGGTTTTTAAAAAGACCAAAAAAGCTCTTGAAAAATTAATTTCATAATTTCAGGCCAGGTTAATGAGAAAGCCGTAATTGGTTAAACTGCACAACAGAACTCACTATTCCAGAAAGAGATAAACAAAATTAGGCATAGCGTGCAACTGTATCTTTTCTAATTCCCAAAAAGCTAAAATGAAGCTTGTATTTCAGGAAGTCTGTTTCAGGCTTGTTATACTTGAATTTCTGGAGAAAGTATTTAAAGAAAAAACAAATCCACAGCACTTGAAATCAGACCATTAAAAACAGGTTACAATTTGATTTATGGTTTTTCTAACTTTTCATCAGGGGCTAGATTTTCAAAAGAGCATGCAATCTTATTAAGGTGCCAATGAAGTGATAAATTTCTCATTGGAAACAACTGGAGCTTCACTGGGTTAGAGCACTTTGGAAAATACGACTCCTGATCTATAATCTCTCCTGTTACTACTCAGACGCTTTTTAAAGAATCTGATGTGATACCATGAAAATAGGAAGACAGAAGACAAGGAAGAGTAAAAAGGGTTAATCAAGTCAGAAGTACTGGGAGAAGAAGTGGAATGGTAGCAAAGAAGAAAAATGAAGGCAGAGAGTTGTGATTTGGAGTGGTGCTAAAGAGCCTCTGGGCTTGAGATTCATCTCGCATTTTATAATGCTCATGTTGTATTGTATCATAATGCACTTGCTCCTACTAGAGCTAGCTGCTTCTCCTCTCTTACTGCCAATGGTAAAAATAGGCCAGTAGCATCATTCCATACTATTGAGTGCATTCTAAATTCCGTGTTGTTTTTTCACTTGCCTCTAATTAATTTAGTAATCCCTTTCAGTGTGTGTGCATGTGTACGTTGGCGTATGTCTGCTTGGTTGCCCTCTTCCGTCATCTGTTCGAGTTCTCACGTTGCTGATGATTGGTTGTGCCAGCTCCTTTCCAAAGACAGTGAATATATTACACTCCACTGCCTTCTGTTTAACTTGCCCCTCAAAAATCCCATCACGAGCCTCTGTTTTTGGCTAGTACTTTGGGAAAGTTTTTTCTTCTGTAGTTGCAACCCTCTTTTTTTATATATAATATTCATGTTTATTTTATTTTGGGAGTAATTAGATCCGGGAGACTGTCAGTTTACACATTGATCATTGTCAACTTTCGGAACCTGTTAGTAATTCAGTATCTATCAGATGATTTATGGTATTAGGCAATTTTGTGTCTGTCTTAGACTTATTTCCTATTACATATTATAATCTGTTTTAATTAGAATTGTTTGTAATGGAGCCTTTGATTTTGACTCTCTGTTTTTTAATATTTTAATATATTAATAACTATATATATATATATATATGGGTTTTTCCCCCAATAAAGGAAAGGTAAAGTTAGCTGTGATCACTTACTTGTTAATTCTTCTTTTCTTGAGGTAGTCTGAGTGGTATCAAACTTATCAGGACAGTAAAGGTGAGAAGGTAGAGTAAGGTTTAACATCTGAAAAAGTTTTTGTATATCACCATGTCTCCTCCATGATCACCTGTAAACTGAAGAGAGGTTTTTTTAGATATTGATATGGATTGCTGAATCATTTTGTTAGAGCAAGATACAGTTGGTTAAAGAATATTCTTGAAAGTTTTTGTGATGCATTTAATCCCACTTTATAAAAAGAGGTGGATCTGGGATAATTGGGAGAGTGAAAAGGTTAAATTTACAAAAACAAGTAAGTGTGGTTTTTTTTCAAATGGCTTAGTTTGAAATTCAAGGTTTATTCTCTGTTGTTGGCTGTGTTGAATATAAGTATCTTTAAAAGGTTGGTTGTTTGCTTTGTGGTGAAATGGATTGGAGGGAGATAAGGATTTGGGAATTCATGAAGTAGGAGGGGATTACAAGGTTTTTTAAATGTTAGAGCAAAGTTTAAATTGTCAGTACAGTGTTTATAAGTTGAACTGATCTGCTTTTTACTTAAGGCTTGGCTGTCTTATTTTGTCTGATAATGGAGAGAAAGGAAAAACCTGGATTGACACTAAGAGGTTAGAGGACAGTATGAAGCAAAGGTTTAAAAAAACCAAAAAGACAATGGAAGTGTGTATGCTGAAGCAATTTGAAGCTGGGCGGCAGATCAGATTGCAGTGTGGAGGACAGAGCAAATGAAGAGTGGTGGAGACATGCAGGATGTGAAGTGTATCTGCTTTGAGTCCTGGAGAAGTGATCCTGGTAAGACAGAGGGGCAGGGGACTTAGAAA
The DNA here is from genome assembly GCF_964289735.1 of Phaethon aethereus. NCBI lineage: Eukaryota > Metazoa > Chordata > Aves > Phaethontiformes > Phaethontidae > Phaethon > Phaethon aethereus. Next base: position 12,334,934 of record NC_138589.1, on the reverse strand, counting down.
AGGACTTGAGAAAGAGAACAGCATGATAAACAGCACATGGTGACTGTGATGTGCGAGGGACTGTCTTCATAATGTAGAAAGGAAAGCTAAAGAACTTACTGAATGGGGGCTCCTATGAGCTTACTGATATCTGTAGGAAAGAAAACCCACCTTGTTTCCTTTTTTGGAGCCATTCTTCGAGGAGTTTGTGCTGATCTGATTTAAGTTTTTTGAATATTTTCTGAACAAACAAAACCACTAACTTAAAAAGAGTCAAGAGTGAGACTTAACTGTAAGAAGCAGAAATGTTAAATCAAGCACTGAGTGGCTAAATGATTCAGTCACTTCTCCCTGCTGAACTCTATCATCTCTCCCTCATGTCTGAAATGCACCAAGCCTTAATTATATTCCATGATATCTGCAGTAATAGAGTGTTAGCAGTCTTCCACATTTTATTTACAAATGTTAAGGTCTATTTCCTGTACACTGGTCTGTGTTCTGACAATGTGTTTATCCTGCAAGCTGAAGGTATTAGCATTTAGGGCTTAATTTTATTGCCACTCAATCCAGAGATAACCGCATTGCCTGCTTTGTTTTCTTTTATTTAATGGGCTGGGTGTACGAATTAGGGCCATATACTACCCTCAGTCCACAGAGGAGCCTCTGCTAATTATAGGGAAAGGTTTATACCACTGTTTGGAGATTGTAACTAATCTGCGAGCAAATTTTACACGGGAATAAAACGTGCCAAGAGCTGGTAGATCTGTGGCTATTTTTGCCCTTTGCTTGGCAAGTGGTGCATAAAGTCACTTGATTGGCACTTGCACAATTGCTGGGAGTGCACAAGATGGCCCACAGTTGCAAACATAATTATTTTAAAGTCTGGGTGTTATATATCATAATTAGGCTTAAGAACTGAAAGTCAGTTGAGATGAATGAGGGCAATTCATGCTCTCAAGAGCTAAGAAAGTGATTTTGCATTTAGATTTTGCATTTGTAAGATTTTTTATTTCTTTTTCCTTCCCCACAAGCGTTAAGATTTAGATACTTCTCTGTCTCCCACTTGTCCCCTGGGAGGACTGGCAATATGTGAAACAGCTATATGATATCTGTGTCTCACCTAAAATAGGTGAGATATAGCTAGCACATAAAGTGTCATGATACACTTAGTGCTGATTTTTTTTCTTCAACAAAACCTGCTATGAATGAATCTAGTCCCTCACCATTATCTTGTCCCCTACAGTTGTTCAGCTCAGCATGTCTTCAGTAAGAGATACAGCAAAAAAGCAACCTTTATGGGATAGCAATGATGTATATTTTAATTAGATATTTAAACAATTAAATTTTACAGTTATGTGTCTAGAGATTGATGAATGTAGAGAATATTTTAATTATTTTAAGTTTCTGATTAAATTAATGTCACAATCATACTGGTTAGAAAAGAAAGGACCACCCACTATGTAAAATTGAGATAGTTTTGAACTAATATCAAGGATTGCCACCAGAGAAAATTCAGATGGGAATCAAATATGATTCAAGAAAAATGTGAATCCTGCAAGTTGGGCTGTAGCGCTTCCCGCAAAGTTGGTTTGATGTTTCTTGACTCTTGAGAGAGAATATAGGAATGTACAGTATGACTGGGCAGGAGGAAGTTGGGCAAGTCCTTTCTAAAAAAAAAACCAACAAGAAAAAACAAAACCAAAAAACCCCACAAAAAAAAACCAACCACCCCCCGATAATATTGAAAGATGTGAAAGGAAGAGCACCACAATGCTTGAAAACTAACAATAAAAAAAATTGGGAGGATTAGTATTTCAAAGGGAGCAGCACTTGATTAAACATTTGGAAAGCATGGGAGGAGAAACATTCCAAACAAAATTAAAATTTATGTGTATGATGGAAACAGGATAAATAGAATATTCCACTTATAATTACCGCTGCAAGAATGCAGCCCAAACTTAGAGTTCTTAATCAGGTAAAATTGTCATTGCTTTTAAGTCCAAGTAAGGTAGTGAATTGTGGTAGGTATGAGATGTTTGTGGATAAAGATGTTGGCAAGATCTATAGCTGCAGTGAAGAGCAGGTCCATGAACAAAGTAAACGAAGAGACTTGGAGCCTGCACCACCGAGCAAGTCGTGAGTGTGTTGCAAGAAGTCAGAGGATACAAGGCATATGTTTTTATCACATATCAACTGAGGGATACTGAAAGATCTTTAAAGGTTAGAAGTCTTCGCAGAATGCAGAGCTGTATCTCTCTGCAGGAAAAACTAGAGGTTTTCTTTTTCACATTAATGAAGTGATTATTCAGAGATCTGCATGGAGAAATTGATTAAGAAGTTAAAATTAGTTGCAGTCTGGTTTCTTCCTGAAAATGACCTGTTGGGGACCAGGCAGCTGAACACCCATCTCCCTTGAGCAGGTAAATGCCACAGCCCGTAGCTGCCCTACATTCATCTGCATTGTCTGTTTTCATTTGGGCAGATTTCTCTCCTTCCCGAGTTGCTTCTCGCTGAAACTGCTTTTGACCCCGGCTCTCATTCGGTTTGTGGGGGGAAGGAATAGGTGGTCAGATTGGTAACAGATGCCAGGGTTCTCTCAGCTGGAAGTTTTTGGTGTGATGCTGTTTTACAAAGCAGGTTTTCAATTATAATAGTACTCGCATATGTGACTTAGCTTAACATAATAAAGGCAAAGCACAGGTACATATAAAGCATTCTTCTTGTAATGGCAGCCCATTTCTTTGGGTTGAAATAACATCATGTAATTATAAACTAAAATGATCACATCTAAAGAAAAAATTTTCACTGTATCCATGTCTTAGTATGATTTACCTTCCTCTTATTATTTCTTAATATAAAAATTACTGCATGCTGTCTTTGAAATGTTGCAATTGTGTTGGTATTTGAAGTACTTGTAAATACTTGTGCAAATCAGTTTTTCTGATGTTTGTCTGCAGGGCGAGGTGTGTGTTTATGTGCCCAGGGGAAATGAGATGCATTTGCATCCAAGAGGGTGTAGCAAGCGAACGCGTGCCAAAACGGAGTCTGTAGGAACAGTTGCACTAAAATAGTACAGGATAAAAATGTTTGCAGATGAAAATAACTAGCTTCCAAAGAAATAATGGTATCTAATCCTCCCTGTAAATGTTGCTGATCTGAAGGCCTAAATGGTAGTTTTTGGTGATGAATCTTTCTAAAGACACTTGTAAAAGCACGGTATTGTGCATATGAAGATGCACAATCTTCTTGGACATATAATTATATTTCATATAGTATTGTTAACCTTTGAGGTGCTGACAAACGGTTATTACTTACTTTTCTGTACTTCAGGGGAATACTGATTTAAGGATGTTTCGGCTCTCATTTAAATCAGTAAAATCATTACTGTTAGCCTCAGTAGGTCCTGAATTAAAACCTAAATTACGTGGAACAGCTAGTCACATGTAATATTATACCTGTTTTTCATGTACAAAGTACCTCTCAGCCAAAGATCTAATAGCACTCTATGCAAGTAAACATCATTGCTGCAGAATATTTCCAGAATATTTTTTATGATCCAAGACCTCTTATGAATAAGAGCAGACTAAGATAGACCTTATCTTCCCACTCCTCTTCAGTGCATGGAGGTTGGAGAGACAAAATTCCTGGTATTGTTTTACTCCATAGATAGCTTGGCTTTGAATTGTTACTGTACGATTCCCACCTTCAGACTTTGGCTTGAAGTGTAAGTCTGCCACAAGGATGTGCCATGTAGCCTGGGAAGAAAACCAGCAGATCTTTTATCATTATTGCCTTGTCTTTCTGGGTCACAGAGAAGCAATAGCCGCAGTTCAAGACTATGTTCAAAGGAGAGATCTCAGAACTGAATTGTTTTCTGGTGAAGGAAGGATGGATAAAATATTAAATGCAATTTGCCCTCATCCTTGTGTTTTCTGACAAGAATATCCTGTACTGTATTTCCATGGTTCTGTACTCCAAAGCTGAAGGTAGACAGATTTGTGAAAAATGTTATTTATTTAACAGTAGAAATCATTATTTTAAAAATAAGCATAGATTTTGTATTACATGTGCTTTCTTATGTGAAAGCACTTCTATCTCAAGCAAGGAACAGCACATTTTTGAGAGTTACTCGGTTTAATTTTCATACACCTGCTGCTGTAATTATTGTAATTTAACGCACAAAGACATTTTAACTTTCTGAGTAGTAGGGGAGTTTGTCCATGAAAATTTCAGACTAGGTGTGTCTGTCTCTTGCAGCCCTCTTTCCCAGTAGCCTGTAGACTGTTTGGGAAATACTGGCTAAACCTGGTGGTGGGCACCAGCAGAAGGGGGACAGAGGTAGGAAGGAGCTCAAGATTTTAAGTCCCTACAATTTCCATGTGAACTGTTGGTTTGGATGCAGGAGGGAGAGACATGCTGGTCTCACCAGCAAAGAAAGGCTGCAGTATGAGCTCCACAAGCTTTTGGGGTAAGTTTGGCTTGGGGGCCACATGTCTACTGGGTGGCTGATGAGCACATGCAGCCTGGTGGTTCATCCACCCTGCGGGACGATGATTGCCTAGCTGGTACGTGAGGGTGGGAGAAGAGCCAACCATGGAGTAGTTCTGAGACTTTTTTGAAAAAGGTGAAGGTTTGGGAGGTGGGGGTTTGTGATAGGTGGAGGGTAGTAGAGAGGACTGAGAATGTTTCTGGAGGAGGTAAGAGGGGATGAACACTCTGTAGAGGAGCTGAGCTGGGTCTACTGTGGTAAGAAGTAGTACCAGAGAAATGTGACACATCTGTAAGAAATGAGGCTTCATTAGCTTCTCTGTGCACAGGACTATTTGTTTTAATTTCTACCCTGTCACTGTGAGGGCGTATGTTTCTTTGGTGGGTTGTTGTGTATTTACCTAGTGATCAACCAAGTCTTTGGTCAGTGTTTTATTTTGAACCGTTTTTATGCTGCTTTTCCAACAGCATGAGTTTTCTCATAGAGGACAATCATGAAAATAGCAAACAGGCTGAGATGGGTGGCCCAAAACTTGTGTCACATCTGACATAAATTCAAATTGCTTCAAAATGTGCATACTGAACCAGTAATTACTCTGATTCTTCTTCTTACGGCATAATTTCAAGCTAGGTAGCTTCCAACAGTTGAATTAAGCTTGTTATTTAACACTGTTATCCAACACTGTTATTTAAAATAATGTAAGCTATATATACATCAGCTGTGCGTATCTGAAGTGCATTAAAGCCCATTAAAGTAGATGGAATCTGACTGTTTCAGTGGGTCTTGGGTTACAGGTTAACAGAGAGCATGGCACCATGGCGTTTTTGCAAATTCCTGCATTTGATTTTGTGTGAACTGATTTTCTCTTCAGTCCCAGCTGGGAGCAGGAGTTGCGTGGGGATCTCAGGAAAGCCCCGTTGTAGCCCACCTCTCTGTAACCTCGCGAGGAACACGTGGAGCACAGAATAACTTGTTTGCTCTTTGCTGTCTTCCTTGCTGTCCTGTGGGATTGGCAGCTGCCAGGCTCAAGGCAGTCACCGGCGGCCTTGGTGTGTTCCAAGAAGGCAGGATGGAAAGGAGAAGAGGCAGTGGGGAAAAGGGGAGGACAAGAAGGAAGGGGATAAGAAGTTGCTGTAACTCATGTATGCAAGCGATCTCAAAATGAAGAGGCAGAAAGAGTTCATATATAAATTAAGTTTTTTCCTGGTCTGGAACATCTTTAAATTCCCCTTAAATTATAAATAGAATTTCACTGATACAAAAACTAGTACTGATGTATATTTGAATGGGTGTGACTTGGAAATAGCTTGGGTGTGGCAGGCCAGGAAATAAAGGATGTAAACAATTTACAACCATTTATTTTTTTATTAGAGCTTTTATCTTTGTAACTCTTATTTGTTGCCATAGATACAGACAACACAGGGCTTGTTCGGGTTAATGAAAAGTCTGTCATGCTGATAAAAAAATGTGATTTTTCTTGAGAAAAATCTGCATTACTTCAATTCCACTATTCTTCGCAATTAATTTTAACTATGCTTGTATTCATGTATATAATTTTAAAAACGTGGCATTTAGTAGTCTACATTTTTATATAGCATCTGCAGAATAATTTTGAGTATGATGCAGTACCAAACAAATTGGTCTTTAATTTAAATTAGAGACTATATTGACAGATATACATTACTATTCTGTCAGTTTACAGATGTGCTTCTGTACTTTCTGAAATTATCCTTGTGATTTTTTTTTTTCCACCTTGAAAAGCTATTACAGAACATTATCAGGTAACTGATTGGCTCACAAGTGCAGTTCTGAATGGGCACAGCTTAATGTCATGTTTTGATGTTGCATTAAGTATATGCTCTTCCTACTAAAAGTTCAGTATCTCAAGTGATAAATGCAATGAATATGACTTATCGCATCTTAACTCCAGCTACTCTGTCCAAATAGAAAGCAGTTATTTGCTGTAACTGTACCTCAGCTGATTCAAGAAATGGTTTAATATGGAGCAACACTTTAAAAATTAAGTAGCTTTTCTATTTTTGGTAAGTGTGTGCAGGATGGTTCTAGTCCGTTGTGCTACGGACGGTATTTTTTAATGGACTTTAAGGTGGCCCCATTTCTTACAAGTCTGTCTGTCACTGTTCAGGAACTGTAGTCAGGATGAATCTGAAATAAGTATTACTTGGGGCAGGGGGAAGAGATGTACCATGTGGGGAACAGAGAAGAAAGAAAAGTACTTTTGAGTCAGCTTGATTTAAAATGAATACATATACGGTGGTTTCTTGGAGAGTTGGAAACAGTGGCAACAAACAGTTGCTTCCCTGGCAAAGGGAAGCATGGTCGAAGTGCAGGCGGGAGGCAGCTTAAGGCAGGGTATCGTTGCAGACCTGTGGAAGACAAAGAGTACCGGTTTAAATGATGCTATTTCTTTAAGGAATGCAAAGCGTTTTGGGGTAAAGGCTGAATTTAGAGCATCCCTACATAAATGGATTGTGCACTGGGGATGCGTCTGGCTTCAGCATGGATGAGCAACCCTTGCAGCTGCAGCACATGCTTTTCCTATGAGCAGTGAGGTTAGGTGGTAAATCAATTAATCTATTAACAGAAGCTACTCCATACTGGAGAACGGAATCCCTCAGATCAAATGCTCACGGTGCTCGAAGGTTGTGGGCTTCTCCCTCTCTTGCCTGCAAGCTTAGCCACATTCATTTTATTGCATTAAGCCCTTTGTGTTTGTGGTTACAAGAGAACAGGATTTGCCCCACTACTGTAATTTAATAATCAGGTATAGGAGAAGTAACTTGGATGGTATAGTTCTGCAAGGAGTCTGACTGCTGGTACACAGAGAGAAAAACAACGGAAAAAACAGTGCCACGTCTTACTTGCAATATACCATATATCTTTCCCCTTAACTGTATTTTTAATGGCTAGAATCAAGATCCTAGAATAAGTATTTCCTGGGGAAAGAAAGGTAGGTTAGCATGAGCAGCAGTAAGTACATTTGGGATTTTAAAAGTATTGAAAACTTCGCCAGACGTCTTAGAGGTTTGAAAAAGAATTTAAATCTTCTTAGAGATTAAAACCTATTTTTCTATGTTAGAACAGTTTATTTTTCCAGAAATCAATAAAAATTGATAATAAAAAAAATTAAAAATTGATAATAAAAACAATGGTCTCCTAAGGATGAAAAAGGGTTGAATGTGTGCGTGTATCAGGTTTCAGTTTTAAACTCAACAAGACTGCAGCGAGTCTGTAATTGTGTCCTTGCAGTTTCTAAATACTTAGATGACCGTGTTCTCAGGCCCAGTTTGTGGATTTTCTCTCTGCACAGAGAGCCAGGATGAGGTATGCACTAATTCAGTAGCTTTGAACCAATTTAAACAACAAAACCAAGTATTTAACATCGCTTTAGAGAATAGTGTACTGATGTTTGTCTTTATCATCGCACAATGTCTTTGTGATTTTTCTGTTTCATTTTTCCATCTATCAGCTGAACGTTGGTTGTGTACTCAAGCAAGATCGTTCAGCGTCTCCCCACACTGAGCCTTTCCCTCAGTAGACCCACAGGAGAGAATCGGGGTCCCCGTGGGATCAGTAGACCCACAGGAGAGAATCGGGGTCCCCATGGGACTTAGAGCTGTGGAGGTTATTGTGGTAGCAACATCCCAATACACCACTCACCTTTTTCCAGCCCTAGACCCAGGATTTGGAGTAGGATGGTGCACACGTTTGATACACTGAAGATGGATTTATCTGCTGCAAATAGTTTTGTCCTTAAAAGACTCCTGAAATTAAACTGGTCAAATACGTCCCTGGTTAACATGACTGTAGCAGGAGAATTAGTCAGACACATTTGTCCCGAGTTGTAAAGGAACAAGGTCTAGCCTCACGTGTGTTTTCACTTGAGTTAAACTCAGGGTTAACTTGGTGAGACTCAGGAGAATGGGGGTATGGGGGGGAACCTCAATTAATACTTTCAGAATTAGACTCTTAATAATCCATTTAAGATGTTTAAAATAATCCAGCAGTTGGTAGTTGTAAACCCGAGAGTATGCGGAAACTCTTTACTGTTGCAGGACTTTTGACTTTGCTGTGTTTTCTTCGTAGGGTCTCGGTATGTCTGGTGGAAGTCAGGCTGGCTTGGGGAATCCTTCATCCAGGCAGTATGCACGACAGAAAATAACTCGCGTAAACCTCAGGGACTTCATCTTCTACATGGAACAGGAAAGAGAAATGAGCCATTCTCTCCTGCTCTATCGAGCTTTGCTTAAATAAAGCCAAGAATTGTACTGATTTCTCCATACAGAAGCTCAACTTGCATTGAAAAGCTGTCATTTTAATGTGCCTTCTATTTTTTTCAGAAGTCAATGTTCCAGTAATTTTGTTTTGTAAAATTGTCAGACACATGCAATAAATTCCCTTTATGTAAAAAAACAAAAAACAAAAACACCCCAGACACCAAAAAATGTGCAAAAGGTTTTAAAATGTTAACTCCACAGATAAACCAACATCAAAGTCTTGCTCCATTTGGCCATTTTAGGTAAGGCTGAAGCAGATGGCGTTGCAGTTGGGCAGATGGCAAGACTGCTGCAGTGGCTCACCTAGACCAGCTCACGGCCAGGCCTGGGACGGGTTCACAGGACTGGGACCCAACTGTGGTGTTGTCCTGTATGTTCACGTAACGGTGCTGGTTTGTTTTCTTTTTAGTTTTACTAGCACTGTTTCCACTGACTAACCATGGTGATACCCGTTTGTTATTTTAAATTAGTTATAATTGCAATTTTTTGCACAGCTAAGACAATAGCCACTGCACACTCTCACAGGTTTTATATATTTAGGATTTTTGCTTTTACTGCACAGCTCATTTCCTGAGCCATTTGCTGAACCAAATCCTAAGTGTATGAAATCTGTGCGTTCCGGTCCCAGCTGAGTTACCTTGACTGGCTTCCAGTTGTTTTCTAAGTCTCTTCAACCTTTTGCACATTTGTAGCAGCTGGTTAGTAACACGAATTAAAGTTGGGTTTTATTTTCTAAAAAAAAATAAAATAAAAAAAAAAAATAAAAAAAAAATCTTAATTTATTTATTGCAAAGAGTATGGTTTAATGGTGGTTTTAAAAGAGAGTATTGTTCAGTAAAGATTTTAAAGTATTCTATATGGATTTTTAAAGTCACTGTAAAGGAGGATTTTGGGGGCCGGTTCCACTCTCGGAGAGTCAGGAGAGCAGGGGTGCGCGAGCCCTGGGAGCCTGGTGCCGCCGGGCGGGCGGGGCAGCGCCGCAGGGACGGGCGATGCCTTTGCCTTGGACGATTGGACCCGAGGACTCCGGTCCGGAGAGGCTCATGAACAAGCGCATGACTTTAAGCATAATGAGTAGTTTTAAGTACTTAACGGTGGGATGAATGCTTTTTAAATGCTTTGCTGAATTGGAATTTAAGGGGCCCACACCAAAGCCAAGCAAAGTCAGTGTGAGTCTTTTAAATGGCTGTGGGATAGAGCAGGCAGGTGGGCACGAGTTGTTCTACTTCAAACCTAACAGTATTATCAGTAACCATGGAAGGGAGACATTTACTTATTTATCTTTTCCATTTTTACTATGTTATGCTTGCCACTTTTTTGAGGCAATTTTTTTTTGATGGGAAACCATAGCGAAAGCACAAATAGAACTATTTGTCCAATAGTTTTAAAAACAAAAGTTTTAATTATTTTTTAAGGTTTATGAAAAGCAGAAGAAAATTTATACTGCTGCTATTTAGCCAAAAGATTATTCATAAGGTATTTAAGGCCAGGAAGTGTAAAATTATGTTTTAAATGTATTGATAATTTGTACATATTGTTTATAAAGGCCTTGTGTTTATTAGAAGTATGTTATTTTGATGATTTCTGTACATACTCGTAAATACCCCCAATTTGTGTGAAAACATACTCCCTTATTTGTACTTATTTTGTAAAGAAATAAAACGATTTACTAAAGTAACACGACGAGTGACATACAGCATTAATTTATCAAACATGAATTTCACATTGTCTTGTAGTTCTTAAGCACTGTTCAGAAACATTTTGCATTAAAATATTAACAGAATACCCACAAAGAAATATTAAAACCAAATACTTCAGTGTTTTGTTGTGCTGATTCTTATCCTTTGTCAAACATCTAATAAAATTGTCAACAAACCCCAATGCTATTAATGCAGTGAATGAATGCACTCAACAGTCGCTTTCTCAAAAGCGATTAGTCCAATGAGCACAACATAACATTCTCTCTCTCGCTTGCTTTCCGAGACGTGGGAGCACAGTGGTCTAACAGGGCTGTACAGAAAGTGCTAGCGAAGACTCGCGTTCTTCAAGCCACAGTTTCGGTGCTCGGTGACAATTTTGTTCAGTTGAATTAGGCGGAAAACCGGGCTACGTTTGCTTTTTGGCCTTCAGAGTAAAAACATTTGCTGGCTGTGCTCCACAGCTTTACTGGAGGTTCTACGGTATTTCAAAACCTGTTTTAGCGACACTGAGCAATGTTCTCAGTTAAGTTATGTTGCTATGGTTTAAGGCCAGAAGTAAAAATTCAAATCAGTTTTTGCTGATATTGCTGCCTAAAAATATAGAGAAATAAGTAAAAAAGATATAAATGAAACTGTAATAAACTTTAAATAAAGTGACCTGAAGTTGCTAACTAAAAGAACATGTCCTAGCTTAACTTTTCTTTTAAAGGCATATTTCTGCTAACAAAGTGATTGCTTCCACATGTCTTCCTTGCCTTAGTGCTAGGTTGCAGTCAATGTTGTGATGTCATGGCTCAAATTTTCCATCTCAAGTTCACATTTAACTTGGCTCGCGCAGCCTGGAACCCTTTACGATGCCACCTTAGCGAGCTGCCCTAAGTACTGGAGCTGCTTTACTGAGCTAGAGAAAAAAACACGATAAACACCAAACTGAAGAAAAACCAACCAACCACAAATACCTCCATGGCGTCCTACGTACATCTAAAAGCATCATCCCGCCGCCAAGCTTGCGAGAGCCGCCTGGTCCCACCTGCGGAGAGCCGCTGCTGACCTCGGGGGAGGCCTGGCCGCCGCGCCAGCGGCACCACCGGGCCCCTGCGTTTGGGTGGCGGCGCGAGGCGTTCGCCTTTCTCCCCGGCTCAGAGGTAAAGAACGGCGAGGATGCGCCGACAGGCAAGCGCTCGGCCGCCGCTAGCGCTAAGCCTGCCTGTTCGGGAGGGCAGGACAAAAGCGTACGTAACATGAAAACAAGAAGCTAAACGGATTATTTAAGGATACTTTGAACTTAAAGTGAACTCAACGTATCAGAATAATAAATAAAACACTTTGTGTTTTTCCTTTTTGTAAGACGTGGCTACATCAAGCTGAAAGGAGCAGAAGGCCGGAGGAGAGACAACCAAAAATTCTCGCCTCTTTCAAACAACATGGGAGATACAGTGAGTGTTCCACCCTACTTGCTTATTTTTGATCATTTACTTTAGAGAAATGTTTATGGCATGAAGTACTGTATAAGAAATGTGCATACACAAATACATGACAATTATACGTTAAGTTCTTTACAATATTAAATGTGTAATATACAATTCTACAGATATCTTACATACAAAGGTGAATGTTGTGCCATATATTCAAATATGGCAATGCCTAGCAACTTTAGAATGTCGTACAAGTATAAAACCACAAAATAAAATAACTTTACAACTCTTTTAAAGTAGACAGGTTTGCTCAACTGTTCTGCTAAGTTAGCAGGCCAACATGTATCGGCCAAGATTTCTGGAAGAGATTTCCGAGTTGGGTAAGCAAGGTGAGGAGACCTGCAGAGGTCCGATTTTCCACGGACAGGTATCCAGCCCTTTTCCAAAAATCAGACCCCTGCCTAGGTTGCACCTTGGATAGTCAGTACAGCTCATCGCTTTTGAAAATACTGGTCTTAAACATGATTTTTGTATTTTGCCCAATTGTAAATCATTCGGCATTAAATAACTTGACCACTTAATACTCTGTCCCTTGCTCTATGTGGCCATTTATGCATCTAAAAAGAGTTTAATTAAAATTCAGCACCTACAACAGTATTCTATAAATTAATGTGGGAGAAACTAAATTGTGATTAACACGTGAATTAGTTATTGAGGACCCAATCATGCTAAAGAGCAATAAAGAGGATTTAGCAGAATGCTATTTATAACCTTGCACCTGCAAACATGGTGCCGTCTCCTGAGTTAGGAAGCCCTGCAAGTCAGAGTCGATACCGATTCACGGAGGAGCAAGAACCTCCTGCAGAGTGGGCTTCGTTAAAGAGAAAATTACACAGATAGAGGGCAGCTACAGAATCGGTATTTTAATAATATTTTAAAATAATAGAGGAAAAACAATCTAAACAAAAGGTGGCCTGCTTTCATCGGACAATGGCAGTAGAGGATTTTAACATGTTTTTGCAAAAATTCCAGACCCATAAAGAGTAGGCTTGTCCAAAATTCTGAACGTTTCCTCCTAAAATGTGGGCTTACAACGTGGTTAGTAAATGAATAACAAGGGGTGGCAGAGCTTGCTTGGCAGAACCATGCTGCTTTGACAATGCAAAACTTAACAAGTTTCTGAGTCAAAACAAGACTGGCTTTAAGAGAACTACGGCTCCACGTTTGGTCCGTGACCCTTGCGTGACGGTGGATGGCATTTTACTTTGTGCTTCCAGATCCCTACTTTTGCAAATACTGCCATAATCGGCCTTGTCAAATTCTTTGTCGCTTTTTTGTTTCGTTTGTGTGGGGTTTTTTAGTACTGAGCACCAGTTGACTATAAATCGGTCCTTTTCGGATTCTGGATTCTGTCCACAGAGAGAGATCTCAGTTGGAAATGTTGTATAAAAATAAGCCATTTGCTTGCATGAGTAAATACAATCACAGAAGTGTAACATAACGTATGGAGGTGTAAAGCACGTCTGATATGAAGGAGGTGTGGCAGTCGGGGAAGATACTCAGTGCAGTTTTTCGTGTACCATCTTCCTCTCGGAGGCGCCCACTTCCACGCATCACAGCATCGGGGTATCGTAGGAAAGGCTGTCGGAATCGTTTCTCCTGCTCATCTATTCAAATTGCTTTAATTGGTCTTTCTGCAGAAGCCCAGTCTAGGGTCAGGGGTTTATGAAGCTTTGCCTTTTTCACCACCACAGCTGTTCAGCCCAAAGTACATTCCCAGCAGGGCTGGTACGCTGAGCATGCTCAGGAATTTCATCGTGAAAAACGGACAACTGGTTTTTCGAATGCATTTCATGGCTGGCTACATGACAGGTAGTTTCAGAATACCACTAATTGGCAACATGAAGTCAAAATCTGTTTGCTAATACTGTTTTGCAAATCCTCAGTGTTTCACATAAGGGACTATTAAACACTTCTACGGTTACAAAGGAGTACGGGCAGGGTCTAGTCCAGGGGTTCCTGTTTTATTCTGATTGTTGGGGTAGGTTGTGGTCGTCTGTCTTCGCGACACAGCACGTATTCACTGAACTGAGAGGAATCCACCCCACCACCGCATGAAGCTGCCACGTTAAATCCCTTCTGAAATAATCGTTCGAGCACCTGCAATGTGGGGAAAAAAATCAGATTAATACATAGCAAATTTTAGTGATAAAAGCATTCAGGAGCGCCAGATCTACATGATGGATTTAGTCTTTCGACTCCTCGCTGAATGAATATTATTCAGCTATAATTCTATAACTTATTCTTAAATGACTGCACTGTGATTAAAGTCTCGCTCTCAGCAAACCTCTGTAGAAAACAAAAATTAATCACACAAATAAGCACTCCGCAGAGCAGCTTAGTACATTATATAGTAAAATACTGGACTGTGGTGATATTGATGCTATCTCTTACTGCTTATAGAAAGCAGCATCGGGTTTAAGTCGTAATAAAAAGTGCCCATTATTCATTAGTAATACGAACAGTCTTACAGAAAGGGGCTGAAAACATTTCTCAGCTCCTCCTTGGCAGATGAAAATGTATTAGGAGTCTGAGTGACGCTTCCACCAGATCTCCATGGACATCGCGGCTGTGATTTCTCCCTCGCTGGAAGGGAGTGCTGCTTTTAGCGAAGCATGGCAGGGATGGGATGCGGAGCCAAGGTGTGGACAACAGGGAAATGTTCTGGCCCAGGAAAGAGGTTAATTTGTATTGCCCAAATACGTATTTTCTCTTTCTCCTTCTAAAGAAAAGTTGGTGCAATTTAGATGCATGAATTTAAGGAACCCAGAGGCAACTTCAATTTCTGAGACTGTCACATAGCGTATTACCCTAGGATATACTGATCTTGGCAATATGATCGGGGCCGTGTTTTCACATGCGTGAGCGTGTTGATATACGGTTTCCCAGCAGAGCAGGACACACACAGACTTTTCTTGGCGTTAGGCGAGAGCAGATGCCAGATCCACCTTCGGCAGATCTGCAACGCAGGATCCAGCGGAGGAGACGCCGTGCTGCCTCCCTCCCACTGGCGGCTCTCCCGAGCCCAGGACAGCAGCCTGGAAAAACGGTTCCTGGGTTTTTCTCTGCTGGCAAATGCCATCATGAGGAGCAGCCTGTACCATTCCGTAACAGTTTCGCCCACGGTACCGCTTCCATTGCTACAGCACGTGGGCCCGCTGCGCTGGGAAGTGAACCTGATGATTTACTAAACCTGATGAACTTGGTAACACCAGCATGCCCATGCGACAGCCGTCTGCCGCCCCCGACGACAGGGACTAAGCTATTTAAGAACTTGTTCACTCAACCTAGAGAAGTGGCTAAGCAATACACCCACTGTCAGACGGAGTCAACTTGCACGCTTTCATGGGTTTATGTTATAGGAAGAATTTGATTTCTTCTTTGGTTTTACTAGCCCTGTGAGCACTCAGCAGTTACACCTACTGCAGTAGTACTTAAAAGTCTTGTGTTTCAAGGCCCAAGCTGGTTATGTTAAAGACCTGCACACACGACCACTGCCCTCACCCTCACACACAGACCCGCGTGAGGCCACGGTGCACTTCTTAGTGCACCGTTTCTTTTGCCTGAATGTTGGCTTTGCTTTCCCCAGAAACATCGGTTTGGAGCCTTTATTAAGGGTAACTGATTTTGAAGGGACGCCTGTATCCAAGGCGGTACCGTAGTGCAATACAAACCATGGCAGCAGCACTTGCTGGTTTTAATCCGCAGGAACCCTCCTCTGAGGTCGCCTGTGTTACCCATCTGCATTGTAATCCATGGTTTGGGTTTTCAGGGGTAACCAAAACTTTGTACTTGCTACCCTGGCTGCTAAGGACAGGCGAAGGAAAGGAGCTGCTCCAGCACGGCTTTGCCTCAGACATGCCAAATCTGCTGGAAATCAACTTGCCTGAGGAGCTCTGCCTGGCCTTGGGACACTGGGACTTATGTTCTCAGAAAGCTGCATCTGCCAAATCTCACTGACTTTTGCCCTGATTTTTATATACTTTATACTGTAAGAAAGTTGCAGAACTAAAAGATCAAAAAAGCATTCCGGTGTATGGAAGAAAAATGAACCTGGAGAGATTAAAAGAAGGGGTGGGAGAGTGGGTTATCAAAATATATTTAAGAGAGAGAGATTAAGCTTACAACTCTCTTACTTCTCCAGGCTGTATGCAGCCTGTAGGCCAGAAATAGGGTGCAGACACTAACACTTGTTCCTGCTCAAAGAGGAAGGCAGGGGTTTGAGAGGGAAGGACGAGTAAGACATCATCAGACTGCTGTTTCACAGGCTGGAGTGTATTTTGACTGTATCATGTATCCCTGTTCCTAGACCTGGCAAGATGAAGACAAGAGGCGACCCAGCCACAGGAAAAGAGGAGGCTTCTTCCATTTAACGGGATAGCGAAACAAGAGGATTGACAGGTAAGATTTCAGAGAGATGGGACTTCAAAATCCTTGCTAAAAACTTCATAAAACCAATTTGCTTGTAAGACAAAAAAAGCACGGGGGTGCCCTTGGCTTGCCTCAGTCCAAAGCCATGGAAGGCTGCATGTTAACATAGGACTTTTCTTTACCGAGCCAGCTCTCTGCAAACATGCAATCTGGGTAGACATTACACCTTAGAGCACCTCACTCAGAACAAAGCGATTCATTTTTGCTACCTACGCGCTCAAAGGACTAGACTGCAGGCTATAATCTAGTGTTAAAAACCCTGGTATCATCAATTTTCTCAGCAAGGAACAAAACAGGCCAAATCCTGTAAACAATGCAGAGAATGTTTAAATATAGTGGAGTTTTAAGTGTAACTTGGATGAGGTTGAGCTCAGGTCTTGTGGAGAAAGGCTCCTAAAGGCTGCTTCAGTATGCGCTGAGCACTGGTTTGTATGCGCCGGTGCGTGCACAAGACTAAACGGCGTGTTGAACACGAACAGATTTAAATGCCATTTAGTGAATTTGGCTCTGTGCACATTACCTTTTTCTGAAGGTAAGATACAGACAGAGGGAAACCGGTAAGCGTCTCTGAATCGCATCAGAGCTACTCCCCTCTATATCTCCAAAGAGAATGTGCCAAAAAGTGAGTATCAGCCATGATTGTCCTACGTACGGGGAGACACACACACTATTAAATAGAGGATTTGTGCTAGGATTTAATCTACTCTGTCTTCCAGTATTCCAAGCACATCTGATTTCATTGGAAGGTTTTCAAAATAGAAACATACTTTCACTTACTGCTTTTCATTTAAATTTTGCAGAATACTAATGAACACATTCTTAATTATGAAGACTCAATGTTCAACATACGCAAGCATCAAAGAATTTTCTGGAAGGTAAGTTCATGTATCTCACCATTATCTGTTGCGAGGAGTTGAAAAAACAGTGTCAGTCTTAAGAAAACTCTGTACCTATATGTAATTACAAATGGGCGTTAAATTAAGAGCTACTGTATTTTTTTGGCTCCTACTACCTACTGAATGTTAACATTCTTTGTTTTATATGCACAGTTCTTGACACAAAACATTTAATGAAAATATTTTCCAAAGACCCAAAGAATTTATAAATATTGCAACTGTGCTGCCAAGCACGTTCAGCAGGGCATAGGGAGACAAAAGTGATGTATCTCAGCAAACAGCAGGCAGATTTACTGCGTCACTCTTTGAGATTCTTTGGAAATGATTCTGCTCTTCCAGCCGCTACCCCTCCTATCCCACCTCCCTTAAGTCTGTGCATTTGCTTCACTGTACTTTCAACTTCTGACTTAATATTGTTTAGCCAAAAAATCCTGGGAAGGGCAGCGCCCATGCACTGACCGGAGTCCATCAGAGCCAATGATAATTAGCCGCTGATTTCATCAGCCTTTGGTCTCAGGAATGCATCATTTTCCAGAAAGTGTTTGAAAACGCTTTCTATTAATTATATAGTAAAATGATGTAATTTAGTAAAATGATGTAATTTAATAATATTATTTATACTGTAGACTCTTTGACAGAATTTTTTTTTTTACAACATGAACTTGCAAAGAGACTCTTTGATTCTGTCTGAATTTTGACTGAATTCAAAATACATTCAAATAACAACAATGATTAGCATTCAGCTTTTACTACAAGCACACGTTTCGTACCAGTACGCCACGTTGGATAAAATAGAGCCAAGTGCTAAGCCATGCGGACATCCAGCACTTTGACTGGCTGCTTGCAGCGCTGAGCCCGTCAGTGGCTCGCAGCGACCCTTTATTGTTTCAGTTATTCTAATTTCTTGCATGCATCTAACCGTATCACATGGACAGAGTGGCTGAGACACAACCACGCTTCCCCCTCCACTTACCTTAGCTAAACTGCAGCTGCTCCCTTCTCCACCCAGCACAGTGATGCATTCAGCACTGTTCCCACTGCCAGCAAACGGATCTGCCTCCAACCCACCTCCAGCCTTCTATTTTTGGGGCAGCCCACTCTAAACCTTGCCAAACGTGAAATTGCTAAGGACTGTGAAAAATTAACCACAGGCATCGGACTGTTAAAGTTCAACCGAATAAAACACTTGGGAGTCTTGAACCAAAAATCACCAGAAATAGCTGGGTTCAGACAATAGCGTCTACTAGCGCACGGTGCACCAGAGAATGCTGCCCCAAGGAGGGAGGTCTCAGTTGCCAAATGCAGGTTGTTAAAACCACTCCAGCTCCTTTACATATTCTGGTAACTGCAGGTGTCCTGAAAATGCTGTCAAGTGGCAGCGTGGGAGACGGAGGGTGCCTCAGCTTGCTGCGTAATAACACCACGGGTAAGCAAGGGCTCTGGGCTCTTGCGCTCCCTCGCTATTACGCCTCCCTCCCCAACCTGCCTGGCCAGCATGTCCCATGGGCCAGCTCTCCTGAGGGTATTTGCCCACAGGGAAGTTTATCGAGAGCACCAGGCATTTCCCACAGCCCAGCCAGCACCTCTGCAGAGAACGGTAACTTTGGACATACTCCCCTATAGGTTGATTTCACTTTCCATAACACAAGTAATTTGCAGCATATTTTAAAGGCGGACATGCAAAAACCAAGAGCTCTGTTTTGCCCTTGTTAATTAAGGCAGAAGTTAACAGCATCATCAACGCCATTCCTTCTCCGCAGCCCAAGTACAGCTACAACACCAAAGCTTTGGCCGCAGTGGCGGTGATCCCTCGTGAAATGGCATTTCTTGCCCATAAGGCTGCTGCCTAAACACGAGCCATGTATTTATTTCCGCTACTATCCACCTATCTGTCCAGTTATCTTCTTTTGTTTCATATGTTTAATTTTAAACCTAATGTCAAAACTCTGAGTAGAAAATGAAATACATTTTGTTTAAAATACTCTGGGCAATTTTTATAGAACATCCTTTTGAAAAAAAAAAAGTGCAGAGATCAATTTTTTTAAGTCCATCCCGCAGGCACCATCATTTAATTATGAGTGAGACATAAATTATGCATTTACACATTGTTGCATTTTCTATAAAATGGTGTGGAGATTTTTTTTTGTAGTTTTTGGAACTCTCTCTTTCTTCCTGGGGGCACTTTGGAGGGAAAAAAAACTGCCGCAGGCTATACATTGATGAAAAAATTAGCATTTATCAGTATAACACCATTATGAGACCAGCATGGCACTAACATACACAAAATCTAAATCTATTTTTCTGCTTAGACTTAGGAAAACCTGAAAGACTGTGATCTCACCAGGCAGAAAATGTCTCCTTGCAGTATAAGCACTGAAGGTAATTGGGCAGAAGCAAATAATTTGCATATAATTGAACAAGAAATAATAAAAAAACACCCCAGCAAATAGATGAGCCAGCACCAAAAGGCCATTACCTGCACTGAATTCAACCGGCAGTATCCGTTCAAAGGAAACCTAATAACGTGGGTAGGGTCCTGGTTCCAGCCTGCGTTTACGGAGTTGCACATGACGTCCCCAGTCTCTGGGAAGATCTCTTCTATTAAAGCTTTCTCCCCGCTCAATGCAATTCTTTCCCCCAGATCTGGAGTCACTCTTACGACCAAGCAGTCACAAGGCTGGAAATGTTTCCTTTGTTCCTTCTCTTGTTTCCATCGCTCAAGTTCCTTAATCATTGGCTGCAGCTGGTAATACTTTGCTTCTTCATATAAAAGATTAAAGTCCTGGGGGAGAAAAAAAAAAAGAGAGGGAGAGAGAGAAGCTAGAAATGCTTATAGTTCGCTTTTAAAAATAAGTATTGTTCCTGTTTGACCTACTTAGGCTTATGTATTGTCAGCAAGAGTGCAAAGGCAACAGGTACCCACATACTTTGTCTTCGTCTTACACCTACACAGAAAACCACACTGTGTTAGTGTTGAATCTATTTGAGCTGACCGTGAAGTTCCCACTGCACTGAATTATTCTTTCATTTATTATCCCACAAGCTCAATGCCAGAAGGCATTTGGATTAAGAAATCAAAATAACTGGTTGCAATAAGCAAAGCCTGCTGATGTAAGAGAAGATGTCCTGAGCCCTAATCTTCACTCTTGGCCTCAGATATTCACTTCTGATCTTACAACAGATTTTAGGCTTCGCTGTCACCTCTCGCACACATGTTACGAGATGGAGATGTCAGTTCAGCTTCACTTCTCACCTGTCTTTGCTGAGTCTGAAATTCAACTGCAGCAGCTCAGCTGCTCCCTGCCTTCCATGATTATTCATGTATTTAAAGTATACCTTAGAGCCTGGTAAATTATACAGATGTGGTGACCATCCTGCTGGCTGGGAGCTCAGAT
This sequence comes from Phaethon aethereus, assembly GCF_964289735.1. NCBI lineage: Eukaryota > Metazoa > Chordata > Aves > Phaethontiformes > Phaethontidae > Phaethon > Phaethon aethereus. The sequence goes on along the minus strand of NC_138589.1, from coordinate 12,314,271 downwards.
ATGCGCTCCGACAACTTAAACAGTTCTTCCCAGCGATTTGTCCATCACCTCACTTGGGCTTTGGGCAATTGAAATTCCCAGTTTGATCCAATTCCCAGTTCACTGCTTGAGAGGTCTTCTGCATACCCTCGTTAATAACTTTTCATCAGATTTCCAACAGATCTTCCCACCACAGCTTAAATGCATGGGAGTACATTAAGGCAAAGGGTGTCAGCAGCCCCCCAGATCTGAGGAGGCAGCAGTGCCCACCAGACCAAGCCAGAGAAGACAGAGAGGGGGAAGCACCCAGGGGCAGTTTGCTTACACCGGCCCCACCACCTCCTTCAGCCTCCTGAAGGGAAGAGGAGCAACAAGAGCACAGCACCAGCTCCTCTCTCCAAAGACCTGCCGTTTGCTTTCCTAGCTGTTTACAGATGGAAATGTTGTACCACAGGTGCACTACGTGACTTGTGTGGAGTATGCTGTAGGTCAACACCTGGACATAAAGGCCAGTCCTCCACCACTGCGATGAAATGACAAGACTGAAATGACTGGAATCATTTAGGCTGGAAAGAAGGGCATGACAAGAAGTAATCAAGAAATGGGCACCAAAATTACATGAAAAATAACCGCAGAGCTGCTGCTCCAGGACTCGGGGAAGAGGGGGAATCAAAGGTCAATGAACGTGCAGCACAGAAAGGAGCGACTCTTCATAATGGCTTCGAATTAACCTGTAAAATCTGCTGCTGCAGGACATTATTGAACCAAAGCAGTTAGCTGTGTTCAAATTTGGCACCACAGACCCACCGCCAGTAGGGGAGAGGTGCTCCTTCACCCCAGGGCTGCCTACAGCCTGGAGATGTATGAATATTCACAGTGACACCGGCAAGGTTATCATGTTACAAAAGGGACATCCCATCCTTTACATCTCTTTGATGTCTGTTAAGGCTGGGACAATACGTGTACCATTGTGCATCACTAAGGGAAGAAAAGAAGGAGAGAGAAAAGGTAAGAGCAAGTAGGAAGAAATGAGGGCAACAAACACACTCACGGGAAGAAGACAGAAGATGAAAAATAACAGGAAGATTAAAGAAGCTGCCTCATCTCCTGATGGAAGGTATTTTTTCCCCTCTCCCCAAAATCAGCACTCGGCTGAACCATTACTGCTTTTCTCTGTCCACCAGTAAAGGTCCCTGGTTACTGACCATGGGACTGGTTTAAACCTATGGGGATTAGTGGCCTAAATTAAAAAACAACCCCTGCCTCAAGCTTTCTGAAATCTTCTTTGTGTGGGACACTGGAGCAACACAGTCCACCACTTAACTGCAGTTATTACGGAGGTGTCTGCAGGGGGTTATCAAACATTCACTGGGCATCTGCTGGTCCCGTGTATCTCTCTTTTTGAGCAAAGGAAAACATGCAATGCTAAGGAAAAATGTAGTGTAACGCTGTAGAGTGAACAGGAGCATCCAGTGCTTACTGAAGGTAATGGAAAGTCTCTCGCTGTTTTCAATAGGTCCTGAAGAACCAGTTTTAGAATATCTGTGTCCGTGGTCACTATAAAATAACATATTATTTGTCAGGTCAATCAGTTGAGTATGTGCTAAGAAAACTCAACAGTAAAGCCCAGAAGAGGTGGTACAGCCATATAAAACCCAGTCCATTTCTGAAAGTAAAGAGAGGTACAGAGCTCCTGAGGCTGGATACAAAGCCCATTACATTCATGAGAGTCTTTTTGACTGACTTCACTGGGCTTTGGACTAGGCTGACAGTATCCAGAATCACCCGAGTTCAATGGCCCAGCACCCCCGGGCTAAAACAGTAAATGCCATAAAGCAAACAAAACCAGGATCACACCACCTCTACCTCCCCCACAGCCATGCCCACTGCATCAAATGCAACTCTTTGGTGACGCCTGCTAACCATCATGTGTCCTAAATAAACAGGATACATTTTCTATTCTGGTATCATTTTGTGATAAGACAACTAGTTTTCAGATGAAGCAGCTCTTCCACTACTGTTCCCAGAACACAGCCGTGCTTCAGACAGCCGTGTGGAAACCAGAGCTGTACTGGAGCACCGCGTGCTCCGCGGGATGCCCCCAGTCGTAAACTGCCTGGGTTAAGCCAAGGTTCTTGGGTTAGTTTTTAAAGTAACACACTCATCTCCATGTCCGTTCCACACTTGGGGTGAGCACAAATATGCCGGGAAGGCTTGTGCACCTGAAGGAAGGGGTCTGTAACAGAAGCTGGGAATCGGAGGCGTGCTGGTGCGAAGAGGCGACGTGCGTGTGCGGCACCGGGAGCCTGGCACCTGCTACCAGGCAGTGGCGGCGCAGGGAGTTTGTTGTGCTGTAACCGCTAGAGAGGATTATACCGGGTTTGTGTGGCAAGGCTTTGGTAGCAGTGGCTACAGGGGTGGCTTCTGCGAGAAGCTGCCAGAAGCTTCCCCTGTGTCCCACAGAGCCAGTGCCAGCCAGCTCCAAGATGGACCCGCTGCTGGCCAAGGCTGAGCCCATCAGCAACGGTGGCAGTGCCTCTGGGGGAACGGAGTTGTTAAGGGGGAAAACAACTCTGCAATTGCAGCCGAAGAGAGGACAGAGAACATGTGAGAGCAACAGCTCTGCAGACACCCCAGGTCAGGGCAGAAGGAGGGGCAGGAGGTGCTCCAGGTGCTGGAGCAGAGGTTCCCCGGCAGCCCCTGGGGAAGCCCATGGTGAGGCCGGCTGTGCCCCTGCAGCCCGGGGAGGACCCCACGCTGGAGCAGGGGGATGCCCAAAGGAGGCTGTGACCCTGTGGGAGCCCCATGCTGGGGCAGGCTCCCAGCAGGACCTGTGGCCCCATGTGAAAGAGGAGCCCACACTGGAGGTTTGCTGGCAGGACTTGTGACCCCGCGGGTCTGCTCCTGAAGGACAGCACTCCGTGGAGGGACCCAGGCTGGAAAAGTTCGTGAAGAACTGTCTCCCGTGGGAGGGACCCCACACTGGAGCCCAGGAAGAGTGTGAGGAGTCCTCCCCCTGCAGAGGAAGGAGCGGCAGAGACGACGTGTGATGAACTGACCACAACCCCCATTCCCCGTCCCCCTGCGCTGCTGTGGGGAGGTGGTAAAGAAATTGGGAGTGAAGGTGAGCCTGGGAAGAAGGAAGGGGTGGGAGGAAGGGGTTTTAAGATTTGGGTTTATTTCTCATTATCCTACTCTGATTTGATTGGTAATAAACTAAACTAATTTCCCCATGTCAAGTCTGTTTTGCCCATGACAGTAATTGGTGAGTGATCTCTCCCTGTCCTTCTCTCGACCCACAAGCCTTTTGTTATATTTTCTCTCCCCCGTCCAGCTGAGGAGGGGAGTGATAGAGTGGCTTTTGTGGGCACCTGGTATCCAGCCAGGGTCAACTCACCACAGGGATAAAAATGCGTCTTCTGTTAGGAACAGCAAGAGGAAATTCATGGCTCTCCACCAGTGATGGTGCTGGGAAGGGACAACTTCTGTGACCCCCCCACTCCGTGTACTTGCACGCTGCCCCCGACCAGCCACCACCAGCAGAGCCTGCCCCACCGCCCTGACCTGCTCTGGCTCCTGTAATGAGAAATCTGGCATTTCTGCACTGACTTGGGCACCACTAAGAAATTTGACAACGTATTTAGGGAGGGAAAAAGATTTGTCAAAACCAGGAACAAAGAATGAATGGCTCACAGCATGGGGGTCCAGTTCTCTAAAGCTGTGCTTGGGCAGGGTAACGAACTCGACACACCGCTGAGTCCACGATCTTCTTGTGCAGGTTTTATACACCTTTTGGAGTACTGTGTGGCTGTGACTGGACTGGAAGCGATGCCCAGCTCTGGATTGTCTACACACGATGCTCAGTATGCCCAGGTAATACCGACGTAGGTGTTTCCACCCTCGCACTGTAAATGTAAAATCCTGCCCTGATGATTTGCAAAAGTTTAACATGAAATGTCAAGTAGAAAAATTTGACTCACAAGGGATCTCACCCAGGGAGGTGCCACAGGAGCTGCAAGAAAACATTTCCATGCTGCTCATTTTGAGAAGTTACCAAATGCAGATGCAGATACGAATCTTCCTAGACCTATCCAAAAGTGGCACATTGCACTGAAACAGGCACAGGAGTCGCTACGGGGTTGTTAACTGCCTAGCACAGCGGCAACGTGCACACTGCTTCATTGAAACTCAGCCTCCGAGCAGCCTGGTACAGCTTCTGTCCCACGCATGTGCTGATAAATGCCTACAGATATTGCACGCTCTCTGAAAGGGAGACTGAAAGGGGAGATGGACAGTTTGGCCTCTGATTTTGCTGTAAAGTAGCACAAAAAGCCTTCATCAGCTACTATGAGCCTTCAACTTCTTATGGCTGCTGTAGGAACTAGTAGGGAAGTTCTGTCAGGTCACCTGGAAGAGGGACCAGATAGCCAGGTGGGATGCACACAGCCTTTCTCCATCCACAACTTTTACACAACATTTACACCTCATAGGAAAGGTAAACAGAACTTTCAAAGACACAGATTGTGCCTTTCATAAAATAAGCTTCTGCTCGTGATTCAATGGAAAAGCTTTTTTTCTGGTGGATTTCACATTGGCTAAATTCTGCAGTCACCTCTGGCAAGGGTGCCATCTTCCTGGGGAGGAGACGGGAAGCGTGACTGCAAGGCCAGTTGTGCTGCTGTTTTGGTATCTGTGCCAGTGGGTCAGTAAAGATCTGCTAGCGACAGGCAGAGACAGCCAACAGAAACTGCGAAACCATGTCTCCTGTGAGCCTGATGCTGTCCTCTTCAGTACTACAGAGGTCCTTTGCTTTTGTACCTGATGTTGACTCCTGAACAGGCTGAAAAGGCTCTTTCTGCCCATTTTTCACATGTTATTCTTTGTTTACGTGAAACAACAAACTGTCATCTTGACTCAATGTTTCTTTTATATTTTAGTGCTGTGAAGATCTGACTCCTGGCTATGAGAGAAAGTTGCTCACTTCTAGGACAACTGCGCCATTTACTAAGGTCAGTTTGAGAACACTTAAAAATTAGATGCAAGCACTAATTTAAAAATGATATTAATAGATTAGTGTGCCAGCCTTGTGGTTCCGGTGCTACAGGTGACCTCTATAATCCATACAAAACATGTCCTGTGCATTCGTGCTCCTCCCTTCCTTAAGACGGAGTAATAATATACACATTGCCTACATCTATTTTTGTTTGAAGATCTCTAAGCAGGGAGTGAGTCTCAAATAAGTAGGTACGATGGGTCCTGGTTTTGCATGAAGTTTTGTATTGGCAGTGAAGGGGAGAGATGCTGCTCTTAAGTGTCCTGGGGAAACACCTCTGATGGTGGGGCGGGATCAAAGCAAAGGCTATTTGGGCTGCAGACGAGGGGCAGCTCCTGTACCAGCCATCCCCTAACCCAGCAGCGTGGCAGACCAGGGGGTGCTGACTCCATGCTCTGCTCGAGGACATTTGTTGCGCAAGGTGGCATGGCCCCGCTCTGAACTGGTGCAGGAGAAGGAGCTGTAAGCAGCTCCCAGCCGCTCGCCGTCACCTCACCCAGCACCGGGTGGCTGCGAAGGAGAACCGAGCCCAACAACTCACAGTAATTTCTCAGCATACTTCATGTGGCTTAAAATCCCCCAAACCCAGGAAAATTATATGAACTATTAAGAGTGTTGCTTTCAGCAGGGAGACCTGTCAGATACTAAACACTTTCAAGTTCTGGCTTCTTAGTAGTTGGAAGTATAATTAATATTCAGTGTAAACACACCAGTCAGACTTGGTAATAAAGAATCACTAGCCTAGGACCACATACCCCACTTTCTCTGCATGTCAGTGTTAACTTAGTCTGAAAACACCACTTAAATAGCAAACACAATAACGCTGGTGCGGTACTAACATTCCAAACTTTCCAAAATAACCATCTGAGCAGCAATTCAAGTTGAAAAGCAACTTGGCTAAACCTTGAGGCTAATAAACTGCTTGATTAAATTAAGGGGTAAAAACTAATAAATATTCAAAACACTTGATAATGCTTTGTTTGACATAAAGAACATTTAATGCAAGTCTCACTGGAAAACCTGTCAGGTTTTATACCTTAAATAGAGTTTTGCATTTAGAAACTCTGAGTGATTCCATTTGCTGCCTTTGATTATTGTCTTCTGTCACTTTAATCATGCTGGTAAAATTACACGATTTCTGTGAAGTCAAATCCGTTTACAATGCAGTTTTAATATAGCTTTGCAGCACATTCTTCTATGCATTTTTATTTAGTTACTCCCTACCTAGCAATACTTTTCTTTGTTCTTGAGCCCTCATTAGCCTGGGGTTCGCTCCAAATCTCTCCCAGGGAGGAACTAAATAAAATACAGTTAACCCTATGCAAAGAGATGGTCTGGAACAACGGACTGAGCCCGGGCACAGCGCCGGTTCTCCTGAGTCTCTCCCAGCCCTGCCAGAGGCTCGCTGTGCAGACAAGTCCTTGGCATCCATCAGCACTCTCACCTCCAGCTCTTACCAAATCCTGCTGGTTTTGTTTCACAGCACCTCTGAAATCCGGATGCCGGTTGAGGCCATGATCAGCTCAAACTACATCTCTTCTACCCTCACTTCTCACAACTTCTTGCCACATCAGATTGTCCAAAACGCTGCCGCTAAAGCATCTCTGGAATTTCACCTGTACTGCTTCTCCATCCACCCCCTTTTACTTGATCCATCTTAACTCCACAGAACTGGTCTAGTCATTAGCTTCACTCCTACCTGTATGTCTTCTCTCATTTCTCTGTAAAAAGCTTTTCTCTCTTCCACTCCTTAATGGTCTGCCTCTTGCCCTGCTTCATGGCACCCCAACCCGCAGGCCAGCCTCCCCGACCTGCCCACTGCTCCCCAGAAAGACCAGTGCTCAGGACAGCCCTTCTGGGCTGGAGCTCAAAACCACACGTGAATGCCAAAACTTCTCCCTACCTTGGGACTAGATGTGTGCTCCCATCACACAGCACCTCTGCTCAACATTAACTGTAAACGCTCCCACACCAGGTCAAATACAATTACCCTCGTAACTTAGGCAAGAACGGCTGAGAAGCGGTTTGCAGCATGAGGATCAGCTGTACTCCAAAGCTAAAGCCACCACAGCAACCACAAATCTGGACTGACTCAATAATGACTGGCCAAATTATCTTGCCTACCTAGTCCAACATGCAAAGTGAAATCTTACTGCACAGCGCAGGAACCTTCCTCTCCAGCAATGCTCCACCGTCCTCTAGCTCTGAGCAGATCCCTGCTGCCATCCCAATTTACTCATCTTTTCATCCTGGAGTTAATGCTTTTGTTGAATCTTGCCATCTACAGTTTGGACACTTTTGTCTTCTAATTTTCATACATAAGGATGACAATGTTGCAAGTTGTGTAAGTGCAAAGCCAAATAAACAAGGCTAGGAGGAGAACATTTAAACAATCAGGATGGGCAAAGCAACCACCAGTGCCATTACTTCATAGAAAACATGTATTGCTCCTTAAAAAGCCCTCAGTAAATTCCATCTCCCAAGAATATTTTGACATTCATAAATTGTGTAAAAGATTGCTTCCTAAAATCAAAGTATCTACATCGGTTCTATCTAACACAAATCCTCATGGGTTTGTTTAAGGGTGTTTCTTTTTTATACCAACAAGAAAAAGATTTATACAATTTAAGTACTCAAAGTATCAAATTTAAAACATTTCTTTCAGATTCTGAGCATTAAACCCTGGTAAGTGCTAGCTGCTGATGTTGCTTCTTAATTGTTGTTATATCCTGATAAATAAGCTAAAAATGTGAGAAAATACAATTAGTTTAGAAAAACTGATTTAGCCGTAAGCTTCATCATTTAACTTTTTATGGTATCCATGACAACCATTGGTCCATTATTAAATAATAGCATCCCTGGTGTAATACACAAGTACTAAAAATCCTAACAATAAACAGCAACATTTAGTTAAGTGTGTTTAGGTCAAGTACACTAACCAACCTGCACCAAAACAAATGACAGAATGGGAGGAAAAAATGGATTGTAGACTATAGCTTTCCTTACCTTAAAGTCATCTGGGAGCAGTAGCTTAGATGTCCTTAGGAAGCTTAATATATATCTGAAAATTTCACCATCTCGATCAATGAAATAATGTTGTTTTAAACTGTCCAAGACAATAGGCTCTGTGCCATTAAACAGACGACTTATTCTGAAAAAAGAAAAGAAAAACAAATGGGCAAGAGACAAAAATCTCATTACATCCTCAGGGCTTAAGAACATCCAGCCAATTTAGCTGCATCAATTCAATGTGCGTAAGATAACGCAGCATCTTAATTTGGTGACAAACAAGTGCATATAGATGCCTCAGACACGTGTGCGCACCTGCACGCTCACGCGCACGACGCACGGCACGCGAGGTGCTTGTGCTCGTGCAGACGCAGGCGCGCACACCAGCAGTGAGAGCCCCGCAGCTGCCCTGGCGCTCAGCTTCCGCTGCCCCGAATCAGGGCTGCGAATTGAGCCCACGACCCCAACAAGGAAAGTGCCTGTGAAACGCTGGCAGAGTAATTTTGGTGAGACTATGCGTCACTGGCTTCGTTATAGATCTATGTCCACCATGTCCTGCTAATGGAGAACCGAATGGTTACTCGGAGATGGGTTCCTGGCCATGAGCTTTTCCTCCCTCCAGCTTGGCTGTCATTTTGATCACACACCATCAAAGCCTTTCTATGCTAGAAGAGAGGCTGCCCGTACATCGAGATGAGCTGTTTGGACCTGTCAGCGCTGGATAAGTGGCCATCCAACGCTGAATGTTTTGGCAAACCAGCAACCAATGCCCCATGCAGCATCTGCAGTGCTGCCTGTGGGACCACAGTCCCACCACCCGTAGTCCTGGGGATCAGAGTTTGGCAGAAGCAAGCAACATGGCAAATCTCTTGTGAGCAAAGGAAAGGAAGCGAGACCCATGAGACACAGGGATCAGCTGGTTACTGGACCAAAATACCACATCGGCTACATCACTCCAGCTTTCTCCATATCCTGAGGAGCATGCTCTGCAGAAAGCAAACCAGGCATCTGCCTGGCTGACATTCCTCCTGCCTCTCCCCTCCAAATGCCTGGCTTCTCTCAGAATGCTTTGTCTTCCCATGAGAAATAACCCAGCTGAATATATGTTCTTGAAAGGAAAATCGCAGGAGACAGACAGCAACGACCTATTAAGTAATTGAGTCCATCTCTCTGACAGTGCAGCATTGTTCCCAACTGCAGAGTGTCTCGTGTTTCAAAGTCAAGTCTTAAATAACCCTGCCAGTGAGGACTCCTCCATTTCCCAGGGAGGCTATCCCACAGCCTGCTGCATTTCACTGTCGAGCTGTCCCTTCGACTTGGCCATGCAATCCCCCCCCGTCCCTCGCCGAGACCAGGGCAGGGCTTTCCCCTGCTGTGGGTAACGAGCTCATCAAACCCTGCCAAAGGCCATGGCCGGCACTGCTGGCGAATGCTGCAGCCGCAGCCTCGCTGCCTCCCTCCTTCCAGCACCACCACCACCCCACCCCAAGCTTTCTGGCCCGGCAGCGAGGGGAGCGGATGCGAGAGATCACAGCCTGGCTGGCGAAGGCGCGTGCCCACCCCGGCGCTGGGAAGGGGCAGGTTCGCTCCCCCGCCACTGCCCGCAGTGCTGGTGCTTCCAGCTGCGCCCCGCGCCACTTGCTTTGGGTTGTGGGTTCATGCAACATGAGATTTGCTCTCCACAGCTGCACCTCGGTCTGATCTTTTAACTTGCTGATTTAGTTGTAAATTTAATTAACGTGCTGTTTATTTCTAAATTAACTGTGGAGATATTAAATAAAACTGGACTTAGCACGTTCCCACTGAATTCAGCTAAAAACCTTTCTGCCCTCTTAAGCAAGCTCCAGGTTTTACTCCTGCTCTCGTGTCCGTGTCAGCATTCAGCTAGTCTGAATTACTTATGAGAATAACCAAATGCTCCCCTAAACTCTAATTATAATATGTTTACTGTTTTTCTTCAACCTCTAGCTTTTCAATGGTATCAGAAAACACCATCCAGTTCACACTGCAACATTTAATTTATATAATCCAAAGGTTCGGTAAGCCTCCAGTAATTCATTATTATCTTTTTTGTTGTTATTTTGGGGCTATTTGCCTGAGACCGTTAAATATATTGCTTTGTACAGTGTTAAATTTTATTCCAGGAACCAGACAGTTAATTTATTTTCTTAGACATGCACATGAGCCAGTGTGCTGTGCTGGGTTAGACTGAATGCAGAGGAAACACTGACAGAGCAGCTTAATGTTCAGTACAGTACATTTATTGAGTAAACTTGCGTGGCTATTGAAAGTTTTGAGATCTTACACCTAAACAAGCTGGGCAGTGGCTTAACCCTCCTCCCCTTCGCTGCCCTTTCTCTTTGAAGTCTGCAAAAGCAACACGCCGGCTGCTGTTCAGCTCTGCCGCGCGTATGGGTGAAGGTTTGCCAACAACGGCAGGGCGCAGGGAAGACAGGGTACAAAATTTTAATGGGCCACTCTTTAATGTAGTGAAGCATTTTTCTGGTAATGAAAACAAAACATGAATTTTGAGGCCTTTGTGGAGTGCCCTGAGCTGTATTTCTTCACCAGTGAAATTACTGCTGGGGAAAGAAACTTGCAGAGTGTTGAAAGACTTAACTGCCACCCCAAAAACAGAGTGATGAATAGTTTAAGGATTTATTTGACGTTTTAGGGGGCTGCTATGTTCCAGGAACCAACTTCACTGCAGCATGTTGTAACACTGTGTGTGGAAAGCGCTCCTGCTTCTCCCTTCTTGCCACTATGAACCGTACCTGTAGAAAGTCCATCAGAAAACGTAACGCTGTGAGAGCACGAAGTGAACTCAAATGGCAGCTTCAAAAGGAAAATTTGCCTGACAGGTTTACTCATCACATGTGAAGCCATAGAAAAGAGCACAGTGACCAGGGGCAGCTCCATAAGCCCCACTGGGACCTGATGTGCTCAGTGAATGGGTCTTGAGTGGACAGAACAATATGCTGCATGCAGAAGCGTGGAAGCAAAATGCGCACGAGCTGTCAGGCAGTCAGCAAGTGCAAGGAGATGGGAATGGTTTTGCAGGGCGTAAACTTGTTGATGTTCAATCAGAAATTAGGTACCAGTCCTAAGCTGCTCCCTCCAGCACCCCGCCATGTAATGTGAGTTAAAGTTGTGGCGAGCAGCTACAGCTCTCAGCTCGAGCAAGTGCTCACCCCGAAAATGGTTGGTTTTATGACTGGCCATGGTGCCCAGTACTGTACTGGTGGACAAGTTGGGTAATAGCATTTTCCGGAGACACTTGTTTAAGGCACATGGGAACGGTGCTTCCTAGTGATGTTTGTGAAGAGGTGGAAGGCACTGGAAAACAAGAGATGAGGCCAAACCAGCTGCACTTGGATCCTACAGCGACGGGTGAGTCTGAGCATGACCGCTTCTTCAGCGTTCCCACCTTTTGCAAGAGATGCTTCACTTACTAATTTAAAAACACTCTTAACATTTCTGGACAAGATTTAGTTTCCAGACAAGGAGCAGACTGAGCCAGGATCAATCCAAGTAGTTGCAAGCCTAAGGATGGCAAGTTTGCCTTTCCATTGCCTCCACCTCCCTGGCCAGGCCCCGCTATACTCGTACCATCTTCCCAGTGCACAGTTCGTCCCAGCCGTCCGTTTCTCCTTCTCAGTTGCTCCTGTCCTCCTGGCAATGTGCTCTTCCCTACTGCCCAGCCACTGCTCCGCAGTGCTGCCCACCCAATCTTCGCAGGGCCCCTGCTCCCGGCCACTGCGGCATCATGTCCCTGCGAAGCAGAGCCACAACGGGGCTGGTGTCAGGCCTCCAGCTTAGCAGGTCTTGCTGGCACCTTGAGCTCTGGCTGGCTGCTCTTGCCCATGCCTCCCAACATCCAGAACACAACCTGTTGATCCTAGTTCTACAATTTCTTTTTGCTTCTGTTGTTTCTGCTAAAGGCTTCTACATTTTCAATAATGTTTCGCCAAAACGCCAAGGGGCGAGTTTCTAGCTTTGTACCAATTTTACTATGATATTAAGATCTCCTTTTATTAGATTAAAAACAAACAATGCAGCCAGCCAACCCACAAGGACAAGAGCGCCAGTAAATTCTTCTCTTAGTTTCTTGAGGAAGCTGTGTGCTGCATGCAAGCACCTACAGATGGCTGCTGCTACCATCTCCCCCGTTAACGCTGGCGACCAGTTTTCCACCACACGAGCTCCCTGCAGCACCTGTAGAGACAGGAACACAAGAGGGGGCCTGCAAGGCAGTGAATCCAGCCCCCAACCTCGCGGCACACCACCTCTTTCATAAACTCACCCAACTTCATCTTAGAAGCAGCCAGGGCTTTTTGCACCCCCAGCTCCCTCTGCAGCTCCCTCAGCCTTCCCAAGATCAGCACCGAGCACAGCCACAGCCCTGCACATCATACACCCACTGTTGGGGGGTTTATGGGCACATTGGGACAGAAGAGTTTTGGGGGGAGGGGCTCGCTTTCTGGTTTGGGGCCAGTTTAGCCATTTTCTTGACAGCTCCCGTTTTGAACAGGAAATGTAAGTCCTTAATAAATTGGTTCCAGAGGCTTTAAGAGGAGCAGCCAGCATGGTGGGACCTGTGGGACAGCCAGCAGCCGGGGCTGTGGCAAGCACCAGCAGAGCCCTCTGCTCCCCACTGCCAGGGTGGCTGCTGTGGCCCTGTGCCCCCCACACCCACCCAGCCAGCACAGCGACACCACGTAAGTAAAACTCTCTATCACAACATTGCACTAAAAGTATTAATTTAAGTAATTATGTGATTAATATTTAACTGTTCAGTGATATTTTTGTCATTCATAATTTAGTTGTTTACATTTATTAAAAATTTATTCTGTAGACACTTTTTCTGCCCAATGTCAAATCAGCAGGGAGTGCACATTTCAGCAAACTGTCATTAAAATATGTCTCTCTCCGAATTTTATTGGCAGAGAAGGGAAGAAGAGAGAAATGCCTGACCATGGGTCTTGCAAACACACGGGTTTGTGCTCCGCTCGGTGCCCTCCGCTGTATCTGCTGCCCCTCCATGCACCCTCCTGCTCCATTCAGCACAAACACACAGCGAAGCTGACACGAGCTCTGCAGCTCTCCCTGCACTTTATACGGCGGCTGACAGTTGTACTTGGCTTTTGGGCCTTGCTGTGGAGCTGGAGGAGGAGGCGGCAGTTGTGGAAAATGCTGCAGAGAAGAGGAAGAGGGTTGTTTAGAGCCAGGACACCGAGCATGACCTGAAACTGCCCTGCGGGACTTGTTAGCTAAGTGTCCCAGGTGTACAAGCAGAGCCCAGTCATTGCTGCTGAGCACAAACAGTGCTGCTTATCTCCTAAATATTTGCTCAAGGTGGGTAGGATAGATACTGTTATCTGCTTGGAAGGGAAAAAATGCTGTGAATTGGAGCAGAGGTGCTCGAGAGACCCGGAGCGCTTCACAGTGTGTCTGGCACTGCTGCCTGTGTAGCTATGTCTAAGTCTGCTGCTTGTCCCGTCACAAGAAAGTAACTGCTGGGAAAGAGCAGCAGAAAGGCGCTGGAGCGGCAGCACCCTCCCCAGTGCCGGTGTGCCAGGAGCTGGCTCTCTGCGGACACTGCAACACCCCAGCCGCAGCAGCATGGCCTGGGCGGACACTGGATGGTGCTGCCAGATCCTTCACAGAATCACAGAATCACTAAGGTTGGAAAAGATCTTCAAGATCATCAAGTCCAACCATTAACCCAACACCACCATGCCCCCTAAACCATGTCCTGAAGCGCCACGTCCACACGTTTTTTGAACACTTCCAGTGATGGTAACTCCACCACCTCCCTGGGCAGCCTGTTCCAATACTTGACCACTCCGTGAAGAAATTTTTCCTAATATCCAATCTAAACCTCCCCTGGCACAACTTGAGGCCATCTCCTCTCATCCCATCACTAGTTAGTTGGGAGAAGAGACCAACACCCACCTCACCACAACCCCCTTTCAGGTAGTTGTAGAAGGCAGTAAGGTAGTGTTTTTCACATTTCCATTATTTTTACTGTAAAACCAGCTGGGTTTGTGCACAAGTTCCCAGCAGAGCAAACTGTAATGGAGAAGGCACCTGCAGCCCCTTTCCCCAGGGAGGCATACTAAAGCACCCTACCTGTCAGGAAAGCAGGCAGGGCTGGCCAGAGGAGGACAAGGATAACCCCGCTGAGCAGCAAGCGGGTGACTTCTGCCTTCTGGCCTGACGGTAGTTATGAGGGAGAGATGGTAAACGTTGTCTCTGCCAGGACACATGCTCCCTCACGCCCTGTACAGCAAGGAACGTGGCTAAAGGTTGCATCTGGCTGCAGTAGTTTTTCTGATCTGCCTCAATTTAAAACTTCAGCTATAATTAGCATGAAAGTCCATAAACAAAGCTCTGTTGTATGGTTATACCGCACCTTCACACCCTGCTACTTGACTGGTGATTTTAAGCCTTCTCCAGTTATGGGAAAATGGTGCTAAGGAGCGGCGCTGTGCACAGCGTGGGTCTGTGCACACACGACCCGGCTGCAGAACGGTGCAGAAACTCTGTGCGGGCGGCTTCGCCCTTACAGCTCTGACACAGTTTCCATTTTAATCAAAGATAACATCTTGACCGCCTCAGATTGCTACAGGCGTACACTTAGCTTGGAGGGTGTTTCAGCTGGGGAGAATTTTGGTTTAAGCATCTTTTAAATCTTGTATTTGTACAGTGATGGGAAAAAAAAAGGGGTGTGGGGGGAGTGTCTGAGTCTTAAATTGAGGGTATAAACTGTTGCTCTGCAAACTATGAAATCCCACCAGCCACGTGTGCTTTGGAACCAGTTCACGTGCCTGAAGACGCAGAGAGGTGCCCCAAAGTGGGGTTCTGGCGTAAGTAAGCCCAGATCAGGTATCGGCTTCCAGTATCAAATGGAGTGCAGGCATCAAGCACTGCCACATTAGGCAGGTCATCGCTCCTCCGCAGGTGCTCGAGCCACCCCCACCACCGACCCCTTCTCCCACCACTCCTGCAAGACCAGGGTGTGCACCCACATTTCAGCAGGGCAGGCTCAGGCACCAGCATCCTACAGGCACTGCCTGGCCCCGTACAGGCATGGCTCCGCCCCGGACCCTTCAATCCTGATGGCACAAGTGAGCAACCGCAGATATTCAAGTACAAAACTGACCTATGAGAACCAAACGGAGATACTAAAGCCTGTAACCCCCAAGCCCCTCTCAGTTTTTAACAGGAAAAGAGCATCAAGTAGTATGGTCCAGGCTCAGCAGAGGGATGGAGGACGTAACTCACAAGGTAACACATTTATCCATCTCCAATTCCTACAACCTTCTGTTCCTGCCTTCCAATGCTGATTCTGGAATACCATATGAGTTTTTTGAGCCACATGCTCACTTTGCAGTGCTTTTGAAGGATATTACACTCATTAACTATTAAGCACCTGAAGGAACTGCAGGATCTATTACCTAGATTTAATACTTCATATTTTGCTGTTCAGGCTAGAATATCTATTTTTGCAATAGATCAGAGCTAGTCTATATAGTATCAACATGTATTTTTAAAAGTCAATAATCCAGAGAGAACATTATCATCTACCATGCAGAATCACTCTTCGGAAGTTCTAGAAGGACTTTTTTTCTTCTTCTTATACCATCACTAAAAAGCAAAGTTAGCTAAGTAATGAATTTTGTAGTTAAAACAAAGGTATGAACAATTGTATTTTCAGTTCTCTGTTACTATCCGTTAAAGTCCACTGAAGCAACAGGCAATAAAATCCACTGAAGTGGAAATTACTTATTATTTTTTGGAATACCATAAAGCATTATTATTATAATGTAACTCCACACTTAAGACACTTTGGCGGGTGACTGACTTTGATATATAATTTCATGGAAATATGTATGTATTTTTAGATTTTGATACATGACACTTTTTAAACATAGTATTGCCTATACATAAATTAGCAGTTAAGACAAGAAATTGGAAACACTAATTCCAGGTAGAGAAGCCAGTGTCTCTTCCTGCATTAAAAAATTCTCTTGCTGTCAAGAGCTGCCCTGATCCTGCATCCATGCAGCCAAGCACCCCATCAGGTCTTGACGGAGGAGGAGCCGTCAAACAATTACAACTAGCAGACCAGCAACTAAGGGAATCTAGGCTCCCATGAGCTTTCCTTTGCAGGCTTTTCATTCCCGTTAGGTTTACAAGGGATAGTAACCCTAAGCCCTTCACTGCATTGGGATACTGGGACTAGGCCCATCAGCACTGGCCACTCATCCCAAATTGATCAGCAGCGTGTTTGTTCCGTGGGACCCTGATTCTGCCACCCGTCTCGCAGGGAGTCAACAGCTCAGGAGCAAAGCGCTGCTAAGCCGTGAGTAACGGTGGCAGAATCTAGCCCTCTGTCAGGCTAATGATTTTATTTTGCATTACTCAAGCAGCGTTTGTGTATGTTAGTGTGTTATTTCAACAGCTGTAAAAAGACTTCGCTAAACAAACAGTTTCTAGTATGTTAATTGCTGTATTACGAATCCTTTCACTGCATTCGGCATATAACCACATTTACAGGCAGGATAAGCAGCCACATGCAGACAGAACAGCACTCATTTGCTACACATATCAGCATCCTGCCACATTTATTTACGTCTTCAGCCACAAAATGCATTTGCTGTGCTTAAGAAGAAAAAAATGTAACTTTCAAATACAGGTCGAATTTGCATTTCTCCATTAAAAGTTCCTTACGTGCCACTGACACGGCTTGTTCATCCTTTGTAACAGGGGCAGTTAGTTACGGTATTTTTGACGCTTAACCATACCGTTGGCATTCACGTGGCCTGGCTGAGCTGCTCTGGAGCAACCATGACCAGAGCAGAGGCCTTGACCGCGGCGGGTGTGCAGATGCACGGCAGCCCAACGCGAGCGGAGAGGTTGCAGTTAGTTACTGTAGTTCAAGACGGGCCAGTTCTGCCACCCCTATTCCTGACAAGCAGTAACTGCTTGGGGAGAGTGAGAAGGGCAGAGTCTGGCTGACTTGCATGCTTTTAGTAAAAGTAACCAAGTAACACTACAATATAATATGAACCCTCAAAACACAGAACTTGTTAACGGGAGGATCCTAAATATTACCCTTTCAGTGAAACAGGCCCATGTCCCAGTAACTGCACAGAAGTTCATACTTTGTAGGTAATGCCTATCTATTTTGGAATTCCTCTCTTTATTTTAAATCGTGGACTTGCATTTGAAGTTAAAGCAGCACATGCCAGCTGGATTTCCAGTACTGTTATTCTTTCCAGTATAAAGTTCAGGTTACTTTTGCTCTTCTTGCGTCTTTTACTTCATTCTAACTGAACTGTTGCCTAAATAGTTGGTGAAGATTAAAAATATTAATACACATTTATATTTCAGAAGTACCCTGTTATTATTATGCCATTGTTGTTGCCGCTCCGATTTGAGCCCTGCGAGGGTTCTTGGCCTTTCATGTTTTCTCAACAGAGAATTTATACTAAATTCTAGCCATTAAAATCAAGGCAGGAACAAAAATTCTTTAATTTGGAACAAACTCCTAAACTAGCACCTTAGTTTCCCAAAGGTCCCAATCCTGCAAGAACTGCATTTCAGTTCAAACTCTGTGGGAGTTGCGGGCACTCAACAGAATTAAGTTGTTAATACATGAGAAGATGCACAATTCAAATAAAACATTCCTGCCTATACAAGCCTTTTCTTGCTATTGCTTTAACCATCCCTTCCCCCTAAATAATGGTGCTGTGAGGACCCTGATGAGAACAGGGTTGCACCAACCAGCAAGGTCACTCTCTTGCTGCTCACCTACTGGCTCTAACCTCAAGCGGGAGCTAACTCAGTATTTTTGTTAAAATTTTCAAATATGACTAGATCTGGACATTACTTCCATTACCATCACGCTTGTACAACTGGGCATGCTGGGAGGTTGGAAAACATGCAGATACTAGTTTTATTTTAATATAAATGGGCTAAATCCTCGCTCATTGCAGTCAAGAGCGAAACTCCCACTGGGACTCAGTAAAGGCAGGGAAAATTTCAAATGTTAACTCATTTACCTTTTCAGGGTGCGAGTCTGGCCCTCCGCATACTTTGCATTGTGTGGGTGCTGTGAAACCAGTACGTTTCAGTACACAAGAGGAGAAAGAGGGACGGATACTCAAGGGCTGCACAACCTTTTATAAAGTGTAAATGGTGACAGCTAACACATTCCCTTTGGTACCTGCTACTTGTGCAAACAGCTAGAATATTTAACCTGCTTGAGCCACAGCCCTTTACTTCCAATCCCAGATATACAAAAGCTGAGCAGCTTTTTCCTATGATTCTTTTATTTATTTCCAGATCCACAGGAAAATGTTCCCAGGCATGGGCTGGCTGTGACTCTGCAGCACCTCACTGTCCGGGATGAGCAGGAACACCAGGCGAGCCTCGGTGCCCACGGTGCCTCTGCTGCGTCAGGACACTCCACTGCTGTGGACAGGAATGATGCCAGCCTCTCCAGGTAGGGATAAATTAGCTTTCTGCTTAAAAGAGACTGGCCATGCTGCTTGGGCACTTGGCTGGTATGCCGATTTGCAGAATTGGTAAAGCAGAGAATGGCCGACAATGGTAATATGGAAAAAACCAGCTGATGTTACATTCCTCCTCTATTTGCTTTTCCTGCAGCCCATCCTTCCGTCCTCCAGTGAGTGAACTACACCAATTTTGCTCAGTCCCAGAATGTAACGCTGCTGCAATTATGCTACCATACACCTCCAATACAGCTCACACCACCACTCACTCTGGCACGAAGACATCGCGGGGAGCTACAGGCAGACTGTAACTGGTTATAATTCTCTACAAGCATGTACGTGATTGGCAAGTTGCACCCAGTTCTCTCCATTCGTATTTTTGTTATCACACTTAAAATGATGAATGAATGATGCTCCTGTTTATTCTTACATTTGATTAAGCTATACCCAAGATATTTTTCCTGGCTGTTCACTTAAACAAACTGAACACGTCAAGAATGATTGGTTAAAAAGCTGTTTTGAAGAGCAAACCACCACCAAAGCCCATATATCCACACCAAGTTGGCAGACTTGTGTAACAGTTTTTGCTGGTGAGCCGGAGCCGTTGGCAGATGAAAGGCAGAAGCAAAAAGGAACTTCCAGTGAGTTTTTTGTTACTGCAGTCGGAGAGCAGAGACAGAGAGGAAGTGACCCACTGACATGTCCGCTGGGAAAAGCCCAGCTCCACAGCCACATTCCCGAAGAAAGGGGGAGCCCCTGTCTAGGGGCTATGGAGACGGAACCTGCACCTGGGAAGGAGACAGCAATACACCTGCTGCACAGAGGACACTTGCCCTACAGAATTAAGCTTAGCAAAAACTTTAAAAATAGTAAGAAAACCATTAAGTGTTAGATTCTGATGAGATATTGAAAGCTGAACCTGTTTTTTTTATGTGACTGTGAGAGATTCATTCTTAAATACAATACTATCGTCATGGATTTGATTGTGGTCCCAGTGAAGTCAAGGCCAAAACATCCTTTGATTTAATTGAAAGCAGAAGCAAACCTCCGCTTTAACCCTCACGTCTGCGAACAGAATATAACTGGATGTGAACAGAAGAGGAAATACGTTTGGAACTGGTTACAAATCCATGCGTGATTCCTCCTCCCCGCCCTGGTAAGATTAAAAAGCATTTAATAAATAATAATAAAGATTTTTTTTTTTTCCTCATTCAACAGCAGTGTTAAGTACTACCGGCCCAAATTCAGCCCTTGTTCCCTCCCAGACAACCCCAGCAGAAGCAGAGGACCCAGTTTCTCTCTATTGTCATTTACTGGTTCCCATGGAGCTCCACTAGACAAATTTGTCCGTGAAATTGTACGTCAGTTTTGCAATGGCAGATTTTAGGCAGCGGTCTCCCGAACAGCACACCACATTCCCCAAATGCCAAAGCTGCAGCCTTTGATATAAATTGTACCGGAATAACTTGTTGGCATAACACCGTATGGCACCAAAGAGGTTAAAAGAGCCCCTGGTTTTCATTGTCCACTTTCTCGAGAGAGATTTGCTGCTGCAAAAGCATCTACTAGATCTAAATGGATTACCTGCAGCACTGGAAGCATCTGCACTCCATTAGGAGAGAGGCGTAACGGAAGCCTGCCCTTTGGACTGGGATTCCTTCAGCGTTTCAGCTTTACGGTGCAAATCTCAGTCTCCAATGCTTGCCAACTGATCCCTTCTGAGTCTGACCAAGAGTAACGGTGCAAATGCTGCATAATAGCTTCCCAGCATCCACGTGCAGGACTCCTTTCAGGTTTTGCTTTATGTGGTCCTCAGCAGATAAAAAAGCAGCAATTTTAGCCTTTGAACGCATACCATACTGCAGTAGAGTGAAATCAACACAGTACAGGTGAACACCGGAATACCTCTGCTCAGCCTATCTGTCCTGGTGCCCAGCTCTGACAGGCAGGCAGTCGTCACAGTGACTGCATCAATACGGAATACAATCGTGCGCACATGTGAAGCTAACAGCCATTCTGACTGGCAGAGTTTCAAGTGAGAGCAATCAGGTGAAAACAAAAAAACCCTCCAAAATGTTTACAGCTGTCATTTCTTTTTTAAGCATCACAAGATTGAAGTACATGCTAATCACAGCAGATGAGGTGAAGGAGTAGGCAGTTTGGTGGACAGACCAGAGAGACATGAGTTTATAACTCTGTAGTTTAATTCCAGCTCTGCAGCTTTTCCCAGCTATCAAACTGGGTTAGGAGAGCCACCAACCTGGTGTAACTCTCCATCAACGGAGTTATACCAGGGATGATAGTGACTGACAATACTTACCTGTTTTAGTCACCAGATTATGCATTTCATGTCAGTACAGCACAAGGGAACAAGCTGTGGTGCTGCAAGGGCTAGGTATGCTCCTCAATTTATTACATTTCATGCAGCAGAGAAACTTGGCAAAGTCAATGTGGCCAGCAGCAGCATGGGGCACGACCTGCGTCAGCTACAGCCTGATTTCCTTCACACCATCTTGCTACTCCGTGCTTGAAGAGCTCTAGCCTCCCTTATGCTTTCACATATGAATCCTATGTTTGCATGCCTGCATATTCCTTCTATTTAAATATGCACTTTGTTCTTAAAGATTTTATTAACCCATGAATACATTAATTCTGATTTCAGTTATACAGGTACAAATTTGGAATAACTCCTTCAAAACCAGCGGAGTCATCTCTTTACGAAAGCCGTCTGACCAGGAAAGGCACATGCACGTACCCGTAAGTGCACGATGCTTTGTCTTCATTTGCCTGTTAGTTTTACAACCTTCAGATGTTTTTGAGACCAAGTACTGTGGATACCCAGCAGAAGCATCTTACTACAAAGTTCAGATTCTCGTAACTCCTCTCCACACATCACATCAGTATACATCCCTGGTGTAATTCCACAGAGGTCAACAGGGTTACACTAGGGATTATTCTGGCCAGGTTTATTACTAGGGCAGTTTTCTAAAAGAATAGGGCTTATTTTGTTTCCATTTACACTTATGGTAAAACTCTCATTGACTTCACTGGAAGAGAGATTTGGCCCAACATACCAATATCCAAACCACCTCCATTTATTTCAGTGAAAGTAAGGCAAGGAATTAATAAGGTCCAATGTATTTTTAAATCTTAGATTTCATAAATGATCACAAGCATGTAGGTCACAATATATACACAGAACGACACCTACGACAACCACCAGTGGGATCATTAAAATAATTAAGTTAGGCCTAGAGACAAATTCATTTCATAACATGTTCCTTGCAAAATAGATACCCCCTTGCTTCATAATCTAGGGAGCCTGTTTTATAAACTTCCTAAGTAGTTCATGAAATATCCCCCTAAGCAGACCAGGTCTACTTGCCATTGCAGGGTCTTTATAAATCAAAAGTTTATAAACCAAAAGACAAACACCAGTGACGTGTACTCAAAGACCAAATATGAAGAGGTAACGCCTTGTCTGTTCCACTGGTACGGCGGTTAGCTGTGACCTCAGGACACGATTTCCAGTACAAAGCTACCGAATCCACATTTTTACATAACTCCTCTCCATGCAATCAGAGAGCTGGATGCACAGCACATGAAGAAACAATCAATAAAGGAAATTCCCCTTTGCTTTAAGTGTAAAGCTGCTACACCTATGAACCTGAGCACAGGTGCAGTACTCCATGCAGTACACTATGCTCATCGGCAGGAAACATCCTCCACTAACAGCACGTAAAAGGAGGAGACAGGTTACTTCCACAGCATCCTATAGGAGTGGTTTCTCAAAATGTGCTAATGCTTTTCATGTTACTGCCCTGAAAATGGCTGCTGAAAAATATTTAAATTGTCCTGCTGGCACCAAAGCACCCTGTCAGGTGAGTGGTAAGCAAAAGTAGCAATGAAGGGAATGACAAAGTACTTGACCAACTAACCTCAGAAACTGCTATAGAGTGCTAAACAAACAAACAAAAAAGTTGAATTTTTGGTCTCCTTGTCTGCTGGCTGCTCTTTGTGAGTTTTAATAAACCACACTAGTTTTCAATCTCTTGTAAACAGGAAGGGTGGGAATTACTAATGTGCTAAGTGTAACTCAGCTAGAGTCATGTTATCATTGCAGAAGAAGAAAGGGAAGAGCCGAAAATGAGACAAGGACAGCTGGGTTTTGCACCAAAGGTACTGGACATACTGTTCAATGTTCATCTCTGGACTCCTCTCAGAGGCCATTAAGTGACATCCCTCCTGACCACAGCTAGGCTGTATGGAGATGCCTGTTCTCTCTTTTGACTAGCTGAGCTGAATAAGCTAGTATCTGGATAGGAATGTGCAACTTTCTCAAATTCAGGTTGTTTGGGCAGCCTGTGCCAGGTGTAGCAACACAGCCATAATTTTATTTCTGTAAGTCAGATGAGTGTGATTTGCTATCTTCTCCTCCCCGTGACCAGCTTGGTCTGTCCCGTCCTAGATGCCGTAATACCCATTTATGCCTAGAACTGCACACAATCCAGGCTGTAAATGTATACAGACAACCAGTAATTTCTGAGAAAGTGTTCGTCAGAGACTAGCTGGCAGTATTGTCTTGTACGTTTCATCAAATATTCCAAGTAAACACACAAATAATTCATTCATCAACAGGGCCCAGTCTCAGCACCCAATTACAGTAAAATTTGTACTCCCAAAGGGTAAACTCTGCTTTCCTCTCCAGAGCCTGTGGGCAGTCCCTGGGCAAGTGGCTGTGCTGGGCAAGGCAGTGGTTATGAAGTTGAGTAAGGAGTAAACACCTTTATCACAGCAGACAGCTCAGCTCTGCTGTGGTTCCCTACATGCCAGTTAGTAGGAGATCCTGGAGAGGTGGACACAGACAGGTCTGAAGAATCAGTTTCCATAAAAATTCCTTCCCTCCTATCTCCCCAAGTCACTGGAGTGAAGAGTTAGGGTTACAGGGACTATTCTCCTTTACCCCCAAAGCCACCAGTTCAGCTGTGCAACAACAGCCCTGGGTGATGCCTAGAAATCTGCTATCATGGTGTATTTCCATGGGCTCTGCCAGACCCTGAACCCAGGATTTTTTCCCATTAGTGAAAGCTAGAGACAGGCATTCCCAGCTGTAATTAGATCCCTGTTACAGATTATTTTTATTTTCCATAGAGGCTAAGCCATGTGCCCCTCCTCTGGCACAGGTCATGCCCTGGTGCTCCTAGACCCAGGACCGGGGCAAGTCCTGCCAGTTCAAACGGCTCCTCACCTCCACCCACTGCGCTCTGCCCCGCACGCTGCCCGGGAGCTGTGCTGGATGCGTCCTACCAGTAATGCACACCTGCCCATAGGAACTAATGCTTCACACCTTTCCCAGAGCTTACTGGAACACTGCACGGACTTGTGTGACCTCAGCCATCCAGCAGCCATACAAAACAGCAATACTTGGCTTCGCAGATTGGGAAAGACTGGTTCATTTTACACTATCTGATTCAGCAGCCTGGCAATGAGAGTTCCTTCACTTGCTCCAGCTCCCACTCTTGGTAAGTGCAACATCCGCAGCCAGACTGGGAGGGAGAGAGAGGATGGGAAAGGGAAAAGTGCTTTTAAAAGGGTTTTTTCCTTAAGCGTTCTGCTGGTCAAAATTCCCTTTAGAAACCAAAGAGAGATGTGCCCGGCCAACAATAAAATAAGAAAAACTCAAAAGATTTAGCTCTAAATTGCAGGTGCATGAAATGAAACCGAAAATTATTTTCATCTCCATGAAAATTCTTATATTGATTCAGAAAAGGCGCTGCATATAACTAAAACCTCAGGCTTTCGGCTCCTTTACTTGTCCTCATCCGCAGCACGCACCTGATCGCCTTAAACAATGGCAGAGCCCCAGGGAGCCCTGGCAGGCTCACCCCTCTCTGCAGAGCTGCCACACCGGTGTGCAGTGTCGTTACGTGTGCACAGTGCTCACGCACCATGCCCATAACCGGCATCTGAGCATTTGGAACATGCAGGAAAAACACTTGCTCCTGCTTCTTCAGGTGTTTTGCTTTAAAGTCTGTGTATGCTTTAAGTTCACAATACCTATTAAAATTAATGAGCTTTGCACTGCAGCTCACATGCAGGCACATTTTGTAGCGCTCTGCCTGAACGTGGGCTGCTGGCTCCGACTCAGAAACTCTTTGCCTTTTGGGTAATATACAACAGTTCATAGCCCACAAGTGTCAGAGCCTGGTGTCACCACAGACAGGGCACTCAACAACTGACCTCGGTGAGAAGAGTGGTACCTTATGAAGAGTGAAATGTGCCATGGCAGGATGCTTGCCTGCATCCTTCACTGTGCTTAAAACAGTGTCATTTAGTGGGTATGCAAGGATGAGAGAGGGATTGAAGGCACCATCCCTTCAATCAACCCCACCCAGATGTGGGGTTGGGTGAGCAGCATGGAACGGCAGTGGCACAAAGAGGTCTGGGAGACACCTAAGTCAGGATGGACGCTACTGATGCCACAGTCGTGCAGGACTGCTGCGGCACAGGGCTGTCAGGAGGCTGCACTGGCCCAGGAGAGCTGACACCGCTTCTGCTCCAGACCAGGATCCTGCCCTCGAATGGCTTTCGCAGCCACCAACAATCTCTGGTTAAGAATAAATCCAGTCTTCATTCCACCTAACCTGTCCGGAGTACAGGCCTTGCTTAAGGAC
The DNA here is from genome assembly GCF_964289735.1 of Phaethon aethereus. Taxonomy (NCBI): domain Eukaryota; kingdom Metazoa; phylum Chordata; class Aves; order Phaethontiformes; family Phaethontidae; genus Phaethon; species Phaethon aethereus. The sequence goes on along the minus strand of NC_138589.1, from coordinate 12,289,033 downwards.
TGCCAGCATGGGCTAAGAGACAAAATTTGCTAATCAGACGTTGTTTTCAGGCAGTAACATCAATAATACGCAGATTTGAGGGGAAATTAGCAAATAAGTTATTATATGAGTGACACTGGATTGATCCTACACGAGCAAGAAATGTGAAATGTTCTTGGGTATGCCAAGTCTGAAGAATTATATATTCTAAACATATCTGAGTAAAGAATTGACCTGCTCCCTCCCTGGAAGTGCAGAGCAGGATCCAGAATGGAGCCCTTAAGGGGTGATGTGGAAAATCTGTCTTGTAGATCTCTGTAGCAGGTGTGTTTGAGCTTATGAAACCACTGTATCTGGCTATACAGCATCATCAGTCATGTTCTGTCAGGGACAACAGAGAGGTCCTAAAATTTGGAGAAGAGCATTCCCCTGCACTCAGTCCAGCCCAGTGTGGCTGCAGAAAAGTGTGGGGAAGCAGAAGATCTCAGGCGTCAGTGCTGAGCTGCAGCAACCAGAGAGATGGAGGTGCTGGAGGAAAAGGTAGGGGAATTAAAAACCACAGATACCTACACAGCACCTAGAATCAAAAGGTCATGTTTGGTAGGAGAGCTTGTCTGAGGTCTATACAAGAATGATCGTTTGTTTTGACAAGAAACATTCAGAGGAGAAGACACATGCTTTAGGGGACTCCTTTGTAAATCACCAAAAAAGTCCATGGGTTCAGAGGAAAATGAGGCAGGTATATGCCTGGAAAACTCTACTACGTCTTGTAACAGCTAAGGTCGTGTCATTAGTTTCTGAAACAGTAATAAAGCCTGTGCTGGTCGTCTTTGGAGGATGGAGCCTCCAGAGAAGGGGGTGCTAAAGCCCAGGTGCCCCAAGAGCCGAGATCAGGACTTGCACTATGTTAGCACTGGCTCAGCATGCCTTGGGCCATGCTCCATGGGCCAAAAAGCTCCATTCTCCTGGAGAGGAAAGACTGGGACCAGAGACATCTCAAACACAGTGCGCTACAAACTGTCAGAGGGAGGCTCCCTGGGGTCTGAGCACCCACACCATGCCCATCAAGGCATCCCCACTTCAATTAATTATTCCTGCTCGTTTCTGTCACGTGACTAACACCACGGAAAGCATGAGCTTTTATAAATACGTTTCAAACAAAAGAACATACTTAACTTTAATAGAGGGTTATACAACAAATACTAATTAACCAAGAATGTAAGCTAAATATATTTACCTTTTATAGCAGAACAACTCAGAGCTCACAGCGATTCTCTGAGTTAAAAAGGGCTGTGAAAAGGACAGGCTTCTGATGAAACATCTTGTTCTACTTTCTAACAGAAATTCAAAGTGATATCAGAATTTCCAGCGAAATCGAGAAGCTGGGGCTTGATGTGGTATACAGGGATTTGGAAGTTCTTCTTCTTTTCCACTTGAAGTCAATGAGACGTCTGCCACTGAGTTCAGTGGGAGTAAGACTGGAGGATCTGGCAATGCCTTTGGGTATTCCTGACTGCACGTTAGGAGCTTGGACTTTTGGTGTGGGCTTGTTTTTTATATGCAAGAATTGTCTCACTCCCTTGGATAAATACAAATTGCAACTCACTTTATAGATGTGCTAGAGCTTTTGCAGCCTTTACAATCTGTCATATAAATCCATACTCAAGTGTCAATGTGTGAAGGGGCTGCTTTAGAGGTCCTCTGGGTGAAAATATGAATGGAATTTCTAGAAGAAATGCCCTCAAAGATGAATAATTTGTCTACTTTGCCAGTTACTTTAGAAATAAGCTGTTAATGGTAAGAGCCACTAAACTGAATTCAACAGTATTTTCTTCTTTCTACCTGTAACTCACAACTACCAGAGTTGGGAGTTTTGGTGGGAGAACTTGCTGAAAATAAACTATTGAAATTGAGCCTCAGACACAGGTAAGCAAACGTCAGCCTCACTGTACCTCTAAAGGTTGTTAACTTTAGTGGCAATTTTGGGTATGCAGGGAAAGCAGCCTCAAGTAGCTATAGGAAAAGGGATTAATAATATCATTTCTGATATAATTTCCGTGACCACCATCATTATGCTGTTGTTGGTCACAATTTCTTTTCTATGATTTTCATTTTCCTTGCCTTTTCACCCTCTGAAAGGCCAGCTTGCTTTCTTGCACGGTGTTTCATTCAACAAGCCAACTGGAACGGCGTGTAAAAGTAGTACGTAAGGTGAGTGTGAGTGGTTTAGAAACCATCTTTGACAGTGACTGTTTAACCCTCTTCTCCTTCGTCACACCAGTGGTACACTACTCAAATTTTCTCCTTTTTAGATGACAGAATTTATGTAGCCCATAAAAATCTACTGGAAAGAGGGCATCTACCCCCTTTAATGCCTAATCTGGCACCTTTTACTTATGCAAATTTAATCAATGGACAAATGGTCTCCTCACAGCAGCTGCACTTATACAAAAAACATCAAAGACTTTGACAAAGTTGTTCTGAAACAACTGTGGGATCACTGAAATGTAATATTTGGCCTCCGAGTTCACATCACCAGCCATACGCTGACATGAGTAAGACTTCCAGAATTGGGTCCTTTCTCTCCCCAAATTAGAGCCAGCCACTTAACTTGGGAACAGCCAAGCAGAGTGAGGCGAGCGCGCTGAGCACAGTCAATCCTAACAAATTACAATAAGAAATGTATCACACTGCCTGCTGTCAGGTGTAATTTATATCATACCAGAGGGGTGACTGGAGAGCAGGTATAGGCAGGAACTGGTCATACCTATACTTGCTCCTGCTGGGCCTGATCTTGCAAGCTGCTGAGAGCTCTTCCCTCCCATTGAAGTCAACGTGAACTGAGTCTGTTCAGGACCTAACAGGATTCGGCCTCCTCAAAATCCTATGGAAGGGTAAACACGATTTGATGGTTCGGGGGTTTTTTTTTTTCTGTTTCCCATTACCATGTAATGTCTCTGTGTATGCATACCCTGACCGTACTTACACACAAGCTCACAATCTGTATGTGTCCTTGAACATACATGTACAGCATATACTACAAGCTAAAAGCCTACTCAGGATTTTGGAGCACAGAGAAAGAAATAGAGGTTATAACACAAATAAACAGGAAGTTTATTCCCACAGCTTTCAATTTTAGTGAGTGCAAACTGTATTTTATGTGACTGGAGCTAAGATTTAGCAAAGCATTTCAGCATACATCCTTTGCTGAAATACAATCTACAAATTTGTTTGATTTCTTAGATTTGAAGCTTTTAAGCTCATGTTCAAACCAAGAGTTTAATATGCTGTCCAAAATAATCCAGAAAGCTCTGCGTGTGGCGGAGTACGGCTATGCACCAAATTTAAAAAAAATAAATAAAAAATTACAGTCTACCCTCCATCTACCTTCATAACGTACGTAGCAATACGTCCTATTTAGCATGCTGAAGGCTTATCTTTTGCTGTAAAAGCATACACGCTTACTATTTAACCTTTGTGATTTACAGGTCTCATCCTCTAAGCTGTTACTCCAGTGAGAACTGAAGTTTCAGCAGCTGAAAAAGCATTCAAGCCTTCTGAGATAACACAGCAATACAAACGTAAGACAATACACAGCAAAACACCAGGCAGCTCGTGAGCTCTGGTGAGGCACAGTTTTGTACTTTTAGTTTAAACAAAGTACAAAACCTGAAGAAATGCACTTTTGTTATTTAGCAAACAGAAGAAAAAAGGAAAATGGTTTAGATCAGTACTCCGTTCTTTTTAAATAAAATATGTGAATTTATGTATATTCTCGCAAAGGTTCCATAACTGAAATTTTTATTAAGTAAGTTTAATATGGGGCATATTTTTAAAATTGTGTCATCAGTGATATTTTAAAATGTGGAAACAGAGGTGCTACTCCATTACAACCGCTGAATCTTCTCTGTATTTTTTAATACTATGAAGCATTTGTCTGCTTCTGTTATAAATCCCTCCCCACTGAAGACAATTCTCCTCTACAATTAAAGAAGTACCACACAGACATCATTAAACAGACACTGTCCAGAAAAATCATATTGCTTTGGCCTAGCCATAAAATATATGTATTTTAATAATTGTTTATTTTCCACAGACAATTTCATCAGCTCCCTCTCCTTGGTATGAAATCACGGCCATATGCTTTATGACATCAGAGGCGTTACAAGGTGTCTCCACAAATGTCATTTATTGCTTGGGAAACCTGCCAAATCTGTGTAAAATTCCCTAGTTCTTTTAAAGGAAAAATCTTCAAATGAAACTAGAGCTTTACACTGGTTGGCATACCAAAAAAATATATCTATCCCTTATGGAAATACTGGCCATGCAGGTAGCAAAACCTCTGGCAACAAAACCTGCTGACCTGGGCTTTTGAGTCAATAGTGCCTCCTTTAACCAGTCTGCTGGGCACCCCGGCACTGCACATCCACAGCTGCTCTTGGTTACAGATGAGGCACTTACCCTTCTGAAAAACAAGCAGTCTGAATGACAAAAAGCTGAATTGTTTTAGCGATCGTAACTGTAAATCTAAATCGGATGTATTTTAACATAGTGCTCCAATTAATATGCTTTAACCCTTAAAACAGAGGTGCCTTCCACGCTACCGTCACAGGCCCGATGCTGCTCCGGATCCCTCATCCTTCACAATGCCCAGTAACCTGCAGGACTGGGAGCCGGCCAAATCATAAAGAGCCTCTGTGTCATACACACAAATATACTCTCATGCCACATCTATTCAGAATTCGACGGATCTGTGATATCACTCTGTGATAATACTGGCCAGATCCAAATAAATCTTGTCAGACATGCCACTAACCTATCCAGCACAGATCAGCTACCTTTAAACATGCAAAGATTCAGTCTAATCTGCAGCTGCAAGCAGACCGAGCAGGTCTGCCAACCACCGCCCAAAGAAAATGACCACTGACACCGAGGCACACAACTACCACTGAGGTTAGGATTTTGGCTGGCCGACAGAAGCATCCATTAGCCCTAGTGTAACAGAGCTGTTCTGTTTTCTTAAAGGAAGAAAACAAAGGAATTTTTCCCCCTAAATCTGAAGGAAAGAAGTTGCTTGGTACAGTTGGAAATAATCTAGGGTGGCACACCAACAGGTGCTTCAAACATATCGGAAGAGTGCGGAAGATGTTGAAAGAGAAAATTAATAGAGTCTCTAAATAATACATAAGTTTTACAGGCTTTTTTTTCCTGTAGAACCCCAGTGAAGTTACTATATAAATCGGAAACTGAATTATTCATAACTAGTGAATATATAATAAATCGTATTTCTCACCGAAATATTCCTCACAGGTACATGCGCCTTTCCATGCGATGAACAGAAATGGGCAGTGAGCCTGAAAATGCCAAGGTCTTACCTGGAGTCTGGGTACTTTGTCAAGGTAGCCAGGCTGCTGGTGTACATGTGTCCTCCTACATCGATGTGCACAGGAGCGTTGGACTTGGTGAGTTGAGCTGGGAGAGGAATTCCTTGAGCAGCCAGAGGAGAAACCGGGGACCGTGTTAGAGACAGACGGGACATGCTTCTTCCCTCCTGCAAAGGGAAGGCAAAAAAGAACAGTTTCTCTTAAATGTAGCAGTGGTGTTACCTTTCTTTCCAGTGTGATCACAGATCTAATCAGATCATTTTTGCATCTGCCTGATCACATATTCAGCTAACAAATTATTGCCACCACTGTAATTAAGTGTATTTGCATCATTTTCTTCAAAGTACCAGAGGGGAAGAGAAAGATGCTTATTAGCAATAAGAAATCAAGAAAAAAAATTTTCAAGGTGTCAGCCTCAAGGGGCATAAAACAAACTGCAAAATTCTAATTAAAGGTCGCGGGCTTATGTGTTAGATGTGAAATATCCCCTGACAAACGAATAACCAATTTGTGAATTGGGATTCAGGGGGTTTTGCAAGTTTGTCTCAGTAACGAGACACCTCTAAATTAGTGACTTCCTCGGTACCTAAGGCATTTAGTTTATACATGTAGTAAATTTCACATCAAACTAAGATAAATTTTCTGGTTTATTTTCAATAATTGTGAAATAAATGGATAAATTTCAGTTAAGCCTTAATATTAGACATAAAGAATTAGTAAGCTTTCAAACTGAAGGAAATTAATACCTGGAAGCAGTGAAAACAGGAAGATCTATAAACTGACCCATGCTTTCATGACAAGACGCATTAGAAATTACTGTACAATCTGGCATGTGAAATTACAAATTCAACAATCCACCTAATGTTTACTGCCCTACAAATACTTGAAAATTAGTGAAATTTCTGAATTGAGTCCAAAAATCTCCACCTGACATACAAAGAAAAAAATACTGAAATGTCTTAAAAATGAACAGGACAACCGTACCAAAAGAAAATTCCTCAATTCTCTTCTGCAAGAAAGGCACAGCTTATTCTGCATGAAACATGTGTCTCAAAGCTGATTTCAGTTAAATCGGTATAGACAGCATACATGTCAAACAGAAACAAAACCTTTATAAAAGTTTAAGAAAATGTCCCTCCATTCTCCCCCTTATGGGTAAAGCAACATATGCAAAACATTACAGTTGGAGACATTTCTGAATATAATCTAATTTTCTTGGTATTTTGTTCTGCAAGCATGCTACCAAGCATCCAGGCTCTTCCTTACATCTGACAAGCACTTTACATGAAGCATTGCAAAGTGAATTCCTCTCCCACATTACTTTTGACAATGTTTCTTAGAAATCTAAAGCTGTCTTGCCTTTCTCTTCGCAGTCAGTATTTTGCACAAGATGCCTGGCTATGACACTCAAACATGCAATTAGCAACATTCTTTGGAAAATTAAATAAATAAATTAATTGATCTAAATAGAAAGGGATTGAAAAATCTTAATACATCTGGACAGCTTCACAAAGTCATCACAACATCTCCATTTACTGCATTTCATCTTGGTTAGCTCCTAAGAATTTCCTGCATCTACAGCACAGAAATACATCACCCCATTATGAATCCACATCCTTTTCTCTTCAGAGGCTGGACGGACATCTGCACTGAACACGAAGCAAATACCAACTCTGTCCTAGGACTTCTGTGTCAGCCGATGAGAAATTGGGCATTAACATTTTTACTACAGCACCACCTTCGAGGAAAGTGACTGAATCCTTTCATGACTGAAGACGTTGCTTTCTTGTTTCCCACAAGAGCCTGTTGTGGGCAATCTTCAGTAAATATGTCATATAGCATAAATAAAAGAACTAACTTTTAAAAACAACTTAGTATGTAAGTACCTAAAGTATTTTGGCGATGTGTTTACTAATCTGTGGGTGCCTCATCCATCTGCCAACACAGACAAAGGTTGGTTTTTTTTCTTACCAAAGAGCATTGTAAACTCATGTTCACTCTCTACTCCTTCACTTAAATGAAAGGGTCAGAAGATCCAGGCTGAATGTCAACCCTGTCTTTGTTCAGATCCCAACTATTATCCCTAATGATAAAGGTACAGACCTTGCACGGTACAGATCTGCCTTAGAAATAAATCTCACGCAGTTTCACAAAACAAGTGCCTAATTAGGGCTCATCTGCACCCCTTGTTACAATTTCCAAATGAAATCAAAGGACTTCCAGTCCTCTGTAAATGCGTCTTACACTTAACCATTTGTCTTGAAATACAGACTTCAGTTTTAAAATATGCACAGATAGCTAAAGATCAAGTGATCTGAATCTATTTGTGCATATTTAAACACTGCTGCTATCTTAGGATTTTGTTTAATGTTAGTATACCAGTAAATTCCTTGATCTGTAAAGAGTCTGAGGTTTCTCAGTGAGGCCATACTCACACAGTAGATATTTAATTTATACTATTCACTGGAGGGACCTTTTGAACAATCCTCTCCTTTTGGCATCTCTCAGCTAGAGCATGTCTTGAAAAAAACACTTAATTATAGAAAATCATTGGAAAGCTAAAATAGTTCTCAAACTTTTATGGCTTTTCATACTTACTGAGGGTGCCACTGGCTTTTGGGGGGAGGGGAGGAGAAGGGGAATTAAAACATAAGCTTTTCCCCTGGTCTATTCGTATTAAAAAAATGAATCCAATGTTTTTATTAAAGTTGTGGAATTCAGCCACTTTCGTGTGAGCAAATTATCAAAGGGCGTAATTGCTAAGCACTACATAAAGGGCACCGAAAACACTCCTACTGCTCCCAAAAAATAAATACCCCCTGTTTCTTAAGGTACCGTAACCCTATTTCTAATGACTCCTTCCTCTTCTTAATGTAAAACGCAGCTAAAATTCATTGCACTGAGTAATGTACTTATTTTATGCACAGAGCAAAATCCTAAATGTATTTATCCAGTGAAAGCCTTTATGCACATATTTTCTAATACTGATGTGAAAATTAAAACCTTAAGGGTAAATATCGCAGAAACACTAACAAACTTCATTTATTAAACCATGTAAAATAATCCTTGCTCTTTAGTTGCCTACAACAGGATATAGCATCCCAACTAGTGGCACAGGCAATAACCCTGCTCTAATAAGTAACACAGGAACCTGCTGAAGGCAAAATCAATAGAGCCTGATTCCCAAATTATCTGAATATTTAGTTTTTCAAACATTACACACCAAGATCTTTCAGAGCCAGCTTATCTTTTTCTGCCTTTCTAAGCTAACTGCATAAGTACTGCTTGTAAAAACTATTTGCCCATGCAAAGTGAAATAATCACAATGCCATGCTCATTTACACACAAAATGATTTTGTGTCCCATTGTGCTCACAGTTGTTCAGCTCTCTAGGGGTGATTAAACTAGCTATGCTGCTACAGCTTGAGATGATTTCACTGAATCGTTTCTCCATGAAGTTGCTTCTTTGCTAAGCTGTTATTTTAACCATAAAAGGTAAACAGAAGGCAGTTGTAAGAGCTCCATTCAGCTCCGTGCCCAGGGCTATAACCCTAGGGCAGAGAATGCTGAAAGACTGCAGAATTTTCCAGGGTGTTGCCTTTCTTGCTCTAAAGCCTTCAGGAATACTGTTCATTTAATACACACTCTAGATGATACATTTCAGATCCTGCTAAAAGAAAGACTTCAAAAGTGTAAGAACTTTTGGGCGGATGAAGCTTTCCCACCTCTGCACATAGCTCGGGGCCATGGTAACCAATACTGCTGCTGATGTTGGGAAAATACAGCAAAAATAAACTGCACAGAACAGAGCAGACAGATAGGGACAAGGGAGGTGAAAGGTTGCAGGAAAGAACCAGGCAGCAGTCTGGAAGGGATAACGAGAAGAAAGGGGAAAGCATGAAAAAGGAGGCGGCTCTGAAGGAGGGACAAAGTTAAATCAAGGAGCAGGCACTTAAAAGACTACAGATGGGAAGCAAGACTAATTAAGGATGTAAAAGCGCTTTGTTTCTAAAGTTTATTGTTGCCAGGATAAAAATTAATTGAAACTAATGCTGTTATTCACTCGTGCAGTTTAATGCCTTCATGCACATTTGAGACGTGAAATGCAAACGGCAGGTTTAAGGACCTGCCGTGAGGCAGCCCGCGCTCCCGGGGCGCCGGGGCGGGGGCAGGCGGGGGCCTCAGCCCGGCGGCCGCAGGACCTGGGCCGCGGCTCCGCGGCTGCTCCCCGACCGCCCCTCGACTGGGGTGCGGGGAAGCTCTTCCCCCGCCCCGGAGACTTCTCCCACGGCAGATGCCGCGGGAGCGGGAGGGGTAAGGGCGCCCGCTGCAGCCCGCCGGCCCCTGCCCAGCGCTGCGGGGCGACGGCCGGCTGCAGCAGGGACCTGCCGCCCCGACTCCACGGCGGCGCCGGCACGTCCCCCGCCTGCGTGCGGCGCGGCCGCGGGGGCACAGCTACACTCCTGGCAATTACCTTTGTCTCTATAAACGGGGACGGCGACCGCTCGGCTCTGCCTCCAGAGCCGCTCTGAGACAACTGCTGACGCCGTGAGCCGAGCCTAAAGACAAAGCGAGGCGGGGGGGCTGCGAGCCTCAGGCCCGGTGGCTCCAAAATTAAAAGTCCGTAAACATTTGCACACACCTCCACGCTGCCTCACTGAATGCCGGGCCGACTGACAGAGGAGATCGTGCCCAAAACTTTTACGGGGGAGGGGGGGGAGCTCCCTGTGGAGCTCTGGTTACCGGGGGAAAAAAAATAGAAAAAAAAAGAAAAGGCTTTCTCCTTCCCCCCCCCCCCCGCCCGCAACCCGCCTATCTCTGGCAGTCGCCAGTCTATTTAGTGCAAGTTTCACGTCACCCAAATGCCTTTCCCTACTGATGGTCAGGGAAATCACCAGGACGCAACGCACCCGGTCACTCAACTTCTGCCTTTTCCTTCTGAACACACTGCAAGCCCAAAGGTGAAATTCAACCAATAAAAAAAAAAAAAAGCACAACATGGCGTCCTTTACTTATTCCCACATAACAAGAAAGGAGATGTCTTAGATGAATGCAAGGGAAAAAAAAAAAAGCCAACCCCGAATCCCCGATCCTGCACATTTTCCGTGCAGCCAATGGTGGTGAGCATTAGCCAGGCTAATGTATTAATTTTGCAGAAGTGTGCCACATCGCATGCAGGAACAGAAATGCAAACTATAGCCTAGAGTGGTTTGAAGTCTACCCCAAACCAAGCCTTCCACTCTCACTGGCGCCAGAGTTTCATTCACAGCCCGCCCGTCTTTTCCATACGCGGCGCTCCCCATTGTCGCCCGCCTTCCCTTTGTGCCGAGCCGCCCCGCCGCCAGCCCCCGCGCCCCGGCCCGCGCACCCCCGCGCCGCGGCACCCCGCCCGCCGCCCGCCCGACCCCCGCGGCGCGGCCGCGGCTCCGCGTGTACCATGCGAGAGCGCGGAGCGAGCCGCGCTGCCTCCGCCGCGCTGGGGCTGGGCCGTCTTCAAAGCCGGGGCCGGGGCGGCAGCGGGAGCGCGGGCACCCCGGGCCGCGGGGCTCCGCCGGCGCTGCCCATGCTGGAGCGGAGCAAAACAAAACATGCACACACAGACAGACAGCGCTATCGGAGCGGGGCGGCTGCAAACGGCTCCTGTAGCTTTAAAAAAACACCCCTCCGCCGCTTCTCCTCCGGAGCCAAGAGCCGAGTTAGTTTGAAGAAGAGGCACTTTCCAAAAAAAAAAAAAAAAAAAAAAAAAAAGAGCGAGCGAAGGCGCGAGCGTGCCGCGCGGCGCGGTGCAGCGCGATGCAATGCAATGCGATGCAAAGCGCGGCGCGGCGCGCGCGGCGCGCGCCGGCACCGGCCCCGGCCCCGGCCCGGGCGGCCGCGGGAGCCGGCGGTTTCCTTACCTTGAGCGCGGGAGAGGTCTGCGGGCCCCCTGGCCTCGGGCTCTGCTGGGCTTGTGTGCGGATGGGCTCAGCTTTTTGCTTTTATTACTGCCTTTGCTCCGCAGATCCCGCTGTGATTATTATGATTTTTAAAGCTTCTCGCTCTCCTCTCTCTCCCCCTCTCTGTTTTTGCTGCTTCTTTTTCTATTTATTTTGTGTGCGTGTGGATGTGTGTGTGTGAGGGGGGGGGAAGCCTTTAAATGAAACTGCCGAGGCTGTTATGAGAAGAAAGGCAATAATCCCGTCTCTAAATAACAGAGGGAAGGGAGAAGAGGAGGAAAAAAAGCGAATTCTTGCTCAGGGCTTTGCAAACGCCTGCAGGGCAGAGGATTAGGCTACAATTAGCTCAGCCCTTTGCTCTCGCCCTAGCTAATTTTGCGATGAAAATTGGATATTTTTCCCTCCTTTTGGTGAAGGTCTTCAGATTTATTCCCCCCTCCCCCCCGAATAAAACAAAATACAACCCTTGGAAATGAAATAAGGCTGGGAAGGCGGCCGGCGCCCCAGCCCGCGCCCCCGGCGCCGCCGCCCGCAGAGCCTCTCCGCGCGGCGCGGCGCGGCCGGGGCGGGAGCGCCGCGGAACCCCGCGGAGCCCGGCCCGGCCCTGCCGGGGGATAACGGTTCGGTGTTGGGGAGGATCAGGCCACTGTCACGTCCTTCAACAGACTTACTGAAGAGAAGAAGGAGGAAGGGGGGGAAGCTGATTTTAATCATTGTCATTTGGTCTGATGTAATATTTCCCCAGGCATTTTCAACTAGGCATAAATTTTCAGCTCCCAAATAAGTAACACAGGGCACGTTTCTCACATCTCTTGACTCCTCTGTTACAATTAGGGTAGCACCCACTCTGCACTTGTTGATAAACTAGATCAAGTTCAAAAATAAATAATAAAAAAAATAGCCCCGACATCCCCCGCCCCCGCAGCACCCAGCGCCGCCGGGGGTCTCGGAGGCGGGGGGGGGCTGCAATGATCCCCCTCCATCCACCCACCCACCCACCCATCCTTCCCGCCTCCCCCTCCCTCTCACCCTTTGCTAATGTCTCGCATTGTAAACGCCAAATTTCCTGTAGGCCATTAAAACCAAATGACGTCTATCGACATGCATTGTGCTATTGCGGAGCGCCCTGGCAGCCCGCCCCCGGCCAAAAGCGCCATTTCAATTAGAGCGCGCGGCGCGATGGCGCGGGGTTCCGCGGGCGGCTCCGCGGGCGCGCAGCGCGCCCGGGCCGCGCGCCAGGGGGGCGGCAGGGACACCCCCCTGCAACAACAACAATAAAAAGCCAAAAAAAAAAAAAAAGCCCTTCCTCAACTTTCAGCCAAATATGCCGGTCTGCCGATGCCTGCGCGTTTTTGCACGCCCCCGTGGGAGATGCGCCCCCCGCGCCACGCTCCGCGCTGGTCCCCGCGGCAGAAGTTTGGCGGAGGGGGTGCGGGTTCTCTCCGCGCTCCAGCGCGCCGCAGCCGGCGGGCAGCCCCGCGGTGTGGCCCCGGCGCTCGCCCGCCGCCGGCCGGCGAGCTGCGGCCACTGGTGGGGCTGCAGCGCCTACTAGCCGCCGAGCGCGGCCGCGCAGGGCAGTTACGCAACGCTGCGCGGCTGCCGGAGAGGTCAAGCCGCCGGCGCGCAGGAGGGGGCCACGCTCCGCGCCCGCGCTCCCCTCCGCGCCGCGGAGCGGCCCGCCCGGCAGGAAGCAGGACAGGAAGGAAGGCAGGACCCCTGAAATTTAGGTGGCTTTTTTTTTTAAAGTTCTCTCTCGTGTCGGAAATAAACAGAAACTTTTCTCCTAAGGGTAGCTTTTTTTTTTTTGCTTTTTTTTTTTAGAGTACAAACTACAGGAGAAGAGGGAAATTTTCTCATTAAAGTTACATCCCTGCAGTTAGTTCAATTACTTGATATATGCAGAAGATGTTGTAAATTTAAAGATTTAAATAGCTTACAAAGATGCCGGAGGCTCCATCAGTTAATTTCCTTAATTTATGGATTTTTAGCTGAGCTTCTGAAATGAAAAGGAGAATGAGAACTAGGTCAGCAGAGAGATTTGCATCCAGAACAGACTAAAATTTGTTTTGCTTGACCATCCCATCAGCCCAGGTGCGATCCTTCGCGGGGGTCACCATCCCACTGCTGACCTCCAGGCTGGGACTCGCTGCTTGCCTATGAGAGCGCTGCACAAAGGGGCGGATTTTACTCTAAATTAACCTCCCAACACAAGCGTGTCTCCAGACAGCTGCTTCACCTGATCATCGGACAAGGCTCTAGCCTAATCCCCAGCACTCTGGGCAACAAGTGGCTACAGGGAGGACGAGCTCCACGGAGACTCGGTGGCCTGTCACGCAGCCCGAGTTTCACTCAGCTTTTCTGTTAGGGGTGCAGGCGGACTATTAGGGATGACTTAGCATCATAATTTTTACTTCCTCTGTGAATTACTAACTGCTAGATTAAAAATAAATATGAGTATCTCAAACAGCAATCAGAGCATCATAAAAATAGGATGCTTCTGCAATGAGGCACAGTAAAGAGGAAAGAGAAGATCTAAAAATACTGCAGTGAACAAAAAGTAGAAGTGGTTTTCTGACTCATCCCAACACATCTGTGACAGGTACCATTTAATTGTGCTGCATGGAAATGAGATGCATGGCTAATAAAGTTTTGGTTGGTTTGTTTGTTTGTAGATCAAAGCCAAGGCACGGTAGCACTTGGGAGGAAAAAGGCATGCGCATGGAACGTAACTTGTGCGGGATTGTTTTTATGGCATCTAAGAAAAGGACAATGTACTTGAGAGCTTTGAGTTTTTTCTCGCCTGTATTAATGTTGAGGGTAATAAAGGTACATGTTATAGCTCTACATGCACTCACTCCTTTCTCTGTTGTGTTTCAGTATGTATGAATATATACATATGAATTAATACCTAAAAGACTGATAGAAACTAAACCATTTTAGGAAGCAACATTGCAATATGATTAGTATTGGTGTTACTGATTTAACATTTCTTTTCCCACTAGATGAAGTTTCTAAGATTTGCAAGGTACGTGTCAAGGACGGGTATATAAATGGATTTTTATTTATTCACAACTCCAAGACTAATTGCTTCTCTTTGCCTGAAGGCCAAGAGATTGGTTTTAATATGACACTTCAAAAGTATTCATAGAACTACAGAGATACTAAGTGTCATTGTTTAAGAGAGAAATCTCACTATGCTACTTGTGACCCTGAAAATAAAATCTTCCGCTGTGTTTTGAATCCTAATGTTGTTTTTCAGAGTTTCACTTAAAGCTCAACTATTAAGATGTGTACAAAGGAAAATATTAAATAGTATGTCGTGAACAAAAAAGAAGAAATATTGTTAGAACCGAATATAACTTATTTTCTCAACAACTCTATTATCCTCCCTGTAAAGCAATACAAAATTTATAGCAGAAGATTCCTGAGCTCAGTTGCAGGGTATTATAATTAAAAGTGATATGTTATAACTTATCATAGATGTTTTAAAAGTTGTTGGCCAAATGCCCAGCATATGTTTATTAAGATACTAAATACTTCAAAATAAATACTTTGGATTTTTTTTCTTACCAGCAGTTCTTTGTGTTCTGTGCAGATGCTTAAAAATGGAATTGGACAGAACCTTTCTGTAACCTGTTTTGTTATCTAGTTATTCCATAGTTTGCTTCCATTTTATTCAATAAACAGGTAAAAAAATTATTCACACTCTTAAGACAGTGTGAAAGAGAAGCCCACAAAGAACCCCAGCTCATTTTTCTCTGCTTTTCTGTGGTTTCCAAAAAGAACAAATTGTGTATATTTTACAGGACAGAAAATGACTAGATTGTGAAAAGATGCAGCTTTGAAAGAATATAAATTTCCTACCAAAAAGATGTTCCAAATATTTTTTGGAATGATCAGATTTGAAATTTATTGACTGTGTGAAAGAAAGTATCATGAATTGAAAAATAATGTCAACCTCTTCTACACTGTGCTATATGAATTAGAGTAACAACTTCCAGTCGGCATTGTTCTTGAAGGCCCTGTATGAATTTATGCTAGTAGGCCTCATCCCATCTTAGTCCTTACTCTTTTCCTTATATTATGTGTCTTATATTGAGGTTTGAGCCTGACTTCAGGACTTACGTTACTTATCTTAACCTGAGGCTTGATCCTGGCTTCCTGGCGATATTCCAACTGCCTACAGAAAGTGCAGGAAGAAATCCACAGACTGCCTGGCCCTCCTTACTAAAACACACCATGCTCTACTAGGCATTTTAAGATAATGCAGTAAATAAGAGAGAAAATGGATCATTTAATGAAATGTTTAAAGGAGATAAATGGGAATTAGGGTTTTGTTCCTTTAAAACAAAGGAATTGATGTCTATATGTAGATTAATACTCTTCCCAGTCACAGTTAAGATACCCACTGTAGTCTAGATGGACTTTTATTTGGGGAGAGAAGATTTAAGTAAGACATTGGTGCTTCAAAAGTAGTTGTTGGACTCCGGTGCACCTTCCATCAGCAAAGCCTATGTGACTTTGTTGCCTTCGGTGAGGTTTCACGGATGTAATGTGTTTAGCCCTGTCTCCTAGACCGCAGAGGCACCGGGGAGAAACGTGTCTGAATGCAGAGGGTAGGCAGCCGTGGATCCTGTGACTAGCACCATCGCTTCCGTCACAGAAAATGAGATGGAAGCAGAAGGTGTGGAAGGCTGATGTTACAAATGCGCTGAGCTGCCGGAAAGGTTTGTTCTTGTGAGAAACCTGAAAATATTAAGCACCTTGAAATCCCAAAACTCGTTACAGTGAGTTGACATATAAGGAATAATAAAAAGGAAGAATTAAGGACATCTCCCAGCTGAAGCAAGTTTTGAAGCCAGTTGCAGTGCCAATCATTCTGGAACAGGAACTTGACCGACCTAGCGTTTGCTAATTAAGTCAAATAATTGTTTGTCATTTGTGGGCAGATAAGGGGTTTCCTGGGAGCAGTAAGCATGACCATGCAAAGAACAAAATTTGATCGTTAGGAAATCACCAAGTCTTGTCACTCTTTTCTCTTGAATGCTCTTCTATTCTTTTCAAGAAACAGCTTGCTGCTGAGTGAGTTTACAAACCATTACTTTATTGACTAAATACAGATGGACCGTTTTTAAAACTATCCATTATCCAGCGCCTAACTCATGACAACAGCGTGATACAAAGAAATAATCTGCACTGGAATGCCAAGATGAAATAGCTTCTGAGGAAATACAGTATAGGAAAGGTTTGCCTGTCTCTTCTGCTTCCAACTGTTCTAAGCCATAAATAGTTTCCAGAATGAAATTTACTTAATCAAGATGTCCCATGTTAGCGTTCAGCATGGTATTTCTCAGTTTTATACACTGCCATTTTGTCGTGTGCTCTCACTCCTCTTCTTAAGCAGTTAGAATACTGAAGAATATTTTTAACCTGTTTGAAGTCACGTGCATGGCATTAGTTTTTAGCTACTTATTAAGTAAAGCTTATCCATGTTATATATGTCACAAAGCGGAAAAAACATTTTTATGGCTGAGTGTAATCCATTCATTAGTTTATTAGAGACACAAAGTACTCTGAAGAATGTCACAAATCTACATGGTGTCCCTGAGAGCTTGATTTTTGCATATGGATCGCTGACTTAGCTGAACGATGTATAAAATCCTGTGTAGCCAGGCAGCTCCCAACTGAATACACTTCTAAGGGAGGTTATATGCATTGCTTCTGCCAGCAAAGGTCTGGAATATGTTAAGCTGCAAAAATATCACTTAACAGAATACAGAGAATGAAGAAAAGAGCCATAATGCCCCTTTTGTATCAAATCATTTACTGTTTTTAGGATCTTTGGGCACAGGCACATCTAGAATCATAGATGAGTTGCTTATTAACATAGCAGTGTTTCAGCGTGCTTTTTCTTTGGCAAATAACAGACTGAGGTCTGGATCATGTATGGCCGGGACAGAACCTGAGAGAACAGCAGCTCAATAAAGCATCATCACAATGACATGAAAGGGGAAAAAAAAAGAAAACTGAGCAAATTCTTCCAGATATAGAGGGCCTCTGTGATTCCAGAAAGGGACGGGGTAGTCAAAGACAGACCAGGTAAAGTCTAATGTCAGTGGGAGGGATGGCAATATTCTCAATCGCTCCACTTTCAGATCTGCTCTAAACGAAAGGTGGTACAAGCTGTTGTGACCCCCCAGACAACAGGCTGAGTAGATAGATAAATTCTCCCAGGAGGCAAG
Organism: Phaethon aethereus; assembly: GCF_964289735.1. NCBI lineage: Eukaryota > Metazoa > Chordata > Aves > Phaethontiformes > Phaethontidae > Phaethon > Phaethon aethereus. The sequence continues at coordinate 12,271,492 of NC_138589.1, read as the reverse complement.
GGAATGACTTCTTGGTTGCTAAAACAGAACCTGAATTTAACAGCACATGAAGATGGAATTAAGCACACGTTTACGTTGCAAAATATCTAAATAATAGAAAAAAACCCACAACTGGAAGGCAGAAACTTAAAAATTAATTTGAGGTTGTGCTGTTCATCTCTTGGATGTAACGAAGAGTGAATTGGAGTTTGTGGGACTGCAACTAACTTGCCGATTGAGACACACCACAGAACGAAACTCATTACTGCTAACAGTATGAAAAGGGAGCAATAACAGTGTTGTGGTCTAGGATTTCTGCATCCTAACCCTCCCATTGGTTATCCCTGCCCACCTGTGACGCACGCAGGCTCAGCTGGAGTGTTTCCACCACATGCCGTGGTGGGAACATGCTCCTACCAAATGGGTGATGTGCAGCAGTGTGGCTCTTCCTGGCCTGGTGGGGAGAAGAGCTGAGCTGCAGCCTTGGAGCCATTGTTTTAGCACAAAGACGACGAGAGCTCTGAACCTGGCCAGCTGAGCAAGAGCCTATCCAAATGATGCTACGGCAGCGACCCTTGGAAAGGAGGCAGTATGTCAGACATATGGTTGAAACATGCTGTGCTCCAGCCATCCTCTGCTAGCGTATGGTCTCCCGAGTACCACTGCCAGCTGGGCTCTAATTTACGCTGGGCCTGAGAATCAGGGACCTTAGCAGTCTCCCTGATGGTCTCTTCTCCTTTGCTTCACTGATTTCAGATACGCAGATATTCAGAGCTTTTAATTTCCCCTGCCTGGCATCCTTTCAGGCAGACACAGGGGCATACACTTCTTTACTTAAACAGCGTGTTTGGTTGAAAAGGCAGGGACCAATATTCTGTAAGAGTAAAATTTCAGAATCCTGACACTGTAAAATGTTTAGTATCCATGGTATCACCTCAGATGTTGTGCAAGTATGTGACATTAATAAAACAAGTCCCCCCAAAAGCCTGATATAGAAATGGCATTGCTGAGTAGTAGAAATCATACTTACCTGTTCTAAGTTGTATTGCTGAAGATGCACATGCTGTGGCATCATTTTTCATGGATTTGCACTCCTAACTTCTTAAGCATTGGATTATTCCACATTTCTGTCATGGATTTTTTCTCAACAAGAGAGGAATGGGATGCCTTCTTTCTTGTTGGAATAAACTCCTTAAATAAGAGGCATGTTTCTCATCATGAAGTACATAGTGAACGGTGCACAGAGAAGAGAATAACCAAAGTCTTTGTTAAACCCTTGTTTAACCTTTAGTTCAAGTGTTTTATTACAATGCCACAGGTTTTGCTACCTTGTTGTCAGTCTTCAGTTTGACAGGTAATTAAAGGAACTCAAAGTTGTATTTTTATATCCAGCTTTTAGTTTGCAATTAGCCTTTGAGATGTGGAACTTGTAGAAGGAATCTGTAAATGGATGATTTGAGAAAAAAATTATTTGATGCTGCTGGAGCGAGCATAGTGCCCTTCTTAAAATGGTTTGTAGCAGCAATTACATGGTTATGTTTTTGTCCATTTTTTGAACATTATAATCATTCTGCTTTATTCAAAGGACCATTCTGCATGTTTAATATTTTTGTGAATGTTATCCAGTTAAGCTTTCTGTTGTCAAGACATCCTCTTGGAAAAAAGTGCAGGTAAATTTTCAGACGTCTTTCATGAATAAAGGTATTCAAAAAGTCTTAGCATCAGACAGTGTTTCACATTAATCCCTTATTTCTGAATGTGCTGCATTATCTGTAACACAGGAGATGAGCCTTGGCTGCTCATCTGCTTGCTCAGAAGTAGCTCTCTTTGTCGAACCTCATCTTGGAGTTAGTTTTCTAGACCACCTCCTGTTCCTCACAAGATATTCCTGAGTTATGGCGTAACGAAGGGATCTGCTGGCTAGTGACTGCCTTCCCTCTGAGGAACTGATGATTTAATAGTAAAAGGGTAAATTAACTGAAAAAGTAGAAATGATCTTCAGTCAACAGTACCATAAAGGTGTCCAAGGCCACGTAATCCCGTCTACATCACCATGACCCTCCAGTCTCTTCCTTTCGCTGCTTTTCTGTTCGATTCTTGTGTCTTATTTCAGATGATACTGGGAATTTTTGGAGCCACAATGCTTTTATGTGGTCAACATACTGGGAACCCGTTTCCCACCTGGGCGCCAGCACTCACCATATGATTGCTTACAAGTCATGTCATCAGCCCTGGTGAGATGATTAAATGCTAAGGGACGCGAGTAAGAATTACACTTGGGTCTGCGCAAGGATCCCTCATTGCTTCTGCATTTGCTGCTTTTTGGAGTTCCAGTCTTCAGTCACAGCCTGAAATTCAGAAGCAGACTTTTTCCCCCTGTGGGCCAGATGTTTACTTGCTTTTCACAAGCACCTACATTTATATTCCCAGAATGGGGTGGGGGGAATGGCATTTTGACTGTGAAAAGGGCAGTTCTTCCAAGAGGATTAAAGGTTCTTTCATGCATCTGGGGAATGAGAAAGCAGGGTGGGTGACTGCTGCAGTGGCTTCCTCGGCATCAGCGTCGGGGGAGGCAGGGATGTGGATCTCCCCTTTTCTCTCTCGTTTGGTGGGACTGGTAGGAAATCGGTCTGGCTTGAGTGAAGGAAAAGGATTCAAGGCCACTCTTAGAGGACATCTTGGCCACAGCGTTTCTCCTTCCTTCCCCCTTTGGCTGGCTACACTTATTTTGCTCTTTGCTTCCCCAGATGAAGACCCCTGTCCGCATTGTTCTCCCGCTTAGCAGCTTTGCCACTGTAGAATAGCAAGTCCCTGTCTCTCTTGTTACGCGACATGAAACTAAAAATATCAATCCCACTGGAGTTACTTCTACATTAAAGATGTAAGTGAAATAAAAATCACTTTCGGAGCTTTTTATTTTTTATTTAATTTTTAATTAATCTTAATTAATTTGAATTTTGAAGCGATCAGAAAAACAGTTTTAAACGAATATTTTTTTTTTCCGATTTTTTTTTTTTTATTTCCACTGCTGAGAGCATGAATAATGCAGGACAAACGCCGTGGCTCCCGTTTGTATTGCAGAAATCGGGACTTTGTGCAGGACAGGCGGGGTGCCCCCGCGTCGGCTGGCCTGGGCAGGCGAGCTCGCCCTGGGGCAAGCCGCGGGCCCCTTCTCCCCGTGGGTGCGTGGGAGAGCCCGCGGCGCCGGTCAGGGCCGGGCCGGGCGCGGCAGGCGGGGAGGCCGCGCTCGGGGGCCGGGGGAAGATGCCCGCGGCCTTCCGCGTCCCGCCGCGGCGCCTCGCTCCCGCCTCAGCTCTCCACACGGCCTTCCCGCCACCCGTCGTTGCCGTGGAAACCGGCGGCTGGCTTCCGGGGGGGGCTGTGGGGGCTGGCAGGCAAGCGGCACCCCAGGGGCCTGAGGGGACGGGCTTGGGGGACGGGGCTCGGCGCTTTGAGAGGGGGTCCCTGTGGGGCTGTGCCTGTGGGGCTCAGGTCCTAGCACTGTGGGGGGCAGGGGGCCTGGTACTGCGGAGCAGTCGCTGAGGCTGAGGGCCCGGCGCTGTGGGGGAACCCTCTGGGGTGAGGGTCTAGCACCATGGAGGGCCCAGTGGGGTGGGCGCCTGGCACTGCAGAGAGGCCTGCGGGACCGAGGGCTTGGCGGGAGCCCTGTGGGCCGCACAGGGGCTCTCCCCAGGGCTGGCCGGCAGAGCGGGATCAGCTGTGCAGGTCAGGCGGGTGAGTGGAGGCAGGTGTCCCTGGGGGTGCTTTGGGTGTGCTGGTCAGTCTGAGGTAAAAACTCTTTCAGGGGCAGGGGCTGCAGGCCGGGGTGTGGGTGCTAACTGTAGCTCCCAGCAACCCACAAGCATGAGGGGCACGAGGTGTCTGGGGAGCTGCTTGGAGAGCGTGGCCCTCTGTGAGGTAGGTAGTGTTGTTTCTAATTAATGCCTGTGTCGTAGCCTAATCTGTGTTACGGGGCTCTCATGAGTATTGTAGCAACAAAGGTATATTTTAGGGTTCAGTTAATTAAAAATTACTTGTAAATCTGCCTAGGTCCTGTGCTGTACTTAACTAAACTCTGCTGCTGTGGCTGTACCACAGAAGAAATGTATTTATGCAGCTACAGCAGTTGTTTGACTAACCTGTAGAGCTCTTTCTCTGCTCATTTCAATCATTCCTCATTGGGTACTAAATGCTTGCCCTCCTCCTTCTGCCAGTTGAACTAGTTGCAGTGGGGAAGATAGGGCTGAAACCTGCTTTTAGCCATCACAGTTACAAGAGCACCTCCCTAAATCCCTGGGAAGAGTAACAGTGTGGATCTCTGCTGCAGGTCTTGCTCCGAGGAGCTATGCTGCTCTTGTAACTGTGTTTGGTTGCAGGGCTAAGTTTGGAGCAGGCTTAAGGTTTTGGATATGCCTACATGCTGGGGTAAAGTTTTGTCAGGAGTCCTCAGGGGAAATGATAAGATGATATGAATTAGCTTCTGATTGAATTTTATAGTAAGTTTCTTTTTTTTTTTTTTTCTGGGGCTAATTTCAAGTACATATGGAAGTATCTAATAAGTCTTTAGCTATGTGGGTATATATTTTATATAAACTCAGTATCAGCAGGGCACTTAAATACATATTTGTAGCGAGGATGTGCCTGACTTGTTTGCAGTAGTGTGGTTCAAACACATAAACTTGATTTAAAAGGCCTGATTTTTCTATGTACAAGTATGTGTGTATCTGTTTATTTTGGAGTTAATTCATTTTTTAGACTAATACAGGGGAGAAGGTCTCTCCCACCAAGATAAATAGAAAGAAACTAATCTAGGAGTTGGATTCAGTGTCTATAGTGACTGAATAAATCTAGCCATCTAGATATCTGTAAGCTCTAGAGTTTCACGCTGCATTGCAAAGCATGGCATGCTTTTTTCAACTGCTGTTTTTTCTTTTTTTTTTTTTCTCAAGGAATACTGTGCCAACACTGCTGACAGTTGGCTTCCCAGAAATAGATGTTTAATTGAAGTACTTGAATCCTGAACTCATGTTACTGTTTCTTAAATCCTTTGTAGCCTATACAGATTAACAGAATAGTAAGCAAAATTTTGTTTGATGAAGAGAAATACTGCATTCCTGGGATAGAAAATACACAGTATAGGAAATTGCTAGTCAGTTCTAAGAAAATGTTGGAGTGAACTCCTTAAATAGGATAATAAGCACTTAAATATTTTGCTTTTATAAAAAAAGTGTTCCAAACAATACTTTCTATTGAGTTTCTGTACTTCTATAAATTAAATAAACCCGACTCTTTGTTGAAGAACATAGCCAAAAATATCTGTTCCTGAGTACAGGTATCTGGGAAAGCTTGCCAACCTGCAGTTGATGTTTGGAAGCAAAGCATGATCTTTCTTGAGTGTTTTTGAGGAAAAGGATTACTTAATCATGCAAGATTTTTTTTTATTTTGAAAACAGTTACTGATTGTGTCTCATTTCACAAATACCTCTTATGAAGGTTGTCTCTGATTGTGGAAGTTGATTGTGAAAGTCTTAGGAATCGAATTTCTTAGCCATCAACTAGTGTAGCTTAAAAAAATCTTCAGTCTGAGGAAAGCACCAAAAATACTTGTCTTGATATGCAGAGCCTCAGTCTCTGTATGCTGTGTAGAACAATTTTGTGAAAAAGGCTGACAGTATCAGGATAGAATAATTTTGTGAAAATGCTGGTGTTTTCAGAGACAGCTGTTTGCCTTTGCATGGCTTGCAAATGCTGATCCTCTTACAGATTAGATGAGTCTTTCAACATGGGCAAAAGCAAGCAAACGAAAAAAGCCCGCTGCTATTTAACAGTGCAGTTAGCAAAACAGCACTTGTAGTGTTCTAGGACTCTTACTTCTCATTATCTCCTTACTTGAAAAACATTGTATTGGTTCAAGAGCATGTACAGGGTTGTAGTTAACTATATTTATTGGACAAATTGAGTTGTCACAAGCCGCATACAAGAGTATTTAATCCTTTGCAGAACAACTGGGGAAGCAATAATTTTAGGACCAAAGCTCACTGGCAGCTCTGCAGAGCTGCTGCAATTAAAACATAGGAAGCTTTTAATAGGAATTAATTGGGAGGGGGGGAATGAAACTGTACATGCCCATTTATTGGTAGGAATTATAGCACACTTGCTACATTCTATGCAAATAATAGTTCTTAGCTCCTCTGTGTGCTGTTATGAACCTGTGTCCATCCTGTAACTTAAAACTCTTCACTGTAATAGCTCCATTAAGAAATCAAAGGAGGAATTACTTAAGCAAGGCAGACCAAAGCAAATCTTACATGGATATCTGCTGATCTAGTGGGTATTTTCTTTCTCAAATTCAGAACTTGTATGAACCAAGTTCTGGCCTCTGTTCATCTGCAGTAAACTTGGTCACGCAATTTAACGTGGGTTTTTTTTGTGGTGCCTGATGGTTATGCTAATAGAGTGCTAACTTTGTGATATTTAATGTTTACATGTTAAGAGAAAAACATAAATAGCTGTGGCTTTATTGTATTGGAGATTTTTAGTATGTTATGTATAGATCTGAAACCTACAAGATATGATATAAAAGCCTTCAATATGAAAAATGTTACATTTCTGAGCAGACAGTGAGAAAATTGCCTTTTAGAGGTCAAAACTCCCAATGCCTCTGGCAACGTGGCCTTGATGTCATTTGACAGGGTGGAAACACAGCCCTTCATGGGAATAAACAGCCAATACCTGCATGATTCATTTTGTTGGGAGGATTCTACCATTGTTGCTAGGCAATATTTGCTAGGTGGAGTTAAAAAAAAACCCAACCAAAACCAAAAAACAACAAAAAACCCCCAGCCAATAAAAACCTCAAAACCCAACCACTGTCCTCTCTGAATAATACTTCTTGTAGGCTGTCTTGCTTTTGATACTGATTTTTATTCTGTTTTTTTTAATTAGGTGGTAATTTCTCCTGTCTGTGGAATTAACAGGAGAAGCTTCAAATGAATCCCAGTAGATGCCTTCCCCTCTGAGGGGCAGGGAGGGGAAGAGGTGGGAAAGGGTTGTCACCTAGTTAGTGGAAGGTTTCCTTTCTGTGTTCCTCCCTCTGTACCTTCTTAGAGCTGTCTGTTTGGAAATGCTCAGCTGTGTTGTGATGTGCAATTCTTGGAGAAGAAACATGGCAGAGACCAGCAGACATTCATTTGAAATGATTTTCATTCACTGCAGTCTGGAATGGACTTGAAAGCAGGTCTCAGAGGCAACTTGTATGTACCAGTTTGTCTTACGTATTTATTTATGACAGACTTGAATCTTCACGATGGTATTCTATCAAGTGACATACCCACTCAGTATGATGTGTGTCTAAAAATAGGTCATTGTCAAAGGACAGGAAAGGAATTGTATACATTTATAAACTAAACCATTGCAGTCTAATGTGATAGCACACTAGCATACTTTGAAGATGAGATAATGCTGTGTTCAAAATTTTAGCTTTCCATGGATTATTTTTCTAGAATAATATATTAGCATTGCATTTATCAAACTAGGAGAAGGCTGATTGCAGACTCTAAAGATAGCTAATGCTAATGGGTTACTCCTGACATAGCAGTTTGAAAATAGTTCTCAAAGTGAGACGAACCAGAGGTCATCTTGGAAGGTAGCAGGGTTGGACCAAACTTTGTTCTTCTGCTTTAAATATCACTGATTTCAAATAACTAAATTTTCATGTGTTAAATCATACCATTTGGGTTTGAAAATAATGTTCCTGCTTTGTGCATTTGGGCAATGTGAATAGAATTTTTTCCCCCCATAGAGTAAGTATTGTCAGGCCTGAAAAATAAAACCACTAAGAAATGACCTTGTTTAAAAACAGGGCATCAGGAAAGGGATTTCTGTAATTCTAAATAACCTGTTGATGCATACAAATGTGTGTTTTTTGGATTGTAATAAAGCAATGCAGGTTTTTTCTGCTTATGACAGTGTAAGCACTACTATATAAGTAAGGCCTGGAATTTAAACACCAAAACATGCGTTACTTGTGTAGCTAACTGCAGTGTTCTTACTGCAAACCAAATAAAGGGACTAATATTAATGAAGGGTAGACTGTGGAAGTGGTCAGTAAAGGAACAAATACATCTGTGTATAGGCTTATATTAATAGGGTTTGACCTTACCAGGTAAAGGGGTAGGCAAGAAATAAAGGGGAAGTGTGACATCTGGTGGAAAGATGGTATCAGGAGCAAGAGATCCGTTAATGATAAATGGGCTTACTTGACATGAAAATGCATTATGTGATGTCTGAAAATAGGCATACTGCTGCTGGAGATGAAACCAAAGTGAGTGACTTATCTTGTGATCTCATAGTTCAAACCAGTAAACGTGGCAAGCAGATTGTATACTTAATAAATAGTGATCTCTTTTTCTAAGATACCAAAGAAAGCTTATGTTGTCAAGTAGCTTCCCCAAATCCTTAATCTACCCTAAAAATAAATTAATATGGTACAGGCCTAATTACCTTTGAAGATCCAAGTGTTTTTTCAGAAGAGTTCATCGGAACGACTTAGATGACATATCCTAGCGCTTCTTTTGAAGCTTGAGTTCTTTATTGAGTCTTCTGTAGTACTACTTCCAGGTAAAAGACCCAAATTACCAGTACAGTCTGCTGCTGCATAGCCCTGCTTGCTGGTCTGGGAGATAATGGTCTGATACTGACTTAGAGATGCAGTTGCATTGCAGGGGCCCAGCATTAGAGCCCCTGTTTGGTTTCTGTTCTCTTACAGCTTGTTGGAAATGGTGAACATGCCCTTCTGCAGTGCGCAGGAATAGTCTAACATTGCATGTATGAGGGAGGAGAAAAAGGGGAAGAGCTGTGTAGAAGAAAAGAGGGGGAAAAGTGGAGATACTTTTCTGCTTGGTGTCAAATTGCTAGAATTAGAACTTGCTGTTGTTCAGCCAGTAGAACTTGCATGAAATCAGGGTGGGATCAGAGCTGCAGAGGTCGTGCTTTATGATATTTATTTCCAAAGTGTTACAGTATGTTGTAGAAAAACAGTCTGCAATTCATTGGAAAAATCTTTGTATTAAGGATGTTCAGGAAGCTCCTAGCTCAGCTGAAAGGCACAGGGGAAAGAAAACAAGAAAATTCATTTTAATCTTTCAGCTCTGCCTTAAAATATCTGATTCTTCTGAGGTTTCATTCCATATGGTACTGATCATCCCATGTCACTCTGAGATTTTTTTCTATATTATGACTTTGCTACTGAAAGACTGCTTTATCCTAGCTGTAGTAAAAGTTCAGTCACAATTCTGCTTTGTAGTTCAGGCTCATCTCCTGTGCATAACTCTCTCCCCCAACCCAACCATGTGGGATTTTCCACTTCATCAAAAGGCAATAGGTCTTGAGCTTGTCTTGTTCTTTATGCGTTTTTCTTCTATTTTTAACGTTAGCGTATCACTTGCTAGAACAATATATTATGAAAGAGTTCTGTATCGCTGTTGGCAGTGACTTTTTCTTGCTTTGGGGGCAGACTCCTGCAAGTTTTTGCCTGCTTGCTCACAAATAGTGCTTTTTGGGAATTGACGAGTTCAAGCACGGAAACTGGTTAGTAAATACCTAAAACCACAAATCTAGCATTTCTGTCACTTAGCCCCAGCTGGAATGGAGCAACATTGAAATGGGATGGTCTGAGGTGGCTAGCTTCCTGGTCAGCCACACCGAGCATTTAATATCAGCATGAGTGACTAACCTGTTCCTCAGGTCGCCTAAATGGGTGATATTTATGAACTGTGATGTTTTAGTACCATGATGAATAAAATACATTGTTTACTCCAAAGAGTGAACTGCTCTGCTGTGCCAGTAGAGCTGAAATGTGGCTTCCATTAGTCAGAGTTTTTGCTAATCTAAATAGGTTTGAGTAGAAGGAGGCCTATGGTAAAGAGTTTGCTGGTACACGCTAGTGCAGTTTAGTTCAGTGTTGAATACTTCTTTCCCAGTGTGCCGCCTCCTCATCAGTGTGGCAGTAATTACTCTTTTCTGTCTGTTTGCTGGGATAGATAGTGTAGGCACTGATACTGGTGGAACTGTGTCAGTTAAAATCAGTTAACTCCCAGTTACTCTGTTGTCATACAAAGGCTGGATGTAGGCCATGCTTCAGTTTCTTCATGAGATGCTTGGTTTTACGTTTTATTGTGGTGGGGGTTAGGGGGCAGAAACAAGCCTTATGCTTTCCTTCAGGGAATCTAGTTATATCAGTCAATAGCTTTTTGAAGGCTATTGTAGGGTGTGTAGATAAACGGCCCTGTTAAAAAGGGGCAAATACTCTAGTTCAGCTGTTTTGGAATTCTAAGTGAGAAACATAATTTTTAGTGAAGTCGTGGCCTGACTAGTTAAAAAAACCTCTAGACCTAAGCTGCTAAAAAAAAAAATCAAACCAGAAGTTTTGATTGACCTGACAGCAGGACTGACAAGTTCTGGTTCTCAGCTCTGTGTTGGTAAGGAGGCAGTTATTCTTACTAAATTATAACTGGTGATGGTACTGAACTTGTGCTAGCACAAGGTGCTTTCTTAACTGCAAATGTGATCTCAGTCTGAAAATAATCTTAATAAATTCACTGAATGGACTTTCTTCTGTAGTATACCCTTACAGTTATAAGCCCTTCATTTTTGCCTAGAGCATCTACTTAGATATCATAAAGTGAAAATAATTGTAATGTCACTAAATGAGAAAAAAATGAACGTATTGTCTTGGAGAGAAACAAAATGGGGAAGGGGATTGTGGAGGGGAACAGTACAGAATAATATTTGCTGCATTCTTGTTAACACCAGGAGAAAAAAATGTCCTTTGTTTTTCTAAGAATAATTTAAGAACATGTTTGTGTCAATGTTGCAGCTTCTCAATAACTTTTTAATTTTTGATATGCAGATGTGATAAACAGCCTTTGAGAAAGCTGATAGCTTGCATTTGTGCATCTTGTTCTCCATTACTGGTACTGATGACTGGGTGTATGGTTGCTGTTCTTGTGTATTTTGGGGAAAGAGGAAGAAGGGTTCCTTGAGAACCTGTTGCAAAAAAAAAAAAAAAATTCTGATGGAAGCCAAAAGTTAGTGGAAGTAGGATATGAAACTTGCTTATGGAAATGTACCACTGGATGCCACTGTTGCTTCATGGAATGTCATACTAAAATAACATCAGCTTTGCTTATTTGAAAAATTTTGCTTTTCCTTCATTTTCATCTTCTTAGTTCTTTATTACTTTAATCTTTGTTCATATCAAAGGAAAGGAGGAATCATGTCCCACTTATTCTCTCCAGCAACATGGTGATATGGTTCCCATATCTAGAAGTGACAGCTTGTCATAGGAAAGAAAAAGGAATGACACAAAGTTTTGTCTTCCTCCCTCCCTTGCTTTTTAAGGTAAAATCTTCTTGAAAAGAAGAAAGGTTCACATGAAAGAGCAGCCAGTTTTCCTTCTAACTAAATTCCTTCTCTCTGGCTCTGAATCCTGTGTTAATCACAACTAGATTTGGACACCGAGGCTCTATTCCTGTTTTAATGTCATCCTAGAGAGCAGGGCATGAGGTCACTTTTGCAAATGCCTGTTTATTTCCTTTCCCAAGTGTTGGGCATTTTGTACTTGAAAGAATGTTGTTTTGCTTGTTACAATCTTTTCCTCCTTGGGGGAAGTGGGGAGGGTGAAGGTCATCAGGTAAATTTTTGATAGCTGTTGCTTGTTTTCACAGCCTTATTTGTAATTACCTGATTGGCAGCTCTGGGACTTTTCTGTAAGTCTTACAGAGTTTGGGTTGTTTTTTTTGTATTTTGGCTTTTTTTGACTGAAGCAACCCCAAAAATTTAATTTAAATTATAAGAAATCAAAATCTGAAAGTTTGAAACCTAATTTTCAGATGATTTGGTTTCTATATTCTGTGTGCACTGAATTCCTATGCTTTCCTATGAGAGAAGGAAAAAAAGAATGTTGGGGAGAAAACCTGAGATGAGCTTTTTCTAGTGTCATGGTGGTGCATGCAGCCTGCTAGCCTGGCTTCTTCAGAGGCAGGGACCACCTTCTGCTGTGTGCCTGCTTAATCGGGTAAGCCCTGGATATTGTTGGTTCCATGAAGTGCTAGCCTAATTAGTGACAGTAGAGATGTGGAGAAAAGGCAAACACAATGGAAATGATCTGTTGAGAGGGCTCTGAAGGAAAAAGAAGCAATAACATGTAGCCCTGAGAAAGCACGCTTATTCTCTCTCTGCAAGCTGGGCGGGAGAAGGCAGACAGCAGGGCTTCAGCCCGGAGGCCTCGGCAGTGCCATGGAAACGGCACAGGAGCAGCACATCCCTCCGGCTCTCCAGGCCTTGTGGCTCTACTGTGGATTTAGAGACGGCAGCACCCACGCAACCTGTGTGGGGCTGCAGGAGGGGGAAGGTTAAAATACATGTCTGTTCTTCTGCTTCACAGCTGGCTTATAAGGCAAATTAAGGGAGAGGAGAAGAAACAGGTAAATGTACTAAATTCATTGTCAAAGATGGACTGACAGCTGCAGCACAATCCCTGTGCTGGATGTCTGACAGCCAGAATGCAGTTTAATTATGCTACTGTTCACTGATAAATCTCCTCTCTCTTCTGGAACCTGGACTGAAGTCTTGCCTGGATTAGATGTTGTAATCTAAGTTTTCCAGTGATCAGGACTGGATGCTAATACTACATCGTTGTGGGTACTGAAGAGAAGCCTGCCAGCAGAGCTGCTACTGCTGTTGATGCCGCATAAACTTGTAGCGGTGACCCAGATAACATTGTGACTGACACAGTAAGTTACCGTGTCAGGAGAAATAAATGTCTTCTGCAGCCCCTCACAGAGCTCCAGCTGTGCTATAGTACCTGCCCTTAAGCCCCGTCTACCCAAGAAACTGACCCACTGCTGATGGGTTGTGGGACTTGCTGGGCTTTGCTAAATTATGATCTAGTTGTATACATGGGTTCAGAAAATGCACAGTGCTTGCAATTATTTGGAAATTGTGGTAATTTAGTGTACTTATTAAAGGACATCTCCAAAATGGTTGCCTGGGCTCTGCCATGTCTGAGAATTCCTGGCAGTCATCTAAGTGTGACAGCTCTCTGGAGAGTGCTTTTGTGCTCTCTCCCTCATCCAGCACCCTCTGCTCTGTTCCTGCTACTGGCCTAGATGTGGGAGGGGCTGGTGTTTAAATTATCCCTCCTGTAGCTCTGCAGTCAGCCATGTTTTCGTCTCATCTCTGTCCAGAGGTTGAAATCACAAGTTCTCATTTATTATGCCATGCAAAGAGAAGGTTCTTGCTGTTGTTACTGGCTTGCAGTAGGACAGGTTTCATTGCTGAAGAATACTGAGTGGCTATGCTGTGGCTTGATATTGTGGGCTTGCTCAGACAATAAAAAGTGAGCTACAGCAAGATGAAAGAAGCCGACATCTTGCTGGTATCTTTGGACAACAACCTAAACAGAATATCACTATGTTTTGTGATTTGCAGCTGTCAGAGAAAAGTAGCTACATGAAGTTTGACTTTTGCACATGAAGGCCTGGGCTTTTACATATAGTGTAAACTGGTGAAAAATTAGTAAGATGGAACAGAGCAGGATTCAAACCTGGGTTCTTGAGCGGTTGTGGTGAGGTTAGCTACTTACCTAATGTAGAGGGCAAAGCCAGAGAAGGGTTAAAAAGCATGGCATACAAGTGAAATACTTCAGCTTCTGCTGCCTCTTTTTTTTTTTTTTTCCCCCAGAGTTTACGCTTACTTTGTCCCTTGCTCATTGTAGAGTGAGTGGATGCAGAAGACCACTGCTGAACCATGTACCTAGGTTTCCTCTTTACTGGCATGTCTGTATATGCAAAGATCAGGAATGCTTCTACAGTCTTGAGCTCCTTTTGAGTGTTTCTTAAGTGTACAGAATTCAGTCACTACTGCATTAGGAGTCCTTTGAAGATAAAAATTACTGATTTGTGGCTATGACATCTTTTGTAAACTGGAGAGCTTAATATGAGTATACAGTAAACCCCACTGCCAGAAATGGCAATGAAATATTCTGTGTCTTTTACAAGAAGCAGTAGGCAAAGAGCAAATATGTTTTGGAGCAGAGGTTGTGAGTATTTCTCCATGCCACAGGCATTGTCAGGGTTGTGCATATGGCTCTGTATGTGTATTTGTAGCCATGTATCATTACAAAGCTGAAACCAATTATGTTTACCCCATATAAGCCTCTGCTTGCTTATCTATTTGAAAGCAGCAACTCATTCTTTTTATTTTATTTGTAACCCTCACAATTTAATGTTTGTGTAAATCTTAAAGGTGACATCTTGACAATGTAGTTCTTCACTCTACAGTCCTTGTCTTTCATCCTGCTTCAGTATGTTAAAAATGTGAGCATAATTGTTTGCAGCTTCCTCTTCTACGGGGTGGTCTTTGTAAATTTATCTGTCCTCTTAGGGGATGCTGCTGGTATATGGAAAGTGCATTGGTACAAAATTACTTCCAACTCTTTCAATTGGTGCTGGATCTCTGGTTCTTCACTGCAAGTCTCTTTCAACTCTCGGAGGATATTTTTCAACAGCTCCTAGCTCATAAGCAACAGCTTCCCCTGTGATAACCGTCATTTTGTTCCTCCAAGCTTCTGTCTCTGTGTTGCCAACCTAGTCATTGGACAGATTATTATTTAAGCTGATTGTGAGTTCTGGTTTGGACTCTTTGTTTTTGTAGTGAGTAATTAGAGAAGGCGTTTTCTCCATCAATTTGAGCTATAAATAGAAATGTTATCACTTACAGAAGATACAGAATAGACATTTGTACATTCTTTTTGTTTTAAAAAGTGATTCAGTAAAAGTCCATGGGAAGGGTGAAGCTTCTAGATGACTTCTAGAAACCTTGCCCTGTTGGCCTTGCTATGTGCTAGATGTTTAGGGATTTGGTGCTGGTGTCTTATGTGTTTATATTTCCCAAGGATGTGTGTTTTTTTTTCTTTCTTCTTTCCTATCCTCCAACATCCTGAAGTTAAACTCATGCTACTTCTAGTCTATATCTTTATACAATCTTTAAACACTGCATGAAAACATTCCTCTATTAAAATATTTTGAGACTGAAGTCTACAGGTGAGTGTGTGAGGTCAGGGCAGCAGGTAGTGGCAAGACTGTCATTATTAAGAAAGAATATTTTTATCCTTTGAAATAATATAGTCATAGATGTGTAAAGTTGTCCAACACCACTAGTTCTTTGATTAAAAGACAGAAAAGATTAAATTCTTCATTCAGTTAGTTTTTGTGGCTTTTGTGAATGTTCTGGGAGATGGAGCAAAGGTAATAACTGAGGGTCAAGGTGGGGAGATGGCCTGGCTGGTCATCAATCTTAGTTTGCCAGTGGAGTTATAGCTGTGAAGGTGTGTGTGGTTTTGTTCCCCACACCCCTTATGAAACTGCAGGTTTTGCTCAAATCTGACTTAAGCGTAACTGAGGAGAAATAAGGAATCTTGAAAATTGTGTTTTCCAGTGTGTGTTTTGTTCAGTTGTTGTGGGTTGTGTGGTGTGTTTTTGGGTTTGTTTTTTTTTTCCCCAAGAAAACTTGGCAGGGGGGAGGCTTCTTGTGATTCAAACCAGTTGAATTTCAAAAGAGTAAAGACTTGGGGAAACTGACAGTCTTTGTGTATGTGTACTGGAGGAAGGAATGTGGCACGGACAGGTAATCCCCAATAACTTCCTTGAAGCTACTCTAGGTTACAATTACCTTTGAACGTGAAGGTGTCTGGATTCCAATGAAGCAGCCCAAGAATGTTCCGAAATTTGACTCTAATTCTATGCTTTCTGTACTAGTACCTTATTCTGCCCCAGTTTTGTTGCTCATACCCCAGCTAGTTTATTTAAAGTTGGACTGAGAGCGATTGCTATTGTGAGAGCAGCAAAAAAAATGTAGGCAGTGCATAGAGAAAGGTAGGAAAAGATTTACTGTGTCCATTTCTACTGAATACTTTGTCAATCAGTCGTCTATTAATGAGGTGGGGTGTTGAGTGCATAAAACATCCTATGGGTCTAGCTACTTTATTTTTGGAAAGTGTAAGACCTTACAAAACAAAAGTAAGTTACGTTACTATAATTTAATCCAAAGTACTTAATGATCTGAGATAAGAGGGAACGCAAAAGTGTTGCCCTAAATATCATCAGAACTGCAGCTCTGTGTAGAGAAGTACAGACTTTGAATTGGTAAAAAGGAGTTGTATTAATTATATGGCATGCCACACTACACATGAACACCATTAAAAAGTCAGCCTTTAAATCTTAAAACACTTCTAGTTCCTACGATCCTCATTATTAACATCCATATTCTGCATTAGTGCTGCTGGCAAGAGGTGAAAGCCATCCAGGGTGAAAAGAAATTAGTTTCATTTTCCAGTAATTATGGGGAAAACCCTGTTCACTGGCTTTAGTCACCCTATCGAGTTATTCTAGTGCTGCTGGTTAAAAAGATCCTGAT
Source organism: Phaethon aethereus (assembly GCF_964289735.1). Classification (NCBI taxonomy): domain Eukaryota; kingdom Metazoa; phylum Chordata; class Aves; order Phaethontiformes; family Phaethontidae; genus Phaethon; species Phaethon aethereus. The sequence continues at coordinate 12,255,037 of NC_138589.1, read as the reverse complement.
CTATGGTGTTTCACTAATGATCAACAGTTTTAGAAATGACATTTTCCAGCAGCACAGCCTCCATTATTGGGACAATTTTTCCCTCTTGGGCAGCTGCCAGATCTCCCAAAACCACTGGGAAAGCTTAGGTAAGGTTTTTTTTCCTGTCTTTTTAAACTTGATATCACTGTTGTTTGAGATGCAAAATAACGTTTCCAGGAAAGGTCACCTACTCCAAGACAGATATTTAAACAATCAGTGGATGAGGGGAAGCAAATAGCTGTAAGTATGACAACTAGGTAAAGGAAGAGACACTGGAGAGTATGGCAAGAATTAAGTAGAAATGACAGGACAGCATGCTAAGGTAGTAGCTGTCTCACAATGTGTTAAGTTCTATATGGATAAATAAAATATCTTAATTTGTCAGGTGCATTTTCCTGTTCTTATTTCAGGTGCACCTTTTGTTTCATAAGGTTGAATGACAGAAGAGTAAAAGATTGCAGTAGGAAGATGATAATGCATTTTGAGAGATGCGTCCTGGAGGACTGAGTAGGTACCTCCTGTTGAGAAATACGAAGGTTTGTTTTGTTCTTTTTTCTCACCATTCTAAACTGGATTTATGTGGCACTTGAAAACACCAGTGGTCAAACACAGAGATGATGACTAGGTGACTTTCTACTGGAGTGTACCATGCCACTGATGTGGTTAACTGCCACATCTGTCTTATGAAGTGTCGATTCTCAAGTTATGAAAAGCTCTGACAGACTTTCCATGCATCCATTTAGTGTCTTGCAAATGATTAATGGCAGTTCAAGTCTGAGCAATAGCTTGGATACTTAATGTGTGTGACCATTTTCTTATTTACAGCAAATTAATTGTTAAAGTGGCCTTGCACCACCTGTGGCCGTTTGCAAAACTTCTCTGACATGTTCATGGACATTCTGCATGAAATGTCTGAGGTATAAGGCTGTACTTGGGGCCATGGCAGGGGACAGTGATGCTTCTTCAGAGTGATATTCTGGCCACAGAGAAACAAGTAGTTTCTTGCTGGGATGGCTTTTGCATTGGTGACCCCAGATAGGTTTGAGATTCTTGATCTTGGACAAACTTAATTGTGACAAATTTTCAAATCTTCAAAGAACTAATTGAGCTCCTTACCTTTTTATTACATTATCAATTCTACTTCAAATGATCCCACCTGTAGTAACTTGATCTTTGAAGCAGTTCAGCATTCTGTGATCAAGAGTGACTTGAATTTCTTGTGCTTAGTGTTGTACTTCTAAATGAAGGCAGCATCTTTCTGAAAGAACAGACTATTTAAAAAAAAAAAAAAAAAGAAATTGCTTTTCTTGGATAATAGGTCTATTAAGTACCTACAGCATGAAGTGTCATAACTTAAATACTTTTAGTTAAGGAATTTAATTAGAACTTAATCTTTCTTTTTCCACCAAGATACCTTATCTTCCCAAAACTGGAACATGTGAGCCTGCAGATATTAAAACTGCAGCAAGATGTTTTACATGAATAGTTTATACCTTTCTGTCACCAGATCACCTATGTAATAAAATGTCCGTACTTTTTAAGGCTACAGGCAGGCAGTAGGATGCAAGAGAAGCATACTGGGACAGGCTACATAAGATTTCCCATAGAACATCAGAATTGTTCTTCTACTGAATATGAAATCTTGCCTTTGGCACTAAGCTATATTGAATGCTTCAGAAGGGAATGAAAGGGAAAACCTTTCTCTAAGCAGGAAGGTAACTTTGAATGCAGAGTTGGTATGTGTGGATTTCTACCTCTTCTCTGTTTGGTGCTTTCATTTACTTTCCCATTGTCTTGACTGGCTGTGCTACAATGCTGTTAGTTTTTTCAGTTTTTGGAGCAGAAAAAAACTAACACAAAAAACTGGCATTGGTGAACTCTGCAGCTGATCGAATGCTATATATACTGTTTCTGTTTTATGGTAAATATCATAAGATTTCACACTGGTATGGTAAAAGGTACAGTGTCCTTATTCTAATGCTTGCTTAAGATCAAAGTTAATGCTTTTTTGATGTGTGTTTTGGTAAAAGGTTAAAAAAAAGCAGCCATGCACTGAGCTATTACACATGTTTAAGGTAGCAGCAGGACTTTCATTGCCTGCATTGGGGATCCCTTTCTTGAAGAAATAGCCTCTCTGGTATTGACTTACCCATACCTCTAGATGGAATGTACAATTGTCTTTAATATGGTTAAAGACCTTGATGGGTAGGCAAGACTGACCTTGTTTATGTTGTGAGTTTGAGGCTTTGATTACCCGTTTAGCCTTTCAGTAGGTCTTCCCTTCTCGCTCATGCTTTCATTTGTGGGCTAGTCTTCTGGATTTGTGGAGAGAAACAAGTTATTGTGAAGAAGGATTTTAAGTTGAGCTTCCTCAGGTTGCATAAGCATGACTTGGTGGATGGCAATTATATGTTTATTTTTAGATATGCAAATATCTATGCTTAGTAACTACAGATAAACTGTAAGGGGGAGAAACTGAGTGAAATAGGGGATGGAGGAGGATGATTTGGGTGATCTGGTAAGTCAGTAGTCCAGTCAGTTCTAAAATGTCATTACCGTGGAGGAGAGAGTCCAAAAGTCTGAATTGCATTGTGCAGTCTGGTGTGTTGATTGAGGGAAGGGGGAAAGACTAAGGAAGAGATCCTTATAGAAACCGTAAGAGTAACACAGAGGAGAAACTGTAAAAGCCAGAATCAGAGGTGACAAATGGATGAAGGTACATGCAGAACATGTATGATGGTAGTTTGGAAAAGAAAATTTGGAATTGCTCTTGCCAGAGGCAGGAAGGATGTGGTGGCCTTTACTGAAATAAGGAGACTTGTGGAAGGACTGCAAAGACGGAAGGGGCACAGAAGCTATAAAAGAAGCAAGAATGCTCCTGCTACAGCTTCTGTAGGTGAGAAGAATGCATATAAAGCAGTTCCAGTGCAGGACTAGTCCTGGCCAAGCTGCCCAAGTGTGTAGGTAGTGTGTTCTCCCTTGAGCAGGTCCTGTAGTGCTCCCAAGCCGGTTCTTCCTCTGTCCAGGGATTCCATGTAGTCCTTCCTTTCCTTTTGCCCTATAGCTGGCTTTCTGTGCGGCACAGGTTCTGTGCCCTCCTTGACTTTCACTGAACTGATTTTTATGCCCTAATCTTGAGGGGACCACTGAATGAGGGAGGACATCTATATGGAGCTTTAATGTACTTTGGCTACCTGACTTGAAATTGGCACCTATAGCCACTGTAGCCTACCTTCACTTGCAGCCCTTGCAGTCAACCCTATGAAGTAGCCCAAGTGTGGTGGTTTGTGAGGGCATGTGATCTTGCTGGATCAGGGGAATGATGTAGAAAAATTTCTTAAATGTCAATGAGGAGTAAAATTCTTCAGGCTTTTAATCTTAGTGAGTTTTCGCTTGATTTAGTCAAAACCTTCCCAGATGCTAGTTACCAGTGAGACTTAGCTCTGAAAATGTGAAGACTTGAGGGTCTGTCTGATTCACAGGGGGGATCAGTATTGGCCTAATGGGACCTTGGTTGAAACTTTAATTACAAGAAGACAGTAAAAAGCACTGTTTAAGAAAAAAAAAATTCCCCTTATCAAATTTTGTTGCTAGTCTAGTCAGGCTAAAAACTGCTTAATCTTAATTATTAGTAAGAGTTCTTCATTTCTGTGAGATTTATAGTGGTGTTAAATAAATTACTAATTATTAAGAGGCAGTATATTAAAGGAGATCTAATCAAGATATCCAGAATATTGTGACATATTTAAATTCTGTAATATTTAAAAAAAAATTTTGAGGGAGTAAAGATACTTTATATACAATTAGAGGCTGTATGATTAATAACCTTGGGCTCAGATTCAACAGCTTCCTTTGGGATTTGAGGTTTTTCCTATATCTCTGGAACCAAATATATGCCTTAATTACCAATCAAACAGTCAATGAAGACAGAATTGAAGTGTGGATGTATATACTTGAATTTACATTAGCATTTCTTCCACGGACTTGGAGTAGTGAGGCTAAATGTGTCTGCAGATTTTAATCGCTCTGGGGAAGGATGTGAATCCATGTTATGAGCTTAGATTTTCAAAACTGGCAGACCTGTCTGCTTCACATCACGTGATATTTATGCCACATGCTAAACCTGCAGGTAGGTAGGCATTAGTCCAAATACGGATGTGTTTTAAATGTGCTGAGAAGATTCCGATCATTTAAAACCAGACCAGTAGTTGGGCAGGGCAATATAGTTTCTCCCCAGTCCTATTTCTTTATGGATGTTAGGGATAGGAGATTTTGGGTGAGACACAACCACATCTGGTTTGAAAAGATTCTGGTTACAGATAATCTGCAAGGCTGCAACATAAAATCTGACTTGAAGACAAGAATAGTGGAGTAAGATTCTTTTGGAGATTTGAACACTTGCAGGTTGCTACAAAGTCAGTGTGACTTGGGAAGTGGGCAGTGCTCCTTAAATAGCAAACTATGTCAGTACTTCTTTTTACTGCAGAAACAGAACAGAAGTCAATGCCTTCAAAGTCAGTTGGATTGGGAAACTCAGGATTTTGGAAGGTGTTACTCCAGGGTGCTTTGCTTGTCGGATATATGTACAAGGAAACTGGTTTCTGAGTTGAAGCTAAGGAATGGGAAAATGTGTTCAAAACCAGTCTTGATTTTAATTCTGGGTATGACTTATTTCTTGTAGTTTAGAACAATGAATAGTGGGGGAGAAGTAGCTCCTTATGAAAGAGGAAAAAAAAAAAAAGGATAAATGGCATCTACTATTTGGGACCTCAGTGGGCAATGCAACCATGCAGAAGGTAACTGAAGATGCATCTTCTGTGGGAGAAGGCAAGGGTTCAACTAAACTGTACCAATTCAACTAAACTCATTTGTCACTGCATTAAATTAAGTCAATACAAAGTTCTTAAGCAGAATGTCCAGATACCACTTTCAAGTGTGTACCAGCTCTGGCATAAGTCAAATTTGTCTTCAGTGTTGCTAATCAAAGATGAGAATGTGAATTTTTTTTTTTAATTTATTGGTGACTCTGCTGGGCTGCCCTGTCCTATGCAGTCAGGGATATCTGCAGCATGTTGAGTCTACTTGTTACAGTCAAGCTAAACTTGCTGATCTGTGCCAGAATGAGAGAATACTTTTGTTTCTTACCATCTTCACCATTGCCTTGCTCAGATACAGTTTCAGCAAGCTGCTTTTGTGCTCAGCTCACAGTTATGCCAGAGCAAGTGGATAGTTGTGTTCCAGTTAGGATTGGGCAAAATGTTTAGGTGGGTGTCATGATACTCTTTTGGAACGCATGGTGCAGAAATGAAATGAAAATATGTAGTGGCTGTGTTTTAGCACAACTTACTGGAATTTCTTTGTTCTCATATTTGCTTCTCTCTCTCCTTTCTGTAATTGGAGATATATACCTAGAGTTTCAGGATTTATATATCATCCCTTTATGAATTTTTCTAAAATTGATTTTACTTCTGCACATGTTCACTCTTGAGTGTACATAAGCTGTATATTTTGGTCAAATATGGCAGGCTTATCTTTTTATTTTGAATGGTTAATTTTCAAACTCCCTATGAAAGAGCTCCAAGGAAAAATGTTTTTGATCATTACCAGCTGCTGTGTGCTTCATAGACTGTAATATAAACCTGATGTTCAATTTTGGTGTGGTGATCTGATGAAGTGCTCAGTTTTATTTTGGATAAGAAAAAATAAACTCCTTTTTTGCACAGATAAACATGGATAAATTGTCAGATTCATAACCCATGTCATATTATGTCTGCCACGTTTTCCACACTGCTTGAAATGGTCACTGAATGCCTGATTTGTAAAGACAATATCACCTTGATGAGTACACAGTGTGTCACTTGAGCAGGATTCATGTCTGTATGGATTTCAGTGGAGAAGTACAATGTGAGACTATATAAATAGTGTAACCACTTGCTCTATCACGTTGTCTGTTTTATTGGTCAGATTACCTGTACTGTAGTGACTATGGCTTTTTTGTATTATTAGGAAAAAAAAAAGATTAAAAAAGGATGTATTTGGGGGGGGAAGAATCAGGCTAAACCCCTTTCCATTATATATTGCTATAAGCAAATTTAAAAATGAGATCAGTAAATTAAATGCAATGAAAAACACTAGTAATTATATCATTCTTGAATTTTCCTCCACACCAGAGAAGGGAGAAGCTAAGCAGAGCAATTCTAGGGGATCAGACCCAAAACAGTAGCATAACAGATAAATAGTAGGCCAAATCTTCCAGTTACCCACCTGAAGTGTTAGCATACCTGACTACTACTAGGTGTAGGAGTGTTTGTTGTGAATGAGTACTGTAGAAACAGATCAGGTCTTTGACATTTTATAGAAAAAGGCAGCTAAAACTGTGCCCTGTGGTCTTCAATATATGTACCTACATTTAGGCTGGTGTAACCTTCACGTGGCTTCTCTGTGGCTACATCATGGTACCCAGAAAGGGTTATACTGACTGGATGCACACTTAAAACAAAGATAAAGTAACTTTTTTTCTTGTGATCATAATGTACGTTAGTCTGTATCTATGAATTTGAAGGTGAACTGTAGCCTGGAGCTTTCATTTCTTGGGAAAGAAACCACCTCCACTAGTGTTTAATGGATTGGGACAAGTTCTTAGTGCAGTTGCCTTAGGCCATTGCTTCCCATGCTGCTGCTCCCACTGCTTGAACATAATCTTAACACCTTTTGCAGCTGGTGACATTACTTATGTTTGGATATGTTGAGAGGAAATTTCCTGTATTAAATGAAAATAAATCTGGACAGGAATCCCAGACTGGGAAAATAACTGTGGAAAGGTTGGATTGTGAAAGCATCTTTTGTTTTTCATAATTTGACAGCATTATTTTCAGCTACAGGAAAAAATTATGACACTGCTAGAAAAGATCACTGATAGAGTCCTACAAAGCTGAATGTGGAACATAGGGCCAGCACTACTGTAGTAGTGGAATTACAGAAGAATTCAAGTCTCATACCAGGTAGGCACATAATGGAAAACTTGACCTCCACTGCAATTCTGTTAAATGTGTGTCTTAAAAGAAGTTGGTGGCAAAAATGGCAATGGATGGGAGAATTTGAAAGAGCTTATTCATGCAACTGTGTAAAAATCCCCGTGGCACAAACTGCCTGGAAAATGACACTTAAAGATATGCCCGCATGGAAGGTGTTATGTACGTGTGCTCCTTGCTACATGCAATTTAATTGTTCACTGAGTTCTGTGTATGCATAGGACTTCCCAAAGTGTTATTTTTAACTAAATATTTGGAATTCTTCATTAAACCAGACCAGAAAATACTTTGACAAGGCTGATTGTTTCTATTAGACTAGTCATAAAGCAAACATTATTTTTGTCCTCTAGCATGAGTCACAATTAACTGTATCAGTTGCTTCATAATACATTAACCAAATAGCTTGGTGGCAGTGAGCAAGGCTTAATCATGCCTGTCTTCCCATTCTGTGTCAGCGTGTTCTAGGCTGTCTTGTGTCCTTACTGCTCAAGTGATGCTTTATGTATAATGCTTTCACATATTTCAGAGTTAAATTGAAGTGTGGAAGGGGTGAGTGCCTGCCATTCTTAAAGCTTGAATCCACTGTGAGTCTAACTGCATGTTTAACTCTGGACACCTTTATTTGAATAGCTAGTTCTGAGAAATTTTGGCAAAAGTGACTTAGCCCTGTAAGTATCAGTTGTCCATGGTATAGCTAATGTAAAATCTCTCTTTTGTACTTGACTCCAGTGCATTCTTACAGCAGTATCATGCTGGAAGCCATTCGAGATGTTTGCTTACAGGCTTGTCTGCTAGGTTCCATTGATGAAAGCTAAGAAAATTGCCGGCCCTTTTAACCAGTAACTGTTGTCTTGGGACAAAAATTAATTATGTGTGTCTTGGCATATGAAGCTTGGGACACTTCCCAAGTCCTTGTTCAAGAGTGTGCAGGTGCATGCTGAGGCTTAGAAGTCACCACAAATAACAATGCCAATTTGAAAATAATCCCTTGAAGCAATAGCAGCTCAAACAGGCTGTGCTCTGCCTTCTCTCTCACGTTTGTTTTCAGAGCATAACTACTGCTGCATGCAGATGCTGTTCTGGTATCACTGAAATTAAAATGAACAGATGAGGCTGAGATTTGTACAGTTTTTCTTCCAAATGGTTGGCTGGACTGTGCCCAGCTACCTGTGTGATTTCTTGTTGGGGGTAGAAAAAGAATGTCGACTCCATGATGTGGAAGCCAACAGCACCATGATTTAAAGCAACTTGTATTAATAATAAAGCAAAACAGCAACAAAAAAGAAACCCCTTTTCAGTTTTTATCTGGTAATTCCAGATAACGTGGTACCATTTGAGGTTGGCCTAATTTGTATTATTGTACAAAGAAACCAAGAAAACTATTTAAATGACAATTCATATGTTTGTTATGCTGTGTATTCATTTTACAATTCATCTTTGTGGGATTATATCTTCCCCCATGCATCCGTGAGTTCTTATATTAAAATCTTTCTGTTAATAGATACCTTAGTATGTATAATGCTATTTGCACAGATTCTTTTTTTCTATGCACTTTATATGCATATATAAAACTAGATAATTATACATGGATTTATGGTAGGTGTGCTCTTGCTTCTACTGTCAGCAATGGTGTTACCCAAATGGAAGAAGTAGCACAAAGAAACTAAGGGTTAAATTTATGTACTGTGTAGTACATGCAGTCCACATATGTGGATCTTTCTTACTCTGTGGATCCCCTTCTCTCAAAAAAAGATACTGTTTGATCATCCAAAGAGTGGGCTTTCTCAGCAAGTTTCTCAAACAGGGCTGGGAAGAACAAGACAAACAGAACACAATATCTGCATTTTAAAAACTTTTTAAAAACTTTTTACTTTTACAGATAAGCTGTAAACCAGTAAACCAAATTGTGGCAAAAAAGGTGATCTCCTATCCTCAATCCATTTTCACTTTTGATATTGTGCAATCTGATGTGCTCAAATATTAGTGATTATTATGGAAAAAGTGTTGAAACCCTGTCATGGAAGTTCTAAAGCTATGGATGTAAGGAGTTAAGAGCATTCACTTTAATGTCTTGATTCTTTTTTATTTTTAGAGGCATAAACCCCAGTACTGGTATGAGGTCAGTACTGGTAGTACTGGTATGAGGTCAACCATAATAATTATCTCTTGTAGTGTGTGAGGCTTTTGTAATACACAAACCTGCACATCACCGTCAATCAATCTGTGCAAAGTACAAGGATTTTTTTTTTAAAGCACACAAATGTCTCAAAGGAGATGACTTTGTTTAGATCCTCATGAACTTTATGTACTCCTAAATCCTAAAATGGGAAATAAGATTTTAAAAGCTGTCAGTATATTAGTAATGGAGAGCTGCCGTAGGTAGAATCAAGTGAACTATCTCCAGTAGAGGAGGCAAGCTAAGAATGTACTTATGAAACTGGGAGGCAAGTCTATTTAACCTGTGTGGGGAGAGTGGGGCAGTTTGACTGCTGTTAGCACCAGAACTATTTGTAGTTACTAACTCTAGGGTGGACAGAGTCCTAAGACAATAGGAGTTTGTGAGTAGAGAGGTAGGGCAGAAAAGGATTGTGAGTAAAAATACTGAAAAATTTTAAGGTGAGAACTAGGAGTACAGTTCTATAAACAGTCCAGTAGTGACAAAATTCACCTTTTACCTAAGATGTATCAAGAAAAATTAAAAAAACAATTGTATTGACAAAATTAGTTATCTAATTATAGCAATGCAAGATACTTACCTCAGCTAACCTCTGAGCAAGGCTGTTTGTCTGAAAATAGGAGATTTTTGTGCAAAATCTTGTATTTCCACTTTCCATATGAAGAAAAAATATGGAAAAAATCAGAATGAACAATTCTGAATAAGGTTCAATTGCATTATCAAAAATAAAAATGTCAAGATTTTATAGGTGGGGGAAAAAGACAAGATAATCCAAAGGGAAATGAGCAGTCTGAAAACTTAACAACATGTAGTTAAAATTGTTGCTTTTTATTTAAACATTTTTATATGAAAATAGTAGTTTACTTGTCTGTTGCCTTAGCTTTTTTTTTTTTCCGCAAGCTAATGCATCTCTTCTTGCTCCACTTATACAGTGAACACTAAAGTGTTCAGTGATGTGTACCAACAAAGTCTTTCAGATGTAAACATGACCTTGTGGCTCTTACCAATTTATGTGTATATGTAGATTAAGCTGAAAAGGAACTGGGGTGATGGAGGAGGAGGAAGGAGAAAGTCAGGTCTTTCATGTGAATCTAGCTGTAGGATTAAGTTGTTTAATCTTTTCCTTAGAGCGCTCTCTAAAACTGGCAGAGATCTGAACAGAAATGATAACCAAATTTAGCTCTGTGATGCAACTAGAGCAATCGATGAGTCTGCATGTTCTTTTCTGCTGTAATGGTGCTGCAATAAGGTGAATTGAGATTATTCTGTCAGCAGAAGTTCACCTGCTGTCTTGAATGAGTTCAGCACTAGTTTGCAGGAACAGTGATAATGCACTGTGCATTACTGTACACTGAACCTGCTTGCAAGATCAGACCCTGAAAAAGAAGGTATGAGTTGTTGGTGACTATTTGTGATATCCATTATCCAATCAATTAGAGTACTGTCACTTCTTAGAGCACTTAGGATCATTAAATGCTAATGATGGCATTCACTATGCCTCCTCAGCAGCCCCTCAATAAATCCCACCACTATCAGAATCAATGTTCTCCTCAATCTGCACTAGAAAGTGATTCATGTGCCTTGTTTACCCCGGATGCTCCTGAGTGTGACCTGATGAGTGAGCTTATTTGCCATGCTTACATGTTGGCAGAGCAGCTCAGGTGAATAACCCCCAGTCTGTTACTGCTGATTTGAGCTGGCCTGGCAGAAAAATCATTTTGAATAAAAGGCTGTTCCCTAGTCATGTGAGCAGATCAACAAGCATCTGAGGGGATGGAAAGGTGGGGTAGGTGGTTAGCTGCAGCAGCAAGGCAGTGATGAAGAGCTTGGGCAGACTGGGAGTGGTAACTGGTTTCATGGAACTATGTAAGTTCCGCATTACCTTTCTAGTGCAAACAGTTTTTCTCTGAACAAAAAATGAAAGTGATGTCAGACACCTGTGAAGTATTTGTCAGCAAAGCTTTCAATGCAAGGTATTTAAAAACAATTTTTTTTCTATTAAAGTTGAAAAAAATCAAAAAAACCCCAATATTTGATATTTCTGGGGAAACTGTGATGCTAATACTTGTGATGCATGAAACTATCTGTATGACTAAACTTTTTTGGATCTGAAATAGCAAGTATGAAACTGCTTGAAACGAATGTTTCTTAAGTATTTGTACACCTCGTACAGTGCCAGTTGTGAAATGCAAACTCTAGAAATTACCGGGGAGTTAAAGTTTGGCATTGTGGCAGAGTTTGAGACTTGTTCCAATAGGGCCAATTTAAATGTCATAATTTCAAGAGGTTAAAGGACACGTAAACAAGGATACTGTATACAGAATTAGTGTGAAGATTTACAAAACCAGTGGAAGGTCAGGTATTTGATTGTCACAAGAGATTTTTGCTAGAGATGAAAGACAGCCTTTTCTTAAGTATGGGAAATGAACAACTGAACTAAAAGACCTGGAATATTTTTTGCACATCAAGTCAGATCTAATCTGTACTGGAATAAACAAGTGCAAATTGTTTGCAACAATGAAAAGAACTACCCTGTTGGGCAGGAAGTTGCATTTATTCTTGCTTATTATTATGATGGACAGATTTTATATTCCTGGTGACTATGAAGATTAAACCGGAGATTTATGTTAATGCAAAGGATTAAAAGAATCTTAATAACACTTATAAAGATGCAAATGTTCGCCTGCATTTTATCTTTTTGCAGATGAATGTGCCATAAGGGAAATATTGAAGGGGGAGAACACGCCCTCACTCTGAATTGCAACGTCTGGTTTAATACTGCACTCACATGGTCATTAAGTATTAGTTGTTTTCACCAGTGTGTTTTTGAATAGTGTAAGTGTGAAGGACTTTTTCTCCCAAACTGACTTATAAATATCAGGAAATAACAATCTACAACTTCAAATACATAGTGCCTGTTTAGTCTATGGCTTCAGGTGTTGCAGGTTTTGATGAACTGTAACTATTACTCTGCTTTTTTTTTCTTGTTACACTGTTTCTTTTAGACTTATTTTCTATATAGTAAAGAGCTTGAAAAACTGGTTCCACTGTAGAATTGCCATCTGTGTTTTCCCCAGTTTCAGAGTGTCCTGCCAGTGCAAACACAGGCCACACCAGCATGGAAAATCATGTGCTTTATTTGGGAGCCCTGACATGTACGTACATATATGTGTATAATACTATATTTCATATGGAGAAATTATAGAAAAAATATGATTTGAAAAAGGAGGCAATTAAGGTGAAGGTGTAAACATCACTAGCCATTTATGTTCTGTTTTGGGTTATTCCTGCTCTTCAGGAATAATAACCTCTCAAACCAATTGTTTACTAACAGACAAGTATATATAAACAGAAGTCACCTGGATTTGTTATGCAGTTCAACTGATATGACTGGAAATGTCCCAGCTCTTGAATCAATATAAATCTTCAAAAGGTTTTGAGTAGTTAAACATCAAATAATCCATATAGTAGAAGTCATAGCTTCGTTGTCGTTGAGAAGGAGAAAGCTGTGCAAAATACTGTTGTGTAATTTTAGTGGTAGTTCTTTCTTCATTGGAGTGCCTATCTTTAAACTTGGGGAAAGTTAAATTTTGTGGAGCACCAATTAAGTGCAAGAAAAAATTTGCATCTTCTTCCATGCTTTCAAATTTCCCAACAAAGTCGTAGTCTATTAAACATGGGCTGCAAAGCCTATTGACGTGATCCCAGTGGATATCCATACCTACTGGCCTATGCACGTCAAGGAGATACTGAATGAACTCCTTAAATTTGACTCCAGAGCCTGTCCTTAATGCTTCTTTGGTGGCATTTACACGGTATCTGGAAATGATGGCTTTTCCAAAAACCGGGTGGTAGTAATTGTTTGGATGTTCAAACTTGTCCCGAAATGCAGATACCAGCTTTTCAAAAGGTTCACGAATAAAAAGCATCTTTGTGTAAGTGTTCAGCCTATGATAAATTCCTTTGTGATCAAACCCATCCAGCCTTTTTAAATAGTTGCCATAGTGCACTGTGTTGTGCTGTATATCTTTTGTGGAAGAAGCCAGCCCGTTAAGAACCATGAGCACCCGTTTCCAGTTAGAGCAGCCAGCTTTTGGTACTTCACAGTATAAAACTCTGTATTTATCTTCTACAAATATTCTAGAAACGTGATAAGGAGTGATTATTCTTCTGTTATTACTCTTGTATTTAGAACAAGTTTCCCTCATAATCTGCTTTCTTTCTCTTTGGATCTGGTAGAGACTTTTCCACTTCTTGTTGTTTCTGTCCTCAGATTTAAGGATGGGCACGTTGCGAATGGAGCTGTTCATGGAAATCAGAATTGGGCTCTTCTTAATTATAAATCTCCTCCTCCGTTTATGGAGCCTGATGGAATTAATTTCTTCACCTTTCTGATGATCTTTCATCGCAAACATTATGCTGCTTTGCCTTCTGTCTGTGCTTTGAAGCTTAGTGGGGACATTTTCAGATAGGTGTAATGAATTACTCTGCTTTACTGTTGCTACTCCGTCTGCAGTATTTTTTCTTAATCTTCTATCCTGGTTATTGCTGGAAACACAGTCCTGATGGGGAAAAATACATTAAACATGTTAGTAAATGAAAGAATGTTTGTCACTATTAACAGCTTGTACAACTTAATGTGGATCTTTCATACACTCGGAGTTCAGCAGAATTGTACAACAAAATGCATTGCTGCAAGTCCTCAGCACTGTGCCTACATTGTGGTAATGACTTTTCTTTTGTCATCTTGTTCTGTGCTTACATGAAAGTCAAAGGCTGAGATGAGCCTGGACTGGTAAATTCCAGTTCAGATTTGGATTTAATTGTATTTTAGATGATGCCTATACCCAGACTTTGATGGATACTTTTGTCTTAAAGATGTTGTCTTTGAAATTTCCACAAAAGGTTTATGAGTATTTTGAGGACTTAATTATTTCAGATGCCTGTTGTCACACAAATCTGGCGTGTCCGTCCCCCCCCCGCTTCAGTAGTTTATCTTTGCAGTGAGGGCAGCTCTTCAGAATGAAGCCTGACAGGGAAGGGAGGTTTATAGTGTTTGTAAAGTGGAGTGAAGGTATAGAGGGAGCAAGAGTGGGAAGAGGAAGGCAGAAAGGACTGCCGGGAGAACATGGAGGCTTTGCAGAGAAGTGGGTTTGGTGAGAGCAGCCTGAATAGGGACCCCAAAGGGAGGCTTGAGTGAGGTGAGCCTGGGACCAAAGCAACTGAGACTTGGTGAGAAGCAGTAAGGGGTGGGAATGAAGGTGGCTGGGGTTAGGCAAGTGAAAACAGAGTAAGCAAAGCAGGCCTATGAATAAGGGGTTTCTGCGAACTGCTCTTTTTCATTAGGTGGATCTCACTGGTTAATACTATTTTTGGCATAGAGACCAGATGTGCTCTGTTACTTCCTATTTCTCAAAGCAGCTGAATTAAATCCCTGTCTACACATCTATGCCTCTAAGATTAAAATTAGGTTCTGGACACTAACTACATGTCATCCCTGTTTTGAGAGCAGAGTGGCATATTAACCACTATGGAGTATTTCAACAGAGGAAATGGCTGTAGTTGCAGAATGTTTATTGCTTACCCAAAATAATGTTTAGTTAGAGGTTTTATAAACTGTAGCTTTCTGATTTTCAGTCTTTATTTGCTCCCTAATAATATTTAAAATTGGCTTAAAAAAAAAAAGATGCTGGATAAATTTAAGGTGTACAGTATGAGGATTAGGGTCATGCTCTTTCAAGGTGGCAGACTAAATCTTAATTGTAATAGCGATTTTACGAGTCTCTGGCTGAAAAAAGTGATACTATAGGTAACAACAAACTTGTGCTGTCATGGAGGTTATATCTTGCCACATCCTTCTTCAAAGGTGAGAGATTAAAAAAAAGTCTGAGAGACTCAGTATTCATTACAAAAAGCATTAGAGATAAAAGAAGCAAGTCACCTACAAAATAGTATGATTTGATTTTTTCTTAAATTGATAACTATTATACAAAACTCGAATAGATCATTATTAAAGACGGTTGAGTACTGTGCAAGTTGTTGCAGAACTTAAGCTTATAAAATATTTTGCTGGCTATTCTGGTAGTGGAGGTGGTATGTGATGTGCAGACTGGGAAACTAATGTAATTTGTCATACAAGACACTATTCAGTTGTTGGGAGTGATTGTTGTACTCTGCTCTTCAGAGGTTGTGTCTGGTAGTCAAAGGTGCATTAAAGTTTTTTTAGACTACCTCAGCAGAGGGTATTTCAAGGACCCAAAAGGGTACCGGTGGGCTTTTGGTATAGCTGCCTTGGAGACGGAAGAAATTAAACAGCTGTCCACCTTGCCTGGTCTCTCAGAGGACCCTTCTGTGGTGGGGTTGCTCAGGGTCAAAGAACAACAGATGCCGATCGCTACCACAACAGTGCACCGGTGGCAATATCGCACCAACAGAGACTCCCTGATCCCCATCCATGAGCTGATTCGTCGGCTGGAGAGCCAAGGAGTGATCAGCAAGACTCGCTCACCCTTTAACAGCCCCATATGGCCAGTGCGAAAGTCTAATGGAGAGTGGAGACTGACAGTAGACTATCGTAGCCTGAATGAAGTCACGCCGCCATTGAGCGCTGCCGTGCCGGACATGCTAGAACTTCAATATGAACTGGAATCAAAGGCAGCCAAGTGGTACGCCACCATTGATATTGCTAACGCGTTTTTCTCGATCCCTTTGGCGGCAGAGTGCAGGCCACAGTTTGCTTTCACTTGGAGGGGTGTCCAATACACCTGGAATCGACTTCCCCAGGGGTGGAAACACAGCCCTACCATTTGCCATGGGCTGATACAAACTGCACTGGAACAGGGTGAAGCTCCAGAGCATCTGCAATACATTGATGACATCATCGTATGGGGCAACACAGCAGAAGAAGTTTTCGAGAAAGGGAAGAAAGTAATTCAAATCCTTCTGAAAGCTGGTTTTGCTATAAAACAAAGTAAAGTCAAGGGACCTGCCCAAGAGATCCAGTTTTTAGGAATAAAATGGCAAGATGGACGTCGACAGATCCCAACGGATGTGATCAACAAAATAACAGCTATGTCTCCACCAACTAGCAAAAAAGAAACACAAGCATTTTTGGGCGTTGTGGGTTTCTGGAGAATGCATATTCCAAATTACAGTCTGATTGTAAGCCCTCTTTATCAAGTGACCCGGAAGAAGAACGATTTTAAATGGGGCCCTGAGCAACGACAAGCCTTTGAACAAATCAAACAGGAGATAGTTCATGCCGTAGCCCTCGGGCCAGTCCGGGCAGGACAAGATGTTAAAAATGTGCTCTACACGGCAGCCGGGGAGAATGGCCCTACCTGGAGTCTCTGGCAGAAGGCACCAGGAGAGACTCGAGGTCGACCTCTAGGGTTTTGGAGTCGAGAATATAGGGGATCTGAGTCCCGCTATACTCCAACTGAAAAGGAGATATTGGCGGCATACGAAGGAGTTCGAGCTGCCTCAGAAGTGGTTGGTACTGAAGCACAGCTCCTCCTGGCACCCTGACTGCCGGTGCTGGGCTGGATGTTCAAAGGGAGGGTCCCCTCTACACATCATGCGACTGATGCTACATGGAGTAAGTGGGTCACGCTTATTACACAGCGGGCTCGAATAGGAAACCTTAATCGCCCGGGAATCTTGGAAGTGATCATGGATTGGCCAGAAGGCAAAGATTTTGGAATATCACCGGAAGAGGAGGTGGCGCGTGCTGAAGAGGCTCCACCATATAATGAACTGCCAGAGAACGAAAGGCAATATGCCCTGTTTACTGATGGGTCCTGTCGTATTGTAGGCAAACATCGAAGGTGGAAAGCTGCTGTATGGAGCCCTATACGACGAGTTGCAGAAGTGGCTGAAGGACAAGGTGAATCAAGTCAGTTTGCGGAGGTGAAAGCCATCCAGCTGGCTTTAGATATTGCTGAACGAGAAAAATGGCCAGTACTCTATCTTTATACTGACTCATGGATGGTAGCAAATGCTCTATGGGGGTGGCTGCAGCAATGGAAGCAGAGCAACTGGCAACGCAGAGGCAAGCCCATCTGGGCTGCTGAATTGTGGCAAGATATTGCTGCCCGACTAGAGAATCTCGTCATAAAAGTACGTCACGTAGATGCTCACGTACCCAAGAGTCGGGCCACCGAAGAACATCAGAACAACCATCAGGTGGATCAGGCTGCTAAGATTGAAGTGGCTCAGGTGGATCTGGACTGGCAACATAAGGGTGAATTATTTATAGCTCAGTGGGCCCATGACACCTCAGGCCATCAGGGAAGAGATGCAACATATAGATGGGCTCGGGATCGAGGGGTGGACCTGACCATGGACGCTATTGCACAGGTTATCCATGAATGTGAAACGTGTGCTGCGATCAAACAAGCCAAGCGGTTAAAGCCCCTCTGGTATGAAGGACGATGGTTGAAATATAAATATGGGGAGGCCTGGCAGATTGACTATATCACACTTCCACAAACTCGCCAAGGCAAGCGCTATGTGCTTACCATGGTGGAAGCAACCACTGGATGGCTGGAAACATACCCTGTGCCCCATGCCACCGCCCGGAACACTATCCTGGGCCTTGAAAAGCAAGTCTTATGGCGACATGGCACCCCCGAAAGAATTGAGTTGGACAACGGGACTCATTTCCGAAACAACCTCATAGACACCTGGGCCAAAGAGCACGGCATTGAGTGGGTGTATCATATCCCCTATCATGCACCAGCTTCCGGAAAAATTGAACGATACAACGGACTGTTAAAAGACTACACTGAGAGCAATGGGTGATGGGACATTCAAACATTGGGATAAACATTTAGCCAAAGCCACCTGGTTAGTCAACACTAGGGGATCTACTAATAGAGCCGGCCCTGCCCAATCAAAACTTCTACGTACTGTAGAAGGGGATAAAGTCCCTGTGGTGCATGTGAGAAACACGCTGGGGAAGACAGTCTGGGTTACTCCTGCCTCAGGCAAAGGCAAACCCGTTCGTGGGATTGCCTTTGCCCAGGGACCTGGGTGCACTTGGTGGGTAATGTGGAAGGATGGGGAAGTCCGATGTGTACCTCAAGGAGACTTGATTTTGGGTGAAAACAGTCAATGATTTGAATTGTATTATGTTAATTGTTCAGTATGACATTACTACTATGGCTGCTATCTACCATATCAATGGTATTATAGTAAGAATCACCCAGACTGATGAAGAATGAGCTTCACTGAAACCAAGCAACGTGCAGCAGTGATGAAACCAGAACTGGCTTCAGCAGCTTGCGCCCAACAAATCCCTCGAGATCGACATCTTCGACCTGCAGATCATGGACATGGACCGTGCCAGATGACAATCCAACACCACATACCATCTCCCCTGCCCTGAGAGACTGCTATGATGGATGAAGCCCAGAGTCATGGACTGACTGAACTCCATAGACATTTTAAAGTGATGGCCCATGGACTAAGAAAGTGATATCTGTGTGTATATATTAAAAGACAGGAAGAGTAATAATGAATAATTGGAATGTATTGAAAAGTATAGGACCTGGGCATGACGTAAATGGTATGGAATAAGGGGTGGATACTGTCCTGGTTTCAGCCAGGATAGAGCTGGTTTTCTTCACAGAAGCTAGTGTGAGACTGTGTTTTGGATTTGGGATGAGGAACTATTGATAATGTGCTGATGTTTTGGGTTGTTGCTGAGCCGTCAAGGACAGTCCAGCTTCTTGTGCTGGCCTGCCAGCAAGCAGGCTGGGGATGCATGGGGAGCTGGGAGGGGACACAGCCGGGACAGCTGACCCAGACTGGCCAAAGAGATATTCCCTACCATCCGACGTCATGCCCAGTACATAAACTGGAGTTGGCCGGGGCGCGGAAATCGCTGCTCGGGGACGGGCTGTCGATCACGGGGTGGTGAGCAATTGCTGTATTGGGCCTCACTTGTTCTTGTACATTCCTTTGTTGGTATTATCATTATTGTTCCCTTCTTTCTTTCTGTCCTATTAAACCGTGTTTATCTCAACCCACGAGGTTTTTCCTAATTCTCTCCCCCGTCCCACTGTGGGAGGGAGAGTGAGCGAGCGGCTGCGTGGTGCTTAGTTGCCGGCTGGGGCTAAACCACGACATCTAGGTAAAATACCAGATGTATTTCTAAATATTACCCTTTACAGAGTGGCTGAAATTCAATCTTATTTTCTCATGATGTGGCTGATACTTCACGGTTATCAAATTCAGGCTTCCGAGATAGTTACACCTTTAGTGACAATGATGATGAGCATACAGTTTTGGGGAAACTCAGAAGACCTTCAAATCATGGCATTTGTCAGTGTAACTTCATCCAGAGGGTCAAGCTGGAGCTGTAGAAATGGAGTGATATCAATCACATCACACAGATTTCACCAGGCAATGGCGTTTGGGTAACAGCTGGCAGCTGCACAGTTGTTCCTTTGTATATTTTGCACTTGTCATTTAACTATGAAATAGTGACAACCCACTGCAGCCATTCACTGCTGCTGTGAGTGTGCTAACGGCCACTAGATGGAGGAATTTCACCAGTATTTTTCTTTAGCCTATTCTTAAGTACCTCTGGAGATGTTAATTTGATCAGTACAATTTCATGCAGAATATTAATATTTGCAAAGTTCACAGTATCTTTTAGCAATATCCAGTCTAGGAAAAAAACTTGTAAAATTAAAGTTGCATAGCTTATCTACTTCATATTTTCCTCAAATTTTCAAAATTTGCCCATCATGGCAAAGCTTTGATGCATCTGTCCTTTTCAATGCTTCATCTCCAGTCTAGTGGCCTTATCTGAGCTATCTCTATCCATACTTGGAATATGGGTACAATTTTCCGTATGTACTTCTGAAAACTTACTTTTTTTGGTTGCTGGAATCCCATGTTATATCTTATTCCTAAAGAAAGAAAGAAATTGAAGTTGTTATTTAGTAAAAATAAAAACATCAGTTTCATTTTTGCTGGACTGATAACAATGTGTGCTTTCAGTAACTAAAAAGAAAACAAATTCTGTTAATACAATGATAAATAGACCGACGATTAATCCTAATTAATGTATATTTCATAGTAACAATACTTTTTGCAAGGCTTCTTTATTTATAGGTGTCATAGCAATTGTGAAATGGAGTGAATGTCTCTACCTCCTTTTTACAGGTGGGGAAACTGAGATGGAGAAAAGTGATTGCTTAACCTCAGCTAAAAGGGCAGTAGCAGAATGAGGAGCAGCTGAAATTCATATTCCCAGGTTAGAACTCTAAAAAAAGGCTGTTCTTTGTGTATTTACCTAAAACTGTGTGGTTTCTTCTTCTGCCCATGCCCCTGGTGTTGGATGGTGTGGTAGTTAGTCATAGTAGTAGCCTGGCTTGAGTACTATCCTTTGCCGTAAAGCCAAAGCAACACACAGTGGAGTTATGTATACGAGAGGTAACATTTGTAGAGTTTTGGAGAGACTAAAAGAATACAGAATTGTGTTTTGCCAAATATTCTGGCTTCTACAGGGATGTCTACCTGAAAATATAGTAATAATAAAGATGTGAAAATCCTAGAAGGCAGCTTTAGCAGATGCGTAGGCTCTCTTTTATTGTTCCTAACCTCTGCCAAGTATAAGTTAATACAGGAATGTATAATGGAAAACACTTCTTAATTATGAAATTAGTTTGGGGCTTTTCAACTTCTAAAACTATCATCGCTGTCACTGTTGCTTGAGAACTTCAGTTGCTTGAAGACTTCAGTTTAGTAAGTCTGCATTATGAATCCCCAGCCGTTCTGACAAGGACAATCACAAGTGAAGGTATTGCAAAGCATTGTAAGTGAAAGCGTCACTGGGATAGCTCAGTCCCCTCAGATTAATTTTTCATGGTACTATGAAAGCTCTCGGAAACACCGTGTATGCATAGTTCACACTGTGCCTTATTTCAGTTAACGTAGCAAGTCCAACTTAACATGATCAATCATGTTTTGTTTTGTTTTTTAAATCAGGTCTACAAACTGGTGTTTATAGTAGAGTCTGAGTAAAATTGCTATGGTTATTTCTATGCTGTTAAAGCTCATCTTGCAGTGCTTATTACACTTTTGGCTCATGTTTGAGCTTTGATTCTGCTGCAGGAATTTGTTAGCAATAAACTCAAGTTAAGGTGAATGGGGATATTGTGATTCTGTGCCTATTAAAAGCAAAGGGCATATTATTTTTTACTTCATCAGAAATAAGTTCCAGACATCTTATAGAAGGAGCCTTAAGCCTTTTCCTAGCTGCTTCTCAAAAATGTTTAGATGCAAGATAAAGTTAGATTAGCTCTCTTTCTCTTTAGAGTATATCTATAGCATCCTTGTGTGGGTTCTGAAGGATTAAAACTGGATTCTGTTGTACCAGTCTTTAGGAGATGTTACTGAGCTGTTGTCCAGTTCTTGATGTGATCAGTAAAAGAACCACGTTTATTCTAGTGCTGTGTAGTATGTTACAGAGCAATGAAGGTATGGAAACTGCTGTCCAAAAAGAATAGCAAAAACTGAACACCAGTACTTTGAGAGAATTGATGCAAGAGCACGAGTGATCTGTTTAAACCATGAAAATGTTCTGTTTGTCAGCAGATGTAACCCCCTCTCTTTTGCTAACCCTAAAGCTATAACTTTAAGCCACTTGAGCTAGATTTGCATTGGCTGCCTTGCCTCTGCGCTAAGGCATCATTAATACAGCTAGTTGGAGTAGTTGCTTAACTTTTACTTTAGGCTTTCCTGTAGCAGAGCTTGAAATTAAATATTATTTTCTTTATCAATTCAGAATAACGTTATGCTACCTCTTCTCTCTCACAGGCAGAAATCATACGTGTCAGGTACAGTTTTGAAAACACAGTTAAGAAACCTAGTCTGGTGTTCTGGGTTGGTCAGTTCTGCTCATTTTCTATGGATGTCTGTTTTGGTTTCTTGTGTATGTAATATAATGCACTTAACATTATTATGAGAATTACTACAGACTGTAGTCACCATTCTGTTCAGTACCGATTTATTCTTCTCAACTATTTCATTTTTGGTCTTTTCTTTGAACTGGATTGAATAGTGTTAAGACATGCCTCATCCTCTGTCACAGAGCTTGGAGATTTACTTTGGCTGTCAATACTGTCAACATGCATAGGTGAGAATTTACATACTTCAATATTTCTCCTACTGTGAACTAATTATGCCTACCAGCATAAGATAGGAGAATGACTGTGCAACCCTCGCTGAAAGGGAAGATCATATAATGTCTACAAGTCTCCCTTTCTGAAAGCATTTTGAGCTTTTCACAATTGAAAACATAAACAGGTGAGAAAAGACTTGGTCACCTACTGGAGAACTGAGTATTTTGGACAGAATTAGATGCAAATATCAGAGCATTTGCTGTTTCAAAATTATAATGTAAGAGTTAGGGTTAGTTTTCTTTTTTCCCCTGGTTTGTTTAGTTGTGGTCATCTGTCTTGACTTCAATGGGAGCAGTGATAGCTTGTAGCAAAACCACACACTTTATGTAATTAACTGTTAAGTTGGTATGTATCTGCCATAAATAATAATTATTTAAAAAAAGACCACAGAAGTGCAGAGAGCAGGTATGAGACCTATCTTTTTTTGTGGTTAATGATGACTAAGTTTTTGTAGTAGTGTTTCATAAAGGTAACTTTTTGAGAGGTTAATACCTTGCACTGATACGCTGTGCTTTAAAAAATTAAATGCTGGTGGGAGATGAGTAACTGTTTTAAAAAAAGGATTCTTTGTTTACTGGCTTTAAGATGTAATCAGAACAACAATTTATGTTTAATGTAAATGTTTGGTGAAGCACTTGCCAATCTCTTCGATGTTTTCTGAATTTGACTTCTAAAGTTGGCTTCTTTTAGCTGTCTTTATCATGATACAGTCTGTCAGTTCAGATTTAAAGCTAAAGGGGGAAAAAAACGTGTTAAGTGCAGTGGACTCGGAAGTTATATTGCACAGATCTACTATATTAATCAAAATCTAAATTTAATGTTATGCTACATCTTTACTATCCATGTTACTTACCAGTTCTCGAATGCTGTTGCCAAAATGGTCATTTTTTTTATAAATAAACCACTGGTGTCTGCTGCACCCAGGTGAAGTTAATGATCATTAAATGTTTTGTGTCAGACACAATGATAACCATTATCTCACTAGCGCTCAAACAGAGAGAATAGCTGAGAGACAGAATCATTCTATCAATTGTACATCATTTATGTCGGTTTACGTGGTGTTCTTTTCTCTTCTCCTTGTGCAACCATGATTTTCCAGACCTGAGCTTGGCCTATGTTTTATGTCTGCTTTTATTGTCTTTCATGAAATATGAGCCTTATGCTTCATCCAGTCCTACCATATAGTCAAACCCATTGTGAGCTTTTCTTTTTTTTTTTTTTTTAAATGCTCCTAGCAACACAATAAAATGGCCTTCATCTTCCCTGTGTAATATTATATAGCTCTGCCTCTCTGCCTTCTCTATATCTGCTTCAAGACCTAATTTTGTTTTGCCTCTGGTGTCTTGCTCTGTTCTGAGACTACACTACAGCTGAAATATTTTTTAATAAAAATGATAACTTCAAGTCTGCATCTGTGACTCCATCCCTTAATGGGCTTCTGTGAGCAGTGTATACTTGTTTGCTTCATGCTAACTGATTTGTGAAATATACTCTGGAAGGGCTGTTACTATCATTGCATGAACATCTGTGTTGTGTCCTATCTGCATGTGCTCCAGTCTTAGGTCTTTACTCAAAGACACCACCACGTACTTAATGCCAGAATGGATAATAGACTAGTACTCAGAATTCCGATTAGCATGAAAAATTTTTAGTTTGAAAAGGATTTTCCCCAAAATACTGGTCAGATCATCTTTTTCCATTTTTTTCATCATTTAAAATGAACTCAACTAGTACAGTATACAAACTGCCTATTTCTGATCTGAACTTTGGTGTCTAATTGTCTGCATATTTGAATTAAATTACTCATTAAAGAAATCTTAATTATTTTTAAAATCGCTAGTATTGTAAATTATTTGTTTTTACATATATATGTAGTATACATATTTGGAATACTTCTTAAATATATAAACTTCTCTTTAGAAAATGCTTTTACTTTGAAATTCAGGCCTTTTTAATAGAACAAACTTTATGTGTGTATCTGTTTTAATTGTATGTTATGTATATATCCATTGTAGATATAAAATTTATAGTTTATTTGATTAGGGAAAACCCTGTCATAAGTCCCCATCTAAGCTATGTATATAGTACCTCATTTTAATATGGATGAAAGTAATGAGGCAAAGTAAAGAAACCTTAGCAAAGCTGTAGCACATCTTAAATTGTGCGTCAAGAAAGAAGAAAACCTATACAGTGAACCTATATATTCTAACCTTGTTGAGTCCCCAGTGAAGCTGCAAGTATGCAGTGTCATTTCCCACAGATAAGTAAACTTTTACAGTGAATGCTTTGGTTAAATGATACACTGCCAAGCCCTTGTCAAAGCTAAATGCTTAGTGACAGGACACACATCATGTTTTACAGACACTTGTGAAGTCATGTATTTCTGAGATACCAGAGTGTCTGTTTTCACTTCTGTTTCACACTAATTGTTGCAATGGTAAAGATAACACAAATTTTACTGTATTTTCTATGAATGATAAATTGCATGCAGGAAAACCTTGAGCCTCCTGCAATTTGACCAAAGAACCTGTCTGTCACTCTTGAAATGAAAGCAAACACAGTCTCCATACCACCTTTCACTTTTATGGCACCTTTTTGTATTTTGTGGCAGAATAATTATATATATGACAAGAATTATTTTAGTTATGTATGAATTGTAAGAGTGAATTATTGGAGAACTCATTTGTAATGCAAATTTTCTGGAAAAAATTTAGATGTTGCTGTAAATATTTTATTCTGATATCCATTGCTACAGTATGTATCATGTAGTAATTTCTTTTACTTTACGTCGCAAAACATAGTAAGTTATTTGTTACTATTTCAGCTTTTCACAGGTGAGAAGCAGAGGCTAATAGCTGCATTTGCCAAACTGATCCAATTCTTACGTTGTCACGTTTTGAATTACAAACTCAAATACTGATTGTCTGAAACCCCATATTACTGGTTGAATTTTACCTTGAAAAATTTAAATCCAGACTCATAAAGTGAGTCTTTAGTAATGTCTGGATTAGAATGCAGTTATCTGACTTTTAATCATGATGTTTAGTTCACCACATTGCAGATGATTGCTCAAGTAGTGAGATGTAGTTTATCCACTGAAGACGAAGGTTTTGAGGCCCAGATTCTGCTGCACATCTCTTGATGTATTGGAGTCTCACTTACATGCTGGATGTGAGTATCCTTAACATGCCATGTGTCAATGGACTGTGGGCTGTAGAAACGTTTCCAGCTTGTGTGAAGCTGGCCCTGTAGGGCTGGGGACTGAGTTGCTGAGGAAGGATTCTTTAGTAAGCTTCATTGTAGGGCTCATGGGTTGCATGCAATATAAAGCTGCAACTTCTTTAAGAACCTCGCTGTGAGAATGATGTTTTTGTGCCCCTGGTAGGTGGCATGTGTTCAGGGGCATCCTGATTTTCATAGCCATGGTGGAGAACAAGGACTGTTAACTTGA
This sequence comes from Phaethon aethereus, assembly GCF_964289735.1. Lineage (NCBI taxonomy): Eukaryota > Metazoa > Chordata > Aves > Phaethontiformes > Phaethontidae > Phaethon > Phaethon aethereus. The sequence goes on along the minus strand of NC_138589.1, from coordinate 12,229,162 downwards.
GAGTACTACTTTTTACTTCCATATGAAACAAAATGTTAGTATTTCTCCAGATCCAATTATTGGCTCCTCTTTCTACAATTTTGGTTTGGGCTTTTTTTTTTCATTTTTTTTTTTTTTTTTTACTTTTCCTGCTCTTAATATTCATGCTTCTATTCTTTCCAATGATTTCCTTTCCTTCACCTTTCTTTCCCTGTATAAAGAATTCTCAGGCTCTGCTCTGACTCTAATCCAGCACTGTTGAGGGTGTAACAAAAGCTAAGCTTTTAATGTTTCCAGAAGCATGAATGTCTGAATTTGATTAACTCCATTTTAATTGATCCTTCTCAATTTGAAACTTAGATGTGTTCTATTGCTTTACCATTGCCCTTGCCAGCAATGTTGATGCTAAAAAAAAAAAAAAAAAAAAAAAAAATCTCTTATAGGGAAAATCTAGCTGGGATATTTCATACTCTTCAGAGGGATGTTCATTAACAGCAACATCGGACAGGATTGCAATTTTATTCTAATAAAAAAATTACTGCATTTAAAGTAAGATTTATAGAACTATTTCTCTTTTGAGTGCAGTGAAATAAAACAATGTTTATTTGTTTGCTGTACAAATGTTAAACCTTATGTTTTCATGCCTCTGGTTCTGGTATGCAACATCAATCTCCCATTATGCTTTGCGGGAAGGAACCTGATTCTTAAGTCCATCTTGCTGATTTAAAGGAGCTGAAAACTTCACAGACAGGTTTGGTTATTTCCTTTGCACAGGGGGGAATGGATAGAATGTTTCTGTGGCTATTTCCTGGTCTCCAAAGTAGCCCTTGGGCCCTTGAGCATGACTCTGAGTAAAAAGCTTCTTTTTTTCCTATTTTTGGGAAGGCCTAAGAAGTTTTCCAAGCTGGTGGGGGTTAAGGTTTTTTAAAATCTCTTTATGAGCCTTCTTTCAGATGTGAGTTCCTTTTGTAAATCAGGTAATCATTCTTCCTGAGTTTGTAGCTTTTTGTTTCAATCCTGCCACTGCCAAGCATGCAGTTTTTAATAGTTTAAATGCAATCTATTTGAGGAACTTTGAACTCTGACTTGTGGCTTATTCTCAAGCAGTCATTGTGGCGAAGTAGAATACTTCCCTGAAAGATAGCCATTCACCCTTGTATTCCCCTCTCCTATGCTAGTATTGTGCACAAACTGAATTACTTCATACTGATCTTGTGCTTCTCCATCTGAGTCAGCTTCGGAGAGGCAGGCATTGAACCTAAGTGAAACTGTTAGCTTCATTTTTCTAAACCAGGCAAATCTGCAGTTTCTCCATTCCACAGGCAATGCAGTATTGTGCTGCATTTGTGTCATGGGGTACTTATAATGGTAGCAGCCTGTGTGCACTTCAGTTGATTAAAATACGATTACTCTGGCTTTTTGTGACTGAAATGGCTTTCCATCTTAATGAAGTAAGGGAGTCTCTGCACAGAAGTACCATATATGGTATATGGGAAAAGCAGTGCAATTTTGAAGGGCATACCCTGGAAATAATTAAAAGCATTAGATTCATCCATCAGTTTGAACAAGATAAAATTGCAAATGGGGGAACCAAAGTAGAAATCGGTACACATGTTAAGTGACTTTTAATGTTTGCCACTTGAGGACCTTCATATTGTCAAAGAACTTGCTATTCCTAGTTAGTATGTGGTACCAGTAGCCAATCCTGTACATCTGAATCAAGCAAAACTGCACAAAGCCGTCATTCTGAAGCACAGCGCTTGCCAAGTTGTGGCTGCTGCCATGTTGTTATTGCTTCCCTCTTGATTCCCTGATTAACTCCCTGTAGCCAACACTCTTGACGTGATGTCCCTTTTGACGTTTTAACTTATGGCATCCTCTGTACACAGCTTTCTCTGCTTTTTCCAGTCAGGGATTCTTGTAGTAAAAGATCACAATATGGAGCTGGTACCCACCATTTCTAAATGTGGATGTCACCTGAGTATAGTGTTTATGTCTACACAATGTTTCTCAGAGAAAATACCCAGGCTATTCTCCTGCTGTTGTTTCCCCCTCATAAAGGCTTTGTACTTCTTGGACAACTTGCCTCATGCCTGTTTGCCTTTACATGTTTTTGTGTTAAGTGTACTAGTAAGAAATACCATCTGCTGAAATTTCCATTTATTTTTCTGTTACTTTAAACAAAAATTAATGTGAGAAATAATTGTTTTGATACGGTTTGCCTTGCAAATTTTTTGATTCATTGGGGTCAAAGCAAGAGAGAAGCAGAAACAAATGGTAGCATCTTAGAGGAATAAATTCCTTTTGAATCAAAACCCAATTAAAGTGGTAGTGTGACTTCCTGGTAAGTCCCACCACCTACATATCTGCAGTGACTTTGTTAGCTGAGTATTGTTTGGAACCGTGGTGGTAGTCTTGTCCCGAAAGTTATTAATTTACATTCAGACTTTGTAATGATGCTTGCTTTTATCTGTCTTCTACTCCATTGTTAAGATCAAAACTTGTTTGAAGAAGGTATTCTTGTATTACTTGGAATTCAAAAACCCAGGTACTTTTTTGACTTGCAACATGCTAATAGAACAGGTATCTGAACCCTTAAAGACACATACTACTGTGTTTTTCATAATGTTCTAAAATGTACTGAATCCATCTCCTTGACTAAATAATCATGAACTTACACTTGGTCTGTTTCCTTGATAGGTAATAAAGGAAAGGGAAATGCATGGGACCTTTCTATTGCAAGCTTAATTGAATGACTACAAGAAGCTGTTTGTGAATTTATTATGAGGAAGGTACCACTACTTGTTTACTTTGTCTTCTCTTTCCTATTTAGCCATCCTAATTAGAGTAACATTTTCTGACTTGATTTATATTTGATGAGTATTCTATGAAGAAAGCAGAAAAGTCAAGCCTGTGATGTTGCATTCCCCCTTCCTTCTGTGGACCTATCCTTGGGAATATTGTTAATTAGCATCATTAGCTTTCAGGCACTGTCAGCAGTTACTTGCAACTTCTACTTAATACCTTTCAGTGAGTCCCCATTCTCATATTTAATATTTGCACATTGCTTTCATAGCATGAGTTTGACAAGGACGTTACACTTTATTCAGGTTTATTACAAAGTAAAAGCTAAGGTTTAAAATACAGCACTGCATTTATATTTAGTAGCCTGTAAGATCTATTCAGGTAACCAGAGAAGTTTCAATGAATCTTAAGCAAGTACTGCACGTAGTTTGTGACTGTAGTGGAGAAGGAGTTAGCTAGCCAGAATAGCTCACCTAGAACCCCAGAAATGTTTTGAGAAATTGTGCGAGTAGGACACTAAAGCTTCAGTGGACTTTCTGTTGGAGGGAAGACAGAGTAATTTCTGGACTGCTTTCATGTCACTCTGTAGAGACATTTCTTTGGGAGAGAAAGTGCAAATGGAAAGAGAAGGCTGCAGGCAAGACTTAAAAGGTAAATCTACACAGGCATGCCTCTGAGTGGTGAAGTTCACTGATTTGATAGATTGTGCATCAAATATCACAGATGTGCATCCAAATGATGTATGTTGTTATGTTACTATCAGTTATCTGGAACTGATACGGTTTCCTTTTCTCCTGTTTTCATAGTTAATTACTGACAAGTCATCCTCATATAAGAGATCAATATGTAGTATTTAAAAAAAAAAAAAAACAAACAGCTGCACCTGCAGCTTAGCCACAAAACATGGTGCAAAAGGGGTGATAATTGGACAGACTTTGATTCATGACTTGTGAGAAACAAGCAGGAGATAACAGTTCTGGGAAGGCTGAGTGTGAGGGGTTGAGCTTTTTGCAGGCCTTTTATTCCTGACTAATGAGCAACTGAAGGACAGTGGTGACTTTCTGCTACTCATTTCTCACTGCCCCTACACTCCTTTGTGGAAGACTTCCTGTTTCTTGTTAAGGAGCACACTTGCACTCCTTCTCCAGCCAGCTTTTAGTGACTGATTGGTAGAACAATTTGCTTGCATAAGAATAGTGTCTTGGATTGATTTTCATATCAGTAAGAATGAGAGGGAAATGATTCTGCTCAAAAACTGAGTGCTGAGTACTTCCAGTATCCATGTGACATTATGTGGTACCCAGGACTTGTCCTGAGCTGGAAACCCAGGGGAACAGTCGAAGTGCTAGTCTTGAGTTATAGTGAGCTTGAAACTTTTTAAGGGTAAATGCAGGCCATTTTAAGATGTTACAAAACTTTTAGAATTCACAATTTAACTTCTTTGTGTGCAACTAGAAAAATCCATGTAAAGCTAAAAAAAGTAGCTGTTGTCTAATTTTAAAGTTTATAATGTTTTCTAGAGAATTGTCCTACTCCTTGACTAAATACAGGCAACCTGAGATGCTAGCCAGGAAGATAAATGAGTGAGTAATCACTGGTAATTAAAAAAAAAAAAAGCCATGAAGTCAAAAGTGGCAAGAAAGATATATTTATCCTGAAATTATTTGGGAATACCACAGATCTCTCCACTCTGAAGGGTTTATGCCTTGTTACCTCATGTACTCACTCAGACCTTTATCTGTTTTTCCAAGGTCTTACAGAAGTGAATACTGAACTCGGCAACAATCTTTCTCTTTGTTCTTCCTGGTTTCTGCATTCAGTGAGGATTCAGATATTTTAGGGATGGACTTGCAACCAAAAGTAAGGGGAAGACAGTCTTCAGTGGTATTTGGTTTGAGAGTTCCACTGTACTCGTGACATACTTTGCATGGCTTGTGTGAAATGAGTCTTCCAAAGCGGTACACTTCCTTTCTGCCTGGAACAGGAGTTGTAACCGCCCTTTGCCAAGGCTATGATTGCATTTTTCTACTTTGGACACCATGTTGAGGGGTTTCTCTTTAGCAGTGTGTTTCAGCAAAAGTGTGTTATATGGCAGCCACTCACCTTTGCATCGTTGAAAATAACAACAGTGCTTTCTCCAAGAAATTGGAGACTTGCTCTAAGAAGTGTATTTAAAACAGAGAGGAGTGAAACAGACTTATTCTACGCAGAGGTCTCTAGTTTTAATACTGTGGAGTCTTCAGATGTTGTAATGCTAATTTAAGGAATTAAGGATAACCAAGCTAAAGCACAAATGAAGTGAATTGTTCTCAAGTCCAGTTAAAGAAACAACATGCTGATTTGTCAAAGGATTTCAAGGCTATAGTGGCAAATGACATGAAACTGCATCAAAAATCAGATTAAGAGAGTGTTGTGCCTATGCCTGACAAGACAATGACAGCAGGTCAAAGAGGCAGTCAGATACTGTTACTGTACATGGAGGTCGCCAGGCATCTCAGGAGGCACTTCTCCATCAGCAAAGTGGCAGCTGGTGTTTGTGTTTTCTCCTTCGCTATGTAAATGTCAGTGAAAATTGGTAGTGGGACACCCGGAAAGCAGGACTTCATATCTGCACAAGTTGTCAAATATCCCCTTATCTTAGTGTAAGGGACAGTGCTTGAGGACAGGAGGGTTGTTTTTTTTTTTTTTCAAATCAGAGAGAAGTTCTTTTGTTCTGGTGAGTGGGATGAAGAAGCTTCTCTAAGGCAGAGTAATATTTCGTGCTGGTTGAGAAATCTCTCTAACCTGTTAACCCTAAGCAACAGGAGAAGAAATTCACAGTAACTTGAGAAAAAAAGTACTAAACAGAGAGAGAGACTGAAAAGTGTTAGACTTTTCCCAGGAAGATTTTAAATAAACAGAGAAACCTATTCAGTATGGAAATGGGAAGAACTCCACAGAAACACACTTGCATATCGGATAAGGACTGGTGGTTCTTGGTAGGTCTGAACTATTTTGTACTAGACTGTGCTAAAATGGACATGCATTGCTGAGGGTACTTTATGCTTCACATGATGTACGAGTGTCTTGCAGGTTCAGGTGCTTATAGAACATATGGTTTGAGCTTAATGAAGCATTATATCATGTGGGCATGATAAAGCAATTGAGCAGGAGTGGGATTTGGAGGACCTTTGCTCTGTTAACCACTGCTCACAGATATTACCATTAGGAACTGGATATCTCAGGGTCTGATCCATTTACAGCTTGGTATTGGCATTGGTGGGAGGCCTTTAGTGCCCCTCTCCCTACATGCTTCCCAGCATGAGTCTACATCTCTATTCTAGTGTTATTTTTCTACCCACAGTTGACTGCAAATTCTTTGGATGGGATGCACAAGGACCTGCTGTTAAATAATTCTTTCCCCTATCCACGTGGCTCTTCTGTCCACTTTACTAGTCACTGCCTCTGTCAGGTCAGTGCGTTTTTCTTCCTCTCCCCTGCACAACATAGAAACATGGGAGCTGACAGAGAAGTAAAACAGAAGCTGCAGCAGGGGTATGGCAGCATACCTCAGATATGTGGGTGAGAGGAAAAATAGCTTTCTGTGGGGACTGGTGATTGTTCTCTTTATCTCCATACCTGGATGAGCTACACTGGCCTCCCAAAGGGGACCATCTGCTATGGCAGGGAGAAAAGGCAGTTGTGAGTGACCTCCATTTGGTCACTCTAGCCTCATTCCTACAGGTACTGCTTCTTCCTGTGCAGCCTGGGCTGCAGGAACCAGAAGGGCTCTAGTATATTTGCCCCTCTCTGGCACACTGAACCATCAGTGGTACTTGAAGTGAGGGCCCCTCTGCTACTGCTATTTTATGGCCACATCTGCATTTTTCATTCACACATTATAGCATTTCCTAATTTTTCTAGTATCCCCATGTGGAATGGTGCGTCAGCCCAAGAAGGGGCCATATGAACTGGGAGATTGACTTGTTTGCATCTACCTTGACAACCCGAATTTGGGATACAGTTGCTATGACTATTGGATTGTCTGATTTTGTAAGTCAGTGCATACGAACAGTGAGTAGCCAATCGGTTGCTTAGTATGGTTATCTAGGAATGTAACTTTTATTTAGCTGATGAAAGTGTGTGAATGTGTCTGATTCCATTGAAAACTTTTCTACAATGATCATTGTTCAGAGCATTTAAATATATTTGTGGTTTACTCAGTACACTGCACACAATTATAGACAATTCATTCTTTCCATTATGCATTGACTAAAGGATCTCTGAGGTAATCTGCCACTCTAATTCAGTCTTCTGAGACAGTCATCTTACAGATGGAACTATTTCCTGACAATGAAGCACACCACTGACTGGGTGTGTGGCTTACACAGTGTAATTCAATATTGTAACTCTCTTTTTTGATGCCTCTACTCTAGTGCTGATTAAACCCCAAGATTGTAGCAGAAAACTATGCACATACAGGACTTTACCTCTCTGACTATTTTTTTCATCTGAAATGCAACTTTTTCACTTCAGATGTGGACTTTTTAGTAAGCTACTTAATATCTTGTTGAGTTTTTGTTGAGAATGCATACAGGTTGCATTCTTATGTGTAAATCCTAGATAAGAACTGTTTTTAAAATCTTTGAGAGTAGTATATGCAACTCTACTAGGTAGCCTCTAAGTATCAATCTTTTGTGTTTATCTCAATTGTTTATTAATGTTTTTACCTTTGACAAGTCAATTACTTTCAGTCTTTGTTTACCCTTTTCATGTTATGTTAAACACATTCAAAGTTGTGACTTACATTTAAAACGAATAGTGTTCATCAGACACAAATCTTTTACTATTTGCAAAACTGATTTGGTCTTTTTATGGTCTTACGGTTGATCTGTTGGGGGAAAATAAATCAGTTTTATTACTCACTGTTTGGAAATGGAATATTTAAAACTTCTGAACTCTACTGTCTGAAGATTCGCTACTCTGAGAATTGGAAGTGTGGGTTTTAAAAAAAACCAACAACTTTGGTGCTATAACCACTCTTGTTTAAGCAGGAGTTATGATGACTGTATAGTACAGTCTTTTCAACTATGAAAAATTTGGCATGTACTTCAGTAGGTACAGGATCCGTTCCTCAGTGAGCATGTAGTAATGTATTAAGGATTTTGGCAAGTGGTGGTAGACTGTTCTCCTAACCTTTTTACTCATGCTGTGTCTTATCACTGTACTTTTCCCAAAAAGGACTAGGAAGTTAGTGCTATTCCACTGAAACCATGTATTTTGGAAAACTACAGTGGGCTTGCAGAAAGCAAGTTTCTCCCTGTTAAAATTTATTAAAGAAAAAAATGTTGGATAAAATTGTCAGTGACTTTTTTGGTTTCTGCAAGAACTTTAATGTAGGAAAATAAATGTGTTAAATATTCAGAATAAAATTTTGGTCACACTTTTTCATTTCTTTGTGTCTCTGCCTCAAGAAAAATGAAAACCATCAGCAGGATATATGGAAAAAGACATCACTGTTTCACACACTTTCACTGTTTTCCAACCTTTTCTCCTTTCATAGAAAGACACAGCACTTTTAAAACTGTCATAATGCCCTGTAGGAGAAGCTTTAATTATCCAAAAAGTGAAGATGTCAAAAACTATAACATAAGGACAAAGTCAGAAATAACCATTTTTTGCATCATTGTTTAGAATGAAGTAAAATGTCTTATCTGTTTCCTGATGCAAATCTAGCTTTGCTTGCCTTTTTTTTTTTTTTTTAACCCCTTTTAGATTTTCTTTTTAATCTTAAAGCGACTAAGGCTGCCTGGCAGGAGCTGGTTTTATGCTTTTCGTGCCGTTTCAGATTCTGTTTTCACAGATGCTCAAAACTTTCTTTGGAGCTGGAATGACCTGAAACTTGCAAAGGCACACCACATGCAATTTCAGATAGTTTTTCTATATCTTCTGCTATATAGTATATAAAGATTTCATTTATTTTGAGAAAATACATAGTGGTGTGGCCTTGAATCCCATCCCATAACTGCTTGTGCATTTGGTTTGTTTGCACAAAAGTGAAATTCTTCAGAGTACATTTCTCAGAATATTTCTTACGCCAGTTACACAGAGGAACTTTAGAAACCTGCATTTTCACTTGTATGGTTTGTACGTGGTACAGAGATGATAATCTTACAAAAGAAGAATATATCTTACATGAATAAAACCAAATCATTGAAATTATAGGAAGCTTGATCTGATCTCAGTTTACTACTTCTTAAATTTGAATCCATAGCTCCACTTTTGCTTGTAAACAAATGAGACTCCAGACTATCAATTGACATAATTTTCCTTCTTTTCCCCATTAAAGAAGGTGGTAATTGCCCAGCTGTTGACAGCAAGTGCTGGAAGAAGCAGTGTGAGTTGATTTCCTTGGTGACTGTCAAACTCTTCAGACAAAGCTTTCAAACTACATTTGTAATAACAGAAATACACTGTGGGAAAGATAAGCAGCGTGGTCTTTAGCACGCTCGTTTCTTGCTGGTATACTGAAATCAGCTACCAGCCATTCCAGCTTCATACTGGTGTATTAGCTTGAGGAACTCACTAAAGACTAAATGATTCACTGCTTGCTTTATTTTTACAGAGAAGCAATAATATCCTTAAAATTTAGACCCAGAACCTCTGGCATAAAGTCTGACTATGTTTTTGCAACACAGGGTACTCGAGATATCTTTTCTGTAGTGACTAATTTTGTATTTCATAATGGTGTGTTTCTTAAAAATGCATTCTGTCAAATTGCAAGACAGCAGATACTGTCTTGGAGTGGATTAATAGAATAAAAATTCTTAAGTAATCTGCTGTTAGTAAAGGGCTAAGTATGGGTCAGGCAATTTCTGAGTTTGTTACTTAATGTAGGCAACGCTACTTTTGTGTCTTGCTGATTGTGTTTTAAATGAGCTTAATTTTCACCAGTTTGCAAGGTGATAGGTTTCAAAGCCTATGTGATGTGAAATTATGAGCTTAGCATGCTTGACTTGGTCTGTAGGCTTTGGTTCATTGCTAAACCTCTCTGTGTCAGTCTCCACAGCTATAAAATAGGAATGTGCCTTCCTTAGAGAAGTGCAGCGCATGTTAACTGATTGACCAGGAAGACAAGCGATTGGTGCTCTGTGAACATTGTAATGGTGGTCTCCTTAATTGAGGTTTATAGTATTCATCACAAGCAGTGCTTTTGAACAAAGAATGACTTTTTTCTAAGTTCTGCCCAAAAGGTTTTCGTGTCTTGTTTTGTGGTCCCTTCTTTGTCTTGGAATTTCTTCCAAGTTCTATCTGTGTTTATACATTAATGGACATACTCAGTGTTGACACAGACGTTTTCCCAATGGCTCTTATTGTGCATGCTCCTTTTGCAAAGAATATTTCTATTCTTTCAAAGTTAGATTTGTGTATATATGAATTACTTGTATGATTTTTAGTGTGGTGGCTTGTAAGCCTTATTTGGTTCTATAGAGTGTTTCAAAGTAATTTGGATGTGGATAGGATATGTGGCTATTAAATAAAAAATTTTTAATTTTTTTTTTTTAAATACTACTTTCTGGTGATACTCTGAAAATCTACATAACTCACACTGTTTAAAATAAGCCTGTTCCAGTAACTTTTAGTGGTGATTTCACCTTTGTCAGTAAAATAATCTAAAGAAATTCTTCCCTGTTACACTAACACTATGGAGATCTAAAACTAGCTGCAGTATCTTTGCATAAGTCGTACTCCTCTGTAAGTCCTCCAAAAGGAATTAGTCTGTTTTATTGCTGTGCACCAATTTTCCCTATAGAACTGTGCTGCCTCCTTGTTCTCAGGGTTCTCTTTCCTCTCTTTCAACACCCTAAAGGCATCACAATAACCAAAATGAATATACGCAAACATCTTGAGAGAAGTACCACCTATTAGGATTTCTAATGTTTTTCTGCCTTCCCTTATAGGCATGTGGCTTCGTTTAAGCAACAAACTTGCAAATATTTAGACGTCCAGATAGGGATTTCTCTTGCCTTAAAAGGACTGAGGAACCCTAACTCACTTGTTACTGAATTAGAGAATTATTGAATACTAAAGTAATACAGAAACCCTGGGTCAAGTGAAGAATCCCATTTGTTTCAACTAGATTTAATTCTGTTTGTCTGTATTTAATGTTTCCTTTAACACAAGTAAATGTCCAGATACTCATGACGAGTAAAATGCTGCTACTAGTTCAAAACTACTGAATAAAAATTCCCTTCTTCTGGGCATCACTTCTGTTGAAATTGAGAGAGGTAGTAACAAACATATCATATACTATATTTTTATAAGAATACTGCTGATTTCATTCCAAGTAAAAGTTATTTTAAATTAAATAAAAACCTGTGTCATGATCTAGACAGTAAGTTATAGCACTAAGAACCTAGATCTTGTTAATTTGATAAGAACAGAAAATATTTCAGTTAATCTGAACTTTGACAATGAAAATCAAAAACAGGTAAGGTACACTTACTGCAAAAAGCACAACATAGAAATCTGTAAAAATTTTCTTCATTTTTTTCTTTATTTTTATAGCTGAAGCTGCTCTTTTGAATGTACATGAAAACCTTTGTTTTTGCAATTTCCTATTAAAAAAAAAAGTATTCTTCTAGAACTTTATGCAATTCATAACCAGGTTATGTAGTGAAAACTAAAAACCTGCCTGTTTTACGTGTCTCACTTCCTAAAAATACACTTGCACAGAGTACCACAATCTCATCACATTAAGGTGAACTTGCTTAACAGCATGGGCATGAAGATGTCAGGCTTGTAATACTTCTGCTCATGGTCTGTTATTTTTTCATTGATTCTTACAAGCCTATAACTCTTTTAAAAAGCATGTCATTAGATAGATATTGAAAGGAAAATGCTGATGATGGCTCTGCAAAACCAATAAAGCTACCTTTATTAGCTTTTATAAACGTCTTTATTGCTCACAGGGTCTTAATCTTGGCAGGCAGTGAACCACATTTAGGAAGTTAAAACGTGTTTCTCACAGGCATGTCCAGAAGCCTTACAGTGCTCCACCCTTGTGAACATACTTCTTTTTCTCTTCTAAGTTTTTGCCCAGTAATGTTAAAATACAACGTGTTGTATATATGTACCTGCTCTTAGGTGTTGCTAGCCAGTGGAAGGAGTCAGTGGTGGCTCCTGGGAAAGGAACAAGTTTCTTTGTTTCCAGTATTGCAATAGCTCAGACAGTAAACATTAATTTTCATTAAGCACTTTGCTATAAATCTCAGTTTAATATCTGCCTCAGATGTTCTAGATAAATCCTTAACCTTTCAGTTGTTCCCTCTTGTAATCCTGTATCACTGATGAATCTTGGCAGTGACAAATGGCACTGTTAGACCCTGCAACTACTTCTGTTCATGTTCTTCCCCAATGTGTTTTCTTCGGAGGAAGGAAGAGGGGAAAGGGACAGGTTGAGGAAGCCAGTTTGAATACTAATGCCCATAAATAGCATCCTTCTTTTCCTTCTTTTCCTCCCCTTCCTTAAACTCTGAGCCTGTCTGCAAAAACTAATAGTTGCCCTCTTTAAAATAAAACAAACAAACAAAAAACCACAAAATGAAACAAAAAGAAACCCACAAAAAACCCCCAGTGAATTGACCGATATAAACCATTTGCTAGTCCTGGTAGTAAATTAAGCAATGTTAGATGATCAGTTAGTGATCTGCAACCTTCCAGATCATTTAGTTCCAATAACGATGCACGTAAACATCGGAAGTAGGAGCAACCTTATGCTGTTGAGAACACTTGCAATGAGTCTCTTGTAATCTTGCAATAAATTGTCTGATAGCATAGCCAGTATGATTGAAAAATAGCGATGCACAACTTCTTACAGCAACCAATAAGTCCAGAAATCTGCTCCTTTTTAAAGTTTCTAGACCTCTGTGGCAAAATTATCAATTATCCTATTGGAGAGAGAACTATTGTCATACGCCAAGTCAGAGTTAACATATATCTCATGTAAGTATCTGACTTGTGTTGGACTGGATTGAAACTTTTGTGTCTGCCCCACCTTTACCACCACCTAAGGAGAGGACTGGCAGACAGGCATAGTAACAACTCAAATTTATGAATAGTGTTATTCCAGGTGTCAAAGTGCAAAAGTAGATGTAATTAAGTAATAACCCGTCTTCCCAAGGACAAAATAAAAAGCTTACTGTACTACTCTTTCCAGTTATAATCCAGGATTTTGACTTAAGGTTAGAATGTAACCTTTAGTGAAATGAAGACACCAGAAACTTTCATTTCGGGAACATTCAGTCTCTCTTATAATGATATTTCCTGGAATATAACTTTTTATGACTATCAGTAGTATCAAGGCATAATATGTTTAAAAAGCCCCAAACCAATCAGTTCCTTCCCCAATCTACTAATGCAATATAAGGTGTTTTAATTTTCTTTGTGTATTTTCTGTTTTGAACAAAGCAGTACAGACAATTTTAAAAACTAATGTTAGCAGAACATGTCAACTTCTATGTAATGTAATAATTTTTTGTAATTATTACTACTATTTACTATTATAAATAATTACTACTATTAAACTGTCATGAAACAGCATAAAACTGCTTATAAAAAAAAGGAAAAAACAAGGCATTTATATTTGTCTCATAGGAAAACTTTTGTTTGGGATAATGGGAGATACATTTCAAAACCTCAGTTTCATACGGAAAATACCCGTTGTGACAAGCCTGCTGTAGTGAGGATCTGTACTGGTAAGATCTTCTAGCCTGAGCAAGCTGAACCCAGCTGTTGCCTTGCGCGCTTGTTTGCCGTGCAGCATAGATCAGGTAGAGCTCAAGACATTGCATGAAACTGCCGTGTGTTAAGACTGCAGGGACTCCCAGCTGTAATGCTTTTGCTGACCGGTAGTAGACCAGCACAGTGACCTTTTTGGTAACTGTGTAGCCCCAGGAAGTTTTGCAACAAATGTGAAAGTCATTCCGGAAGAAGGCTGCAGTATTGCAGAACAGGGCAAAGAACATGTTCTGTCTTCTGAAGAGCTATGTGTCTACAGCTCCAGGCATGTTTAAAAGAGCTGAGTACATTCAGTACCTTCTAAGACCTGGCTTTGACCTAAAACTTTCATGGTACTACCAGCTTGGCCTTGTTTCTGGTTATTGGTTTAGTGGGAATAACCTTTCTTAAGCTTCTCAAGGGTGCCACAAAACTTATTAATAATTAAGCAAAGAGGTTGGAGATTCTCCACCACAATGTGGATTATAACAGTAAGGATAATGCTTTAATAGCATGGTTTTGTTTGTTACGAAAAATAATTCTGTTCTGTCTCTTTGAATAACTACAATAATTTTTGTGCTATTTGTTAATATATTTAGATTAGATGCTAAAGTGAAAGCCTAAACACACTGTCATCTTTAGACACACTCGGGCAATTAGAGTGCAGCTTGTGTTACTGTTTTGTAATTCAAGCCTAGTGAAGTCATAAATTAAGAAGCTCATTAAATTTTCAATTGCATTAATAGGAAAATTCAACTTATTAAATTCTTTGCTAAGGCCTAATAACAAAACATTGGAAATGCATCTTTATTTTTTTCTGTTTTCATTAATCCTTGTTGCCCAGATAGCCTTCTCTACCCTTAATACAGGAAGAATAAAGTAATAGGAACATGAATTGTAGAAAACAATGTCTTTTACATGGAGTTTAATATTGATCCTTCTTGTCACATTTTAAATAATTTTTTAACAAACTCTCATGACTGACAGCCTGCCCCATAAATAGCTGCTGGCATCTCTGCAGCAAGGTGCCAGCATCTTTGTGCTCTGTGCTTGGCACCACTGTTTATAGCAGCATATTAAATAAAGACTGATAACGCTATTTTTATTTGGCAATGCGTGACACAATTTGATGCCATAGGTTGAGTTATTTAAAAAAGGAAATACTAAAAATATCTGTTTTCCCTGCAATTGTAAGTTGTAAGTGTATGTATGTAATGGAGCATGCAAATACGAAACTGCTTAGTGAGCTAAGTCTGTACTGGTAGAAATGGTTTCATATCCACTAAAATCATGATGACTCGATTCAGCGTTGCAGTGAATTTTCTTACCTCATGAAACTTTTTTTGTATCAGTCAATAGTTCAAGCACAAATCATTTGAAAATTAATGTGGTTACACCCAGTTATGCTGCAGCTGATTTTTTTTTTTTTGTTCCCTGTTCATTAGTAAGCTCACATTGTAACAGTACAAGTACTGCAGAAATTCTTCCTTCATCTTGATAGGTGGTGATGGTGTTTAATTTATTCAGTGGTTGGTTATCTCAGTTATTGACAAATTGTAATGAGACAGACAGAAATGATCATGAGGGGGCATGAAATGCTTTGCACATAGTACTAACTCACTCTAGGTAAGTGTATACACAGAAAGAAAAATATTGGTGTAGACAATTTGAAGACTTCATTGTAAATGTGAGTTTTTTCCCACCAATAGACTAATAAACTACCTGTTGCCTGCTACCATTCAAAAGATAGCTTTTTCACTCAAAAATTATCTTCTATATCTAGTCGTACATACCAAATTTGTTTTCGTTAGCTGTTTGCTCAATTAACTGATCAATCCAGACAAACAAATGCTATTGGGCAAAAAAATAGGCCTACATTTCTTCAGGCGATTCTAAGGCATCTGTTTCTGCAGGTGCACAGGTCCAACCTACTGCTGCTCAGTGAATCCAGTAAACTCCTCTGGACTTCAAAGTTTGTAACTGGGGACCCATTCAAATTCCCCAGTTGTATCTTGCAGCAGGACTTTTAGTAAAAGATCTTTTGCCTCACAACGGTATTTGATATTTGCAATATTAGCTCTTCCTATTCCTCTTGCGAGACACGTAGATATCTAACTGCAAGGTCAATTAGATTTCTCTCTTTCCTTCTGTCAAACCTAGTACTCTCTTCTGGGGAGGTGGAGATGAAATTGGTACCAGAGTAAGTGCACTCTGTCTTGGGGTGTGGGAAACATGGAAGCAGTGCTGAAAATGAGAGGTGTCTGTAGGGTTCTTATAATTTAAACTTTTGATGCTGCTGCTCATGTAATTTGCTTCTAAAAGATTTCATGCCAATCAGTGCTTCTTGGAGGTTTTAATAACCATGTAGGGCCAAGTCATAATCTGATCTGTTCCTGAATAGGAGAACCCAAAGTATTGCAGGTCTCTGGGGAAGGCAGTACTTCTATTTGTGCTTTTGTGAGGTGATTTTTCCTCTTTTTATTCCACTGTTATTATGGATAATGAAGTGAGTTGAGTTGCCAGGAAAATAGGATCTAAAGACCCTCTCAAAACACATAGAAAAGTAAAATTAATTGGATTTTTGGTTTTGTTACTTAAAGTCTCAAATTTATTAAGCTAAAATTATGGTACTTTTGAGCCTGATTCATGATTTTTGATTGCTGAAGGTTGTCAATATCAGGCACGTGGCATTTATCTTCATTTTTTTCCCTCTTTTTCTTCCCCACCCTAGACATCGAGTCTAGCAGGCTTGGGTCTGCACTGGTGCACTACAGTCAGGTGCTGCCTCTGGTCAAGGCTCATGGTAAAACCAAAATACTGGCTCTAGGGAGGCTTCCATGTCTTCCTCATCTGTTTCAAATAATTTACACAAAGTTTTTTTTAAAAAAAGCACACAAACAAGAAAACCAACAAAAACAAACAAACAAAACCAAAACAACAAAACCCCCACCCAACCAACCAAAAAACCCCAAGCCTCAAACGAAAAGAAACAGGCAGCCCATAGCTCCGGTAACGTACTGTCTGCTGGAGTGCCCAGTTAGTTTTCTTTTCCTTGTATTCCTGTCCAGTCACAAAACCATGAGTCCGTAAGAACATGGACCTCTTTGACCTGTGACATTCCTTATTCTCCCTGTTCGTATTGCTGTTTACTTTTAACCTTGCCTCTGCTGAACTCAGCAGGAAGGTTGCTAATAACTCTTCCCTTTCTTCTGTCACCATATGTTAATTGGTGAAGTTTCTTCTTTCCTTGAGAATGAGGGGACACCTGCCCCCACCCCAAAAAACACCCAGACCAAACCCAATCACTGAGATGAAGTCACTCTCTACCCAGTTGAATCTCTACACAGATTCTGTGTTTAATCCAATATAATCCTACGTGCTTTAGGATTTTCCGTAATATTTGCAGTATCAAAGTGCTGCTTAAATCATCATGAACTGTGTAATGAGGTTTTTGCTGGACTTCCTAAAGTCTTCAGAGTGATGAGAAAGGACTTTTCAAATGGATTCTAAACTGGGCTTTAACTATAAGGTGTTTATTTCCAGAGATAGAGGTTGTTCCACCCTTGAAATACAGAAGCATGTCAAAATATTTAAAATTGTTACAATCGCAATAATGAAGATATTCACAGTAAGGAAATACTGGTCGGTGAAACTTCAGTATGTTATTCCTCTCTCTCTGAAATGTGGAAGTTTACAGGCAGGTTTCTACATAAGGTGCTATTTTGTTGAGTAGATGGTATAAGCAATGAAAGGCCTCACTTTTGTTTTCAACTAGTATAGCTCAGTCTTAGGCCTGTTCTTCTGCCTGTTGGCAGCTGCCATCCTATTTGCAGTTCCAGGCTTGCAAGTATCACTTATACACCTACCAATATAACAAACATAATAAAGAGCTGAGATACAATGAAGGCCATCTGTCTTGTGCTCACAGGAATAGGATTTCATATAGAAATGTAGAATTTCATGCAGAACTGATCTGCATTGAAGATGTACTTAAGTTTGTTTTCTGTGATCAGTGTTGTGATGAAAACTGTTTGGTTTGATTTCAGCATTTATCTTAAAAGTATATAGCTACAACTGAATAATTTGGTTAAACCGCCTGTAGTTCTGTGCAGTGGTTCTTTCTTTCTCAAAGATGGTTTGTTAGAGCAACAGGTTCTGGTTTTCAGTTTTTTCTATTGTGAATCAGAATAGTAAGTTTTAATGTACTTTTTATTTCTCTGAACAACACTGGTGCAATAAAGCATATTAAATAATTTCATTAACCTTGGCCTAGACTTGCACTAGGAGTCTCCTTAATTGCGCAAGTGTAG